>NC_069657.1:91714356-93051856 GCF_027244095.1 Hemicordylus capensis | reverse complement strand
ACCTCACTCTCTGGTCACTGGGACTATAATAGAACTGCGGGGAAGGAGCAGCCAGGCAATACTAAGCTTCCCCATATGCACCACATTGCTGTGGGATGCCTGGCAGCCACTGGGGCCTTTCTCATGATCAAGAGTGAGGGCAGGCAGGGAGGAGCCACAGATGAGCAGCCTGGTGGTGATGGACACATGGATCACGCACCCAGACACTCCACTGCTGCCCCTGGCAGCACAGAGGCACATGAGCCAGGCTGCGTCATCCTGGCCCCCAGATGTCCCCCAGTGCACTGCGCCAGTGTATGGTGCATTGTGGGGATTCCCCAGCTACAAGCCAGCACCCATCAGTGTTTTAGCCCTGGCTGAAAGCAGCCGTCATTGACACACGGTCAGGTAAACAGTGTTAACGGAGTGCTCACGCCCTTAACCTCATGTAAGAGGTGGGCTCCTTAGGTGGGTTTGCTGACAAGGTGCCACATAGGAACTGGTTAGCTCCCGGAGGTTCCCATGGGCAGCCATGCCCAAGCTTAGTTGCCCTAGCCTGGTCTTGGCTGCTCATAAGAACAGGCTCATGCAGGGGCATAACTACTATTAGGCAAGGGGAGGCGGCTGCCTGGGGGCCCCCACGCCTCGAGGGGCCCCCAGAGGCAAGTCACATGACTATATATTGTGAAGTGTGTGTGTGTGTATCAGCGAGGGGCCCATTTACCCCTGCTAACTGGGCAAAGAGGCACCTTTTACCATGGTGATTCTCTTTATTTAGCAGGGGGAGAGTAACTGGTCCTATCCACCCCCAGCACAGTACCTCCAGTGACTGTTGCTGGTGTGTGTCTTATGTTTCTTTTTAGAATGTGAGCCCTTTGGGGACAGGGAGCCGTCTTATTTGTTATTTCTCTTTATAAACCGCCCTGAGCCATTTTTGGATGGGCGGTATAGAAATCGAATAATAATAATAATAATAATTATTATTATTATTATTATTTAAAATTTTGTCTCTGGGCCCACTCCAGCCTTGTTACGCCCCTGGGCTCATGGTTTGCTGTGCCACTGCGCACTCCACATCCTGTGAGTGTGCAGGTGTGTAGCCCTGATGGGCAAATGATTGTCTGGGAGAAGTCCTCCCTCCTGCCCAGATTCCTATCTAGATTCCTATCTTGTGGAAATAAGCACATACCACCTTACAAAACTCTTCTGCCTTCCCCCTTCAGGATAATCTCTCAACCATTAGTTCACATTATGAAATATCAACTGGCTTCATGGCCTATCAGCCATTGATCTGCCTAAAGAAATAGTAGGCCAGCTAGCATTCATAATCATAATCCCAAACTCATCATAGTATATTTCTGACTTCCACTTAATGATGGTCATCCACTAAACAATGTATTGTAGTATATTTTGGGATCTGTGTGGAAGGTTTTTGTACCTACATATATTTCAGCCTGTAACATACTGATTTTTCCCCCATTCTATCATATCTTTTTTATTCAGTGAAATAAAACCACCTGTGAGTGTAAGCTTTTCAATAAATATAGAACCTGTAACTTTTACTTTTGTGCAATACAATATTTCTATGTTTTAATTTTTCCTCAAATCCTTTCTTTGGAGGCAAACCCTGTTTATATCGAGATATGGAGGTTCTTTGCAACTTCAGCATTTTAATATGTTACAGTGCAGATAGGACTTGCTATCAATTAATAACATGGATTTGATGTATTAATGCCTTTATTCATGTCCTTTATTGGAAGCAAAGGTCTTTATTGGCAATTATATAAGAAAGAAAAAGAATAAAAACAGATGAAGCGAATTTAACATAAGAATAAAATGTAAATGGAATTACTGTTGCAAGGATATATTCCATTATTTCTACACTTCAATTATCTCCCATTAGTTTATTATTAAAATAAAATGACTGGTTTGCCAGTAGTGGATCACATCAACTGAACATTAACTATTATTAATATTCTATCAGTCAGGGATATATTAACAATAGGAGCCTAGCTATGCATGGAACCTTTAAGTTTCAGGCAAGCAATATTTTATCTTTTGTCAAGGACATTGTATAACAACAGTAGAATTAACCAAGTTCTACCACTTTGCAGGAGCTCAAACCTAGTATTTTCAAAACCAAAATGTGAAGTGGGACAGTGCAATCCAAATAGAGTTCTCATCTCTTGTGTCCCCCCCCCCAGTTCAGAAGTCCTACACATTTAACTGTTGCATCGCAGAATGTCGTACAGAAGCTGAAGATTTTCCCATTACTAATCAGGATACAATGAACTACTTTAGATATATCCAAGGTTTTCTTTTCTTTTTCATGGTAGACCTTCATGCCATTACTTTTATCACAGACTGCTTTTGAAGCTCCCTTTGTTTTCAAAAGAAGACACGTAGCACAGGGAGCTGCAGTTTAAAACAGCGGAGGACCAAACCTCCCTGAGGGATATGGAACCAGTCATGTAGCTCTTTGCAATCAGGCCCCATGTATTAAGAAAAAGAAAAAGACCCTGTGTTTTTTAAACACAAAACTGCAAATATGATTGTAGTCTGCAGTACCCATAATGCATGCTGCTACAATACGTCTGCACTTTTTCTTGGTGTGCATGCATATTTTTTGTTGCATAGATTTACATTTCATGATATTTAGAAGCCTACATAGAGTGGGAGAAAATCCTCAGGCTCAGACATCTGATAGCACTAATGCAGAACAATGTAATATTCAAGAGTCACACCAAAGGAATCATGAACTCCAACATAACTTGATTTGACGTAAGAGGTATATATACATACAAGTGGACCTCATCACTCATGGTCCCAACACCTGCAGTTTCTAATATCCATGGTCAGGCAATGGAGACCTGACCTCGGTATGTGTGGTTGAATAAAGGGTTAAGTTCTGCATGCCTGTGGTTCCAAGGTGGCCAGAAATGACCTCCAAGGTTATTTCCAACCACCACTATGCTGAAAGGAGCCATTTTTGGCTCACAGTTTTAAAAAAATCCCCTATGATTTTTCATGGAAAATTAGTGCAATTTGGAGTTTTGGAGGGCATTGCTGGGCAGCTGGAATCTGGAAAGCATAACCTGGTACTTTAGTTCACTTATTTCTACTTTTTACTGTATTTTCCCCTTTTTCCCCTATTGTGGAGGGGCACAAAAGTGTGTTGGGTGGTAGGCACCCAGGGGTGCCTACCACCCACCAAAGCCCAAGGAAATTGGACACTCCTCCGATTACTGGTGAATTTTTAAAGTATTTTTGAATTCCTCATAAGGAATAATGAGGATTGCAGCAAATGTATAGCTTCACATTGGGGAGAAGGGGGTCGCCTAGAGTGGAGTGTGGTGGGTGGTAGTTCCCAAGGGGGGCAAGGAAGCTATCAGAATTATTTGAAAGGAATTGGGCAATGGGTTGATTTTTAAGTGATTTTTGAAGTTTATGCATCTTTAAGGTTTTTCTCCATAGCAAAGAATGGAGGTTTCAACAGCCCCATAACTGCACTTGGGGGGTGCTGGAGTGGCCCAGAGCGAGTGGTAGTGTATTTCACAGAGGGTGCCAAACACCACCATGGGTTGCTAACCCATGGGGTACTGGGTTTTGTTGTTTCTGAGGTGTTCAGATTGTAGATTATCTGGTAGCATATGAGGTTTTCAATGACAAACCATGAATCCACTCTCATTCTCACTCTCACTCTACCACCCACCCCAATGAGATCTATTAGAGCTATTTGCCCCAGGGTGCCTACCACCTACCCCACATTTGTGCCCCAGGTGCTCCACAGTAGGGGATAATGGGCTGGTTCAATTCCCATTATACCCTATGAGAAAAATAATTTAAAATATTTGAAATATTCATTAAAAAAAATTGTAGGAGTGTCCGATTGCTTTCAGGCTTGGGTGGTTGTTGGCACCCATGGGTACTCTACAATAGGGAATAATGGGCTGGCTCCAAGATGGTGGAGGTGCCATTTTAAGAGCGGTGGAGGGTGCACTTACCCCTCCTGTGGCTTCTTCTACACTAGCGTCCGTTTTCATAAAAGCTCATTGGGGCAGCAGCATACCTCCCTGCTGCCCTGTTGCCCCCATTGTCCAGATATAACCAGACATCCCCAGGCGTGTTGGGGACTTCCGGTTATATCTGGACAATGGGGGCAATGGGGAGGCAAGGAGGTACACTGCCGCCCCAATGGGTTTTTACAAAAACTGACACCAGTGGGGGGAAAGCCGTGGGAGGGGTAAGTGCACCCTCCACCACTCTTAAAGCGAGATTCCCCCTGCCACCAAACAGGCGGAACCACTGGTTCTGCGAACCGGTTCAGAAGCCCATAAAGGGTCTCCTAGCTAGTTCTGTGTACATCCCTAAATATAACTCAGGGAGTGTCTTACCCCTTCCCAATCACCTTACCAGCCCTCCATTTTCTGCCATCCTGCTAACTCACGCACACAGTTGTGACAGAACAAATGAAATAAAACCAATCAGAATTAAATGTGAAGCATCCATCCCAATGAGGGTGAAAATCTGATCCAATCAGAATGCAAGATTAAGTCCCTCATACTCCCCATAAAAGGCAGAGACCAGGAAAAGGCTAAAAAGCAGGGAGAGCAGACCTTTTTCCACTGCCAATTTCCAACTAAACCTCGTAAAAGGGCTGCCCCAATTTATACTCCCCTTTCCCACATCTCGTAAGGCTTTGAGAGAGGTGGAAGCGGCAGCCAACCGCAAGACAGAACAATAACATGTGACCTGCCTTTTCCCACCTCCATGCAAATCTCCTCCTCTTCTTACTTGAGTCTAGAAGGCACCATTGCTTTGGATAATCTACTGTACAACAACCCACTTTTTGAGCCATGCAACTCAGTACATAATCTTTTCACACAATGTCAGAATCATGTATTCCTCTAGTAATCAAGAGTAATTTTTATTCTATGATTTTGATAAGTGGTTCCAGCTTCTCCCCCCCCCCGCCTTTCTTTTTTCGATGGCTCCAGAACTCCCTGGGCCTCATTATTGAGCCATTAAGTGCACTGTTTTTCTGGGCCACTGACACTGCTGGGCATTTGTGCTGCTTCAATTATGACAATGATTTACAACTACTTGACCTTTTCAAGAGAGACAAAAACTTGGTTTCTGAAAGCTCTGCTGCTTATGTTCATTTCAAATTCCATTTCTTAACAGAATAAGAAATTATCTCTGACACAGAGACTAATGACATTAGCACTGCTGAATTGGAAGCAGATGAAATCTAAGGCCTGGGTAACAATGGTAATGATAATGGTGACATATGGCTGATGTTCATACAAGTGAAAAAGGATTGGAGAATTTTTTCACTGCATTTATGTATTTCTTTTGAACTTGAACTGCAAGAATAGCTGTAGAAATGAGCAACAAGTGTTGAGAAAACAAGCAGTGTAGAGATATTCAGAATGTGATCCCGGTAGATGTTTTGCTAAAATTACAGGCAAACCTCAGTATCTATAGATCCGTTATCTGCAGTTTCATGTATCCACGGTCGGGTAATTGACACCCAGACTCAGCATATGTGGAAAACAAATGATTAATTTCTCTTGTCCGTAGTTTGGAGATGGCCATAAGTGACTGCAGAGGTAATTTCCGGCTGCCGTTTTGTAAAAGGGGGCCATTTTGTGGGTGATTTAGTGAGGGGGGGAAAGTTTTTTTCTGTGAAAAATTTTGGAATAATGGAATAATTTGAACTTCGGCGGGGGGGCATTGTTGGGTAGCTGGAGGCCCACAGAGCATGGTAGGGCACTTTATTTCACTCCTTTAAACATTTTTTTGCTGTGTTTCTGTGATTTTCAGGCCATTGACAATGCATCAGTATCCACAGTTTCATTATCCATGGTAGCAGCGGAGAACAGAACTCCCACGGGTACCAAGGTCCACCTGAACTGGAAACATTTGCTCTACCTTTGAAATTATTCAGAATACTTTGAGAAGAAGCCCCTAAGTTAATATCTAGTTTTATGTTTGGTACCATTTTGTGACAACTCTAATCATTGTCAAAAATATAGGGATAGGCAGAATGTGACAACATATCAAATTCTCTTAGTTTTTCCAAAAACTTGCCTTCAAAAATAAGTTTTGGCAAAATGAGAATTTCCCATTGCCAGACTTGAGGACTACATATATGTGAATGCACAAAGCATTTCCCATGACAGACTATTACCTTCTGTGTAAGGTCTTTAAGATGGAATCTTGCTCCATTACCACCACACAGAGCCAGTGGGATAAATGGGATACAAATGGGAGACCAACTGTCTCTCTACATGCCAGGGGAGAATTTCACCAACAAAGAACTAGCATTCCACAAATAAACAAAACACAACAAAACAAAATCTGTTCTCATGAATATTTGTGAATAACAAATACAAAAGAGGCAGAAATGTGGTCAAGCGGAGCAGCTGTTCAGAATTCAAATAGCTGCTCATAAATAGTTTTATTCTTTACACTTTTGCTGGTAGGCAATTTGTTAAAGGCATAAAAGAGTGGAGGAAAAAGCAAAAGATCTGGCATGTCAAAAGAGAGTATTAGTGTGTGTCAGTCTACCATTTTGGCTACATCACTGGCCAAAACAAAATAGGGATGACCCACATGTAAAACTATACAGTTGCTCAGAGCAAAAGCATGTAGCGAGAAACACACACAATTATATTTCATTTTTAATTCACTCTTTCACCTGTTGTTCTGTCCTAGTATAGTACCAGTTGGTAAAGAGTGCTGTCGAATCGGTGTTGATTCCTGGTGACCACAGAGCCCTGTGGTTGTCTTTGGAAGGGTTTACCATTGCCATCTCCTGCACAGTGTGATATGAACACCTATATCACTGCTGCCCAATATAGGTGTTTCCCATAGTCTGGGAAACATAACAGCCAGGGGTGGAGCCACCATTGGGTGAACGGATTCAAAGAACCCGGACTGCCGCCAATCAGGGGCCACACCTCACAGCCCCGACACCCCCCTGCATCTGATATCAGACACAGGGGAAATTATTTCGCTAAATGCGGTCGAGCGGGCCCGTCTGGGAGCAAAAACCGGCCTGCACTTCATTGGCAGTGCAGGCTGGAGCGACTCAGGCAGGGAGAATTGCTCCGGCCCATGCTGCTCAATGTAGCACAGGCCAATCTGCCTTCCAAATGTCATCATGTGGCCCCATTTGGGAGGGAACCCACACCCCTGTGTCTGACATCAGACAAGGGGTTTGGGGCCAGGGGGCCGTGCCAGTGGCCAAACATGGGCCACCACCAGCTTCGCTCTGCACCTGATACTAGCAGGGATTTGAACCGGCAACCTCTGACTTGCTAGTCAAGTCATTTCCCCGATGCGCCATTAGGTTGCTCTATAGCACCAGTTAGCAATGACATTTTGCTACATGAGGTAACTGTATCTCCCATCTGCTGCTTAATACATTCCTAGTGTTTGGTAGAGTATCACTTCCCCACCCCCTGCAGAACCTGGCTCAATCTTTTCTCTCATTTCAAAGATATAGCTATGTAATCCAAGAGCCTTAAGTTCATATCCAGTCCTAGTGCACTGGAATCATCATGTAAACGATCCATTTGTCATTTTTAAAAAGGGAGAAATGGTAGGAATGTTCACTGGGTTATAGTGCAGAAATGAGCTTCAGGGATTGGTCACAAGTTAAGGAGCATTCATGCCCAACATTCTTTTCTGACTAAGATTAAAAGGCAAGCCAGACAAAAATCCCTTGGCATTGTGATGGGAAAGCAACATTTCCCAAGGGTCACTGAAGCTAGAGAGGGAGGACAGTCAGGTCTCTCACTGTTGCCATAGCACCACCATTACTACTCGTACTACTCCAGCTAGTAATTGTTGTTCAAAGGGAAGGGTTGGGGCAACACTAGATGGAATGGAAGGGGGCTGGAGGCAAAGACAGGGGTCAGAGATATGATATTGCTATCCATATTCAGACTGACTGAGACATTTCCTAATGTTTTGAGAAATGGCTTAGCTTATGTATACAGAGATATGTGCATATGGGGGGCTTATACTGTTTTCCACATTGTGGAGGATATGCACAAGGCTGAGACTGGCTTCCTTTCAGATAGTGAGCACAAGTAACCCATCCCTGATCCACCAGTGATTCATCTCTTTAATCCTTCATAATATTCAGGACCTCCTTGCTGCCTTTCCATCTTTCCTCCCATGATTTAACGTGTATATTTCATCAAGCTATTCTGTAATTTGAGCTCCTACAGAAACCTGAATTTGCACTGGTGTGGGTGTTGGCATACACAAGCATCTTCTAGTTCATTTCTTATTAGACATTTAAAATGTGTAATCTTTCTTTTGATATTTAAAACTTTAGTCATTGTCTTTGGTAATGATAGAGGAATGTGAAGTTTGCCAAAGCTTACTTAAATACTATTGCTTGCTGTTAATTAACCCTATTCTTCAGACTGTAACCTACTTAAATATGAGATGACTAATGTTTTAAAGAGCCTGATGACTAAAGAAAATGTTTTGGGTCTATAGGGAAAAGTTATTAGCAGAATCTACGAAGTGCTTCTCCTATCTGAGCCCACATTAAAGGCCTATGATGAGATCAGATAGTTAGGGATGTGCAAAGTGTTTCAACTTGAAACAAGCCATTTCAAGTGTTTTGAGTTCAAAAAATGTTTTGAAATGTTTTGACATTTCGGGAGCCATTTTGGAGACCTGTTTGTCCATTACTGATCAGTTATCTAGTGATGGCTTCTTATTGGCTTGAAATCTCCTTGCTTCTTGCTTGGCTTGTTATCATACAAATCAAGTGTTGGATCCTATGGAGGTTTGGGGGCAAGGTTAATAATTTGTTAAAAATCAAATTTACTAGCCCATTTCTTTTGTGGACTGGCTGGTAGGTAGCATCCATCATGCCCTGCCACTCAGCCCACTTTGGTGTCCCTATGATCTACCCATGGGGAACAATGCGGTGTTTCAAATTTCCCCATTGTTCCCTATAGCCGAGTTTTGTTTTGTCAAAACAACTGGTTTGACCGTGGTTTCCACAAATAATTTCAGCCAACATTTTGAGCTCGGGGGCAGGGGGAAACAAATCTGTCATGCACATCCCTAGAGCTATCAATCAATCATCTTTATTATGGCCCAAGACCAGCATAAACCCTACACCTAGATTCTTGATACAATAACTTGAATTGCCATGCAGAAAATTGTAGTACATGCAGCATTAGGTAAAGCAGCCATATGTAGTAGTCAAGTGGTACAGAAACATCCTGCTCTGCCCTGCTTGAAATAAAAAGCCACGACAAGCAGTAAATGTTTGGTACAAATGCATGTATATCACTTGATTTCTCATTATTTGGATTACTCAACCCTTGATAATCAGCAGCTGAATCTGTGAATTAACTCCATTCAAAGTATTGACTGACTAAAATCAGGTGATACAAATGTCAGAGGTCACCATCTCCACTCCATTCTGCACACACAGAATGAAAGAAAAGTGTGCATACTGCTAGAGGCTTGCGTAGGTAGGAAGCACTCTGTACAAACTAAAGTGGGTCTGTGAAGATTGTGCAGCCCTCAGTGACCCAATTCAGCAGGAAGGGGAGACTGGCAAAAATGCCCTCACACACAGACCCATTCAAGCCCCCACACTGCAACAGCAGGCCTGCTAGAAGTGCGCACACAGAGTTTTTTGCCCCAGGTTCACACATTGGCAGAGAATATAAACAGTCATTCACATATTTTATTCAACGCATTTACAATATGTGTTCAGTGTGTGCACATACAGATCTGTACATGCATGCACAGTCATTCACACATTATGCTCATTGCATGTATGTTGGTAAAATTCCTATCTCTTTTGCAGGGGTAATTTTTTTAAAAAATATTGATTTTTTACAATACAAAAGAATGGGGTTCTCATCATTATCACCTACATCAAGTGACATATGTTATTCTATCTGCATCCTGCATGTAAGAGGGCTTGTACCCAGGTTTCCTTTGAAATGAATTGTCATGTACTGTCATTCACATAAACACATGCATATATGTAAAGACAACCAGGAGCAGAGCCACCATTGGGCAAATGGTTCAAAGAACCTGGGGCACCCGTCAGACATGGGGTGTTTTATTTTGGTCCCAAATGGGGTCACATGGCCCCGTTTGGAACTGAAATCGGCCCACATTGCATTGGCAGCGCGGCCAGAGTGACTCTCCCCACTTTAAAGGTAGGGAGAGCTGCTCCTGGTCTCACTGCCAATGCAGCGGGGCTGATCGATCTCCCTCCCAAATGGGCCACGTGGCTTGGTTTGGGAGGGAGACCACACCCCTGCTTCTGATGTCAGATGTGGGGGCATGGCTAGCTGGGCCCCTGCGTATGATGACAGACACAGGGGGTGGGGCCAGGGGGGCTGCACACAGGCTGCCACCAGCCTCCCTATGCTTCTGAAGACAACTGTACACATGTACAGAGTAATTTCGGAATAGAGCTCAAATGTCTTTGATATTAGATCTATGAGAAACATTGACCATATTCAAACATTATATGTATACATATATGTGTGTTTATGTGTGAATGAATTACATGTGTTCACTTTAAAAGCAGACCTGGGTACAGCCCCCCCACAAATCCAAGGTATGTACTACATAGGAAATGTTATATATAACTTATCCCTGCAATCAAGATCTGTACCAGAGGACTGGAAAGTAGCAAATGTAACACCAATTTTCAAAAAGGGATCCAGGGGCAATCTGGGAAATTACAGGCCAGTTAGCATAACATTCGTTCCAGCAAATTGATGGAAAGCATCCTCAAAGATAAAATTGTAAAGCACATAGAACAACAGGCCCTGCTGGGAGAGAACCAGCATGGCTTCTGCAAAGGTAAATCTTGCCTCACACACCTTTTGGAGTTCTTTGAGAGTTTCAACAAGTGTGTGGATCAAGGTGATCCAGTTGACAAAGTATACCTGGACTTCCAAAATGGTTTCGACAAAGTTCCTCATCAAAGACTCCTGAGGAAACTTAGCAGTCATGGGATAAGGAGACAAGTACATGTGTGGATTGCTAACTGGTGGAAGGACAGGAAACAGAGGGTAGGGATAAATGGAGAGTTTTCACAATGGAGGGAAGTAAGAAGTGGGGTCCCCCAGGAATCTCTACTGGTTTTATGATCATTATTCATAAATGATCTAGAAGTAGGGGTAAGCAGCGAGGTGGCAAAATTTGCAGATGATACCAAACCCTTTCGGGTAGTGAAATCCAAAACAGATTCTGAGAAGCTTTCAAAGGATATCTCCAAACTGAGGCAGTGGGTGACAAAATGGCAAATGTGGTTCAATGGCAAGTGTAAAGTGATGCACATTGGGACGAAAAACCCCAACTTCAAATATACATTGATGGGATCTGAGCTGTCGGTGAGGGATCTTGGGGTTCGTGCTGGACAGCTCATTGAAAGTGTCGACTTAATGTGCAGCAGCTGTGAAAAAGGCCAATTCCATGCTAGGGATCATTAGGAAGGGGATTGAAAATAAAACTGCCTGTATCAGGGGCCTGGAGCACCTTTCTTATGAGTCAAGGCTACCACACCTGGGGCTATTTACTTTAGGAAAAAGACAACTGTGGGGAGAGATGATAAAATCTAGAAAAAGTCTATTAAAATCTATATAAAGTCTATAAAATCATGCATGGAGTGGAGAAAATGGATAGAAAGGAATTCTCCCTCTCACATAAGACTAGAACCAGGGGTCATCCCATGAAATTGATTGCCGGGAAATTTAGTTCCAGCAATGGAAGTATTTTTTCAGATAACTCATAATGAACTTGTAGAATTTTCTACCACAAGATGTGGTGACAGCCAACAGCCTGCAAGGCTTTAAGAGAGGCTTTGGGTAACTTCATGGAGGAGAGGTCTATCATTGGCTACTAGTTGGAGGGCTATAGGCCACCTCCAGCCTCTCAAAGGCAAGATGCCTCTGAGTACCAGTTGCAGGGGAATAACAGCAGGAGAGAGAGGGCATGCTCTCAACTCCTGCCTGTAGGATTCCAGCAGCATCTGGTGGGCCACTGTGTGAAACAGGATGCTGGATTAGATGGGACTTGAGCCTGATCCAGCAGGGCTGTTCTTATGTTCTTATGTACTACTACTATTGTATAAATGAATGCTACTGTATATTGGGGGAGGGGATACCTTTATTTGGTCATTGACCAGCAAACATTTACAATAAACCAGTACATATTTTACAAATAATATAACAGAACCTGGTCATAACAGAGATAATATCAGTGTCCACATTAGTTAAAAGATAATTTAAATAAAATTCATCAGACTGGCCAGGCAGATAATCTAACATAGGAGATTTAAGTCTTAAACAGGATTCACTATAAAAATCACAATAAAGAACAATATGTGAGGTGGATTCTATAACCCCTTTGCCACATGGGCAAAGTCATAAAAATAGTGGAACTCCCTTAAACCTGCCATCCAATACTGCTGTAGGAAGAACATTTAAACACGCTAAAGTGAGGGCTCATCTAAATTTAGGGACAAGCACCACATCAAAGTACTTAGCTGGTTAAGATTAATAGCTTGACTCCCTACGTATAAACCCTGCTTCATCCATGCACCTTCTTGTTGAACTTCTTTATCCAGGACACGTTGCTTAACTAACTTCCTCGCTTGCTCAATTCCTACAGGAGTGTATGAGCCAGCTTGTTTCAAGTTGGACTCGATGTCAAACCTGCTCAGCTTGACAGGTTTGGGGGTCAAGGCCCGTCCGAGTTCGAACAGAACCAATCCCTGTTCTAACCGAGATAGTTCGGAGCTCCACTAGTAAAAGGGAATCCGATAAGGATTCCCCTTTACCAGTAAAGGGGCAGGGTGGCTTCTCTAAGGGTGGAGTGAGCGGGAGGGGAGTCAGTTAGTACTTACAAGCCCCATTGGAGGTGGTGGCTGCTGGTGGGGGTGGCAAGGGAGGCAGCAGCTCTCTTCACCCCTACCAGCCCCCCCCCCCGAGTAGCCAGGGCCAGCAGTGGCCTGGTTTGAGTCTTCTCTGGCCTGGTTTTGGCCTCTGAGCACATGTGGAGGCCATTTAGTGACCTCCGCACCTCTGTACCTCGCATGTGTACCTATCTGTAACTTGCATTTGAGGGGGTCTGTACACAGGTCTACTTTTAAAGTGAACACATTTAAGACATTCACACAAAAAACATGTATACATGTACAGATATAATGTTTGAATAAAGTCAATGTTTCTTACAGATCTAATATGAAAGACATTTGAGCTCTGTGCAGACATTATGTTGATATCTGTTTATTCATGTGTGGAGGTCACTACAATGGCCTCCACGTGTGCTCAGAGGCCCAAACTGGGGCACCAATGGCCCTGGCTACTCTAGGGGAGGCTGGCGGTGATGGGGGAAAGTCGTCCCCACTGCCTCCTGCAGCCAATGCCAATGGGGCTTGTAAGTACTAAATGACTCCCCTCCTGCCCACTTTGCCTTTAGGGAAGTCCCCCCTGCCCTTTACTGGTAAAGGGGCATCCTCACTGGAGATAGGAAGAGAGCTCTGTTGGGCAGGGCCCTGAGAGCTTGCTTCTGCTCCACCCCTTCCAGGTAATGGCAACATAAGACCCAGCTGAGCCAGGTGTGCAAGCCTCTTGGCGCAAGCCAAAGGGAGAGAGCACAACGGCTCTTGGCCTTGTGGCTCTCAAGAGAACAGCTGGACTGCAGTAGCCAGATGGGAGCCAAGATGGCATTCAGCCAGGACTCTACTTTTGGAGCTCTGTAGCTTTTTACTGTTTTATCCTCTTTTAATGAGCTCAACATTTATTTTCAGTTTTCAGTAAGTGCCTACAGTTTCTCCTGTGTTCTCCCCCCCACCCCCGGAGTTGTTATTTTCATTTTCATCCTTTTCATCCTCTTGGAGTTTTTCCATCCTTCACCCTTATCTGACTGAAATGAATTCAAAGGAATGAGCCCACTCATTGCTGGAGTAGCAGTCTGTTAAGGCAGGGAAAGAACAGAGACTGGGAATCCTCACTGGATTCCCCTTTACTAGTAGAGCTCCAAAACAGTTCAGACTGGTTCATTGGTCTAACCAGGCCAGGCCCAGTTCAATCGGAACCAAAACCAGGCCTGGCCTTGTTTGTTTGAATCTGGTTCTGATTCAAACTGCACCAGCAAAGCTTTGTGCACATCCTACTGTTATGTACATTCAACAGACCATACAGCATATGTACACTCCTGCCCATTTCCCTCCCTCTCCTCACTTTTACTCACAAATTTTCAAGCCTGTGTTGTGAACCAAGCCTGATTTTGTGCTTAGGAGCTAGCAGATGAAATTAGGCTGGCTTCACCAGTGTCACAAAGTGACCAGTTCCTTTATACGGTGACCATGTAGGATCTGGTCACGCAAGATAGAAAGGAGATTAAAGCAATCCTAAATGATTCAGTCGGCTTTAATGAGTACAAAAGAATAACAACATCAATCTAACTGAGCAGAAAGCAGAACAATCTATCAGAATTACTAACAATATTTCAACCATAGTGAGCAACAACATTCGCCCCGTGTTCCTAACTATCATATGTATCTGTATTAAATCCTCCTAGAGCCTTATATAATTCAGATATAGGCAGAAAAGCGGGGGTAAGGAAGGTTGAGGACTGGCATGGGTTGGGGAGATCAGGAATTAGTAGAGGGAAGAGAGGGAAGGAGAAGAAGGGGAAAGGATGGAGGGATCCAAGGCTTGTGGGGCAGCATATTACCAGGGTCAGAGGCTTGAGAATGGTGGGGCTTTCAGCTGAAGGAGAGAGGCTGTAGCTGGAAACAGGAGCTTGAGAGCGATGGTCAAGCAGGCAGTTTGCTCAGAGCGAGGCTGAGCGTGAGAGCACCATGGCTGGGGAAGTCTTGACTTCCCACTGTGCAGCAGAAGTCACAGACAGCTCCTGTCCATGGACAGAGTTCCTGCTTGTTGCCCTGCGGCTTAGCAGAAAACTCTGGAATGGCTCTTGAGCAAGTATGCTAGTTAGGCAAGATTGCTTGGGAGTATCATGGCTGGGGAGTCTTGACTTCTCACTGCACGACAGAAGTCACAAACAGTCCCTTCTTCCTGGAAAGAGTTCCTGCCTCTAGCCCTCCGTCTTGGGCAGCAAACCCTTGGATTGTTCATGAGCAAGTCTTGCTTGTAGGCAAAAGATTGCTGACTCTGTCCAGCAAGCCTCATTCTTTATAGTTGTATCTTCCTTTGATCTCCATAGAGTCTATTCAAAATATCCTCACCCTTCCTGGGTCCCCCAAAAGGTGACAATTTGCTGTTACCTTCTGGATATTGTCTTTTAATTATTCAGGATATTAGCTCAGTCCAGGGAGATCTGAATCCCATCTTCTGTAAGCTGCCACTTAGGGGAGAGACATTCAAATTTTGCCCAAAGCAAATCTGCATCTCTGAGCTGCAAATGGACATCTTCTCTTGTCCCCAGATTTCTGGTGCTTGGTCCCAGAAGGTGTTAAAAGGTGTTAGTAAAGTAAGAATTAAAATCTATAGGTGTTTTCTCTATGTGCATTTACCTGGAGTGGAATTTCTATAGACAGCAATAGAGTATCCCCTTTGGGCAGAGAAGAGCAATCATTGACAAGGATTAACATAGACCTTGCAGGAGGAAGTGAGAGCTCAGCTTCTCACTTCTTCCAGGCATTGTCTGATAGTGGGTTAGATTTTAGCATTTTGATCGCTCAGGCCTGGCCTTCGTGTTTCTTTGCGTACCCATTTCACAATACAATGCTGGATTGCCTCTTTCTTCACAGAGCAGTTAGCAGAGGCAGTCATGAGACATGGGTGTCAGTTCACCTTGAGTTCAGGCATTAATTCATTCCTGAATAAAATAGAATCAGACACAGGCTTGAATTCCATATACTTCTGGGTTGGTGCCTCTGGGTCTAATGTTGGGGTACGGGTGCCCAACACCTGCTGTAGCATTGCAGCAGCAGTGGCATTGAAGGTGGCAGGGAGATATCTCCCCACGCTCCTCTTTAATGCCTAAAAAGCTGCTATGGCTGTGAACCCAGCAAAACAACGGAAGTTTTGGGGAGACTACATTTCTCAGCACTCCTGGTGTGATGCTTGGCTCACAGTCATAGCAATTAACTTACCTTCATTGGAGGCATTGCTGGAGCAACAAGAAAAGTAAATGGTTGGGAGACAGGGAGGAAGAAGTTAGTGTTGGGTGCATAACTGAAGAGGAAGCAAGTATGGAGCTGACTCAGATGGGTGGCAGGGAAGCAGAGGACTTGATTTCTTTTCTGACTCTGTGGTATTTAAAATTTGGGTCAGAAAAGAAATTCTAATGCTATAAAGTTTGCTTAGTATTTTGAGGCAAGAATTACAACCACCTGAGATGCTTTTCTCCCCCCACTCCAACCCCGTTTTTTGAACCGGGAAATATGAGATTCAGTGACATTACTAGCTATAATTGGAGAACTGGGTCTGCATCTTTAACATCAAATTATTATTTTTTTTCAAATCAATACACTAGCTTTTGTTAAGCAAAAGGATTTTCCTTTTTCTGACATAACACTCTTTCTGAGTTCCTGTCTTCTTACCATTATGTATTATTAATATCAAGTGATTAACTACTGCTTTTCCTCATAACCGTGTGTGGTGGGTTGGGGGTGTTTTGACTGGCATTGAAAAGCATCAATATAGTGACACTGAGTGCTTGGAAGTGAAGTTTTCCTAATGCACATTCTTTAAGTCTAATTTTTTTTTCCAGAGAGATCTCTTTTCAAGGAAAAATGCATTTATTTTATGCTAACACATTTCACCCTACACATCAGCTTTTAATATCAGAGGTGTATTATTTAAACAAAAAAGGTAATAGCTTTGGATGTCATATTTCTAGAAACCAGGCAATTTGTGTTCCTGCACAGAAAGTAACTGAAGATGCCCATGTCTCAAAACTTATTTTTCCTTTAAAGGATATTATTTGCATTGTGTCTAAGCTCATATGTTTTCTGCTGAGCCATGCTGTCCTCCTAGAGTTAGCTGGTGGTTTTCTTTCCAGCCAGGTGCCACTAGGGATGTGCACCAGCATTTTTTTAAATTTGATTTGTGCCTGAATCAAATCACCTCTGATTTGTTTTGTGTCCAAATCCTAACCCCTCTGATTTGTTTTCCCCTCTGATTTGTTTTGTGACCAAATCCTAACCCCCAAATCACCCCAGATTCGATTTGGATTTGATTTGATTCAATTCTGATTTATATCTATTTGGACAACTTACAGTATAAAGGTCCTAGGGGCACCATATTTTGGGTGACACTGACCATCCAGATTTCAAGGCAGTGGGACACTTTTGTAATGATTCTTTTAGTTTTTACTGATTTTGTATAATTCAAACATAGGAAATAATGGGGAGTCTAAGTTGTGATATCCTAACCTTAACATGGATCTCCAGCTTTTTTATTATTTTTAAAATAGTAATAAAAATAAAAAGCTAAGCTCTAGCCCTTGTAGAAGTGGAGTTATGGAGCAAAATGTGCGGTCACTAATTTTCCAAGTGTTTAGATTCTTTGATGTCTAATAAATTTTCCTCATAATGAATCCCTGTGAAGATTTATTATACACCTTCATTTCTTTTGCTCATTTTTACTGTCATTGGACAGTGCGAACTGTCAACTGCCCCCCCCCCCCACACACTGGGGTACTCAGTTTATTTTTTAGGGATTCTTGAAGTGCTTAGATTCTTTGGTGTCTTCATTACACACCTTCATTTCTTCTGTTCATTTTGACCCTACAGCTTTGTTTGTGTGTGGGGGTGGGTGGGGAGAAATGAGGAATTAGTGGCACCCCATGTGCCAACTACCCCCCAACCCACAAGTCACTGGTACTCAGTTTATATTTTAGGGTTTGTTGTGGTGTTTAGACTCTTTGGTGTGTAATGAATCCTCATTGAGATTCATTACAAGGAAAGGTTATTAGACACCAAAGAGTCTAAACACTTAAAAAAAATCCTAGAACATAAACTGAGTAGTACCCTACTGCCTTGCTGGTGGGGTGGGTGTATTTGGCACATGGCAGTTGACAGTTGGCACTGTCCAAAGACAGTCAAAATGAATAGAAAAAACGAAGGTGTGTAATGAATCCTCATAGGGATTTATTAAGGAAAAGTTATAATACACCAAAGAATCCAAACACTTGAAAAATAGTGACCACACATTTTGCTTCATAACCACACTTCTACAAAGGCTAGAGATTAGATTTTTTTTAAAAAAAAAATGATAACTTGGAATCTGGGGAAATTGATAGAAGGAATCTGAATCTCAAATCAATTCGAATCAAATCTGGTGCAATTCTATTTGCACCCGTATCTAGCCAATGGATTGCAGGGATGATTTGTTCTGTCTCCAAATCACCTGAATCAGCTAGATTCAGGTACAAATCAATTCATACCGAAATTGATTCACACATCTCTAGATGCCACCTTCATCTTTTTAAAGGCTTAATATCTTGTGTTTTGTCCATGGACACAATCCACTGTGTTCCACTCTCACCCAGAACTTCTGGTTTCTACCTCCTGACTATGCATATCTTCTTCGGATCTCACCCCTAGCCCACGACTCTTATAATTTCAAGAGTTGGCAGCCTTATGTCCTCTTAGATTTTTTCCCCCTTGTGATTATAGGGGGGGGAAATCTATATTTAAATAATTCACTTTTCACCCACAAATTCATTAAAAACATTTCATTTGTTCTGATTATATCCAACACTCATAAAAGACTTATAACCACAATTATGAGTTAACCATGCACACAAGTGTCAGGGAAGTTTATCTTGTGTGCTTTTTATTTCAGCATTTAATTTTTCCCCCATCTCCGGCTGAATCATCATTTGCTCCATTTGCTCCTTCTCCAGCTGAATCATTCAACACAGGAAAGTTTAAAAAGGTAGTTTCATGGGTTGGCAAGAATGGGGCAGAGGGGAGACTGGAAGATATGGAATGGAACTTCAAAGTAATACATTTATGCATTAGATAGGCAAATTAAATAGTTTCACTTTCATTTCGTATAGTTGTGGTTGTGAGGCCTTCATTAGTGCATACATAAAATTAGAAGACTTACAACAAAAGAGGCACACACATATTGAAAATGAGAGATGCAACTATTCTTGTCTCTCAAATGAGTGATGCATACACAACACTTATTAATTACTTCCCATCCTACCTCTTCCCCAGTTCTTTTCCTTATCCCTTTTCCTGCTTCTTCCCCAATCCTTACTTCATACTTGCCATTCCAGGCCAGTAAGAAAGAATCAACTGGGGAAGAATCAACCACCCTTTTCACCATTTTGTAATTGCTTTTCACTAATTCAGCATAGTAAAATGATGTGAAATGATTGCCTTTAAAACAAATGTGTTCTAAATGTGTGTTACAGTAATTTGTAGTTCAGCACTTGGAAGATGAGAATAAAATCAGTTCCTATAGGACCTTCAGAAGTTCTCATCCTTAGGAGATGAGAGGTCAAAAGGTCAGGAACATAAGCTACTGGCTTTCATATTTGTCAGAATCTTGTAGGAAGAAAGTTGACTATTTAAGTCAGAATAAGACAGCAGAGAGAAAGACCACGTCAGAAGAGCCAGGATACAGAGTGCTGAAAAAGAAGTTGCTGTAAAAAAAACCCAAGGAGCTGTGAGGGGGGCTGGGGTGAAGAAAGGAACATATATAAGCTAGAAACAATGGTTTAATTGGATATCAGTACAAATACTTTATTCAGTTATGTTTCTGAATGGAAAGTGGAAGTTCTATGGCACAAGTGCCTGCATCCTATTTTAAGTTCTGCAACTGCCCTGTTTGCATGACTGCTCACCAATGCTAACCTTTCCAGTGGCACTCCAGAAGATCGCTAACATCAATGTTTCACAGCCCATAATGTTGATATTTCACTGCCCATCATGTTAGTCATTGTGTTTACTTCAAGAAGCTGAGAGTAGCATACATTATTCCTTATCCTTCCCACCACCCTTTATCCATAGAGGAGTGTGTGGCTGGTCCAAGATCACACACTGAGCTTAATGGCTGAGTGGGGATCCTCTAGTCCTACTCCATACAGATACTCTAACCATACAGTCCGTGAAGCAGTTACTATTAGAATATTAGAATGCATGTGTGATTTGAGCACCTGTAAATTACTGATGTGACATGGAGGCAGGCAATGGCTGAGTGGATTTTGGTACCTATCATGCTACTATGAGAACATATAAAACAGGCGAAAATGTTACAAAAGCTTTGTAGAAGGGATCGATAATGAATCAATGTTATTCATAGCAGTTCTTGCATGCATTTATAGAAGTCGTTCCAGCATGAAATGGAATGGCTACACAGTGAGGAACTGGCTATCAACCCATATGAATATTTATCTTAAGAGCTGCTTCCCATATCACAAAGAAGTGAAATTGACATATGTGTGACTGTAAGTCTTGGACCCCTGCAAAAACAACTGCCTCTACCCACATGAACCTACCCACGAACCTACCCATTATCTTGGTTTTGAGTGTCCTGCTGTCATCAGAGGTCTAGTTGAATATGTGAGGGCCAAGTGTGTGTGTGCTGGCTCCTAAAAAGATTCAAAAGCCATAGCTGACCACTGGAGGTGCCTGTGCCAGAGCCAAAGGCAAGAGCCCTTTCCTGATGTTTCCAGAAGCTTGTAACCAGAGGCATACTGCCTCTGAACTTGGAGTTTCATTTAACTTTCATGGCAAGAGAGACCCAAGGTAGGGATGTGCAGAAACCTGTTCAGAGGCCCTTTTACAGGCCTCGGCACATGTTCGAACACTGGGTGGGTTTGAGGTTCGAAGGTGGGGTGTGTGTCTCACTTTAAGGGCAGGGGAGGGTGCACTAACACACACACACCCGCTTCCCACCCCCCCGCTGGTGCATGGTTTTGGTAAAATCCTTTGGGGCGGCAGTGTACTTCCCTGCTACCCCTTCCTCCTCTCCGGCCAGAAGTGGCCAGAAGTATTGGGCACGAGTGTGCATGTAGCAATTACAATGTGCATGTTACAATCACGATGCGCACACATGTACCCAATACTTCCAGCCACTTCCAGCCAAAGAGGAGGAAGGAGCGGCAGGGAGGTACACTGCCGCCCCGAAGGTTTTTACCTAATTGAAGGGCCCGCAGGGGAAAAGCAGGGGGAGGGGGTAAGTGCACCCTACCCCACCCTTAAAGCAAGACCCCCCACTCACATCACAACTGCCACACATTAAGTCAACACTTTCAACAAGCTGTCCACCACGACCCCAAGATTCCTCTCCTGATAAGTCACCGACACCTCAGTTCACATGGGTATATACTTGAAGTTGGGGTTTTTCAACCCAATGTGCATCACTTTACACTTGCCAACATTGAACCGCATTTGCCACTTTGTCACCCACTCACCCTTCCAAAAGGAGAGATCCTTTTGGAGCACCACAAAATCAGTTTTGGATTTCACTACCCAAAAGAGTTAGGTATCATCTGCAAATTTGGCCATCTCGCTGCTTCTAGATCATTTATGACTTGTCCCCTTAGCTAAGCAGGCTCCACCCTGGTTGCATATGAATGGGAGACTTGATGTGTGAGCACTGTAAGATATTCCCCTCAGGGGATGGAGCCACTCTGGGAAGAGCATCTAAGGTCCAAGTCCCCTCCCTGGCATCTTCAAGTAGGGCTGAAAGAGATTCCTGGATGCAACCTTGGAGAAGCTGCTACCAGTCTGTGAAGACAATACTGAGCTAGATAGACCAATGGTCTGACTATTGGTCTAAACTTCCTATATTCCTATGTGATAATCAGGAATTACAAAAGCCAACACTATGCACGTTTAAATGAAAGTACCACCGGAGTCAATTGGACTCATGTTTTTCCACATTAAAGCAAAGAACAACTTTCTAACTTTCTACTTAAAGCCTTCAAAATCTTCCCCACCTCCCCTGTGGCAGGCGGTTTCTTCTGTCCACAGAAGTGTACAACAAAATGTAATTTGCTAAGCCTGTGCACATTCAGAAAAATTTAGATTTGTATTTGTATTTGACCTGATCTGAATATGACAATATCAAATTCAGATTTTATGGTCTCTGACAATGTTGGATATTGAATCAGATTCAGAATTAAAATCCAAATTCATACTTAAATTCAGATCTCAACCCCCCCCCCTTTTAGTGGCTAATGGGGAAATAGAAATGAAATCACCAAAAATCACTGGTTGGTCCTAGAGCCTTGAAACTTGCCATACATGTAGGGAATGAGGTCAGGGCCCCCTGTAATGAATTTGAAGAGAATTGCTCAAATTTGGCACACATTAAGTCCATATTGGAAGGACTCTGGATATTTTTAAAAAACTTTGGGTTACTCTGATTTTTGGTGAATTTTGCAAATAAATAAATAAATCAAAATAGCTAAAAATGGAGAAATTTGGCTTGTTTCAATCCAGAATAAGGATGTGCATGGAACCGGCTGACTGGACCAGTTTGATCTGGCACCCCTTAGAACCCCCTCCCCAGTTCAATTTGGTCCAGGGGGTGTTCGTGAAGTTTTAATTTTTTAAAAAAACCTTTAGCCCCCTTTGGGTGGCTTCCTCTAGGCCATGGGGTTACCGCGAAGGTTCCCCCTCCCCATGCCAACCTTGGTCAGCACTGCTGCGGCCCATTTTAACAGCTTTTTTGGCCTGCTTGGGCCTCTGTATGTCAGTGCGGCAGCCATTTTTGCCACCACTGCACATGTGCAAATGGCCTCTGCTAGGCCTGGCATGGCCCAGGGCCCCGCAGAAGCCATTTGCGCATGCGCGGTGGCCATTTTTTAAAAACTCGCATGTGGGGAGTCATTTAATAGTTTGGCTTGCATTTTAGTTGAGACCTGGGTGAGATTCTTTTCTAATGTGTCTGGGTTTGGCTGGAGATGGGGAAACAGGGGCCGTATCCACTGATTATGGAGCGGTAATTCCGGTGGTGGTGGGGAACAGAAGAAGTAATGTTGGCAGGTCAGGGGGTTATTACAGGGGAAGGGGGATCAGAAATCTAATACCTGTTTCCCCTTCCAGCTACCCTGTCAGCTTTTTGACTTTGGGGAGCAGTGCCAATCACCCTCTGAACTGTACCTTGCTCCTTTGTAATGTCAGGTTGGTCCAGAACAAATCAGAAACCATTCATGATTTGATTCTGGATTCAGGAGCCAACCTGGTTTGTATTACAGAGTCCTGGTTGGGGGAGGCAGTTGGTCACAGCTTCTTCCTGCAGGGTACTCTGTTGAAGAGTGGGTGAGGGGCCATTGATTACTCGCTGTGACATGTTTAATGAATTCTTTGTGGGATAAATCTCTCGTATTCGGGCCGACTTAGACTCAGTGTCCACAATTACTTCAAGACTCAGTGTCCACAATTACTTCAGTGTCTGATGTGGAGGTGTCCAGCGACTCCTTTTGTGTTTTTAGGTTGGATCGATTCCAGTTTGTGGCTCCTGAGGATATGGACAAGCTGCTTGGAGTTGTACGGCCTGCTACCTGTTCTCTTGACCCCTGCCCGGCATGGCTTACACTATCTAGCAGGGGAAATGTTTCTCTGACGGAGGGAAGGATGCCTCCTTGTCTTAATGAGGCAATTATTAGACCACTTCTAAAGAAGCCTGCCTTGGATCCCTCAGCGTTGGGTAACTACAGGCCAGTCTCCAACCTTCCATGGTTGGGCAAGATAATTTAGAAGGTCATGGCTTCCCAGCTCCAGACAGTCTTGGAGGAAACCGATTATTTAGACCTGTTTCAGACTGGCTTTTGGGTGGGCTACGGGGTGGAGAGACTGTCTTGGTCAGCCTAATGGATGATCTCCAATTGGGAACTGACAGAGGAAGTGTGACTCTGCTGGTCCATTTGGACCTCTTGATGGCTTTCAGTACTATCAACCATAGTATCCTTCTGGAGCGTCTGAAGGGGTTGGGAGTGGGTGGCACTGCATTGCAGTTATTCTTCTCCTACCTTTTGGGCAGGTTCCAGATGGTGTCCCTTGGAGACTGTTGATCTTCAAAATCTGAACTGGTGTCCCTCCGGGCTCTGTATTATCTCTGATGTTGTTAAACATCTATATGAAACCGCTGGGAGAGATCATCAGGAGATTTGGTGCAGGATGCTATCAGTATGCTGATGACACCAAATCTATTTCTCCATGTCAACCTCATCGGGAGAAGGCATAACCTTCCTAAATGCCTGCCTGGAGGTGGTGATGGACTGGATGAGGGATAACAAACTGAGATTAAATCCAGATATGATGGAGGTACTTATTGTGTGGGGTCAAAACTCAGGAGAGTTTTGATCTGCCTGTTCTGGATGGGGTCATGCTTCCCCAGAACGAACAGGTGCGCAGTCTAGGGGTGCTTCTGGATCCAAGCCTTTCCCTGGTGTCCCAGGTTGAGGCAGTGGCCAGAGGTGCCTTTTTATCAGCTTCAGCTGATACACCAGCTGCATCCGTTTCTTGCGATAAACTACCTCGGGACAGTGGTACATCTGCTGCTAATCTCCAGACTGGATTACTGTAATGCGCTCTATCTAGGTTTGCCTTTGTATGTAGTCCGTAAACTACATCTGGTTCAGAATGCAGCAGCCAAGTTGGTCTCTGGGTCATCTCGGGGAGATCCATATTACTCCTGTATTGAAAGAGCTACACTGGCTGCCGATTGGTCTATAGTTGTCAAGGACCTCAGGGTCCAGGGAGGGTTTCTTCAGGTGAGGGCGAAATCATCAGAAGAGGTCCATCTGCAGTTGTCACCGGCTCATCTTTTGGCTACTCGAAGATGGCCTTCTTCGTTGCTGCCCCGATGCTTTGGAACGCTATCTCTCCTGAAATAAGAGCCTTCCCATCTCTGACTGTTTTAAAAAAAATCTTTAAGGACACATTTGTTCACCCAGGGTTTAATTAAATAACATTTTAATAGTTTTCACTTTGTTTTAAAATATTGTTTTAAGGTTTTAAATTGTTTCAATGTTTTAACTTTTTGCTGTCATTTATTTTAACAAATGTTTTAATTTCTTTGTTGTCATTTATCTGTTTTAACTAATTTTTTACTCTTCTGTCTTTGTTTTAAACCACCCAGGGACATAAGTTTTGGGTGGTATAAAATTATGTTAAACAAACAAACAAACAAACAAACATTAATAATTATATTTATGAGTTAGCCAACTTCTACCTCAAGCATTCATGCATTTGCCATCTTGAACTACGGTGGATGACATCATCGCAAACTACACCTTGAGCTATACCTGTGTCACTACAGCTCTACCCAATTTGGTTCAAATCAGATAAGCAATTCACAAGTTAGCCACTTATGCATCAAATATTCACATCTTCCATATTGCATTGTGGTGGATGAAATAATCACAAACAACTGTACTAAATTTGGTCCAAATCAGTTCCCACTTGTGCCACTAACATTCATATATCTGCCATCTTGTTGCTTTTTAAAAATTGTTTTGTAAATTGTCCAGAGAACTTGCATTTTGGTGGTATATAAATATGCCTAATAATAATAATAAAATAAAATAATAAAATAATAAAATAATAAAATAATAATAATAATAATAATAATAAATAAATCTTGAATTAGGCAGATACATTACGATTGTACCAAATTTGATCCCAATCCATTAGGAAGTCCACAAGTTACCCCACTTGTGCCTCAAACATTCATGGATCCACCATCTTGAATTGGTGGATGACATCATCACAAACTATACATTGAAGTGTCCCTATATGTCACTACATCTGTACTAAATTTGGTTCAAATTGGCTAGGTAGTTTACAAGTTAGCCCATTTCTGACTCAAACATTCACATATCTGCCATACTAAATCGGGGTGGATGACATCATCACAAACTACACAGCTAAAGTATCCTTATGTGTCACTACAACTGTCCCAACTTTGGTTCGAATTGATCCAACCATTGCAAATTTGATAGGGACAGACACATAAGGACACTCACAAAGACAGTTGGGTGACATCATAAGCTTACTTTCCTTAAGGAAAATAGAGTAAAGATTAGGCAGCTATGGTGGCAGAAGTCTTAGGTGTATGGTCCATGACTTATAATGTTGTCAAACCCTGCCTCACACAGCATTTTGTCAGCAGCTGCATCATAACTCACATCTTCAAGAAACTATGGAGGAAAGGAAATGGCATAGTCTGGCCAATTTTCTCTGCTACAGAAACAGCAGCAACTTCCATTGGTCTCAGGATGCTGCTCCCAGCGTCATCAGCAGAACTGGGTATTGGGAAACATTAAGAGGAGCAAAAAGAGAGAAAGATTTGCAGGCAGCCATGCTATCCAAATCCTAACACAACAAGGAACTTTGGAAACTTTGGCTTCATAATTCATGCTTAGTGATGCCCTTCATGGGGCCTTCTCTATTGCTGAATATTCTAGACTTGGAAATCACTGCCCTGGCTTCTCCCTGATGACCTTTCAGAGACATTAAAGAACATTCTGTTCTGCCAGACTTTCTGGATGGTTAATTTGTGTTTGTTCTTTTATTTCACTTGATTCTCTTTTGCTATCCTGCTGTCAACACCTCCTGATATTGTTCTGGCCCATAACCAGGAGATGTCCAGGGGTGTGCATTCACCCCCACAGTTTTCTCCCCCCTGCCAGCTGCAGTCGAGAACAGGTTTATCTAAACCGTAGAGGGTTTATCTGTCCCTCTTGGTGCAAAGCTACAACTAAAGACCTGACCTGAACCTGTCAGTTTAAATTTACAACTTGCCCAAGGCAGTTTATTTTACAGAGTAATTTACAGATATCTCCCCAGCTCCAGGTGTTCTGGAGGAAACTAATTATCTAGACCATTTCAAACTGGCTTTCAGGTGGGTATGAGGTGGAGACTGCCTTGGTCGGCCTGATGGATGATCTCCAATTGGGAATTGACAGAGGGAGTGTGTTGGTCCTCTTGGATCTCTCAGAAGCCTTCAATACTATTGACGATAGTATCCTTCTGAAACTTCTGAGGGGATTAGGGTTGGAGACACTGCTTTGAACTGGTTCCACTCCTACCTCATGGGCAGGTTCCAGATGATGTCTCTTGGAGACTGTTGTTCTTCAAAATCTGAACTTTCCTATGGTGTCCCTCAGGGCTCCATTTTGTCCCGAATATTGTTTAACATCTACATGAAACTGTTGGGAGAGATCACCAGGAGATTCATTGTGGGATGTTATTAATATGCTGATGACACCCAAATCTATTTCTCCATGTCAACATTAGCAGGAGAAGGCATATCCTCTTTAAATGCCTGCCTGGAGACCGTAATGGGATGGATGAGGGATAACAATCTGAGGCAGAATCCAGATAAGATGGAGATACTTATTGTGCGGGGTCAGAACTCAGGAGGCAATTTTGATCTGCCAGTTCTGGATGGGGTCACGCTCCCTCAGAAGAAACAGGTACACTGTCTGGGGGGTGCTTCTGGATCAGAACCTCTCCCTGATGTCCCAGGTTGAGGCAGTGGCCAGAGGTGCTTTTTATCAGCTGCAGCTGATACTCCGGCTACATCTGTTTCTTAAGATGGACAACCTCAAAACAGTGGTACATATGCTGGTAACCTCTAGGCAGGATTACTGCAATGCGCTTTATGTGGGGCTGCCTGTGTGCATAGTCTGGAAACTGCATTTGGTCCTGAATGTGGCAGCCAGGTTAGTCTCTGAGTCATCTAGGAGAGACCATATTACTCCTGTAATATGGAATTACACTGGCTGCCGATATGTTTCCATTCAAAATACAAGGTGCTGGTTATTGCCTACAGTATAAAGCCCTAAACAGCTTAGGCCCTGGGAATTTAAGAGAACATCTTCTTCACCATGAACCTCATCACCTGTTAAGATCATCTGGAGAAGTTTGCCTGCAGTTGCCGCCAACTCTTCTGGTGGCTACTCTGGAACAGGCCTTCTCTGTTGCTGACCCTGGACTTTGGAATACTCTTCCTGTTAAAATAAGAGCCTCCCCATTTCTGGCAACTTTTTAAAAGGCAGTGAAGACACATTTATTTACCCAGGCTTTTAATTAGATTAATAGTTTTAATATTTTTAATGTGGGGTTTGAAATTATTTTTATGTTACTGATTTTAATATTTTAATGTTTTTAATTGTTTAATTGATTTAATTTTAAAATGATTTCAATTGTAAACTGCCCAGAGATGCAAGTTTTGGGTAGCATAGAAATTTTTTAAAAAATAATAAATAAATAAATAAATATCTGCCCCCTATTGTTTACTGTGGCTCAGTAATGGTTGGTCGATAAAGATGTTGCATTTCTTTCCTCTCTGTGAGACAAAGCATAACTGTTGTCTCCGTCTGAAATTTACCTTCAGAGAGCTTTGTGTTCAGATTGCTGGAGGGCATGGAGAGTGCTTAGCTGGCTTCCCACATTATCTGACCAGTCCCTTGTTGTGGGACACAGAACCTTGGCCTGCCTTGATCACAGCAAGCAGCCATGATTGTAGACGGAGTTGCAAGCTGCTACAAGTTTGAAAACCCATCTTTTCTGCAACTAAGGCTCTTTATTTGTTCTGCTCTGCATTGGAGTGTACAAGTTATGTTTGCGTTTTGTAAATTTGATTTTAATGTCTCTGCTGTTTAAACTGTTTTGGGAATGTGTCTCTAGAAAGCATGATATAAAAGAGAAATGATTAGTTATTTTCCCCTCTGCCATGAATTCCTTTTGACTGCCTTGTTGCGTGTGAGATTCAGATCTATGGTTTCCTTTTGCCCTGACTATATTTTATGTTGGCCTTTGCATTTCTGATATGTGAAATGGGCACATTTGTTCAAGAATATGTTCATGCTTAATTCAGAGGCAATATGCCATTCATTGCAAGCAAGTTCCAGGGGAACAAGGCAGGAGATGGGAACCCACAACTATCTCTTGCATGTAGGTTTCCCAGCTGCTATGTGGCTGCTCACTGTGGGATTAAGAACCGTGCCCTGGACAAGGGCTCAGCCTGCCCTGATCACAGTGAGCAGCCATGTTTTTAGACTGGGTTAAAAAATGTCTAAAATATATAAAAACCCATCTTCCTTTGCAAAGAAAAGGTATAAACTAGAAATGATCCTGATGTGGTTGCTTAATGAAGCCAGGTTACAGTTTATGTGGATTTTTATTTGTTATTAATGATAAGCATACTCCTGTTGTAAGTGCTTAAGGAAACTCACTGACTGCTTTAACCATGTGCATGTTTTGAAAACGTTTAGAAAATTGCCATTTCCATTGACTTTTGTACTACTTCAATTTAAATGCCCTAGGTTGCAAATTGTTTGTAAAAGGCCATATAACCTGGCTCACCCCAATATTTATCCCCCCACCCCAGCAACAGACTTTTATACTGGCTGAGGGCCTGATGTTTTTATTTATTTGGGATTTTAAAATGCTATTTTCTGTTGTGTGACTTATATGTACACTGCCTCAGGTGCTTGGATATCAAAAAGCAGGATGTAAAGGTCTTAAATGAACAAGTGAATGAGACCTGACAAGTCCTGTATTCCACATTACAGCAGAGGTAGGGCAGGAATAAGCATCATACGCTCACTGCATAGATGATGCAAGAGAATCTCATTGCATGATGTTGGCCAATGGATCCACATTGCAGATTCTTCCAGAAGTCCTTTCTGAGCTCTCCCTCTTCTAGCTTGCCAGCTGTTTCTTCTTAAACTGAACAAACACACCCTCAGGAAAGGGAACAGATTTTCTGTCAGTTTCCGCCTCAGGTGGGATATATACAGTCTTACAAGATGCCTAATGGTGTCTCCCTTTGAAGGTGATAGCAGAGCTATCAACAGAGCCATTCAGGAAACATCAAGCTGTCAGCCAGAACTATTAAAAAGGAAATGCATAACAAAAGGATAGGCCAGCCAGTAATCCTAACTGAAATTCACATTCATTCCAATATTTTTGTGAGGAAAAGATGTCTAAGAGTTTGGCAAACCTGGTGGAATGCTGCTTACATATTTCCACTGTATCGAACTTGACAACCAAATCTGCACTTCCAATGTATGTTGTTGTGGATGTAGAAAGGAACTTACATGTGATGGCATCTCACCCTGGTATATTCCAGATTTTTTCCTTAAACTGATTAATGGTCCAAAACAGTCTGTTGATGATAGTTAGTTCTTGGGAACTTTCTGCCTTATGAAATAACGATTCAAAATGAAAGTTTTCTTCTAGTATTCCCAGTGAGATAAAAAGAACAACCCTGCTGTATCAGGCCCAAGCCTTCAATTAGTATTTAGAGGTGAGTGGCGGCCCATGAACGTGCTGCTGGAGGGGTGGCGGGAGGTACCTTTAAGGGTAAATGAATTCTGTGTTTACCTCCGCAGCCACCGCCCCTGAACACTGTTCAAAGAAGCGGCGTGCCGCCCAGCAGCCCCTGCGGTGGGGAATCGCTGCCGCCATTCACCTTGCTGACACGGAGCCAAGCCCCCGCCAGTGGCCAGGTGAGTGGCGGCGGTGATTCTCTGCTGCAGGGGCTGCTGGGTGGCACGCTGCTTCTCTGAACAGTGTTCGGGTGTGGCAGCCGCAGAGGTAAGCACAGAATTCATTTACCCTTAAAGGTGCCTCCCACCGCCCCCCCCAGCAGCGCATTCACGGGCCGCCACTGTTAGAGGTAACTTACCTCTAGGCTGGAGGTGGCCTATTACTACCAGATTAGTAGCCATTGATAGATCTGTCCTCCATGAATTTGACTAAGCCCCTTTTAAAGCCATATGTGCTAGTGGCCATCTGGCAGAGAATTCCATAGATTAACTATGTGCTGTGTGAAAAAGTACTTCCGTTGTTGGTCCTAAATTTCATGGCATTCAATTTCATGGGATGACCCCTGGTTCTCCCTGGTTGTGAGACAGGGAGAAAACAATCTCTCTTTCCACTCTTTCTGCTCCATGCATAATTTTATACACCTTATCATGTCTCCCTGTAGTCACTTTTCCAAACTAAAAGGCCCCAGATGCTGTAGCCTTGGCTCATAAAGGAGGTGCTCCTGCTCTCAAATCATCTTGGTTGCTCTCATCTGCACCTTTTCCAGTTCTACAATGTCCTTCTTAAGATATGGTGACCAAAACTGCAAAAGTACTCCAAATGTGGCCACACCATAGATTTGTATAAGGGCATTATAATATTAGCATTTTTATTTTCAATCCCCTTCTTAATGATCCCTAGCATCAAATTTATCTTTTTCACAGCTGCCGTGCACTGAGTTGACACTTTCAATGAGTTGTCCACCACGACCCCAAGATCTCTCCCTTGGTCAGTCACTGGCAGCTCAGACCCCATCAGTGTATATGTGAAGTTGGTTGTTTTTTTTTGCCCCAGTATGCATCACGTTAAACTTCCTAACACTGAATCACAATTGCCATTTTGTCGCCCACTCACCCAGTTTGGAGATATCCTTTGGAGCTCTTACAATCTTTTTGGATTTCACTACTCTAAATAGTTTAGTGTCATCTTCAAATTTGGCTACTTCACTGCTTACCCCTACTTCTAGATCATTTATGAATAAGTTAAAGAGCACTGGCCCCAGTACTGATCCCTGGGGGACCACACTTCCTACTCCCCTCCATTGTGAAAACTGTCCATTTATTCCTGTTTCTGTCCTTCAACCCATTACCAAGCCACACTTGAACTTGTCCCCTTATCCCATGACTGCTATGTGTATTGAAGAGCCTTTGGTGGGGAACTTTGCCAAAACCATTTTGGAAGTCCAAGTATATTATGCAGGGGCGTAACAAGGCTGGAGTGGGCCCAGAGAAAATTTTTTTAAATGGGCCCCTCGCTGATACACACACACTCACTTCACATGTGACTTGCCTCTTGGGGGCCCCTCAAGGCATGGGGGCCCCCAGGCAGCCGCCTCCCCTTGCCTAATAGTAGTTACGCCCCTGATATTATGTCAACCAAACCACCTTCATCTACATGTCTGCTGACACTCTCAAAGAACTCCAAAAGGTTAGTGAGGCAAGACTTGCCCTTACAGAAGCCATGCTCATTCTCCTTCAGCAAGGTCTGTTCCTCTATATGGTTTACAATTTTGTGTGTAAATATGCCTTCCATCAATTTATCTGGCACAGAAGTTAAGCTAACTGGCCTGTAATTTCCAGTAGAACAGAACCACATAGAATGTTTCCCTTTCAAAGAGGTTGGATTGTATTTTTATTTAATATGACTACATATATATCCCTGCTTTCTTTAATCCTGGAACTCAGGTGACATACATGTGATTCCCAACTCATCTAAGTACTGACCAGAGCTAGACCTGCTTAGCTTCAACAATATTATGTGTTCTCAAGCCATGTCCTGGGAGAGAAAATACTGAGAAGGTACCGTAAGCACTAATAGCTCTTTGTAGCCAACATTTGTCTGTTGATCTCTGCTGCACTGCACAGAGGGGAGAGAAATGAGAGGAGCAACCATTGTTCCTCTTATTCTCCTTTTGGGAAGCTCATCCAAATTCTCCTTTTGGAATGCTCATCCACCCTGTCTTTTTGCATAGTACATTAGGAAGCATTAGATCCAGTGGAGCAAGCAAAATGGAAAGGACACACTCTTCTTGCTTGCCTTCTCTCCCTCTTTCTGGACAGTGCAGTAGAGAGCATTGATCTCGCTGAGCCCACCAAAGTGCTACCCAGATGATGCAGCTGAGAATGAATATGAACCAGCTGCTTGCACACCTCTGTCCGTTAACATTAGGGGTGTGCAATTCGGGTTTTTGGGTGATTCGGCTCGGACCCGAACCGAATCACCCCTGTTCTGTTTTGTGCCCGAATCTGGGTCACCCGAATCACCCTTGATTCGGTTTGGATTCGGATTTAATCCGAATCTGAATCCGAATCGATTTGGGGGGGAAGGGGACCAGGGGCAAAATTTTGGGGTGGGGTGGTAGTGCCCAATGGGTAGAGTCTACCACCCCAATTTCAGGGGGATTGGGGAAAATCCTGATTTTTGGTGAATTTTTAAAGTTTTAGTGACTTTGGGGCAGTTTGGGGGCATAGCATGGGATCTGGGCAAAAGGAGTGGGGTGGGGTGGTAGTGCCTAATGGGTGGAGGCTACCACCCCAATTTCAGGGGGATTGGGCAAAGGGGTGATTTTTTGAGAATTTTTGAAGTTATAGTGACTTTGGGGCAGTTTGGGGGCAGAAAGTGGATCTGCCCCAAAAGAGTGGGGTGGGGTGGTAGTGCCTAATGGGTGGAGGCTACCACCCCAATTTCAGGGGGATTGGGCAGAGGGCTGATTTTTTGAGAATTTTTGAAGTTTGGGTGTCTTTGGGGCAGATTGGGGGCAGAAAGTGGACCTGCCCCAAAGGAGTGGGGTGGGCTGGTAGATAGTGTCTAATGGGTGGAGGCTACCACCCATCCCCAATTTAAGAGTGATTGGGCAGGGGGTGAATTTTGGTGAATTTATTTTTATGAGGTTTGTCTTCATAAGGTGAAGTGTGCTAAATTGATTACTTCCTCATATTATCCATAGTAAAGGAAAGTGTGAAAAAGTGAAAGTGGGGTCATGAGAGTTGTTTAATTGAAAAAAATCTCATTTGCTATGATAGAATGAGAATTCACACCTCAGAAGTTTTTTCTGGTGGTAGCCTCCACCCATTAGGCACTACCACCCCACCCAACTATTCTGCCCCAGGCCCCACTTTCTGCCCCAATATGCCCCAATCTGCCCCAAAGACATGAAAATTTCAGAAATTTACCAACAATCAGCCCTTTGCCCAATCCCCCTGAAATTGGGGTGGTAGCCTGCACCCATTAGGCACTACCACCCCACCCCACTCCTTTTGCCCAGATCCCATGCTATGCCCCCGAACTGCCCCAAAGTCACTAAAACTTTAAAAAATCGCCAAAAATCAGCCATGAACCGAATCACCCGAATTTTTCAGGTCCGAAATTTGGGTGATTCGGCTCGTGCCCAAAAAATATCGGGGGACATGGGGGGTGATTCGGTTCGGCCCCGAATCACCTGAAATTGCTCGTTTCGGGCACAGATCGTTCTGTGCCCGAAATTTTTTGCACATCCCTAGTTAACATACTTGTGTTCTCCCTCTGGGAATGTGGTCAAGGTGACTCAGCAGGCAAAGCAGGCATCTTTCTGTCTCTAGATAGTGCTAGATAGTGGATAGTTCCACCTCACCATCTTGAGAGATACTCCAGAGAGACAGCAACTGCTGCAACACGGAGCAGGCACTTTTTCCTCTCTTTATCTCCTGTGTGGCCCACTGGGCCCAACTGCCTTCTTCACACTGCAAGACAAGAGAGAGCAAGTGAACAAGTAGAGGTGATAACTGTACCTGCAAACAGCAGCCACTTCTCCTCCTCACTCTGCTCCACACTGGGCCCAATCCTCCCTGATGTGGCAGCCAGTCAGAGGGTGAACCAGCAAGGAGAAGCATGAACTGCTCTTGCAATGAGCAGGCACCTCTTGCACACTGCCTCTCTTGGTGATCCTGCTGGTCCCAATCCTCCCTAGTGCACCACCAGAGGCTGGTTTTCAACCAGAGGCTGGTTGAGCAAGTAGATGTGCCCACTGGTTCTACAGGAAGCAACCTGTGCTTCCTTTCTTTTGCTTTCTCTACCTCTTGGTCACTAGCTGGGCCCATTCCTCCCTAATGGTCTGCCCAGTGAGAGATGGCAAATAATCAGAGTTCAGCAGCAATCTCACACTCTTGCTTTTGTGGTTTGGGGAAAGGGATAAGAATGCCTTCCAAGAAAACTATGGAAAATGAGGGCTTTTTCAATGCCTGTGTTTTGCATCATTTAATATCTTTTAACAAAAATGTTCAAATTTTCCATCAAGAATCCATCAGACTTTCAGACTGTATTTTGAAAAAGAAAATAGTTGCTAAGTTACCTTGAATATGTGTGGAGGTCTCTTGAACATTGTGCATATCTATTGTATTTTTGGCCTGCATTGATGGAGGCCTCTTTGCACATGGAGCACGTGGATGATCTCAAACCGAATAAGCCTATTTAGAGCCTTATTCCAGAATCCTGTTGCATTTAAGTTCTCTACCTGTTCCTGTGTCCTTGATTGACTTCTCTGTAGTTCTTCTTTCTGATCTTTAGTAGTCCAGAATGAGCTCACAAGATCTAGGCTTGAAAAAATGGGAAGAGATACATGCTGCATATTTTATTGTATTTTTTGTTATAGTAAATTGTAAGTCCTGCATGGTGACCTAGAAGAGGGAGAGGGACTGGCAGGAAACATCCTTACTATAGTGACATTAAACATATCAGATTATAGACTGGGATCTGGTAAGTCTATAGTTTTATAATAGACTTGCCAGACCCCAGCATTATCTAATAATATGATTTTGATTATTATTATTATTTATTTATTATTACTTGTATTATTATTATTTATTATTATTTTACACAGTCAGACAGGTGTTATTGACTGGTTGGTTTTATCCAGACATCGAGTCCTTCCCAAGGACCTGGGATGCCAGAATTTTATTGTCAATGTTGTTGCTGTTGTTATAGATATTGTCGCAGAATATAGGCTGTTCCCAGTAAAGCTGCTTTTGTAATTGGCTGATGGTGATTTCTGTGGCCCCTATGGTGTTGAGGTGCTCTTCAAGGTATTTTGGAACTGCACCAATGGCGCCAATTACCACTGGGATTACTTTGGTCTTTTTCTGCCACAGCCTTTCAATTTCAATTTGTAGATCTTTGTATTTGGTGATTTTTTTCTATTTCTTTTTCTTCTATTCTGCTATCCCCTGGTATTGATATGTCGATTATTTTGACTTGTTTTTCTTTCTTTTCGACTACAGTTATATCCGGTGTATTGTGTGGCAGATGTTTATCTGTTTGTAGTCGGAAGTCCCATAATATTTTAACATCATCATTTTCTTCAACTTTTTCAATTTTATGGTCCCACCAATTTTTGGCTACAGGTAGCTTGTATTTTTTGCAGATGTTCCAGTGTATCATCCCTGCTACTTTGTCAAGCCTTTGTTTGTAGTCAGTCTGTGCGATCTTTTTACAACAGCTGATTAGGTGGTCCACTGTTTCATCTGCTTCTTTACAAAGGCGGCACTTGCTGTTTGTGGTGGATTTTTCAACTTTTGCTCTTATTGCATTTGTTCTTAGTGCCTGTTCTTGTGCAGCTGGTATTAAACCCTCTGTTTCTTTCTTCAAGTTGCCATTCTTAAGCCATTGCCAGGTCTTGGTGATGTCTAATTTTCCACTTATATTGTGCAAATATTGACCATGCAGTGGTTTATTTTTCCATTTTTCTGCTCAGTTCTTGAATTGTTCTTTCTTGTAGGCCTGTTTTGTTTCATTGGTGTTGAATAGTTTCATGTTATTGACCATCTGAAGTGCATCTTCTTCACTGTCCTTGATATATTCTTCAAGGTGTCTTTTCTCCTCCTCTACTGTTTGATGGACTTGCAGCATTCCTCTTCCACCTGAGCTGCGAGGGAGGTATAGCCTATCTACATCACTGCGGGGATGCAGAGCATGATTGATGGTCATGATTTTCCTGGTCTTACGATCTAGCGTCTCTAGCTCTGCCTGGGTCCAGTCTATTATCCCTGCAGTGTATCTGATAACAGGTATAGCCCAGGTGTTTATGGCTTGTATGGTGTTCCTGCCATTGAGTTTGGACTTGAGGATTTTTCTAACTCTCCTGATGTATTCACTTCCAATTTTTCTTTTAACTTCAGTGTGTGCGAAGTTATCTGCCTGGAGAATGCCCAAGTATTTGTAATGTTCTTTCTCTTCCAGGTTCTTGATCTTGCTTCCATTGGGCAGTTCTATTCCTTCTGTTTTTCTTATTTTCCCTCTGTTCATTATTAATGCAGCACACTTGTCTAGTCCAAACTACATTGCTATATCGCTACTGAATATATGGACAGTGTTTAGCAGTGATTCGATTTCTAACTGGGACTTTCCATACAACTTCAGATCATCCATGTACAGCAGATGGTTGATTTTACTTGATGTTTTAGATGTTTGGTATCTGAGGCCTGTTTTGTTTAGTATTTGTGAAAGCGGGGTCATGGCGATTACAAACAACAGAGGGGATAGTGAGTCCCCTTGGAAAATGCCTCTTCTAATGCTAACCTGTCCAAGTGTCTTGCCATTGATTGTTATTAATAATAATAATAATAATAATAATAATAATAAGTAGTATTTTTAATAGTGAGCAACATCTGCTACTTGCAGTGTTCATTATAGTATGGGGGATTTAAAGACTTCTTTCAATCATAACAGAGCTTCATGGAAGTACTAGAAGAAATTAAAAAGCTAAAAATATTAATTTAATCTAGCCTAAGACATCTGACATCTGTTGGCAACTATTGGCTGGTACATCATCCCGGTTGGCTCCAATTCAGGTCTAAAGTTCTTTGGAACTTTAATTGAGTTCAGAATGTAAAAATTTACTATACTTTTCAGTTGAGACTCAGGTGGAAGATCTGTGATAAAAATAAAATTAAAAGAGAAACAAGAACCCACAATTCTCTTCCAGTGTTAGAGAAATGTATTTATGCATCCCCTCTGAGAGCCAGGCAAGTGTCTGATAAGGTTCTCAGTGGACTTTTCTGTCTGATATTTTCAACCACACTAGAATATATCAATGCTACAGTTATTACTTTTCTTCCTTTATCTTCCCACCCACTTCCCTCCCAGCATAACACTGCTTATAAAACTAACACATTAATTGCTGGACCATATTTATAGTTTTTGTAGATGTCCAACAGACAAAGCTTATTGGACTATTCTGATATGTACACCAATATGCACAATACAGAAATCACTGGCGGAGAAAGCCAGCCGGTGGCCTGTGTTCCTCCCGCTGGAATCCCTGACCATGCCCCCTGCATCTGACGTCAGATGCTACTGCATCTGATTTTAGAAGCAGGGGGCGTGGCTTCATTCACAAATTGGGCTGTGTTCCCCATTTGACAGCAAATACCAGCCAGCGCTGCATTCACAGCATGGCCGGGAGCTTCTTGAGAGTGTTCCTGGTCGCACTGTAAATGTGGTGTTGGATGGTATTTGCTGCGGGGGACGCAGGCCCCATTTGAGAATGAAGCCACACACCCTGCATCTGACGTATTGTGCGGGGTGTGTGGCTGGGGCACCAGATGCTAAAAAGCCCAGATGCTGTAGCCTTGCCTCATAATTAAGGTGCTTCAGGACCATCATCATCTTGGTTGCCCTCTTCTTCTACAATGTCCTTCATAAGATTCGATGACCAGAGCTGCACACAGTACTCCAAATGTAGCCACAACATAGATTAGTATAAGGGCATTATAATACTAGCATTCTTATTTTCAGGCTCCTTCCTAATGATTCCTAGTAGCAAATTTCCCTTTTCACAGCTGGCGCTCACTGAGTCATGTCCACCATGACTACAAGATCTCTCTCCTGGTCAGTCATTGACAGCTCAGACCCCATCAGTGTATATGTAAAGCTGGGGATTTGTGCCTCAATATGCATCACTTTACACTTGCTTACACTGAACTACATTTTCAATTTTATTGCCCACTCACCAAGTTTGGAGAGATCCTTTTGGAACTCCTCACAATCTGTTTTGGATTTCACCACCCTTAATAATTTAGTGTCATGTGCAGATTTGGCCACTTCTCTGCTTACGCCAATTTCTAGATATTTTATGAACAAGTTCAAGAGCACTGGTCCCAGTACAGATCGGAGGGGGGGGGGCACTTCTTTCTTCCATCCACTGTGAAAACTGTCCTTTTATTCCTACCCTCTACTAAGAGGCCCCAGTGCCTGGAAGAGTATACTCTGTATGAGAGGATATGGGCACATTGCCCAAGGATGTAGGGGTCCTTTCTAAGGAATCATACCCTTTCCCTCAGACTGATGTCCTCTTTCCCTGAATCTTCATTCACCATGACAGCAGAGGAACTGTCAGTCTGGGAGTGGGATGCCCATATCACATCCCCGAGGGTCTCATCCACATACCTCTCTGCCTCCCTGAGCTTCTCCAAGTCAGACACCTTGGCTTTGAGGGAATGAACTTGATCCCCAAGAGCCAGGAGCAACTTGTACTGAACACACAGCCATGACTTCTGCCCCTCAGGCAGATAGTAAATAAATGCAACATCCTGTGCAGTACACTGGGGAAGCACCATGATCCCTGCTGGCATTCTACCTTCAGAACTAGTTTTATTTGGTATCTGGAATATATAGAGCTTGTTTACTGCAGTTGCTAGCTAATTATTTATTCGATTTCGATTTCTATACTGCCCTTCCAAAAATGGTTCAGGGCAGTTTACACAGAGAAATAATAAATACATAAAATGGATCCCTGTCCCCAAAGGGCTCACAATCTAAAAAGAAACATAAGATAGACACTAGCCACACTCACTGGAGGGGTACTGTGCTGGAGGTGGATAGGGCCAGTTACTCTCCCCCTGATAAATAAAGAGAATCACCACGTTAAAAGGTGCTTCTTTGCCAAGTTAGCAGGGGTTAGTTAAAGGTTTTACTACTACTACTATGAATATTTATACACTGCCCTTCAACCAAAGTTCTCAAAGTGGTTTATCTAGAAAAATAAATACATACATATGATGGTCCCCTGTCCCCAAAGGCTCACAATCTAAAAAAGAAACACAAGATAGGCCCCAGCTACAGGCACTAGAAGGATGCTGTGCTGTGGCTGGATAGGACCAGTTGCTCTCCCTCTGCTCAATAAAGAGAATCACCACTTCAAAAAGTCTTTAATCTCTGTCCTCCAAGAAAATTGCAAAAGTGGGGTAGTAGTCCCCTTCTCATGCTGGGTGTCTACTTGTTCATAACAGCGGACCACTTGAGTTACTCCCTGCACACTTCCTCACTAAACTGCATGCAAATCTCCTTGATATCTATTAGCAAACTCCTGTTCACAAAGCTCCAGGTAGCAAAGTAATCCCCTTATGTTATCAAGAACCACTTCCAAACTTAGCTGCCTCAGGAATGTGGCACCTCCCACAGCTGTATGACTCACCTGCAATTAATCCCCACCCACTGTCTCACTAGGCACAACTGAAACTGCCCTGTCAAAAACAAAACCCTAGTCAGCCAGAAATCAAACCCTAGAAAAGACAAGACCTAACACGCTTACCTTTTCCTTCCCCCGCTTGTCTTCTTGTTTGTTTGCTTGCTTACTTGCTTCTATAGGAAAGAAAACAAAGGTTTGCTGCCTGCTCTGGTCTGATCCTTGTCTTCTCAAGAGCGACTTACAAATTCAAACCTTTGCAGGAGTAAGCTAAGTTGGCGCGGGGGTGGGGGGGTGGGGTGGCCTGCTGCAGCTCCATTCAAAGCAGCCTAGAAAATCTGCCACGTATCCTGTTTTCTGCCCTAGGTAATGTAAGTAAAAGGATGAAATTGATTTTTATTTAAGGTAGGGAGGACGTTTTGAAAGGGAGGGTTTCTCTGACCAAATTTAGAAGCAAATAAGAATTTTGGTTGCTGAGACAGGTCAACTCTCCTTTGAAGTGATCTCTCTCAAACATTCAAAATTATTTTCTGAAATGGAACCTGAAGAATATCACCAGCATCAGTAAACAAAATAAAATTTCAATTCCTAAAGTATTAGATGCTATAGGTGTCCATAGATGCTGTAGAGTTTGGAATGAGCTCCTGAGAAGTCAAGAGGTCAAGCAGCGCAGGCAGCAAAACTTCATTTCCTTCTATAGCAAACAATAAGCAACCAAGAAAATCAAATAAATAAATCATCAAGAAACAAGAGGGGAGGACAAGGAGAGGAGAGGTCTTGTGGTAGCAAGCATGACTTGTCCCCTTAGCTAAACAGGGTCCACCCTGGTTGCATATGAATGGGAGACTAGAAGTGTGAGTACTGTAAGATATTCCCCTCGGGGGATGGAGCCACTCTGGGAAGAGCAGAAGGTTTCAAGTTCCCTCCCTGGCTCCTCCAAGATAGGGCTGAGAGAGATTCCTGCCTGCAACCTTGGAGAAGCCACTGCCAGTCTGTGTAGACAATACTGAGCTAGATGGAGCAATGGTCTGACTCAGTATATGACAGTTTCCTATGTTCCTAAGGTGAGCTGTTTAGGGCTAGGCTTTCCTAAGGTTTGAATTCTGGCTGGCTAAGGCTGTGTTTTTGACAAGGCAGTTTCAATTTCAATTGTGCCTGAGATCTAGGGGGTGGGAATTAGCTGCCGCTGAATACCACAGCTTGTGGGTGGGGCTGCATTCCTGAGTTGCTCAGTTTGGAAGGAGCTCCTGAGAAGTCAAGAGGTCCAGTAGGAGAGCTTTACTAGAGATTCACACACCTTTACTGCACAGCCTTCAAGGTGTGTGAATCCCTGAAGCAGGTGCAATGGCAAATCCATGTGGGTAGTTAGCAAATGGTGTACCACTAATCCCACCACCACCCACTAGCCAGTGGGGTACTCAGTTCATTGTTAGGAATTTTTGAAGTTTATAGACTCTTTGGTGTGTAATGAATCCTCATCAGGATTCATTATGAGGAAGTCATAACACACCAAAGAGTCTAAGCACTTAAATAATAGTGAGCTCATGTTTTGGTCCATAACTCCATTTCTACAAGGGGTAGAGCTTACCTTTTAAAAAAGCAAGCAAGCAAGCTGGGAATCCGCAGCTCTACTGTCCATTAAATGAATGGAATCCAAAATGTTTTCCACCAATTTTCTGGGGCTAGAGAAAATTACCTCTTTGTATTTTCCTGCAGATTTTTGTAGACCCATTTGTATCAATTTATTCCTGCCTTGATTACCATAAAGAGATAATAAATGTTTTTTCATATTCATTGCCTATTTTAATTATCCCATATTAGCTACCTTTTGGTTAGGGTTAGGGTTTTGCACAATCTGCATAAAATTGATTTTGTGCAGATGACAAGTATGGGAAAGTTTAGTTCCTTCAAGCAATATATTTTATTTATTTATTTTTATTTATTAAAACATTTTTATACTGCCCCAAACTTACGTCTCTGGGTGGTTTACAACAGAATAAAAACAAAGTAAAATATTCGTTAAGACAAAAATGGGAAGGGGGGGACACACACACATTTTAATAATTTAAAAATTTTAAAATAATATTTTAAAACAGCATTAAAACCATTAAAACAACATTAATTAAAAGCCTGGGTGAAGAAATGTGTTTTTAAAGACTTTTTAAAAGCTGTCAGAAATGAGGAGGCTCTTATTTCACTAGGGAGCGCATTCCAAAGCCTCGGGACAGCAGTGGAGAAGGCCCGTCCCTGAGTGGCCACCAGACGAGCCGGTGGCAGCTGCAGACGGACCTCTCCAGCAGATCTCAGTGGGCAGTGGGGTTCATGCAGAAGAAGGTGTTCCCTTAAATGTTTCTACTAGCTGACCTGGCACAGAGCATCTGCACCCATAGTTCTCCCTGTCTCCCCCTGCCCATCCATTCAGCTGTTCTCCCCCGCCCTTCAGCCCCAGTTCGTTCTTTCCACCTAGTGGCCAGCCGACCTGGCTGCTATTTGTTCTCACTGTCTGTCTGCTGCTTCTTCTCGCTGGCCACCTGGCCTGGCCGCCACTTCCTCTTGCCAGCTGGCCAGCCTGGCTGCCGCTTTATCTCACCGGCCACTCACCTTTCTCTCACCTCGCTCGTGAAATATCGCAAAAGCTGCAACACATGGGATTAGCAACAGGTACACCTTAGAGAAATATACATATACTGTAGATGGTTCCATGACTGACAACAGTATGGTGCAAATAATTCAATATGAAAAGTGGAGAAAAACTTTGTGACAAGAACTTGTCACATAGCTACTGCCAGTCTGTATTTATCAAGAAACAGGACCCATCAACCTTACCCACCCAGGGGCAGAGCTAAAACTGGGCACATGGGTCTCAAGAACCCATGCCCTCCTCTCTCTCAGGCTTCCTCACTCCTCTCTGGGTCTGTCTCACATTTCCTCCCCTCACCACTCCATGGCCAGCCACTCCTGGAGTTGCCATGCTCCATTGTTGTTCTCCTTCTCCCCACGCATGCTACCCATCACTGGCAGTGCACTCATGCAGCCTAGTGCCACTTCCTGACAGTCCCCAGCATTGCTTCCTGCCCATCCCTGGTTGGTAAAACCCACAGTTGCTGTGGTGGAGGAAGCTGCTGCCACCACCAAGAAAGGAAACACACTGCCGCCTGGGTAGGGAGTGCACTACCACAAAGTGAACAAAGTATTTATGACACAACAGAGCTTCTGAGTGGCCTGATCATGGGTCTATTATGATCTGGCTCTGGCAGTACGAAAAAGCAAGTCTCAAATTGGCCCAGAACAGTTTCGTTTTTTGTCTGAGAATAGCCAGTCTGAAGCATATCTGAGAGCACCTTTTGTGGATTTTGAGAAATGTGGAGGAACTTGGGTGAGTTCCCAGTTGTTTCATAATTGTTATTCTGTCTTTTAAGACAATGCCACTTCACTGTTATGAGGTATTGCACTGTTTGAAGTGATCCAGATTTTGATATAATATGTACTGAGAAATAGGCAGCAGCTATGTAAAAGCCCACTGCTATTATCACTGTCAGAGATTACCATAATAATAAGAATTTAACTCAGTATTACAAGGCATACAGCACATCTTTATCACAGCATGTTCAGAGATCCTGGCAATCCCTTTGGCATCAGGATGCATGAGGTAAAGACAGAAGGGCCATGCAAATAAACGTGTATGAGCAGCAGGTGGACAAGGAGAAGGGAGGAGTATTTGTTGTTACCCACCCCTCACAGTATGTCATAACACTGGAGCAAGCAGCCTGTGCGATACAGGGGGAGGACAGCTCTGCCTTCAGCTCACTGCTTTAGTATGCGTCACCTCACGAGTACAAGGTGTCCAATGTATTTATAGAAATAACAGTTCTCAAGCAAGCAAGCAACCAAAGCATTTATGCAGTGTGTTACTAGAAGATTTATCCTTAGATTCAGCTTTGATAGTTAAGATGGTTCTTCCTTCAGTCATACAGTCTCTCCTTCCTTAAGTCAATGTTAACCCATTCACCTCCTTTAAATGTTGTTATAAATCAATTTTAACACGAACATTGTAATAGGGCATTATATTTAAGCTGCCAAACCAACATAACTTACATTCTCCCAAATTCAATGCATCAACCAAACAGGGTCACTCCAGACATGATGCTAAACAAATGGAGTGTTCCTTAATTAAAATAGCAGCAACAGGGAGGGCAACCACAATCAAGTCGCACTCCAGATCCATCACTCACCTGCTCAGCCCAGTGCTCACAATTCCAGCAGTATTCACCTGAAGAGTGATTCACCTGGGCTCCCATGATCAAGGGGTTGGGGTGCCCCAGCCTCTTGATGACAGAAACACCTGCCATCATGGAATTGACATTCACCTCTTCAGATGAACACCACTGTATTATGAGTGATGGGATGAGAAGGTGAGTGATAGTGGCTGGGGTGGGACTTCCGGTCTCATTTGAAATGCTGTACTCCAGTACAGCATCTCTTCAATATACATCTGAATAGGTCCAGTGTTAAAGAGACTGCTCTAGGGTGTTGCCAGATCACAAACAGAAAAAAGGAGGGGAAAACTCCCAAGTTGCTGATGGATTTATTCAATGAGGCGCTTCACACGATTAGTTTGAAGTGCCATTAGGGACAGTGTAGGCAGCTGTCCCTGGGTGGCCACATGACTGCTGGCTACATCATGGAGACAGCAGGGACGGCAGGGATCAGGGGCCAGCTGGTCCCCAGAAGTTCCAGGATGCCGCACGCAAGCGCACGGGGCATTCTGGAGAGACCCCAGGGCTGGGAGGCTTGTTTTAGCTTCCTGGCGGGGGTCTCCTCATGTGTTGCTGTGGCACAGAGCCGCACCATGGCACCATACAATCAAACAAGCGGGGAAAGCGGAGCACTCGCTCCGCTAACCTTGATGAAGGGGATGTTGACAAAGCACCCCTGACTAAATTTTGGGCTTGTGTGGGGAATCAGAAAGTCTAGAGTGAGCAGCTCATTACACAATAAATTTGTGCGAAGCTTTGGTTGTGGAAATTGATGATGGAGTGTTGAAGTCAAATATAATCAGATTTTTTTTTTTAGGGTTTTAGGGGTACAAGAAGGGAATCTTGATTAATAAGCAACTAATAAGACCAATAAAACCAATAATGCTTAAGTGAAACTCACAAAGAGGTGTTTTCACTTGAGATCTGAATTACAATGCACTCAAGGCTGGCCAGAGAAGCAGGTCTTTAGAGCCTTAAAAGAGAGCAAGGAGGGAGCAAAGAGTTTGGAGCAGATGTTGGCTAGTATACCTTGATTCTTTCTGATGGTGTGATGGGCATTTGTTACTCAGCCAATGCTGAAGACTTCTATCTCCAGGGACCTGTTACCACTCATGAGTCTGGAAGCCAGGGAAAGTCTAAAGGTGGTCTGATCCCAGGAGAACATTTTCCTGATGCAGCCAAGTTTGGGTCTGGAGTTTGGGCCTGGAGACAGTTTGGGCCTGGAGACAGGGCCAACCTGGAGGTTGAAAGTGGGATGGGCACAAGGGCTAAGGTACAGCCAGATGGAACAGATGGTGCCCAGATACATGTACATGCAACAGGTGAATCCAGAGAAGAGAAACACTGCTTGATAGTCTCTGTGATAGAAATAGGCAGAAGTCTGCCTTGGGGCTAAATGCTGATCACACCTTTCTGATGAAAAGGGTGGCATTCATGATTCATTCATTCATTCATTTATTAGAAACATTTAATATACTGCCAACTCCGAAGACTCTGGGCGGTGTACAAGAACATGCAAAGCAAGACAACATTAAAATTACATTCTAAATTAAAAACTAAATAACTAACAAAAAAGAGGAAAAAACCAAATAGATAAACTACAGGGCAAAAGCCTGGTAAAAAAGAAAAAAACTTCAATGGGGATTTAAAAATCAGTACAGAAGGGGCTAAATGAATCTGAAGGGGAAGGGAGTTCCAGAGAAGTGGGGCAGCAACCGAAAAGGCGCTTTCATGGATCCTAGCGCCCAGAACCTCTTGGAAATCAGGGACCGACAAAAGGGCCATCTGAGAAGATCTGACCGGATGGGATGTAACTGGATGGGAGAGGTGGGTCTGTAAGTAGACAGGCGCCAAACCCCACAAGGCTTTGAAGGTCAAAACCAGGACCTTAAATTGAACTTGGAAGCAAATAGGCAACTAGTGCAATGACTGCAGGAGAGGTGTTACCCTGTCATATTTTCTGGCACCCCTGAGTAGGCGAGCCACTGCATTCTGGACCCATTGTAGCTTCCCGATCATCTTCAAAGGTAATCCTAGATAGAGAGCATTACAATAATAAGATAACAAGGGCATGGATCACTGTCATTAATGCCTGCCGATCAAGGTAAGGGCGTAACTGACGAATCAGATGAAGCTGGGCAAAAGCACTTCTGGCTGCAGCCTCCACCTGCTGTTCAAGCAGGAGGTGCGAGTCCAAAAGGACCCCCAAATAACATACAAGCTCCTTTGGGGGCAGCGCCACCCCATCTAAAACAAGGTTCACATCCAACTGTTGGCCAGTATGAGGGCTGAGTAAAAGTAGTTCAGTCTTAGTGGGATTCAGTCTGAGCATGTTTTGATTCATCCAGACCTTAACAGCTTCCAGGCATCAAGTAAGCACAGAAACAGCATCCCAAGAATGGTCTGGGATGGCAATATACAGGGGAGTATCATCAGCGTATTGATGAAATTTCACCCCAGACTGGGAAATGACCTGACCCTGCGGCTTCATATAGATGTTAAAGAGGACAGGGGCAAGAACTGAACCCTGTGGAACTCCATAAAGGAGTGGCCATGGGTCAGAGCATCTGTCCACAATGCATACCAACTGGACATGCCCACTAAGATAAGAATGGAACCACTGTAAGACAGTGCTCTTACCCAACCCACGCAGGCGGTTGAGAAGGATAGCATGATCGATAGTGTCAAAAGCCACTGAGAGATCTAAAAGGACCAAGAGAGGGACACTACCTTCGTTAAGGTCCTGAAGAAGGTCATCTACCAGAACGACCAGCGCTGTCTCTGTGCTATGCCGAGACCTGAAACCCGACTGATAAGAATTAACATAACTAGTTTCTTCCAAGACCCTCTCAAGCTGGGCACATACAACCCTCTCTAACACCTTTGCTAAAAAAGGGAGGTTGGAGATCGGTCTATAATTCTCAAGGACCTCAGGGTCCAGGGAGAGTTTCTTCAAGTGAGGGTGAACTATTGCCTCTTTAAGGGCTGCTGGCATGAAACCCTCATGTAGCGAGGAGTTAACCAACTCCTGTAGCCAAGAATTAACATTCCCAATGGCTGTTCTAACCAGCCAGGAGGGACAAGGGTCCAAGCAACATGTTCCCACACCCATACCCGAGAGAATCGTGTCTATATCCTTGACCAACTCAAAGGTGTCCCATGTAACGTCACAAGGCAGAATCTCCTCTATCTGATCAGATCCTATAGAAGTAGAGTCCAATTCTAGCTGAAGAAGGGTGATTTTATCATCAAAGAATCGAGCAAATTGATCACAGCAGCCAGAATGAGCAACTGCCAGATCCACTCTCCTAAGAATGGAGTGGGTAATCTGGAATAAGGCTACTGGACGAGAGTCAGTTGATGTGATAAGAGTGGAGAAACAGAGAGATTTTGCTGTTCTTATCCTAGAATATTCCCAAATATGAGCAAGTAATCACATTCGGTCATCTTCGGCACCAGTTTTCCTCCAACGACGTTCCAAACGTCTTTTGGTCAAAATAATACATTTTTTGACATGATGGACAAAATAATACGTTTTGTCCTGTTCAATTCTAGGTGGGTGTGCTCTAGAGCACAATGAAGTGAAAAGGTTTGGACAACCTGTATGTAAAAACATTGAATAGGTGCACTCAGAGCTTATCTCGTGTCAGGAAGACTTTCAGTGAAAAGATAACTGCTTTCTTTCCCATAATAAGTGCATTTCACATGCTTCGTGCCACTGCTTGGTTCAGAAAGATGAGCTATTTATTGCAGTCTTATTGCTTCCTTCCTGGGAAGGTGATTAGCTCATAAGGCTAATCTTTTGTGCCAGCATAGACGGGAGTTCTTCGCTACTCTTTTTAGAGGAATAACTTAATGTGTAACTCCTGTCTACTTCAGCACCCTCACCTGTGCTTGAACAGACAAAAAGGCATGAGGAATAGTCCTCTTTCAGTTGCAGGTTAGGCTTGACCGGGAATCACCTTCCCCATGCTTACCCTTGGGAGTTAGTCACTTAGTCACAAATGGTGAGCCCCTGAGTAAAAAACAGAGACTGTAAGCCGGAAGTTCCAAATCACATGCAGGGGTGCTGCTGGGAGCCTCCAAACAGGCTGTTCTTTTAACAATAGTGTGAAGAAGATCCTGTAGTGTGAAAAGGACATCCTGGAGTAGAGCTGAATTAGTTGAACTTTTCAGAAGCACTGATGTTTCTCTGATCATACCAGTACTTTGGTAGTCAGGATTTCAGTCACTGAGTACTAAAAAAAGATATGATTGGAGAAAGGAATACAAAACTTTACTTCAATATATAAACAGAATTTGATGGATGCCAGTTGTAACTAGAAAAAAAGAGTTTGTCCCTAGTTTCATTATCCTTCTAAAAATATTGCCTCATCCTTTTAAAACTGAAATCTTTATGCTGTAGCAGTGTACATCAAGCTTTTGAAGTTTTAGCATTTGCAGACATGCATGGCCTCCTGGAATACAAGAAATTCACACCTGAAGCCACACTGTTGTTGAATACCCTCTCAAAGGAAGTTCAGAAGTTCAACAATGTATATTTCTCTTGGCCCTAAGACAAAAATGCATTTGAGCAGGTGGAACAGGTTGGCATTTAGGAGTTATGGATCTGGTCATCTGTTCAATGTTTTAATATTTTTACTGCTGTATTTTTAGGGCCTGCCTGATACAGTCATTTCCTTATGTGTGTCATTAAATGCACAAGATAAGCTCTAGGGACTAAGTGGCCCACAGCAACATCCATTGAAGAAGGTGGGGTATTTGCATCATCTTCTAACTCTTTAATTATTTAAGAACAATTATTGTAATTTGAAGCAGCCATAAAGAGAGGCAGGGTAAAAATACAGTAAAAATACTAAAATCATAAAACCTAATCAGAGACTTTTATAGACCTTAAAACTTTTATTGACCCAGTTCTTGGCAGCTATAAAGATACACACATACCTCTATCTTAATGCAGTCAATTGGATATAACACATCCATATCTGAGTGCAAAAATATAATGTTCACATGCGAGCTAGAGTGAAAAATCCTCATTAATAAGTGGAGGTCAAAATGGTTCCCTCAAAATAAAGAGTTGATAACCACCAGGGCTCAAACACATTCTTAACAGGACATTGCTAAATTGTCTGAAGTGGTTTACAGTATCTTCCACCTCTGGTGTCCCATAATGGGAGAATGGGGGGAGGAATGGGGGCACACTGCTGCTTCCCATTATGAGTGACTACATGGGGTGAAACATCATACAAGCACTAGGTTGTGTGGTTGATATCAACTATATTATTAGGGATATTTTGAAAATCGGGAGTGGGGAGTAGTGGTCTGTGATGGACCACCATAAACAGAATGTACCAAAGTGTACTGACCCACTATAATTTTTTGTATCATATTTATGTAAAACAGGAAATCTTCTACAGAATCCTTAAGCTTCCCCATACAACCAAACAAAACATGCCGGCTTTAGATTTCTTCAGGCCGAGCCACTGTGTGAAACAGGATGCTGGATGAGATAGGCCTTGGGCCTGATCCAGCAGAGCTGTTCTTATGTTCTTTTATCATTATTATTGAGATGGCATGCTTAAGAGACAATGAAAATAATTCTATATTGAAATTGTAAAGGACTTTTCTCTAAAGGTTAGCCTTATTCTCCTGGAGATAAAGTGTTGCCAGCATGCCTTATCAAAAATAAGAGACAGAATGTTCTTGCTGCTCCCTTACCTCATGAATATTCTGTTATTCCATTTATTACCAACAGTAACGAAAGACAACAGAGAGTGACTTTAACCATTTAATTTCCCAGAGTCTTCAAAGCAGACTAAAATCTCTCTCTCTCTTTAATTCTCTAAGGTGTACCCGTGGCTAATCCCGTGTGTGGCAGCTGTTGTGAGATTTCACAAGCAGAAGCACTGTGGTGACTGGGCAGTGGGAATTCCATATGTAGATAGGGAGCAGGAGCCTGTGAGAGCAGAAGCACCATGGTGATTGGGCAGTGGGGATTCCATATGCAGATAGGGAGGAGGAGCATTTGGCACCATGGTGATTGGGCAGTGGGGATTCCATATACAGTTAGGGAGGAGGAGCCTGTGATGGTTAAGGTCAGTTGGAATGCAACTGTTACTGGTCAGAACTTGTTCTTGATTACAGAGGAGATGGATCTCTCTATATAAAAGGATAGTGGGCAGGGGTCTGTGAAGAGAGGGGTCATGAGGGAGGAAAGAGCCCCTTCAGGAGAAGGAGGTTGCCGTTGTGTGAATTAGATGAGGAAACAAGATGAACAAGATCTGGTAACTCAGGAAGGGAGAGAGAGACAAAAAAGAAAGAAAGAAAGAAAGAAAGAAAGAAAGAAAGAAAGAAAGAAAGAAGGGAAGAGTGAGTGGAGGAGAGAGAAAAAGAAGGGAGGGATGGGCCTGGGCCTGGGCCTGTCAGCAGCCTGAGGGGAATGAGCGGACATGATGGTGGCAGCAGCGAGGAAAGATCAGGTCAAACACTGCTGCTGTTGCTGCTGCTCCTGTGGGGAGGAGCGGGAGTGGGGCTCAGGTGAGGGTGGGGAGGTCCCTGGGGATAGGGGGCTGCAGCTTGGCCAATAGATGCTACAGTGCTGCAGCTGCAACCAAGAGGGGTGAGGGGGATGGAGAAGGAGGAACAGGAGTGAGGCTCAGGTAAGGGTGGAGAGATCTCTGATGTGGGGGGGGGCTGTGGCAAGGGGTGAGGGGGAGCAATCAAGTACTAGTGCACAGATGCTCTGCATGAGTTAAGCTACTTATTATTATTTTGTTAAAGCAAAGCAACCACATTAGATCTAGGATAGGCTATGCTCCTAAATACATATTATTGGAAGCTACGTGGAAGTATATGTGTTATACATTGTTGACAACTGTTTTGCATTGTGATTATTATTCATTCTTTCTGTGCTGCTTTTTCAGGTGCAAACATTTACTTTTTGTTTCCTTCTCAAGTATCTGTACATTAACCCCATCTGATAAGAGAATGATGTGTACAGGGATACCTCATCTTCTGTTGGAATCTGGGCCTCTGTTATTCAAACCAAACACTCTGTTTAGAGTGAACAACATCCAGACAAATAAATTGCTGGCACTGCTAATGCTCCATGACTGCTATAGATGAAGGACCAATTTTTGTCAATCTCCCCTTCCATCTGAAGCTGACCAAACCTCTCGAAAATATGTTATTTATTATTTATTTAATTTATTTATTCAATTTCTATACCACCCTTCCAAAATGGCTCAGGGCAGTTTACAATTAAAACTGTACAATTTTGCAATTAAAAATGCCCCTGAAGGATTCACAGCTCTCAAGGCATATTTTTGGGAGTCACAATCAGTTTCAGAGGGAAGAGGAAATCAACAAAAATTATCTCTCTCCCACACTACCAATACACTGTTGCTACACCAGCACTTCATTAGTCTGGATGTCAGTCGATGTTCCCAAATGCTAATGAAAAAATTACAAACTGTAATGTTTAATATGATGAACTATTTCCTTTATCCTCACATTATTCATCACACAGAAGTCCTCTGCCAGGAGCTTGTAAAAAAAATCTAAAATAAAAGCTTCCATAGCCAAAGTATAGCATGCCCCATTGCATCAGGTCATGGATATTGGAATAAAATCATCCCTTCTTTCCTGAAATTATGTAATCATAATTATATGCATCACTTCATGCACTGTATCCATTTCATGCACTGTATCCATTTCACTTGTTTTTCTAGGAAGACTTAGGCAGAGAAGCTAAGAAGTAGGAATCCTCAATGCTCAGTAAAGGTATGAAAGGGATTCCGATCTTTACAGTTTCACTAGATATTGATCATCATCTTCCTTTTGCACAGATCACAACACACCAAGAATTGAGTAAATCTGTGCCTGGTGGTCTACACATACAGTCAAATACTAAGGTAGTAGTACCACTTCAGACTGCAGGCAGAATCTCTATATTTAATTCTCTAAGACTTACCTGTGGCTAATCCCATGCGTGGCAGCTCTCGTGAGAGTTCATGAGCGGCTGCAAGAAACAACAGGTATGGTCAAGAAAATGGCGGCAGCGGTGGCAGCTGGCTGGCTGGAGGAAAAAGAACAGTAGGAAATGGCTGCTGCCAGGCAGAGAAAGTGGCTGGCAGGCGGCGGAGAGGGCAGCACACTCCCTCTCTGGCCCGCCTGCTGGCCCAAATGAAACATGGCCTGGCTGCCAGGAAAAGAGGTGGGGACAAGAAGAAGCAGCCAGGCCACCTGACCTCCAGGAGAATCAGTGGGTTATGAGACGGGGAGAGAACAAAATCAGGTTGAAGGGGGGAGGAGGAAATGGGAATGAAGGGGAGGAGAATGAAATGGGGCTGAAGGGGAGGAGAGACAGGGAGAACTCGGGGCACAGATGCTCTGTGCCAGGTTGGCTAGTATTATTTATTTGTTTATTATTTATTTTTCTATGTAAACCATTTTGAGAACGTTTCTTTAAAAGTGGTCTATAAATAGTAGTAGCAGCAGCAGCAGTAGTACTAGTAGTAGGGCACACCATTGTTTACTCCTTTTTACAACTCCCTTAAAGGAAAACAATAAATAATGAAAGATTTTATCTCAGCCTGCACTTAGTTGTCTACTTGCAGAGTATTTTTTTAAAAATGGACGAGATCATGTTTTTTAAAAATGTGATCATCCACCAGCACAACCCTCAAGAGTTATAGCAGCACTGCAGATAAATACTGGGGTCCAGGAGGAGTTTTGAGATGGAGGAGGAGGAGTTTTGAGATGGCCTACCAAACTTCACAATAAAACAGCAGAGACATTGAAGCATAATACCATTGGCTTGCGCTTTCTATATGCTAATGGAGACTATGTGAAACATTAAGGGATATGCAATTAAATTTGCCATCAGATAGTTTCAGGTTTAATTGGGGGGATTTGCAAATTCAACCTCAAATTGCTTTCAAAATAGAGGGCCCAATTCAGAGTTGAGGGGAATCACCATAGATTTGACCTAAATCAATTTGGGTGATTCGAATGCCATTTTGAGGCCCATTATGATGAAGAAATGGACCTCAAAGTGGCTTTTTTTCCCCTTGGGAGAGCTGGTCTACCAATGTAAAAAAGCTCAAAACATTTGGAAAGCAATACATTTGAAGATGCAGCAAATTTTGCATATAGATCTTCCATTTCTTCTAGAAAAATTGATGTTAAATTTTACTAAACCATATATCTTTCAAAACCCACTGAACTTTCTTTATATACAGTATGATAATGGCAGCAAGAATCCTTTATGCTTCCTGTTGGAAAACAAATCTGATTCTGACTTTAGATTTATTTTTATTTTATTTTATTTATTGTTGAATTTATATACCGCCTTTCATTCAAAACAACCCCAAGGCAGTTTACAAAAGTTGAAAAACATACAATAAAATGACAATGAAAATATTAAGCTAAAAGTATAAAACAAATCTAATTTAAAAACTATAAAATACAAGCATAAAAACTATAAAAGGGTAAAAACACATAGAAGCAGCATAGAAACAGTCATGTAAAAGTCTGGATAAAAAGCCAAGATTTAAAAAGCTTTGTAAAAACAGTGATGGAGTCCAAGGAGTGAATGGCCACCGGGAGAGCATTCCAAAGTCTGGGGGCATCAACAGAGAAGGCCCTGTCCCGAGTGCACAACAGCCGAGCCTCCTTCATTGTCGGCACCCGGAGCAGAGCCCCCTCAGATGACCTTGTCAAGCGGGCATAAGAACATAAGAACAGCCCTGCTGGATCAGGCCCAAGGCCCATCTAGTCCAGCATTCTGTTTTGCACAGTGGCCCACCAGATGCCGCTGGAAGCCACAGACAGGAGTTGAGGGCGTGCCTTCTTTCCTGCCATTACTCCCCTGCAACTGGTACTCAGAGGCATCCTGCCTTTGAGGCTGGAGGTGGCCCACAGCCCTCTGACTAGTAGCCATTGATAGACCTCTCCTCCATGAAGTCATCCAAACCCCTCTTAAAGCCATCCAGGTTGTTGGCTGTCACCACATCCTGTGGCAGAGAGTTCCACAAGTGGATCACGCGTTGTGTGAAAAAGTACTTCCGTTTGTTGGTCCTAGACCTCCTGGCAATCAATTTCATGGAGTGACCCATGGTTCTAGTGTTGTGTGAGAGGGAAAAGAATCTCTCTCCCTCTCCACTTTCTCCACACCATGCATGATTTTATAGACCTCTATCATGTCTCCCCGCAGTCGTCTTTTTTCTAAACTAAAAAGCCCCAGGTGTTGTAGTCTTGCCTCATAAGAAAGGTGCTCTATGCCCCTGATCATCTTGGTTGCCCTCTTCTGTACCTTCTCCAGTTCAACAATGTACTTTTAAAGATGTGGTGACCAGAATTGTACGCAGTACTCCAAGTGTGGTCGCACCATCGTTTTGTATAAGGGCATTATAATGTTAGCCGTTTTATTTTCAATCCCCTTTCTAATGATCCCTAGCATGGAATTTGCCTTTTTCACCTCTGTCGCACATTTAGTCAACACTTTAAATGAGCTGTCCACCACAACCCCAAGATCCCTCTCCTGGTCCGTCACTGACAGCTCGGATCCCATCAGCATATACTTGAAGTTGGGGTTTTTCGTCCCAATGTGCATCACTTTACACTTGCTAACATTGAACCGCATTTGCCATTTTGTCGCCCACTCCCCCAGTTTGGAGAGATCCTTTTGGAGCTGCTCACAATCCATTTTGGATTTCACTACCCGGAAGAGTTTGGTATCATCTGCAAATTTGGCCACATCGCTGCTTACCCCTGCTTCTAGATCATTTATAAATAAATTAAAAAGCACCAGTCCCAGTACAGATCCCTGGGGGACCCTAAGGGCAGCAACCCTTAGGAGAAGGTGGTCCCTCAGATACCCTGGGCCTAAACCGTTAAGGGCTTTAAAGGTTAAAATCAGCACCTTGAATTGGACATGGAAACGGCCTGGCAGCCAGTGCAGCTCTTTCAAGATGGGTGTGATGTGCTCCCACCGGGCAGCTCCAGATAAAACCCTAGCTGCCGCGTTTTGCACTAGCTGCAGTTTCCAGAAATTCTTCAAGGGCAGCCCCATGTAGAGCGCATTACAGTAATCCAGCTGTGATGTGACTAAGGCATGGGTAACCGTGGCCAGATCTGCCTTCTCGAGAAAGGGATGCAGCTGGTGCACTAGCCGAAGCCATGCAAAAGGCACCCCTGGCCACCACCTCCACCTGAGCTTCCAATAGCAGAGCCAGGTCCAGTAGTACCCCCAAGCTGCGTACTTGCTCCTTCAAGGGGAGTGCAACCCCATCCAGAACCGGTAAAATCTCCTCATCCCAAATGGCTCTCCTATTGACAAACAGTACCTCCGTCTTGTCCACATTCAATTTCAGTTTATTAGCCCACACCCAACCCATCACAGCCTCCAGCACCCAATTCAGGACATCCACCACCTCCCTACGATCAGATGACAAGGAGAGATGACCTCTCCCAGCGGTTTCATGTAGATGTTAAACAGCATGGGTGACAAGATCGAACCCTGCGGGACCCCAAAGGCCAGTGGCCACGGAGCTGAGCAGTCATCCCCCAGCACCACCTTCTTGACCCTCCCCCCAGGAAAGCACCGGAACCACTGCAACGCAGTACCTCCGACTCCCATACTCGAGAGGCGGCCCAGAAGGATACCATGGTCGATGGTATCAAAAGCCGCCGAGAAGTCCAGCAGAAACAACAGAGGCCAAATGGATTGTCCGCCTCTGGGGGCGGACAATCCTAATCGGCCCACCACCCCTGCAGAGGGCAGATGAAGCAGTCAAACTAAACCCCACCAGATAATGATCTGTCCATGACAAGGGAGTGATCTCAAAGTCCCCACCTCCAGATCATTTATTTCCCAGTCAGCAAAAACCAGATCCAGAGTATGTCCTGCAATGTGGGTAGGGCCCGATACCAGCTGAGACAGGCCCATGATTGCCATGGAGGCCATGAAATCCTCAGCCGCACGCACTAGGGGGGCCTCAGCGTGGACATTGAAATCCCCCAAAACAATAAACTTGGGGGAACCCAATGCTACCTCCGAAACCATCCCCGCCAGCTCAGGTAGGGAGACTGAAGTGCAGCGGGGTGGTCGGTACACCAACAGAATCCCCAGCCTATCTCGGAGGCCCACCCTCAAGGACAAACACTCGAAATTCTGAGATTGCCTGACTGGGCACCTGGAAATGGGGAGGGTCTCTCGATAGATGACTGCAACACCCCCTCCCCAACCCTCGAAGCGGGGCTGTTGCACGATTTGGAAACCTGGAGGACAGAGCTGAGAGACACCAACCCCGCCCATCTCATGCAACCAAGTCTCCATCACACATACCAGGTCAGCATGCTCATCCACAATCAAATTGTGGATCAACAATCAAATTGTGGATGAGAGATGTTTTTGCATTGACTGACCTGGCATTCAGCAGCAGCACCCTAATCCTCGAGGGAGTGTTCTCAGAGTTCCCTGGGGTCAGAGGGCTGGGAGAAGGGCTGGAAAAGGAACAGGCCTCAATTGCCTGGACCGTTTTCCCCTGTAACAGCCTGCCCAACTCCCTCTGCCCACTACCTATTGCTGCCCCCAATCCGTCCTCGCTTTTCCGCTCTCCCAGACACATCTCCTCAGCCTAACCAACCAGAGCTTCTTGGCCTGATAAAAACCAAATCCAGACTTATGCAGTCTCTTGTTCAAACTCTTGCTGGCTTCTTGATAGCAGAAAGGAAGGTCTTCTGGTCCCCTGGCAGCTCGCCCCACAGCTGAGAGCCACAAGGACGAGAGCCCTTTTGCTCTCACCCTTCAGCTCGCGCCAAGAGGCTCACGCCCTTGGGCCAACCTGCCCTATATAGCAGCAGAGCCCCAGCAGCAGCCGCCCAAAGGAGATCACACACACCTAGATGGCTGGCAACTCAAACTTTGGGAATATGCATCAATGGCTAAAATTACTGCATATACTAAGAAAAAACCTGAAGACCTTTTCTTTCAGACATGGGAACCATTTATTCAATATACTATATCACAGAGTTTGGTACCTCATCCGAGATTCGGTTTTTCTTTGTAGAGAAATTTAAGGCAGACTGTTGTGTATGGATAGTAACATAGGAAGCTGTCATGTACTGATTCAGACCATTGATCTCTCTAGCTCAGTATTGTCTTCACAGACTGGCAGTGGCTTTTTCAAGGTTGCAGGCAGGAATCTCTCTCAGCCCTATCTTGGAGAAGCCAGGGAGGGAACTTGAAACCTCCTGCTTTTCCCTGAGGGGAATATCTTACAATGCTCACACTTCTAGTCTCCCATTCATATGTAACCAGGGAGGACCCTGCTTAGCTAAGGGGACAAGTCATGCTTGCTACCACAAGACCAGGTCTCCTCTTGGTAGGAGCATCAATTTTGCTATTGTTATTGTTATCTTTTTTTTTTTTTGCTTTTGCAGAGTTCGGGAAGGAGGGAAGAGAGATGTTGGTTGAAAGAATTCAGGTTGACGTATACAGACTGTAGTGAGAATCATTGTATTTTCTTTACTTGATTATTTTCTTTTCTTTTTTTCTGTTTTCTTATGTCTCTTGTTTGTATTTCTGATAAAACAATAAATATATTTATTAAAAGAAGAAGAAGAAGAAGAAGAAGAAGAAGAAGAAGAAGAAGAAGAAGAAGAAGAAGAAGAAGAAGATTTGACCCAGATCAATTTGGGTGATTCTAATGCCATTTTGAGGCCCATTTTGCTGGGGAAACAGGCCTCAAAATGGCACTTTTTTTTCCTGGGGAGAGCTGGTCTACCAATTGTTCTATGGCAGGTAGACCAGCCCTCTACTCCAGACTTGGGGCATCAGCCTGCCTCAGAGGACATGTCTACCTGGTTAGATCTATCCTCCAAGGCAAGCAGCCATAATAAAACAGCCTATTCAATGATATTTTCAGCAGCAGGAACATTAATTGTGTTCTAACCATCTGACCAAAAAGCTTCCATAATCTGATTCTCACAATATTGCTAAGTATTCCAATATTAGACTGCTTTGGGGGAAAAACAAAACCAGACCTCTGCCTGCCCTTTGATTTCCAGGCTCAAGATTTATACACATTCTTGTTCGTTGGGTGTGGGGGGAGCAACTAAACTTAAGCTGGTTAGTGGAAGTGGATATTTGAAGGGGCTAAATACTTTGGATATTATGTTGGCCGCCTTTAAGCTTTTAAAAATCTGTGTATCTGGCACCATCTATAGAGGCTCTTCAAATCAATGTCAAGCATGTCAGTCAGTGAGCAATGAAATAAGGTGAGGAATAATATATGTCCTCTAAAATGACTTTTTTCATCAGAGGAAGTGCAGTACTTCAGCACTCGATAAACAAAATGTAGTTTATTGATAGCAAATTAAGATATAGCCATTGAACTGATGATAACAAACCAAAATGGCTTGTAAATAAAAGCCGGCTATGTAAAAAAAACACACCACAAAAAAAGCCTGCTAAGTTTAGCAGCTGGAGTCAGCTGAAAGTTCCTGCTTGTCATCCATTTCTTCTCTATACATCCTTTTATTTCTCTCCCTCCCCCCTAATCAGTATTTGTAGGTCAGAAAGCAGATAGTTAATGTGTTAAAGTTTAACATGAACCATTTTTGTGACTGGACAATTTCAAGTGCCCTTGTTTTTCTCTGGAGACATACCAAAAAATTCACTGTGCAATTCCTTTGGGGATTGCAAATTTTAATCAGAATGACAGAACCACACAATACTTTCCACTCAAGTGAGTTACCTCCCCTAATGTGTTTCTAGTGTATCATATCTGTATTCAGACTTATTTTTACTAGGCTAACTGCACACAATTATTTCAAATGTGAGCTTTTTGTGTGTATCTAGATGAACCATTAAGAAGTAAAAATATTGGAATAGGGGTGGCATTGTATTCTGTCAACTGAAAGATTGGCTTTATGTTTTTGTATAGTTTGATGCTTGCTTCATGGTCTTATTGGCTGGTAACATTAATGGCCATAACTCAACAAAAGAAACAGCATTTTTCCTAAACAGTCAGCAGATGTATATGTGGTCAAGGGGTGCGGGGTGGGAATTAGTAGAAATATTGTGCCATTTACTAAATTGATTCCACTATAGTCACTAAAATTTTTGGAATAGATTTATAAATATGTCGCTGAGTATATTGTTTACAAACTCGCTGGATACCAACATGGCACCTTACCTTAGTAGATTAAAAGTGTCAACTAAAACTGAAGTGTGCAAGGCATGTTTTGACCACAAAGGTCAATTTTGTCTGCATAAGTGAACACTCTTATTCAAAAATGCACTAGACCAGACTTTTCCTGTGATTTGTATATCCACTTAGTACTTCCAAAAAAACCAAAACATAGCTCCTCAAGCAACCAATGTTCTGCTTATTGTACTCTGAACAAATATGGGTTTAGCTACAAATAATCACATACAGGCTTCAAGAAGTGCCAGATAGCTTTTCCTGAGTTAGGAAGTCAGCTTGGTTGCAGGCTGAAATAAACCCATGGGTATCACTAGCATTAGACAAGGGAGACAATTGTCTGGGGGACCACACTGCCTCAAGGGGCCCCCAGATGCACGTCACATGACTCCCCAACCTGCCTGCACCCCCTATTAATTAATATTGAGTCTCTTGCAGATCAGCACTTCGACAGTAGCAGAGAGTTAAGAAAGAGTTAACTTTTCTCCTGGCCATATTGGTTCTATTGGTGTCTTGTGCTCCTTCCCTGCTTGGAATTTGTATGGAACTTCAGAGCCCAGGAAGCCGGCTGTTGGCTTGTTGGTCTCCCTCCAAGAATGAAAGTAAGAAGACATTTTGTAAAAATCAACCCTTTGCTGTTTGGTTTTTGTGTGATTTGTCCTCCTTGGTCAAGCTAACATGTTGCTCAATCTCTCCCCCCACCCCCATGAACCTTGTGTGTGTTGTACATGTGAGAGAAGTCCCATCCTCTGTGTGTGTGTATGTGTGTGTGTGTTTGAGAGAGAGAATTCTTAAGCTTTAAAAAAAAAAAACATTTTAAGTATGCCAAAAGTATTCTAGTGCAAACTTGTAAGAAAAACGCTGCCCATCCCAACATTAGACCTTGTTTTGACGAAATTAGTTAGTGCAAAAGTATTAAAAGCTTTGAAAAGAATGGGGTGGGGGTGGGATGCTCTGACAAAATGGATGTTTGGGGGTTCCCCCCCCCCTTCTTATTCCTGAAGTTACACTGCTTATAGCTCTAAACTGGTCTCTCTCTGTGTTGCTTTTTCTCCCCCCGCCCTTATTAAAAATATTTATATGCTGCTTTTTTAGCAACAGAGTTCTCACAATGGCTTAAATAGCAAAATATAAGAAAATGGTTCTCTTAACATGTTTCCCCTTTTAAGCATTACTATCTATAAATTTAATTCCCTTAGGTAGCATGTGTGCCCAGGATTTGGCGGCAGAATTCTTGTGACACGTTGTGAGAGTTCCGCTGCCAAAGGGCCAGAGTTGCAGGCAGAAAAAATGGCAGGGGGCGGTAGTGGCGGCCCACAAAATGGCCTGAGGTAGCAGGCTTGGCTGGCCGCCAGGAGGCGGTGGGATGACCTGGCTAGGTCAGGCCATCCCAGGTAAGGACAAGGAGGCAGTGGTGGCCCAGCCTGGCCTGGCTGCTGGGAGTAGGAGCGGGAGGCGGCAGTGGCAAGATGGCCAGAAGAGGCACCGGCGAGAGGGGTGGGTGGGAAATGGGTGGAGGCGCAAAGCCCCGGCTCCCATTGGAGGCCAGGGTGGGAAGGAAATGGGCAGCGGGACTTCGCCGCCCAGGAGGAGGTTCTCTGTTTGTCACCCGCTGAGGTAAGATGCACAGTGGTGGGGGGAGAAGGAAGAGAGGAACAGAAGGGGAGGGAGGACAAGAGAGAGGGAAGCAGGAGGGAGGGGCAGGGGAGAGGGAGGGCAAGAGAGTATGGGGCAGGAGGGGGAGGGGGGAAGAGAGGGGGGAGCAGGAGGAATGGGGAGAGGGGCAGGAGGGGAGGCCAGGGGGGAGGGAGGGCAGGGGGCAAGAGAGAGGGAATCAGGATGGAGGGAGCAGTGGGAGAGGGGCAAGAGTGTGTGGGGCAGGAGGGAAGGGGAGGGAGGGCAAGAGAGGGGGCAGTGAGTGTGAGTGCACTATATATTGTGAAGTGTGTTTGCGTGTGTATACCAGTGAGGGACCCATTTATCTTGTCTCTGGGCCCATTCCAACCTTGTAATGCCCCTGAATAAATCATTTGGCAATTTGAATGTAACCAGACAAGGGAAAAGGAGCCCAATCTTTGCAGCTAGCTGACAAGTAGCCTTGGGGAGCTCAAAGTATGTGCTATTGCTTTGGGGAAAATGCTCCTTTGAAGTCGGTAACTACTGATCTGAGGGCTTGCCTACTCTCCTCTGTTCAGCTTTATCATTCTTGAGAAAGGGCAGATCCAGGAGGGCAAGGGGGAGCAAGCACCTCAGAAAACTAGTCCCCCCCACCTGCCCCCAATTTCTGTTTCAGCTCTGTTCATGGAGCAGTGCCAAGCACTAAAGCCCAGCCCCATTGCAACTGCACAGAGATGGTGCTCAAGCTGTCAATGTCCCTTTGCACAGTATGTTTGCCAGTATTGCTTACCTTGGGTAAAACTTCATGATTTGTCTCCAGAAGAGTTCACAAAACTATAACATAATAAAAGAGATGTTCCCAAAAGGCTGAATGGACCAGCCTATGCAAGGGTGAAGAGGAAGGGCAGAATGCGAGGAGGATTGTCACACACTGGAACAATTTTCTTCTGACTCTGTGATAATCAAAAATAAATTTTGGAATCTCAATGGTGTTGTTATACATAATTATTTATCTATTTAGTTATTTATCTATTTATCTATTTATTTCATTTATATACCGCCCCATCCAAATGGCTCTGGATGGTTCACAACAATAAAACTAAAACCCACAAATCAATCCTTTTAAAAACAATAATTAAAGAACAATTTAAAAACAGCATACAAACTTTAACAATTAAAACATTTAAAGCAGTTTAAAAACCCTGGAAGATCAGCCAAACTCTCCTGAAAGCCAACAATGAACTCAAACTACAGATTTCTGCCGGGAGTGCATTCCACAGCCCAGGAGCAGCTACAGAGAAGGCCCACCTCTGAGTCTCCACCAGACGTATCAGTGGTAATTGGAGACACACCTTCTCAGATGACCTTAACGTGTGGTGGGGATCATGCAGAAGAAATATGAATCTTTACTGGTACATGTCTTATTGGGTAACATTTAATGTATTCAGCTCTGTAAGAAATTTCTCCCCATTTTCATAAGCCTTCTTTTGATTCATAATAAAAGATTATCAGAAGTGCAAACATTCACTCCAATTTGGGAGAGCTTACTAAATCTTTCTTTCTTTCTTTCAAGCTTAGAAGATTCTTCTTGTTTTTGTTAAGGTAGAAAAATTATATTTTCCTATACTTGTCCTATACTGTTCATCCTTTTGGAATACTTTGGCTCTAACTTTATCAGAATGACATCTGGGAGAAGTTATTATGGTTTTACAAGGAAGTCACATTTGAGACCTATAAATCTTCAGTGGGTTCCGTGATAACATGTCACTCATGCTCAAGAGATCTTATCCTTTGCTTTTCCCGTGAACAACAAGGATCTCTACATTCTATATAAGTACATATGTGAGTACCCAGAATGTTGGGGGGCAATATGCTAAAAAATCATTGTAAGCCGCTTAGAGAGCTCCGGCTATAAAGCGGTATATAAATGTAAGTGCTATTGCTATTGCTATGTGCTAAAAGAGCAGTGTTTCAGTATACTACCTAGTCATTCCCATCATAATTTTCTAAGGTTATATAAGGCAATAGCTTTTCAGATATTCAGACTGGAGACAAACAACATTTTAAAAGATCCTTGAAAGTAATAATTCAGATGTATTGTTACCTAAGTTTTCTTTCTCAGACCAAGCAATTTTGCAGGATTTTTATTTTTTAATGAAAGCTTTAGTAGAAACATCAGGAAGATGAGTGGACATCAATGGCACATTTTACCATCTTCAGCAGTCTTAAAGAACTATCCTGAGTTTTTCACCCTGGAGGTGATACTGTGTCATTGCTCATAGCACACACAGGTAAATGATTACATTTAATGAATTTACAGATGTGGAGGAATGAGACCTAGACCTCTTGGGTTTCTGTAAATACGCCCCTGTATTGTGTAGTGTATTAATAGTTCCAAAATTGTTCTCATAAATAAGCCCTGATAAATGAATTGTGTTATATAGTATTCCTAAAATCTTCTGTATTGTTGTAAATAGGCTTTCTGTGCATGCAAATCCCTATGCATGAAGAAGGTGCAGGGTCAAAAGTTCATTCTTGTTTCACTTTTGGTTTAGCATTCTGACAGTGGATTTTTGGAGGAAAACAAGTAGGGATGTGCATGAATCGATTTTTAAAAAAATTTGATTTGTGCCCAAATTGAATCACCTCTGATTTGTTATGTGTCCAAATCTGTCCCCCAAAATCACCCCAGTTTTGATTTTGATTGTATTCAATTTGATACAGATTAGGATCATTTCAGACCATTTATAAAGGTCCAAAAGGCACCAAATATGGGTATTGGGTAGGACCCCAGGGTGCCACTTACCACCTACATTTCAAGCCAGTCGGGTGCTTGGTTGATTTTTAATTATTTATTTTTAGTTTTTACTGATTTTGTATATTTCCACCATAGGAAACAATGGGGATCCAAAGTTACCCTATCCTAACCCTAACATGGATCCCTAGCTTTATTTTATTATTATTTTTTAAGTTAAGCTCTAACCCTTGCAGAAGTGGAGTTATGGAGCAAAATGTGCAGTCACTATTTTTCAAGTGTTTGGGTTCTTTAGTGTATAATAAAATTTCCTCATAATGAATCCCAGTGAGGATTCATTGCACACCTTCATTTCTTCTGTTCATTTAGACTGTCATTAGAAAGTAGGGGTGTGCATGGACCGTCTGGGGCCATGCAAAAGGCCTCCGGACCAGTCTGGATTTCGGCCAGTTTGGCGTTTTGGCGGGGAGGGAGTGTGTCTTTAAGGGCGGGGGGTAGTACTTAAACCCCCCCCCCCCCGCCGCCTCTCTTCCTCCTCCAGCACTGGACTTTTCTAATATGTTCTTGGGGCGGCAGAGTTCCTCCCTGCCCCCCCGCCTCCATCATTGTCTTCCAAGTTAACAAGCAGAAGACACTGGCGCCATGCATGAGCCCGTCGCAGCACACATGCCTGTTGCCGCCACTGTTGCACATGCACCGCATACATCATTGTGACATATGCGGTGCATGTGCTGGCGACGAGCGTGCGTGCCGGCAACAAGCACACACGTGCCGCGACGGGCGCATGCGTGGTGCCAGCTTTTTCTGCTTGTTAACTTGGGAGACAACGATGGGGGTAGGGGCGGCAGGGAGGAACTCTGCCGCCCCAAGAACGTTTTAGAAAAGCCCAGCGCCGGAGGGGGAAGAGCGGCGGGGGGGGGGAGTAAGTACTACCCCCCACCTTAAAGACACACTCCCCCCAGTGCCAGACCATGCCTCCGTGGTTCTGTGCACATCCCTATTAGACAGTGCCAAATGTCAACTGCCATGTGCCAACTACACATACCCCTACCTGCAAGACATTGGGGTACTTAGTTTATATTTTAGGAATATTGAAGAATTTAGGTTTTTGGTGTCTAATAACTTTTATTATTTTTTATTATTATTTATTTATTTGATTTCTATACCGCCCTTTCAAAAATGGCTCAGGGCGGTTTACACAGAGAAATAAATAATAAATAATAAGATGGATCCCTGTCCCCAAAGGGCTCACGGTCTAAAAGAAACTTAAGATACACACCAGCAACAGTCACTGGAGGTACTGTGCTGGGGGTGGATAGGGCCAGTTACTCTCCCCCTGTTAAATAAAGAGAATCACCACGTTAAAAGGTGCCTCTTTGCCTAGTTTGCAGGTGATATCCTCATAAAGGATATGAGGGATAGCGCTCATAAAAGTTATGAGGGCTACCTTAGAGAGTGCCTTCTTCGGTATGATCCCCATCACTCATTGAGGTCATCTGGAAAGGTCCATCTCTAGATTCCACCGGTACATCTGGTGGCGACTTAGAACCGGACCTTTTCTGTAGCTGCTCCTGGCCTATGGAATGCACACCCAGCAGATACCCACAGTTTAGGCTTGCTGTCGGTCTTTAAGATAGCCCTAAAAACTTACTTGTTTGGCCTGGCCTTCCAAGGTTTGTAAATTGTTTTAAAAGTATTTTAATTAGTTTTAAATGGTTTTTAAAATGGTTTTTAATTGTTTTTTAATTGTTTTTAGCACTGTGTTTTACATGGTGTGTCTTTTATGTCTTTTTAAATTTGTTGTACAACATCCAAAGCCATTGAATGGGGTGGTTTAATAACAACAAACAACAACAACAACAACAACAATAATAATAATAGGGTTTAATGCTGGCTGCACAAGAACAAGCACTAAGAACAAATGCAATAAGAGCAAAAGTCGAAAAATCAACAACAGCAAGTGCCGCCTTTGTAAAGAAACAGATGAAACAGTAGAGCACCTAATCAGCTGTTGTAAAAAGATCGCACAAACTGACTACAAACAAAGGCATGACAAGGTAGCAGGGATGATACACTGGAACATCTGCAAAAAAAAATACAAGCTACCTGTAGCCAAAAATTGGTGGGACCATAAAATTGAAAAAGTGGTAGAAAATGAAGATGCAAAAATATTATGGGACTTCCATCTACGAACAGACAAACATCTGCCACACAATACACCAGATATAACTGTGGTCGAGAAGAAAGAAAAACAAGTTAAAATAATCAACATAGCAATACCGGGGATAGCAAAATAAAGAAAAAGAAATAGAAAAAATCAAAAAATACAAAAATCTACAAATTGAAATTGAAAGGCTGTGGCAGAAAAAGACCAAAATAATCCCAGTAGTAATTGGCGCCCCAGGTCCAATTCCAAACCAACTTGAAGAGCACCTCAACACCATAGGGGCACAGAAATCACCACCAGCCAATTACAAAAAGCAACTTTACTGGGAACTCTGAGATGATATCTAGCCAATGAACCACAGGGGTGATTTGTTCAGTCTCCAAATCGCCTGAATCAGCTAGATTAGGGTACAAATCAATTTGTACCTAAATTAATTTGCACAAGCCTAGAAAAGAGATTTCAAGAAATGGAGGGAACATAAGAACATAACAACAGCCTTGCTGGATCAGGCCCAAGGCCTATCTAGTCCAGCATTCTGTTTCACACAGTGGCTCACCAGATGCTGCTGGAAGCATCAGGAATTGAGGGCATGCCATCTCTCCTGCTGTTACTTCCCTGCAGTAACTTTTGTTTTTGTTTGTTCTGTTTTTTGTTTTTTCTAATTTTTTGTTTATTTATTTGGATAGTTTAAAAAACTTGTGGGCCAGAGAAACTGTATATATTAGGAGTGTTTTGAGAGGGAGGTTGGTGAAGTCAACAGAGTCCTATGAGACAGAGAGTCTTGGAAGCCAGAGAAGTCAAGTCTGCTGTAGAGAGTCAGATCTGAAGGCTGAAGAAGACAGATAGTCCTGGAAGTCAGTCTGCTGGAGGGAGAAACCCAACTAAAATCACTAAGAAGAAAAAGAGCCAGGCTGGATTGAGTCCCAGATCTGTGCTGTAATCAGAACCACCCAGCAAGCCAGAAGCTGACAAGAAAGTACAGAGGACTCTGAGTAGGGACCAATATAGAGTCAGGTCGTAGATGCATTTTCCCAGTTCTTATTTTTCCTAACCTGCTCTGTTAATAATGATTTTGAATTTGGTGTTGTTGTTTTGCTGCAAAAGTAATGTTTTAATTGAACCAATTTTTCAGAAAGTAAATTTTCTTTTGAAGAAGAAGAAGAAGCAGAAGCTTGTCGATTGTCTCCACCCATGCCTATAAGCCTTTCACACTATTGAGGGGGGTTTTTGTGGGTTTTTTTTTTTGAAGGGCTGTTGTAGTGGACCCAGCCATACCCAAAGTCCACTTGGTGGCAGTGGTAAAAAGTTTAGGCAGAAGAGAGAGCTGTTCCTCCACAACAGGTTACCAAAACTTCAAAATAGGGGTCTTTTTTTAGATACTGAAGGATATCTAAACTAATTTGCCATTTAACAAATGCCGCATTTATTTAAAGAAGAAATATCTTTAATGTGTTTTATTCCTGCCCTTCACTCTCACTCCCACTGATTAAAATTGGTCTTCAGTGAATAATCCACTAAATATTTCATTCAAATTATTATTTATCTGCATAGCACAATAAAGTTTAAAAATAAATTAAAATTATTTAATGATTAAACCAATTAAAATTGTCAGCTCTCCTAAAGAGATAATGGCTGACATGCCACACAACGTACTGCACAGCATTCTGTGCCATCCATTCTGCTGTGGACTAAAATAATGCTGTTGCGCAGAAGTGTTATGCTTCACAACCTGTCAGCTACTATCTGGTAGGCCTATGCAAAGTCAGATTGTTAAAATCAGACATGGCCCAATTTCCCCAGAACTGGAGGGCCTGGAGAGAGTCTGAACATAGACACTCCAGTTTGGGTCAGATAACCAACATAGTTGGATCTGAACGTAGACACCCAGTTTGGGTTGGACTTCTCTAACCATCTTTGGAAGAACTCAGAGCACTGAGAGTGTTTTGTTTTGTTTTGTTTTTAAGATTGCATCTGTAGAGGGGAAAACCATATTCGGCTCTATCTGCCCACCTGCCCCATGTATATTTAGCTTTTTAAAACTAATTTTGACATTTAGCCCCTTTTCTCCACTCACATTAGCAGCTGCCAGCCGATTTCCGAGTTTCTCTTTTGGTTCTAAGATGTGAGGTAAATTATTCTTGGATTCTTTGATGCTACCTCACTTCCCCTGAAACGCTCTGGTGTTGTGTTATTTTTAATCCAGATTCACAGTGAGTATCCATGGTTACTTTTTAATTTTGTTGTTGATGTTGTTCTGACTCCAATCTGATCCTAGACCTTATCCCAACCCCAATCCTGATTCCAACCTGACTTTTGGAGGGGTTGACCTGACATTTGCGGGGTTGGGAAAGGTTTAGTTGGACTTGAATCCATCTTTTAGGTCTGTGCACAGGCGTACTATCTGGTATTTAAATTACAGTATAATGCAATATTACAGTGAATGTCAACACAGACAAGACTAAAAGAAACAGCCTGGTTGTATACATGAATTTGATATGACTTCAGGCTGGAGACAAACAACATTTTAAAAGATACATGAAAGTAATATTCCAGATGCATTGTACCATCAACCAAGTAAATGTTCACAGAATTGCAGCTATAATATGACAGATGTTTTTAAAAATCAAAATGATACATTATGGTGTCTGTTTTGTATAATAGCAATCATATCACAATTAATTGAATATAAGCCATTCACCATGTTTCCTAGCTCTGGCACTTGAAAAGCAATGATATTTGAAGAACAATAACACAGTTTAAAATGACAGACCCTGTTTTTGAAGAACAATGGTAACTGAAGCTGCTGAGATGTGAAGCTTGGCAAATGAGGAAACCAAGGTTTTTTGCAAGAAAAGAAATTGCGAGAGAGAACAATCCTGAGGGAACCCAGAATTACAACATAGAGGAGATTATAGGCAACAATTCCAAGAAATGGTTGAGGAGGTGGCATCATGTATCTTTAACAGTTTGCCCTCAACCAAAGCTGTAGTTTGCTTGCCTTGGCTGTAACAGAATAATTATTCTGATTCTTTGAATATGCCAGTGCTAGGGGGTGAAAGTCATAAATCAACATTTACAATTTCATTCAGCCATCTGGTGTCTTTTTTGTTTTCAAAGCTCATAAAGATGATAGGATTTCAGATAATCTGCAAAGTGATTAAAAATTAGCCAGTGTCCTTGTCATTTCTAAACAGGTGTTGTTTTCAAGTCCAAAGCCCTTTGCTGACTGACCCCTTTATGTGCCATTCTGCCTCTAAATAGCAAAAAACAAACAAACAAACCCCAAACACTCAGATTTTTTAAAAAATAATTTGGTCCCAATTAAAGCAGTCAAAGTTCTATATTATATCTGCAAAATGTAACACCCAGAGCATTTATTCCCCAGACACTGGACATATATTAAGCTTTTATGCTGTTTAACAACAACAAAGTATTAATGTAAATAAATTAAATCACTGTCATGTCTGTAGTCAAATTAGACCTCTTACAGAAGTCAAGACGGGACACACAATGTTCAAACGTCAATGAAAACAATATGTAGACTTTGGTCTTCTACATTTTCTCAGTTAATTTTAGAAGTGGAGAGAACAAAGCATTTAAATGCAAAACCAGAATGGGGTCATCAAATATCATGGAGGACCTTAGCTTCTCTATACCCTAGACCTAATCACAATAGATATTCATAGAACATTATCTTATATAAGTAGCCTTAGAGGGAGATCATTTCACCACATCTCCATTCCATCTGCCCTAACCTTTTGTTGAAAATCCTTCTATACAACTCTTGAAGGACAGGGTCCTGGTTCTCATTGTATTGCTCCATCCCATAGTCCCTTTAATTTCATTACATTGTATTAGGATGTACAAATGAAACCCCTACTACTTATTATCCTTTCCTCCATCATTCTGGTAAGTGGCTGCTCTTACTCATTCCTTTTGTAGTACTTTTTAATTTGATATGTGGTCTAGATCTACCAGGTAATGCATGAATTATATACAACTTTGATTTTCAGCAGACAAAACAATTATTCAAAATTGCACAGGCTTATTATGCTCTTCAGAACATTCATCCATTCCTCAGAATAACAGTTTCATTTGTTCCCTGTTTTTACTAGCTAAGGACAATTCTATTGACCATATACAAGTTATAATTTTAATTTCAGTAGGATCTTGCTCCAAGCCAGACCATGTAGGAAAGCAGAGTTTGGTTTAATTGCAGTGTGATAACCAAAGACTTGCTCCTCATGGCTGCACTCCATGTTTTCAGTAATTTACGAATATGACATTCATGCATGCTGCCCTTGAATCATGTGGTTGCTTCTAACACTATTGACTGTGACTGCAATGCATGTCTGATGCTGTTGTGGGAAGTAACTGCATGATCCAGATGACTCAGTATGAACAGGGTATCCAATACCAATCTGACATGGAGCCTATAATAGAATAAATTTGTAGCAGAAATGACATTTCACTGATAACATATCACTTGGGCCTAAATTATGAATGAGTGGGTAAAAACCTATATTACCCCAGACTTGCATGAATGAAGGCTGCTCCATGAAAATGAAGTTATTTAATTATTTAAATGGCATAATGCAAAACCAGAAAGGAATACATAGAGATTCCAAGAGCATTGTCACACTAGTTTCACTAATATTGGAAGCAGTGGTTTCAATTTCAGTAATATGCATTGAACTTACCATTGAACTAATTGGGACTAATTTAAATATTAAATAAGACAATGTTACAAAAAGATTGAGAAATGTTTTATTAATTATAGCTGTCAGACTCACAGGGGATGAGGTGGACTCCTAGCCCTTCTTGAATTCCAGAATGACTGGAGCACCCCACAAAAGGTCTGCCTCAGGAAAAGCCAGGGGAGGAGGTTAGCATGTCACCTGAGTCGTCCTCATCGTCCTCGTCCTCGTCCTCGTCCTCGTCCTCCTTCTCCTCCTCCTCCTGGCTTACTACATTCAGCCAATTTCCTCTCCCCAAGAACTCCTGGCTCCCATACTCAGAAGCAGCTGCTCATCAGCGGCAGCTGATTTAAAGACAAGGGTCTTTAAATACCCCAGTGTAGAGCTGACAGAGCTTAAAGCTTAATTCTAGACCTACCCCCTTCATGACCTTACTTTGTGTTTCCTGCCACACCCAACCTAGCTGCCTCCTTAGAGCTGTTTCCTGCATCTCTCCCTGCCTTACCTTTTCAGCCCTATTGGGATCTAATCAGCCTGGTTCCTTCTCATCTCCACTGCCCCCTAAAGGGCATGAAAGCCTCAGAGGAAGAATGCCACACCCTTTCCCAGACTCCACAGGGCCACCCAAGCAACCAGGTAAAATGGTATTCTGACAATAGCATAAGAACTTATATCTGTCACAGACTGAATCAAGTGTCCTGTTTGCAAGCCAGAGGTGAGAGAAAACATATATGGGAAGAGTCACTCTAAGAACATGCTTCTGAATCCAAACTGCTCTCTGGAGCCCCAGGTTGAGGCAGTGGCCAGAGGTGCTTTCTATCAGCTTCAGCTGATCCTCCAGCTGTGGTCCTTTTTTTAGATGAATGACCTCGGGAAAGTGATACATATAAGGGATGTGTGAAACAATTTGGGTACAAAATGATCTGTACCTGAATCTGGTGGGGTCAGCTGATTTGTAGATAAAACAAATCACCCATGTCCTCAGTTGCCCAAATCTGGGTAAAAAATAAATCACCCCAGATTCAGACCTGAAACATTCAGACCTCCATTTTGTGGCCAAAGTGGGTTGGGTGGAGCTATAAGGCTGCTGAAATCCCTATTATTCCCTATGGGAAAAAACTTAAAGATCCACAAATTCCATAGAAATCACCCCTTTTCCAAATTTCTTTGAAATTCGTGTGGTAGCTTCCACCCATTGGACACTACTGCCCACCCCACTCTTTTGCCCCTGGGAGCCCTTTTTTGCCCTGAATTGATTTGGATTCTGAAAACTTGGGTACAAATAGAATATGGGGTGATTTGAAGGGGCAGATTCGGACCCAAAATAAATTGGGGGTGTTTCTATTTGGGTACAAATTGAAACAAAAATATTGATTCATGCACATCCTTAGTACATATGCTGGTCACCTCTAGACTTGATTGCTGCATTGTGCTCTATGTGGGGCTGGCTTTGTACATAGTCTGGAAACTGCATTTAGTACAGAATGTGGTAGCCAGATTGGTCTCTGGGTCATCTCGGAGAGACCATACTACTCGTGTATTGAAAGAATTATACTGGCTGCCGATAAGTTTTCAGGCAAAATGCAAGGTGGTGGTTATAACCTATAAAGTCCTAAATGGCTTAGGCCCAGGGTATTTAAGAGTACGTCTTCTTCAGCATGATCACCGTCGCTCATTAAGATCATCCAGAGAGGTTCCTCTACAGATGCCACTGGCCCGTCTGGTGGCTACTCAGGAACAGGCCTTCATTGCTGCCCCTGGATTTTGGAATATGCTCTTTGTTGAATTAAGAGCTTCCCCATCTCTGGCAACTTTTAAAAAGGCATTCAAGACATATTTATTCACCCAGGCTTTAATTATATTTATAGTTTCAATATTTTTAATGTGGGATTTTAAATGATTTTAATGTCAATGATGTTAATGTTTAAATGATTTTAATTGTTTGATTTAATTTTTAAATGATATTAATTGTAAACTGCCCAGAGATGCAAGTTTTGGGCTAGATAGATAGATAGATAGATAAAATAAACGTTTCAATAAGATGGACATACTGTAGGCATCAGGACTGTACAGTTTTGGATGAAAACATTTGGATTTTATCCTAAATTGGGGGGGGGGACCCAGGCAGCAGAAGAAAAATAGAGAGCGGGGTTGCAGAGGGGCAGATGTGTGGCACAGGAGGTCAGAGGAGACCAGGCCGGGCTGCAGGGCCTAGGCCCCGAGCCAGGGACTCCTGGCCTGGGAGGGGATGGGATGGATCCAGGAGATGGGATGGCAGCAGGGGAGGGAGGCAAGAGAACAACAACAATTTTTTTTAAGCACACTTAACGAAGAACAAAAGCAAGCAGAAATAAAATCAGCACTGAGAAAAGGGATGAAGGGAGGGTAAAATAAAATTAATGAAATCAATGCAGATGGATGGGATGGATAGGGTGGGCAAATAGTAAAGAAATGGAAGAACAAATAGAGGAGAACAACAGAACAACAATAATATGGGAAAAGAAGCTGTAAAGTAAGTAACACAGAGACAGACACAGGGCAGAGAGAATGGACAAAAGAAAGAGCAGGAGGACAGACACAGTCAAGGGACTCACAGACCGACACCAGCACACAGCAAGGTCCAGAAGATGATCCCACAACTGCAGCCAAAGAGAATTTTCCAGGCAAAAGGCTTGGCTTAAACAGGTTTGAAACTCCCTCCTTTGGGAGCCCCCACCTTTGCACTCCCCCCCCCCCAGCCAACAGGGTGCCAGCTCTCAGTGGCACAGTCAACAGCCTATTAGAGCACAAGACTCATTCTGGCCAATCAAAGGATCAATAGCCCAGCCAATGCATTGTCTGAAAAATAGCCTCACAAAATGGAGGCCAGGAGCAAAAGTTCAAAAAAATGAGCCACAAAATGGAGGACAGACAATACAATACACAGAGACCCTATGGAGCCCTATGGCACATCTGAACCAGTTCGAACTGGTTCAGATCAAACCGGTTTGGATTCGGTTCGAATTCGGACCAGGAGGGCTAAAAAAGAGTCCAGGTCTGGTTCGAATTCGAACCATTGAACCGGGCCAGTTCAAATTTGAACCAGTTTGCACATCCCTATCGGGAGGTCACTTTAAGGTTAAAAGCAAACAGCAGGGACCAATAAGAAAGATGGCATCCCTAATAGGATTGGACAATTAGAGATAAAGAGTTACCATTTACACTACTTTAGGCATAATCTTTGAATGCTCATTATTTCTTTCCTCATATGCTTCAACTCATGCTTGCTTTCTGGAACAGGACTATCTTTAACAAATACAAAAGGCTCTTATGGTATGACCTAATCTTTTCAGATGTGCAAATAAGAAAAGTGAATAATATATCTTTGATAGTCTTGCAAAAAGAAAACATGTCAGATTTCCCTTGCTTACGAGTGAGTTTTGCTCATGGCCATAATTAGCTACTGTCTGTTTTTCACTCTGGAAAATGTGATAGAGAGCACTGGTAGTTGGGAACTAGGAGGTAACAATTAAAGTTCTAATTACTCAGCTTGTTAGTGTGCATACTTGGTTTTCTTTCTCCTTTTTGTTCGTACCAGCCATCCGTTTCTCTCAGATTCTGCTCCTATAACTATGTTAATAGTCTTCAATGTGGGTCTTCACTGAAAATACTTACAACTCTCAAGCAGAAATCATTCAAATAATATATGATGTGTACTTGAGCCTACTATACAATATTGAGCAGCAGCAATATAGAGATTCTGAAAGGCATCATCTCATACTGCGCAGGAGGAGGCAATGGTAAACACCTACTGTATTCTACAAAATAAAACTACAGGGCTCTGTGGGTGCTAGGAGTCAGAATCGACTTGACAGCACACTTTACCTTTACTTGAGCCCCATTAGCAGCAAACCGTTTGCAGACCTGGTTTATAGACCTAATAAATAATTGTAAAATTCAGAGAGGCTTCTGCAACTTTGTTCACTTATGACATCTGAGTCAGAGGTGGATATTTTATTACAGTGTGGCAGGCTTGCACAAGCATTTCAATATCTATTATTAATTGGTCCTATTCACTCCCAGCACAGTACCTCCAGTAACTGTTGCTGGTGTCTATCTAATGTTTCTTCTAGACTGCGAGCCCTTTGTGGACAGGAATCCATCTTATGTATTTATTATTTCTCTGTGTAAACCGCCCTGAGCCATTTTGGAAGGGCAGTATAGAAATCAAATAAATAATGATAATATTATGCAGCACATCAGCACATGTGCAGCTTAAGCCATCTTGTTCTAAAGGTTGGTTTGACTCAGATTGTTATAAGAGAATCTTAATCAGAGCTTTAGAAAAATATAGGGAGAATCCAGCTTTCATACCATCTCAATGTTCATTACTGCAGAAAAAAACAGTACAGTCATTCCCTCACCAACTGTGAGGGTTCCGTTCTGGCAAAATCTCACACTTGGCAAATTTGTGGTGGGCAATGTCGGAAGAATGGCAGTTCAGCTCCCATTAGCAGAACAAAGCCATTTTGTGGAGAATTCAGCCAAGCAAGAGGTGTGGAGACAGTCCTTTAAGTTTGAAGAACAACAAGGATTTATTTAGAAGTTACAAAAGGATAGGAAAACTGAGCTCAAGGCTGAAAGGGGAGAGAGACTAAACAAACAGCCATCTCTGGAGAGACAAAATGGAGACTAACACTGGAAGAACAAATTGGGGAGGAGTCCAGCACTTTTATACATGACCCTAACCTGCACCCCCAGTGGTCACCATGAGAAATTCCAGCTGAGAGCTGATGCTGCCAGGGTCCTAGCTCCAGCTGATGAGGCACTGAAATGAAATGAACATTCATACATTCAGATTGAATGTCTGAACTCCCCCAAATCACTACCCCCCCCCCAAAATAAAACACCTAACCAAACATGGATACTTTAAAAATATTAAATATCCAACTGTTGGTAAACCCACAGTTGATGCAGGATTGCTGTATAAATCATTGCTTAATAATAATAAGAGTGCAACGAAAGCTGCCTGGTAGCACTTGGTCACTGCAGCTAAGGCAATGTTGTTGCAGAGAGACCTTCTGTCTGGACTGCCATATTTCAACTGCAGTCTGGGAAGTCCATTTTCATGATCTATAGACCAAGGAAGTAGACATTCCTTTGAGGTGGAGTCTGGGTCTGCTTTTCTCTCTGAATGCCATCCAGTTACGGCTGCTGAGCTAACCAATTTGCAAACTCAGTTAAAACCAGACAAAGCTGGCCTTTGCTTTTGTGGATTTGAAGTTTGTTTTTGACCTAATTTTGGAGGAGAATCTTTGGAGAAAACTTAAAGCCCACTCAACTGATCAGAGATTGTTTCTTCTTATTCACAAATTGTATGAGAATACCCACTTGCAAGTTAGATGCAATGCACATGGACTGCTTTCAGAAGAGATTGTTACCCAGAGAGTTATAAGGCAGGGTTATATTCTAGCCCCAATTCTGTTCAATTTTTATATAAATCCCTTGGTGGACAGGCTAAGTAATTTAATTCACCACCCTCCAAAATTAGCATCTAAGCACATATCTATGCTCTTTTTCATGAATGATGCTGTAATTTTATCCCTGTCCCCCACTGGGTTAAGCAAAGCATTGTGGGCTTTTGCATGCTACTGCAGGGAAGATTCCTTTCAGGTTAATTATCAAAAAACTAAAATCATGTTGTTTGCAAAGTCCCCTAAGAAGTTAAACTGGAGAACTGCTGGATTTAAAACCAAGCAAGTTGACCATTTTAAATATTTAGGAGTAGTTTTCCAAGCAAAAGGCAGTTTGAATGCGCATAAAGAGTTTGTAACACAAAATGCCCAAAGAAGTATTTCAGCAATCTTGGCCTTTAAAAAACAAAACAAAACCTAGAGGTGTACAGTTTATGCCAGCTGCTATCAAACTATATGAAGCTAAAGCTTTAGCCCATCTCCTATATGGTGCCCATCTCACCTTATATTCCAAAACAATCTAAGCTATGTTACAAATAAGTTTTACCTTGGGAACCTTATATAAAACTCCAAACCAGCTAGGTGCTTTAGCACATAAATGATGCCTAAGTATAGAAGAATGCTCTCAGCACATTTTAATACTCTCCTGTCAGTGGTTTCCAGCAGGGTAGGTTTAAGCGGATTTCTTATGAGGCACAGGCATGCCCATGTGGAGATGGAGCAGGTAAGTCTATAGCCCATGTTTTATTATACTTTACTTTTTATCAAGATTCTCATATTTCTCTTATAGCTCCTTTATTAAGAAATTCAGATGAAGGTTTTTTGTTTTGTTCTTGCTGACCATGACTCTGATGTTACATATAATGTAGCCAAATTTTGTGGGCCAATGTTGTGAGCAGCCTGGCTGTCACTAACACAACTGTAGTCAACCAGACTACTTTCGATTAATTATCCTGAGATCATATACATTCGGGAAAGAGGGGGATAAGAAGCGTCCCACACAGACTATAATTTAAAAGGCTTTATTGAAACTATGGTTACATTCAGGCAATTAAGCACTCAGGCATGCAAGCAAAATACCTATTCATTGTAATGTAGAGCTCTAAACAACATTTTAAAATCAGTCATCCTCACTGGAAACAGTTAACAGCTAAAAGCAATTTCTGCTCTGAGTAGAGTGGAGACACATTCCTGTCTAGTCCGGGCTAGTGTCCAAAACTCAGTCTTATCTCTCCTGCTGTGTAGCAACAAACCAAAACAACCTCACAGCCCAGCTCTAGTAGCGAAAGGCATTCCCTCCTACTTTTTCAAGCAGTTTAAGCAGTTTTGAAAATCACCTGTTCTCCTCTTTAATGCAGCTAAAACAAAGCTTAGCAATGTCAGTTATCTCCAGTTTTGTTCCCAAATAACCCAAGGTTGCTCATATGGAAAGCAGAAAGCCACATATAGTCTCTGAGCCAAGAGGCCAAGACAGAAAAAGGAGGGGGGAAAGAGAGCTCATTGCTGACGTAGAGAAATATGAGTCAAAGGGAATGAGAGGTGGAGGGATTGAGGGGGAAGAAAAGATGGTGGTGCAAAGTGCAGGTCGAGGCAGAATGCTGTTAGACCAGCTAACAGGCTGTGAGCAGCCCTCCTGGGAAGCAGAGAAGACAGATAATGAAAGGAGAGGAGACAAGATGAGAAAGGTATTTTAGTCTGGGAGGAAGGCATTCTTTTAGGCAGTGTTGTAGATAAAAATTTACCGGTCTGTGCTTGCTGTATCTCCAGGAGGCCTTGGGATCCACAGGAAGGCAATGGCTGCCCAGGCAGCTCAGGTAAAATATCCAGCAATCGCCACAAAGCCCAGGCTGTCTTGGGAGCTTAGGTGAAGGGCCCAAGAATGGTTAGGGAGCACAGGTTGCTTCCACAGCCTAAGGTTCACATATTGCTCCCAGAGGCTGGAGCAGACGTCAGGCTCGGACTGGCTCACCAAGCAGCAAGGCATTTTCCTGGTGCACTCTCCTGCGCTCGCTGGGCTCTCCCTGTGCCAGCTGCCCGGCTCCCCTTTCCCCCTCTCCCTGTCCGGAGAGGCCCACCTCCTCTCATTCCGATTGGTCGTGAGAAGTAGGCTCAGACTGCCCTTAGGGCAACAGGGCATATTCCTGGGGTGCCCCACCTGCCCTACCCCACCTGCTGCACCCCACCCCACCTGGTGTGCCCCGCCCCACCCCTGTGCCCCAACTCCCACCCTTAATTACCCATTCTGCTTAAAACCTGCCCCCCTCCCCACATATATTCCACCACCCTCTCAGTGCCCCCAGTCCGGCCCTGGCAGACGTCCCCCTTTGATAGGGAAGACATCCACTCTCTGGGAGAACATATCTTCCTGGCTTGCTTGTTCGTTCTTCACTGCTTGTTCTTCCTTTTTTTAAAATGGGAGGGGTGTGCCCCTTTTTATAACTACTTCTCAGCCTCCTTGTCATGTCTCAAATCAAAAACAGCCACATTAGTTATTTCTAAGTCTCCATCCTTAATGTAAACAATCTCTGGTCTCCCATCCTTGCATGGTGAGGTCCAGGCCTTACTTGTTGACTGCATAAATATGATTAACTTAGCAGGTTTCAAGCTAGTTCTCAGGATTGGTATCAACACAGCACAATGCATAAAGAAACTACAAGACATGATGGGGTAAATTTCCCTTCTCCTCAGGCCTTGACTACAGAATAAACAATTCCATTTCAGTTACTTTGGCTCACAGAACCAATGTTCACACTTCAGTTTCTTGCAAACCAGCCATTTTAGACACAGGCCTGAGCTTTACCTTTTATAAATATCTGCTGCTGGTCCCAATCCCAGGCTGGTCACACACCAATGGAATCAGGCAAGGAAGCTATTCACTCACACAACCAAAACTGGTCTAAGGTAGCCCAGCCTGGTTTGGCTGTGCATGTGTACCACTGGGAGCCGTGTGGCTTGCGGCAGTGGCACAGCGCAAAACCTGCTTGGGGGAGCCTTCCACTTAGCCCAGGTTTGGGGCACGAGGGCACCCAGAAAGCAGGCTAAATGGTTGTGTGTCAGAGCTAAGTGGCATTGTGCTGCACCTTCACACAAGTCGCTTCCTGGACTGCGTTGGGATGCTCCCCATAATGCACCACAACTCGTGAGGTGCATTATGGGAGTGCTGAGAGCTTCCTGGCCCCGAAGCCTCCTGGCTGCCAATAGTAGCCAGTGAACGTCTGGGTGAGTGATCCACTCACCCAGCCAGAAGGAACAGATCATCTGAGGGGGAGGTAAGCATTTCCTGGCTTCCTCCCTTGCCCCTTTAGAGCCCTTTCTCTGATCGTGAGAAAGGGCTCAGACTCTAATACCTAATCCAATTGTTATAACTTAGGATGAATTGTTATTAATGTTTAAAGCCCGCCCCCCCCGTCTACTTTGTATTGTATTGAAGACCACAGTCATCTAGGAAGTTACCCTGGATGAGGATGCTGACATGGTGTAAATTATGGAGATGTGGTTGGATGAAGCAGGAGATTTAAATCTCTCCCAACTGTGCCCACTAGGTTTACGAGTGCAATATCAGCCAAGACAGAGTGGGCCGGGAGGTTGAGTTGCTCTGATTCATCAGGAGGCCATTCCCCTCACCAGATGCACTCTCAGCCATTCAGACCAATTCAACTGCCTGGGGTTGTACTAAGAAGATAGGACTCTGCTTCTTGAGGTGGTCTCAGATGTGGGGTTGAGGACCCAAAGCTGTTAGTTCAGGGGAACTTTAAAGTCCACACTGAGGCCCAACACCCATTGAGAATATTCAGAGAGGTTTGTCTGCAGTTGCCACCGGTTCATCTGGTGGCCACACAGGGAAGGGCTTTCTTCATTGCTTCCCCAAGACTCTGGAATGTGCTCCCTGTTGAAATAAGTGCCTCTCCATCCCTGAAAACTGTTTAAAAGTACCTAAAGACTTATCTCTTCACCCAAACTTTTTAATTTGACTGTGGTTTTAAGTTGTTTTAAGGTTTTTATTTTTAGTGTTTTAGCTTGTTGTATGTTATAAACCCCAAAGAGGCACCTTTCAAAGTGGTGATTCTCTTATCTTTAGCAAGGAGAGCAACTGGCCCTCTCCAACCCCAGCACAGCATTCCCTCCACGGGCTGTTGTTGGTATCTATCTCAAGTTTCTTTTTAGATTGTGAGCCTTTTGGGACAGAGAATCATCTTTTTAATTTTTCTTTGTAAACCGCTTTGCAAACTTTTGTTGAAAAGCAGCCTATAAGCAGTAGTAGTAGCGGTGGTAGTTAACCATCCAGAGATGAAAGGTTGGGACGGTGTACCAATTTGATAGATAGATAGATAGATCCCTAGTCCCCAACCCCCACACTGCACACACACACACACACACACACACACACACACACACACACACACACACACCTCTCTCTCTCTCCAGGCAGCTAGGGAAAGGAATGAGCAAATGCATGATAAAAGCATCTATTATTGCTCTTGCCCATTGCATCCTCGTTCCCCGCCTGTTGTACAACACACTTGATATCCTGCTCCTTGCAACAGATGGGAGGATGACAAAATAGTAGAGCTGAAGGACAAATGGGTGGGACAGGGACAACTGATGTGTAATGTAATTTAATTATAGTAATTTTGCTGCTGTATGTGTAATTTAAAGATCCGGTGTAGTTGTCTGGATTACAACCTAACAGCATTAATTGCTGTGTGGTGTGAATTATGCTTCATACTTTCCACTAAGCAATGACAACTTTTGTACAAGTTAATTTCATTTATGAAGGTAAAAGCATTGTCCCCACAGTGACCATGGATCTTAGCCCGATTCAGACATTATGCTGTAAGTGTGTACAGATGTCTGTACACTTGTACATGTGTTTGTACTTGTGCTCATCTTAAATGTGAACTTGGATACAGGCCCTTCACATGCATGTACAGATAAGAAGTGTTCTTCTGTATCTACATTCAACATAACATGTGAATGACTGTACCTGTGTGCAGATCTCTACCTGTGTACACTGTACATTAATTGTATGACTGTTGAACATTATTAGTTATATTATTATATAGCACAGAGTCATTACACTGCACATGAGATCTGATATGGCTGCTCTGAATGCATCAATAGGATTGATTGGTTGATTTCTATACTGCCTTTCATTTAAACAATCTTGTGGCATTTCACACAAGTTAAAATAAGACTATAAAATTACACAGTTAAAAGCCTCTATAAAAATACAGGCCTGTTTAAAAGGATTTTAAAAACAAGCACAATAGGATGACAAAGTTAAGCTGTATTTTTCTTATTACATACTCCTGTTCTACTTTTATTGCTGGCTACAGTGTTGCTTGTGCTGCCAAAATCTTCTTGTCCTGTGTGCATTGCTGTGACACATGATGAAGATGACAAATATTTATAGACTGCTTTTCAACAAAAGTTCCCAAAGCAGTTTACATAGAGAAATAATACATAAATAAAGATGGATCCCTGTCCCCAGACGGCTCACCATCTTAAAAGAAACATAAGATATACACCAGCAACAGACACTGGAGGGATGCTGTGCTGGGGATGGATAGAGCCAGCTGCTCCCCTCCTGTTCAATAAAGATAATCACCACTCTAAAAAGGTGCCTCTTTGCTCAGTTAGCAAAAGTAATGCAGAGCTATGTATCTCGTCCATTATTGTACCCGTCAGGTGAGACCTTGTTTGCATCTCCCCCAGGAGGCTAGTATAACAGCTACTGCTCTCCTGGCTTGTGATGAGGGAATGGTCATCATGAGTTAAGTCTCAATGAATTTTCACAGAGCCTAGCACAGGGAAATATCACTTTGGCAGGGCACTTACTTAGCTACTATGTAGAGTACTCAGCATAGTGATTACCTTGGCTGTTGGCCATTGTTTAATTTGCAAGAGTCACACACTGTTCAGTGTTGTAAATTCCATAATTTGTAATCTAGCTGTATCTGAGGTCATCTCTACTCAAGTCAAAAGTTGTGGGGAAGGACATGTCCTCTCATACTGCCCAATGGCTGCAATTATGTAGATTTGAATTGGACATGGAACTGCAGTAGGGCCCATATCTCATTATCAAACCTCTCAGCTGTAAAATTGCCTAGCCCCTTGATTCCAGAGAAGAAGGACTAGACGAGGGAAGCCTAATAGGCAGGCTGGAGAAAGAGCAGCAAATCTAATGGTATTAATACACAATATTCCAAATACAATTGCAGCTTCAGAGCTAATGGTAAATCTGTTTCTGGCACCCTTTTTTTACTGAAAATGAAGAAGAAAGTGAAACTCCTAATTCCCCAAGTCCCTCCTCTGCCTTTTACAAATACATAGCACACTTCACTAGGAACTGAGGAGTGCAGGTTAGCAGGAACAATTATTGTCCCCCCACCCCACAGCCATGGATTAGCATTGATTGGCAGCTCATTGACTACAGAGTAGGAGATAGAGAACACTGGAACAACCACAATTTAGCCACAATTAGGAAGAACATTTTTCTGTCTTTTCTTAAAATCGCCAAGACAGTGCAGAAATTAAAGAAAGCAATTCACATATATTCTTTTGCTTGGTTAGATGAGGTTTATTACTTATTGTGAATAATTTTGAAGTAGGCATTGGATTGCTCTGACACATCTAGCTTACAGTTTGAACTGTAAGTCCCCCACTCTGAGCAGAGCCACACTTTGGACTGGACCTCTGGTCTGAAGTGCAGTCCTCTGCCACAGGGTGTGGGGAGGGCTCGAAAATGTCCCCCAGGTCCTGGTGACGGAGGCTATGCCACTGCCAGATGGCCAAGTGTGTGAGCCCCACCCACAGCCTGCTACTAGCAGCGTGCTACCACAAGTCAAATCTCTCTCCTGCAGGTGGCAGCGGTAGTGGGACAGGGGGAGAGTGTGGCCCACTTCAGCCTGCCTGCCTGCCTCCCTGCGGAGGCTGGCCAAGGAATGACTTCCAGCTTCTCAGTGGTTGGGGTAGGGGGGAATGAGTGAGCATGTGATCCAACATGATCGCTTGCACATCACATGCTGAGTACTGGGCCCCCTTGACAGCTACCAAAGCATGCCTTGTGCCGACACTGTTCCTCTGGATATGCTTTTAACTGAGCCTATGTATTTGTCCTATATCTTTTTACCGTGCTTCAAGTAGACTGTAAGTTGAATAGGCAATCTACATAGCAACAAATGCACAGTATGAAACAACAACAGCCAGTGCAGGTGCCACCAGCAGGTAGTGAGAGACATCTTTAAGCATTAATTAGTAGATGCTTACATTCACTCAGGCTGCACCTGCAAGGTGCTCCAAGCAGCAGCACGCTGTCCAGCATTCCCTGCAGCAGAGATCGACTCCACCATGGGTCATGCCAGGCCATGCAGCGGCCCATTGTGCAGGCACAGTGGCCTCCAAAATGGCCACCGTGCTGGGGGAAACCAAATGGACCAAATGGGGTGGTTTGGTTCGACCTCAAACAGCTGAACTGAACTGGTTTGACGTCAAACATGTTCTGCACATCCCTACTAACCAAGACTTTCATGTGTTTGTGCACATATCTCTGCATTCCTGAACTGCTGGAGATGTCTCTTGCTGCGCCCATCATGTCCTCCGATCTTTTTTCTGTGGATGGACAAGGGGGCCCCATAAGATGAAAGGGAACACAGGTTTTTCCCAATGTGGATCTTTCCTTGTAAATCAATGATTGCTAGGCATGCAGGATCTCTGTTGCCAAGCAATGGCAGGAAGGATACAGAGATGGGTAGGGGGGAATAGCTCTGAGATGCAGCCAGTGAAACATGGTGTATAGCTCTGAGATGCAGCCAGTGAAACATGCAGCCAGTGAAACATGGCCCACATAGAGTTAACACATTTCTGGGCTGTTTTAAGCCACCCTCTATTTGTTTATGGGAGGAGCCACAGCACAAAATCCAGGTTACGGCAGTGGCAGAATTCACGCGAAACAATGGCCCTTTGGAACGTGAGGTTTCAGCAGCAAACTCACTACAAATCAAAGGTTCAAATTCAGGTTTAGGGTCAAATACTGAGCTGTCGTTGGGTGACAAAACCATGGTTTCATGCATTTGGATGACCACTAATTTGAACTTCTGCCATGTTTGCCTCCAGTTTGGTGTTCTGTCCAAATGTGGCCAATGTATGAACAAGCTCTTATCAGAGAAGAAATAAGATAAGGGCAGGTGAGGAGCAGTTTTCCTTCTAAGGCAAGAGTGTGTGTGCATGTGTGCTCACAAGGTTTTTTTTAAATGTTCGCTCAGTTAATTTTAGATCCTGCACAGGTTGAATCAGGAAGGCCCCATTCTGAATGCATGTGTGCACACAATGCCTTGATACTGCCACCCAGAACAAAACTCATTCCGCACACCGATGAAAAAGAATAGCAGGAATACTGGTGAGGAGTACTAAAAGTATACAAGTAGCATTCCATTGCCATCTCAAGATTCATCATGAAACTAAGCATAGTCCTGCAAACTGAGCAAAGGGTCACCTTTTAACGTGATGATTATCATATTTAGTAGGTGGAGAGCAACTGTCTCTGTCCAACACCAGCACAGCATTCCTCAGGTGGCTTTTCCTGGTGTCTACCTTATGTTTCTGTTTCGATTGTGAGCCCTTTTGAGACAGGGAAGGAAAGGAGTGATATAACTGACATGTCAGTAATAGAGATGTATAGGGACAAAACCGGTTTGCCTGGTTTGGTTCAAATTTGAACTGGAGTGGGTGGGTTCGGTTTTGGTTTTGCTCGAACCCCCCTTCAGTTTGGTTTCAATCCAAACACAGTTTGAACTGGTTTTGGAAGGTTCGCCATAGGGTGTAATGGGGATTCAAACTGGCCCATTATAGCCTACATAGAGCACCAAGGGGCACAAAAGTGAGGCACCCATTGGTGCTTACCACCTAACAGACCCCAAGGCAATTAGACACTTCTCTGATTATTGGTGAATTTCTGAAGATATGTTTTATTTTCCTTATGGAATAATGGGGATTTGTGTCTGCCCCACCCCTTTGTGGGGTGCCAGGGCACCCCAATGTGGGTCTGGGGGCACAGCAGGGCTGGCCTCAACTCCCCCAAGCCACCCCCAAGTCGATAGGATTTATTGTTGTATCAGGAATTTTCAAAGAATTAATTTCTGGATCCATAGACATGCATTGCTTCATTCATAAGACTGATTGCTGCTGTTGTACTTCTGCTGCTGTAACACTGTGTTGCTAGGGATGTGCAAAAAATTTCGGGCACAGAACGATCTGTGCCTGAAACGAACAATTTCGGGTGATTCGGGGCCGAACCGAATCACCCCCGATGTCCCCCGATATTTTTCGGGCACGAACCGAATCACCCGAATTTCGGGCATGAAAAATTTGGATGATTCGATTCACGGTTGATTTTTGGCGATTTTTTAAAGTTTTAGTGACTTTGGGGCAGTTCGGGGGCATAGCATGGGATCTGGGCAAAAGTAGTGGTGTGGGGTGGTAAAACTTCTGAGGTGTGAATTCTCATTCTATCATAGCAAATGAGATTTTTTTCAATTAAACAACTCTCATGACCCCACATTCACTTTTTCACACTTTCCTTTACTATGAATAATATGAGGAAGTAATCAATTTAGCACACTTCACCTTATGAAGACAAACCTCATAAAAATAAATTCACCAAAATTCCCCCCTCTGCCCAATCACTCTTAAATTGGGGATGGGTGGTAGCCTCCACCCATTAGGCACTATCTACCAGCCCACCCCACTCCTTTGGGGCAGATCCACTTTCTGCCCCCAATCTGCCCCAAAGACACCCAAACTTCAAAAATTCTCAAAAAAGCAGCCCTCTGCCCAATCCACCTGAAATTGGGGTGGTAGCCTCCACCCATTAGGCACTACCATCCCACCCCACTATTTTGGGGCAGATCCACTTTCTGCCCCCAAACTGCCCCAAAGTCACTAAAACTTCAAAAATTCTCAAAAAATCAGCCCTTTGTCCAAACCCCCTGAAATTGGGGTGGTAGCCTCCACCCATTAGGCACTAACATCCCACCCCACTATTCTCCCCCAGGCCCCACTTTCTGCCCCAATCTGCCCCAATCTGCCCCAAAGACATGAAATTTTCAGAAATTTACCAAAAATCAGCCCTTTGCCCAATCCCACTGAAATTGGGGTGGTAGCCTGCACCCATTAGCCACTACCATCTCACCCCACTACTTTTGCCCAGATCCCATGCTATGTCCCCGAACTGCCCCAAAGTCACTAAAACTTTAAAAATTCACCAAAAATCAGAATTTTGCCCAATCCCCCTGAAATTGGGGTGGTAGACTCTACCCATTGGGCACTACCACACCACCCCAAAATCTTTCCCCTGGGCCCCTTTTTACCCCCCCAAATCGATTCAGATTCAGATTAAATCCGAATCCGAACCGAATCAAGGGTGATTCGGGTGACCCAGATTCGGGCACAAAACAGAACAGGGGTGATTCGGTTCGGGTCTGTGCTAAATCACCCGAAATCCCAAATTGCACACCCCTATGTGTTGCCTCACCCTAATTGATTTGAACTCTCTCAGAGTTCAAATCAGTTGGGGTCAGTAGCAGTAGTACAGCAGCAGCAGCAATCTTATGAGTGGACCAATGCATGTCTACGAACTCCCAAAAATAATTCTTTTAAAATTTCTGACAAAACAACAATAAATCCTATCGACTTGGGGGTGGCTTGGGGGAGCTGAGGCAGGTTCCATTCGATCCGGGGCCAGTTCAGTTCGAACTCAGACCAGCAGGGCAAAACCAATGCCCAGTTTGGTCCGTGTTTGAACCATCGGACCGAACAGGTTTGAATTTGAGCCGGTTCAAATTCGAACTGGTTTGTACATCCCTAGTCAGTAATGTAGGAAGGTCATAAGGGGCCTGTGTTCAATGAAGAAGCTGGAGTGTCTTTCCTTTCTTGTTGGCAGAGAGAGGACACTCAGCCCCTTACCGCCGTGTGTGATGGCAGACAGCAGGAAGAGGCAGAGCAGAGCCAGGTGAGTGGCAGTAGCAGCAGTGACAGAGGCAAGGCACCATAGGCAATGGCGTAAATGTGGAGCATTTGTTGGCGAGGCTGTGTTGGTAGCAATGGCAGCTGCTGTCAAAAAATAAAGTTCTAAAAATATTCATGGCACCACGGGTACCACAAAAAACAGCAGGACAGCAGGAGTGGGGCACTTGTGCAACTGTGTGCATATTGTGTTGCAACATATATGGAAGTTTGTGTAGTATGTCACTATGTATGTTCATGTATATTTGTGTACAATGATATAACACTGCAAAAAAGCAACCTTTATGTGACTGTATAATCATTTGCACCAAGACTCTTTTTGTGTTTTACTGATGTGCAGCAATTTAGCACATCCAAAAAAAAAATCCTTTTTGCAGTTCTAAGTATGAACATATCTCTTGGTAACAGTATTTAATCAACAAACACATGCATATTGGTAGCATGCATATGAACTAAAGGAACTGAAGTCCTCAGCAAGCTCATACAATTCCTGAATTAATTTTAGAAATGCTCCTAGTTAAACCAGTATTCAGAAGATATGGGATGCGGGGCAGAGCAAACACAGAGTCATAAAACGGTTGAACAAAAGACACCCACTCATTCCTCATCTGCTCTTGATATTTTTTTCTCCTGGACTCCAGTTACTATAAACCAGATGGGTGGTAGTAGATAGGTTTTTAAACCCTTTTCTCCCCAGATGTGGTTGCTGTCCCTTTAAATGCTGTCTGACAAACAGAAATTCAGCTGATCTTTTCCCCCAGCAGACTACTTTATCAACCAGGATGCCCCATGCCATTTGCATTGACATTCTTTGTGCCTTTTTTGGTTATAGCAAAATAAATTATTATTTATGCTGGCCTTGGGCCGAAATAAACCAATACATACATACATACAAATAAATTATTTTATCTAAATAACATCATGACATATTAGAGTACCCATTTCCCTTCCATGTGATGATCTCAGTGTAAGATAGAACCAAAAGATGTACAGGTGAATGTACATTTCCTCGGAGAAAATCGGTGATGCCATTTGGCAGCAGAAGACATGTTGGCAGGTGGAGAATTCAGGGACATATGTTGCAGTGGGAGGACATGCTAGTTGTGCCATCTTCACTGTCTCCAAAACAATCCTAAATAGATTTCCTGGCAGGAGATGTGTAAAATAAAGCTCATCCATTATATCAGGTGCCCCCCTGTGTACTGACATGGAATGAGAGAAGTGGCAGTACAAAAAGCTCGAATTGCAAACCTCTTAAATGTTAATGAAATGGTGGGGGTGTAGGTGGTAAAGGAAAACCTTTTTTTTTTTTTTAAAGGAGGGCATGAAACTGCAGAACCTTGAAAGTTGTTTGACTGTTGATTTACATCCAAGATCTGATAGGTGGTGAGCCTAAATCTGGATGACAGTCAAACATTCATAACGTTTAGGATTTCACTGAGTTCTGACAGTCATTTTCATCATTTCCACACTCATTAATTTGTTGGATTGGGCAGGGTCCGAATATAGGACATCATAATTTCCATTTCCATGCATTTCCTCCTTCTGGGACTACAAAGCATTTCATTACTGTTAGACTGACTAAATAATAGACTGCTACAGTTGCAGGGACTCAAAAAGGCCATCCAATGCAACAACCAAGAAAGAAAAGGGCTGTCTCAAACTGTCATGAGGAAACAATAGTTTTTAAAAACCACAGAGAGAGAGAGAGAGAGAGAGAGAGGGAGGGAGGGAGAGGGAGAGAGAGAGAGGTCTACAAATGCTTTATTTTCCAGACAGGTCTTGAAAATTTGAGTACACTATCTCTTCTTTGTGGGAAATTTGTTTAAAATAGGCTTCAGTTCAAAGCATGCTATCTCTTCAGTTGAAATCTGTCTAGTTCCAAACCTGACTGTGAGACAGGACTGACTGTTCCTCCCTGATCAACCCGGACAAGAGGGCAGGCCAAGCACAGAGAGCAGGTGCAGTGGAGAAAGGCACCCTGTAACAGAAATTGTCCCAGGGCTCAAGCAGCAAGCCAGCACATATGCTATAGGGAACAGCAACAGTAAGGCACAGCAACAATAACTAAAAACAAAACAAAGGACAGATTTGAAATATGAAAAAAAAGGAGAAATATGGCAACTTTTAAAATACATGGTCCAGTTTTGATCATTGATGTTTAATAAATATGAATTAAACATGGAATAGTTGTGACTAACATACTGCTAGAATTATTGTGGGAATGGAGAGTTTATGAGGAGGAATTCAACTTATGCGCTTTGGCCTATTTTTTTTACAATAACAAACATCTCCAGGGTTGTTTTCAATAGACTTCTCGAGACTGATACCAGTTGCTGGAGACTCCAAGCCAATCCTCAAAGGTTAGGATTGGGAACCATACTCAGTTCATGGTGGATGATACTAAATGTCCAAGCGACCTTCAGCGTCCTTTGCAATATGCATGGATTTCATGACAGACCTGCAGAATTTCTGTAGCAGGCGTAGATACTACAGAGAGACAAGTTTTTGGCGGCATAGAAATATAATAAATAAATAAATAAATAAATAAATTGATGGGATAAATGTTCCCTGACAGTAGGAAGAAATAGGAAAAACAAGGGGAAAGGGAAGAAAAAATAATTATTCTACTTGATTGGAGGGTTGACAGCCCCTTTCTGGTGGAATGCAATGCTAAGACTGAGCCCTGCCTCTGTGCCCCAGTCTTCGGGGATGGTGAGCAACCAGCGAGGGCTGGCTTATGCAAATTATGGGAGACTGCTGGAAATGAGGAACCAAAAAGTCAGACAGGAGAGAGGCATTCTTCATGGGGGAGTTGGGAAAGGGGGCACAACTTGTTTGAGCCCTCTGGGATCCTACTCAGGGAGAGAGAGAAAGGGGACTATATGAGTGAGCACCCTCTGAGTAAGAGGAACCAGGAGTGGATATCCTTTGCAGGTGGAATTTGTGAATCCTATTTTATGCTTCTGTCCTGTCTATTGATGTCTTTCACAGGGGAGCACACTCATGAGTGGGCACTCCACATGAAAGCTATGGTACCAGAGCTACAACCATGCCTTTTGGTGGGTTGCTGTTCATGAGTGGGTTCCCAGGTTTCTGGGGACCCCTCAGTCCTGGTCCTAATCCTACTGAGTTGGTAGACTGAATCTTCCCAACAAAGAAAGATCCAACTGGAACTTTCAGGAAAAAGCCTCTTAATCTAGCCTGACAGTACCACATGCACTCACACACTTATCTTCCAGAGAAGGGGGAACCAGAGACAGAAGGAAGAAGTCCCAGTGACAGAGGAAGAGGGGAAGCCCCCTGTACTACCTGCTCTCGATGGGATGGAAGGGAAGCTTGGATCCCTGGTGGTAAGGGTGAAGAGATATCCTGCCTTGGGATTGTTTTAATGAAAGGCGATATAGAAATTTAACAATAAATAAATAAATAAAAATAATATATTGTGGGGAATCAGAGGGTCACAACCTCCAAGATGGATCCCAGGGGTCGAAGTGGGGATTTCTACTGGCTATTTTTATACGTTGAGGGATGATTTGTATAGAGAGGGCTATGTGCTGAAGAGGGGCTGCTGGGCTAATGGTTACTTGGGGTAGCTCCTGACAGATAACCTCTGCCTCATCACCACCATTTGTGTCAGCAGCAGGCACTCAAAAGCACCATTTTATAACTGTATCACATGATGTATAACAGTGTTACAAAGGACACTCTAGGTGAAAAATTTAACAACCATGAGAAAATGGCAGCTGCCAAGCTTTATTTTACCCATAGTAACCTGGATGATGATGTGTCTCAACAGAGTATTTTTTAAATGGCAACAGCCAGGAGATGATTCTGCTTTTGGATTTCTGCTGGCACAGGTGGCAGCAAGGCAGTAGTTTAAGCAAGTATTTTTAAGAATTTATTTTAAAAAGCAAAGAGAACGGACAGGTAGAAACAGGAACCAGAAAACAGAATTCCCTTTGTGCTTATTCATTGTGTTCATCCCCAGGTAGCTCAGCTTAGCATAAATTATAACTGCACACAAATGGACTTTTTAAAATTGCAGTTTCAGTTCCTTCCAAGTTGAGTGCACAGCCTAATAATCAATGAGGCTGTTCTCATGAGCAGCCAAGACTTAGCTAGGGCAGCTAAGCCTTGGCTTGGCTGCCTGTGGGCACCGCCAGGAGCTGCTCGGCTCTTGGTGGCACCTCGGCAGGAAACCCGGCTAAGAAGCCAGGCTCTTAAATGATGTTAAGGGAGTGAGCACTCCTTTACCCCATTCAGTTGTCCTTGTGTCAGCGCCAGAAGCTTTCAGCTGGTGCTGAAACACTGACAGGCACCTGCCAGTCACCGGGGGGACCCCACAATGCACTGCACATTCACATGGTGCATCGTGGGATTTCTGGGGCCGGTGATGACGTGTCCTGATTCCCTCACCTCCGTGCTGCCCAGGGCAGCTGCAGACCATTTGGGCTCACGATTTGTGCACCCAGCAACTCCACTTGGCTTGTCTGTGGGGAAGGCGAGCTTCTGCTGCCTTCACCACCACCCACCCTCAATGACTATCATCTTATTTTTTACACGTATATCCCAATTTTCCTCCAAGGAACCCAGAGCGGTGTGCATCGTTATGTTTTTCCTCACAACAGCCCTGTGAGGTATTTATGTGTTTGGGTACGTATGAATTAATGCCTTCCAGTTTCTAACATCTGTCACCAAAACATGAATGCAGTTTATGCTGAGCGCTGTGATAAAAACTGAAATAGTTGATAGACATCAACTGGTAGTTACTTCGTGTATGTATGTGCATGATTATAGTTCTGTGGTCTCTCTCTCTCTCTCACACACACACACACACTCCTCCTCCCCAATTACTTTTAACTGCATTAATTATACTTGTGGCCCCAAATGTTTGTGTCTTGCTGAAATATTGGTAATGTGTTCGTGGAAGGCTTTTGAGAATAAAATGCTCAAACATTTTGACAGTGCTGCAATGCTCTTGGGCCTATGGAGTTATGCAGGAATAAAAGGCTTTCTATTGGAAGCAGAATGGTAGCATTATATCTATCTGTTCATTAAAAGAGAGAAAAAAGAGATCTTTCCCTATCTGAGTGTGAAAAAATATCAAAATCTCTGAGAATAGCATGGCTGTATTTTGCTGCCTAGGGACTTGCAAAGACATAAACAGATTTTTTTTTGTTGCCTTTCCCCATCTTTAGAGCCCCCACCCCCCAAAAGAGCTAAATGAAACACTGAATGTTTTTGAAAAGAAAAAAGAAAAACTTTCAGAGAATCCCTCTACGGAGGCACACTCTGACTCAAGAGATAGTTAGTGCATGACGTTCATTGTAGGAGACATCAAGTTTAAGGTTCAGAGATAGTGAGTGTGTGGAAGTAAGGAGAGAAAAAAAGCACTCTTCTTTACAAACTTCAAAGTCATTCTTTGGGCACAGCTAATCCCATAGGAGGGAAGAAAACAGGCTCAACAAGCTAAGGTTAGAAGTTCTGAGCATCACCAAAATTCCAGCAGTGACGCAGTTGGATTTGGTGCTGGGGTCAAGAGAAGAGCAGGCCTACAGCATATGTCTAATGTCAGATATGTGACTCATGTCCAGAAGATGAAAAGGGAGGGGGTCACAGCTTGGAAAAGAAAAAGAATTGCTGCGGAAAAGACATTAAGTGCAGCCACAGAAGTTTAAGGCTATACATCGGAAGTGAGGCAAGTTTCATCAAATTAGGATGGACATAAGCCTGTAGTGTTACTAGTGTAGTGTAACACCTGTAGTGTTACATGCATGTGTGCATGATTTTTTTAAAAACATAAATTGCAGCATGCCCAATGGAGATTGGAACCAAGGCATGGGGACGGGGATTTTAATTGTTTGCTCTACCACACTGAATGTAAGACCACTAGTTTGGGGCAGGGAGACAGGCAAAGCCTAATTTTAGCACACAAAAAGACTGTAACCAAATAAGAATTTGCCTTTCTTCTGTTGGATACTGTCATACTGTTCAAGAGTATGTCAGTCTACTAACATTTTGTTTGTGCAATTGGTGTGAATGCAAAGTTTTAATTGATTTATTCTTGTGTAACACAATTTGCACTAATTTTGTTTGTATAAATGTCAGAATAGTTCACAGTAAAGACATTAGCTTTAAACCAGAAAATGCAAGTGGCATGGCACCCAATGCATTGACGGGAATAATCCACACTGCATTTAGTGATATTTACTGCAGGCCCAGGCAGGGCTACTGTGGAATAGGGGGAAGCAGGCTCCCCTCCTTCTTCAGCATGACAGACCACCCAGCATCTGCATTCCGTGGTGGTAGGTATAGGAAATAAAGCGAAATGGCATCACACTGTTTCCCCCCCCTTCCTCTTGGCTTAATAACAGAAAAGGAAAGAAAGGAGACAGATTTGGAAAGGGGGGGGAAGAGAGAGAGGGCTTACAGTGGGTGGCATCAGGCAGCAGGGGAGTAGCCTGGCTTGACCATCAGCCCCCAGCTGGTGGCAAGATGTGGCGGGCACCCTCAGGTCTCAGGAACATGACAGCAGGCGGTGCGGGCACCCCTAGAGCGAGTGCATCCCTGGACAGGGCTTAAACTGGTTTTGTGTGTGTGTTGTGTGCATATGTATGTGTATGCGGTTCTGATCTGTTTATGCCTTCCAGCAGCTCTGCTGGCACTGGCTGCAACTGGAAAATATGCACGGGATTGCCTATTGTCCACAACCTTGAATTTGTTAGAGCTAATGTTACAAAACAAAAGCACCTTAGCTGAGATTTTGTAACCCACAACATGGAACAATTCATTCCCTGTGGAAGTCCCAACTGCCATCATTGTAGAAATAGTTTAACAAATACAGGACAACCTCTCCATTTGTGGATACAAGATCCATGGTGTTCTAATTGACATGCAACCTTGGCATACTCAGGAAAATTTTTTTTATAATGGGTTGATTCTTCATATCCATGGGTTCGAGGTGACAGGAAATGATCTCCAAGGTCATTTCAGGTTGCCATTTTTAGGAGAGGAGCCATTTAGTGGCTCATTTGTTTTTAAAGAATGTAAAAATGCTGAATTTGTGACTTTGGAGGGGCATAGATCAGTACCTGGAGACCCGTGGAGCATGGTACGGCACTTTTAAAAACAGTTTCAAGGCTATTTGTTGCCACCACCCCACTTTTTGGAGCCTCCAGGAACCTAACCCACTGAGTACCATTGAATCAATGACTCACGATTCTGTTATCCGTTCTGTTATCCGTTCTGGTATTTGTGATTCTGTTATCGGACAACAGAACCCCTGCAAATACTAGAGTTTACTTCTAATACTTCAGCAAACTAAAAATATTATAGTAATGGAAGTCAAATGGTTTTGTTCCATACAAAGTTCACAAATCTTTGATATATCAGTAGAGAAACTTATTTTTACAGTGTCAAACATATTTTATGCTCACTCATGAAAATATTACTTAATATGTTAACCTCTGCACATTACTGCCTGGAGTGAAGAGGGGAACAATTAGATGTGCTAATTTGTTTCCCTTTTCACTTAAATTTAATATGTCTTCAGTAGGAGAGCTCACCAGAAACCATACCCACAACTCCATCTAACAGTTATTAGCAAATTACACATTTACACTGAATATTCAATTACCATTAGCATAGAGATTAGAAGGGGAAAAATCAATTTGTTTTGAACCTCAAGTAGAAAATATCAAATATTTTAATTAAAAATATGCTGACTTGGAAATTCAAGTGCTTTTGAAGCAAGCATGTCTAGAAAATGTCCTACTGCATGTTACTTATTACACAAAGTCAGCCAGAAAAAATAAATGCAGGGGGGAATAGGTTGGTTAGAAACAATGGTTATGGTTTACAGAAGGCCTGCTCAACTTTGGCCCTCCTGCAGATGTTGGCCTACAATTCCCATAATCCCTGGGCATTGGCTGCTGTGGCTGAGAATTATGGGAGTTGTAGTCCAAAAACAGCTGGGGGGGCCTAAGTTGAGCAGGCCTGGTTTACAGGAAAATGTATGGGTACTTTCAGTATGGACTTTTGGATTTGTTAGAATAATGAGGATTTGCTCTTTATTTTTAATTTTCTTAAAATTATATTTAAGGAGAAAATATAAAATATATTTCCCCTCTCAATACTAAATATCCCTTGGGTGGCCAACAACAAATAATAATAACGATATAGAACAAGGATTTTAAAACAAACAAACAGATGAAACACCATGGAAAACAAGTAGTGCTAAGAATCTTCTGAGAAATTAATTTAAATACCAGGAGAATTTTTTAAAGTGTTCATTTAACACTTTAAATGAACACTTGTGCCTAAGGGCTAAACTAGATGTAACATTAAATGAGTCTAGACATCTGCTCTCTCTCTCTCTCTCTCTCTCTCTCTCTCTCTCTCTCTCTCTCTCTCTCTCTCAAAATGGCATCTGTGGGGATCCAAGTTCAGATCTGTGCGGTGGTAGTAGAAGGTGTTTAATTCACTTCTGTTCCACCAGAATCACCTTGCTCCTAGGCTGCTATGGTATGGCCTTGTACTGTGTTTAACTGATCCTTAAATACAGTAGCTGACATCCAAACTAAATTACTCATGAGTAGCCCCATATAAATTAATTAGGGACGTATCCGTTGAACAGACATTGAGCTAGTTCTCAAACTGCTTTGAGAAATTTTTATTAAAAAGTGGTATATAAATAGCCATTGTCAAATTTTGCCATATAATTGTATACATGAGTATACAGCCAAGGGATGAAAAACTAATGCAAGTCAGGCTGTACATGTGGGGATTTGGGAGTTCTCTCTGTACTGGAAAAAGTGTGGCTGTGATCATGGAAATGACAGCCAATGTGCAGTCTGGGTCACACTACCCTTTTTCTCTCAAGCACTCGTGTACCAGGCTGATTACCTAGAAGAATCTGACAGCATGAACTGTTCAGTGGGAAAGTCTCAGATGTTACTTTTCAGGCTCTCTGGGCTGAAGTCATCAAAAGACCCAGATCAATGTAAACCACAAGGTTAAAGATGTATGGGTGGAAATTATAAGGTCATTAACATTTCCAATGACTGCTGAGGGCAGCATCAGATCAGCAATGGAGGTTAGCAGCAAAGAAAGCAAGATCAAAAAGAGGAGACAACCAGGTATTGCTACTTTGTATCAGATGCCTGCTGTTTAGGATTTCAGTCACAGGGTTTTGTTCACCTTTTCATTGCTGTCATTTACTGTGGGGGAGTCTGCTGCAGCCCACACGAAGGGGAGGAAAACCCAAATTGCTAGGAGCCAGTTGGCACAACAGAAAGAACTAATGCAGCTGTATTTGCACTTTAGTTCTAGCTGCTTTGCTTATGCTTTAGTGATGGCTTATAAACACATACTGTTTGGAGTACATGGTCCAAAGGTACATGGAGTACATGGTCCAAAGGCTATCACAACCCCATTTTTGACAGATGTGCAAACAATACAATAGCAAAATCAACATCAAAAGTTTCCTTTTCAGAGGGTGAAATGATTCTATGCAGTTTAGGGAAGATTCTCAGCAATGTTTAAGGACCTACCTTGGATATAAGTTTTCCTAGAGAGCCTAAAGGTGCTGCTGGGAATTTGTTAGGAACTTTTCATCACCTTCAGTGCATATTCATTCATACACTGCCACAAACATCCATCTCTGGTTGGTTTACAGCAAAATAAAACAAATGAAAACCGAAATGAAAACCTTAAAACAATTTAAAACCACAAGTCTAGTTGGAAAGCTCTGGAGAATGACTGTGTATTTAAAGACTTTTTTAAAAATGTCAGAGATGGTTAGGCTTTTATTTCAGCAGGGAGCACATTCCAGAGCTTCAGGGCAGCAACAGAGAAGACTCATCCCTGTGCAGCCACCAGATGAGCAAGTGGCAACTGTAGATGAACCTCTCCGAATGATCTCAATAGGCAATGGGAATGCCCTGGGGAGACCCCCTAGACTGGGAGGCTTGTTTTTAGCCTCCCAGTGGGGGTCTCCTTGCAGGTCGCAACAGCATGAAGCTGTGCTGTGGCGACTCACAATCACCAAAATGGGGTTAGTGGAGCACTCGCTCCGCTACCCTCATTTAAAGGGTGGGGGACTTAAGCTGGCTAACTGCATGGCAATGCATAGCTCCCAGCTGTACCCCCGACTGCAGGAAAGCGGGCTGGGCTCCCTTAGCCTGCTTTCTTGAAGTTGTGAGATTAGCCTCATTCTTTTAAATACCCTAGGTTTAAGCTGTTTACTGCTTTTACACTTTAGCAAAGAAGTTACAGCCAAACCAAACCATATAATTTGGCTGTGCTCTACTTTTTTCTTTCTTGTACCTAACAGGAATAGATCATAGGACCCTTAAGGATATTGCTTTTTTTATTTTGGGTAGATTTTAATGTGATTGGCATACACTTAAAGGAAGAAAATTGTTTTAACATTAATCAGACATGTTCTACTATCAATTTTGATAATAGCTTGTTGTAGAAAAAAGAACTAAGTAAATTATAGGGTACTAGATTGGCTTATGAATGTTTCTGAATATGCACGCACATGCACATATACCTAAAGATGACAATTGTTTCTGATTCAGTTTTGAACATAAAATCTTGCAATTACTATTTCAGCAGAGAACATATTTCATAGGGATAATAATCTTATGAGAGGAGAGCTGGTCTTGTGGTAGCAAGCATGACTTGTCCCCTTAGCTAAGCAGGGTTTGCCCTGGTTGCATATGAATGGGAGACGATGTATGAGCACTGTAAGATATTCCCCTCAGAGGATGGAGCCACTCTGTGAAGAGCATATAGGTTCCAAGTTCCCTCCCTGGCTTTTCCAAGATAGGTCTGAGAGAGATTCCTGCCTGCAACTTTGGATAAACCGCTGCCAGTCTGTGAAAACAATACTGAGCTAGATAGACCAATGGTCTGACTCAGTATATGGCAGTTTCCTATGTTCCTAATCTTAGGTTCTACAGAACAAACTAGATGTTACATTGGTGGTCCTTGATTAGAACTCTCAATATAATTTTAATTATTGTAAAAATAGCTGTGACAAACAATTTGGTCCTGGAGTACAATGTGACAGGAAATGGAGGCCCAATTATTCCCCCCATGATGCAGCCCTGATCTAAGTTGTCCCTAACCTTCGCTCTTTTACAGCAGGAAAATCACAATGGGAGCTCAAATAAGAGAGGAATCACTAACTAATATGAAGTTTGGTCCTAAGTGAGACTGCAACCTTTATTTGATTAAATGGTTTTATTAGTACCAGCAAAGTTCTCTGCATGTAGGCTCAGAAAAGAATTGTAGGGGCTCATAGAAGTTGTCCCAAGAAGGGGCAAAACTACTGAGCCCCAAGAGTTCTTCTGAACTCAGATTGCTTGGAAAAGTTCTCAATCCCTCCTTGCCAGCTTCCAAGTAAGCTTTTCAACTCTTCCTAGCCAGTCTTGGTGTTGGCAGGGCAGTGGAAGAAGTAGCAATGGTAATGCTTGGAGCTTTTTTCTACCCTCCACAGAGCATCAGGGGAAAAATTTGTGGCAGTATTGTCATTCTGGGCAATGGCAGCTGTGCAGCAGTCCCTTGGAAAGCCTCCAAATCCCAAAGGCCACCACACCTTTTTTCTGGCATGCTGCAGTGCAGTGTGCAAGAGTGACAATAAAGCACAAAACAAAGTCCCCCAGTCCCCACACAGCACACTTCTGCTGTTCCCTGCCCCAACACAATGCTGAGTGGGGGGAGCCATTCTCCTTTACAGTTAGGCAATTCTTCCTAAAAATGTCTTAGGATCATCAGAGAACAAGTCAACTCCTTCTATGTGATTGTGCTTTAGACAAAGCTAAGCAAAAAATTTAACTTCACCAACTTGGCTATTGTTCCTGAAAAAGATCATTTTTAAAAAGTGACTAGAATGGATAAGTATCAGTGTATAGCAGAATCATTCTAAATATCCCTAGCCTTCTGGATCTTTGGTATATGCCCCTATAATACTATACAAACAGAATTATTGTTTGGTTTTTTCCAACCGATTATTCTCCAAATTTTGGATTCCTTCATTTGCTTTCCTTTTCTTAAAGTTGGAGTTGTTGTGTATAATGTGTGGTTTTACCCCGAATAAAGGGAAAATCTGACAGTGAAGAAAGGAATTATGGTTATGATGTGGAGAAGAGGACAGGTCTCCTGTGCCTTTAAGAGATGCATAGAAGAGGGGATTTCAGCAGCTGCAGCTTATCATGCAGAGGAACGAAAAGCTGCAACTTCTGGAAATCCTTCTTTTGTATATCTATTACAAGTACACGAGTCTTGTGCTGTTTATCTCTGAACTTAACCGTGAAATCGGGCTCTGTACCAGAGGACTGGAGAGTAGCAAATGTAACACCGATTTTCAAGAAGGGATCCAGGGGAAATCCAGGAAATTACAGGCCGGTTAGCCTAACGTCCGTTCCAGGAAAATTGATGGAAAGCATCCTCAAGGATAAAATTGTAAAGCACCGAGAAGAACAGGCCTTGCTGGGAGTGAGCCAACATGGCTTCCGCAAAGGAAAATCTTGCCTCACCAACCTTTTGGCATTCTTTGAGAGTGTCAACGAGTGTGTGGATCAAGGTGATCCAGTTGACATAGTCTACCTGGACTTCCAAAAAGCTTTTGACAAAGTTCCTCATCAAAGACTCCTGAGGAAACTTAGCAGTCATGGGATAAGGGGACAAGTACCTGTGTGGATTGCTAACTGGTTGAAAGACAGCAAACAGAGGGTAGGTATAAAAGGAGAGTTTTCACAATGGAGGGAAGTAAGAAGTGGGGTCCCCCAGGGATCTGTACTGGGACCGGTGCTTTTTAATTTATTCATAAATGATCTAGAAGCAGGGGTAAGCAGAGATGTGGCCAAATTTGCAGATGATACCAAACTCTTCCGGGTAGTGAAATCCAAAACGGATTGTGAGCAGCTCCAAAAGGATCTCTCCAAACTGGGGGACTGGGCGACAAAATGGCAAATACGGTTCAATGTTAGCAAGTGTAAAGTGATGCACATTGGGACGAAAAACCCCAACTTCAAGTATATGTTGATGGGATCCAAGCTGTCAGTGACGGACCAGGAGAGGGATATTGGGGTTGTGGTGGACAGCTCATTGAAAGTGTCGACTCAAAGTGTGGCAGCTGTGAGAAAGGCAAATTCAATGCTAGGGCTCATTAGAGAGGGGATTGAAAATAAAATGGCTAACATTATAATGCCCTTATACAAAACGATGGTGCGACCACACTTGGAGTACTGTGTACAATTCTGGTCACCACATCTTAAAAAGGACATTGTTGAACTGGAAAAGGTACAGAAGAGGGCAACCGAGATGATCAGGGGCCTAGAGCACCTTTCTTGAGGCAAGACTACAACACCTGGAGCTTTTTAGTTTAGAAAAAAGACGACTGCAGGGAGACATGATAGAGGTCTATAAAATCATGCATTGGGTGGAGAAAGTGGAGAGAGATAAATTCTTTTCCTTCTCACACAACACTAGAACCAGGGGTCACTCCATGAAATTGATTGCCAGGAGGTCTAGGACCAACAAACGGAAGTACTTTTTCACACAACGCATGATCCACTTGTGGAACTCTCTGCCACAGGATGTGGTGACAGCCAACAACCTGGATAGCTTTAAGAGGGGTTTGGATGACTTAATGGAGGAGAGGTCTATCAATGGCTACTAGTCGGAGGGCTGTGGGCCACCTCCAGCCTCAAAGGCAGGATGCCTCTGAGTACCAGTTGCAGGGGGGTAATGGCAGGTGAGAGGGCACACCCTCAACTCCTGTCTGTGGCTTCCAGCGGCATCTGGTGGGCCACTGTGTGAAACAGGATGCTGGACTAGATGGGCCTTGGGCCTGATCCAGCAGGGCTGTTCTTATGTTCTTATGTTTTCCATATGATTACCCTAAGAAAGATACTCTCTTTCAGCTGGGACAATTATAAATTCTGTGGGAACAGAATGAGTGTAAACTCAAGCAAGCTACCAGAGAAAGGTGTAACCATGTGATAGGATGTGGAGGAATTTCTCCAAAGTGCAAGTTCTCTCCAAATTTCAGGGTTCCTCCCAAGAACAGATTTGGTATAGTTTTTTCAGACAATGAGGCTCTGCGAGGAGAGTGGACTTAGCCCACTCTTCCTGCACATGAGCAGGGAGCCCTCCCTAGGCTGCCGGATAAGCCACCCACATAATTACCAGATCCATAACAGTGATGGGCTGGAGCCAGTATGGGAGGCAGTTATGGGCTGGATGAGAGGTAACAAACTGAGACTGAATCCAGATAAGATGGAGGTACTTATTTTGCAAGGTCGGAACTCGGGAGATGATTTTAATCTGCCAGTTCTGGATTGGTTCACACTTCCCCAGAAGGAACAGGTACACAGTCTGGGGGTGCTTCTGGACACAAACCTCTCCCTGGTGTCCCAGGTTGAGGCAGTGGCTAGAGGTGCCTTTTACCAGCCTCGGCTGATATGCCAGCTGCATCCATTTCTTGAGATAAATGTCCTCAGAACAGTAGTACATCTGCTGGTCACCTTCAGACTTGACTACTGCAATGCGCTCTATGTGGGGCTACCTTTGTATGTAGTCTGGAAACTGCAGGTAGTCCAGAATGCGGCAGACTGGTTGGTATCTGGGTCACCTTGGAGAAATCATATCACTCCTATCTTAAAAGATCTACAATGACTACTGATAAGTTTCCGGGCAAAATACAAGGTGCTAGTTATAACCTATAAAGCCCTAAATGGCTTGGACCCTGGGTATTTAAGAGAACGTCTTCTTTGCTATGAACCACATTGCTCATCTTTGGGCAAGGTGAGCTTCTGCTGCCTTCCCCGCTGCCTGCCCTCAAGCCCTCTCACTCAGTTATGAGAAAGGGCTCACCATCTGAACAACTCACTCCAAATATTGGTAGGAAAAGTACATGGATTTAAATGAAATAATCAACAGTTCACATGGAATACAAATAAGGGAAACAAACCAATGTGGGCCCTTGATCTTGTAAATTCACCCTTAACCATACCTTAAATCTGAGCTTACACACAGTAAAGTTCATTAACCATGCAAATATTACATTAGGCAAATCGTAAGGCTCTACACATGATCTGTGTGTAGTGCCAAAATGGGGTCTGCGAGGAGAGTGGTCTTGATCCACTCTCCCTGCAGATGATCAGCCCTCCATGGGTGTCCGGATCGGCTGCCCAGATGATTACCGGCTCTGTCACAGAGCCGGTTGGGGTGGCAGGGTTCAGGGAACTCCCAGCCCCCAGAAGTTCCATAAGGCACCGGGCGAGTGCACAGAGCACTTGCGGGCAGTCTCTTGGTGCTGGGAGATGCCTGGTGCCGGCAGAGCTGCGCCACAGTGACACACAGTCTTTTAACCTAGTTTTCATGTGCTCTTGTGCCTGAAACCTGGGTTAAATGGAGGGCTTTGTAAGCAGGCTTGCCGCCAAGCCATCACCAGGAGCCACACGGCTCCGTTGCTGCACACGAGCAACTGCTCATGAGAATAGCCTCAGTATCTATTTACAACTCTGTAGCACACAAAAGAGATGTTGACAGTATTTAAATAGCTTCCCCACAAGGAAAATGATTTAAGAATATATTTTGAGCAGAAGGGACTCAGCCTAATCATTAGTTTTCATTTGAGCTTTCCAATATACTAAGAAATGCAACTCTCTTCTCCAGTGCTGAATGGCTATCTCTGACAATCTAAACAGATGTAGCTACAAAAAATCCAGTTTATCTGATTAATGTAATGCAAAAGAAGGCTAGTGTGACAAATCAGTAGGTTACTGGAATGAAACATTTCTAAAATAAACTTGTCTTCAGTTCTTGGGAATATGTTGCAGTTTACTGATTTTACCCCCGCTGTCTTACATGTTTCTAAATGAAAATACATTTAAAAATAAAGCTTTGAAAAATTAGGATATTTGTTCTTCAAATCATAGAGCTGTCTATGGTGCTGGAAAAGTACTCAAATGGGTTAGAACAATTGAGCTAAAAGTTACACCTAGTGGCAGGGACATTCTGCTTCAAGGCAGTGAGAAGAATTGCTCCAGATCTGCATTGGTTTGAGAAATTACATAAACAAGCCCGCCATACGCCATACGGTGTCCCTCAGATAATTAGCACTGCACAGCAGGAAACAGAGTAGGGTTGTAGCCTCAAACTGTTCTGCCACTGAGTGTTCTTCTTCATTTTGTCACTGTGAGAAGAAAGATATTCTGAGTCTGGTGTCCTGTATGCATGTGAGTAAATGTGGCATCCTGTATCTCTCTGTGAGTAAACATGTATTTGTCATGGCTAACTTAGGTTGGGTTATTATTTCTCTTCAGTTTTTCTTTTAGCAAATAATGTGATATTGAAATGGAGTATAATGTTTTAATATATGAACTCTGCTTCTGCCATTGCACTCTTCACATCTGACTCAGTCAATGAAAAGGAATGTGTGATTCATGAAACCATGTTCTAATTACCAACTTGAAGCCAGTATCATTGACATGAATGGTATTACCCCAGTGTGAGTAGCAAAATAATATGAAATTGTGTCTATGTTTGCTCATATGAAGCTATTTTGTAAGTAATATAGTCACAGCTTTTACTGAAATAAGCATTCTTAAGTTGTGACTTCATTTACCTACACATATGATGAAGCTGTGCTAAGCATAATTAAAAGTAATGGTCACCTCCTTGCCTCTAAGGATATAAGGGCTGAAATTAAGCCTGTGGCAGTTGCCTCTATGGGCTCCCTCTATCTTCCTTCTCCTGGTCCAAGTGCTGCTAAAACAGCTCCTATGTATTCTTGATAACCTGCAACCCATCTTGGACAGTAATACTTCCCTCTTGCAGAGCTTGGATGGTAGGCCATTCGTTGCTTACAGTGAGGCCCCTGATTAAACAGCTACTCAAATGCTATGCTTTATGGCACATACACAAATCCAGAGTACAGATCCTGAAACAATGTTCCCATATCAACTTGGTAGCACTATTCTAGGACCTAACTTTAGCCATGCCACCAAAGTGTAAATCATGAATTTGAGCCTGTTCAGTTCAAACTTGAATGAGTTCAGTTCAAGTGGCTCAACCTCTATCCAAACCAGACATGATTCAGTCTGAGTCCAAACTGAACCAATCGGACTGGTTTGGAGCCCTACCAACAAAGGCGAAGCCGGCAAGGATTCCCCTTTACGGGTAAACGGGAAGTGGGAGCGGGGGGGGTGCTTTTAAACGTGGTTTTTAAATAGGTAAAATGAATAAAAATTACTTACTAAGGGCAGGGTTGGCTGCTGTGGGGCAGTGGTGGTAGGTCTCCCAACCCCTGTCGGCCTCCCCCCAGTGTCCATGACTGGCTCAGACCCAATTCAGGCCCAGTTCAGACCTTTTCTGGCTGGTTTCAGGCCTCTGTGAAGTCATTTCTTTAACCTCCATGCATGTGCTCTGTCCATTTGCATGATCCAAGTCACGCAAATTGCCAGTGCACATGTGCGAAGGTCAAAGAAATGGCCTCCATGCATGAGCAGATGCCCCAAATGGGTTGAAGAACACCTGTAATGGGCTCAAATTAGGCCCAAGCCAGCCCTGGACATGGTGGGGAGACTGGTGGGAATCGGTAGAGCTGCTACCATCCCCCCCGCCCCGCTGCAGCTGCAGTGCTGCCACCACCCTTGGTGCTTTTTTAAAATCATTTTACCTTCTTTTAAAAACCCTGTTCCTGTTGCCTCTTTGCCTTGCCAGATTCCCCTTTGCTGGTAGGGTGTTGCCAGTACTGCTATTCTCAAGGCTCCCAGAAGCCAGTCTGGTTATGTCTGGGACTACAGGCTTGTAGTTCCCACTCTTAACATGCTCAGGAATCTCACAGGATCATGGGCCCCCCTTTTTTAGCATATTGGGGACAGGTCACTTAGCAGGCAGTGGGATGATTGACCCCAGATTCAAACAGCTGCCAAGCAAATTGAAAGGGGAATAGCCCTGTGCCTTTCCCTATATTACGGAATGCCTAGGTAGATCCAAGTTAGCTTGTGAGTGAACTTCACTTTCAAGGTCTCTCTGTCTGAAGATTGACCCTTTAATTCCCCTCTTCTGCAGTTGCCTCAAACAAGCTAACACTAATCACTTCAGCAGGAAAAGTCAGATAAGGCACAGTGAATGCAACTCCTGTCCCCATGTCAAAAGAGCTAAGTGGGCAAGAGGAACTCAGGAAGTGCACTCATTTAAAATACTGATTGGTTTAGACCTAACAGGTACCATCCTTGCATGTCCATTTAGTCCATTTACAAACAGGTTGCTCTTGACCATTCATGACATTGTGTTTGACTCAAGCACAGCAAACAAAGACAATAGATCCTTTTGAGATCCACCAGAGTTTCCCTCCTCAGGAAGGAGCGGCTGGTAGTTTGCCTAAGGGCCCATTTTGGGCTATAACTGGCTCTGGTTTCTTGAACCAGTGTGCTTTATTTGGTCTCTACACCATATGGGCAATGGATTTAGCACCTGCCATCTCACCAGTGTCTTGCTTATCATGCAGTTCACACTTCCAGCCTCTGGATTGGCCTTCCTTGCTGGCCTGATCTACCCAGCTCACTCACTGCTATGAGAAGTTGTCTGCACAAGAACAGACACCTTTTGTATCTCCACTTTCTGCCTAACTCCTGAGCTGCTTTCAGTGGTCCACCACCAGGTTCCATCCCTGAAGAAAGAGGGCTTTTGTCTGAGCCTGAGCATGAGGGTCCAATTGCCACTAAAGCAAGGACAAAGTTGTATGATTATCACTGAACCCCTCTGGGATCTCACTATCCTAGTGCTCTGAAACTTGGCACAAATTCAGGGCAGGTTATCAGGAATCTGTGTATTGCTTTTGAAGCATATCAGTTGGTTTTTGATGATTTTTTGAATTGTTAATTCAAAAGCCCATTGGTGAGGGGGTCGGCTGGGAAACCCTCCTGCCTCCCTGATTCATGGACAATCTCTGCTGGCTTATGATCTGAGTGTGGTCAGTGTGTGATATTTGCTGAGGAGTGAGAGGAAGGGCATTCCAAGAATGTATTGCTTTTCATCACGTCCATATAGTTCTATATCAAAGACACTGGGGTGGGGGGGAGGTTTAGGCAGGGGGCTCAGGGACCGATCTTTAATTTCTGTCCTAGGGCCCACCTTGGATATGCCCCTGTATCCTGCTGTCCTATGCCATTCAGTACTGGCCAGGAGCATATTACAAAATAACTCTCTGATGAAAGAACCTCCATTATTCTTCAAAGTTTCAGACCTAGCAATCATTGCATACACCTTGGTAGCTTTTAAAAACGGACTACTGAGACATAATAGAAGTCTATAAAGTCATGCATAGTGTGGAGAAAGTGAACAGAGAGAAATTCTTCTCCCTCTCACACAACAACAACAACAACAAGAAGAAGAACTTATATACCACTTTTCAACAAAAATTTCCAAAGCAGATTACATAGAGAAATAATAATTAAATGACAGTAGAACATAACACTAGAACCAGAGCTCATCCCATGAAATTGATTGCCATGAAATTTAGGACCAACATTTTTTCTCACAATGAGTATTTTTTGAGTATTTTTTTTCTCACAATGCATATCAGCTTGTAGAATTCTCTGCCACAAGATATGGTGACAGCCAACAACCTGGACGGCTTTAAGAGGGATTTGGATAACTTCATGGAGGAGAGGTCTATCAATGGCTACTAGTTGGAGGGCTATAGGCCACCTCCAGCCTCAAAGGCAGGATGCCTCTGAATACCAGTTGCAGGGGAGTAACAGCAGGAGAGAGGGCATGCCCTCAACTCTTGCCTGTAGGCTTTCAGCGGCATCTGGTGGGCCACTGTGTGAAACAGGATGCTGGACTACTTGGTCCTTGGGCCTGATCCAGCAGGGCTGGTCTTATGTTCTTAAGTACATAGAGCTGCTTGGAAGCTTCACCTAGTCGTCATGTAGCTTCCGTTTCAAGACTATCAGCTCAGATAGTGTCAAATGCACTATACTACTTTTTCCTGGGAGTATCCCACAGTGGAGCTTAGCATCACAACCTGAGTAAGGCTGTTAACAGTTCCAGCTGTTATGTACACTTAAGGTACAATTAAAATAATGCAAGTTCAGCATACGTTACTGAATACTGGATTGCAAACTCTGCATGATCCCACAGACAGAGCACACAATAAAGATTTGTGCATTCATGATCATTAAATGTCTGTCTGTCAGATGTTTATACTACCTTTCCAATGTAGCCTAAGGCAGCTAGCAATGCTCAAAATGCCATGTACAATGTATAAAACAGTGCTATTAATGTATAAAGCTGCAGCACTAATATAAAGCATTTTATTTCACCAGTAAACATACAAAAAACAGTCCATAATCATATTTGAAATGTCAAGGCAAATATGTAAGAACCTACAGCACTCATCATAATTCACTTTGTAATACAAGCTTGATATGGATGCAGTGCTATTTGTTATCCAAAGAAGCTTTTCATTGGTTTGATTAGCTTTGGATTGCACCTTTCTCTATGTTTGCCCCAGAAGGAAGGAAGCTAGAGTTTTTTCCTTCATAAAACAGTATTTATATAAATCGTCCCATTGCATACTGGAAAAAGAACCAGATATTTAAATCTTTGTGTGGACCCACTTTTAATATAAAGGTCCTGGAACAACAGATGTGTTTCTAATTGCATTCTTAAAATGAAATGTTTTTATTCTGAGTCTGCAGCACAGGAAATATCCTTCAGCAAAGGGCACCAGCTGCAAAATAATAAAAAGAGCTTTAAACGTTTATCCAGTGACTGGCAGGTTTTTTGCCCTTAGACTTTTTAAAGTTCATGTTTGTTCATGCAAAATGTAAGAGGCAAAGTTTAGCCATTTTAGGTTCTTTGTGCAGTAAATTGCACAAAATCTTTTGGATAAAAATTATGCACCTGGTGAGGTTCAAAAGGTACTGAACAATTTTGAACTCATTCTGAATTCAGATGGCTCTCAACATTCCATACCATCTAAAAGCAGAAATGCCGCTCCTTCTAGGGGCAGATTCCAAAAAAGCAGAAATGAAGCATTTCTGCCGGCTACAAATGCTGGGATGATGGAATCAAAAACCAAAATTCCATGGCATAGGAAGACTAATGCTGCAAGATCAAAGTGTTCTGAATATCTGAATATGCCAGTTGTCCAAATGTTGTGCACATATAATATATCCAGGCATGCAGTTCTGGCCGCTTTGAACCAAACTACAATCTGACACTGCAAGCCTGTCAGAAGGCAGAGCTGGACTTTTGCTTCTATGGCTACAGAGAGATCATGAACCAGCAGTAACACAGAAGCCTGATGTACCCTACTCAATGAAATAATAGCTCACAATCATAGAGCTGTGATCAGTCTGTACCTCTTTCTAGGGAAGATTCCAGTATCATGAGATATCTTCCCCCCTGAAGATTGGTGAATTTAACACACATGGACCGCCTCTTGAGTATGGGGGACTGGGGGCACTGCTTTGGTGTGGCTCTACTCCTTCAGGTCAAGAAGCTGGTTCTGGGGGACTACTGCTCAGTCCCATGGCCACTAGCTTGTGGAGACCTGCAGGGTTTGATTTTGTCCCCATGCTGTTTCACATCTGCATTAAACTACTGGAAGAGGCTGTCCAGAGGTTTGGACAAAGGTGCCATCAATAAGCAGATGACACTCATTTCTATCTCTCTTCGTCCTCTGATCCTAGAGAGACAGTTCTGAACCATGGAACGGAGGCAGTGAAGGGCTGGATGTGGGCTAATAAACTAAGAGTCCATTGACATTACTAGGCAGGCAGTGGGGGTAGACAGGGTTCAACCTACGATCCCCCAGACAATCCCTCTTTTTCCTTTCGGTGCACAAGCCATGCGCCCACATGACCTGCACTGCTGGGAGCAGCACAGATTATTTTCCCAGCCTCCACATTTTCCTGGCCCCTGCATAGCCCACAAGGCACCACACGAGGTGCCTTGGGGAATTCCCCAGTCAGACAGGAACTGAGGAGACACATAAGCTTGGCAGCTGGGTTAGGGAATGCTTGCTCCCTTAAGCTTGGCAAAGAGCCAGGCTTAGGAGCGGTGTTAGGCTGGGTGAGAGCACCAGGATCCTCAAGGATCCCAGTGTTCCACATGAGGGCTGCTCTAGCCTGCGCTAGGCTGCTCATGAAAACAACCTCAATGATTGAATCCAGGTAAGACTAATTGTCTTATTTAAACTCCCACCAGTCTGGGAGGTTAAATAAGAATTGTTGTTCATGTACTTCTTGCTTACTAGCTAAACCCACACAGATGCGCAGTAGTTTACTTCTTTTTTTAGTTTAGTTGGGATAATTCGTTTGGCTGGTCCTCCCCGTGTAGCCGTGCATGGCACCCTGTTCCCCTTTCTCCCCCCACAGCTCTCTCACTCGCTCTGTTCCCCTCCAACAGCTCACTTGCTCACTCTGTCCCCCTCACAGCTCTCTCGCTTGCTGCTGCCCCCACTCTCTTGCTTGCTGTGGCCCCCCCAGCTCTCTTGCTTGCTGCCGCCCTCCAGCTCTCTCACTCACTCTGTCTGCCCCCAGCTCTCTTGCTCACTCTGTCCACCCCCGGCTCTCTTGCTCACTCTGTCCACCCCCCTGGCTCTCTTGCTTGCTCTGTCTGCCCCCCGTCTCTCTCACTTTTTCCCCCCTTAAAGGCAGCTCTTTGTGCTCACAGTTCCCAGCGTTGTAGGCAATGCTGGTCCACACAGCCCCCCCTTTTGGTGGGATGACTGGGAGCATTGGTTCCCTATTTTTTGCATGGGGGGTCAGGAAGACTGCCTGGGTTTTTTTGAGGGGGACTGCCAGCAGCTGGCCCATGCTGTCCCTTTGTGGTTTGTTTGTTTGTTTGTTTGTTTGTTTGTTTGTTTTTGAAGGGGTGACTGGGAGCTGAAGGTTTTTTGTTTTTTGGTGATGTGGAGTGTGGAAGACTGGCTGGTGTTGTTTATTTTTTGAGGGGGGCAGAACAATGGCACTGGGTTTTTTCTTTTGGGGCAGAAGGTTCAGCAGCGCGTCCTCACAGTCCCAACAGTTTTTAGCTGCCCCTTACCTCCTAGCACTTTGGGGCTTCATTTGGTTCACCGTTCTGTCTGTTCCGTTGTTTACCCACCAGCCGCCCCCTCTCTGTGGTCCGTGTCCTCTGCCTTGCCTTTCCATTCCCTGAGTCTGCTGGTTCCCACCTCCCTCGCTGCTGCTCCCTCCCCAGGCAATGGTTCTTCCTTTCCCCTCTGCCTTTCCTCCTTTCTTCTTCTGTCTCCTGAGTCTGCTGATTCCGCCTGACTCCCTAGCTCACTGCCGCTCCCTTCCCTAGGCAATGGCTTCAGGCATCCTCACGGCTCCGGACACTTCCGGACATAGTCCTCAACTCGGTCGTCCGTAAGCGAATTATATATATAGATTGATGCTTATTTGAACCTTCACTTGTGAGCCAATAAATGTGTAGATTCATTGCAAATTAATGGTGTGCTGTGGAACACCTTTGTTCAAACTTATCTGACTCACATCCATAATAGATCTTGTTATTAAGTTGATCTACCTGTCGAACTGTGCACTCGCCATGCTACTGTTCACAACAGTTCATATTAGTTAGAGATATATTCTTCAAAAAAATAAATTGCTCATGTTCTGTTTCATATTTTGAACAAATACCTCATGTAACTCATGACCTCTCTCATAATGTGATTTAAAGGTGTTTGTTTTGTGGTTGGTTGGTTTTTAGGTACTTCTTACTATTGCCTGATGGCTTGATAAACTACTAATCAGGTGTACCATAATTTATCAACCCACAGGCAATAGTTTGAAGTACCTAAAATGTCCAACACTGGTTCACTGTAACAAATGCCTCCTGCAAGCAGGGCTGACCCTACGATAAATAATGGTTAAATAATACATAATGGAGATAAACCAACCCTCCCCCATGGTTAGTTTATCAGTGTTGCCAACTCCAGTGTTTTGCATTAGCTCAGCCTAGTGTCCCTTTCAGGAAGGTCCCTGGGCAACTGCTGGCTCACCCACTCGCCTACAGCTGGTCCTGTCTGCAACTCACAGAATCAAAGATGACCTTTAAATACATGTTACAGCAGAAATGCAGGAGCTACTTTTCTAGGTGTTCATTTCAGAGTGCTGCTGCAGGCCAATTACACATAGGGCATAGGTCCTAATTCTGCATTTTGACATACTGTTGGGATTGGGGCAATAACTGGTGATCATAAGGACTCATGTGATTGGCCTCACCCTAATGATAGTGAACTTTTAAATGCTACTGAAGTGTTGTGGGATGATTCCATAAAGAAATGAGTTCTATGCCACTCCGTAATGTCTACTGTAGTATAAATAAATGAAAAGTGGTGGGAGCTTTGTGGTGGGTCTGGTAATAGTATATTACAACTGTAGAGCAGAATTTGCAGTGTGCATAGAAAGGCAGTTTAGACAAACTGCTATTACTACCCAAATTTAGATGACTGAGCACTGGAGAAGGCAGACATGCATACCACATGCATGCCACTCTCCCCACCCCACCCCACCCCATTATATGGGGCAGTCAGAGTATCATTGAAATTAGCCCAATGTGTATTCTCAAAGCAATACCATGCTGGATCTGTTACTCCGACACCTATTAGGATCTGAACATTATAGACTCTCACCATGCTCTTTTACTCTTGATGGAGTTATGTGGATTATATAACACCTTATCATTGCTTCTAATTACAATCCAGCAAGATTCTGTTGGCATAAGACACACTGTGATTAAATGAACTTTCATTCCTTTCCTTGAAGCAGGTCACTTCTCTTTATGGCACCATAAACTTTTCTATCCTAGGCTTGTTGCTGCTGCATTCAGAGGAAAGAAGTTTTATTACAACATGGTAAGCTGCACAGTGTTAAGGTACAGAGGCTATATTTTCATTATTTCCAATGCTGATATTCTACCTGAAAGTTAGAATCCAATTTTGTCATAGAGCGACTGTATATTTTTATAGACACAAATAGAGCAGCATGAGCCAGCCAATAACAATATCTAGGCCACCAGAATTTCCACATGAAGGGCTTAATTCACTCCCTAAGCACAGGGAATGTGCAGTGCATATTAAACTTAAGCTAAGTAGTTGCAAAGCACATATACATACAATTTAGCTGAGTCACACAGGCCGATCTAGATAAAGCCCATTCTGGCTTTATAAACTTCATAAAGTGCTCTCCATCCCCTACCAAATTAAATGGTTAAATGAATCGACTAGAGTAGATAGGGAAATTTTTTTTTGCGTCAATCTGTGCAAATATACCACCAAAATATTTTGAGAGAAAGAATAAAAGTATCCTAACTTAAAATTGCTTGCACATTTTACTCTACTTATATTCTTCTAATGTATTTTTAGAACATCATTGTAGCCTTGAGGTTACTGTGTGTGCTGTGCTGTGTTCATCTCAACTGGCCCTCAGAGAATTGTGTGTGTGTGGTGGGGGGGGGTAACCTTTTCCCCAGTGTATAAGCAAGGAGTTGACCTGTTAAAGCACTATGAGACACTCCAAGGCAGACACACTCCCGGAGTTACAACTATGTTCACAAAGAGAATCACTGTCACCTGTGATTGGCTTGGATGGACAGAAGATGTTGGTTTTATATGTACCCAAGAAGTGCCCAAGGACAGCTAACAAAAAACCAAACAAAAGATGTGATGATTGTGGGAGACTAGCTTGTAGAATGTTTTAGATCAGCTATCAGACCTGTGATGAGTGCCTTTCGGTCAGTCACGGTGTGTTCTTTCAGCTGAAATCCTGAGATGTTGAAATTTGGATCCTCATTAGTGTACGGTTTGTCATGTTCATTTTTCTTAGCTAATAACTCACATTCTTAGAAGTTGTGCAGTTGCACAGGGCACCATTCTTGGGATGTGCTGGGGTCACTGCTGTACTTCCTTGAAGTGAAATATAAAACTATTGAACATTCTGTGGTGAAAAGTTGGGGGTCATCCAAGGTAACCAATGAGTTTACTTGGGAGTAAGAAGTCCTAATTGTGAGTAAACATGCATGACTCAGGGTGAGGGTTAAAAGTGCTTCTTACATAGGACACTGCCATGCTAATGTGAATTTCCATACTACCACCAGTGGCCATAAGGAACTTAGAGCAGAAGCAACCCAATATAACATATATGTTCCACTTGCTCATATAAATGTTACCCTTAAGAAATTTTTTTTTTAGAACTGCCATTTTCAGCAGTGTAGAATGTGCTCTATGTCTTTGAGTAAGCATGTTTAGGTTCAAACTACAAAGCTCATGGTATAACTGGTGAATATTGTCAAATCTCACCTATTAGACTTGTTACTGTATATAAATGTCTAATTTCCTAAGGCTAAAGAGAAATGCATGCAGAATTTTCAAAAGCCAACCAAAAAAACCCCAGATGGGTCAGAAGTTAAAAGAACAGAGTCAAAAGTAGGTAAATCTAGAGATAATAGCATCTATCATTCAGAGTACTCGTCAGTAAACTTATGTTAAAATTAGTACTGTGGGAGCCTCCCCTGGTGGACAAGTTTTGAAGAAAATTTAGTTTTTTAAAATATATATTCTACTATACTGACATAGTTAGCAAGTGAATATAACCTGGCTTGTATCAAATGAATACTCACTGATTTATCCCCCCCCCCTTTTAAATGCACACCCAGTGGACACACAATGCAGCAAAAGTTATCTGTGACTAAATCACATTGAAAAGAATAGAACAAGATTTTGTTGTGATTATCTTTAGTGTCATTGATTGCAACAGAACATTGTTAGAGAAAACTTTGTGTGTTTGTTGTATTCAGGGTTTTTTTAGACAACGATGCACAATTTTGAAGTCTTTTCACAAGACTTTAGAAGAATCAAAATTGGCAAGAGATCTATTTTCCCCCACTCAATAAATTCTATTTTAAGAAATCAAATCAATTCTGGTTTAAACATGCATTGCCTGCATTACCTTTAGTTTGGTTTACCCTAACATATGTGGAGCTTTCTTATTACTTCAATATAGAAGGAATTTCAATAGATCTGAATTCATAAAAAATTGATTCTGCTTTGTTCAGTGCTGTTAATGAAACACGAGGAGCTAAATTTTCTCTCCTGAATTAGCAATATGAAAAAAGAAAGTGAGATAAAAAGAGAAATATGTGGTTCATAAAAAGAAGTGTGGGGACAGTAATGGCAATATTGAAAGGTCTCATAGACAGACCTATGTGTATTTTGAGTTTCCAGTTGATCATTGAATATTGACTAACTGCATTGTATAACTAAAGGACATATGTTGAACCAGCTCAAGGATGTGGAGAAACCAGGAAAACAACCAAATTAAGTAAACCATGAGGCGGGTCTCACGATCCGTGAGACCCACTTTTTCAAAAACTGCGGGGAGAGCGGGCTAAGCCCACTCTCCCCACAGACGAACGGGCAGGGAGCCCTGGGCGGCCGGATCGGCCACCCACACAATGGCTGGCTCAGTGACGGAGCCGGTGGGGGTGGGGGGAGCGGGGGCCACGCAGTCCCCGCAAACCCCAGTATGCCCTGCGCGAGTGTGCAGGAAATACTGGGGAGACCCCCGGCTGGGGGTCTACTCATGAGTAGGTGTGGCACAAAGGCACGCCACGGCTACTCATGATCCTAAAAAGCAGGTTTGCTGGAGCGCTCGCTCTTCAAACCTGCTTTTTAGCAGGGGTTCTCAAGCTGGTTACCCGCTCAAGAACCACCGGGCTCGACTGCGAGCCCGGTGGTTCTTACGGTCAACAAAAATCGGGCTAGCCTCTGCTATCACCCCTGTGTCTGCTAAAACTGAACATTATTTATTTCTATTTCTAAACAGTCAGAAATACAATAGGACAAAAGAGAAAGAAAATTGCTGAGAAGCAACAGAAAAATGTTCAGTCTGTGGAACAGAAGCACATGGTGGACAGGTCTATCAATGGCTACTAGTCTGATGACTGTGGGCCATCTCCAGTCTCAGAGGCATGATGTGCCTTCAGTTGCAGGGGAGCAATAGCAGGAGAGAGGCCATGCACATACCTCTTGCCTGTGGGCTCCCCAGAGGCATCTCGTGGGCCACTGTGTGAAACAGGATGCTGGAGTAGATGGGCCTTGTCCCTGATCCAGCAGGGCTGTTTTTATGTTCACATATGGGAGAAATATTGCATGCTTGCTTTCACTTTTGTATATAGTACTCTGGTAATGAATCCTGAATGATTAAAATAGTGGACTTTGGGTGTATTCTTTATTAGCCTTTGTAGTATACAACTAAATAAAAGGCTCACCGGAGAGACTCATTTAGTGGCAGAACAGGAAAACATGGGACCAAACATAAAGAGAAGTTAATTCTCTAATTTGTCAAATTATAAAGCATCATATTGATACTTATTCAATGAATAAAGTGGAAGAGAATTGGAATTACATCTGCGATCAGGGGCGTAGCAAGGTTGGAGTGGGCCCAGAGACAAGATTTTAAAATGGGCCCCTCACTGATATACACATACACACTTCACAATATATAGTGCACTCACACTCACATCCCCATTATGAATAGGGTGATTATCTAGTTCACAGGAGCGGATCCAGCAGGAAATTACAGGGGGTGCAACAAAAATCCCCCCCCCTAAATATTGGGGCTTGGATTTTCTATCTCTTGCAAATGCAGTATGCCGGGGGTGTCAAACTAAAATTTGGTGGTGGGCCAGATTAGATTCTGATACACTTCTGGTGAGCCACACATAGCCTTGTGCCCATATCACACCACCTATCTTCCTCCTCCTCCTCCCTGCTCTTTCTCTCATTCCTTTTCCTTTTCTCCTCCCCCCAGCACTTGAATTAGCTGAATTCACTACTTTTTACACTAAAATATACTCAGGGAAAGATTGGTTTGTTTTTTTAATTTTTAGAAGCAATTAGGAACATACCTGCTAATACCAGCTTTTTGCATGGGAAATCCTATCACTCTTCATCTCTCCCTTACAAAGGTGTTTCTAGGTACTTAAAAGATCCAGGGGGTGCAACATGGACAGGCGGGCAGTCATGTGACATGCCTCTGGGGGGGGGCCCTTGAAGCAGTGGGGCCCTGAGACAAATGTCTCCCCTTTCCTAATGGTAGTTACGCCCCTATCTGCGATCCCTTCTCCCACCTCCATGTTCCTTGCACATGATGACAAACCCTGAAAAAGGCAAGGTCCCTGGTCACAGGTAAAGAGGCAGTGCATATATGTGCCTTGACTCTGATAAGACCTTTGCCTGAATGAGCAGAAGTTGGGGTAGGGACAGCGGCTGTCAGGGGTGTAGCAAGGTTTAAGTGAGCCAGTAAATTGAGACAAGGAGTGAAGATGACTCCCTGGGCTATCTTCAGTTTTGAAATACTGTTCAAAAATTGTGTTACAGAGATATAGGGGCTAGTTTAGTTCTCAGTAACTATGGAGTTGTATGGGACAATGTAAATAGGCTGATGACCAGGATACAGTTGAGTCAAAATCTGAGGAGTCAAAGTGCATGCGTCGGCCATTTTGGCTGCCACCGCACATGAGTAAATGGCCTCTTACAGAGGCCTGAACAGGCCAAAAAGAGTCATTTTACTTGGCCATGACGGTGATTTAAGAGGCCAGTGGGGGAGGGGCAACCTTCGTGGACACACACACGGCCTGCAGGAAGACCCCCGAAAAATATGTTTTTAATTTTTTAAAAATCGAAAAATTCACGGACTGGTCTGGAGGTTTGGTTCTGGTCCAGATGGAACCAGGGTGGGGTTTGGTTCGATCCCAATCCCCTGAAACTCTGGACCAAACCCCCGAACCTCCAGACTGGTCTGCACATCCCTACAGCAGCTCAGAGAAGTGCCAGCTGTCATGCTTATGGCCCCTCTGCCTTCAGATCATTCAAATGTGGCCATAAATGTGAACAGGCTGACTGGAAGGGATGAGTGGCTGTGTGGGACAGGACGTCCCTCCCTGCGTTTGCAGTTATTAACATGAGCATGGCCAGTGATCATAACATCTGAAGAGGGCTTAGGAGATGGGAAGGGAAGAGGTGTTCACTGCCAGCTAAGTCTTCCTCTTCCCTCCTTGGGGTGGCTTTACATGACCTACTCCCTAACAGCAGAAAAGCAGCCATCAGCCTTCTCTGCAGGTCTCTTCCTTGGCCCCCTTCCCTGTCTTCTTAAATAGTTGCTGGCAGTGCTAACAATCCTGTGCTTGCCAGAGTGACTCAGCTATTACAGCTTGAGGTCTCACAAGACCTCTGTGAACAGTCCTGTCAACAGCGTTGCCCTGGAAACACCACTCACTGGTTCCACACCATAAATGGCAGAATCTTCATCTGTGGCTGTACCTGCTTTGCCTCCTGAATTGTGGAGCCATAGAAGCCCTACTCAGATGTGTTGCATTCAACACTCATAGTCATACAACAAGTGCACAGTGTACATAGGTACAGATCTGTATACAGGGATAATGATTCACACATTATGTTGAAGACAGGAACATCAGTACACTAGCTATCTGTACCATGCATTTGAGAGCATATACCAAGGTTCACTTTAAAAATAAATGCAGGTGCAGTATTTACACAAAAACATATACGTGTACAGACATCTGTACACTCATACAACATAATGTCTGAATAGGGCTTAGACTCTTCCCCAGATTTCTCAAGCCCCACTTGGTGGCTGGAGATCTGGGCAGGTTATAACACATATCAGTGCAGGGGCAGGGCTTACATGTGCACTTCTTAGATGTTGATCTTCAGCAAAGCATCAAAAAGTAGAAGAGTTAGCTGAATAGAGCTCTGGTCACTTCTTGTCTAGATTTTGGTAATCTCCTTCCTTCCTTTTTTCTCTAGCCAGTTCAAAAAGATCCTTCTTTTTGTCCCAAAGTTGTAATCATCTCTCCTTTAAATCTTTGTAGTGATTTCCTATTGCTCTTGGCATCAGCTTCAATTTCCCATTGCACTCAATCAGCTTCAGAGTGATGGAAGACTCTCCATCACTCTGCTCCTTTCTTCCTACCGTGCTCCCATATATATGTGTTCATTTTAGATGTCTACTTCTTTATGCTTCCCAAGACAATAAAAGACCTCTGATTTCTTGAGGTCATGGTGTGACTAAAACCATTTACACATAAGCAATGGATGTTTAAAACAACTGAGCATTCCCATCTTGTTAATGAACATGTAATTATGAATTAAGAAACATTGCTGGCAGGAAGCCTAAAGAAGCAAAAGAAGAGACAGTACTGAAGTGCTGCTGTTCCCAATCTCTCCCCCACCCCTCTCATTTAAAAAGACATGCAATAATCAATCTGCACTAATGTATGTTTGAGGTGTTTCTTCATTAAGAGTCATGATTTCTTACATTTCATGCTGGAATTGTTTATACTTATTAGATCAAACAAAATGTTCTTTTCAGCTGAGAAATCTGATGATTTGTTTTAGCAGCACAATGAGTACGTTGCCAAAAATAACATCACTGGCTACCACACATTTTATTGTTAAAGTTAATGCACACAGAGATCTACAAAGCTACAATGCATCTTCTGTACCTTACTGAATTGTGATAATTTCTGTGTTTTAGAAACAATATGGCTGGATAAGAGATGAGTTAAATTAGCAATGGCTTCACCAAAATTCTCCATTAGATGGGAAGCCTTTTATGGATTACCATAATCCATGACCAATTACTTGCAAGGTTTCTATGCAGTGGTGAATCCTAATCCTATTCTGAATGTCTTTCTTAAAATTTTAATACTAGGAAATTAATTAGCATCCAAGAATTGTTTGGGTTCACTTTTTCTGTATTGCCAAGTCCAAATAAAGTCAAAATGTCAAAACATTTATTGCACAGGCATGGTAGTGCCTGTATAGTTAAGGTGAGATATAGAAACTGTATTCTGTAAAAAGCCCTGAATATTCTATAGGTCATAACATCCCAAGCATCCATCCAATATGTCTGAAATTTGGCACAGACCATGTAGATAAAATCATAATGCCTGTCCAAATCTGTTGAAAAATAAACAAGGTACACAGAATGAGGTATACAGAAGTCTGAATATGGAGTGCTAGAAGGTGTTTTGCACATTTGTCATTTAACGAAGGGTAACTTAGCTTTTTTCCCCTTATCCTTTTAAGTGTGTCCCAGGCCCCAGGGGCGTAGCTATAATTGAGCGAAAGGGTTCAAAGAACTGAGGCCCCCGAGCTCCTGAGGGCCCTCCACCTCCATCCCTCCCTATTTTCTTCATTATCTCCCTGACTCTGGAGGGGCTGCCAGAGAGGTATGAACATAGGTCCATGTAGCAGTAATATAAACTGTTAAGTATTTCTTGATTTATTAGCCATTAGGTGCCATTATTACATGGTAATCACCTGAAGGAACACATCACGGTAGAGGTCAAATGTCTTGGTTAACTGTTCTCAGTAGCAATATTTTTCCTTAGAAAAGATGGCTGCCACCTGCCTTTCTCCTTAGCTGTGTGGTTCAACAAATGGACACCGCTGCAAGCTGTCCTGTGTGTGTAACTTTGTTTCATTCAGATCAGAGATTATTGACTTGCTGAGTGTCTTTTGAGTCTGCAGCAGCTGCCTAAGAGTACTGTCCTTCCTTTGGGGAAGGAATAATGGGAAGATCCTTGTTAAAATAGAAAAGAGAATAAGATAAAGATCCCTTTAAACATAGGGTAAGGGAGTCATGGAATAATCCGTATAAAAGGAGGAGTAAAGCCACCTACCCCTCACCCAGCAGGCACACATAAATCTGCAAGCTATGTGAGCTGTTAGTATATTTTTATTTAAAAGAATGCTAAGAACTAGGCCTGTGCAGGCTCAAGTCAGATCCAACCTGACCCAACCCAACTGGAAAATTGTCAGGAGGGACTGACAAGACACCACCTCTTTAAACAATACAACCATGGTTTCACTCCTTAAAAGATTATCCCCAGAATCCCCTGTATTGACTGGGGACCTATAATGAAGTTAAAGGGGGAGGTACCTTTTAACGTAGAAGTTATGGAGAAAGGCAAGCAGCAAGATGGCTGGCTTCAATGCTCTGAGGGGAACAAAGAGGGCATTGTGCCTGCTGTCTTCTGCACCCACCTAGTATAGAAGGAAGATGAGAAAAAGGGAACAGGAAGAGTGCATTGGAGGTGAAATCCAACTGGCAAGTAGGAACTCCAATGGAGTCCTGCAATGGCTAGAGAGAATTTTGTTGGAGTTCTGACTGTCGGAGAACAGTTGCAAAACTTATTCTGATAATGCCTGACATAGGGCATAGTGGGTCTGATATGCCTGATGGATTGCACACAATGCACGGTACAACTAAGAATCCCTCCCCTCATACAGTGAGTCTATACCACAACAAAGAGATAGTAACCATTAAGAGGGAGTCTGGAGTTTAAAGAAAATATACTCTGTTGACAGCCTTTACAGTATATCACCGGGGAAAAACACTGTTCCAACTTCCAAGCTTTAAAAAAAGCTGGGAAGTTTTCTGTGTTGCCCAAATGACCAATATAACTGGGCTTTATAATAGTAAGATTCAGCTGTATTGCTCATACTGGTCACATGCTGCAGTTATTAAAATGACTACTGGTTGTTGTGTATTGTAGCAGCATACAGCCCAGTATTTGGAGTCTTTCTCCATAAAGTTCTATACCTAGGGAGGGACATTTGAACCTCTGAACTACTGTGTGTGTGTGTGTGCGTGCGCGCACACACACATGCACACATACATGTGCTTGTGTGTATTTTATTGATTACATGTTTATTCCAACTTTCTGCCAATGTGTCGAGAGCAAAAAACATGGTTTCCCATGTTCCTCTATTTCATCTTCACTATTTCATCTTCACATTCACAACACCAAAGACTTGTGTGTGTGTGTGTTCATGTGTTTGCATGCACATATGTGAAGTGATGGATCACATATTTGTATGTGCTATCGAGTTGGGGACATTGGAATGATGTGTAAATGTGATGCAGAGTGTAAGCTTGATATGCAGATTTGGGTGAGTGTTGTGAATATGAAATGGACAAGGAGTGTATTACTGAAGTAACAATAGTGTGCATAGATACTTCTATTTCACCACTTCTATCATGTTCAGCCAGAATAGTCTACAGAACATCTGGGTGATGATGATGATTCACACAGTGCCCACTGCAGGTTTAAGAATAATCTGCCTGCATCCAAGAGTAAAACTATTTCTTGCTTCATGGTGTCACTTTCCATTTACAATGGCTGTTAGTCATTTTACAATGACTAACGTTACACATGCCATAAAAAGGTCAACATGTGCAATGTAGGAAGGGCAATTTTCGCCAATCTTCTTTCCCTTTGCAGCTCCTGGTGTTTCCCAAAATTATGTCCCTAAGGGTCCTGCAACCCTCAAGTACATATTTTTGGCAGGCACAGTGGGCTGCAGAGTGATTGGTGAAAAATACCCCTCCATTGTACATCTGATTTTTTCTTTCTTTCTGGCATGCTCAGTGTTGTCAGGGGAGTTGCAGAGGAGTAACAGCAGGAGAGAGGGCATGCCCTCAACTCCTGCCTGTGGCTTCCAGCGGCATCTGGTGGGCCACTGTGCGAAACAGGATGCTGGACTAGATGGGCCTTGGGCCTGATCCAGCAGGGCTGTTCTTATGTTAATTTCAGCCAACATGTTCCACAGCTGAAAATGCAAATGGGTCCAGCTCTTCTTCCATGAGGGAATTGGGAGTGTGGATTTGTGAGATAGTCAGGATTGACTCTTGCTTTGGTTAAAGGTTTGCTTTGTTTCCCTTGTGTGCTGTGAACCATTTGGTTCAAGAGCTACATCTGCTTAAGTGGCCTCTTCAGCTCCCTCTGTAAACCACTCCACCTTCCTTCATAAGGCACTAAGGACCTAAATGAGATGTATGGGGTAACTGCCAATTTCAGTTATTTTTAAAAGCAATAAAAGTGAGCAAGATGGCAACCAGATGATAAGTTTGATCCTGAATAGTCTGGGAGCCACCACTTTCAGGATGTGTGATACCCTCAATTGCTGTATTGATTTCCACTTCAAAAAGTGTTAGTCAACTAAGTAGTTCTTTTTAAGGCATGACCATGTTCTTCATGAGCGATGGATATATCTATGAATGATATGATATTGTGTACAATAAAAATAAGAAGGCTGAGTTCATTAAGATTTCCCAAAACATTTAGGAGTCACAGAGAAGTTTATAAATGGAAAGTAACATTTGGATTTCCAGTTATAATAGGTTAAATGTAGGAGGTTTCCCCTTTCCTCACTATATTTTGAGGCTCAATGGCTAAACTACCTATTTTAGTCAAGCAAGAAAATACGTAGTGTAAATATAGAAGCAAAGGAAACATCTAACATCTGAACTAAGAATATAAAATTGAATCACTTTGCTCTGCACTTGTAAAAGCAAAACAAATATGTAGATAATACTTTACACTAATACTAAGGTGTTTTTCCTTCTTCTTTCAAGTTGTACAGTGTTCCCATTCTTACACTGGAGAGGGCTCTCTGGAGAGGGCAGGCCCAATTTAATTTGGCCTGGAAAATTCTTTGAGTTCTCAAAATGAAACAAGAGGTGGAAGTGGCAGTTTATTTCTTTCTTTGTTTGTTTGTTTATTCATTCATTCAATTTCTATACCGCCCTTCCAAAAATGGCTGAGGGCAGTTTACACAGAGAAATAATAAATAAATAAAACTAGCCGGCCCGCACAGAGCATCTGTGCGCTATTTGGGGCCGGCTATTCCCCACTCCCTCCTGCCCCACTCTCTTGCCCCCCTCCCCCTGCCCCGCTCTCTCCTGGACTTGTTTTCCCACAAGGCACTGGGCTATATCCCACAATGCACCACATGACAAGTTTGGTGCCTTGGGGGATTCCCCCACCAGGCAGGCATCTAGGCACCTGTCACTGTTTCTCCTCAGGCTGTGTGGAGCCTGAAGAGACACAGAGATCATTCACACAATCAAAAACTAGGAAGTGATTGTGTGGAAGCAAGGTAGGAGGAAAACCTGGGTAGCTTTTCCTCATACTCTGCTTCCACGCAATCCAGTTAGAAGCCCTGTATCTAGCCTTCTCTTCTTGCGCAAGGTGAAAGAGTGTGTGGTGTCATCCCAGCTGCAGAGGGTTTTTGATGATACAGGTAATCTAGATCCTCTTCAATCTGGCTTCCTTCCTCGATATGGGACTTGGTCACTCCAGTGGATGACCTACACTTAGAACTAGACAGGGGGAGTGTGTGCCTGTTGGTTCTGCTGGATCTCTCAACAGCATTCAGTGCCATTGACCATGGTATCCTTCTGGACTGCCTCTTGAGTATAGGGATTGGAGGTACTACTTTGGAGTGGCTTCAGTCCTTTCTTGGGGGAAGGGTCCAAAAGGTGGTGCTGGAGGACTACTTTGCAGCACCTTGGCCACTGGCCTGTGGGGTCATGTAGATGTTTAACATCTACATGAATCCAATGAAAGAGGTCATCTGGAGACTTGGACTGAGTTGTCAGCAATATGCAGATGACACTCGGCTCTATTTCACCTTGTCACCTGATCTTAGGGAGGCAGTGGATGTCCTGAATCAGGGTCTGTAGGCAGTGATGGGATGGATGTAGGATAAGCTGAGATAGAATCTGGTCAAGATGGAGGTACTGCTGGTCAGTAGGAGAGCCAGTTAGGATGAGGAGAGTCTACCTGTTCTGAATGGAGTTGCACTCCCTTTGAAAGCACAGGTGCACAACTTGGGGATATTGTTAGACCCGCCTCTGCTTTTGGAAGCTCAGGTGGAGGTGGTGGCCAGGGGTGCCTTTGCGTGACTATGGCTAATATGCCAGCTGAGTCCCTTTCTTGAGAAGACAGATCTGGCCACTGTTACCCACGCCTTAGTCACATCACAGCTGGATTACTGCAACACATTCTACATAGGGCTGCCCTTGAAGAATATTTGGAAAATGCAGCTAGTGCAAAATGCGGCATCTAAATTGTTATCTGGAGCTGCCCTCTGGGACCATATTACACCCATTTTGAAAGGGTTACATTGGCTGCCAATCTGTTTCTGGGTCCAATTCAAGGTGCTGGTTTTGAACTTTAAAGCCCTTAACAGTATGGGCCCTGGATACCTGAGGGACTGCCTGCTCCCAAGGGTTTCTGCCCACTCAATGAGGTCATAAGAACATAAGAACAGCCCTGCTGGATCAGGCCCAAGGCATATTTAGTCCATCATCCTGTTTCATGCAGTGGTCCACCAGATGCTACTGGAAGCCCACAGGGCATGCTCTCTCTCCTGCTGTTACTCCCCTGCAACTGGTACTCAGAGGGATCCTGCCTTTGAGGCTGGAGGTGGCCTATAGCCCTCCAGCTAGTAGCCAATGATAGACCTCTCCTCCATGAAGTTATCCAAACCACTCTTAAAGCCATCCAGTTTGTTGGCTGTTACCACATCTTGTGCCAGAGAATTCCACAAGCTGATTATGTGTTGTGTGAAAACGTACTTCTGTTTGTTGGTCCTAGATTTCCTGGCAATCAATTTCATGGGATGACCCCTGGTTCTAGTCTGGGATAGGCTGCTCAGCTGCTCTAGCCTGGGATAGGCGGCTTGTGAGAACTGCCTCACTCTATATTTTTATTCATTTATTTATTCATTTAGTTAGTTATTTAGTTAGTTGATTTATATACGACCCTTCCAAAAATTGCTCAGGGAGGTTTACATCAAAATAAAAACAATTAAAATCAATTAGATCAAAACTCAATCAATTAAACAGTTAAAATAATTTAAACATTACACTCATTAACATTAAAACCATTTGAAATCAACATTAAAAATTTAATACCATAAATCTAATTAAAAGCCAGAGTGAACAAATGTGTCTTCAGTGCCTTTTAAAATATTGCCAGAGATGGAGAGGCTCTTATTTCAACAGGGATCACATTCCAAAGTCCAGGGGTTGCAACAGAGAAGGCCCATTCCCGAGTAGCCGCCAAATGAGTTGGCGGCAACGGCAGATGAAGCTCTCCAGATGATCTTAACAGGCAGTGGGGCTCATGGTGAAGAAGACATTTTCTTAAATACCCACGGCCTAAGATGTTTAGGGCTTTATAGGTAATAACAATCACCTTGTATTTTGTCCGGAAATGTATTGGCAGCCAGTGTAATAAACTATAGGTTGGTAATAAACATGACTATAGTTTGGTCAAGTGTGAACATTGCTTCTGATTACTCATTTTCATACACATCTGAAGCATTTTTGAGGTACTGGGCTTGTTGTTGTTGCTGCTGCTGCTGTTGCTTCTTCCAAGAAAAAATGCAGTACTAGCTCCTTCTCTACACCTCCTCTTCCATGTCCCCTTGTCCTGCTACTTTAGACTAAAGATGCGAAGATATTGCAGTGTTGGAATTTGTAATTAATTTTCAATGCACCAACAAAGAAAGCTGCCCTCTCCAGTTACAGAGTAGAATGCAGAGTTTTGCTGATGCAGTTATCTAAAGAACACACAAGGAGATTGTTGTACAATCTAAACTAAATAGGTTTATTGGTGAAGTACATCTTTGGATAGGAAAGGCATAGCCCTGTTTAAAGGCTACATAATGGATAGGTGGAAAGAAAGAGAGACATGTTTCTATCTTCTCTCCAAGAGGAAAGGAAGTGGACTGACTCCCCACAGGAAATACCTGAGGAATCAAGGCAGGGGTCATAGGGTAAAGGTAAAGCCGGGACATGTAAGGAGATCCTCACTAACTATCTCTACTCCCAATAACCCTAATAGTCATTAGGATAGTTGGTACAAAAGGTTGATACACTGGAACTCCATCTCCAACGTGCAGAAAACAGGATTTTTATTCCCTAATAATTACATATTTGGTTCCTCAAACGTGCTAACCTTCCCTCTGAACCCAATTTGCTTATTCTGGCTGCTGGCAACAGAAGCCATGGTAACACTCTAGTCCTACCATAGGGAAGGTCTTTTTGTCCTTTTTTGTTTTTTAAGAATGTTTCCTTACAATGTAATGAATAAGAGTCTCTCTCCATTCATAAGCAGAACTGTGTGTGACCGTAATTGCTGTGAACTCTGAGTTCAGAGTTCACAGCAATTAAGGCCGCTCTCACTGTTCGACTTATATGAATGGGGAGAGACTCCTATGCATTGCAATGAAAGGAATTTTTTTTAAAAAACTACAATCATCCCTACCAACATGGGGCTGCCTGGGGGAAGTTGAGGCCATAGCTGCCATGCCCCCAGACCCACTTTGGGGTGCCCTGGAACCCCTCAAAGGTGGGGAATGGGGCAACCTCAAATCCCCATTATTCCCTATGGGAGAAATGCAAAAATTGAAAAAAAAAATCTGAAGAAAATCATTAATAATTACAGAAGTGTCCAATTGCTTTGGAGATCTGTGGGTGGTAGGCACCCCTGGGTGCCCACCCCCCCATTTTGTGCCCCTAGGTGCTCTTCATAGGGAATAATGGGCCAGTTTGAGTTTCCATTATACCTTATGAGAAATCTTTTTTAAAAATAAAAAAATCATTAAATATTGTAGGAGTGTCTGATTGCTTTGGGGTTCAGGTGGTAGTTGGCACCCATATATGCCTACCACCCAACCCAGTTTTGGAGGCTTGAACAATTTCAAACCAGTTCAAACCAGTTCAAATAGAACCAGTCTCTGTTTGGTTCAAACTCAGACCAGCATTGCTGATTCAATGCCCTGTTTGGTTTGAATTAGAACCTTTGAACCTAACTGGTTCAAATTCGAACCTGTGTGTTCATCCCTACCACCAAGTACAGGAGGATGCAAGTGTGGTGAACAAGTAGGGTCAAGGAAGCTATAAAAAGTCCAAAAAAAAAAAAAAAAAAAGGAAGGCCTGCCCAAATGAACAGAAAGCAACACAAACTCTGGCAAAAGAAATGCAAGGAGACAAGGGATGCAAAAAGAAAAATATGGGGAAATTTTGAGGGAAATATGGCTAAAAACTTCTTTAAATACATCACAAAGAAGGCAGTTGGACCATTAGATGACAAGGAAGTAAAAGAAATTATTAAGGAGGATATAGAGATTGCCGAGAAGCTGAATTAATTATTTGCCTTTGTTTTTATGGCAGAATATACTGAACATATACCCATGCCTGAACCGAGCTCCTGAATTGAGGTTGAAGAACTGGGTCAAATAGAGGTAATAAGAGGTGATGTTCTAAACTGTTTTGAAAAATTAAAAATTAACATATCACCAGGGCCAGCTGGCATCCACCCAAGAGTTCTTCAAGAACTCAAATGAGAAATTGCTTATCTCCTAGCCAAAAAAAATTTAAAAAATTGTAGCTTGTAGACCTGTGCAGTCAGATATTTTTGACAGGCACATATGCCCCAATGATTCCTCTATCGGGCCTATCGGTATTAATTCTACAAATGATAAGATGGGGCTCCTACCAAATTTAGAAACTCTTACCAGCACAGAATTAGTCCTAATGCCAATTTGCCTATCAGAATTACCCTCCCAATATCCTACCTGTTCCCAGACTCCCTCCATATCCCTTCCTTACCTTGGACACTCTGGGAGTCCATCAACAGCAGACACAATTTTTCTTTTGCTCTTATAGTGCCCTGGATCAAGCTGAAAGCTATGTTCCCTTCCTGCAGATTGTGTTAAGAAAAAAATGACATTTTTTCTTTAGTGTAGGTATTACCTAGTTTGAAATTGCAAGCATGTACTAAACTATGGCACAGTTCATTTTTGGATGTGTAGTTCTTTGAATGGGTGCAGCCATAGCTTTCAACAAGATAAAATTCCTCATCAAAGGCTTTTGAGTAAATTTTGCAGTCATGGGAATAAAGGGACAGGTTTATGTGTGGATTGGTAACTGTCTGAAGGGCAGAAAACAGAGGTTCGGAATAAATGGACAGTTTTCACAATGGAGGAAAGTAAGAAATGGGGTCATAGGAAACATAGGAAGCTACCATATACATTGGTAGATCTAGCTCAGTATTGTCTTCACAGACTGGCAGCGGTTTCTCCAGGGTTACAGGTCGGAACCTCTCTCAGCCTTATCTTGGAGAAGCCAGGGAGGGTACTTGAAAGCTTCTGTTCTTCTCAGAGCAGCTCCATCCCCTGAGGGGAATATCTTGCAGTGCTCACACTTCTAGTCTCCCTTTCATATGCAACCAGGGCAGACCCTGCTTAGCTAAGGGGACAAGTCATGCTTGCTACCACAAGACCAGCTCTCCTCTCATGGGTCCTCCAGGAGGGACAAGTGATTTTTAATTCATTCATAAATGATCTACAAGTTGGGGTAAGCGTGAGGTGGCCAGATTTGCAGATGACAGCAAACTATTTAGGATAGTGAAATCCAAAACAGATTGTGAGGAGCTTCAAAAGTATATCTCCAAACTGGGTGAGTGGGCAACAAAATGGCAAAATGCAGTTCAATGTAAGTAAGTGTAAAATAATGCATACTGGGGCAAAAAACTCTAATTTCACATATACACTAATAGGGTCTGAGCTGTCCGTCACTGACCAGGAGATGATCTTGAAGCTCATTGAAAGTGTTGACGGAGTGTACAGCAGATGTGAAAAAAGCAAATTCCATGCTAGGAATCATTAGGAAGGGGATTGAAAATATAAATGCTAATATTATAATGCCCTTATATAAATCTATAATGTAGCCAGTTTTGATCAGCTCATCTCAAAAAAGACATTATAGAACTGGAAAAAGTACAGAAGAGAGCAACCAAGATGATCAGGAATCTGGAGCACCTTGCTTATTAAGCAAGGCTACAATATCTGGGACTTTTTAGTTTAGAAAAAAGGAGACTAAGGGGAGACATAATAGATATTTTTAAAATTATGCATGGTGTGGAGAAATTTCATAGAGATTTTCTCTCTCTCTCGCTCTCTCACAAAACCAGGGGTCATCCATGAAACTGACTGCCAAGAAATTTAGGACCAACAAAAGGAAGCACTTTTTCACAAAGCACATAATTAATCTATGGAGTTCTCTGCCACAGGATGTCTTTAAAAGAGGCTTTGACAAATTCATGGAGGATAGGTCTATCAATGGTTACTAGTCTTGTTGGCTATAGACTACCTGCAGGCTCAGAGGCAGGATGCCTCTGAATATCAGTTATAGGATTGGAGCAGCAGCAGGAGAGAGGGCATGCCCACATCTCTTACCTGTTGGCTTCTCAGAGGCATCTGGTGGGCTACTGTGGGAAATAAGATGCTGAACTAGATAGGCATTTAGCCTGATCCAGCAGGGCTGTTCTTATGTTCCATGTTTTGTATAGATGTGGAACATAATATTTCACATTATAGGAGTAAATTTTATTTCATGGTGAGTACACCTCGGTCAGCACCCAATCATTGTGGTTACCTGCTTTCTCCTACATGGAATTATTTTTAATTGAGAAGAAATGATAACGTAAGACAGAACCTTGTGACAGTTGTTGTAGCCCTTCGGAAGCCCGTGAATTCTTTTCAATCTTCAAACTAGTGTGCTGATGTGAAAGCGGTTGAAAAAGATATCTTGCATGAGGGAAGCTCAATCAGATACATTTATCTGGATGTAAATGGTAGCACCTACAGCTCCACCTAAGCAGTGTACATGAGAAGTTGCTAGAGTTCATTTGCAGGATAATTGGGATACACCTGTACCCTGGCTGAAAACATGTCTTATAAATCATGCTGTGTATATGGCCTATAGCATTTCCCACAGTCAAGGGATATGCAAGCATGTGGAAGTTTTAATTTAATTTGTGATTATCTTATGATGCATTTTGTTTTATTTTTTAAAACTTTTATTACCTGCCTCAAGCACCTGGGAGGGGGCAGGACAGAAACAAACAGAATTAACTAACTAACTAGTATCCAGGGAAGAAATGCTATACAGTTTTGCTATCTTGGGCAGATATCAAGCCTCTAAAAATCAGCTTCTCAGTACTGCTGCAATGCTACAAAAGTTTAGCTTTCATACGAGAAATGTTACTGAACCATTTTTGCTGCATGGTATTTTTGTGGAAATACGTAAGAGTTGAATCAAAAAGGAAAACAACATAAAGCTCTGTAATGAATACAGTGTGCGACTGATGGAAATGTACTACTGGAATTATTAAGCACTCCGGTAAGTGAATGAAATATTATATCCTTGGCATTCACACTTCCATTTGACTTGCTTGAGGTTTATAAAACACTTGCAAACAAGTTACAATATGCAAAACATAATGTAGTTGGTTTCAACGCTTTCTGCAGCTCTGGGTTTTATAGGTTTTTATGGGCTCATGATTGATATTTTCACACTGTGATTGGCTTAGGAGGCCCTGTAGCAGCCTGGCAGAGGATAAACTATGGCTGTCTGCCCATTATAGAGCAGAGCCTCTTTCTTCATCTAAATGAAACAGGGCTGATGCTAAAAGAGCTGTACATGTTTAATATTTAAGTAGAATATTCAGTGAAACACCAGCATTCTCTCCCCATTTGGCAGCATGTCCAATTAGGATACAAACAGGCTCACATGCTCAGGGTGAGACTTGGACATTTCTACATGGCAGTGAGTTGCCATTTAGAGATGTAGTGCGGTCTAAAAGAATCCATCCAGGCCTGGCTGTAGAATACATTCCATTTAAACTGTGGGGGAAGCCGCATTAAACATTAAGAGGAAATGAAGTAAGGGCTTTGAGCACTGCTTATGTAAATTAAGTACTTAATCCTGCTTCTGCCTTGATGAACACACTGAGCACTCTTGGGTAAGGAAGTGCACTAATCGATTTTTTTGATTTGATTTGTACCTGAATCGAATCACCCCCATTTGTTTTGGATCCAAATCTGCCCCCCCAATCAACACAGATTTGATTTGGATCTGAATTAATCCAAATCTGAATTGATTCAGAGCAAAAAAAGGGGTTCCAGGGCAGAAGAGTGGGGTGGGTGGTAGTACCCCAATGGGTGGCAGCTACAAAATAAAAATAAAAATTCAGAGTAATTGGCCAAAGGGGTGATATTTTACAATTTCTTAGTCTGTAAGGTTTGTTTAATTCCCCCCCCCCAGGGAATAATGGGGACTTCAGCAGCCCCATAACTGCACTTGGGTGGTGCCAGAGTGGGCCAGAGTGGGTTGTGACATAGTGCAGGTGAGGTGCCAGCCCACCCCACAAACCACAAGCCCATGGGTTGCTGGGTTTTACTGTTATTTTCAATAGTAGAGGACACTCTGTTCATTCATTCATTTTGCACCAAGTTTTTTTTTTTTTTTTGCAGATAAAACATCTTATATTCGTGCTGAACTAGACTCCATAGTTACTGCATAGTCTATCATAGAGATACCCAGCGACCCCTCTTCTAAAATGGAATTGGATCACTTTCAGTTTGTTACTTCTGTGGATGTGGACAAACTGCTTCGGAGTGTACGCCCCACCACAGGCTCTCTTGACCCTTGCTTAACTTGGCTTATTTCATCTGATAGTAATATTATCAGAGAGGTCTGGTAAATATAATAAATGCTTCTCTGAGGTAGGGCAGGATGCCTCATTGTCTTAAGGAGCCTATTATTAGACCTTATTTGAAGAAACCTGCATTGGATCCCTCAGAGTTAGCTAATTACAGACCTGTCTCTAATTTTCCTTGGTTGGGTAAGGTGATTGAGCAAGTGGTTGCTTCTCAGCGCCAGGCAGTTTTGGATGACACCGATTATTTAGATCCTTTCCAGACCGGCTTTTGGGTGGGCTATGGGGTTGAGACTGCCTTGGTCGGCCTGATGGATGATCTCCAACTGTCTATCAACAGAGAGAGTGTGACTCTGCTGATCCTTTTGGATCTCTCAGCGGCTTTCGATACCATTGACCATGGGATCCTGCTGGTTCGCTTGAAGGAGGTGGGATTGGGTGGCACTGTCTTGCAGTGGTTCCACTCCTACATCTCTAGCAGATTCCAGATGGTGTCACTTGGAGACTGCTGTTCTGAAAAGCCAGAGCTAAAGTGTGGGGTTCCACAAGGCTCCATACTGTCTCCAATGCTTTTTAAAACCTACATGAAACCGCTGGGAGAGATCATCAGGAAGTTTGGTCTGGGATGCTGATGACACCCAGATCTATTTCTCCATACCAACTTCATCAGGAAATGTCATGACCCCCCTAAGTGCCTGCCTGGAGACGATATTGGGCTGGATGAGAGATCCTTTTGGAAGGGCGGTATAAAAGTTTTAATAATAAATAAATAAATAAATAAATAAACAAGCTGAAGCTGAATCCTAACAAGATGAAGGTACTGTCTGTAGTGGGTCAGTTTCTGAGAGATGGTTTAGATCTGCCTGTTCCGGATGGGGTTACACTCCCCCTAAAAGATCAGGTTCATAGTCTAGGAGTGCCCCTGGATCCCAAACTCTCCCTGGTTTCTCAGGTTGAGGCTGTGGTCAGGAGTGCTTTTTATCAGCTTTAGCTGATAGGCTAGATACACCCATTTCAGGAGACAAATGATCTTAAAACGGTAGTATATATGCTGGTAACCTCTAGGCTGGACTACTGTAATGCATTCTATGTGGGGTTGCCTTTGTATTTACAGGTAGTTCAGAAACTAAAATTGGTACAGAATGCGGCAGCCAAATTGGTCTCTGGGTTTACCCGAAGGGCCCATCTAACACCGATTCTAAAAGTATTCCACTGGCTGCCAATATGTTTCTGAATGAAATACAAGGTGCTGGTTATTACCTATAAGGCCCTTACTGGCTTAGGTCCAGGGTAATTAAGAGAGCGCCTTCTCCATCATGAACCCTGTTGCCTATTAAGATCATCTGGAGAGGTCCGGTTATGTGGCCACCAACCTGTTTGGTGGCAACTCAAGACCAGGCCTCCTCTGTGGCTGCCCCAGGGCTTTGGAACGTGCTCCCTGCTGAAATAAGAGCATCTCCTCCTCTGTTTTCTTTTAAGAGGACCTTGAAGATGTATCTGTTTTCCCAGGCTTTTAACTGAAATTTAAATTTTAATGTGTTTTTATCTACTGTGATTTTTATCTGTTTTTATAAATTTTAAATGTTTTGTTTTATATTATGTTTTAATCTCTACACTGCCTAGAGGTTTCTATACTAGGTGGTATAGAAATGCAATAAATAAATAAATACTAATAAATAATAAATAATTATGAATGAAGAGTTCATGAATCCTCTGAGTTCCTCACAGTCCTTCTATGTGGGAGGAAAAGCAAAGCAAAGTTGCATACAAACAAAGAAACAAGGGCACATTACAAAACAGAAATGCCACATTACAAAAGAATGCATGCAAACAAAGAAATCATCAAATCATCATCATGATATTCATTCATCATTTTCATATTAGCATCAATTCAATTAATCAATGAAATCAATTCTTTCATATCAGCATGCATCTTCCCAGCCCTCTGTGAATCATTGGGTGGTGGAACGTGGAGGTGGCACCGGCCACTTCATTGGTACCACTGCCAGAGAAACCAAGCTGCTGCACTGGGAAGAAGTGGTGGTGATGGTGGCAGTGCTGCTGGGGGTAAAATGCACACAGCTAGGCTGAGCACCAGCCCCCTCCTCCTGGGCGTCATCTGAACCTAGCCTCTTCTCCTCTGCATGCCTAACATGCTTGAACATGAGGTCCCTCCACCTGAGCAGCTGGTCAGGGCTGACAGCTCTGCCCTTCATCTTTGGTTCTCGGATGCATGCCACGACATGCCATGCAGATGCCCCCAAGGTTGTCATGAGCCATTCCACAAACCCAGTCCTTAGCCGACCTGCCAGGATGATTGCGTTCCCAGTGGTCAGAGTGGCCCGGAGATCACTTTTCATCTTCTCGAGGAGAAGAGCACTGGGCAAAGCCTGGCTCATTGTAACTGCCTCAATACGCAAGCTGTTTGTGGCAGCATAGAATGACTCAAGTATTAAGACCAGCTCAGAAAGGAGCTTCCAGTCTGCAGTGGACAGGTCACACGCATCCAAGCCACTACACCTTGCCAGCCTGTGGATGGCTCCCTCTTGCTCCCACAGGCACCAGAGCAAGAGAAAGGTGGAGTTCCACCAGGTAGGAACATCCTGAGGGATCAGGTGTTCAGGCAGGCCCAGCTCAATCTGCCTAGACTAGAGCAAGCACATTGCCTTTTTGCTCTGGTGGAAGTGGTCAGCAATCTTGTGACACTGATCCACAAGAGTGGCCATGGAAACAGCAAGATCTGTGGCAGGAGCTAAAGCTAACCTCTGCTGGTGCTTGGACTTCACCTCCTTAAGTCCAAGCACTTCATGCACAAAAAGGTTCAAAGTGTGTGCAATGCAAGCAATGTTTACAAATTGAACCTGCTTGGCCACCTTATTAATGTTGGCTGCATTGTCAGTGACCATAAAGCCTCAGAGGAGGGTTGGCTCCCTGGCTAGCCAAATCCTCACCTATCAGTCCATGACCTCTGACAACTCATCCAACCTGTGGTCTTTGTCCATCTCCTCCTCATGCAACACGGCCCAAGAAGGCTTGCCTGCATGGGACGAGATGGATACAGTGCAAGTGTAGCCAGATGTCCCCTCACCCTCATGCTCCAACCAGTGGGCTGTCAGGAACATGAATGCAGAGTGCAGCCAGCTGCGGCTCATCCATAGATCTGTAGTGAAGTGCACACTGCTGCTGGGCGCAGCTCCACACAGCCAGGCCAACACAGCCTCCCTGCATGCATGGTACAGGGAGGGCACCACCCTCCTACTGAAGGTGGTGTGTGAGGGGATTTTGTTCTTTGTGGTGAGCAGCTGGAGCCGGTGGTGGAAGCCAACATGCTCCACCATCTGAAGTGGCTGGTTGTCCAATGCCATCATCTCCCCAATGGTCGGGGTTATGAGGTATGGTTTTGGGTGATTGGGCTGCTTCCTCAGGGGCTGCACCTGGTTCAGAATTTGGACAACATGCAGGTTGCGTCCAACCTCTGGGTGTGGCAACGAAACTCATTACAATCTGAGGGTTCAGATTGGAGTTCCAAATCTTAACTCTGTTTTGTCACAGTGCCAAACTGTATTGCCTTGCATTTGGATGTAACACCGATGGAAGCGCTGGCCCATTCAACTGTGTATACTTGTTATGTGCAAATGTGGTCTTTCCCACCACTCTTCCCTCTGCCTTTCCCTCTAAGTTGAAATTTATAGGGTATTTCTGAGGATAAAATAGGATAATCCAATATATGCTGCCTTGAGTTTTTCTGAAGAAGGATGCAATACAAATGCAATCAATGAATAAATGAAAATTGAGTGCAGAGTGCATTGTACTGCTTTTGATAAGGGCAGTGGATTATGGTGCCTTGACTAGTGTCTCATGTTCAGTAATTCCATTCATAGCCTGTTTTTTCTTGCCTTCCACAGGCAAATATGAGAACTGCTTCAGACAGCTGCCTCTCTTTTCCCGTTTGACTCATGGGGCTATTGAATTGAACACTGACTCTTTCTGAACATGAGGATTCTGTTGGAATTCACAGTCACATGCAGTGTTTCAGGAATACCTGCAATGCCGCCAGCTGCTGCTGATAATGGTTTTCATCTATGCAGTCAATATCTCCTTTTCAGGATGCTAATGCATGAGAGCAGGAGGCTCTAAGCTTTTAATGGTGCTTGCCTGAAGTTTGGTCCAGGATGTGTAGAAAACACACTTCTGTGTTATGCATCCAGCAACAGATGGGAAAGCTCAAAGGAAATTTGATCTTGATTTTATCCACCAGCAGGAACAGTCAAGAACACCAGGATATTTTTGAATCCAAGATTTCTCATGAAGGCAAAAGAGGATTTAGTCTGAGAACAAATTGAAATGAGACAAAAATGCAAGCAAAACTCTTTTATTCAAACTACACAGCACTGAGAAAAGCAGGAGGCAATACTAAATTCCTATTCCCAGTTTATTATCCCAAGTTCGAAAGCAGCAACAATAAAAACAGAGGAACTTTCAAATGCTTAACTACAGTGTCTCCTGAGCAAAATTCTCACTATGAATGTTTTTATAAACCTTGAAAGATGGCTGTTTGAGAACTCAGCAATTTTATTTAACTAAGGATTGGGGGACTCACATTGCCTGGCTACCCATTTACTAACAAATGTATCAGTTTTATAGTAATGTTGCTTTTGCCATAAGTAAATGGATGTTCACTTAAATAACTCATTTGCATACCTTTCAAATCTCTGCACTGCTAAAGCCATAATCAGTCTGTCATATAAACTGTTCCGCGCCCCAAACTATGCTAAGCAATTTCGTCGTAAGAGAGGCATATGTCATGTGCCATGCATATGATTGTGTTTCTAATGGACTTTTTGCCGAAGAGCAAACACTCTGTCAGCATATTCTTGCTGGAAAGAGAAATGTAAAATGGTCATTTGTGTATTTTCATCTAGCAGTGATCACAAGAGCTGCAGAAGATATTCCTGCTATAAACTTGTCCGACACAGGACAATTTTATTAGCTAAAACCATTGAATTGAGCATTGACTCTCTCTGAATATTCTAATTATGGCCTATGGGAAGCAATGATGCTACTATGAAGGAAAAATAATGTGGAAATTCACTTAAATTTAGATATTTGTACCAAGATACTTTATTTGGAGGATGATTAAATTTCAGTACTACTTTAAAATGCATTCTGTACCTCTCCTCATCTCCAGCTCTCTGAAACACTCCAAACCATTATTTGATGTGCTGCTGCTCCCAGTGTGGTATTTTCCTGCTTGCATCTGCATATGGGAGAGGGCCAGCACAAAGCCAAAGAGGGGAACTGCTGTGAAATCAGAAAAGGCATAACTGAGTTTCCACTGTATCCATTCCTTTTTTCAAAAATACCCATAATTTCTTGCTTTTGATATATACCTAAACATTGGCTGTTGCTGGAGGGAAATGCCTATTAAAGGCAGCAGATTTGAGAATATTGTCAGAAGATCAATAAAGGAAAATGCATCAATTGAATGTGTCAGTTAGCAAATCAGCTAATTGCAATTCAGCCAAAAGTAGGATAGTAGAACACATAGGATGTACATTAATGATCACTGCTAGAGAAATGTCATTCATACTGCTAGAGAGGAAAATCTGTCCCTTCAATGGACAATGATGAAACAACTTCTGCATAGTAATATGCATGCAAAGCACAGACATGGATCTGCATTATAGAAACTGCATATATGTTTTTACAGATGTGTCTTGAACATGTTAGGTAGGCATGCAGAAAGACAAGGTGAGAACACTGGTAGATTTTCAACCAAGTTTTAGAGCGCTTCAAGCAAACTGATTTTGGTCTTCAGGAAGCTCTCATGTTGAACTGTGACCCACACTTTTTCCAAATTAACCACCTGGCCACTTTTAAGTGGATGTCATCCACGTGGCATTTTGGAAGCTATCACTAATACTTATAAATGTAAATATTAAAATATTAGCATATGCAAATGAATACTGTTCTTTATCCCGCCCCCACCCATGAATATCATAAACCTATTTCCCACAGGATCAGCTGTTCCCCACACAACCAACATTCATTCTCACAACCAAATATCTGCACATCTGCCAGGATGCACAGATCCTCCATGAAAGTCTCATACACACAAATACATTCCTTTTGACTACTCAAACATAATTTAACTGTGCCCCAAACGTTCTAATACAATGATATCCTCCCACTAAGAATGTTGCGAAGGTGATTTGCATGCAATAATGATGAGCCAGAATTTCAGGCATTCCTGTCTCTCATGGTTTTGCAGGGGGTGGGATCTTCAGGGATACATTTATTAAGAATTCTGAGTGTGAACAGCACACTTGTTGAAGCACTTTGCTCATGTGTGAAATGGTGTTAAGTGCTGCCTATGTGTCCATTTCAGGCATGGTGCCTTGGCCCCTGGAAGGTTTGTCCTGCCTGATGGTCCTCATGATGAGGTTGTGGCAGTGACACCAGCTTGGTCAGATGTTGGGCCTCTCCCTTTGGAGCTGCATCATAACTTGGCTGCTAATGATTGGAAGAAGCCAAGTTTTCACCTGACCTCTCTATAGGTGATTTTTGACACTAGTGAGGTTGTGGATGGAGGCTGAGTGCAATAAAATTAATTACAGTCTAATTTCATGACCACTTTTGTTTGCCCCCATAGGATCTGGTAGAGTGGATGGGTTACTCTGTCCCTCTCCCCCATCCTAGGCTAACCTTTTCTGCATGCTATTTCTGCTACTCCTGTGGTTGGGCATGTTTTGTTCCTTGGCTTCCACCAACTAGCTGTGGTATGTGGCTTTGATGGGATTAAGGGTTAGACATGGGGTAAACCTGACTTGGGGTGCTTGTTGTTGACATAGGTCAGTCACCTCTCCTGGTGACTGACCAGGAGAGGGATCTTGGGGTCGTGGTGGACAGCTCGTTGAAAGCGTCGACTCAATGTGCCGCAGCTGTAAAAAAGGCCAGTTCCCAGTTCCATGCTAGGGATCATTAGGAAGGGGATTGAAAATAAAACTACTAATATTATAATGCCCTTATACAAAACTATGGTGCGGCCACACCTGGAGTACTGCGTACAATTCTGGTCACCACATATAAAAAAGGACATTGTAGAACTGGAAAAGGTGCAGAAGAGGGCAACCAAGATGATCAAGGGCCTAGAGCACCTTTCTTATGAGGCAAGGCTACAAAACCTGGGGCTATTTAGTTTAGAAAAAAGACGACTGCAGGGAGACATGATAGAGGTCTATAAAATCATGCATGGTGTGGAGAAAGTGGACAGAGAAATTCTTCTCCCTCTCCCATAACACTAGAACCAAGGGTCATTCCATGAAATTGATTGCCAGGAAATCTACAACCAGCAAACAGAAGTACTTTTTCACACAATGCATAATCAACTTGTGGAATTCTCTGCCACAAGATGTGGTGACAGCCAGAAACCTGGATGTCTTTAAGAGGGGTTTGGATAACTTCATGAAGGAGAGGTCTATTGATGGCTACTCGTTGATGGGCTGTAGGCCACCTTCAGCCTAGGGGGCGGGGTGCCTCTGAGTACCAGTTGCAGGGGAGTAACTGCAGGAGAGGGCATGCCCTCAACTCCTCCCTGTGGCTTCCAGCAGCATCTGGTGAGCCACTGTGTGAAACAGGATGCTGGACTAGATGGGCCTTGGGCCTGATCCAGCAGGGCTGTTGTTATATTCTTATGTCCTTAGGTGTTCTGCTTAGTTTTTTGGGGGGGTGGATTTGATGCTGCATACCCCCCACAGGTTGTGCAGGGTGAATGGGCCTGGCTATGTTGGCTTGGCATAAACCTGGTGGATGGTTTTGTGGCCTCTGAGCTGACATTTTTGTTGTGCCTCTCATGGGCAATGCAGGTGTTAGTCAAGTTGCATGCTTTTATCAGGAGTTGGAGCTTTGATGTGGTGCTAAAACATGCTTTTTTGCAGGTCCTTGTCCTTCATTCAGATTTTCCCTCCCTTAGGCAGCTCTTGGACAACCATGGCCTGCAGCAATCACAGGCCTGTAGATGACCATGATTCTGTTTCTTTGTTGAAGAATTCTGAACTTCTCTTTCCCTAATCTCAAACTTTCTGCTGCTATGGTTTGCAGTTTCTCCCCTGTGTCCTCTACCTTACATATGGTTTTGCTTCCTCAAACTCTGCCTTCATTTACTAGGTTTTGGCATTTTAGAACCAGTTTGCAATTTCTGCAGTTATATTCCTCTCACAGATGCTCCAGTTGGGTCTTGCCTTTGTTTTCTTTTTCAGATTGAATGTGGCTGTTTATGAGGTGTGGCCTACATTTTAGTCACTGGTTCTTTATATCAGGTGAGCACCCTCTGATAATATTGTTTTCCCTTTATAATGTTCTCATTAGATACAATTCCACATGGCGGAATCATATCATCATGTCAGCCATGAGAACCCACTGCATTTGGGGTATGGATCCATATCTGACATTTACTGGACTTGTCATCTGGAAATGCAGTGGGATGACCTTCCCTCTGCTATGCATGCCTTACTTTCTTGGAGGGCTCCACCCGATGCCCTAATGATTAATCTCAGTGAGCAAGATCTTGCCCACATGGCCAGCTTGGACTTTATGGCACAGGTGGCCAGTGACCTGAATGCTGCACTGGTCTGTGCCCTAAAACTCAGACTAGATTGGTGAATTGCAGCCCTGTTTGTATTGGCCAGGTACATGGGAACTAAGACTAAGCAACTGGTTCCATTGTTGAACTGCTCTTAATGTCTCCTAATGTTCAACTGAAATCTACCCTCCTATAACTTAAGCCCATTAGATCTAGTCCTGCCTTTTAAGGCACCTGAAAACAAATACCTGCCCTTTTCTATGTGACAGTGTTTCAGGAACTTTAAAAGTCCCTAAAGAGCACACATACACACTGCTTGAAGAAGGTTCACTCAGTAGTGGCCAAGCGTTTCTGGCACCTGAGACAGGAGAGCAGTATGCCACTTCTTCCTATAGCATGTGAAGCTTAGCCAAAGTTTCATCTCCCTTACCAAGATCCACCATCACATTCTAACTTACTCTGTCCCACTTACTTCACCCAGCAACAGTGTGAGCTGGAGTCACTGTTGCTCTCCTCCTTTTCCCTCTGGTTTTGAAAAGTCAGAGAAAGGAGGAGAAGGCTGAAACATTTTGAACCGGCAGGTACATGGCCTCCACTGCCATACTTCACAAGCTGCAGGAAGAGACAGCATATTGCTCCCCTGCCTCAGATGCTACAGGGGTTTGGGACACTAATGATTGTATGTACTATGTTTGTTCCCTTCAGGTACTCTTCAAATACTTTCCACATGGAAAGTACCCTTATGAGATCTCCTTGCTGTCCGTGTGTGTGTCCATCAGTCAATGTGTGTGCCCCCACCAACAACATGACACATAAGGGCATCTGAATGGTGTGGTTTGTGATGACGTACAGCTTTGGTCACCTTCTATCCTTCTGGGATCTTAATAAGGATATTGTAGAACAACAAAAAGTGCAGAAGAGGGCAACCAAGATGATCATGGGCCTGGAGCACCTTCCTAGCCTAGAGCACCTTCCTAAAGAGCCTAGCTCTTTACCTTGGAGAAGAGGCGACTAAGGGGAGACATGATCGAGGTGTATAAAATTATGCATGGGGTAGACAGAGAGACATTTTTCTCTTACACACACACACACACACACACACACACACACACACACACACACCATTAGAACCAGGTGCCACCCCATGAAATTGAAAGTCAGGAAATTTAGGACTGACAAGAGGAAGTACTTTTTCACACAGCACAATCCATGGAATTCCTTGCCATAGGATGTAATGATGGCCACCAGCTTGGATGGCTTTAAAAGGGGCTTAGACAAATTCACGGAGGACATGAATATCAATGGCTATTATGGCTATCATGGAGGACATGAATATCAATGGCTATTAGTCTGGTGGTTGGGGTCACCTCCAGCCTCAGAGGCACAATGCCTCTGAATACCAGTTGCAGGGGAGCAACAGTAGGAGAGATAGCATGCACATACCTCTTGCCTGTGGGCTCCCTAGAGGAATCTGGTGGGCCCCTGTGTGAAACAGGATGCTGGACTAGTTAGGCCTTGGACCTACTCAAGCAGGTTTGTTCTTATGTTCTTAAGTGTACTCTTCAAATACTTGAAAGGCTGTGATGTAGGAGATGGCAAACATGTGTATTGAGTTGCCCCAGAGGGCTGGACTAGATCTGCTGGCCCAGTCCCTTTCCTTCTTCTCCCTTCATTGGCCTTTGCCAAAGTGAAAATGGAGAAGAGCCATCTTGGAGTGGCTCTTTGTTGAATGATCTGCCACTGCTTGCCAAATAACTACTACCATGGTAGTAAGTAGCGGGGAGGCAGGTGAGGCCACGGGGGACAGTGGGGAAGGGCAGCACTACCCTTGTATATACTCCTTCAAAAGTAACCTTATCTGATCCAAATAAATAGCCTCATCCAATCCAAAATAAAAGTAACCTCATCCAATCCAAAATAAGCATTTCAGGACAATGTCAAAAAGTTTTGCGATTGCCAAAAAGATCCTTACAGAGTTTATTGAAGTGGGAGAAAGAAGGATGGTTTTGAAGAAAGAGGCCAGGTACATCCTCCTGAAAAGAAGTGATTTTGTTTTAAGGTTCTTTTGAAAAGAAGATAGCATCCCACCCTAGTTTGGGCATTGGACTATTAGCCATGATAGCAAAAATGGAATATACTCAGGGGTGTAGTGGAGGGGGTATATGCAGGGACAAAGGGCCGGTATTTCTTGGCTTATCTGGCTGTTGGAGTGGGCATGGCCGTGGGGGCTGTCATGGAAAGTGCCTGCACTTCTGAATTGGCAACTACATCACTGAACCTTTGGGTTCAGCACACCAATGCATGCTAAAGGTCAGGTGAAGACTGTGTCTAGCTAGCTCTGCTTGTGAGCATCCCAGGGCCATGCAGCTGGCCACTGTTTAACTTAGATGGATATTTGGTCAAATCTGGCAAAAGAATTGGCATGTAAACTTCATGTTAAATGTGACTGGATCTATGCCTCAGCTGCTTTTTCTTCCCCAATAAGCATGCATGGGAGAGAAACTTAGTGTATATAATATTATAAATGCAATACATTCTAGATCACTTTCCCCTCTGACTAGGCTTTTTTGATTCTCCAATGTGACTCATGGTTGACTCATATGGTTGACTCTGCTTTGTATTTCTGCTCCCATCTCAAGGTTGTCTAAGAGGTACAAAGGACAGAAGCTATCCTAATTTGTATGGCTCCCAAGAGTCAAAGAAATACTTCTTTAAACAAATATTCTGGCAGAGTGCAGACCTGATTTACTATGGGAGGCAAGCATTTATACAAGGAGCTATTTAAGTCTGTAGGTGGGAGGGTAGGGATCATTTCCCACTATCAGCAAAAGAGCAACAGACTTTGACAAATAGAGACACCAAACGATGTTCAAAATGGAAATTCAAGTTATTTCTTACTTTTTGCTTATAGAATAAAATGATTATATGAACTGGCCATAAAGTCAAAGAAGCTTATACGTAATCCCTTTGTCAGTCAAGTAACTGTGGCCCCTCCTACTCACCCGCCATATAGAAAAGGAAGCTGAATTTTAGCAAATGGTATGATTCCTTCACATGGAGCTGTAAAATAAAGGCATTTTACATTGATGCTTCCAGACTACATTATCTGCCTTTTCTTTTATTTATGATGCATTTAGCTACATTAAGAGCAAATTCACGACTAGCTTTGTTTACTATTAGGTGAACAGTCACTTAAGGATGTACAGCTAATACTGGCTTTGTGGATGGTTCAATGAATGTTCGGGAAACTTCAAAAATGATACTTAGAACAGAATCTTAGAATTGTAGAGTAGAAAGTCTAGTCCAACCCAAAGCTTGATGTAGGAAATCCACAACAGAGAACCCTTTATCTCTGTTTGAAGATCTCTAGAGCTCTTTGCTTTCCTGAGGCTGCTCTTTGCCTTCTGGAAATATGTTCCTGAGGGTTATGCCACCCTCACAGACTTCTTTTGGAAGGCAAAGAGAACTTCTAGAGGCAGGGGGATCAATAAAAATCACTTCACCCTCCTCCTACGTGTGTCCATTGCAGTTTGGCAAGCATTTGGCTGCATTAAGAGCAGCCTGTTGCTGTGAGGTCACAGCTCCTGCTGTGTCCTTAGGAACATAGAAAGTTGCCTTCTACCGAGTCAGACCATTGGTCCACCTAGCTCAGCATTTTCCACACAGACTGTCAGTGGGTTACAGTCAGAAGTCTCTCTCAGCCCTATCTTGGAGATGCCAGGGAGGGAACTTGGAACCTTCTGCATGAAAGGAGAAAGATGCCCTCTCACACAACACTAGAACCAGGGGTCACTCCATGAAATTGATTGCCAGGAGGTCTAGGACCAACAAATGGAAGTACTTTTTCACACAACGCGTGATCCACTTGTGGAACTCTCTGCCACAGGATGTGGTGATGGCCAACAACCTGGATGGCTTTAAGAGGGGTTTGGATGACTTCATGGAGGAGAGGTCTATCAATGGCTACTAGTCAGAGGGCTGTGGGCCACCTCCAGCCTCAAGGGTGTGCCTCTGAGTACCAGTTGCAGGGGAGTAATGGCAGGAGAGAGGGCACGCCCTCAACTCCTGCCTGTGGCTTCCAGCGGCAGATGGTGGGCCACTGTGCGAAACAGGATGCTGGACTAGATGGGCCTTGAGCCTGATCCAGCAGGGCTGTTCGTATGTTCTTATGCTCTTCCCAGAGCGACTCCATTCCAAGGGGAATATCTTACAGTGTTCACACACGTAGACTCTCATACAAATGCAACCAGGGTGGACCCTGCTTAGCTACTCTGGATGTTAGCCTGTGCATCCAAGGTCTTACCTACCCCAAACACAACCAAGGAGGCCCTATTTAATGAAAACTAAGGGCAAAGGGGGCAACCGAAAACAATCACTTACCCCCTTGTTGTCCTAAAGAGGCCATGACCAGTGGCAGGCTGGCAGCACACTCGTCTGGGGCAGGGAGGGCAGATGGGCAGCCTTCAGCCTACCCACCCAAACAAACAAACAAATTAAATAAAAAAACCTGAATACAATAATGAAATAAAATTAAATGCTGGTGGAAAACTCCAAGTAAGGTGAGAAAACAGGGGGTGGGGGAGCAGGCAGCCACTGCTGGAGTGAGCAGTCTGCTTGAAAAATAAATAGGGTTTTTTTTAAAAGAAAACACATGCTCCAAAGACAAAACCAACAAAAGAATCCTCCCCACATACACACACAAATGAGAAATGGAATAAAGAAGGGACTGGCTGTGGCTGCTCAACAGAGTTGAGCCCTGAAAAAAGATGGTCAAAGTTGAGCCCTGAAAAAAGATGGCCATTCAGTCAACAAAAGGGGGGTGGGTGGATATAAAATATGGTCCAGAGGGGCCTCAGACCAAAGGCCCGTGCCCCTGCCCCTGACAGTGGCTAGGTGGGCTAGAGAAGGAGGAGACATACACTCACTGCAGAAAGAAAATTTCAAAAGTTAAGGGACAGCAGCACAGCAGCCACACACAAAGCCAGGAAAATTACTTTTTAAAAGGAGGGGAGTGGGGGGCAACCCCCCCTCCAAGGAGCAGGGCACAGGCAGGAAAGAGTTCTAACCAACAAACACAGCAGAGAGTAGTGCACAAAACTGGTTTGTCCGGTTTGGTTCAAATTCAAACTGGGCGGGGGAAGTTCAGTTTTGGTTTGGATCAAATTCAAACTGGTTCAAACCAGTTCAAACCTCCCAAAATGGGTGGGGTGGTAGCTGGCACCCATGGGTGCCTACCACCCAAACCCCAAAGCAATCAGACACTCATATGATATTTATGAATTTTTTTCTCATGGGGTATAATGGGACTTGAAACAGCCAATTATTCCCTATTGTGGAGCATCCATGGGTGCCAACTACCACCAAACCCCAAAGCAATCGGACACTCCTACGAGTGTTAATGAATTTTTGAAATATTTTAAATTAGTTTTCTCATAGGGTATAATGGGACTCAAACCAGCCCATTATCCCCTATTGTGGAGCACCTAGGGCACAGTACAATGGAGCACCTAGGGGCACAAACCCGGGGATGCCTAACACCCACCAAACCCCAAGGCAATCGGACACTCCTCCAATTATTGGTGAATTTGTAAAGTATTTCTGAATTCCCCATAGAGAATAATGAGGACCACAGCAAATGTATAGGTTCACGCTGGGGGTGGCCTATAGCAGAGTGTGGTGGGTGGTAGTGCCCAAGGGGGAGGCAAGGAAGCTTGCAGAATTATTTCAAAGGAATTGGGCAAAGGGTTGGTTTTTAAGTGATTTTTGAGGTTTTTCGACTTTAAGGTTTTTCTCTATAGGGAAGAATGGAGGTTTCAGCAGCCCCATAACTGCACTTGGGGGGTGCTGGGGTGGCCCAGAGCGAGGGTGCCAACCACCCCCGTGGGTTACTAAACCATGGGGTACTGGGTTTTGTTGTTTATGAGGTGTTCTGGGTGTATATTCTCTGGTAGCAGGGGCATAACTACCATTAGGCAAAGGGAGGCAGTTGTCTTGGGGCCCCACTGCCTCGAGGGGCCCCCCAGAGGCACATCACATGACTCCCCACCCGCCCATGTTGCACCCCCTATGAATTATGTTGAGTCTCTTGGAGATTGGCAGGAGCAGAGAGTAAAAAAACTAGATTCAATGTGAACTAGATTTTCACCGTATTCATAATGGGGATGTGAGTGTGAGTGCACTATATATTGTGAAGTGTGTTTGTGTGTGTATATCAGTGAGGGGCCCATTTTAAAATCTTGTCTCTGGGCCCCCTCCAACCTTGCTACGCCCCTGTCTGGTAGCATATGAGATGTTCAATGACAAACCTGAATCCACTCTCTCCTCAGCGAAGCAGAGTGATTTTGCAAGGCAAGAGGCTGCCCTTAAATACAAGTTGAATCTCCCTCCTTTGACAGCCCCCACCCTTGCCACCCCCTAGGGCCAATAGGGTGCCAGTTCTCCCAGACTGGCAGCATTGCAAAGATTACCAGAGAGCCAGACACAGCTGGCCAATCAGGGAAGCAGAAACTCGGCAAATCACAAGTGACACAAATATCACAAAATGTCCACCAGCACCTAAAATGGAGGTTCTAGCCTTCAAGCCTCTTTGAACTGCTTCGAACCATACCATGCTCTGTTTGGTTCAAACTCGGACTGGCATTACCATAGCAATGCTCTGTTTGGTCCAAGTTTGAACCTTCTAACCATACTGGTTTGAATCCAAACCTGTTTGCACTTCCCTAGTGTGAGCCAGGCACTCTGCATGATTGCCTGATTACTCAGAGATCAAATCTACATTATTAAAAGAGGAGTTCACCTTAAAAGAGGAGTTCATCTATTATCAGTAGGTTGGGGTATTAGCAGTATGTTGGAGATGAGCTCTTTCACATGAGGATGGTTACAACCTTGGTGTGACTGTAAGAGCCTTTGTTATAATGAAAACAGAAGAATTTCTATACAGTATTATTATACACGTCTGTATCAATGCATAACTACTCCACATAAATTGTTTGAATTCACAACTGCAAAGTTGGGCTCAAACAATTGCAGTTTATCTTATCCTAAGAAATACACTTGTATTAAAATGGTGGGGCCATTTGGAAATAATTTCCAGAAGACTATTTAATCTTTTTATTATCTCACCCCATAACTGATTTCCTTCTATGAACAGCCAAGGTATATTGAACAAACAGTTATTTCTAAATCTATACTTCCAACAAGGACTATTCACTTTTATGATGACTGCCTTTCTTTTGAAAATACCTCAGGTCTTGTCCAGTAGGTCTTGAAACCATCTAAAATGCTGTACAATGCAGCAGAGTCTGTTAAATTAACAACAGTAGCCTATCTAACTTGTTGGAATTGGCACATTGTTGGAAATGACTTAATCATGAAATGCAATTAAGTGTTATGAGGCAAATTTTATCTTTTGGGGTTAATACCCACCTTTAAAAGATAATAAAAGAAATAATAATTAATTAGAGAGCAGTTTAATCTACCATTATACCATTAGCCCATTAATCAGCAGTGGGGTGAGGTTCAGGGAAAAAAAAGTTAATTTAGAGTTGAATATTAAGGAGAAGATATACCAGTGGGGAGAAAGAGGAAGCCATTTCCAGCCTAGAATTTTCCAAAGAGGGAAAAGATTGTGTTCTTTAAAATTTCCTGCCATATGAACCCTCCATAACTAGTGCATCTTTTTTTAGTCCCTTGAATTTGGTAAGTAATAATTATAGAGAAGAGCATTCTAGGGTCCAGTTGTAGGAATGGGAACTTTGTTCTTCTGCCTCACATGTGATCTGCATGATCACCACCCAGCAGGATTTTTAAAAGAAAACTATGCAGGTTTTTTTAGTCTACTTTCCACATGGAAAGTACCCTTATGAGATCGCCTTGCTGTCCGTGTGTGTGTCCATGCATGTGCCTCTGTGTTAAAAGAGCTGCTGATATGTTTCCAGGCAAAATACAAAGTGCTAGTAATTACCTTTAAAGCTCGAAATGACTTTGGACTAGGTTATCTGGGAGAGTGCCTTCTTCAATATGATCCCCACCACATATTAAGATAATCAAGAAGTCTGTCTCTGGCTGCTGTCGTTAGCTCGCCTGGCAGTGAATCGGGATTGAGCCTTCTCTGTATATGCTTCTGGGCTCTGGAATGCACTCCCTATGGATATTAGAGGCTTAAGAATTTTATCAGCCTTTAGAAGAGACTTAAAAAGTTATCTTTTTAGCCTGGCCTTTAGTGATCACTGGAATGATTTTAAACTTGTTTTAATTTTATTTGTTCTTAATGAGTTATTTATTTTCTTTTTATCTGTTTTTATGTTTGTGAACCACCTAGAACAGGAATCCCCAAACTGCGGCCCTCCAGATGTTACTGAACTACAACTTCCAGCATACCCAGCCACAAAAAATTGTATCTAGGGATGCTGGGAGTTGTAGTTCAGCAACATCTGGAGGGCCGCAGTTTGGGGATGCCTGACCTAGAACCACCTGGGTGAGGTAGAGTCACCACCACCACCATAATCATCATCATCATCGTCATGTTTCTAGTTTCCACATAGGGTAGCTAACTTTCCCCCCAAAAAAATTCTAGTATCTCTGTAGGGCCAAGGACAGAGGTGGGTAAAAATCCAAACAAATTTCAGCATGAGCTTAGCTAACATATGTGTCTGTTGGTTTCTAGTAAATATACTAGGCTGAGCCAGCACTTACATTCTAGTGTTACAGGAAAGTGAGTGAATGCTTACATAAATTGCTGGTAAGTTGCTACACTCCTCTGTCACTACCCACCCTTCCCTCCTTGGTTCAATATAACCTGTAGGCCGGCTACATACATATGCACTCTGATGTCTGCTCAGCAGTCTGACTCCTTGTTGCATGTATATGACAGCACAGTTAAAACTGATTTAGGTTTAAACAAATCCAGCTCTATTAAAGAAAATTCTAATAACTAGTCTCAACCTTTACTAAAGATTGCATTTTTACATAAAGATTACATTATTATTATTATTATTATTATTATTATTATTATTATTATTATTATTATTATTTATTCGAAACTAGATATGGAAAACTTGGGGGAAACTAGATAGGTATGGGCTGTGAAAGATGCTGGTTCACTGGGAAGGGGACTCAGGTTCCACGTGTGTTGGCTCTGAGGTCTCTGGCTCAAGGTCTCCCTGCTGGCAGGCTCCAGCTCCAGCCTGGTGCCAGGGCTTGAGACTCCTCTGGCCTCTGGTCCCCCTCTTCAAGGTCAGGCATGGAGTCATGAGAGCAATCAGACCAATGCCTCCCACTCTGCTGAGACTAGCAGCAGCATATCCAGGAGGTCAACATGGCTAGCGCTCCAAACCCTATTGCTCCTGCTTACTCATCCAGCCTTACACCTAGTGGATGAGTGTGGGATTCAACCACTTTGGCAGGTTTCATACATTCCTTTCTTCATTCAGGCTGGGAGCCTACCATACCGTCCAGTTGCAGGTTAACCAACAGGGAGAAGCAGGTTCAGCACAAGAATGGTGGCATATTTAATTGTGTAGAACGCTTCCACTACTCACTTCACAGAGCTCCCTCCATTCCTTGACTTGCCAGTCTCATCTCTCCTCCTGCTGCCACATATCACTCCTGTCACTAATGTATGACTGTGCTACATAATGTGCCATAGAGGACTGGAGGTTGCACCTAATGAAAGAAGTTGGAAATGGGATCCAGGTGAATGGCAGTGGCAATAGGCTGAACCTGTTGAGATAGCGGTGAGGACAAATGGTACCCAATGACCCACAAAACACTAGAGTTAGCATTATTTCTTGATTACACAGTCAGGCAGGTGTTATTGACTGGTTTGTTTTATCCAGATATCAAGTCCTTCCCAAGGACCTGGGATGGCTGAATTTTATTGTCAATTGTTATAGATATCGTCGCCGAATATAGGCTGTTCCCAGTAAAGCTGCTTTTTGTAATTGACTGATGGTGATTTCTGTGGCCCCTATGGTGTTGAGGTGCTCTTCAAGGTCTTTTGGAACTGCACCCAGGGCGCCAATGACCACTGGGATTATTTTGGTCTTTTTCTGCCACAGCCTTTCAATTTCAATTTGTAGATCTTTGTATTTGGTGATTTTTTCTATTTCTTTTTCTTCTATTCTGCTATCCCCTGGTATTGCTATGTCGATTATTTTGACTTGTTTTTCTTTCTTCTCGACTACAGTTATATCTGGTTTATTGTGTGGCAGATTTTTGTCTGTTTGTAGTCAGAAGTCCCATAATATTTTTACATCTTCATTTTTGACCACTTTTTCAATTTTATGACCCCACCAATTTTTGGCTACAGGTAGCTTGTATTTTTTGCAGATGTTCCAGTGTATCATCCCTGCTACCTTGTCATGCCTTTGTTTGTAGTCAGTCTGTGCGATCTTTTTACAACAGCTGATTAGGTGGTCCACTGTTTCATCTGCTTCTTTACAAAGGCGGCACTTCCTGTTTGTTGTGGATTTTTCGACTTTTACTCTTATTGCATTTGTTCTTAGTGCCTGTTCTTGTGCCGCCAGTATTAAACCCTCTGTTTCTTTCTTCAAGTTGCCATTCTTAAGCCATTTCCAGGTCTTGGTGATGTCTGATTTTCCACTTATATTGTGCAAATATTGACCATGCAGGGGCTTCTACTTCTTCTTCTTCTTCTTCTTCTTCTTCTTCTTATTATTATTATTATTATTATTATTATTATTATTATGTGCAGTCCTTCCAACAATGGCTCAGGGTGGTTAACACAGAGAAATAACAAACAAATAAAATGGATCCCTGTCCTCAAAGGGCTCACAATCTAAAAAGAAACATAAGATAGATACCAGCAACAGTCACTGGAGGTACTGTGCTGGGGGTGGATAGGGCCAGTTACTCAAGAGAATCACCACATTAAAAGGTGCCTCTTTGCCAAGTTAGCAGGGGTTAAAATGGGACATAAATGGGACTTTTTTTTTAACCTGGGAAGGTTGGCAATGCTGCTACCCCATGCAGCCCATTTTCAGAAGTACTTCAGCATTTGCTTAACAGTTCATCTGGAAGTTTCAAAAGTAAAATCATCACCAGCATCTCTAGCTGCTTGTCATTTCATCTGAGTACTGTATGGGGCTGCAGTTATGATGTTATATCAGATGCATTTTATAGAATTGTGTTGCTGTGTATGTTATTGCTTGTAAGCCTCCCTGAGTCCTATGGGAGTAGGGCAACATATAAATCTAAATCAATCAATCAATCAATCAATCAATCTCCGTGGGCAGTCATCACCCATCGATGATGACTCTTACTATAGTAAGCAGCAGCTAGACTGAGAAAGGAAGAGACCATTTTAGTCTCTGTTCTGTCATTCCAGGTTCCTAGCAACAAGCATGTTTACGAAAAGTAGAAACACCAGGGAGGGAATGGGACTCTCCTCCCATTCGGCTGTAGATACAGCAAAGCAGTGGTTGTGTTCACAGTATTTGTGAGGACAAGTAGGGGGCGTGGATTGCTTGCCCACACTGCAAGTAAGTAATTGAGACTTCAATTAAAATATGTATACATGATTGGAAGATCCTACTAATGCAATGGAAAGAGTCAAACATGAGCTAAAGAACCATAGAGCAAAGAACCATAAAACAAAGAACCATAGAACAAAGTCATTTTTGTTTGAGCCCCGCCCTCATTCCATAGCAAACCGGATTTGTCTTTCTATATGGTAAAATTATTGGCCGAATTCCTGATGAATGAAATGCCAGTGCAGCCATGTTTTGTTCCTGACTATGGGTAGGGTGATGCAAATGAATGGGGGGTGGTATTTTTCCTTCCTTTCACAGCTGCTTAGTGAGGCTCAGGAACATTTTTGCAGGTGACAATAATAATTCTTCCTCTTGCATGCACTGCCGCAGCCTTCATCTGCACCAGCACTTCGTCCGTTAAGGTATTGGCCATTGAAAACATTTCTCAGTTTAAGATTGTGGTTCATTTCTGTTTGAAATTTCTACATATTTTACTTGCTTCTCAAATTCCCTGGGGCTAATGTGGTAAGTAATACCCTGAAAATGTTGCTGAACATTTAGAACTATGTAGTGGCAGTTCCTGTGGAATATGGAACTTCTCACTGCTTGGGGAAGTTAATAATATATTCTGAGGTATTGCTCAGTAATTTTGTGGTGCTTTTATAACAAAGATGAAGTGAAGTTATATAGAATCTGCATGCAAACTGTTGATATGCTCAACACTTCTTAATGAAGGTTAAGTCATGCATACGATTATTAACTAGAATTTACATAATGACTACAGTGTGATGGGTACTTAAGAGAAGACTTCAGTTCTAAAAGGAGCATGTTATGCAAGCAGTGAAACACACCGCTCTGTTAAACTTCATTCTCCTGAGATCTGCCTCCGCTGATGTTCATTCCCCATCCATACAGAAGAAAAGACATAATCCTGCTGCAGCAGTTCACATACTGTCAAAAAATGAATGTCATAATTATTTGCATGTATTTGTAAATTTTTCCTTTCATAATTCCATTTGGATGAGACGAGTCTATGGATTAGGCATCAGAAAAGGAGACGGTCACAGTGCATGTCTGTGTATAGACACTTCTTCGGAGATATCTATGGCATGAGTATTTCTGATGTAATAAATCAGGAGGATGAAGAACAGTACAAGTTGTGGCCCACCAAGCTGAATAAAGTCCACTAGCTGTGGACTTTGAAGCCAGTCATGACCTGAACAATATCCCTCTTGCTATAGGTATTGGGATTGAGCTCTAGGAAGAGACCTAGGGCCCTTTCACATGATCAGGGAACTGTGTGAGAGGTCGTGTGGGGCAGAAGTCTACAGAAGCTTACCTCCCCCACAGATGAGCAGGTCCCAGTTGCTGGGCACATGGATCACTTGCCTAGACGATCCGCTGCTGCCCCAGGCAGTAACTTCATTTAACAGCCGGGCTTCATAGCTGGGTCAGCCGCCAAGGCTCTGTCAGCAGCCACGTGGTTCCTGGTGGTTCTCACAGGCAGCCAAGCCCAGGTTTGGTTGCCTTAGCCCTGTCTTGGCTGCTCGTGAGTACAGCCTCATAATCTGTCTTTCCTATCATACTTGGGCTTGCCAGTGACAAGGAAAGACTGTACCAAATGAAAACAAAGATGGTCTGTTTGTGAATGCATACTGAGCTATTAAAAGAGCCCCCCGTCCAGTCATTTCTGTGCATTGATTATGAGCATGGCCATAAATAAAGAGAAGCCTGAGGTTTCAAAATCTTACTGAGAATCTCACTTAATTAATTATGGATGAGTGGAACTACTTGGTTCCAAGCCAAAAAACGTTGGCAGAGAACAGAAAGCTTTCACACTGCTCTTCTAAAACACTGGAGTGAATTGTAGTATCCAGTATGAGTTCCACAATCTGTTCCAGACATGTGCATGGTAGCCAAGTGATGCATGAGACTCACCCCTTCCTGAACAACTATTATATCTTTGGTGAAAGGATCTAGATAGGTACCAAATCTACACCGTTCTTTCCACCTTGGAATTAATAGGAACTTGAAATCAGTGAGTCCAAATCACCATTTCTCAATCTTCACAGCAGTCATACAAGGCTTCTAACAAAAATGGCTGATATGATTTAAGATCAGATTGGCTCTGTTCTTTAAGCTGCAATCCTATGCATAGGATGCATTAGATTTCTGTGTACATGTTTACTTTCTCATTTTATCTTCATAGCAGGCTTGTAAGGTGGGCTAGACTGAAAAAGATGGCCAGCATCACCCAGAGAATGTTGTTTGTTTGTCTTTATTATATTTATTTAACAAATGTGTATACCACACAAAACTTATGTCTCTGGGTGGTTTACAAGAAAACAATACAAATGAAAACAAAATTAAAAAGGTTTAAAAATTAAAATAATTGAAAATATAACACAATGTTAAACTATTAAAAACTGTAAATCTAATTAAAAGTCTGGGAGAACAAATGTGTCTGAACTGCTATTTTAAAAGTTGTCAGAGATGGGGAGGGTCTTATTTCAGTGGGGAGTGCACAGGAGCGGAGCCAGGGTGGTGGCGGCCTGTGTGTGGGACAGCCCCCTGTCCCTGCCCCCCAAGTCTGACATCAGACACGCCCGGCTAGCCATGCCTCTGCATCTGACGTCAGACGCGGGGGTGTGGTCTCCCTTCCAAATGGGGCCACGTGGAACAGGGAGGCTTGAATGACTTTGAACGGGCAGGCTTGAATGACTCTCCCTGCCTTAAAGGGAGGGAGAATGGTTTCAGCCGTATAACCAATGCAGAGCAGGCCGATCTCTCTCCTAAATGAGGCTGCACGGCCCCATTGGGAAGGGAGATCGATCAGCCCCACTGAGTTGGCAGTGGGACCAGGATTGGCTCTCCCACCCTTTAAGGCAGGGAGAGTTGCTCTGCCTGTGCTGCCAATGCAGCATGGGCCAATTTCAGCTCCAAATGGGGCCACATGGCCCTGTCTAGTACCAAAATAATGCCCCCGCATCTGATATAAGATGTGGTGGGGGGCATGTCTGGGGCCGCACTTGCAGGTTCTTTGAACCCATTTGCCCAATGGTGGCTCCACTCCTGGGAGTTCAGTCCAAAGCCTTGGGGCAGCAATGAAGAAGGCCTGTCCCTGAGGAGCCACCAGATGAGCCGGTGGCAACTGGGGATGTGCACCAACCAGTTCGGTGTTCTATTCCTAGAACGCTGAACTGGGGGAAACACAGTGGGGAGGGGTAAGAGCACCCTCCCCAATCCTTAAAGCTACCCCGCCCAATCAGCTGCCTCAAGTTCTGTGCACATCCCTAGTGGCAACTACAGACGAACCTCTCCTGATTATCTCAATGGGGAAGGCGTTCACGGCAAAGAAGCTTGAATTCAGTCATTTATTTCATTTCATTTCATTCATTCATTCATTCATTCATTCATTTATTAAATTTATATACCGCCCTTCCAAAAAATGGCTCAGGGAGGTTCACAACATGATAAAAACAATTAAAACAAATTAGCAATTAAAATCAAACTATTAAAACACAGTAAAACCAACAAAACAGCCAAAAGCCCTAAAACAGTATAAAATTAAAACTACACATTTAAAAAGATGAAAAAGCTTGGGTGAAGAGGTGGGTCTTCAGATGTTTTTTAAAGATAGTCAGGGATGGGGAGGATCACATCTCAGCAGGGAGCACATTCCACCATCTCGGGGCAGCAATCGAGAAGGCCCGTCTCCGTGTGGCCACCAGACAAGCTGGCGGTAACTGGAGACAGACCTCCTCAAGTGACCTCAGTGGATGGTGGGGCACATAATGAAGAAGGTGTTCTCTTAAATACCCAGGGCCCAAGCCGTTTAGGGCTTTATAAGTTATAACTAGCACTTTGTATTCTGCCCGGAAACCAATTGGAAACCAGTGTAGCTCCCTCAGCAAGGGAGTAATGTGGTCTCTCCGAGATGATCTGGAGACCAACCTGGCTGCTGCATTCTGAACCAACTGAAGTTTCTGGACTATGTACAAAGGCAGCCCCACGTAGAGTGCATTACAGAAGTCCAGTCTGGAGGTTACCAACAAATGTACCACTGTTTTGAGGTCATTGATCTCGAGAAACAGACGCAGCTGACGTATCAGCTGAAGCTGATAGAAAGCACCCCTGGCCACCGCCTCAACCTGAGAAACCAGGGAGAGGTGTGAATCCAGAAGTACTCCCAGACTGTGGACCTGTTCCTTTTGGGGAAGTGTGACCCCATCTAGAACAGGTAGATCAAAATCGTCTCTGGAGTTCCGACCCCGCACAACAAGTACCTCCGTCTTATCTGGATTCAGCTTCAATTTATTCTCCCTCATCCAGCCCATTACTGCCTCCAGGCAGGCATTCAGGGAAGATATGCCATCTCCTGAAGAAGTTGACATGGAGAAATAGATCTGGGTGTCATCAGCATACTGATAACATCCCGCTCCAAATCCCCTGATGATGTCTCCCAGCGGTTTCATGTAGATGTTGAAAAGCATCGGAGAGAGTACGGAGCCTTGAAGGACACCATATTTAAGATTTTGAGGAGCAACAGTCTCCAATCGACACCATCTGTCTCCAATCGACACCATCTCCCACCCCCAACCCCCTCAGACATTCCAGAAGGATACTATGGTCGATAGTATCGAAAGCCGCCGAGAGATCCAAGAGGACCAACAGAGTCACACTTCCTCTGTCAATTCCCAACTGAAGATCATCCATCAGGCTGACCAAGGCAGTCTCTACCCCACAGCCTGCCCGGAAGCCAGTTTGAAATGGGTCTAGATAATCAGTTTCCTGCAAGACCGCCTGGAGCTGAGAGGCCACCACCCTCTCAATTATCTTGCCCAGCCATGGGAGGTTGGAGACAGGCCTATAGTTGCTCAACTCTGAGGGATCTGATGTAGGCTTCTTTAAAAGAGGTCTAATGATTGCCTCTTTGAGACAAGGGGGCATCCTGCCTTCCCTCAGAGAAGCATTTATGATTTCCACCAGGCCTCCTACAACAGCCTCCCTGCTAGATAGAACAAGCCATGTTGGACAAGGATCAAGAGAACAAGTGGTAGGCCTCACCGCTCCAAGCAGCTTGTCCACATCCTCAGGAGTCACAAACTGAAACCGATCCAGTCGAACTGCATAAGAGGAGTTGTCGGACACGTCCAATTCAGACATCAAATTAATTGTGGAGTCTCCGTCTAAGTCGGCCCAGATCCGAGAGATTTTATCTGCGAAAAGTTCTTTAAACATGTCACAGTGAATAACTGATGGCTCCAAATTCTGGTTCGGGGGGGGGGGGGGCAGATACAAGTCCCCTCACAACCCTGAACAGCTCCACCGGATGCGAGTTCGCAGAAGCAATACGGGCAGAAAAGAACCGCTTCTTTGCTGCACGTATCGCCTGAGCATAGATCTTTAAATGTGCTCTATGACATAATCTGTTGGATTCAAGTTGAGTCCTTCTCCACGTGCTCCAGCTGCCTACCTTGCCGCTTCAGCCCCCGTAGATCTTCCATATACCAAGGGGCCAGTTTTGAAGCAGGTCGGAGGGGACGCTTAGGAGCAATCGTGTCTACTGCCCTGGTGAGCAAGTTGTTCCAATTCTCAACCAGGCCATCAACAGGATCTATTTCAAAGCCTATTTATAACTAAATAGGCTTTGAAACTGGGCTTTCTGCTGTCCTATGCATGCATATTTTGAAACTGAGTCTCATTGATCCCAGTGAGATCCTGCACTGGATTAAACGTAAATCTGTTGTTGTAGCCACTACACCACATGGAACACTATTTCAAGTCACATTTTGCATCACTGCAGATGAACACAGTGTGTATGTCTCCCCATTCAATACATTACTTGAAGGAAAATATAATTGATTTAAAAGGAATGCATTTCTATAGTAGAGTGCTTTGAATTGAACCCTTAGCATTCAATGCATACAGGTATGTTAAAGATAGATAAATTTATTCAGTCATTGACCATTGGTCTATCTAGCAAATGCATATGTTAAATGTAGCAGTGTGAGTGCCTCTTGAAAATCCAGCCACAAGGTTCATCACAGGGGGAGGTTGATTGTAGCAATCTGAGCCATGATGCTGGTGCAGTTCCTTTTTCAGGAAAGGTTGCTCTTCAATGTTTGAAATCATCACAACCATATAGGGCAGTGTTCCCCAATCTGGGAGCCTCCAGATGTTGCTGAACTACAACTCCCATCAGCCCCAGCTACAATTTATTGTGGCTGGCGGTGATGGGAACTGTAGTTCAGCAACATCTGGAGGCTCCCCATTTGGGAACCACTGACATAGGAAGCCACTGTACAAAAACAGCATGTCATTCCAAATGGGATTCATTGTAAAAAGCATTATCTGTCATCCTTATAGAGTTATGGAGTTTCCCCTTTGACTCTGCCACTGACTCACCCAGAAACCATCCATGAATATCTTAGGAGAGGAGAGCTGGTCTTGTGGTAGCAAGCATGACTTGTCCCCATAGCTAAGAAGGGTCTGCCCTGGTTGCATCTGAATGGGAGACTTGATGTGTGAGCACTGCAAGATATTCCCCTCAGGGGATGAAGCCGCTCTGGGAAGAGCAGAAGATTTCAAGTTCCCTCCTTGGTTTCTCCACACTAGGGCTGAGAGAGATTCCTGCCTGCAACCTTGGAGAAGCTTCTGCCAGTCTGTGTAGACAATACCGAGCTAGATAGACCAATGGTCTGACTCAGTATATGGCAGTTTCCTATGTTCCTATCTTACCAGTGCATCCTCTCCAGGGGTGGATTAATCTTTTGGCTGCCCATAGACAGCCAAAGATTTGCTGCCCAGGAACAAGAGTAAGGGGCCTTGGTGGTGGTGGTGGACTTAACTCTCTTTTTTACCTTGAAAAACACCACTGTGTTACCCAAAATTGCCACTGCCAGGGTCCAAAATCGCCCAATCTGTGTCATTTGCAAGTAAGCCGGGCTTGAGGGAGGACCTCTTTTGCCACCATCCTCCAGTCCCCAACTGCACCTCCTGTGATGGTTTAGGAGGTGGATGGAGCCTCTGCCACTACACAGCAGCATTTTTAAAGGTGTGGGGGGGGGGGAAGGAAAAAAATTAAGTTTCCCTCCAGATGACGTTCCCCAAGATTTGCAGCCAAAGGTGGCTGCCCATATTGTCTATGCGGTAATCCACCATTGATCCTCTCAACAAGTATATTTAATATTACCTGAATTGTTTTAGCTTACCTGAATCATGGTTGCTCCAAGGGCAGCAGATGAGGATGAAACACAGAGCCACACTCTCTCCAACAAAGGGATCATCTCAAATTGTGCTTGTGGCACTGATGCCTCGCCATGAGCAGTGGATACATAAGGGATGTGGGAGTATTGAAGAGGGTTAAAACCTGGTCAGAATTTAATCCAAGTGATCTCTATTCCAATGTCCCACTGAGTTGACTCCCATATTGACTCCCATATAACCACATAAAATCATAACCTTTGCCCATGCTTCCCAAGGATGGAAAACAAGGGAAATCTGTAGACACTCCTGGGTCACCATTTGCAGCTGTTTTTGCAAAACAACCATTTGATCTATACTTGGAAAAGAATATTCGAAAATTCAAATCCCCACACCCCAATATTCTTCATGTAGAGCAGAGAATATATCTGTCATTAAGTAATTCTCACATGTCAAATTTTTGACAGTCAGGAAAAATTCAAATTCATATTCCTTCAGGTCACAAAGCTTTTCTGTGCTGTACCTATAGAAGCTTCATTTGCAAATCAAAAAAGGTTGCATATCTATTCTTTGCCTGACAGCTCAATTTGCAAATCAATAGAAGGTTGATTAGCAGCTATTAGCAACGATTAGCACCAGTTCGAATAGTGCAGTGAGTGAGGAATGAGGTGTAGGGGGTTAGAGAATTTCACCAGTCAAGCATTGGTGCTAATAGGTGCTAATCTATTCCAAGGTCTGCTCTGTTGTCCTCTGAAGCAGAAAACAGCTGTTGCTTGCCCAGCACCCAAGAAGGCACTAGACACAAGGAGTTGGTATAAATAAGGGCCACAATTTATTTAACTTTTTAAAGCAATGTTGTTAAAGAACAGGGATTTGCTCTCCACCCCATACAGTGTGGTATTAATAGGCATGCGCCACCAGGGCATGCCTCACCTGTGGCATAGCATGACATACCTTGGCTCCAGGCAGCCCCCATGCACTAGAGCAGGGGCTGCCCATCCTAGCCGGCCTAATGCCAGGCCTCTGGCATTAGCCTGACAGAGTAGAGCGATCCAGGGCCGATCTCCCTGAGCCGTGTAGTTTCTAGAGAGTTGTCCTGTCCGAGCTGTAGCCAATTGCTTACCTGAAGGTGCTCACCAGCCTCAGATGTTATTCCCAACTGCATTATACCTGCCATATTGTGACCCGGAAAGGGTTGAACCTGACTAGCTAACTAATGATCAATACAGTCCAGAGCAGACAAAAATGGACGTGCACCACAGGCCAATCAGGTGAGTGCACGCCAAAATTCTTGCCCAGCCCCAAAAGGTGACCAGCTTAAACCCAGTCTGTACCTTAGCGAGGGAGGGTGGGTGCCTCCTCAAAGCGAACTGAGATCTGTCGGCATCGGAGCAAGTAGTGCGGCCGAAGTTCCACCCGCGAATTCATAAGGGAAAATAAGGGAAAACATCCCTTCAGAAAAACTTCTGAGGTGTGAATTCTCATTCAATGATAGCAAATGAGATTATTTTCAATTAAAGAACTCTCATGACCCCACTTTCACTTTTTCACACTCTCATTTACTATGAATATCAATCTAGCACACTGCACCTTATGAAGAAAAACCTCAGAAATTCACCAAAATCCAGCCCTCTGCCCAATCACTCTGAAATTGGGGATGGGTGGTAGCCTCCACCCATTAGGCCCTATCTACCAGCCCACCCCACTCTTTTGGGGCAGATCCACTTTCTGCCCCCAATCTGCCCCAAAGACACCAAAACTTCAAAAATTCCCAAAAAAATCAGCCCTCTGCCCAATCCCCCTGAAATTGGGGTGTTAGCCTCCACCCATTAGGCACTACCACCCTACCCCACCCTTTTGGGGCAGATACACTTTCTGCCCCCAAACTGCCCCAAAGACACAAAAACTTCAAAAATTCCCAAAAAATCAGCCCTTTGTCCAATCCCCCTTAAATTGGGGTGGTAGCCTCCATCCATTAGGCACCACCACCCCACCCCACTCTTCTGCCCCAGGCCCCAATTTCTGCCCCAATCTGCCCCAATGACACAAAAACTTCAGAAATTCCCCAAAAATCAGCCCTTTGCCCAATCCCCCTGAAATTGAGGTGGTAGCCTGCACCCACTACCACCCCACCCCACTATTTTTGCCCACATCCCATGCTATGCCCCCAAACTGCCCCAAAGTCACTAAAACTACAAAAATTCCCCAAAAATCAGCCCTTTGCCCAATCCCCCTGAAATTGGGGTGGTAGCTTCCGCCCATTGGGCACTACCACCCCACCCTAAAATTTTGCCCCTGGGCCCTTCCCCCCAAATCGATTCCAATTCGGATTTGGATTAAATCCGAATCCGAACCGAATCAAGGGTGATCGGGTGGCCCATATTCGGGCACAAAACAGAACAGGGGTGATTCGGTTTGGGTCCCCAACCGAATCACCAAAAATCTGAATTGCACACCCCTATCATCTAAGTCACTGATGAAAACATTGAAGATTGCTAGGCTCAAGACAGAGTTCTTTGGCACCCCACCTCTAATAATTACAGACCACAGACATCATCGTTGTATCCTTGTAATGTATACAATAATTTTAAGAGGTCGTTCTCATGGGCAGCGCTGACCTGGGTAGGGTTGGTTGTGAAAACTCACAGGATTGGTCCCAATCCCGGTGCGCCATCTGGTCATCAGGGTTGTGTACCCAGTCTGAAAGTGAAGTGGGAGGGTGTGTGCATGACCTCCTACCTCACTGCCCAGTCGTGTGGAAGTTCAGGCCGCTGGCAGAAGTGCTTGGCGATGGGGAAATCTCCCAATGCACCACCATGCTCCTCTCATGGTAAAGATAAAGTGTGCCTTCAAGTCAGCTTTGACTCCTGGCGACCACAGAGACCTGTGGTTGTCTTTTGTAGAATACAGGAGGGGTTTACCATTGTCATCTCCCGTGCAGTATGAGATGATGCCTCATACTGATCTTCCTATATCACTGCTGCCTGATATAGGTGTTTCCCATAGTCTGAGAAAAATAAAAGCAGGGATTCGAACTGGCAACCTCTGGCATGATAATCAAGTCATTTCCCTGCTGTGCCATTAGGTGGCTCCTCTCATGGTACAATGTGGGACATCGGAGGACACAACCCATTTTCTCCCACCCCACTCACTGCTCCAGGTATTCTCACATGCTGGTTGTGTGAGTGTGTGGCATGGTGGGGCCGGGGGCACAAGAATCGTGTTGGGGAAGACAAGTTTGTTCCAGCCTTCCTCCCAGCCTTCCCCAGCCTCAGTAGTTGTGGTAGTCTGAATGACCTTTAAGTATAATTTCAAATTTTTACATTAAATTGAAGTCACTGTCACATTCAAATTTTGGGTTTTTTAAAACTATAAATCAATTGGTTATACAGGTGGACCTCAATATTTACGGAAGTTCCGTTCCCAGCTGCAGCTGCAGATATGGAAACAGTGAATATCGAGCCATGAAAGCAATGGGTTTGCTGGGGTTAGGTTCCTGGTTGGCTGAAAATCAACCAATTTTCGGGGGGAACGGGGGGGGGGCTCCTTACCCTGCTTTGGTGCTTCTCCCGAGTCGTGTTGTGACCCAGAATGCCCTCAAATTGGCTGAAAATTGGCCAAAAATCACAGATTTTCCTCTTTTTAAAATTGAGCCATTTTGTGGCTGCAGTGAACAAAATGTTGGCTGGAAATGATCATTTCTGGCCACCCTTGACCCACGGATATGTGAGGTCAATGTGGTTTTTTCCCTCCTTTCCCCCTGCGTATGCTGAGGTCGGTGTCTTTTACCCAATCACCGATGTGCAAATTGGTGGCTACTGAATCCATGGATAACAATGTTTTCCTCTATCTCAGTTGGGCTCATTGATACCAAAAGCAGATGAGTAAAACTTGTTTTACTAATTTAAGAGTGTTAAATGCTTTGAGGCACAGACAGAAAGAAGCTGCAGCTTACACAACTGTTCCTCTTGGGCATTCTCCACTTCTGCATGTAGTGGCTATCCTGTGGAAGGTATATGGCAATCCTAATAAGTGTATGACATACAGAAACTCAATAAATACAGATTATACTGCTACAGATGGGGGGAAGCTTAACATGTTGGGTACTATAATTCAGTGAGTTCTTCAGGTAAAGACGTTGAACATGGAAAAGGTTTGTCTAACATCATCAATGCTGGCACTGTATTTTACAGAAGGAGTTGTTTAAAGTAAGTTTTTTCTTCTCTATGTATTTGGATCCACTTCACAGATGCACATATTGTGTTTCAATATGGTAGGCTCCATTGAGAATATACTGTATGAGTTAAGTGGAGCTAGTTTGTAATGAGTTGCATTGCTGGGTCTGTTCTTGTTTCCAGTCTTTGAAAGTGAAAGCTCATCTTCAGTTGCCCATCTGTTTTCAATTTTATCACCTATAAAGCATTAACTAATCAGTGTTATTAATGTTACATGTACCTGATTAATGTAGCAATTAAAAAATGTGTGAAACTTTCTCAATCGTTTCCACGTCTGCCTTGCCAAAAAATTACATTTCACATCCTGACTAAGGCTGCAGACATGCAAGCAAAAGAAGCATGTGTGCAGTGGAAACAGTCCTGCTTCAGCAGTGTGGAGCTCGCATGTGGGGAAGAATAATTTTCATCAATCTCCCCTTGCCCTGGAAGTGCTCTGTGTCACTTATAATTATGTCCCTGAGGGCTGCATGGCTCTCAGGGAAATAATTTTGGATTTCACAGAGCCCTTCAGGGAAAGGGGTTATTTGGAAAAAACCACACAGACCTCATGCATGAGCATCTGTGCTGCTGAAGTGGGATCACAGTGCTGCATACATGGTTATTTTATTTGCGCACACACAGCTCTAATCAGGATGTCAGCCCTTGTTCTGAAAATCTATCTAGAAAGTTGACTCGTAATGTTCATAATGCAGGATTGTTTACATTACTTTTCCATGTGATTTTTGATCCTAGCATAATTGCACGTTTCCACATATAAATCCACAGGCCTGACTTAACTAGGCATTATTTTCAATGTAAAAGTAAGTGTACTGTATATCCCTATAGTGCTTTCATTTTTTTTAAGAGACACATATGACTCTGTTCATCACCCCTGCCCCCTTTAAGACAAACCCCCCAAACAAAAATGTCTGTTTCAGGGATGGAGCAGGGGAAACACAGACATCACTACTACACATCTTTCCCATTCAGAAAAATGCATGGATCTTTTAACTTTCAAAGGGACTATTAACTTTTAATCTGAAGCAGTAATAACAATAAAGAGTCTTGTGGTAACTTAATGACTAACACGTTTATTGAAGCATAAGCTTTTGTGGACTACATCTGATGAAGTGGAGTGTAGTCCACAAAAGCTTTTGCTGCAACAAATGTGTTAGTCTTTAAGATGCCACTGGACTCTTTGCTGTTTTGATGGAAATGTTACTTATATTTCCCTGTGCAAAAAATAAAGTAAAAAAATCATCCAAGTTATTTTCCATTTCCCCCACTATTGCTTTATTTAAAATGTGTGCAACAACAGATATAAAAATCATGGCTATTTACTGCATCCTTGCTACTCACAAACAATATTCAAAAATAAATACTTTGGAGGAGAGCTGGTCTTGTGGTAGCAAGCATGACTTGTCCCCATAGCTAAGCAGGGTCTGCCCTGGTTGCATCTGAATGGGAGACTTGATGTGTGAGCACTGCAAGATATTCCCCTCAGGGGATGGAACTGCTCTGGGAAGAGCATAAGGTTTCAAGTTCCCTCCCTGGCTTCTCCAAGATAGGGCTGAGAGAGATTCCTGCCTGCAACCTTGGAGAAGCCGCTGCCAGTCTGTGAAGACAATACTGAGCTAGATAGACCAATGGTCTGACTCAGTATATGGCAGCTACCTATGTTCCTATGTTCCTATGTTTTCAATAATGTAGTGCACAAATTATATAACAGAGCAAGATTTTGAGCTAGGGTCCATGACTATTTGGCAGGCCTATACATATATAAATTTGGATTTATCCAAAATTGCCCCAAATTGGTAAGAATCAGTAAAATCTGAACCTGTTTTTTTGAATCAGATAACTAAAGCTGAGATTAATTCCAAATATCAAAAATAATTTCAGAAATATTTCAGAATGTCAAAATTAACAAAATGGGACATGATTTCCCCATAGAAGTGAATGAGGAAATAGAAGAAAACTCACTACAAATTATCACTTTACCATAGAGGCTTGAAACATGCCACACATGTGAGGAAACCCACTTTGGGGTGCCCAGGCACCCACTCCCCCAAGGAGGAAAAGGGCCGGCTGGGCCACCTCAAACTCGATAATCCCCATGGGAGAAATGCAAAAAATGGGGGGGAAATCTCTTTTAAAAAATCATTAAAAATCACAGAAGTACCTGATTGCTTTGGGGTTCGGGTGGTAGTTGGCACCCCTGGGTGCCTACAACCCACCCTGGTTTTGTGTCCCTAGCAGGCCACAGTACAACAGGCAGTGACGCAACTAAAAAGACCCCAAGCTGCAAACCAAAAATAACCACAGAGACAGACCTGCTGCTGTGCCTGCACAACTGCAAAACCAAGAAAACCAAATAAAGAGACTACAGCAGCCGCAAACAAACAAGACCTAGGAAGATCGGGCAAGGCAGTAAAAACCAACCTGGCATACAAACTCCAAAGAAAGAGGGCAAGGCAAAAAATACACCACATTGAAGAAGAAAAAGTAACGCACCTTGGCTTTCTGTTCTTCTCGTCATGCATGTGTTTTGCCTGTGGGGAAAAGTACCTCACAGGCTCAGTGGCAGGTCCACCACATCTTTGCTGGAGGCGACACAGGCCCCAGAAATGTGGTCCCAGACATGTTTGGGGCCACATAGGCCCCACACAGGCCCCAGACTATGCATGGTGGCACCAGACCACATAGTCATCATCAGTGTGCATGCATGTTTGGTCTGTGCATCTGTGTGCTAGAACTAAACTGGAGAGGCGAAAGAAAGGGGGGCCTAAATGAATTTAAAAAGTGAAGAAAGTCCAGCTCAGAGGCGGGTCAAGTGGAGGCCACACACAACATGGTGTGGCAGCAGACCGCTTTATCATCATTGCCAGTGCATGCACGTTGATGTGTGTGTGTGTGTGTGTGTGTGTGTGTGTACACGCGTATGTGCGCGTGTACCAGAACCAAACTGGAGAGGGAAAAGAAAGGGGGCCCTAAATAAACACAATTCACAAATACATATATACAAGTATATACAAATCCATCTATACAGCTGCAGTATTGTACAAATACATTATTTACAAGTATATACACACAACAGCTGTAGTATTTACACACCAACTACCTACACCAACCAAAGTTTCCAAAACACTATCTGCACAAAATAAAGAGGCATCCAGTCTCCACATCCAGACAACAAAGACCTCCATGCACCACACACACACACACACACACACACACACACACACACACAACACTTCTACACATTTACAGCACATATTCACATATCTACACTTTCACATATCTACATACTTACAAATTTACATACTTACAAATCAACACATTTACAAATATACATAGTGCCACACTGACACAACTGCCTGGTGTTTGTGTGTGTGTATGCCCACAGCCCCCCAAGTGCTGTGGTCAGGTAGAACCAGGGGCTTCTTCAGCATCATGAGTTGCACCAATGGAGGTTTGTGTCCAGTTGTCATGTCACAGCACTAGCAGGCACGCTGTGACATGGCACAGCTGAAGGAGGAAGCAGGGAAGGAAAAGATGAGCAGAAGCTGCTGCCAGGCAAGTGACTGGTACTATGGGTCTACCACGGGCCAATGGGTATCCCAGCAGGGGGAGGTTAACTTTGAGGAAAACCAGCTGCTTGACCAAGCCAGGGTACAACTCAGCGGGTGTTACCATGCTACCAGCACATGAAAACACCCACTCGCTCTGGGCACTGGTTGGCAGGCAGGAGAGGAGGCACACAAAAACCACCGCCAGTTCTGGCCAGACTTGCTGGTGGGTTGCCCAGAACTGCACGCAGTCCATCTCAGGGTCTTCCTCCACAGGCTCCTCCAAATACTGGGCAATGCATTGTGCAGCACTGGTGGGCCTGATGAACTGCAAACAAGGCAAGGTGCCCAGCTTAAACCACTGGGCTGATTTAGCGGGAGGAACTGCCTGGTGCTTTGATGCCTCTGCCTGGGATGCCATACTGCTGGACTGGGAAGAAGAAGGGGTGGGACATGTAGGTTCTCCTGCACTGCTGCTGCTGGATGTGGGTTGTGCACACCTAGGGGGCATACCATCACCATCTTCTTGGTCTCTGTCATTCATCTTAACCTCCTCCTCCCTAACTGTATAGACCAGGAGGTCCCTCCACCTGGGCAAGTCATCCGAGCAAACAACATTGCCCTGATGGTTGGTTCTCAGAGACAAGACAGGATGTACTCCTCTCTGTCACCCAACTCATCTACCAGCCTGTCAACAATCCCCGTCCTCAGGCTTCCAGCCAGAGCACAGCCCTCTGGTGTGGTCAGCAAGGTCCAGAGTTCACCCATCAGCTTCTCCAGGAGGAGTGCTCTGAGCAGGGCCTTACTCAGAGGAGTGCAGTCGTCACACAAGCTTTTCATGGCAAACAGGAAGGGCTCAAGTGCCGACACCAACTTGGACATGAGCTCCCACTCCATGTTGGATAGGTCAAACATGCCCAAGGCCTCGTTCCTTGCCAGGTTGTTGAGGGCCACCTCCTGTTCCAGAAGGTGCTGGAACAAGAGGAAGGTGGAGTTCCACCGGGTATCTACATCTGTAGGGATGAGATGTTGATGAAGGCCATGGTCACGGTGCCGTCGCGAAGCAGGTGCCTGGACTTCACAGTCTGGTGGAAGTGAGCTGCAATCTTGCAGGACTTCTCAACAAGCACAACTGTGGCAGAAACAGCATCTAACATGGGACCACCCTGTTCCCTGCACATCTTCACTTCCTAGAGGCCAAGGACCAGGTGCGGGCCGTGAATGTGCCTCCGGGGGTGGTGGTGGTGGTAAGCTTCTTTAAGTGTAAACGGAGCCAGTGCTCCATGCTGCCCAGCAGCCCCTGCGGCAGGGAATCACCTCTGCCACTCACCTGGCTCCCGCGGAGGCGAGCCCCTGCCAGCGGCCAGGTGAGTGGCGGAGGCGATTCCCTGCCATGGGGGCTGCTGGGCGGCATGAAGCACCGGCTCCGTTTACACTTAAAGAAGCCCCCCACCCCCGAGGCATGTTCATGGCCCATGCCTGCCAAGGACAACCCTCGCAGCCAGGTGGAGCGTGTGTGCCATGCAGCGGATTTTCACACACTCCAGCACTGACTCAACCACTGCCGTGACTTTGGATCCATTGTCTGTCACAATGAAGCCCTGGGTAACCCACCTATCCACTCCTCAAATTGGCGGCTGAGTACGGCTGCGTCCATGGAGGGGATGGATGCAAATCAGGAGAAGCTGTAGTTGGTTTGTCTTCCAATGCACAGAAGTATGTAAAAATATGTGACTATGGTTTTGGTTACAAGGTGAATATCCCAACCAAAAGGTGGAATAGAATCAGATTGCTGGAGGTGCTCTTGTAGACCATCTAGTCCAAACACCTGCTTGGGCTAGAAATATGGGAAATATGGGCAAGAGCATCCCTAACTGATGGCTGTTCAACTGATGGCCTGTCCAGGCTCTACTGAAGATCTCAACAAGAGAGATCCTACCATAACCCTATACAAATAGTTCCCTTGCCAGACCGCACTTAAGAAGCTTTTCTTAATGTTCCATTCCACTGAAGAAATACCTTGGGATCTGTCTCCTCTTCATCAAGGTATTCTGATTTAATCTGTATGACTATTTTATAATCAAGCTCTTCAGAAATACAGTCCCATTAATGTGCAATAAAAATCATTTTATTAATCCATTCACTTTTGTTGCTAGAAATTTGATTCATTTCATTATTTATTAGAATTCAATTTATTTTCTTACTGATGCAGAACAAGTTCATTCATCTTCATTAATCCCATTATGTTTATGGTACAATGCAGTTTATGCTGCAGTAAAATTGTTAGTCTTTAAGGCACCACAAGACTCTTTGTTAATTTTCTGTTTGTTTTGCTTGTCACTGATTTCAACAGGAGATGCTGCCAGTCTTCTGCCGCCTGTAATTTCAATGGTTGTTATCCAAAGGAAATTTCTAAGTCTTCTGCTTCTCTTTACAGACTTCAGACTTGCAAAACCTAAAACAGATTGAGAAAATGTACTATAACTTAAGAAGCTCAGGGACAGAGCTCATTTGCTTTATACTTTTTCATTGTTCACAACAAATGCACACCCCTAACTATTAATAATCTACTACTCTGTTTAGCCAGTGCATTGGTGTATTATGTCCAAGGCCAAGAGAAAATCAGAAGTTATTTGTCTTGTTCCTCTGTCCCATGTGTACTGTCTCTAATATTCCTCCTACCACCCAAAGGAAAAGAAAAATCAGGGGGAGGGGTAGCAGAAAATTGTGTACAGTGCTGTCTCCAGGATTTTGGAAACTCTTGCACAAGTCACCATCAGTGGATTCCCATTATATCTGGAAAAGGAAGGATATGAAAACTCTGGATTCACTCTCACTGACCTTCTTGAATAGTGCTCTATTGACAATTAGGGTTGTGCGTTTTGTATTTTTTCTGTTTCAATTTGTACCAAATCCGAATCAACCTCATTTTGTATTTTGTCTGAAATTAAGCCTTCCAAATCACCCCAGTTTTGTTTTGTATCCAAATTAATCCAAACCTGAATCTGAATTAAATAAGATTTAAAAATGGGTCACATGGTCAAAAGAGTGGGTGGGGATTATAGTTCCCAATGAGTGGAAGCTACCACAAAAATCTCAAAGGAATTGAGCAAACCTCTGGTTTTTGGTGAATTTTTGAAGTTTGTGAGTCTTTCAGATTTTCCCCATAGGGTATTATGGAGGTTTCAGGAAAAGTATAGCTTCACATGGGGGGGGGGCATGGCCCAGAGTGGAGTGTGGTTGGTGGTAGTGCCCAGTTGGTACAAGGAAGCTACAACAATTTTTTTCAGAGGAGTTTGGCAAAGGGCTGATTTTTAAAGAATTAATGAAGTTACACAACTTTCAGATTTTCCTCGTAGGGTATAATGGAGGTTTCTGCAGTCTCATAACTCCACTTGAGGGGCACTGGGGTGGCCCAGAGCAAGTGGAGGTGTAGTGCACATAGGGTGCCAAGCACCCACATGCCAACCCATGAAGTACAGGGTTTTGTTGTTCTAGAGGTATTCTGAGAGTAGATTCTCTAGTAGCATATGAGAGTGGATTCATGGTTTTTCCTTAAAAATCTCATTTGCTACCAGAGAAATTAAACTCAACTCCTCAGAAACAACAAAGCCCAGTACCCCAATGGGTTAGCAATCCAGGGGGGTGGTTGGCACCCTCTGTGTCATGGACATGCATCCCCTCCAACTGGCTGATCACACAAGCTTGGAGGGTGCAACTAGGGAGACACAAGATCAACTTTCGTCCCCATGGATGCAGGCATCTTCTAAGAAAACAAAACACAAAAAAAGCAAGGGGAGGATGAAAGAAGCGGATCGACCAATCTTAATAGACACCCCCAAAGACACAGGGATGGGTCTAACCTGACAGAATAGATTTAAGGTGCTAGCAACCATGGCAGAGGTTCCAGATGCCAATGATGAATTGATCCCTCCTTCAGACTTGGCAGCTGACCAAAAGGTAGATGATTTGATCAAAGAACAGAGACAACTCAGAAAGCCCACAAAAAACAAATGGATATCCTTGAAGCACTCAAGGGCCCCAAAGAAAACTGGACTAAATACACCCAAAACTGTAACTGACCTGGAGGAAGAGTTGAGGGTGGAACAAGACAAAGCAGCAGAAATTTGGAACCTAAAGAAAGAATACAAGAGCATTCTAAAACAACATGAAGAGGAAAAGTCAGCCCTATGCCAAGCCATACAAACAAAAGACCCATCAATCCAAACTTCAGGGGAGAAAGACCCCAATGTGGAAAAATTGGACCGAGTCCTAGCCCAGATTAGAGAAGATACCACAGAACTTAAGTCGATAAACTCATGTTACAGCTATCAGCTTGCAAAGATAAGAAACATACAGGAGGAAATTGAAAAAATTAAAAGCATCCTAGAGGACTCCCAACAGGGACATGAAGTAACTACCTTGGCCGAAAATGGTGTTACTGATTATTGTATCATGACAGAAGAGAATATGTTAGTGGAAGAAGGGACAGATCCTAAAAAGAGCTGGGACAAAAATGTAGAAAAAGAACATCCCTTAGAGGCCTCCCAGGAACCTGGGAGCAGAAATGGGTCTATTTTCATCCCAAATCACCCTGCCTTGCCTCCCGTCTCTGAACTCAAAACCTCCTCCCCCTTACCAACCCTCCCTGGGGCCCATCTGCCTCAGAGTAGGTCTACACTTTCACGTGAAGTAAACGTGGAAGGGGTAGGAGGTACTACTGTTATCATGGAAGACGTGGAGGTAGGGGTTGAATTAACTCAATAAGCCCCTTTGAACAATACTCGACACGATCTGAGATCTGAGGAACAAATGCCTACCATTCTGTTGCCTTGCTTCTATGTGAACAGCGACTCTTTGTCTGAATGGGTCCTTGCCTTACACATAATACCCTCCTATCATGGGTTGTACGGCCAATTCCTATAATATACTTACATGGAATGCTAATGGATTAAGGTCACCAAATCATAGGCAAGAGATCCTACACTTTTTAACAAAATAGAATTATCACATCTATGTTCTGCAAGAGACCCATTTCAAAAATGAGAGCCACCGCTTTTCGGCACAACAGCAATGGACAGTGGGCCCATCCTTCTGGTCCTATGATGGGAGCGGCAATGCAGGGGTAGCGATATTGTTTAAAGACAGACCTGATCTCAAAATTGAAAGGGTATTAGAAACTGATAAGGGCAGACTAATGTATGTAGATTTTACTGTCAGGGGTGACCCAAGCTCGGCAACCACTCAAAGACTTGACTGAGCCTTCAGACTCTGCGTCATATATGCCCCGGTACAATCACACCTTAGGAAGGCTGTTTGGGCTAAACTAAAAAATATGTGTGACACCAAGCGCCACCTCCTGATCGCATGGGATTTTAACAACAGAGCCCAACTGAGCGACAGGAAAGCCTTTTCAGGAGGCATCCCAGTCTCCCCCTCAAATCCCTCTCTAACGAATCAGGAAAAAGCTCTCCAACGTTTTCTGAGTGAGACTCTGGGTTTAGATGATAAGGCCTTGGGGGTATATAATGATTTTGATTTTTCCCCAATCCGTGACAAAGATAATTTTAAATCACAGTATAGACATAAATTTAAATCTGGAGTCAAATTTACATATTAGCACCCGAGATCAGCTAGCCGGCTAGATAGACTCTGGGCTCCCCCTTCTTTTGAAGTCTACAGGTGTAAACTAGTACTTAACCCATGGTCAGACCATGCAGCTGTGGGATTTATTTGTAATCTCTCTGAGGTAATTCCACATGGTAAGCCCTTGTGGCGATTACACCCAAAAATGTTAAGTGATGAATATCTCAAAGGTGTCCTTTTATCAGAACTGAGGCGACAGATCCCTTGGCTATTAGAGGCAGAAGATGATCCTTTGGGAGCATGGGAGACATTTAAAAAGAGGCTGGGCTGCCGTACTAGGGCAGTGACCAGCTGGACATATAAGATAGGGGTCAAAAATTATTAGAAAGTCATCACCCAACATTTGAGGATTGTCGATAAGATGAACAGGGGAGAAGCCTTCGACGTGGAATCATGCCGCCGCTACAAAGAGACAATCAGGACATTTCAAAATTAGCTGCGGCACAAGCGTTTAGAAAATAAGCTGTATCGCTTCAAAGGGTCTGTATTTGAAAAAGGGGAGTGGGCAAATGACAAGATGAATGCATTTAGTTTGACATTCCAAGGCCTGAGATCGGATGGAAGTAGCCCACTAAAGGCCGACCCCCACAATATGTTAAAGATCATGGCCCAGTTTTATACAAACTTGTATGCATTGAAGGATATTTCTGTAAAGGACATTCAATCCTATCTAGATAGGTTCTGCAGTCTGAATGAATATGGTCTCGGCTATTCCCTCACTGAGGGGGGAAAAAGCTCTTTGACCCATCCTGTAACGATAGAAGAGGTCAGAGCAGTTATTGCAGCGGGAAAGAACACATCAGCCCTGGGGATGATGGTCTGACATGGGCTTTCTATAAGATTTACGCAGACCAGCTACTACCAGTTTTAGTAAAATTATTTAATTTTGTCCTAGACAATGGGCGTTTAAATCGGTCCTTTGGGGACGGCCTCTTAATTCCCCCCCCCCAGAAAGGTGACACCACTTTACCACAAAACTGGAGACCGATAACCCTCACAAATATCGATTACAGAATCTTTGCCAAAATCCTAAATAATAGATTAGCGAAAGTGGCCCCTAAATTGGTCCACAGCTTGCAGACAAGCGCCATCTTGGGAACAAAGATGACAGACTCATTGTGTCTGCTGAGAGAACTTTTTTACTCTATACAGAATGAAAGTTGGAAAGGTCACCTCCTCTTATTGGATCAAGTTAAGGCCTTTGACAAAGTGAACCACAAGTACCTATGGACATTGTTGAAAGCTAAAGGTACACCACCCCTCTTCGTTACTTGGATACAGCTGCTCTATGCGAATGCAAAGGTGACACCACAGATTAATGGATGGCAGGGCGACCCAATTGCTTTGCATTCGGGTATCCGCCAAGGATGCCCACTGAGCCCATTACTTTATGTTTTTGCCCTGGATCTGCAACAAAAAAGGACTGACCCCCGATTTTGAAAACTTCATCTCGAACCATGATCTAATTTTCCTACAGGAGACCTGGATGAAGGACAAATTTGATTTCCCCAACTATAAAGTTGTTCTGTCTCCAGCAACTTCAAGTCTTAGTGGTGGCAGAAATTCCAGTGATCTGGCAATATTTATTTCTATGCGATTGCAAGTCCATGTCGAGAAATTCCCTTTCTATGAAAGTTGGGTGCTAGCAATTCTGCTAACATTCTCAAATTAACACAATATGTGTTAATGTATACTTGCCTACTTCACAGGATGGTGCTCAGACTAGAAGACTGTGGAAGGCTGTGGAATTGTACCTTATGCATTTGAACTTTTTACATCCATCTGCCTCCCTCATATTTGGGGGTGACTGTAATGCAAGATTGAATCAAAATGATCCACTTCTGTTTGATAACTTTGCCTTGAGCCCTCCAGATCCAGGTATCAGCACCCATATTCTAATGTGTGCCTCTTTAGATAAGACAGGCAATCTAGCTGGACGTATGTTTTTACAAACTATTAATAACCTAGATTTATTTGTGTTAAATAGGGCAATAGAAGGAGATTACCCAGGTCAATTTACCTTCTCTTCAGGGGGCAGACGCTCAACTATTGATGACATAGCGACATCTCGAGATCTTCTAGGGAGGATAATAGAATTTAAGATCGTACTGAGACCTGAAAGTGATCATTTCCCTCTCATTTTCATCTGCAATTCATTTGCCTTCAAAAAAGGCATTATGCAATTCAAATGAGTACCATAAAACCAACACAGGCTTAGGGTGGCAGAAGATTAAATGGACACAACATTCTGCCCAGGCAATTAACGACTGGTGCAATTCAGAATCAAGGATGAGGATACGTGATTTTTTTATGGGACATCTGGGAACTGTGGAATGCTCCCCTGGTAAATCTGCAGGCTATTCACTAGTAAACCATACAGGGATGATTTCTAACTATGAATCTTTAATTTTCCATCTTAAGCCCTTATTGGTGAACTGAGGAGAGCAGACGGTCAGGCTAAATATAACAAGAAATGGTTTGACCAGGAGTGCATTCTTGCTAAAAGAGTCTTAGTTCAACTTTCAAACTGCCTCAAACAAAATTTCTCACCATATCTACAGCAAGAAATGGCATCGTGTAAAAGAGAATACAAATCCCTCTTAAGATTTAAACAGGAAGCAGCCATGAAAGAGCACTGGGCAGCAGTTATAAATGCTGTCAAAAACAACGACTTGATTGGATTTTGGTGGTTAACCACGCCACATGCTTACCTCTATAGACATATTTCCATTTCGGCTGATCAAGGGGAGAACCATTTTGTGGCATTGTATAGTGAACCACTACCTTCCCTGCCACTGGATATCTCTTTGACTTCTTTGTCACATTGGCCCTCGGTCACAACTCATGAAGTTAAATGTCTAATTACACAGCTAAAGAGAGGGAAATCACTGGGTAATGATTTCATTTCTCCAGATTTTTTGTTATCTAATATAGATTGGTGGGCCCCAATTTTGGCAGTTTTGTTTACATACACAGACCATATGGCCCATATTCCTAAAGATTGGGGCCTTGCAGTTATCGTCCCGATCCACAAAAAAGGAGTATGGGATGACCCTATGAACTATAGATCGATAGGTCTGCTTAGCGTAATTAGTAAACTCTGCGCAAAACATCTCTGTGTTAAGCTTTGTAAATGGATGGACCAGGAGGGCATTTTAGAACAGGAACAAGCAGGATTTAGACCAGGTAGGTCGGTGATGGACCACTGCATTGTGTTGCAATATTTAATCGAAAAATATGTGTATATAAGGAAAACCCCACTTTAAGCTGCTTTCATTGATTTTCAGATGGCATTTCACTCTATTTCAAGAGGCATTCTTTGGGCAAAACTGTTCCAAACATCAGGAGGCTATTGTTATTAATCCACAGATTACATGAAAACTCAACTCTCTGTGTACGCCTTGATTACATAGGTCATCTCTCAAAGAAGATACCCACAAAAAAGGGAGTCAGACAGGGCTGCATATTAGCCCCTGTTTTATTTAATTTCTATGTGAATGGCTTAATCCAGTGGCTACAAGGTACAGATACACATGCCCCCAAACTGGCTGATAAATATCTACCGATTCTTATGTACGCCGATGATGCGGTGATCCTGTCACAAACCAGAATAGGTTTAAAGAAAGCTCTGGGAGTGCTGGCTGATTACTGTAAAGAAGTGCAGCTAGTAATAAATTACACCAAAACTAAGATTCTCCGTTTTAGTACAAAAAATCGTAGCTCCAACTGGTCAATTGATGGCCGTAGAATAGACCAGGTAAAGCAATTTAAATACCTAGGGGTAGTTTTTCAGTTCAATGGCCATAAAACTGCCCATATGAGATCTGTTGTAGATAAGGCCAAATGAAGTACTACAGCTATACTAAGATTTTTTTGGTCTCGGGGGGAAATTACATTCCAGCTGCCATTAAACTTTACACGGCCAAAGTAATCCCTCAACTTCTTTATGGGACACAATTGGGGTCATATTCTAACTTTAACAAACTTGAAAAAATCCAAATGGGTTTTTTAAGAACGCTATTTGGCGTACCTAATTGTGTGCCCAATGTAGCAGTCCACCGGGAGGCAGGCCTACTCAAATTGGAATCTAGGGCATGGCCAATAAGAATATTTTAATGGATTAAACTCCATCTTTACCCAATGGGATTAATTCCTAAATTCTTATAGGTTGAGCCACAATCATCCTGGAGTAGGAAGATAACAGACAAACTTAGTCAAAGTGGACTATCTCCTGCCCTACTGCTGGAGGCCGGTGAAAACATGGCCCATAGACTGGTGAGACAGAGATTGATAGTCATAGATTTACAAACTGAGAAGGCCAGTTTACCGCTTTTCTACAAATCAATCTATGCTAAGACGGATCTTACTCCGGCAGCATACTTATTCACAATCACCTTAAGTAAATTTAGATGGGCCTTTTCTAGGGCTAGGTTCAACGTTTTCCCATCAGCTTTACTGTATGGGAAATATGCAAAATTACCCTATGAAGAAAGGAAATGTCCTTGAGATCAGGCGGTCGAAACTATGGCCCACATTTTATTGAAATGCCCTATATATCAGGACATAAGGCATCAATTAATTGGTCCATTATTAAAAGATCTGAATGCAAAAGATGATGACCTGGTGGTAACGCACTTATTAGATGATAAGCATATATTAACTTCTGCCGCAGTAGCCAAGTTTTGTTATGTGGCCTCAAGATTACGGCCCTCAAAGGAACAGAGTTTCTAAGGCTTCTGGGAAGCTACAATATGTACATGTACTCCACTCTAAGTGATTATCTGGTTTTTATTTAATGTTTCAAATTTACTGAAAGTATGTTTTGTGTTTTGTAAATGTAAATGTGTTGTATCATTTGGTCAAAGACTGTAAATAAATACTAAACCTAAACCTAGCTCATGCCGATGATGTTACATTACTGTTATTGAATGAAAATGAAATCTCTGTAATACTAGACCTTTTCTGGGAATATGGTAAGATCTTGGGCTCAGAATTAAATGCTGACAAAAGTGTATTTGTTAAAATGGATCCCGGACGCCAGCAACTCTCATGCCTATCCATCTCTGAATGTAAAAGCGAAGGGGCCCCAGAGTCCAAGCTGAAGTGGGTAGATACAGTAAACATTATGGGGACTGAATATGGGATTAAGGAAAAAGTCTGGGGGAGAAATTGGACAGATTGGGAAGAAAAAGTAATACTTAAAATCACCATGTGGAAAAAATGGAGCCTTGCCATGTACCAGAAAGCGGTTTACATCCTGACTTAACTGATACCCCCGGTGCATAACCTGGCGGTAGTCTACCCTCCTCCACTTGATCTCCTTTGGAGAGTTGAAAGCCAGATCTTCCATCTAGTATGGCACACAACGTCCTTCTCTTTGGCCCGTGCGGTAGCATTTAAGGGGGTTGAGTGGGGAGGCCTAGCCCTACCTGCCCTGCAACCCTATTTTGTAACTGAATTCATGTCCTACAATTTTGGAAACTGGATCTTCGTGAATGTCCATAATATGTCCAACCTCCTGCAAAAAACCTGGGTCTCACTTTTCGCTCTGCGTTGGCGCAAGTCAGCATGGGGCATAGCATGGTGGGGGGAAAGAATCTTTCAATGGTAATATCACACAAGTATTAAAAAGAGAACACCCGGACTACTTGAGAGATTTGCTATTCACACTTTAAAAATGGAAGGTTGAACTGGATCTCTTTAAAGGATCCTCCTCAGTTAAGCAGCTAAGGAAAACAATTTATGGAGAGATTCTAGAAGTGGGTTTTTAAAAACCTGATTTAGAACGTAAACGCTACAAATACTGCACTTCACAGTACTTGTTGCAACCCGATCACCCTATCACGCTTTTTAAGGAGAAAAAGGTCCCTTTCCATTTATGGGAAACGAGGAGGCATTTTTACCACCAAGTACTACCGCTTAATGCGGCTAAGCCATGGCTCCCAGAGGACCAGCAAGAGTGCCCTAAAATCACCTGCAAACAGAAAGCTAGTGAGCTAGGTAAAACATTCAGGGAAACCCATTCACATTTCTTAAAAGAGTGTGTGGCAGCCAAAAGAGTGTGGCAGGGAGTAAGCAAGTTGTTAGAGTGGCCTGATTTGGAAAAAACAGACTGGGAAGAACTAACCTCGGGTTTGAGCGATAGAACCTCTTTTTGAGGTCCCAGAAAGAAACCTTCCAGGAAACAGAATGGAACAGGTGCCCTCATACTAGGGAATTGGAATGTTCCCCTCCTCGTAACCAGGTTAGTAAACCTGTATGTCATTTATGCAATGCTCCTACTTAGGAATATGGAGGGAAGACGTGACCAAGAGGTTCACGTGGATGAGACAGTAAATCTCTTCTGGAAAAGTTTGTATGGTTATGTGCAAAAAGACAAGTGTATCTCTTCTAAACAGCAATGGGACAAATTATGGAAATGGACGTTGGACGTAACCCCCTCGATTACCTGATGTGCCTTGTAATCCCCCATCCCTGAGTTACAGTACTGCCTGCATACACTTTATAACCCTGTTGTTTTCCAAATCCTTGTGTGTAAATCTTTTTAGATAAATGATGTAGAAACAACCACTTTGTATATAATTGTGCTTTGGCAACATACTGTATGCTTTGGTAGTTTGTTGGTTCAATAAAAAAAAATCTTGTCCTATCTTGGAGAAGCCTGGGAGGGAACTTGAAACCTTCTGCTCTTCCCAGAGCCCCTTCGTCCACTGAGGGGACTATCTTGCAGTGCTCACACATCAAGTCTCCCATTCAGATGCAACCAGGGCAGAACCTGCTTAGCTATGAGGACAAGTTATGCTTGCTACAATACTCTAAAATTAAATTTAAATAGTACATTTCAGTTAATCCTGGAAACAGGGTAAGTTGAGGAGAAATATAATAATATGCACTTGAACAACAACACAAAAAAAGTTCACAAAGAAGTTTAAATAGAAAATAAATTTAAAAATGGTTTCCTGTCCTGAAGATTCTAACCATCTCAAAAGGAAAATAAGGGAGACACCCCCAACAGTCACTGGGAAGGATGCTATGGTATGCCAATAGGTATATTTGCTATGCTCCGCTAAATATAGGAGACCCCCCATATTAAAAAGTGCATCATTTCCCAGTTGCCAGAACAAGATCCTTGCTGGAAGGAATACTAACATCATAATCCTATGCATGTTTACAGCGAGGCAAGTATCCCAGTGTGCAGCAATGCTTCCTTCTAGACAACTATGCACAAGATTGAAACTTATTTATTTGAGAGTATGCTATCTTTAACTCAGCGGGATTTACTTCTCTAAAAAGATCACAGAATGGTAAATAGGAATGACAAGATAAACTCATTCAACTGACTTCATTCCTCAAATGTATAGAAGACTGTTACTCAAATTTATTTGCATTTTGCATTTTCTTCTCACCTGAGGCAAAAAATAAATTTATTTCACTTTCATGCCTCCAACCTCAGTGGCAAGATGCCTCTAAATGCAACTTTCAGGGGGAGCAACAGCAGGAGAGAGGGTATGCCCTCGCCTCTTGCCTGTGGGCTTCTCAGAGCCATCTGGTGGGCCACTGTGTGAAACAGGATGCTGGACTGGATAGGTTTTGAGCCTGATCCAGCAGGGCTGTTCTTATATTCTATATACTTTGTTTGTTGGTATAAAGAGGTATAGTAGAGAATACGGACAATTGAACACATAGGAACACATGCTTCCTGGTAAGCATACATACCGGTAGGACTTGAACGGCAAATGTTATATATCTCCCACAGGGAGTGATGTTAGGTGGAGAAAGGAAGCTCTCACCATGCCTGCCATTTAATTTACAAAAGAAATGGGGCTTACACAGTTGCTAAGGAAACAAAAAGCTATGTTTTCCAGCTTGGGAATTATAAAACCACTGCAGATCTCCCTCCTACCTGTCCTCACACCCCGTCACCTTCCAAAAAGCAAATGCAATGAACATAAGGATGCCAGTTATTTCTATTCATTGCTCTTCATTCTGTTTTGTGCTGATTATTAAAATAGACTTTCCAAAACCCAGGATGGTTGTAAATGGCTTGCCAGTTACACCGTTTAATTGATTAATGCTCAGAGAGTACAGCTGTATTGCCAGTAACATTTATTTTTCTTCACTGGTTTAGCAAATGCAATAGTTCACAGTGAATGTAACAGTATGCAGATTAACACTGCAGTCCTAAACCCACTGGTTGACATCGTGAATAATGAAGCATGGACACTACTAACATCAGTTCTACCCCCGCACTGGTCTCCATGCTTTCTGAAGTGTGGGCACTTTTTTGCTCTTGCTCAAGAGTGCAAATACTTTGCTGAGCCTGCTGAAGGTCAAGCAACATGTTTCCACTCTAACAGAGCAATTCCAGTGTGCAACCAAGCTACGAAGCTAACCAGGCTATGGAGCTATTTACACTCTTGTGCAAGAGTGCCTGCACTTCAGAAAGTCTGGAGACCAGCATGAGGGCTACCGCTGTGTGGGGGCTGCTGTTAGGAGAGTTCACACTTCATTACTTAATGTTAGCCACTTACTTGGAGAAAAGTTTTCTGCCCTTTCTTCGGGGTCCATCTTTCTACATAAGCCTTGGAGCTAACTAGCAGATACAGGGGTGTACCCTGGGAGCTGTGAGAGAATCAGTGATTCCTGGCAGGTTCATATATGAAATACCTATATGTTTCACATAATATATGATAATTATTAACCATACTCTATTTGTTTTCTACATGCCTCTAAAGCCAAATTTTGTATTTTTTTAAACTGTTAATGAAGTAATAGAGTAAGGCAGGTGAAATACCTACTAAAATTTGTGGTTATAAAGGGTACCCTTCTCCTCTTCCAGTTATCCTATCTTGAAATACAGTGATGTGACAGTGCACAACAGAGGGAGTTATGTAGCGAGGCTCCTGTGGTTGCTAGGGGCAACCCCATAGTTTCCATGTAGAGAGAAACAGCTTGCCATTGGTTCAGGATTTCTCTGCTTCCTTTCTCAGTTCATTTGCATACCAAAAACATATTGGTTGAAATCCAATACTATCCTTGTTAAAGTAGCAGATTATATTCCCAACATGTTTTTAACTCAGTTTTAGTTCACAATGTCTTCCCCCTCAAAAAATGTCTATGACAAAGAGAATGATCAAGTTACCGGCCACTTAATATTTGGGCTGGAGATCTGGGGCTGGCAAAGAAAAGGCTGCCAAAGCTGGAGTTGGTTACTGGAAAAACATCATGAGAGTTGACTAGAAAAGAGTCTCCCTTTTCGCAATCAAGCTTAAATTTTTTGATACTTCTGTGGCCCTGTAGCAATGTACATTACATGCTGAAGTACAAATTGACGTTCATTATATTTATTTGATCAGTATTTGGGACATATTACTGGAACTTAAAATTTGAACATGGTTGTTTCCCTCCCTTTCAGTGAATATTTATATATGGAATTGTTATCTAATAAATACCAACAGCTATGGGAACAAGTTCATTAGATGTTCCAAATTAATTACTGCTGGAAAACTGTGTTCCATTATATTACTGATACTTGATGTACCTAATCCCATAAGCTTTTCTTTCCTTAGAGCTCAATCTATAGCTGATGCTAATACCAGCCTGCATCCTCAACAGAAAGAGCACTATGACCCTCTTTGTTGTTAGGTGACCTCTTGGGGCTCTGGTTTTCCACTTCATCCTACCTGTTCAACATGGGTGAACAATTGGTGGCCAAGTATGAAGAGTGAGTGGAGAAACAGAATCAACTTCTTATAGGATACATCTAGTTATAGAAATCTCTAAGGTCTCCAAATCCACAAAGGCCTGCCTGGACAAGTTTCTACATGGAGACTTTCAATGGATATGCATGGGAGACAACAGGGGTGTAGCTATAACTGAGCAGATGAGTTCAAAGAACCTGGGTCCCCCAGCTCCTGAGGGCCCCCCAGCTCCACCCCTCCCTATTTTCTTCACTATCTCCAAGGGGTCACTGAGGAGAGGAGAGAACCCAGGCCCCTTCTCCCCTAGCTATGCCCCTGGGAGATAATAACCACCTATCTGTGCTCTAGCAAGTGTATCACTTTAGCTGCCTGCTGTATCCACTGTTCATTGGATGGGGGCAAATATCTAAATATATAAAGCAAACAAGCTTTACTCAAAACACCAGACCACAGCAATTAATGTAACACACAACAGAGCTGATTAAACAGATTCTCAAGGGAGCTGTTATCCACAATAGATTTCAATTTCTTTTTAAACTGGCTGGCCTCTGACAAAGCTTAATTTCAGCTAGACTGCAATTGCATTTGCTGTTTTGCACATTTCTTTTAATTATTTCATGTATATAAAATCTTCCCTTGTGAGTCAGTTTTCCCAAACATCATAAATAACACATTTGAGTAATCTCTCTTTATTATGGCATGTGCTAGTGACTAAGCTCTCACCTGTGTACGTGTTTTGAGTATTAGGAATAGATATGGTCACAACTCGCTTGATTTGTACTCTATTCAGGGTCTATCAAATAACACCACTACTTCTAAACTAAATACCAGAGCTGCAATCTTTGGGACTCAAAGAAAAAGAGGAGTCCTGAATATTCAGGGGCAGGGATAGGTATAGTAAGTATGTAGAATTGGGAAGTCAGAAAAAGTTTAGGCTGGGACTCAAAAAGATTCATGCCATGCAAGAGGCTGTTAGCTGCATATGCCTTTCATATTTCAGTCAGTAAGAAAAAAGAAGCCAGATACACTTTAGCATGTTTGAACATTTGAAGTCATGACTTCAATTTATTATGTATATGGCCCCTGACTCTGATTGACTGAGCTGGTGTGGAAGCATGGTGCTTGGTAACATGATGTGATAGTTCAAGTGCTCAGAAATTGGATCCATCATTTAGCTTCTATGAAGGAAGTGGGCATTTACATTTGAATGGCATTAAAGCTTCTCACAGGGGTACACTGTAGACTAGGAAGAGGTTGAACCAACCCAAGGCCCTGACACTGGTCAAGAAACTGAGAGAGCTCCAGAGATGGGTCCCCTCAAGACAGGCTCCTTCCCCACCATTGGATATCTGCATATCATGCCTGCAACAGGCAAGGCAGGATCACCTGGTGAGGAGAAGTGCCAGATTTCAGGCCAGAGAAATGCCCTTTAAAGCTGTCACTCTTCTGGCAGCAAGGTGAAGCCTAGCAGGTCTAAACTAAGCTCAGAGATATTGGAAGCCTACTCTTTGAAGAGCAGATGCAGCTTAAGAAGGTGAGCAAGCTTTTCTAAAGAGAATAACACCTAGCATTTCCCCCCTTCAAACTAATTAACAGGAGAAGGGGAGATTTCGAGGGGCTGGTTTCTCTTTAAGGGATAAGTCCTAGCGTGTGTGTGTGTGTGTGTGTGTGTGTGTGTGTGTGTGTGTGTGTGTGTTATTTTCCAGGATAGCATTTGCCAGGGCTAGCAAACTCCAGTGATTTTGTTTGTCCCTTCCTGGAGGGGGAGGAGTCAGCTAGGGCTGGAGGAGGCCGCACATTCCTTTGACATTCCTTTGACCCACATCCTGTGTCTCAGTTGGAAGCTTACTCTCTACATAAGGCCTGAGAGCATAGCAAACAGAGCATAGCAGACAGGGATAGCAAACAGGACATTGGAGTTCTGCAGGAGTTTAGTGGGAAGTGTGCAGGGAAGCCTGGATCAAGCCCCAGTGATCACAAGGAGCCCAGTAGAGAAGAGAATGTAGGTACAAGTTCCTCCCTCATATTCTTGAGAAAGGCTGTTTGGAAAGGTAAATAACTGGCCATTACAGCTGAGACCTATCCTCCTAATAAACTATCTCTAAATACTGTAAACAGCCAACAAAACTAGTATAAAGACGTAAAGTCAGTAAGGGAGGGGGCACATCCCAGTGTACAGAGTACCGCATGTATGACTATTTGCCCCATGGGCAGAAGTCATGGGGGTGTGCTCGGTGCAAGGAGCTCCTGGCATTCAGGGAACAAATTCATTCCTTTGAGACCAAGGTGGTGGATCAGGAGAAGCTCAGAGAGACAGAGAGGCATGTGGACGAGACCTTCAGGGATGTGATGGAGGCATCCCACTCCAGGGCTGGTAGCTCCTCTGCTGTCAGGGAGAATGAAAGTCTAGGGCAAGGAGGACATCGGTCTGAGGAAGAGGGAAATGCTCCTTTAGAAGGGACCCCTTCCATGGATAATTAGCCCATATCCTCTCACACAGGATATACTCCTCCAGGGGGTGGGGGCCTCCTTGTAGTGGGTGATTCGATCATTAGAGGTATAGAGAGATGGGTTTGTGACACACGTGTTGACCTCACGGTGACTTGCCTGCCAGATGCGAAGGTTGAGGACATCTCACAGCATTTAGATAGGCTCTTAGGCAGTGCTGGGTAGCAGACAGCTGTTGTGCTGCACGTCGGCCACAGTGATGTGGGGAAATTGAGCCAGGAGGTCCTGGAAGCCAAATTTAGGTGGATAGGTAGTGTACTGAAGTCCAGGACCCCCAAGGTAGCATTCTCAGAAATGCTACCTGTTCCATGCACAGGTACAGTGATACAGGCAGAGCTGAGGGGTTTCAATGCATGGATGAGTCTTTGGTGTCGGGAGGAGGGATTTGGATTTGTTTGGCACGGGGATACATTTTGGGGCAAGCAAGACCTGTACAAAAGGGATGGGCTGCACTTGAACCAAGATGGAACCAGACTGCTGGCACTTAAAATCAAAAAGGTTGCAGAGCAGTTTTTAAAATGATGCCTGGGGAATAGCCGAAAGGAGCTGGGCAGTATCCAGTTTGGCAAATGCCATCCCTTAAAGTGTGAGAGTGCAAAGGATTCAGATAAAACAGAAGGGGACAGAGCAGAACCACATAAAGAGCAGACAGAAGGCAGTGCCAGCTGGTCAAAGAGTCAAAAGAAAGATAGCATACACCAGATGAGAGATTCAGCATATAGGTGCTTATATGCCAATTCTAGAGGCCTCCGAGCCAAAATGGGTGAGCTGGAGTGCTTGATTGCTAACACAGAAATAGACAGAGGGGGAATACCAGAAACATGGTGGAACAGATGGTGGAATATCAGGAACATGGGGGGATATCAGAAACATGAGAATCAGTGGGACACTGTTATCCTGGGATACAAACTCTATCTAAAATATTAAAGGAGGCGCCTTTTAACCTATATAAAAGAGGCACCTTTTAACATGGTGATTCTCTTTCTTTAGCAGGGGGAGAGTAACTAGCCCTATCCACCCCCAGCACAGTACCTCCAGTAACAATTGCTGGTGTGTATCTCATGTTTCTTTTTAGATTGTGAGCCCTTTGGGGACAGGGATCCATCTTATTTATTTATTTATTATTTCCCTGTGTAAACCACCCTGAGCCATTTCTGAAAGGGTGGTATCCAAATACTAATACTACTACTAATAATAATAATAAATACAAAGATCTACAAATTGAAATTGAAAGGCTGTGGAAGAAAAAGACCAAAATAATCCCAGTGGTAATTGATGCCCTGGGTGCAGTTCCAAAAGACCTTGAAGAGCACATCAACACCACAGGGGCCACAGAAATTACCATCAGCCAATTACAAAAAGCAGCTTTACTGGGAACAGCCTATATGCTGCGACGATATCTATAACCATTGACAATCAAATTCAGCCATCCCAGGTCCTTGGGAAGGACTCGATGTCTGGATAAAACAAACCAGTCAATAACACCTGTCTGACTGTGTAAAGAAGAAATATAATAATAATAATAATAATAGAAAGGACAGGGAGGGACGCCTTGGAGGTGGAGTAGCATTGTATGTTAAAGAAGGGATAGAATCTAACAAGCTAGAAAACCTATGTGGAAAACCTAGGAAAACCTGTGGGTGACAATACAAGGCCTGAAAGGAAATGTGCTACTGGGGACGTGCTCTCACCCTACGGATCAAAACACTGACAGTGACTGGGAGTTGCAGCAATAAATCAGGGAGGTGTCAAGGAGAGGCAGGGCTGTAATCATGGGTGACTTCAATTACCCACACCTAGACTGGGTAAAAACACAGTCAGGTAATGACAGAGAGGTCAAATTTCTAAATATGCTGAATGACTGTGCCCTAGAACAGTTGGTGTTGGAACCAACCAGAGAGAAGGCGACCTTGGACTTAATCCTGAGTGGCACCTAGGACTTGCTGCATGATGTCAGTGTCATTGACCCTTTAGGGAATAGTGACCATAGTGTGATCAAATTCAGAATACATGCGGGGAGAGAATCACCAAGGAAGTCTAACACAGACATTTTTAATTTCAGAAGAGGAAACTTCTCCCAAATAAGGAGTATTGTGAAAAGAAAGCTGAAAGGGAAAATCAGGAAAGTCACTTTGCTCCAGCATGCATGGAGTTTACTCAAAACAACAATACTAGAAGCCCAGTTAGAATGTATACCCAAAAGGAGGAAAGGTATCACTAAGTCCAGGAGGATACCATCATGGCTAACAGGTACCATCAAGGAAGCCATAAAAGGAAAGAAGACCTCCTTCCAAAATTGGAACGCCTTTCCAGATGTAGAGAACAGAAACACAAACTCTGGCAAAAGAAATGCAAGGTGATAATAAGGGAGGTGAAAAGAGAGTTTGAGGAACATTTAGCTAAAAGTATCAAGGGGAATAACAAAAACTTATTTAAATACATCAGAAGCAGAAATCCTGCCAGGGTGGTGGTTGGACCCTTAGGCAATGAGGGAATGAAAGGGATTATTAAGGAGGATATGGAGAGATTAAGGAGGTTTCAGAGAAGCGAAATGAGTTATTTGCATCCGTCTTCATGGCAAAGGATACTGAGCATATACCTGTTCCTGAAACAGACTTTTCGGGGCTGGAGTCTAAAGAATGGAGTCAATTAGAAGAGACAAGAGATGATGTTCTTAATTGTCTGGAAAAAACTAAAAACTAACAAATGCCAAGCCCAGATGGCAACCATCCAAGAGTCCTCAAAAAACTCAAATGTGAAATTGCCAACCTCCTTGCTAAAATATATAACTTATGCCTGCAATCAGGCTGTGTGCTGGAAGACTGGAAAGTAACAAATGTAACACCAGTTATGGAGGACAAGTACATGTGTGGATTGCTTACTGGTTGAAAGACAGCAAACAGAGGGTAGGTATAAATGGAGAGTTTTCACAATGGAAGGAAGTAAGAAGTGAGGTCCTCCAGGGAACTGTACTGGGACCGGTGCTTTTTAATTTATTCATAAATTATCTAGAAGTAGGGGTAAGCAGCGAGGTGGCCAGATTTGCAGATGATACCAAACTGTTTTGGGTAGTGAAATCCAAAACGGATTGTGAGGCGCTCCAAGGTATCTCCCCAAACTGGGTGAGTGGGCGACAAAGTGGCAAATGCAGTTCAGTGTTAGCAAGTGTAAAGTGATGGACATTGGGACAAAAAAACCCCAACTTCAAGAATATTCTGATGGGATCTGAGCTGTCAGTGACTGACCAGGAGAGGGATCTTGGGGTTATGGTGGACAGCTCATTGAAAGTGTCCACTCAATGTGCGGCAGCTGTGAAAAATGCCAATTCCATGCTAGTGATCATTAGAAAGGGGATTGAAAATAAAACTGCTAATATTCTAATGCCCTTATACAAAACTATGGTGCAGTCACACCTGGAGTACTGTGTACAATTCTGGTCACCACATCTAAAAAATGACATTGTAGAACTGGAAAAGGTTTAGAAGAGGGCAACCAAGATGACCAGAGGCCTAGAGCACCTTTCTTATGAGGCAAGTCTACAACACCTGGTGCTATTTCGTTTAGAAAAAACACGACTGCGGGGCGACATGATAGAGGTCTATAAAATCATGCATGATGTGGAGAAAATGGATAGGGAGAAATGGATAGAGAGTGGTAGCAAGCATGACTTGTCCCCTTAGCTAAGCAGGCTCCACCTTAGTTGCATATGAATGGAAGACTTGATGTGTAAGCACTGTAAGATATTCCCCTTAGGGGATGGGGCTGCTCTGGGAAGGGCAGAGGTTTCCCAGTTCCCTCCCTGGCATCTCCAAGATAGGGCTGAGAGAGATTCCTGCATGCAACCTTGGAGAAGCTGCTACCAGTCTGTGTAAATACTGAGCTAGATGGTTTTATGGTCTGACCTGGTATATGGCAGCTTCCTATGTTCCTACACTCCCTTCTCTTTTAGTTGCACCTTCCCTATCTTGCCGTAGCCATATCAGGAATGCGACTTCACCTCCTCCTTGCAGGGGCGTAAGTACCGTTAGGCAAGGGGAGACAAATTTCTCTATGCCCACAGGGCCTGGAGGGCCCCCCAGCCCACTTAGCCAGTTCCCCTTGCCTTGCCTGCTGGCCCCCGCTCCTGCTCTGACCAGGAGAGTGAAGCAGCTTGCAAGCTGCTGCAACCCCTTCAGTCTCCGCCTCTCAGCTGTTTGGCAAGTGGGCGGGGCTTCAAGAGAGGCCTCCGTGCAGGCCTCCCTGAAGCCTGAACATGAGTGCTGGCAGGCAGGCAGCAAGGCAGGAAGGAAGGAGGGAGACAGGGTGGCCAGCACTGGCTGCCCTTGCCCACCAGACCTCTGCCCATCTTTTTACTCTTCAGGCTTAGTAATGGAGCCAGGGTGTGATTTTCTTTTTGTGGTTATTCCCCACCAACTGGATATTTAGCGATTGCTTGCCATAGAGCTTTAATATAAGGGGGAAGGATGTAGGGCAGATTGAGATACTCAGAATATTTAATTTCGAGATTAAGGAATTTGCTAGTTTTGAACTTTTTTTTTTTAATTTTTTAAAAAACTATTTTTAAATATTTAGTTCCACCCCAGTATGGCAGAATCTTCCCTTTGCCTTCATAAAAAACCCCCAACAAATTCATTTCAGCCCCAGCCTTTCGATCACCTGGAATGACTAGGCATAGGGCTTTGGTTTTGAGCAGAGAGATGTGGGAGGAATATGTATATTTAAATTGAAGTGGATTGGACAAATTGTTGGGTTTTAATATTTTTTAAATTAAAAAACCATCCAAAAAGTCTTACAAGTGGCTTGTTTCATGACATACAAAATCCTTTAGGTTTCAGTGAAATGTACTTCTAGATAAATGTGGTTAGATTTGCTGCCTGAGGCTACAATCCTCTACACACTTACCTGGAAGCAAACTGTACTGAATTTGTTAAGATTTATGAGAAAACATACATAGGATCGCATTGCATGGTTTAAAGTCTCCTTTGTTAACCAGCAGTGAGGGGCCCATTTTAAAATCTCGTCTCCAGGCCCACTCCAACCTTCCTATGCCCCTGCCTCCTTGATTCTGATTCTGAATCACATTTCTTCTCTTTTGAGTTCTAAACCCAAATAATCAAACTGTAAAACTGTCAGGGGGAAAAAAAAATCAAAACAGCAGCAATAGAATTAATCCTACTCTGACATGAAGAGTAGATTAGCAATCGACGGCTAATACCATCAGCGGATTATTCTGCTCCAAAACCAGTTTCTATATCTATCTATGTAATAATTAATCTCTATAATGTGCTTGCTTCCTGATCACTTCACTTTTGGAGGTCACTTTCTTCATGTTTGATGATACAGAACATACTTCAATAGGTAGAAGCTGGATTTGGGCATCTAACAATGTTATAGGTTCTAAATCAATAATCTGTTGACAGGTTTTGTTTGCCTTCCTGTTCTTTTCCTGATGTTTCCATTGGTTGTATGGCTGTATGCAATTCTGGTTTCTTGCAATGTCCTCCTGAAGGCATCACTTAATCATAGCAATGTAGGACTGAGGTGTCTGGTAGTGTCTCTGTATGGTTCAGACCACAGACCACCCTTTCTCATCAGCAAATTTGGGGCTTTATTATTTCACTTGGACATGCCCATTTGCCAAATATATTCTTGAGGCAGCTGATGATAGTAACGCTCATAAGATCAGTCATGTGTGCTATTTCCAGGTATCTGGAGAAATAATCAATAGTGACTCTGTATCCATGCTAGTGTATTTTGCAGATAGCTGGTAAGAACAAAAGAACCATGCTGGATCAGGCCGAAGGCCTATCTAATCCAGTACCATTTCCTACAATGGTGCACCAAATGCCTCTGGGAAACCCACAACCAGGAGATGAAGGCATGCCCCTTCTCCTACCATTGCTTCCCTGCAACTAGTATTTAGGGACAAGTCCCGAATGTTATAGGTTTACCTCATAAGGAAGCTCTAGCCCCTGATCATCCTGGTTGCCCTCTTCTGCACCTTTTCCAGTTCTACAATATCCTTCATAAGATAAGGTGGCAATTATTAATTCCTCTCTGAGGGAAGGCAGGATGCCCCCTTGTTTAAAGGAAGCAATTATTAGACCTATTCTTAAGAAGCCTATCTTGGACCCCTTGGAGTTTAGTAGCTACAGGCCTGTCTCCAGCCTCCCATGGCTGGGCAAGGTGATTGAGAAGGTGGTAACCTCCCAGCTCCTGGTGGTCTTGGAAGAAACCCTAGAGGGTTTATCTGTCTCTCAAGGTGCAAAGCTACAATGAAAGACCTGACCTGAACCTGTCAGTGTAAATTTACAACTTGCCTATGGCAGTTTATTTTGCAGAGTAATTTACAGATATCTCCCCAGCTCCAGGTGGTCTGGAGGAAACTAATGATCTAGACCATTTCAAACTGGTTTTCGGGTGGGCTATGGGGTGAATACTGCCTTGGTTGGTCTGATGGATGATCTTCAGTTAGGACTTGACAAAGAAAGGGTGACTCTGTTGGTCCTTTTTGATCTCATGGCGGCTTTCGATAATATCAACCATAATATCCTTCTGGAACGTCTGAAGGAGTTGGGTGTGGGATGCACTGCTTTGCAGTGGTTCCAATCCTATCTCTCAGGCAGATTCCAGAAGGTGTCCCTTGGAGACTGTTGCTCTTCAAAACTTGAGCTTTTATATGGGATCTCTCAGGGCTCCGTATTGTCCAATGCTTTTTAACATCTACATGAAACTGCTGGGTGCTATCAGTATGCTGATGACACCCAAATCTATTTCTCCATATCAACCTCATCAGGAGAAGGCATATCCTCCCTGAATGCTTGCCTGGAGGCGGTAATGGGAGAGATAACAAACTGAGACTGAATCCAGACAAGATGGAAGTACTTGTTGTGCGGGGTCATTACTCGGGAAATGATATTGACCTGACTGTTCTAGATGGGGTCACACTTCCTCAGAAGGAACAGGTACGCAGTCTGGGAGTGCTTCTGGATTCACACCTCTCCATGGTTTCTCAGGTTGAGGCAGTGGCCAGATGTGCTTTTCATCAGCTTCGGTTGATACGCCAGCTGCGTCCATTTCTTGAGATTCATAACCTCAGAACAGTAGTACATTTGCTGGTAACCTCCAGACTTACTGCAGTGCACTCTGTGTGGGGCTGCCTTTGTACATAGTCCAGAAACTACAATTAGTACAGAACGTGGCAGCCAGGTTGGTCATCTCAAAGCCAGGTTGGTCATCTCAAAGAGACCATATTACTCCTATATTACAGGAGTTACACAGGCTGCCAATAGGTTTCCAGGCAAAATACGAAGTGTTGGTTATAACCTATAAAGCCCTAAACAGCTTAGGCCCATGGTATTTAAGAGAGCATCTTCTTCTGCACGATCCCCATCGTCCACTGCGTTTGTCAGGGGCAGCCCATCTGTGGCTGCCTTCAAGTCGTTTGGTGGACACTCAGGGACGGGCCTTTTCAGTTGTCGCTCCAAGACTTTGGAATGCGCGTCCCGCTGACATAAGATTCTCCCCTCTCTAGTGGTTTTTAAAAGAACTTTGAAGACCCATCTTTTTAACCAGGCCTTTTAGCTTTTGTAATTTAAAATATTGTAAACTGTTTTCATTTTAAGCAGCTTTTTGGAGTTTTAATTGATTTTAATGTTTTATTTAGTTGTATCATTGTTTTATGATTGTGAACCACTCTGAGACTTTGGTTTGGGGAGGTATATAAATGTATGTGCACCATTTTACCCAGGTCTGGGGTATTGTGTGTGCTTAGACTTCAAGCAGCCTGAGCAGACACTGAAGCATGTGCCTAGAGCACCCAGCTTGAGGGGAAATCCATCAATGCACCAGGCTCCTCACCTGGTGCATTGTCTTGACTAGGAGAGCTGGTCATGTGGTAGCAAGCATGACTTGTCCCCTTAGCTAAGCAGGGTCCACCCTGATTGCATATGAATGGGAGACCAGAAGTATGAGCACTCTATGATATTACCCTCAGAGGTTGGAGCCACTCTAGGAAAAGCATCTAGGTTCCAAGTTCCTTCCCTGGCTTCTCCAAGATAGGGCTGAGAGAGACTCCTGCCTGCAACCTTGGAGAAGCCACTGCCAGTCTGTGAAGGCAATACTGAGCTAGATAGACCAATGGTCTGACTCAGTATATGGCAGCTTCCTATGTTCCTACAGTACATTTAGGGATTTCTGGAGACCAGCTGAATTTTTTCCTGGCCTCTGGAACTCTGCCCAGCACAGTGTTGATTGTGTGGGTGCATGTGCCGGACATCTCACACATGGATTGGAATCATCTGGAGGAAAGGCAAGCTCAATCTTGCCTTCCCCCCATGCTCTCCCCACCCACTGAAAAGGGGTGACCTTATAATGTACACACGTACATATATTTGTATACCCGTGCATGTTTTTGTAAGAATGACTGTACCTGCTTTCATATTAAAAGTGAACTTGAGTATATGCCTCTCAAATGCTGTACCTGTGCTCAACAGAACATGTTAATAGCTATACCTGTGCACAGATCTGTACTTGTATACACTGTAGCAAGCATGGTGTAGTGGTTAGATTGCTGGACTAGGACTGGGGAGACCTGAGTTCAAATCCCCATTCAGCCATAATACTTGCTAGGTGACACTGGGCCAGTCACTTCTCTCTCAACCTAACCTACATCACAGAGTTGTTGTGAGCAGAAACTTAAGTATGTAGTATACCACTCTGGGCTTCTTGGAGGAAGAGCGAGATATAAAATGTAAACAAACAAACAACTCATAAGAGTGTTGAACATAGGGCTGGTTCAAATGAGCAGTGAATGTTACGCATGATAATGTTGGGGCTCTGTTAGGGCATAAAAGCTTTTAGGGTTTTGTAGCTCATATAGTGGATTATTCTGATGAATATCTCTCCAATAATTAAAGGAAGTGCGGATATCTCGTTGGCATGTCTTTAGTGACGTCAGGGAGGATGTGTTCTTCCTGCAGTCCTGATGCATATGACATTATCATGTGCATCAGCATATGTTCATTTGAACCAGCTCATAAGGTATGAATAGGGTGATGAAGTTGTTTTGATAACATTAAAAGCAGAAGGTGACTGTTTTCATCTGTTAGGTTCTCTGTCATCCTAGGACATTTGCTTGACTAACTGGGAATTTCCCTTAATTAAAAATGCAAGAGGACTGGGTGTGCTTTCATAGGCTTGTAACTGAAAAATTACAAGACAGTAATTACTGCCTTACAAGACAGTCTTATCTGCTCAAAATGGAGGCTCCAAACCAAAATGGGGGTTGCTCTGATAAAGTCTGATCACCGCCATCTAACCTTCAGATGGGAGGGGAATTTACAAAAAGGACCTCTCTATTAATTTGACCTCAAGGGTGTGTGTGTATTTGTGTCTCTGTGTGCATGCACATGGGAGGGGGAGAAATTGACCTACCGTGCTGTTGCTTTTGTGGCACACTTATAGACTAAGCATCTGGAAGATTTGTGGCATGGGGGAAAGTGGTTAAGCAAATAATGATAATGATAGTGACAATTAATCTATTATTTTTGTCATCTGTCCACCACCTAGACAGTCTTACAATGAGTATATCAAGTAGTCATGGAATGTACATGGCATAAACTCTGTCAAGTACAGTCTCCTGTTTGATAATCCTGGACCAGTGGATTTTGTAGCTAATTGTACTCCATATTTTGTTGTGTCAAAGATTATCCAGACAAGATCCATGATCATATTTTACAAATGTGCAAACAATTGTTCTATTTTACAATTGTTCTATTCTTCAATCCTTGTCTTATTGGTTCCATGTAATATTCTAATTTTCTGAGATTGTGGATTTGGGGTTTTCATGAGCTGTATGCCATAATCATCACAATTATAACAAATTAAGGCTTGACATCTCGCTTTGCATGTAGTGCGTCTGTCTCATATATCAGTTTCACCTTTTAATTTGCATTACTGAAATTAATGGACTTTTGCACGATATTCTAATTTTCGGAGTTTCACCTGTATGTTCTTAACTGTAGCCTGGGAAGAAAAAAGAGAAAATAGCCTACTGCTGATTTTCATTTTGATTCTCTTCCCTCTTTTCATTGCCTGCATTCTCCTGTGATTGGCATCCTATAAATTCTAGATGGAGAGATAACTGGATCTTTCTCATTGTTCATCTGGTGCAATTTGGCACCACTTAAGAGAAATAGAAATCTCAGTTGCGAGAACAGTCATTGTATGCTGATTATATAAATGTACTATTGTAATAAATTCAGATCCAATAAGGATTAGAACAGAGATGCATTATTTCTTTCAGGAAGCAGGGACATTTTTCTCTGCCACTATCCACACTATCATGTAGATTTCAGTGTTAAACTGATTGAGCCAATTGAGAAACAAACGTGCACTTCCTTTGGCCCTCAAAATTACAGATGATTAGATCTGAGGTTCAGAAATAATTGCTTTTGTAGAGTGAATCTAGTTTGTCAGCTCTTCTAGTTCACATTTTTGTGACAGCCTGCTTACTTTGGTTTAGAATCAAGATATCCGTATTACCTTCACAATCCCTGTCTGTCACTTATATTTTCAGCATGGCATAAGGACAATTTTGAATGCAATAAAATGGAAACACAGCTTAGAAAGCTTAGGTTTAGGGCATATTGAATTACTTGAGCAATCAGGTGTGGGAATGGGCACTTCCATGATAGAATGGGTAAAGGTATTAAAGACAAATATTTGGGTTAATTTCTTTGTCAAAATAAAGGCTTTTTTTTTTCTTTGTCAAAAGAAAGGCAACCAACAGAAGGATGGAATTCATTAGGGGGAAATCAGTATATAAATAAAGGCATCAATTATCAAATTATCAAGCAATTTTAATGATACCCCTTTTAGAAGAGATATTGTATAACAGGTATGCTCCACATAACAGTGGTGTGGGGAGGGGAACATTCATGTAATGTTCAGTTGCATTCCAAAAACCCAGTGAAACCAATTTTTTTAAAAAAGATTTTGACTGTGCACCAGATCTGGACCTTACACCATAGGTCAAGGACCCAGGTGGATTTTCCAGAGCAAGGAGTCTCATAGCCTGGGTGCTATTACAGAATATCCTCTCCTGTGGGTTGAAGGGAGAAGAAAGCCTCCTCTAAATATGTACTAAATGGAAAGAACTTATCCTTTAAGTATCTTAACTTTAAGTTATTAAGTTATTTTTTCATAAGGTAGACCTCCTCCTTGATCTCTGATGTGGAGTCATGCTCTGAACCAGTCACTCCCTTTAGGCTTGGACCAAACTACACCATAGGGCTGTTCACACAAGCAGTCCTACCTGTGCTTGCACAAGGGCTGCTTGTGTGGAACACTGGGCTCAGTCTCGATCGTGGTAGGGATGTGCACAAAGCTGGCTGGCTTGGTTTGGTTGCTGAATAGGACTGGGCCAGTACGATTTTGCCACCCATCGACCCCTGACTCCCAGGTTCGGTTTGGGGTTCACGAGTCAATTCTTTTAAAAATATAATTTAGTACTGACCCCCTCTGGGAGGCTTCTCCGAGGCCGCAGGGGGGTCCACAGAGGTTCCCCCACCACCGGCCATCCTGGTGACAAAATGCACCTGGTTTGGGTGTTCTTTGCCCCTTTCTGCGCCTTTCCCCCTCATAGTAGCCATTTTGGACGCCGCCACTCATGTGCAATGGGCCTCTGCGTGGCCTGGGTCATGACCGGGCCATTCAGGGCCCCATTGAGCATGTGCGGCGGCCTCCAAAATGGCCACTGCGATGGGGGAAAGGCCTGGAAAGGGACAAAGAATGCCTGAACCAGGCTATTTTTGCCTCAAGGAAGGCTGGTGGGGGAGGGGGAATCTCCATGGAAAACTCCCCCCCCCCCCCGGCCTTGGAGAAGCCACCAAAGGGGTATGTACTAAAAAAAAATTGATTCACAACTCTCTCCAATGGCCGGGGGGGCAGTCCAGGATCGGACCGAACAGGGGTGGTTTGTTTCAACCCCAGACTGTCAAACCAAACCAGTTTGAGGTTGAACCCATTAGACGTTGAACCTGTTTGCACATCCCTAGATCCTGGTGCTGCCCCAAATAGTAGCCTGATGACTTCCCCCAGGCTATTACTGAGGTAGAAGAATGTAAGTGTGCCCTTCCACTCCAGTCCCCAGTTGTGTGTCTGCTCGGGCTGCCTGCAGCCCAAGCAGACTCAGAGCTGGACAGCTAGAGTACCCACCAGTGCAGAAATCCCCAAATGCACCACATTCCTTGTGCAGTGCATTGTGGGATTTCTGGAGGTCAGGCTGTGTTCTCCAATCCTGCCTTCCCCTGATGCCTGCACCACTCACAGGTTGTGTAAATGACCTTTATTGCTTTGCATTAAAGGGTATGCTCTTTTATCATCTGAATGTCTTACCGATTCAGACAGATCCTGTTCATGCTCCCAGTGGGTGTGGTCTCCTTTCTAATTGTGTCTGCAGTTCTTGATGTCATTTGTTGGTGGACTGATTCCTCTCCACAGTGAATTTTCTTTGTATAAGATCCTGATGAACAGGAGGTCATCCTTATTCACTAACTTGATGAGTAACGCTGCCAGCAAGGCCTGCAAAGGCTTCTGGCTGGAACTGCAGATAGATGCTTATTGAGAAGTTCTGTCACATCAAACACCATGAAGGCAGATATGCTGGTATCTTTGGGGTCCATTCTTAAATTTACTTGACAGTGATTATTTATCTCTTAATGCATTTTGAGTCTGTCTTTCTATACAGGCAAGGCACGCATGGCCTTGACTGATTATCTTTGCCATGAAATTGATAGGGGACATGGTGACCTGTTGATCTGATTAGAGTGTTTGGCAGCTCTTTAAAGCTGATCATGAAGTGCTGGTAATATGATTGCAGGACAGAGCAGGGGTAAGAGAAGCTATTCTTGAGCATCCTGTGAGACGGCAGTTCTGTTTTACACTGCTGCAGCAACTAAAGCTGGCCTTATGACCAGGATATAAAGCTATTGCAGCCCTAGGGCCAAAATTAAGTACATACATTACTTATTTAAGCATTACTTTAAGTACATACAATATGCAGCCACGTGCCTGCTTCCCACCCACCCCCACCCCCATAGCCTGCCTGGGAGGGAAATTATCCAACTGCAGCAGATGCAAATGCAGATGCAGATGAAGCAGATGCAAAGGGAAAAGCTACCCCCTGCTTTTTCTGCCATGGTCCTGATCCAAATTAGGGACTATTTAAAAAAGAAACAAGTTGTTATGGTAAGAACTAATCTGCATACTTCCGCTTCACTATAATCTTGATAGATAATTACCATACTCACAAGTTAGCCCACTTCAGCCTTAAACATTCACATATCCACCATCTTGAAGGGTTGATGTGGATGACATCATCCCAAACTACACCATTAGGGTGTCCCTATTTGTCACTCATTACAACTGTATCAAATTTGGCTCATAGCAGTTAGGCGGTCCACAGCTTATCCCACTTACACCTCAAACATCCACGTGTCCGCCATTATAGGAACAGAGGAAGTGGCCATATACTGAATCAGACCATAGGTCCATCTAGCTCAGTATTGTCTACACAGACTGGCAGCAGCTTCTCCAAGGATGCAGGCAGGAATCTCTCTCAGTCCTATTTTGGAGATGACAGGGAGGGAACTGACATGCTCTTCCCAGAACAGCTCCATCCCCTAAGGGGAATAGCTTACAGTGCTCACACATTGTCTTCCATTCATATGCAACCATAATGGACCCTGCTTAGCTAAGGAGACAAATCATGCTTGCTACCACAAGACCAATTCTCCTCTCTTGAATCAGGGTGGATGACATCATTACAAATTACACCATTGAGGCATCCCTATGTGTGCTTACACCTGTAGCAGATTTGGTTGAAACTGCTTAGGTGGTTCACAAGTTAGGCTACTTGCACCTCAAATGTTTGCACATCTGCCATCTTGAACTGGGGTGGATGACATCATAACAAACTATGCTGCTGAGGTGTCTCTATGTGTCCCTACAACTGTACCCAATTTGGTTCATATTGGCCCAGGCATTGTGAAGTTGATAGTTGCAACAGAGACACTTGCTTTCCCCCACTAAATAGGAATTAGTCACCTTATTAAAAGGTGCTTCTTTTCCCAGTTACCAGAGGTATGCAAGTATTTATATAGTACATGCAACATATAGCCTCTAGATACAATTACTTGGATGGTGGTATATTTGTCAGCTCACTAAAAGTTCTAAACTTGAAACTCAGTAATACTCACTATTAAATTTACAATTCTGGATAGTTTTCCTAAAGCTAATAGGACATCACATAGCAGGGTACAACTTCAGAAGTAATTCCTGAGCCTGAGAGTCTTATGGAGCAACAGCCTCAATGGAAGTAATTTTGATAACAAGCTGCCACTTACTTACACCTCCCCACGAAACTGCCCCAAGACACTTGCTCTTTGTTCAGTTTCCATAGTGCATAACACATGCTGCAATTGGATGATAAGATATGAATTAACAACACTGCAATATACTTTAAATGAAGAGAACTTTTTTACTTTGATGCAAAGTGTCGAAATAATGTCACAGATTAGTGACATTCTGAATTGAATTTAAAATGTATCCCAGCAGGGTTAGGCTCAACACGATTCATTCATATATATATATATATATATATATATATATATATATATATATATTCCCAGTCCTTTGGAAAATAATTTTGTGTTTTGAATGTATGAGTCTAGGCTTGAAAGCAAACCCCACTGAGTTCTCGGCACACTATCTGACTTTGGAAATAGGAAAACAAACACACAGGTATAGAAGCGAGACGGCACCGGTATCTTCTGCTGTGCCTCTGCAGGTCTGCATTCACTTCCATGCATTTAAGCTTAAATAGGATTTAAGTATCCAAGCATCACATGGCAAAGCAGCCCAAGGAATTCATGATTTGCTGACACAGGCACACAGTGATCAAAATCATCAGTATAGAACAGATGTGACAAAATTCGTAAAGTTGGAGAGATTAAAGGAATTTGTTTCATGCCCTCTTGTGTAGGGAAGGAATACTGATGCCTTATTCCAGTAATAATTTTATATTGCAACAATAACCCTTTCTCTTGCTGTATAAATCCACAGAATGGGAAAAATGATCTTTTCTTGTAAGGCAGTAGTAACCAGCAGAGTATCCCTGGTGTGTGCAGTTGGTTTATAAAGATCAGACTTACGGCTTGTACTGGAAACAATAATACATTTCTATATTTTCTGATAGCTAGAAGTTTGTCTCAAATTTAACTTGTTTTCATTTTTTAAAAGTATTTAAACACTCCCAGATGCTTTCAGGTCTGATATTTAACACAACCTCCATTTCTATGTCCTCCTTGCTCATATGTGCAACGTGTAGAGGTCAAAAAGTTGTCCAAATGATAAATATATTGAAAGGGAGGAGCAGAAGAAGCATCTTTCTTTCCCAAGTTAAGGTAAAGAGAAGTGCATGGTCTTCTCACAAACTGCATTAGGAATTAAACTTCTTGGTTATGTTATGTAACGTTTTTGCAGAAAGTGGAATAGATCCAAATTTCTACTTAACCTCCAGAATAGGATGCTATGAAGCCAGAATGATCTAGCTCCAGATTCCAAATAACCAGCACTCTGCATTCTTCCACATTTGGTAGGTAATGTAGTGTCTACATTTGCCTGGAGCTTCCAGCTCTTCCTCAGAGTTCTGCAAACCGGAAAATGAAACCTTGAATAATTCTGCGGCATTCAGAAATCTCAGTGTATCAATGCAGTGTTCTTAGAACTGCTGCATACATGCCATTTTTTCCTTAATATATCCAGATAATGTCCATGTAACAGAGCTTGAGAAGGGCTAAGAAACAAGTACAAAGGTGTTTTTGACAAAAGACTTGAGAGCTCCAGAACACGTTCAAGAGTCATGCAATTTGCAGCATCTTCTCTTAGACAAATACTTGTGTTGTAATTCTCATGTTATGTTTTCAGTTATATATTTTATGCAACATCAGCTATAGGCATAGCTCATTAAAATGCACCCAAATCTTTATAGCAATGTGAGGAGACAATCCAGAATAAGTTTATTTATTTATAAGATAGAATGTCTGCCTTATCACATGTAGATTTGAAAATGCTCAGCTGTTTCCCTCCCACCCAGTCAGTCCAACTTCCAATTTTATGATCTTGGTGTGGTGGGGTGCAGGGGTTAAAAGTGAGCTATGGTGCATTTATGTGGGAGAATTAGAATAACTGAGTGAGGGTACGACACAACTTTACTTTACTTACAACAAGCAGCTAGCAATTATCCTTGTTTTCCTTGTAACATCTAGTTCTGCCCTAAGCCTGCAATCATATGAATGTATTTATTTAAAAACTGTTAAATCTCACTAAATCTTCCCAAAGGAGCTCAAAGCAGTTAACTAAAACCATACATTTAACAAGTTGTTCTAGTAAGAACTAATCAGCCACTTTCCTTTCACTGTCTCTACAACTGGACTAAATTTGGTTCAAATTGAGGTTCACAAGTTAGATCTCTTGCACCTCAAATGTTCATGCACCCACCATGTTGGATCAAGGTGGATGACATCATCACAAACTACACCATTGGGACATCTCAATGTGTCTCTACAGCTGTAGCAAATTTGGTTCAAATTAGTTAAGCAGTTCACAAGTTAGTCCACTTGCTCCTCAAATGTTTACATGTCCACGATTTTGAACTGGGTTGGATGACATTGTCACAATCTGTGCCATTGGTCCAGGCATTGTAAAGTTGATGGGGGCGGGGGACATATGGACACACGGACATACACACAGAATGCTGGGTGAGCTCATAAGCCTACTGGAAAGTAGGCTAATAAATCACAGCATTCGTGTTATGAAGGGACAAGGATGGTCAGACTTACTCCAGAGGCTGGCTGGACTTGCTTATGGCTGCATGCCTATCAACCACCATCCCCGATTAATGACATGGGTATGCGTGCACTGGTCTCAGCAGATGGCTGCTCTCAGTCAGCCCCACAAGTGGGTAGTGGTGGCAGAGCCCAAATCACCACCTTGTGTGGCCCCAAAGAGGGAGAGGCCTCTTCTGGGGGAGGGCCTGCCCCTCGGGAGGTGTGTGCAGTGCACACAGATGCATTTAGCAACAGTCCAACCAATGATGAGGGCTGGCACCCGAGGAGGGCTGCAGAGCTGGAAGTAGGGCAAGATGGAGACTGCCCTGTGACTCTGGAGGAATGCAAAGACTGGCTGGGAAGAGAGGGACAAGGAGTTGTGAACAGCACCTTTCCCAGGTATGAACTTTGAGGCCCCTGGGGCAGCTGGGGCCTAGGGGAGAGGATTACCCAGGGACACGGGAGATTCACAATTAGATAATAAAAACTAAAAACAGTGGCTGACATCCTGACAAATTATGCATGCTTCAAGCCCTTGTGAGCAAGTAGTGCTAGCTCCTGCACTATTTCCAGGGTCTTCTAAAACATGTACTGTTGTGAAAGCGGGCTTAGCTTCAGAGCACACTCTGGAACAGCTTTATCAGATCAGAAAGACATTGCTGACTGTTTGGGGTTTTGGACCAACTGCAATTCCTGAGTTGTTTCAAAGGCAGTCCCATGTACAACGCATTGCAGTAATCTAAATAAGGGTAGGGGGTGGGGTTACCAGAGCATGAATAACTGTGGGCAAGATATTACCATACAGGTAAGGTTGCAGCTGGTGCATCAGCTGAAGTAGATAAAAGGTGCTCCAAGCTACAGCGGCCACCTCTAGTGACAGTGCTGGATCAATAAGCACGCCTGTGAACCTGATTACATTTTCAACATGATCAGCTCTTATCTGAGAATAGCATTTTGTATTTTTTTGCCCAGCAAAAATGGGCAATCACAGAAGTATGTCATCAACATTAAGCCAGACAATGTAAGTATGAACCAGAATAATTCAGAATCAGGAACTTATTTTCAGACTTGCTGTAGCTTCATAATATTTAGAGAAATGCAAAGATGAGATGGTGGGCATATATCATACAGCAGTAGGCATCATGCATGATGAAGAAAAACTGTTTTGTAGATACATTTGCCACCTCCTCTCAGGCATGTACATTTATTTTAAAAAGAAGGCATTATAAAAACATGTCTCTGTTTAACAATTCCAGTAGTTAAATATGCATTGTGTGGGTGGAGGAGAGAGACAGAGAGTAAACTTGAAGAATTTATTCATGGGTACAGCCAGAATAATGCAAAAATTTAACTCTGAAAGGAAGCTATAAAATTTGCATGTTCAAATTTATATCTCGCTTGATACCCTCTGGGCCATGACAAGTAACAGATGCTGTCAACTTACAGCACTTACATAATATTGTGACATACATGAGTAAATGCAAGTATTTATCTTGCCTGTCAGGTTCTTACAAGGGCAATTTTTTCCACCTATATGCCCTTCCTGTTACTTGGATTATCTTGCTTGCACTTTCCTTCAGGGAAACTAACATAAACCATGTTTATATGCCAACTGGGAATCCATAACTTTAAATTCATGCAAGGTATCAGCTATTTTGTGCCATCATGACAATTTGTGGCTGTGAACCTAGTATTTGATGGCTTTGTGAATACAACTCCCTAACTGCAGAATAGGCACATCTTATATTTATTTCTGATAGAGCTTGAAATGTTATTATACTTATGGATACGTAATAGAAGTACTTGCCGGTGAGAGAAGGTACTTCTAGACTCTGAGTAACCTGCAGGCATATTAGCTTCACAAAAACCTGAAGAAAATACCTCAGAGGTCAAACCCCCCCCCCCCCAGCAGCCCTAGTGAAACTAAATAGAGTGAAATGTTTGCGGACTCCGAGGAAAATTAACAGGTAACCAGGTGGGCATTGCTAATGGAACTTAGAGATGAACAGAGGAGAAGGGGGACTTGAATAAAAAGTGTAGGAAAATTACCAGCTTGAAGAATGCCATGTCAAGACAGTCACAACCCCTTCTGCTTCTGAGAGCAAAATATGTCTAAAACTGTTTAGTTTTCCCACCAGCCATATCACACCTTTGTGTTTCTAAGGGGTGAGAGGCTTGATACATTTAACTTCTTGATGGGGTGGATTAACCTCCCCCACCCCCGAAACAACCGAACACCTGTATGTCTGTGAGCTCTCCTGAGGAATGGAGGCTAATTTGCACACTTAATCTGTTAATCTGCAGATGTGTACACCTTCACACACAGTCACATAATAAACGAATAGCATTCACTATTAGATACTGGGGGCTTTTAAATGATCACGTGAGCAAGTGGGTGGGGCCAGGGGCGTAACGAGGCTGGAGTGGGCCCAGAGACAAAATTTTAAAATGGGCCCCTCGCTGATACACACATACTCACTTCACATGTGACTTGCCTCTGGGGGGCCGCTCGAGGCGTGGGGGCCCCCACGCAGCCGCCTCCCCTTGCCTAATGGTAGTTACACCCCTGGGTGGGGGAAAGGCAGGGTTAAGATGACCTTCCCCACAGATGATCTGGACTGGCCCCAGCCGCACTGCTCTGCCACATACACATTCACCACAGTGGCAACTGGCACAGTGTTCCAGAGGCTGGGGAAATCCCACAATGCACTGTACGACAAAAGTGGTGCATTGGGACATTCCCCCAGGAGATCGGCACTCTAGGCACTCATCTCTGGGTCAGCACAGGTTGCAAGCAGGCTGTTCTGATAGACGAGCTCAGAGCCTGGATTAACAGAGCACTTACTCCATTAACCCAAGCTAAGAGCTGGGCTTCAGCACTGGGTTTGGTGCCTTGGCAAAGCCAGGTTCCATGTGTATCCCAGTAGTTCTGATTGGCAGTCAAGCCCCAGCTTGGATGTCTTTCCCTCCCTACAACCTCAGCAAATATTGATGAATCCATTAAACTGGTTTCACACCAGCCATTAACTCTTGAAACCCATTAGTGCTGAATGAAAAGGAGCTGGGATCGAGCACTTGTGCACCGCCCCCCAACACAACAAAACCCCAGATATGCAAAAGTTAAGATTTGCATATGAAGCAAGACCCAACTTAGAATATTAACACCTATCTCTGTTGCTAACTTTTCCCAGCATATCAGCCATAGGCTCAAGTAACACATGCACACCAGGGAAATAATGCAACATTAAGGGTATTCACACGGCCCTCATGTGGATGGGTGAGTGTGGGGGGAAAGGCAGGGTCCAACTCACTTTCCCCCCAGACGATGATGTGCCTCCTCTTTGGACCAGCAGGAAAAAAGCAGGATGCACACAGAATCAACAGGAAAAACAAAAAAAGAACCATGCAAAATGTAGAAACAGCGGGGCCATGAAAAAGTTGCCAATAATTGCAAAAGCACAAACTGTGCTGCATCTAAAGATCTAAGGATATATGTGGAGGGAATAAACAAAACACATATATCTGTTTTATCTGTAACTGAAGATACTATATTAATAGTCTGGAATGAAAGGAAAAACAATAACAATTATCTTGCAAATAGTATCTGCACATACATGTGACAAAAATATTGCATCTCAACAAATTGGACAAAAGTCATTGTAAAAAATAAATACAAATTCAACCCAAAGCTATATGTATTAGAAAAAGCAACATGAGTATATGAAAAAAATGTTGTTCTCACTTTTCCCCCAGACGATGATGTGCCTCCTCTTTGGACCAAGCAGAGTGGATTTCTGGAGGCTGGGACACTGCATCCTGGCCCTTGGGCATCCTACGATTTTGCACACGACCCCAGCAGCTTAAGGGCACACTTGCACCATTAACTTTGGCTAAAGTTTAGAAGTTGGGTTTGGCTGGGCCGGAGCGTCGGGATCCACATAGATCCCTGTGTTCCATATGAGCATCCTAGCCCAGGTTAAGCTGCCCTAGCCTGGGCTAGGCAGCTCATGAGAACAGCCTTATTTTGTAGTTTGTCCATACTTGCAATGATCTAATGCTACAAACTGCTATTTCTTTGCAAATGACCCAGCAGTGGTTCACTGGGGAAAGGTGAATATGACAGGCACATTTCCTATGTCATACTCTTTTGGAAGGATAATTTACACCAAGGCGGTCCAGAGCGGGTTGTGGTGTAGTACACATAGGGTGCCAACCAGCCCCAAACCCACAAGTCCATGGGGCACTGGGTTAGGTTGTTTTCAATGTCTGATTTGTTCAGAGAGTAGATTCTCTGGAAGGAAATGAGAGAATCCACTCTCATTTCCTACCAGAGAATCAACTCTCAGAAGAACACCTCAGACATTGCAAACTACAGAACCCAGGATACCATAGGCTTGTGGGTTTGGGGGGTGGTTGGCACCCTATGTGCACTACGCCACAACCCACTCTGGACCACCCTGGTGCCCCCCAAGTAGAATTATAGGGCTGCTTTAGTTTTCCAACAAAAAAAAAATAGCCTACACAAAATACACCTCTGGTTTCAGCAAGGTCCATTCTAATTCAGAATTCTTTCCAATAAAAATTCAACATTCTGCTGCATACAAAGGCTCTTTTTCATTAATTTTCATGCAGCAATGCACTTTTGCCCTGAATAAAGGATCAGAATACCATCCCAAGTTAACTCTTAAACTATGTAGTGAATAATTCTAGTCTTTTCTCATCTCTATGAGAAAAGACTAGAGAGCTATCAAAGAGAGCTAGGACACCAACAAGTTATTGAGGCTATTCATACGATGGGGTGAAATCATGCTAGTGGAAGCTAGCCCAATTTTGCCCCATCGTGTGAACCACGCCCAGTTGTTCCTAGGCAGGTACGATGGCCTAAGGAGCAAGCCCGAACTGGTTTGGGCACATCCCTAGTATGGATCTTCTACAGCCTCATTAGGTATACATGATTTATCATGTATAATAAGGAGAGCTGGTCTTGTGTTAGCAAGCATGACTTGTCCCCTTAGCTAAGCAGGGTCTGCCCTGGTTGCATCTGAATGGGAGACTTTATGTGTGAGCACTGCAAGATATTCCCCTCAGGGGATGAAGCCGCTCTGAGAAGAGCAGAAGGTTTCAAGTTCCCTCCCTGGCTTCTCCAAGATAGGGCTGAGAGAGATTCCTGCCTGCAACCTTGGAGAAGCCGCTGCCAGTCTGTGAAGACAATACTGAGCCAGATAGACCAATGGTCTGATTCAGTATATGGCAGTTTCCTATGTTTCTATGTTCCTATCTACCTACTATATAATCTACCTATTATATGAGCGGGCCTTGCCTCCTCCTCCCACCCTGCACTCATCCCACCATGCTGAAACACTGCCCCCCCCCCGCATAATTTAAGCCACCATGCATGAAGCTGGGGGGTGGAGGCTGGGGGATGAGCTGAGCAAGCCCCCCCCCCCCAACGGCAGCGGTGGACAGAGTGACTGCTGGGAACGTCTGTTCAGCCCATCAGCTCCTGATAACTGAGAGGTGCTCCAGTATGCCTGCACAGTTGAAATAGCAAGCCTGTGATGTCACGGGCTTGCAATGATCTATTTCAACTGTGCAGGTGCGCTGGAGCGCCTCACAGTTATCAAGAGCCCAGCGGCTGCTCTGTCCGCTACTGCTGCGGGGTGCAGGGAAGGCTTGCTTGGCTCATCCACCACAGTGGGGTGGGTGCGGGGTGGGAGGAGGAGGCCCCCCAAAAGCAGGTTTTGGAGGGCACGCAGTGGAGGGGACTCATGGTGGGGGTGGTCTGGTGTGAATTTTTAAAAAATATTTACCCCTAATAGGTAAAACAGCAGAGCACTAATGAAGAGAGCACACACTCTAGTTACAGTATAAGTAGCAGAGGTTTAGTTGTTGCAGCTATTTAGAGAAAACACATGGAGATCCTTGTAGAACTAAATACTAAGAATTTATTGGTTAAGTACACTAGGACAGGAAAGCCTAAACCTAATCTAAAGGATTACATAATGAGGGAGGGAGACAGATGTTTCCATCTGTTCTCTAAGAGGAAAGGAAGGATTGTGACTCAGCACAAGAAGTATGGAAGAGTCAGATCAGCGGTCATAGAGTAGAGACAGGTAGAACAGTTATGGTGACCCTTATTCACTATCTCTACTCCCAATGCCCCTAGTGGTCACTAGGAGAGTTGGTGCAAAATGTTGATGCACTGGAACTCCATATCCAACATCTGGGCACTCCAATTATCCAGGTGCGCCTCTGTCAGCAATGCATGTCAGCCAGCAATCATAGTCTCAACCTACCTTGGGCCCATTATGAAGAATGGCTAGTTGTAACAGACAGCTAAGCATGCATGATTGAAAGTTATGTAATGCACTGTTCTGATTGGCTGAATCATTAATTTTAGACAGTGAAGTATTACTCTTTGAGGCTATTCTCACGGTCATGCAAAATCAGGCTAAGGGAGCCTAGCCCGATTTTGCAGGACTGTGAGAACCACTGGGCTCGTAGCCGTGTCCTGTCTTATGAAAGTGGGTCACCCGCTTAAACAACCATCCCCTAAGCCCAGGTTAGTGGAGCGAGCACTCCGCTAGCCCAGGCTTTCTGATTGTGAGATGCTGCGCCAGGGCTCTGTGCCACAGCAACTCAAAAGTAGACCCCCCGATCGGGAGGCTGAAAAGCAGCTTCCCGGCTCGGGGGTCTCTCCAGCATGCCCTGTGTGCTTGTGCAGGGCATGCTGGAGCTTCCGGGGGCCGTGCGGCCTCCGATCCCCCCAGCCCCCACTGGCTCCATAACAGAGCTGGCAGTCATGTGGGTGGCCAGTTCAGCTGCCCAGAGCAGACTGACTGCCCCACAAACCCCATCCAGGCTCTTCTCACTAATTGTGAGAAGAGCATCTTTGTCTTTTAAAATATTCACTTTCAGTTAAAGCATTCATGTTCAGATTGACAGATTTTACATGAAAAACTAGCCATTTGGCCAGGTGTTCAAACTGCAGATTATGGAAGCAGCTGCCAGAATACAACTATAACATCAGGTACATTATATTCATGCAAACTGTGTAAGGGAAGAATCTAGAAATGAGAATACCAAGGTTGCTCAAAGGAGACTTAAAATAAAGAATATAACTACTTGCTGAAAGGCAACTCTGTTCTGATATGCTTAGGCTTTTTTTATTATTTAGAAGAAGAACAGCTGAAATTGCTCACAAATCATTCCAGGTGCATTAAATCCAGATGGTAAAAGTGTTCTTTAAAAAAAAAAAAACCCCATTAATTATAGGGCAGAAAAGTCTGTGACAGTTACTGTTTTAGCAAATAATTACTTGAAAAATATTGTTTTTCCTACCCAAGTTAAGTCAGCAAGCAATATAAATGTTTACATCCAAACTGATTATGTATTATCTAAATGGGAACTACAAAAATAAAAGGCAACTGCAGACAGTATATTTCTACAGGCCTTTGTCATGTGGTCTTGACTCATGAATAACATAATTAAGAAGATGTGTCTTCTTATTATTATTATTCTTCTTATTCTTCTTCTTCTTATTATTATTATTCCCCCCATGAGGCACTACCTTGGCATGGTTGTGGGGTTCAGGAAGCAGGCAGCTGCATAGCATGTTGGTTGTTGTTTCCACTTTTAGGAACACAGGAAACTGTCTAAGTCAGGCCATTGGTCCATCAGTATTGTCTACACTGAGTGGCAGCTGCTCTACATGGTTTAAGACAGGGGTCTTTTTCAGCCCTACCTGGAGATGCTAGGGATTGAAGCTGGGACCTTCTGCATGCAAAGCAGGTGCTCAGTCGCTGAACCACGGTCCTATCCAAACAGTAATCCATATCTGGATTGTATGACAGTAATCTTTCCATTTATATTATGAAAGCATGAATGGCAGTTGCAAGGTTTGATACCAAAAGGAAGAATTTCCATTATTTTGCCAGATGCCAGGTGTTAAAAAGCACTGTCTACTGCCACAACATAAGGATCAGTTATGGCAGTGGGGTGCGGGGCCAGACATCAACTATGATGCCTTGTGTGCTTTGGATTACAAAACCTGTTGGTCATAATTGCTTTATCAGGAATCGGTTTGAATTAGCTCACGTACGTCTTGTCCACAAAAGCTGGACATTAACTAGGCATTTAAACCGCAATGAAACTGAAAAATTAAAAATGAAATGGATATCAGAATATACAAATGAAATCAACGCATGAGTTTTGAACTATGGATTTATCCTGTAGTTTCATATTGAAGATGTGTGAATCATTCAATTTTCTTCTTCTTTTTTTGTAGTTATTTCCACATTCGTGAATGTTCAGGAAAATTTTCACACATATGCTATTTTCACAATTCCCCAGTGATGGTTTTGAATTGTTCCTGTGTATTGCATGCACAATAGGCTTAGTTCTACATCATTTCACTTTCAAAGTAGAGAACAGAGAACAATTGCAATGGATAATCATTGCAGCTCTACATCATATACATGCTGATCCCAGAGAAAAAACAAGATAGAAATCTGATGTTTCAGGACAGCTGCAAGCAATGTAGAAAAGTCCACTGAAAGTTCACCTAAAGTGAAATTCAAGGCATATTTAGGAGTTCTTCCTCAGACAACACTGAGGAATTGAAAATAGTTTTAATAAGAAAAGAAAAAATGATTTATTTATTTATTTATTTATTTGATTGATTGATTGATTGATTGATTGGATTGATTTACATTTCCCCCCAAAATTGGAATTCAAGGTGGTATATGATAAAAAAAAACAGACAGTTAAAAATCTCACTTTCCAATAAATGCAATAAACCATAACCAGCAGTTTCAAACCAACAATATAATAACCAACCACAATAGAAAATGCATACAGCAAACCAAAGGTTCAGAACCACAATTATTTCTGATTCAGCTCGCTAAACAGAAAGCAGGGTCTTAATTTGTCTATGAAAGGACAACTAAGTTGGCGCCTGACAGACCTCAAGAGGAAGTAAATGCCAAAGTATAGGCGCCGCCACTGAGAATATCTAAGTGACATTCAAAATGATTTGAAGGTTCATCCACAACTGAGGAAAGTATGTAAGTCAGGCCTGCTCAACTTAGCGCCCCCCACCAGCTGTTTTTGGACTACAACTCCCATAATCCCCAGCCACAGTGGCCAATAGCCAGGGATTATGGGAATTGTAGGCCAACTTCTGCAGAAGGGCTAAAGATGAGCAGCCCTGATGTAAGTCCAATAAGACTACAGTAGCAACATTTCTCAGGGCAGACAAATTATTCCTCACATTACCTAAGTTAGGGAAAGGTAAAGTTGTGCCATCAAGTCAATTTTGACTCCTGGTGCCCACAGAGCCCTGTGGTTTTCTTTGGTAGAATACAGGAGAGGTTTACCATTGCCTCCTCCCACGCAGTCTGAGATGATGCCTTCAGTATCTTCCTATATCGCTGCTGCCTGATATATTACCAGCGGGGATTCGAACTGGCAACCTTCTGTTTGTTAGTCAAGCATTTCCCTGCTGCGCCATGATAAATATTTATATACCATTTTTCAACAAACGTTCCAACAGCAGTACACACACACACACACACACACACACGGTGCTCTTTGCAGTCTCCCTGATAGAATTGAATAGGAATTACTTACAAGTGATGCTGACAATACATTCCAGGAACTGCAGTCGTGTACGTCATGGTCCACCATACCAAAAGCTAATGAAAGATGTCTTAGGATCAATAAGGCACAACAACCGCTATAAATCTGAAGGGAAAGATTATCAGTCACTGACATTAGTGCAGTTTCTGTGGTATGCTCAGGTCCAAAGCCAAACTGGCTAAGATACTGAAGCCAATAGCATTCAGGTGTACCAAGACATAAGAACAGCCCTGCTGGATCCGGCCCAAGGCCCATCAGGTCCAGCATCCTGTTTCATACAGTGGCCCAACAAATGCCGTTGGAAGCCTACAGGTAGTAGTTGAGGGCATGCCCTCCCTCCTGGAATTACTCCACTGCAACTAGTACTCAGAGGCATCCTGCCTTTGAGGCTGGAGGTGGCCTATAGCCCTCCAACTAGTAGCCATTGTTAGACCTCTCCTCCATGAAGTTATCCAAGCCCCTCTAAAGGCATCCAGGTTGTTGGCTGTCACCACATCTTGTGGCAAAGAATTCCACAAGTTGATTATGTGTTGTGTGAAAAAGTACTTCTGTTTGTCAGTCCTAGATTTCCTGGCAATAAAATTTCATGAGATGACCCCTGGTTCGAGTGTTATGTGAGAGGGAGGAGAATTTCTCTCTATCCACTTTCTCCACACCATGCATGATTTTATAGACCTCTATCATGTCTCCCCACAGTCGTCTTTTTCTCTCAACTAAATAGCCCCAGGTGTTGTAGCCTTGCCTCATAAGAAAGGTGCTCTAGGCCCCTGATCATCTTGGTGGTTGCCTTCTTCTGTACCTTTTACACTTCTACAATGTCCTTTTTTAGATGTGGTGACCAGAATTGTACGCAGTATTCCAGGTGTAGCTGCACCATTATTTTGTATAAGGGCATTAGAATATTAGCAGTTTTATTTTCAGTCCCCTTCCTAATTAATGATCCCTAGCATGGAATTGGCCTTTTTCACAGCTGCCGCACATTGAGTCAACACGTTCAATGAGCTGTCCACCACGACCCCAAGATGCTCCCCTGGTCAGTCACTGACAGCTCAGATCCCATCAACATATACTTGAAGCTGGGGTTTTTCACCCCAGTGTGCATCACTATATACATGCCAACATTGAACTGCATTTGCCATTTTGTTGCCCACTCACCCAGTTTTGGAGAGATCCTTTTGGAATTACTCACAATCTGTTTTGGATTTCACTACCCATAAGGGTTTGGTATCATCTGCAAATCTGGCCACCTTGCTGCTTGCCCCTGCTTCTAGATCATTTATGAATAAATTTAAAAACACCGGTCCCAGTACAGATCCCTGGGGGACCCCACTTCTTACTTCCCTCCACTGTGAAAACTCTCCATTTATACCTACCCTCTGTTTCCTGTCTTTCAACCAGTTAGCAATCCACACAGGTACTTGTCCTCTTATCCCATGACTGCTGTTTCCTCAGGAGTCTTTGATGAGGAACTTTGTTGAAAGCTTTTGGGAAATCCAAGCATACTATGTCAACTGGATCACCTTCATCCACACACTTGTTGACACTCTCACAGAACTCCACAAAGTTTGTGAGGCAAAATTTATCTTTGCAAAAGCCATGCTAGTTCTCTCCCAGCAGGGCCCGTTATTCTATGTGCTTTACAATTTTATCCTTGAGGATACTTTCCATCAATTTGTCTGGAACGAATGTTAAGCTAACCGGCCTGTAATTTTCCAGAATCGCTCCTGGATCCCTTTTTGAAAATCGATGTTGCATTGGCTACTTTCCAGTCCTCTGATACAGAGCCAAATTGCAGGGATAAGTTATATATTTTAGCAAGGAGGTTGGCAATTTCACTTTGAGGACTCTTGGGTGGATGCCATCCGGCCCTGGAGATTTGCTAGTTTTCCGTTTTTCCAGACAATTTAGAACATCAACTCTTGTCTCTTCTATCTGGCTCAGTTCTTTAGCCTCCATCCCCGAAAAGCCTGTTTCAGGAACAGGTATATGCTCAGTATCCTCTGCCATGAAGACGGATGCAAAGAACTCATTTAGCTGCTCTGCTACCTCCATATCCTCCTTAATAATCCCTTTCACTCCCTCATTGTCTAATGGTCCAATCACCTCCCTGGCAGGTTTCCTGCATCTGATGTATTTAAAGAAGTTATTGCTTTTAGCTACAAGTTCATGCTTTTAGCTACAAGTTCCTCAATCTCTCTTTTCACCTGCCTTATTGCCACCTTGCATTTCTTTTACCAGAGTTTGTGTTCCTTTCTGTTCTCTTCATTTGGACAGGCCTTCCAATTTTGGAAGGAAGTCATTTTCCCTTTTATGGCTTCTTTGACATTACCTGTTTGCCATGCTGGCATCCTCCTGGACTTAGTGGTACCTTTCCTCCTTTTGGGTAAACAATCTAACTGGGCTTCTAGTATTGTGGTTTTGTGTAAACTTCATGCATTCTGGAGTGAAGTGACTTTCTTGATTTTCCCTTTCAGTTTTCTTTTCTTTTCACCATACTCCTCATTTTGGAGAAGTTTCCTCTTCTGAAATTCAAATGTCTGCATTAGACTTCCTTGGTGATTCTCTCCCCGGATGTATGCTGAATTTGTTTGCACTATGGTCAAATAGTGGTTCCCTAAAGGGTCGATGACACTGACATCATGTACCAGGTCCTGGGTGCCTCTCAGGATCAAGTCCAAGGTCATCATCTCTATGGTTAGTTCCAAGAGCAATTGTTCTAGGGCACAGTCATTCAGCGTATCTAGATATTTGACCTCTCCGTCATTACTTGACTGTGAATTTACCCAGTCTGTTTGTGTGTATTGAAGTCACCCATTATTACAGCCCTGTCTCTCTTTGACACCTCCCTGATTTCCTGCTGCAATTCCCAGTCACTGGCACCATTACGATCTGGAGGGCAATAGCACGCTGCCAGTAGCACATTTCATTTCAGGCCCTGAATTGTCACCCACAGGGTGTCTGTGGAGGACTCCAGTCCACCTAGGTTTTTTTTACCTTGTTAGATTCTATCCCTTCTTTAACATACAGTGCTACTCCACCTCCAAGGCGCCCCTCCCTACCCTTCCTATAGAGTTTATGTCCAGGGATAACAGTGTCCCACTGATTCTCACTGTTCTACCATGTTTCTGTTATGCCCACTATGTCTATTTCTGCGTTAGCAACCAAGCACTCCAGCTCACTCATCTTGGCTCGGAGTCTTCTGGCATTGGCATGTAAGCACATATACGCTGAATCTCTTACCTGATGTATGCTATTTGACTCTTTGACCAGCTGTCACAGCCTTCTGTCTGCTCTTTATGTGGCTCTGCTCTGTCCTTTTCTGTTTTATCTGAATCCTTTGCACCCTCACACTTTAAAGGATGGCATTTGCCGAACTGGATATTGCCCAGCTCCTGTCGGCTATTCCCCAGGCGTCATTTTAAAGCTGCCCTGCAACTTTTTTTATTTTAAGTGCCAGCAGTCTGGTTCCATCTTGGTACAAGTGCAGCCCATCCCTTTTGTACAGGCCTTGCTTGCCCCCAAATGTATCCCCGTGCCAAACAAATCCAAATCCCTCCTCCCGACACCAACGTCTCATTCATGCATTTGTACTTACCTTCTCTTCTCCACTGGGCTCCTTGTGACCACAGGGGCATGTTCAAGGCTCCCTTGCACACTTCCCGCTAAACTCCTGCAAAACTCAAGTGTCCTATTTGCTATCCCTGTTGGCTATGCTCTGATCGCTATGCTCTGATCGCTATGCTCGTGGGCCTACACCTCTTATGTAGAGAGTAGGTTTCAAACTCTCAAAGACCCTAGTGACAATTCATTTAAGCTTTCTATATTGAGGATGGGCAGCAATAGCTGCTTAAAGAATAATCATCAATATTATTGCTTTCCCCTTCTGTTTTGTTATCAGTGTCATCATATTCTACATAAAGAAAAAGTGTTCTGTACTATTCAGTGTTTGATCTATAGATTTTTCATGGAAATTTGCACATCCCTAAATTCCATATTTTGTATTATATAGTACAAAGATATAAGAATGGTGGGTGTAATATAGATCTGGCAAGCAATGCCTACTGAATTCTATGATGTGTGCAGGTCATGTGTGCATGTGCACACATGTCCTCTCCTTCTTGTTCTTTCATTCTCTCACATGTGGGCTTAATTCCTTCATTCCTCTTTGAATCAAACCAGATTTTTTGTGATGCCTTCACTAGCAAATTTTGTTTTTTTATCTTCAAGAGGATTGCAAACTATGGTTTGATCCTGATTTACAATCATGGTTCAGACAAGTTGCTCTAACGATAGTTTGCCAGTTTTGATGTCATAGTTTGCCAGTTAGTTTATCGTTAGTTTAGGGCATACAGCCACTGCAAGAGTGCATCCTTTGGCTGCATGCATGCTGTGTAAATTAGGATGTCAGCCATGGAGTTCTCTCATATTGCTAATAATTTGTTGGAAAACATTGCTAATTGAGGTTTAGGAAGAGGGGATTGTTCTCATCGCCTCATTATAGTAATATCCTAAAACAACAAACGCTGAAGCAGTTCTCTCTTTCAATAACACGTTGCACTAAAGTTCTTAGAACGGGGCTTTAAAACTCCACAATAAATTAAGGCCTGAAGACAAAAGTCAAATCCGTGCCACCTATGACCTAGGGGAAGCCAATCTGTTAATTTTCAGTTTCTTCCCATTACCAATGCCATACTACATACTACATGTCATGTTAAATATGTAGTTTGCCCTTCCATTTCTACTTTTTTCTTTTGCAAATAGCCATGGAGAACAGAGGGGGGCTCATCAGGTTCAGGGCTATGACATGGGTGAGGAGGTTTCACTTTTCCCCTTCATGGCATAATCCACACACACACCCCAAGCCCTGAAGCCGTTATTTGACCCAGAAGGGAAGTTGCCATTGGCACCATAACGAGCTCGAGGGGGCGATTTTCACTGGGACTGTGATGCAGGGTGAAGGATTAAATTGTTCTGTCCCCCATGCCATGGCACTACTCTTGCGTTTGCCAGTTTTGATGTCAACTGTGGCTTGATTCAAAGAGGAAGTAAGGAGTTCAGACCCATGAACAGAAGGATAAGGAAAAGAAAAGAGTGAGCTCTTTCTTGTGTACATGCATACCCAGCTCATTCACAATCTTCTAAATGCAGCCATGATCTTAGGGAGCAATGGCAGGAGAGATGGAATGCCTTCATCTTCTGCTTGTGGGCTTCTCAGAGGCACATGAGTATTTGTTGCTGCTGCTGCTCTGTATTTTAGGTATGTGCACGGAACTGGCTGGTCCAGTTCAGTTCAAGGCTGGAGCAGCCTCAAACACAACCAGGCTAGTTCGGTCTGGCACCCCCTTGAACCCCTCCGGTTCACTTTGGTCCAGGGGGTGGTGATTCATGGGCCTTTAAATACGTGTGTGTGTTAGGGATGTGCGAACCGGTTCGGATCCGAACCGGTTCGTGTCCGAACCGGTTCCGGTTCGGAGGTTCGGATCGAACCGAACCACCCCTGGTTCGGTTCGAATCCGAACCGAACTGGGGGTGGTTCGTTTCGAACCGGTTCGGACCGGTTCGGATCGGTTCGGAAAGCTGAAAATTGGTCAGATGGTAGCTGGCACCCAGGGGTACCTGTCACCCAAACCCCAAAGCAATCGGACACTCGTACGATTTTTTATGAATTTTTGAAAAATATTTTTATTTTTCTCTCATAGGATATAATGGGACCCGAACCAGGCCATTATTTCTTATTGTGGAGCACTCATGGGTGCCAACAACCATGCAAACCCTGAAGCAATCAGACACCCCTATGATTTTTTATGAATATTTGAAATATTTTTAATTATTTTTCTCATTGAGTATAATGGGACCCGAACCAGTCCATATCCCCTGTTGTGGAGGACCTAGGAGCACAAAAGCAGGGTGGGTGGTAGACAGGCATGGGTGCCTACCACCCAAAAAATCTCAAGGTAATTGGACACTCCTCTGATTATTGGTGAATTGTTAAGTGTTTTTGAATTCCTCATAGAGAATAATTAGGATTGCAGCAAATGTATAGCTTCACGTCGGGGGGAAAGGGGTGTCGTAGAGTGCAGTGTGGTGGGTGGTAGTTCCTAGGGTGGGCAAGGAAGCTATCAGAATTATTTGAAAGGAATTGGGCAAAGAGGTGATTTTTAAGTGATTTTTGAAGTTTACGCGTCTTTAAGGTTTTTCCTCATAATAAGTTATAATGGAACTTTCAGCAGCCCTATAAGTGCACATGGGGGTGCTGGGGTGGCCCAGAGCAAGTGGTGGTGTAGTGCACATAGGGTGCCAACCACCCCCATGGGTTTCTAACCCATGGGGTACAGGGATCTCTGGTAGGGGCACCCCCATGGGTACAGGGTTCTCTTGTTTCTGAGGTATTGAGTGTGGATTCTATGATAGCAAATGAGATTTTCAATGAGACACCATCAATCCACTCTAATATGCTATCATAGAATCCACACTCCGCCTCCTGCTTCTTCTCTGTGTGTGTGCTTAGTAGGGGTGTGCAATTTGGGATTTCAGGTGATTTGGCTCGGACCCGAACCGAATCACCCCTGTTCTGTTTTGTGCCCGAATCTGGGTCACCCGAATCACCCTTGATTTGGTTCGGATTTGGATTTAATCCAAATCCGAATCGATTCGGGGGGGTAAAAAGGGGACCAGGGGCAAAATTTTGGGGTGGGGTGGTAGTGCCCAATGGGTAGAGTCTACCACCCCAATTTCAGGGGGATTGGGCAAAGGGCTGATTTTTGGTGAATTTTTAAAGTTTTAGTGACTTTGGGGCAGTTCGGGGGCATAGCATGGGATCTGGGCAAAAGAAGTGGGGTGGCGTGGTAGTGCCTAATGGGTGCAGACTACCACCCCAATTTCAGGGGGATTGGGCAAAGGGCTGATTTTTGGTAAATTTCTGAAAATTTCATATCTTTGGGGCATATTGGGGCATATTGGGGCAGAAAGTGGGGCCTGGGGCAGAATAGTGGGGTGTGATGGTAGTGCCTAATGGGTGGAGGCTACCACCCCAATTTCAGGGGGTTTGGACAAAGGGGTGATTTTTTGAGAATTTTTGAAGTTTTAGTGACTTTGGGGCAGTTTGGGGGCAGAAAGTGGATCTGCCCCAAAATAGTGGGGTGGGGTGGTAGTGCCTGATGGGTGGAGGCTACCACCCCAATTTCAGGGGGATTGGGCAGAGGGCTGATTTTTTGAGAATTTTTGAAGTTTGGGTGTCTTTGGGGCAGATTGGGGGCAGAAAGTGGATCTGCCCCAAAGGAGTGGGGTGGGCTGGTAGATAGTGCCTAATGGGTGGAGGCTACCACCCATCCCCAATTTAAGAGTGATTGGGCAGAGGGGTGAATTATGGTGAATTTATTTGTATGAGGTTTGTCTTCATAAGGTGAAGTGTGCTAAATTGATTACTTCCTCATATTATTCATAGTAAAGGAAAGTGTGAAAAAGTGAAAGTGGGGTCATGAGAGTTGTTTAATTGAAAAATATCTCATTTGCTATGATAGAATGAGAATTCACACCTTTTCTATTCACCATAATTCACCCCTCTGCCCAATCACTCTTAAATTGGGGATGGGTGGTAGCCTCCACCCATTAGGCACTATCTACCAGCCCACCCCACTCCTTTGGGGCAGATCCACTTTCTGCCCCCAATCTGCCCCAAAGACACCCAAACTTCAAAAATTCTCAAAAAATCAGCCCTCTGCCCAATCCCCCTGAAATTGGGGTGGTAGCCTCCACCCATTAGGCACTACCACCCCACCCCACTATTTTGGGGCAGATCCACTTTCTGCCCCCAAACTGCCCCAAAGTCACTAAAACTTCAAAAATTCTCAAAAAATCACCCCTTTGTCCAAACCCCCTGAAATTGGGGTGGTAGCCTCCACCCATTAGGCACTACCACCACACCCCACTATTCTGCCCCAGCCCCCACTTTCTGCCCCAATATGCCCCAATCTGCCCCAAAGACATGAAATTTTCAGAAATTTACCAAAAATCAGCCCTTGGCCCAATCCCCCTGAAATTGGGGTGGTAGCCTGCACCCATTAGGCACTACCACCCCACCCCACTCCTTTTGCCCAGATCCCATGCTATGCCCCCGAACTGCCCCAAAGTCACTAAAACTTTAAAAAATCGCCAAAAATCAGAGGAAGGTCCAATCAACTTGAAATTTGGGTGGCAGGTAGAACACAAGGTCCCCTTTCAAACCAGCTATTTTTTGAGATCCGAACCGGTTCGGTTCGGATCCGAACCGGTTCGGATCCGAACCGAACCGGGGGGTGGTTCGGCAAAACCAAAACCGAACCACCCTGGTCCGGTTCGGACCCGGTTCGGATCCGAACCGAACCGGGAGAACCGGTTTTATGCACATCCCTAGTGTGTGTGTGTGTGTGTGTGTGTGTGTGTGTGTGTGTTTGTGTGTGTGATTACCTTTTACTCCCCTTGGGGCAGTTCCTGGAGGTGGTGGTGGGGATCCGTGGTGGTCCCCTCTCCCCTCGCTGACCTTTGAAATGACCCCCTCGCCTGGTTCAGGCACTCTTTGGCCTATTTTTGGCCTTCACCCGGCGGCCCAGCAGCAATTATGCAGGCCATGCATCTCTGCACATGGCCTCTTTGAAGGCTGGCAAGGGGGAGGGGAACCTCCGCAGACCCCGACTGCTGCCTCCAGGAATTCCCCTGAGGGGAGTAAAAGGTAAAAAAAATGTTAGCCCCCAAGGGGGGTGCCAGTCAAGGTTTGAACTGGACCAGCCCCAGTCCTAAGAACAGGTTCGCAGGATGGTTCAGGGGTATACTTGTAAAGCGGAATATGACAAGGATTTCCCTTTAGAAGAGGACATTTCCTTCCTAAAGGCCTGGCGGTGGAGGGAGAGAAAGAATACTTTGTACTTTAGCAGAGGCCACTGCGGAGGCAGTGGAGACATCGGTGGTGGCAGAGGGTGGCATTGGGAGCTCCTTCCTGCCCCTCACCGGCCTCCTGAAGAACAGCCCAGGCCGACATTTCCTTTTACAAGTATATCCCCAAACCAGCCTACAAACCAGTTTGGTCTAGTTCAATGGCTGAAATGGATTGGACCTGGTTCGGCTGAACCTGGAACTGAACTGGGCCAAGTCAGTTGGAAACTGGTCCAGATTTGAACTGAACTGGCAAAAACGGTTCTGTGCACATCCCTAACTGCAACTACTTGACTGTTAAATGTGCCACTTTCAAAGTTTTATTCTAAATCTGCTTAGCAAACAGGTCTAACTGTTTCCTCTTTTTTCTTAGCTTTTCCCAGACAAAAGTCCCCACAGAGGGGCTATTCCCATGATCATCCAAAATCGGGCTAGGGGGGCCTAGCCCGATTTTGGCTCATCGTGGGAGCCACCAGGCTCACAAGCGAGCCCGGTAGCTCCTGGGTGGTTAACCCACCTAAATACCCCTCCCCTAAATCCGGGTTTGTGGAGCGAGTGCTCTGCAAACCCTTTTTTTTTTATCGTGAGTAGCTGCGGCGTGGCTCCGCGCCGCAACTACTCATCAGGAGACCCCCGGAGGGGACGCAAAAAGCCAACTCCCAGCTCCAGGGTACTCGCCAGCATGCCCTGCGTGCCCACTCTCCTTAGCCCCTGCTGGCTCCGTCATGGAGCCAGCAGAGCTCAATCATGTAGGCGGCCAATCCAGCCGCCCAGGGCTCCCTCCCTAATTGTGAGTGGGGAGAGCGGGCTTAGCCCGCGCTCCCCACTCAGCTCACCAAACCGGGTCTCACCGATCATGAGACCCGGCTCAGAGTTTCAAAACCAAACCTCCAGAGACCTTCTTAATTTATCTTTTTCTCATCTCATCCCAACCCCATTGGCAATCCTTTCTGTGTTACCTTCACTGCATGTGGTATGCACATCCATTCTGCTAGTTTTATTTAGTTGTTTCTCCACACTTTGTGGCTTTCCTGCTTATTGAACATCGTTCATGCAACATTTATCCTACATGCTTAAAACCTGCTTGACCAAATTAATACTGAGGCTACTACTACAAAATTGGCTTCTCAAAACTATTTCTGTACAATCTATATCTCATTCCATACTATTGCTCCGCCTACTCCTTAAGGAAAGTAAGCTTGTGAAATGATCCAGCTTTCTGTGTGTCCATGTCCATGTCCATGTCTATGTGTGTGTCCTATCAACTTCACAATGCCTAGACCGATTTGAAGCAAATTTGGTGCAGTTGTAGGGATGCATAGGGATACCTCAATGGCATAGTGGTGATGATGATGATGATGATGATGATGATGATGATGATGATGATGATGTGATGATGATGATGTGATGATGATGATTTGTGATGATATCATGCACCCCAGTTTAAGATGGCAGACATATGAACATTTGAGGTGGAAATGGGCTAACTTGTGAAGATGGTAATTATCAATTCAGCTTATAATGAAAGGAAAGTAGGCAGATTAGTTCTTACCAGAACTACTTGTTTTATTTGTTTTATTTATTTGTTTGTTTGTTTTTATTTGTTTTATTAACCTACCATTCATTTCTAATTTCCATTTCATTAGTGGGATAATAAGACACTGGGAAGCTTTCTACTGAAGGCTTTTCAGTTTGTTGTTATAGCCATTCTCTATTGGAGAAAAAGCTCAAGAGACACAGGAAGCAGTCACCATTGCTCTGCTTGAAGTTTCAGCATGGACAACAGGCACAATGTTCCTTACCCTCTTGAAGATGTTGTGGTTACAGCAGTAGGTGATCCTGTAAGCATGGAAGGCCAAAAGGGAATTGTGAGGATTTGATTGAATAAAAAGATTGGGTTTTTTTACCTCAGGTATTTTGCAAAGGCAATGTATTTTAAATGTTTTCCAAGGTCTCTTGGTCTGTGCAGTGGAAGAATAGGACAACAAGAGAGAGATTTCTGATGCAACAGCCAGTGTCTCCTTTATATTACAATGACTGTCTGCTGAGCAGTGGCATAACTAGGGGGAAGTGGGCCTGTGTTCACCCCCTCCCCAGTGGTCCCTCGGAGTGAGGGAGATAATGAAGAAAATATGGAGGGGTGGAGCAGGGGGTGGGGCTCTCAGGAGCTGGGGCCCCTGGGTTCTTTGACCCCATCCACTCAATTATTGCTACAGCCCTACTGCTAAGCCTAAGAGAGGGAAGGAATTCTATGTGCAGGCTCTTATGTTTGCTTGAGCTGGCTTAAATGAAACAAGAAGAAGGAACAAAATAGTCACATGGAAGTTTTTGACACGGGGCTTTAAAGCTCTTTAGCTTGCATCTCCTCTGGAATGGAGGGGATGCATTCACATATCATCCAGATTTACCCCCAAGTCCCTTTGAGTTATCAGGAAGCAGTTCACACACAAATTGGGTTTTTCACATTAGAGAATAGCATTAGAAAATAGCCCAATTTATATCCAGGGTAAAAAAATCCACTATTTGTGTCTGTGTTTTGGTACAACTTCGAGTTCTCAGTAAAGCCTTCCAGTAAACTCATGGTAAAGCTTGCTGTGTGTAAACGTCCCTGGTTTATGAAAGAGTAGCCCCATTGAAACAATGCTGCCCCTGATTTTTCAAATTCCAAAGTGATGTGATCACCAGTCTATGAGGCTATTCGCACAATGGGAGAAAACTGGACTAGCGGAGGCTAGCCTGATTTTCTCCCATCGTGTGAACCACCAGGCTCGGCTGCAAGCCTGGTGGTTCCTTAGCGGGTAACCCACTACAGTGCCCCTGCCCTTAAACCAGGTTTGCGGAGCAAGCGCTCTGCAAACCCTTTTTTTTAACTCTTGTGTTGCCGCAGCTCTGTGCCACAGCAACCCGTGAGTAGACCCCCCTGGGAGGCTCAAAAGCAGCCTCCCAGCTGGGGGTCTCTCCAGCATGCCCTGTGTACTCATGCAGGGCATGCTGGAGCTTCCGGGGGCCACACGGCCCCAAAACTCCCCAGCCCTGGTTGGCTCCATGACGGAGCTGGCAGTCATGTGGGTGGTCGCTACGTCCTCCCAGAGCAGACTGCTGCTCATCTGCGGGTAGCGCAGGCTAAGCCTCCTCTTCCCGCAACCCCCCTAGAGGCTCTTCTCATGGATCATGAGAAGAGCCTCACTGAATCCCCATTCCCTCAGTCCAGGTCCAAAAATATCATTATAGCCTCCCTAAAGTGATAGCTGGGATAGTGCTAGGATAGTGCTAGGGATAGTGATTGCTGTAGGGGAAGTGCAAAGATTTTTTTGGACCTGGACTAAGAGAATGGTGGTTCATTTCTCTAGCTCATTCCCCCCTCCCCTATCAAATTACCCAAGAAAGCTCATAGTAAACCATCTGCTGTTGGCTTAAGGTCTGGCAATTAAAGGCACCCTCCTCATCTGCTTATCCCTGCTGAAGCTCCCTGGGCCCCCTGGAAAGCCACTGCTGAGTCAGAGAACCTTCAGCAAAAGAGTGGGATGTGGCCAGGGGACTGCAGGGGGAGTGGAAGTTTCCAGAAACTGTGAGTGCAGCACTTTTCCTCATGGTTGCCAGGTGTCCCCTTCCACCTTTTCCTAAATGCTCCCACACTTTATCTATGTCATCACCAAAGTACCCCGACCCTCAGCAATGGCTTTTCAGGGAGCTTCAGTAGGGAGAAGAAGATGGAGAAGGTGCCAGCTTGTGCTACCAATACAATCTACTTGTACCAGTGATACAAGTTGTGCCAGCAATGCAGTCTTGATGCTACCCTCTTAAAATAAAACATAGGGAAGCTATTCACACATGCAGGCAAAACTGGACTAAGGAAGCCCAGCCCAGTTGTGTCTTTGTGTGTGAACCACCGGGATTGGGCCCAATCCCAGTGGTGTCTCGGCAGCAAGCGCACCAAGGCAGCCACCCTCTAAAACGAGGTTAGGAGAGTGAGTGCTATCCTAACCCTGTTTCCGCGAACGTCTGCCAAGCAGCCATGGCTGGCAGATGGTGGGGATCACAACAACACTGGGGAGGGGAGGGGGATCTCCAGAATGCACCATGCACTTGTGTGGTACGTTATGGTCACTTCAAGGTGGGGTGACACAGGGCGACTCATCTCAGCACCTCGACCCTCCAAGCTACCAGTAGCAGCCGGTAATCATCTGGGTGGGTGCTCTGCCCACTAAAGAGGGAGCCCTGTGGGGAGGTAAACTTTTTAAGGCTTCCTCCCTGCTAACTGCTTATGAAAATGGGCTCAGAAAATAATTAAAAGCATTAAACGCACTGGGCAGTATGGAAGGGTGCACCTAACTTCAGTTCTACACCTTCTACCTAGCCTAAGAGATGATTTGAATTGACTGCTTTATATTTGGAAAGGGGAGGCAAGAGTGGACTGAAACTGAATCTAACCTGTTCCGCATCACCACAGCATTGTCACATTTGTTGTGCATAAATATTTCTCTGCTTTGTAAGTGAGAAAATGAGGTCATTCACACAATCAAAAGCAGTGTTTTACTTGGGTTTGGGAGTGGTGTGTGCTCCCAATTTTTGGTTGTGTAGAAGCAAGGTTAGAGGAAAATCTGGATAGAAGTGATTGAGGTGCGTCTCATGATCAGTGAGATCCACCGGAGGGGGTTCTGCAGGGAGAGATAGACAATCAAGGCAGCAGCCCGCTTTCCCTTAGCCCGCTTTCCGGCGATCGTGAGAATACCCTCATTATGTGGAAGCAAGGTAGGAGAAAAACCTTGGTAGCTTTTCCTCCTATCTTGCTTCCACACAATCACCTACCCAGGTTTTCCTCTTACCTTGCTTCCACACAACTGAAAATTGGGAGCACTCACAGCTCCCAAACCCAGGTAGAACATTGTGTGATTGTGTGATGACCTCATTGACTTGTGACTTGGAATTCCTTCCTTTGTGGTTGAATTTTTAATAAGCAGAAACTAGAAGAGTGTTGGCTGATATGTCCTCCAGTGTAACACAGGTTATTCTGAACCACCCACGCCTCTGAGGTCAGCTAAAACACACACCTACATAGCTGCACAACAGCACCAATCTGCTATTGCTTACTGTTGCACAATTGTATGTTGAGACGCAACTTGCATTAGGAATTACATTGCCTATCCTGTCCTTTTAATTTCAATGGGGCTACGGTGAATAATTTTCTTCATCATACCAGCTGATAAAATAATAATAATAATGGCAGTTACAGCTGTGCATCTGCTGAGATCAATGATTCCTACAAAACCTATTGTGCATTAAGCCTCTGTTCATATAAACTTCAAATTAACTTATACCAGTATATAGAAAATATACTTAGTGAAGAAAAACCCACCATTTATTTTTTTGTTTCATCACCTTTTAATAGATTGTTACCCATTCCATCTTTAGGGTGAGACATATTATTGATTAATCTGACTAAACACCTGGGGGCATTGCCTCAGTGCTTGTAAATATTCTCAAGTTTTCACTACAGTATTGCCAAAATCTTATGAAGACACAGGAACAACACCAATTAATTTGCTCCAGTAAGAAGTGTAAGTTTGTACCAGATTCAAACTGTGATGGATCTGAGGCTGGTATTCTCTTTCCTTCAGCCAAGCAATGTAAATACTATTTTCAACATTTCATGAATAAACTGAACTGCCAAAAAAGATGGACAATCAATTAACAGTCATAAAATACTGAGACTACATCTACAGCATATTATGTTGTATATTGTATATAGCTTATACTAAACTGAAAGAAAGAGGTCAAGGTGGCCAGAATATTGAGGCCACTCTTACTTCATTGGCTTCATGAAAAATGCTTCTTAAGCATTTGGATTCCTTTCTAAGATACAGCATAAGGAAACAGATTTTTTTTTTTAAACAGCCTTGTAATTACTAAACTACTTTGTACTGTGCTCTAATAAAACTACTTACTAAGAAGCCCAGTGTAGCCCACCAACCATGCATTGTGGCCTGCTGGGTAAAAGAGAACTCTCCATTTTTATTTTTTATTTTTTTGCAGTTCCAGTTAGGCAGCAAACCAAGAGCTTTATTGAGTTTTTGAGTGTCTCAATTCAGCTTGGTAAATCATATAAGCCTAATCTAGAATTTTACATCTTCTGGAATATGTAATTGACAAATATTATTGCACTTTTAATATACAGACCAACAAAGTGCAGAATACTGTAGACTTCATTTTAATACAATACCTGGCTATGGATGAGAGCTGTGTATTTCAACTAACGCATCACAGTCTTTCACATATGCAGAGACATGGGAGTCTCTCTCATATCTGTAACAGATGGAGGAAAGGCAATGTTCAAATGGGTTCTTGGTGTAATTGAAGAAGTGTTCCCTGTTCCTTCACTGAGGTCAGTCATTTGGAATGAAGCAGAATTAAAAAAAATTAGGACCATGGAAGGAAGAATTATATTCCACTAACAAGGCAATACAGAGTCTGCCGCTTAACCCAGGTTTCGGGCAGAAGTGCACCCGAAAATGGATTAATGGATCATGTGTCTGCCGCAACTCCTTGCAGCCATGGTGAACAAAGTCGGGGAGGGAGATCCCAGAAATGCACCATGCACTTGTGTGGTACATTACTGGGGGTCCAGGGGTGGGGCACTGTGTTTTGTCACCTCCCTTCACCCAAACCCTGGAGCGCCTGAATGAGCTACGGCCAGGCACAGGAGCGATGGAGAGAAGTCATCACTCACCTGGGTGAGCGATCCGCCCAAGGAGGGGTGATTGATCATCTGTGGGGGTCTCCCCACAGAACCCCTTTCAGCTCTGCACGCTGATCATGTGTAGAGCCTTAATGAGTGAAATTGGCTTTATTTTTCTTTTGCTTTAGACTTACTGAACCACTGAAACTGGTTATCTCCTGATAATTATACAGATGTTTATAGAAATGTGTAATTTGATTCACTGAAATGGTTATGAGAGAAGAAGAAGAAGAAGAAGAAGAAGAAGAAGAAGAAGAAGAAGAAGAAGAAGAAGAAGAAGAAGAAGAAGAAGGCAACAGCAGCAGCAGCAGCAGCAACAACAGCAAAACTTGTTAAAACACAGTGAGGTTGCCTTTGTTTTAATGTTAACTTTGCATCTCTTTTCATGATTATGCATAATGACAACATGATCTTTTTGCTTTCTATTGGGTATGCTATTGTCGTAGTTTGGACTTTTCTCCATAGTGCAGCACCATAGTGCAGCTCCTGGCAAATGATAGCTGCTTTAGAAAACTCTTGGTGCTGAAATATATTGAAAATTAAACAAGACAAGTTGCTTTCATAAACTGAAAATTTCCTGCCGCATTGCAAGTAGATAAGGAACATCATCGGGATGAGTGCCAGGACAGTACAGCTAAGCTCTAATCATTTCAGATATACGGATGATGGGATTTAAATAACAAATCTTGCTCCTCATTAAGCCTTAAGAACAGAAACTTTTGGAAGCCAATTCAAGCCTAGGGCTTTTTTTGTTTGACTCTTGGATTTTGTTTTGGATCACAGAGCAAACCGCTTCATATAATATGAGCTTTTTAAAAAAAGTGTTGAGATCCTGATGGCAACAGGAATAATTAATTATTTCTCCTGACTGTCTTTTTAATGTATTTGGTTAATAGCCAACTTCATTTAAAAGAAATTCCTGGTAGCCATGCCAAGAAACTGGTTATATTTAGTGCTTTGTGAACCACTGATATGGGGGAAAAAAACCACCAGATAATGTTCTGGCTTTTAACTCTTAAATTTACTTTCCTAATCCGCAACACTGCTCCTTCTTACACACTTATACCCAAATTAATATGTTTGTCATCCCACATTTCTTCCATCCTCTGCCCGGTTCTGTTCTAATTAACTCCACTATCTTCCTGTCATCCCCTACCATCCCCTCTCCCTCCCCCTTGCTCTTTCTCTTTAGAAGATTGCCCTCTCCTCTATGTTTTCTCTTTTATCTTTTCCTGCTGCTATCTAGAAATGTCAACGCCACTCTAGCCCTGGCAACCTTCCTGGTATATGGGTCATGCTGTCTTCCTTGTCAAACTCCCTTTAGCTTTGACTGGGCTACTAACAATGAATGCTAATTAACGGGTAGTCAATGCCAGGCATGAATGCAAGTTGTACTTAGCCAAAGGCTTGTGTGACTGACAGTGTTCTGCTGAAAAGAAAGAAAGAAAGAAAGAAAGAAAGAAAGAAAGAAAGAAAGAGAAAGTTTCTCAATTTGAGCAGCAAGAAATGTTGAATTTTTTATACTGGATAGCGAGAAGCAGTCTTGGGAAGCAACAAGTACATATATTTTCCAGGTATTTTTCATGGAAGTTATCTTTAGAAACGAAATACTGGAAATATGAGAAACAAAAGCTATCTTGTATCTATTGGTGACCCAAAATGAGGAAGGATTTGGCATGTATTTCTTCCCTGTGAATTGTTCCCCCTTCTAGGCAATTTTTCCTTTGTGAAAAATTTGTGAAAGAGTGTGAAACTTGCAATGGGCTCCCATTGTGGAGGCAACTGAGCTGACCCACCTTTGCCTAAGAGCCAGTGTGGTGTAGTGATTAGAGTGCTCGACTAGGACCGGGGAGACCCAAGTTCAAATCCCCATTCAGTCATGAAACTAGCTGGGTGACTCTGGGCCAATCACTTCTCTCTCAGCCTAACCTACTTCACAGGGTTGTTGTGAAAGAGAAACTCAACTCAAGAAACTCAAGAACGGTGTACTATATAGTACATGGAGGAAGAGTGGGATATAAATGTAAAATAATAAAATCATCATCATCATCATCATCATCTAGTAATCAATGGTTGGGAGATAAATGGGCATGCACATCTGAATGTCTGTCTCCATCCACATTCTACCCTAATTTCTCAGGCATTACTATATGAAACTAGTGCTGAAGTGGGGGCAGTGGAGTGGGGGGAGTGAGTCTTCTGTGCAATACTGTCTGGCATGAAACCGCCAACTTGGAATGTTAGCTTAGGAAGCATTGGTCTGGTTGCCTACCCGAGCAACAGAAATGCATTCCCTCCCCTCCCTGTCCCCCAGCAGCAATAGATTTCAGGAACAATTGCTCTGAAAAGGTTAAAAAAATGTGCGGGACAGTCTGGGTCTTTCCCCCCTCCCCCAATGAATATTTTTTCACCTTCCCAAATGGCAAATTAATAGGGCTGTGCAATTGTACTGATGGGAATACTGGACCAATATGCCCACTCTTGGGCATTATTGGAAGGATTGCCTATAGGACAGCAGGGAGCCCTGATAGTTGGAATTCCAATTAAAATCCCTGTTGTCCTACTGGAAATCATTCTACTTCTGATAGTAATATCAGAACAAAACCAGTCAGGGGATTGGAGAGACTTTCTCTCCAAGCCGGCTCCAGGATGTTTTTTAAGCACTGCACCACCACAATTGGGGGTTGGCAGGCTAAGGTAACCCACAAGGAAGCATCTACTGGCCCAGTGGGTGCTTCCTGGGTGGTACCGTTGCCCCCACCCCTTGATTTATGGCGTGCAGTGCTTGGACTTTCTCTCCAAGCCACTTCTGATTAGGATTATAGGTAAAATATTGGGGCAATGCCCACCTGATACCAATACCAATAGTGTCAGGGAGGTGATATCAGCCTCCCTGATATTATTTTATTTTTGCACATAATTATTCGATCAGCATTGATCAAGGCCTACTATTTAAGTGGTGAAACTCATGAAAATTTGGTGTACATTTGGTACCACTTACACTAGACTGAAGTTGCAAGGTTCACAAACAACTGTTGAAACATATGTATTGGCGATCTCTTACTTTCTGTCTTGAAGCCTCAAGTGACCCTCTTCCATTCAGTGCATCCCACTTAGCTTGTATTTCTTTCATCCAACACTATTTGTATGCATTTCTAAGCTGTTAAACTTGGGTGCTCCTGGCCTGAGGCTGTGACTCTATGTGTTTTAGCAAATGCAGAAGGCAGTTAATGGATTGAGTGACCTCATTGTGTGAAACAAAAGCTTGTTCGTTAATTAGGTCCCTAACAATTATTTACTAGTTGCTGGAACCTTATAATAGTGTGAGAATGCTGCAGAATCCAACAGAAAACATTGTGGTATGCAAGAACAAGGCAGTGGAGTTGAATCAGGAATGTTAACAGTTTAATGAAATAGATATTGAGGCTTTTCTCACGACCTTCCAAAAGCAGGCTAAGGGAGCCCAGCACGCTTTGGGGAGATCGTGTGCTGCCACAGGAGCCACACAGCTCTTGGAAGCAAATCTCCCAAAGTACTGCCTCCCCTTATATGAGCGTAGAGGAGCAAGCGCTCCGCTAACCCCATTTTGGTGATCGTGAGTCAAAACAGTGTGGCTCTGCATCACAGCAACTCATGAGGAGACCCATGACCAGGAGGCTCCAACAAACCTCTCGGCCTCAGGGCTCATCCAGAATGCCCTGTGCACTCATGTGGGGCATTCAGGGACTTCTGGGGGCCAGGCAGCCCCTGACCCCTGCTGCCTCTACCGGCTCCATGATGGAGCCGGTAGTCATGTGGGTGGCCAGTTCGGCCACCCAGGATCTCCCTGCTCATCTGCTGGGAGAGCTGCAGAGCCCGGTTACACTCTCCACACTGCTCATGTGGTGAGCCTCATTATGTACAAAGATGCAAGTTCAGTCTGACTTCCCTGCTCTTGCTGCTGGCTGTTTGTTAGCCCCGCCTCTACTCCAGGACTGGAATACAAGTAACTAAAGTCCCCTTCAAAAGCTGGCCTGGATCAAGAAATGGATTAACCAAAACACCACAAATGCAGTATTGCAAACTGAAGGAAGCTGTAGGCAGTATCAGCTTAATTCAGTTAGAAAACTTAAGTCAGTTAGGGCCAAACTAGATATGATAGTGGCAGATGCATTTATTTAACTCAAGTCTGCCCCAGTATTATATAAAGAGGAGGTTAACCAATTCTTAGAGCAAAAGGAGATGTGTGTGGGGGGGATACTAAACCCTCCCCTACTTGCTAGCTAGCCAACCTGCAACTCCAGTCATGTTTCTTTTTTTATTAATTAATTAATTTAAACACCCCTTGATTCTAAAGGCTCTAGGTGGTATACAAAATAATTTCCTTTTCTTTTTTGCTTTTTCCTTTTGTTCCAAAAACTGGCCTCCACCCCCACTTTATATGTGTTTGTGGCACACCTATTTTAAACAAATAGTTCTGCCACAACTGAGTCTAGACTGATCCTTCATTATTACACGGTGGTAGACCTTGGTCAATCTCGCTCTCACACACAAATACCAATTACAGCAGTAAGGTAAAGTGTGCCGTCAAGTTGGTGTCTACTCCTGGCAACCACAGAGCCCTGTGGTTGTCTTTGGTAGAATACAGGAGGGGTTTACCATCGCCATCTCCTGTGCAGTATGAGATGATGCCTTTCAGCATCTTCTTATATTGCTGCTGTCCGATATAGGTGTTTCCCATAGTCTGGGAAACACACCAGTGGGGTTTTGAACTGGCAACCTCTGTACCCCCACTGTACTATTCACATGTTTGAAAGTGTGCATAATGAACTTCCATAGTGGGGAGCAGGATGTTGTGCTTGACCTTCTGCCATTTGCATTTATATTTGCATGTCAGCAATGTGCTTATGTAAGTACAAACTACATAGGAGTGTATACAGCCAAACGTTATCCACGCACAGATGTGGAAGTTCAGTCTGTTGGGTCCATAACTCACCTGCAATGTGAGACAAGCATTACATCCCAAAAGTACTTCTCCGGCACAGTTGTTAAGTGACTGCAGAAATATGGGAGGAATTCTCTTTCCCCCCTCCCATCCCCAGGGCCTAGCAGGCTACATTGGCAGCAAGCCACACACAAGTTACTGTTGGAATTGCAGTTTTCCCAGTAGTATTGACATGGTCAATCCCAAGCATCAGACCCATTCATATAAATGATACAATATTCACGAAGAGTTGTGACTCCAGCAAGAACAAGAATAAATCTTTCTAGAAAGAAATGCTGCATCCACCTGAATATCTAGAGGAGTTATCATGAGAAATGTCTTTCACAGCCATTAACATGCTGTGGCTGATCTAATTCACAGACATGACTAAATTGCCTAAGCAACATCCAGTATAGCATTTAGACAGAGTAAACTGCAGCTCCATCTGCTCTACAAACATAGGAGGAGGAGGAGGAGATTATTAACCTTCACAGCATCATAGATAGTACTGCAAAGAACAATGTAAGGATATGAACTTACATAAAAGGCTGTTTGAGAAAACCAAAACTATTAGGGATTAAACACGTGCTGAGCAAATGAATGCCACAGTCATCTTCCCATCCTATAGGAGTCCTCTCCCTGTCAGTCTGTTGACAGTTCTGAATGGCCTATGCATGTGCACAACATTCAGTGTTGCACTGTTAATGGGTCTTTATAATGGTGGCAATCTTTAGGGCATGAATAGGAATGTCCTACTGATTAGATGCCATGGTGAGTCTAGCTGACAATGAGGTCATTCACACAATCAAAAACTGTGTTCTGCCAAGTTTTGGGAGGTGTGTGTGCTCCCAGTTTTCGGTTGTATGGAAGCAAGGTAGGAGGAAATCCTGGGTAGCTTTTCCTCCTGCCTTGATTCCACAAACCCAGATTTTCCTCTTATATTACTTCTACACAACCGAAAATTGGGAGCACACACAGCTCCCAAACTCAGGTAGAGCACAGGTTTTGATTGTGTGAATGACCTCCATGCCTAATTTAATTAGTCAATTTTTTTGGTTCTTCATAAACATTCCATTCTTATGAACCAAAGGCTCAAGACCACTACGATGACTCCTTAGTGGACTGTAGCACTAAGAGAGGGAGAAATAAGATTAGGTTCTTTCTCTATAAGGTTTGACTGGCTAGCTCAAATTGGTTTGTAAATTGTCTTCTGCTAGTCACTGTACTTGAATCCCTATTACCCCATAACATTTTTAGGAGCATATCCTGAAAGGACTTGTGTTCCTTTAATAGTTGCATACATGAGCAAACATAGGTGATGGGGCTGCTAACTGTGCGCTTCTCTGCCACTGCTGTAACTCAGATGCTGCTGTAAATCAGCAATTGTGCCACTCTGGAGACCTGGCAGTAATGGGGGACTCCATCCATGGGATGAGGCTGAGACCTTCACATCACCGTCCCCCACAAGGGTTGCATCTTTCTATTGGTCTATGGATAAGCAAGAGGTAGTACTGGGTTCCAAAGGGGCCTCTGGTTCAAGGGAGGTTGGGATTCCTCAGGATTTCTGTCTACTCCTCAATGCCCCTGTCAAGGGGATCCTTGACAGATATCAGATTATGTATACATAAAGCATGTGTGCATAGTGGGTGTTCCTGCCCAATTTTGTGATAATAAATAGGAGACAATCATTATTACAGTAATTCAGAATTGCAAAACATTTTTCTTATGTATTTCTGCACACTTCTGTTCCTCAGGACAGATGTTTAGGTGGCAAAAAGTGCTTCTGGGGAAGAGAAGTAATCCAAATTTGCCCCAAACTTACATGAATCTGGTACTGTGTTAGTCAATCCCATAAGCAGTACCAGCACATCTCTAGGAGTATTGGCACTTGGTTAGTTATTATGCCACCGCAGCCAGTATCTACTGTACCAAAGCATTGTGTGAGATCAGCAATTGCACCATTTCTGTAACATAACTGGCCCTGAAATCTCCTAGAACAGGGATTCTCAACGTTGGGTCCCCAGATGTTATTGGATTTCAAATCCCATAATGCCCAACCCCAGTGGCCTTTGGTTGGGGATTATGAGAGTTGAATTCCAATAACATTTGGGGACCCAACGTTGAAAATCCCTGTCCTAGAACAGCAGTGCTGAGAATATGATCGAAGGCTGAGCCGTACTTCACATAGGAAATATGTGGGTGCCAGTGGCTTGCAATTAGAAAATGAAGCCAGACAACAAGGTTTGAGAGAATGGGCACAGGCAAATGCTTGGCCAAACTGTATTAACATGAAATAAATTCAAACATATAACACATAACTCAGGCATCTGATATAAGAAAGGAGCAGCTGGAAGGCAGCTTGAATGTAATCCCTATAAACCTGTCAGGGAATTCACCCCTCACTGTCAGTGTCCACAGCTGCACTGACAGTGAGTATCAGGAACGAAACCTGTGGGGTACAAGGCCAAGCCCATGAAAGCAAAGCTGCTGTTTGTATTAGATGCCAGCATGGCCAGTGAAGAACAAATAAAAACCAATTGGTAAAAAGAACTATACACCAGGCAAATCAAGACTGAACTTAAAATTGAACAATCCTATTCATGCAGGATAATCTTAGAATAAATCCTCAATCTCCCCAAAACTGCCATCCAACTCCCACCATGACACACAGGTGTGGCTAATTAGACGAGGCTGTCCCGCCACACAGGCACTGCACCTGAATAAGAGCAATGCCAGCCTTCAGACCAGAAATGTAGGCTTTCCTCGCCAGCTTGCAAATGGTGGGTGCAATCTTGTCAAATAACTTGTGTCTGGGAAAACAGAACTCAGGCTGGCTGGTAAAAACTCCCCCATGCCAGGAAAGTATCTTATAACTTCCACATTAATTTTTTTCCTTGGCCAGTTGAGAGTGCCTACATCCCATTCCCAGGCCCAAAGCCAACTTGGGTGCGGTAACATTTCCACAAAACCAAACCTTGACCTTGGGCACAGCAACATAATTTGGTTTAAGTTACTAGCCAGCCTGGATGTGAACTCCAGGCTGGGCTAAACCATTCTCCCCCAAGTGCACAATCAAAATACTGGGTGGCTGTTTCCAGGAAACCAATGCTTCGAGGCCAGGCACCAAATCATTCCAATGCATTCCCTGCCTGCATGCCCAGTAGATGTTGTTGCCAGCATTGATGTTCTGCAGGCTCCCAGAAACCTCTCTGCTTATGTCTTGGACTACAGGCTTGTAGTTCCCACTCTTAACATGCTCAGGAGGAGCCTCATGGGACAGTGGGCTCACCGCTTGTTGATATATGGGGACAGGTCACTTAGCAGGCAGTGGGACAATCACCCCCAGGTTCACCAGCTATCAAGCAAACTGAAAAAAGGATTAGCCTCTCCATCTATTGGGAATGTCTAAGCAGACTTGAGTCAACCTTACAGTTAACGTCAAGGTCTCTCTGTTCAGAGACCGACCCCTTCACCTCTCTTCCTTGGTTCTCTCAAACAAGCTAAAATAATCATCTCAGCATGAAAGCAGATAAGGCACTGTGAACCCTACTCTCCTCCCTAACAAAAGAGGTTGATGGGCCATGGGGACTCAGGAGATTGCGTTCATTAAAAATACTTATTGGTTTACTGGGTCCTTCTGACCTGACAGATAAGTCCTTGCACTTCAATTCAGTTCATTTACACACAGGTTGTTCTTGACCAATTCACGCCAATTGTGCTTAAGCTAGCACACTCAACAAAGACAATTGATTATTTTGAGATCCACAGGAATTCCTCGCTTCAGGAAGGAGGAGGAATCAGCATTTCACTTCAAGGCACATTTTGGGCTATAACTGGCTCTGGATTCATGAACCAGTATGCTTCATTTGGTCTCTACCCCTTTGAGTCACTCACTGTTTGGACAATTGACCTGACAGCCACCATAACATTGGCCGTGTCTTGCTATTTGCTCTCAGCCTTCAGATTGGCCTTCCTCTCAGCTGCAGAGGCGTAGCTAGGAAAAATAGCGCCTAGGGCAAGCACTGAAATTGCGCCCCCTGTCCAAACATCTGACACCCATCTTTCAGATAACTTTACCAGAATATCAGCTCAAAAATACAAGTCAAGCTCATTAATCTTTTAATATTTCAAAAACTATTTAGCAGTGGACATAGCCAGACCAAAAAATGCTGGAAAACTACAAATTTCAGTATGCTGGGGCTCATGAAATACCCAATTACTATGTGGAGGTGTACTTGGAAAACTAAACAGAAGTGCCTGTCTAATTCTCTACTATGCATTGTAGCATCACTATTACATCAGTTTTAAAAATATATGGAGAATTTGACTTATCCCAGATACTCTGAAAATAATTAAAGGATATGCAGAGTAAACTGTGTCACTGCTTGGAATACATTCTAGTATTTCAGAAAGACAGTTAAAATGAGAGAAAGAGAGCAAGAAGCTCCCAGTGGGCCTTATTACTAAGGATTTCACACTGATTCAAAGACAAACTTACCCTTAATAGCCATATTATTAAGACATCATGTTTAACTCACTTATCACAAAAAGCAAAGTAAGAGCAAATGAATACAATCCTACTTTGTAAGCTTCAGCTCAGTATTCACAAGCTCTGATTCTCTGTACATAGTGCCAAATTAAATATGTGTACAGTGACATATTAATTTTTTTAAAAAATATATTTTTACCTGTAACCCCTTTGGGGGGCATTCTAAAGGCTAAGGGGGGAGCCTTCAAAGGTTCCCCTCCCCCCACTGGCCTCTAGGGCCTTGCAGGGACCATTTGAGCATGTGCGGTGGCCATTTTTAAAAATAAATTTTGTTTTTAAAAAAAGGCTGCTGAAAACAAAATGGCCACTGTGCATGCTCAAATGGTCTCTACAAGGCCTGGCATGGCCTAGGGCCTCACAGAGGCCATTTGAGCATGCATGGTGGCCATTTTGTTTTTGGTGGCCATTTTAAAAAAAGAAATAATTTCAAAAAATGGCTCCCCCCTTCAAGTGACGCCCGGAGCACGTGCCCTGCCTGCCCTACCCTAGATATGTCCCTGCGCAGCTGCCTCTTGAGTCCTGGTCCGGTCTGGAGGAAAGAGGTCCTTCAGTTGCATCGGAGACATAAGGGGTGAGGTAGTATAATAATCCCTGCACTCCTCTGGGCCTCTCCCTATCCTTGCTCTTTTTTAAATCCAAAAACATGTTTCTCTGCGGCCTTCTTTCTCTAGCCAGCCTGGAATTCATCTAATTTGAACACCAAACTAAATTGCCTCTTTATAAATTATCTGGTTAATCTCTATTAACCATACTTTTAGTAGTAATATAGCTTTAATCAGCTCTCTTATTCCACTGTACCACTAAGCCCTCAAATAAAACCTTAATTTATTTTTGAATTTCAGCCTCTCTGTTCAGCTCTTTCCACAACTTAAGCTTTGAACAAATTATTATGAAGGTGGGACTGCTCCATTCAAAATAACTAACACCGCCCCTGCGCCCCCCCAGCCTAAAACATAAGCCAGAGGTGTTTTCTACAATCACCCTGGAGCAGTTCCATTAACAATGTCAGCTGCAGGCCAGAAGTCAAGGTGAGGGTTCTGACAGTGTTGAGAGGCCCAGAAGGGAATGCTATGTCCCATTATCCAAACAGCAGCCATTCCTGCTCTGATTCTAGAATATGAACAAAACAAAGAGAAAATTAAAGGGGGCCTATCATTATGAACAAATCTCTACAAGCCCTTCCTAATGTATAACTTGAAAACAATGAAGGGCCATCTACCAATGTGCTTTACAGTCTCTGTGCTAGCACCCTCAGCCATGGAGGATGCTTCAGCCTTAAAGGAGTGTGAGCCAAAGAGGTCATGGGGGAGGTTGGTGACCAACAACAACCTCCTAAGAATTGATAAGAACTGAAACTGAGTCAGAAGGGTGTTATTCTGATGGAGCAAAAGCAGCCCAACCCCTTCAGGTCTAAGTATCAGATGGGTCCATAAAGCAAACACTGGACAAAAATGCACCACTTCATCACACTTCAATTAACAAAGGATCCTTCACCCAACTGACCTGTTTTGGAAGATCTAATATGCAACCCCAAATCCCGACCCTGCAAGGAAATGTCATCACTCTACAAACATCTGTTAGAAAAATCAAACTTGGAATGGGGAAGGAGCTCACTCAAATGGAGGGTCCCCCAAAACAAGAACATACAAGCAACCTTAAAGAGGCAAGCCTCAAGTGCAGAAGCACAAACCAGCAGCAAAGCCAAGATATTTCTGACCGTAGAGGACACCTCCCAAGTTAACCTGGTATTAGGTGAATGGCCAGATGCCCTGCTTCATCCTGGCAATACTCTCCTGTCCTGAAAATAATTGTATGGATCTTCTGTGTGTCCTCTGCCCTGGCCAAAAAATGAAATAGCGGTGAGGCACTGTGAAAGAACTGAGAGAGACCTTTCTTGTGAAGGAGAACTAGAAACTGAGAGTTAGACACTTCCTGGCAGTTACTTGCAGAGGATGTCCCAAAGAATTCCAGAAACTGTGAGAAGCCCATTGTATAGGAAACCATGGTTGATGGGGCCAAAGGTGACATGAGCACCCGAGCGACCTCACACTTCCATGATTCCATAAGAACAAGGGAAATGGCAAAGGCTCTGGAGCAGTCTCAAGTGCAAGTTGCCTGAGCCTGGATATCTGAAAGCACGAGAGGGCGTCTGTAATCTCATTGTCCAAACCTGGAACATGGCAAGCTTTGAAAGAAATGTTAAATTTAAGGCACAATGAAATGAACTCCTGCACTAGGGCTGTGACTCTAGGAGACTTGAAGGACTGACTGTTCACAATGTGCACCACCGCAAGGTTGTCACACCAGAACAGCATGACCCTTTTTGCAAACACAGACCCCCACAATAAGACAGCTGCCAAGACAGGAAAAAACTCCAGAAAAGATAGGTCTTGACTAATGCCAGCCGATAAGGGGGAGTGCACCACTGCCCTTGCCAAAACAAGGCTGAAGCCAGCTTGATCCTGTGGCATCTGATTGGACCTGAAAGTCCAATTCCCAACGTATGGTATGCCTCTATAATGGGACTCCATTTTCATCAGCAAGAAATTCTTGTCAAATCCTTAGTTTTTTATTGAAACCCTGGAAAACCTGAATCTGTGATGAGATTGCCTGGCTAGGGTCATGAGAGCATAAATATGGCGGCAAGATGGCCTTCCTGGAGCTACTAATCTACAAGCAAATTAAGATGTCCTGCAAGGACTTGCAATTTCCAGAGTGTAGCTTTTCTTCTAGCCCTAAAACTGGACAAAAGGTTGCACAATGCCCCCAATTTGGCTTCTAGGAAGCAGGACACTACTGACTGAGCTGCTATGATGTCATGGAATGTTCAGAAACTCAAGCGGTCAACAACAGAGATTTTGCGGCATATTGTTAGGGCCCTTTCACATGTAATGGCAAAAAGGGCTGTTGGACCTGAAGTTTGCTGCCATCTCCACCACCACCCCCATGCCCGGCATGCTCCTAAACAATTGCAATCCCATTCGGGGAGCCAGCAACAAGGGCGGGACTGGCTGCATAGGCTTCCTCTGACCCTGGAAGGACCACCTGCACCAGCCAATAGCATAGCAGCCTGTGGGAGGAGCTTCCTCCCTGGCAGTTCTATCCCAATCCGGACACAATGGTGGAAGGAACAGAACTTCGGCTGGATGAGTGAAACTCACGACAAATCAAAGATTTGGCAGTGAGATCAGAATCACAGTTGGGGCTGAGAACCATGGTTCCGATTTTTTGAATGGCATGGTGAGTGAACCTGAGGTGAGTTTGCCTCAGTTTCCCTGTTATGTCCTAAGGCAGCCTTAGTCTGAAAAGTAGGGTCTTCAGAGAACAGTGAGTGGTGAAGGCACAGAGCTGGAAAAAGGATAATAGAACAAGCAAAGTGAAAAATCGTAGAAGGATTTGTGAGCTATCGAGAAAGGAAACTTTGGTCGCTGGAGTACTGTGGGCCAGGGAGTCAAGAGAGCTTATCAAGTGCTCCCCTTGTTAAGACTTCTGTGTTTTAAGTGTTGCACAGAAAGAACAATGGTTGAGGTGCAGCTTCTTTCATCATAATGACCATATGAAGTGAAGAGCCAACTCCAGTGATGTTTTCTCATTTATGTAACTATTAAAGGTATATAAGCCCTCTCTGGAGCTGCTCTTAGAACCTTTAAGGGACAATAGGGATCGAAATGGAATTACTATGGAATTTCACAGGCTGTTTTTTGCAAGTGAGACAAATCTTCCCTAAAGGAGCAAAATCTTCCATAAAGAAGCTTTCCTCACTTTTCTCAAACAGCCTTTTTTAAAGTCCTTACATTGTCTCTTTGCAGTTTTTTTAATCTAAGATGCTGTGAAGGTTAAAAGATTTTTCTTCCTTCTTATATTTCTGCAAATGTTTGTAGAGTGGACGGAGGTGCAATTTACTTTTGTCTAAATGCTACACTGGATGTTGCTTAGGCAATTTAGTAGTGTCTATGAATTGGATCAACGACAGCATGTTAATGGCTGTGAATGACATTTCTCATAATAACTTCTCTGGGTTTTCAGGTGGATGCAACATTGCTTTCTTGAAAGATTTGTTCTTGTTTTGCCAGAGTCACAACTGTTTGCAAATACTGTATTAACTAGAAGAATTGGATTGATATATGAGGGAAAGATTGTGCGAGTATGTGCCTGCTCCATTTCTCAACTGTTCCAGCAGCAAATTAATGAGGTGTGGGTCTCCTTGCCTTTCTTTTCCCTCACTCTCACAGATGCTCCCTTACCACTTTGCTGCTGTGACAAGAACAGTGCTGAGACTTTTAAAAATCAGCCATGACCACTGATGTGCTGTGGACCAAGTAGTTCAGCTACTTCACCCGGTGTTTTCACTGAATGTTTCTGTAGTGAATGGTTGTGGGAAGGAGGAGTGTTGTCTGGGAATAAAGAGGGTTAGTTTTGGAGTGTGTATAGGCATGAGAGGAATAGTTGGGAGAGGAGTTGGGAGAGAAGCAGCATAGCTGTTTTTGGGAGTGAGTGTATGGAACAGATTTATTCAGTATTGTTGTGGTAGGTCCAATCCTTCCAGCTAGCCAAACAGAAGACCTTGCCACTCTTCAGCACTCCCACAGGTCACCTGACTTTTCTATCAGGAAACCCTAAGTAGCTTTTCTGAATACTGTGGCTGAGCTAGGAATTGAGAGATTCAAGAGCAAAACCAGATTGCCAAGTCTGGTCTTGTGTTTGCAAGCATGACGTCCCCTTAGCTAAGCAGGGTCCACCCTGGTTGCATACGAATGGGAGACGTGATATGTGAGCACAATAAGATATTGCCCTGAAGTGATGGAGCTGCTCTGGGAAGAGCATCAAGGTTCCCAGTTCCCTCCCTGGCAACTCCAAGATAGGGCTGAGAGAGTTTCCTGCCTGGAACCTTGGAGAAGTCGCTGCCAATCTGTGTAGACAATACTGAGCTAGATGGACCTATGGTCTGACTCAGTATATGGCAGCTTCCTATGTTCCTATGTACTTTGCTAAGCACATCTTCATTGTTCGATATGGCAACATAGCTAGACGTACACTGTTGATCTTACTTCTGTCTTAAACAGTAGTTTATCCTAAACGTGCTTTCCAGAGAAATTACCAGCTTTGTTAATATAATGGTAGTTTGAATTCAAGGGTTGGTTGAAACAAAAACATGCAGGAGAGGAAGAAATTTACTTTGTGTGTCACCACCCACAACCCTTTTTAGCCTACTTTCCAGTAGGCTTATGAGATCACCTGGCATTCTGTGAGGCTATTCTCACGATCAACAAAAATTGGGCTAGGAGAGCCTAGCCTGATTTTTGTTGATCGTGTAAACCACCGGGCTCGCAGGCTAGCCCAGTGGATTAAAAGCAGGTAACCCACTCAAGTAACCCTCCCCAAGGCCCAGGTTTGTGGAGTGAGTGTTCCGCAAACCCGGGCTTTCTGATTGTGAGTAGCCATGTTGCGGATCCTTGCCACAGCTACTCACGAGGAGACCCACGGAGGGGAGGCGAAAAGCCGCCTCCCGGCTCCAGGGGTCTTGCCAGCATGCCCTGCATGCTCGCGCAGGGCATGCTGGAGCTTACGGGGGGCAATTGGCCCCCGCTCCCCCAGCCCCTGCTGGCTCCGTCACAGAGCCGGCAATTATGTGGGCGGCTGATCCGGCCACCCAGGGCTCCTGCCACAATTGTCTGTGGGGAGAGTGGGCTTAGCCTGCTCTCCCTGCAGTATCAACAAAAGCGGGTCTCACTGATCGTGAGACCTGCCTCTTTGTGTGTGTCCATGTGCCTGTGTGTCCCCCCCACCTATCAACTTCACAACGCCTGGACCAAATCAGGTACAGCTGTAGGGACACATAGAGACACCTCAATGGCATAGTTTGTGATGATGCCATTCTCCCTGACCCAAGATGGCAGGCACGTAAACTTTTGAGGTATGAGTGGGTTAACTTGTGAACCGCTTAACCAATTTGAAACAAATTTGCTACAGCTGTAGGGACACATAGGCATAGCTGTAGGGACACACGCCTAATGGCATGGTGTGTGATGATGCCATCCACACCAATTCAAGATGGTGGCTGCATGAACATCTGAGGTGCAAGCGGGCTAATTTGTGGATGGTCTAACCAATTTGAACCAAATTAGGTACAGTTGTAGTGAGAGACACACAGGGACACCTCAGTGGTGTACTTTGTGACAATGTCATCCACCCCGATTCAAGATGGTGGATGCATAAACCTTTGAGGCACAAGTGCACTAACCTGAGGTTTGTCTAACCGATTTGTACCAAATTTGGAACAGTTGTAGTGAGTGACACACAGGGACACTGTGTAGTTTGTGATGATGTCATCCACCCCAATTCAAGATGGCAGACACATAACCTTTTGAGGTGCAAGTGGCCTAACTTGTGAACCTCGATTTCAAACAAATTTAGTCCAGTAATAGAGATAGTGAAAGGAAAGTAGGCAGATTAGTTCTTACTAGAACAACTTGTTTTAACTATATGTTAGTACTTTTTTAAAAAAATGGTCTGTGCAATTACAGATTACAGGATACAACGCATTTCTAATCTAATTAGCAAAATGTCCATCATCTTAATGATATGTATTTTGGTCTTCAAGAATGTTCTCTCCACATAATGGGCAATGTGTGTGCCTGATGAGGGGAGGAGGATGTTCCATGTCAGGAAGGTAAGACTGTCCTATGCAGATGACACAACTTCTTTCCCCAGGGAGGCAAGCCAGGAACAAAGAGGGATCCTGCCTCTCCAGGCACAATGTGATCATGTTCTTCCAAACTGTATAGTGAGTATGAGGGGGAGAGAACAGGCTGCAATGTGGAGAGTACATCCTTTTTTCCATGACACTGTTTAGTTTGTCACTTTCCCAGGTGGGAAGGTAAATAGAAAAATGTTAGCAAGCAATGATAGTTTATACATTCTTTGTGCAGTGATGAATTACCTCTCCTGTACGTTAACACATAGGACATCTGGTGTACACAGATCTCAATCCCTAAAGGAAGAAAGGGTTAAAGATGTGCATGAACTGAGGTTTAAGCACAGGTTCAGTGCTGAACCGGTTTGGATGAGGTCTGAAACGGTTTGCGACTGTGGGGAGGAGAGTGATAAGTGGGAGCTTTAAGAAAGAGAAGAGCAAGTCTGAAGAAGAGCCCCTGGTGGCGCAGTGGTAAAACTGCCGCCCTGTAACCAGAAGGTTACAAGTTTGATCCTGACCAGGGGCTCAAGGTTGACTCAGCCTTCCATCCTTCCGAAGTCGGTAAAATGAGTACCCAGAATGTTGGGGGCAATATGCTAAATCATTGTAAACCGCTTAGAGAGCTCCGGCTAGAGAGCAGTATATAAATGTAAGTGCTATTGCTATTGCTATTGCTAAGTCTTTATCTGCTCTCTGCCACCCCATGCAACTTCCTGCTTGGGCATCCCAAGTACCCACGCATGGCATCAGCATGCACAACAGAGCTCCAAGAAAGTAGGATGTCTGTGGCCTTGGTGTGGAAAGGTTAAATTTAAGAAAACCATCACATCTTTGGCTATAGAGCTCTGGTCTAGTAGGAGAGAATGCCAAAATATAATGCTCCATTTATCTTTCTCAAGGTCAAGATTATACTGCATGATAGAGAACCCTCAGCTTCAGCAAACTGCAATCAAAGTTATAAAGTTTCTGAGAATAACAGATTAGAATGGAAATGATATTGGTGCTTATCACTGTATCCTAAGCATAAAGTTATGCTATTAATAATAGTTTGATTAAATGGGGTGATTTGCATCATTAAGTCATTCTGAGTAGATACTTTGTATGAGAATGGTCTGCAGAATTGGTTCTCTTTGGGGTCATCTGTACTGTGGTACAGTTTGTGCTTGAAAATATTCCTCAATATATTTAATGAAAGCCTTTGACTATTTGACAGACAGCTAACTATGTTAGATGGAATTCCTGACTGATTGTTTCTTTCTTGCTATCAATTAAATGAAAGGCTTGCTGGAAAGATATGGACTATTTTTGCAGCAAAGCTCTTAGGGTGTGCGAGCAGATTTAATCCAGCCTGTCACTATGATGTGGTGTTGAATCCTCAGTGTGCTTTTGAAGTCCAACTTGCATTAGTGCCGTATGCTTTGGCATCACATTTAATGGGCCAGAAAATGGTGCAAAATTGCTGGCCTTTGTACACTGCGTCAGCAGTGATGTAGGAAGCATATTGCTTCCTGATTTGCAATCCCATTTCCAAGGCTATTTGGAATGTGTCAATGCATAGTGCATGGTTTCTGAATGATGTACACCTAGTGCTACCGCACAGATTGGTTGCATTTCAAATCAAAAGTCACAGATTCTCTTTCAGGTTCTGTCCCATTTTGTTGTGCAATAATCATGGGGACAATGCTGAGAGTAGAGCGGTGAATGCGAAAGGTAGTCTTTTGGCTTCTCTGACAGCAGACTTCATGAACTCAAATTCAGCTTGCAGAACAGCATGAGCATTGCATAGCTATTGTGCTGCAAACTAAAAGTATGTCAAAACTAAAATAATCCAGAGTAATTTAATAATATATAACAATCGGGTGGTAGAATGGACTCAGTTCTCACTGGGGCTTTGTTGGAATGGAGCCACCCCGGCCTTATGCTGCAGATGGTCTGTTTGCCCCATCACCTTCTGGGGCCTTGGGGCAGGGGAGGGATATTGGAGGGTTTGAAGGGGAGGTGCGGCCAGAGCCTCGCTCACCTTCTAACCCTCATTCACTGCAGGGTGAGAAGAGCACCTCAACACCATAGGGGCCACAGAAGTCACCATCGGCCAGTTACAAAAAGCAACATTACTGGGAACAGCCTACATTCTGCGACGATATCTATAATAATAACAACAACGTTATTGATAATAAAATTCAGCCATCCCAGGTCCTTGGGAAGGACTCAATGTCTGGATAAAACAAACCAGTCAATAACACCTGTCTGATGGTGTAAACAACAACAACAACAACAATAATAATTAAAAATCCTTCTTATCTGGAGCTTGGCCCTTCTGCCATGAGCTGTCTTTTTATCCATTATGATGGAACACCTTTGATTCAATTCCAGTTGTGAGCACTACTACACAAGGCTTTTGTGGCTATAGGTCAGTTACCTGACTTGTTTGGCCTTTATTTCCTCTGGATTGGGGCCTCCACTACTGCAGCCAGCTTAGGTTTTTCTGATGTTGACGTTTGGAGTATTGATTGCTGGCCAAAGTTTTTCAGCATTATGTTTTTCAGCACTTTTCAAAGTTTTTCAAAGTTTTTCAGCATTTCACCTCCAGCCTCAAAGGCAGGATGCCTCTGAGTACCAGTTGCAGGGGAGTAACAGCAGGAGAGAGGGCATGCCTTCAACTCCTGCCTGTGGCTTCCAGAGGCATCTGGTGGGCCACTGTGTGAAACAGGATGCTAGACGAAATGGGCCTTGGGCCTGATCCAGCAGGGCTGTTCTTATGATCTCATGTTCTCATGTGTACCCATAAACTTTCCCTTGTTTTGTGCCCGTTTCACAGCTTTACCTGCATTTCTGATTTGTCTTTGTCCCTGCTGGCATTGCATTTACATAATGATGGTTTCTCAAATGGTGCTGGGCAAGCAGTGGCTCCTGTGTGTATTTTTATCTGAAGCCCTTCAATTGTATTCTGGGCACATTGATGGGCTAGTACCTCCAGGATTGGAATGCAATTGGGTTGGGTTGGTTGCTCTATTAATTGGTTGGACAGGTGAGGGATGTTGTGGGTCAGCTATTGCTCGCTCTTAACAAGTTCTTGTCAGTTAGTGCCAAGCCTTCCTTCTTCATGATTCATTTGGAGGAGAATTATTTGGTTCAGAGAACTAGCCTTTTGCTAATTTGGCAAACAATGGCTGATTTGGAAAGTCATGGTGGTTCCAGATTTCCAGGGGCATATCTAGAATAGGGTAAGCAGGCCACATGCCCCGGGCGCCACTTGAAGGGGGGGGTGCCATTTTTTAAAATAAAAAAAATAAAAAATAAAAGGATGCCAAAAGCAAAATGGCCACCGTGCATGCTCAAATGACCTCTGTGAGGCCCTAGGCCCAGGCCTCACAGAGGCCATTTGAGCATGCACGGTGGCCATTTTGTTTTCAGAGGCCATTTTTATTTTTATTTTTTTAAAAGGCCACCGCACATGCTCAAATGGTCCCTGCAAGGCCCTAGAGGCCAGCAGGAGAGAGGAAACCTTTGCAGACCCCCCCATGGCCTTTAGGAAGCCCCCTGAAGGGGCTACAGGTAAGAGATTTTTAAAAATAAATTGGCACTATGTACAGAGAATCAGGGCTTGTGAATACTGAGCTGAAGCTTATGAGCTAGGATTGTATTCATTTGCTCTTACTTTGCTTCTTGTGATAAGTGAGTTAAATGTGATGTCTTAATAATATGGCTATTAATGGTGAGTCTGTCTTTGAATCAGTGTGAAATCCTTAGTATTAAGGCCCACTGGGAGTTTCTTGCTCTCTTTCTCTCATTTTAACTGTCTTTCTGAAAGACTAGAATATATTCCAAGCAGTGACACAGTTTACTCTGCATATTCTTTAATTATTTTCAGAGTATCTGGGAAAAGCCAAATTCTCCATTTATTTTTAAAACTGATGTAATAGTGATGCTACAATGCATAGTAGAGAATTAGACAGGCACTTCTGTTTAGTTTTCCAAGTACACCTCAACATAGTATTTGAGTATTTCATGAGCCCGCAGCATACTGATATTTGTAGTTTTTCAGCATTTTTTGGTCAGGCTACATCCACTGCTAAATAGTTTTTGAAAATATTAAAAGATTAATGAGCTTGACTTGTATTTTTGAGCTGATATTCTGGTAAAGTTATCTGAAAGATGGGTGTCAGATGTTTGGTCTTGGGGCGCAATTTCAGTGCTTGCCCTAGGCACTATTTTTCCTAGATACGACTCTACAGATTTCATAACTATATGCCCACCTATTCCGGAAATATAAAAGGGGTGTGTGTGGAAGGGGCATGCAGTTACCCTTTTTGATGAAGGCAAAGGTCAGATTCCTCCACATGCTGGTGGAATTGTGGTCTAAGGAAGGTCTTCAGTTTCAGCAGTTTTGTAAAGTTCTGGCTTGAAACAAGCCAGATTTCATATTTTTTTTTAGCCATTTAAAACAAATATTTCCAAAATTCACCAAAAATCTTGGGACTGACCAACTCTCTTAAAATTCACTACAGTGGGCTCTGACCTATTTCCCCACATATGTGGCATGTTTCAAAGCTCTTGGTCCAACCAGTGATTTTTTTTAGTGATTTTTCCAGTTTCACCATTGACCAATATGGAGGGGAAATCCAAATTTTTATCAGAATTCAAATTCTGATTCCAAATCCGATCTGATATTGCCAGAACTAATAAAATCTGAATCTGATACTGAGGCTATTCTCACGACCCACAGAAACTGGGCTAAGGGAGCCCATCCCTGTTCCTATGGGTTGTGTGTTGCAAAGGGAGCAGAATGGGATTTCATCCCTGCAACCTCAATTGGCTCTGTGATGGAGCTGGTAATCATATGGGCAGCCAATCCAGCTGCCCAGGGCTAGTTTGGCACTTAAGTCCGAGTAAATATGCATAGTATCATGGTTAGCCTTTCTTCATAAGCAAGTAGACTTTGGATGCCTTGTGACAAGCCTAGGCTGATGCTTCTGCCAAAGGCAGGAGTAGTACTTATTTAACTAATTATTATTTTATCAGTATGTCCATATGAAATAACATATTTGATAGTGCTAAACTAATTTGAATCCATGCATCTTTTAAAATTCTACTCCTATTCTTCTTCACTCTCCTCCTGAATCCTGAAGCTCCTTAAATCAGGCTCAGCTGACCTTTTTTCTAACACCAGATTTGCTGAGTCAGGGTTGGTTGCTGCTCCTAAAGTGATAACCACACATTGATGCTCATGTGACCCAGTAGGAAAAGTAATGTCCAGCATCCAAATGTCTTTTAGAGCATCCAGGGTGATGGAATTCCACTTTCAAGACAAACACAACCTTGCCTTCCCCCTGCCATAGTCATAGTAAAAGGGGATGTCACTATTTGTAGAGTGTAGGATTGTACTATAGCTGCATTGCCTCAAGCCACTATGTTGTGATTCTTGTGCTAAAGTGGATAGGTTGTAAAACTCATAGCAGCAATTAATGTTTTATAGATGCTTTCAAAACCTATATTACAGGAGTTTTACCACTGACAAAAGTGGAACTCACTCTTCTAACACATTTGCTGATTGGCAAATACGAGAGAGTTGTTTTATTTGCCTTGAAATGTTGCACTACATTTCACCAAGAGAAGCAAATACTCCTGCTTCTTTGTGACTAGTATTCTGCCATAGTCTCTATCATTCTCTCTGCCATCGTCTCTCTCTCTCTCATAGTCTCTAGCTTTTCTATTAGGTAGTGGTGACTATTGCAATGTGTCTCCTTGCATTTTGGAATTCACCCTTCACCTGGAGCAAAACTGTTGCATAGACCAAAAGCCAGATGCTCAGTCTCCATTGGTCAGAGAAGTAAGTAATGCAGCCTGAGACCCACCATCCAAGTGTCCTCCACAGGTCAAGCAATGGTGACTATAGTGGGGTGTGATGGATATCTCTCATACCTTCCTAAGCCCCTTCCTTACAGATGATATGACATTTACATATGGGGCTGTAGCTCAATGGTGGAGCATCTGGTTTGCCTGCAGACGTTCTTAGCTTCACTTCCCAACAGCCTTGAGCAGAGCTGGGGGAAAGTCCTGTCTGAAACCATGGAGAGCCACTGCCTGTCTGAGTGGGAGATACTGAGCTAGATGGACCAATGTAAAGTAGCTTCCTATGTACAGCAGGTGTAAATGAGGTAAAAAGTCCATTGTGTGAATGAGAAAGTTGTGACTATGTGTATTTGTATATTTTCTGTGTCTGTGTGCTGTTTCTGTAAAAGGAGACTAAGGCTGCAATCTTATGCATACTTGCCTGGGAGTGACATCTAATCTCTCTAACTTCTAAGTCATGCTCTTTAATAGGGATGTGCGAAACGTTTCGGATACAAAATGTTTTGTACCCAAAACAGCCTGTTTCAGGTGTTTTGTAGACAAAACAAAACACCCATTTTCCAGATCCAAAAGTTTTGTATACAAAACAAAACGTCCCTGTTTCGGCTACAAAACTTTTTGTTGTTTCGGACCTCCATTTTGTGGTGATCTCTGAGTCAGTCTCCATTTTGTGTTTGACATCTCTTTGAATTTCCCACCCTTCCAGCCTTCTGATCGGTGACCTAAATCATGGGCTGACCTGCTGACAATTCCCTCCTTGTTCCCCATTGGCTCTTTTGCTTCTTGCCACTCTTTACTGACCCCACATTGGCCATGGAAAGGATTGCTAACCCATGGGGTGCTGGGTTCTGTTGATTCTGTGGTGTTCTGAGTGTAGATTCTTTGGTAGCATATGAGAGTGGATTCTTGTTTTTCACTGAAAATCTCATATGCTACCAGAGAATCTACAATGAACACCTCAGAAACAACAAAACCCAGTACCCCACGGGCTTGTGGGTATGGGGTGGTTGGCATCGTATGTACACTACACAACCCCTCACTCTGGGCAACCCCAGTGCCCCCCAAGTGGAATTATGAGGCTGCTGAAACCTAAACATCCATTTTTCCCTATGGGAGAAATCTTAGACACGTAAACTTCATCAAATCACAAAAGATCAGCCCTTTGCCCAATTTCTTTGAAATAATTCTGGAAGTTTCCTTGCCCCCATTGGGCACTACCACCCACCACACTCCGCTCTGGGTCATCCCTTTCCCCTTGATTTGAAGTGATACATTTGCTGGAATCTCCATTATTCCCTATGGGAAAATTCTTAAAGCTGTGTAAACTATATTCACAAAAAATCAGCCCTTTGCCTAATTCCTTTGAAATTTGGCTGCTAGCTTCCACCCATTGGACGCTACCACCACCACCCACTCTTTTTGCCCTGGGACCCTTTTTAAAAATCCAAATTGATTCAGATTCAGAAAATTCGGCTACAAAACAAAACAGGGCTGATTCGGATTCAGAAAATTTGTGTACAAAACAAAACGGGGGTGTTTCGATTCGGATACAGATCGAAACAAGAAAATTCCAAAATGCACACCCCTAGTTGGCACCCTATGTGCACTACAAAACCCCTCGCCGCCGCCCCAAGTGGAATTATGGGGCTGCTGAAACCTCCATTATTCCCTATGGGAGAAATCTTAAAGACACGTAAACTTCAACAAATCACAAAAGACCAGCCCTTTGCCCAATTCCTTTGAAATAATCCTGGAAGTTTCCTTACCCCCGTTGGGCACTACCACCCACCACACTCTGCTCTGGGTCATCCCTTTCCCCTTGATTTGAAGTGATACATTTGCTGGAATCCCCATTATTCCCTATGGGAAAATTCTTAAAGATGTGTAAACTTAAAAAAAATCACACACACAAAAATCAGCCCTTTGCCTAATTCCTTTGAAATCTGGGTGGTAGCTTCCACCCATTGGACACTACCACCACCACCCACTCTTTTTGCCCTGGGACCCTTTTTAAAAATCCAAATCGATTCGGATTCGGATTCGGAAAATTTGGCTACAAAACAAAACAGGGCTGATTCGGATTCAGAAAATTTGGGTACAAAACAAAACAGGGATGTTTCAATTAGGATACAAATCGAAACACGAAAATTCCAAAATGCACACCCCTACTCTTTAATAGCATTTGAAATCCTCTGCACTTTACAAACAAAAGTTTGAGAGACTGAGAGCATGTGAATGAATAAGTAATGAAATATTATATATCCGCCTTACATAGATTTTCTTAAAATATGGTGTTTGACATTTCTAAAAATGACATTTTGATATATTAGAGTGGAGAAAACAATTTGTAGTGTCTATTGCCTCTTATTCAATTCATAAATTTTGAAAATGTTTTCATTCTTTTAATTTTTTTTAAGCTGCTTTTGTAAGAAATTATAAGAGTTACAGACTGTCAAAGGCAGCTGACCTTGAGCAGCGGAGAGCAGTTGTGCTGGATGAGCCAGTCCCAGAGGTCCCAGATTCTGATATCCTCAGAGCAAGTTGCTCAATGGAATTACCAAGAATGCAGCAACCCCTGCTGCCTCACCTCACCTCCTGGGCTCCTGATGTTAGGAGAGGACACCCTACACCATAATGAGGCAAAATGAAGCAGCTACACCATCCCCTGCCACCCACCCAGCCACCACCTCATTTCTTTTGCTGCTTCTGTTCAATTTAAAAAGCTTCTTCTAGTTGTCCTCCTCCTCAGTGTGCCACTGGATTTGAAAAGAAGGAGGAAGGGGTGGAGCAGAAGAGGTAATGTGGAGGAGAGAAGAGATCCAAGGTATGCTTTAGCCCATCACTATTATTTCCTTCACCCTTCTTTCCTGTCTTCTTTTCTCCTCCTCTTTAAATCTAGCAGTGTGAAAGGAGGAGGACCTGTCTGGTGATTAGCAGTGGTGATTAACAGTGGCGCTGGGGCCAGTGAGGCAGAGGCATTTGGCATCTGGCCTTGATTGCCCCAAAATCTCAAGTCACCACTATGTCAGGACAATGACTTGCATGATCAGGCGACAGACTGTTGTTTCTTAGTATATAGTAAATGTCGGAGCTTTGCTCCCTATTGAGCAATTCGCTTTGCCAGTTGTCTTCAAGTGAGTATTCATCTTTATCAGGCTTGTTAGCTATTCTAGCAGCATAAAGGTTATGCATTGCTAGATGGTCCAGTCAATGAATTTCCAGCCAGCTAACTCTTTTAACAGATATCAATACAAATAATATGCTTTACATGAAATGCTTTCAAATCAATTGCCACAATATTTAGCTCACTACTTTTGAACAGGGTGATCATCACAAGTCACTGCATATTGCAAAGTGTTTCACAATTGATCATTTTCAGCTATTTGTTTAAATAATACCTAATGAGTTAACGTGCTCACTCATTTAAATGCTATGCCCAGACCTATTTTAATAGCACTTTGGTAAAGATAACATTATATCTGGCTGATGAATTCAAAGGCTAGTTCACACTGCACAAGTCCTTTGTGTGTAGAGGACAATCATGATTAAAAAGGGTTTCCTCACATGGCTCATCCCTTCGCTGGATCAGGTCCCCTATGTGCACATGGCTTGAGATACTGTATGTATTTCTTCTCATTGCTTTTGTTTTTATATATCTTTCCTTTGTGGCAGTAAGGTGTGGGGGTAGTGGAGGTTTCTGGGAAATGTGTGACAAATCCAATCACATTCTGCTTTATACCCTATGGCATTTCTGAATTAAAAGATAACTCCAATGATATTTCACTAAAAAAAACTTACAATGACAAACAACAAAAAGGCACTTTAGCCTAAATCTTTGGTAAATCAAAAAATAAAAAAAATAAAGAGAGAGAGAGAGAAAATGTTTTGCACTCCAGAAGGCGAAACTTGCCTGTGGGAAAGTCACTGCAGTAATTTCCAGATAAAAAAAATCAAGGTTACCAGGAAAAAAATATAGATATAAAGTGGTCGACAAGGTAGGGACCATGAAAATGATAATGAACTTTGGCACCCAATTAGGCATGGAATATCTAAGTGCTTCAAAGCTTGATTTATGTATAGACTGCATGAAAGCAGATCTGTCAACTGTTTGTGGGGTGGGGGGATATTTTGAATGCTATTTTTCTTCCCTGTTCTGCCATCTGTTTTTCACCCCCTTCTTTCAGAGTTCTGACAACTTCTGATGATGGCCTTTCAATCAGCCAATCAGTGGGTGGAACCTACAGAGCTATGGCTGGAGGAAACACTTAACTTTTTGTGCAGTTTCCATTTTCATGTGTGGTTTACATGATGCCTAATGATTAAAAGTAGCTTGTTATTGCCAGTTTTTCACTTTGGCAGTAAAAGTGGCCAACGCACAGTGAGTACTCAGAAAATATATAAATTCCAGGAATCTTAAACAAGTACATTCGATGTGTGATCTTTTCTGCTAGTTTTTAGAAATGTTAAAAGGAAGCAGCTCTGAATCAGACTTCATCCGTATGCAACATATGGGGATATCACAGTATCAGAAACACATATAAGCTTTTTGTATACATTTATTGATCTATATACATTAGTAATTTCAATAAAAGGAATGCATGGTACTATTGCTTCATCTCAAATATGCTAAAACAATCTCTGAGTAACTGCTCCTATGCACATTATGTTTTATTTAAAAATTTAATTTAAAAAGCAATGTGCATAGTGAGATTAATGATGAAATACATAACTAGGAATTGACCGAAAAAAATTCCTGTTATATTTGTGGATTGGAGATTATTTCAATGTTGACAAAAAGTTACATTAGATTTGAGGCATCTATCTGCAAAAGCAGGTATGAAATTCTGAAAATGGAAATTTTCATTGAACATATTTTCCAATGAAAATAGAAAAATATGAAAAAAAATATAAGAAACAGGAATTTGGGGGGGGCTTGCATGTTAGTTTGGGTCATCGCATTAATGTGCATCATGCACATGTTTTTTGTTCTTTTGTAAAATAAAATAACTGACTCGTATACCATGGAGTAAGCTACATGTCTAAGCAACAGGTGTGTTTACTGCTTTTGCTGCACTTTAAACCCCCCTGCGAGGAGGCCCTTTGCCTAAAAAGAGTGGGTCCACATTTCCCCACTGCCACTCCCATTATTGCAAAGCCTCCCTTCTTTCACTAGCTTTTGCCAGTGGGGTTAGAGTGCCGCAGAAGCTGCAGCACTTAGAAAGGTGGCTCATTGCATGGTGAGTGAGCCCCTGATACAGATCTGGGTAAAAGTGGCTTACTTCTGCATAGTTTCCAATTTGAAAGTACTGAATAACTTGCTAGGATTTAAATCTTTGCTAGTTTTTTTTATCATAGGGTTCCATTCAAAACACGGAATCTGAGCAGTGGGCTCTCCTGTTTTCCAACAGGAAAACTGCTGCCTTCTGAAAAATGGCAGCAGTGTCCTTTAAAAACACCAATTTCCCCCTAGCAATTGCCCCACAATGCAACAGAAAATACAGCATCATCATGGCGTTACGTCCTTTCCCCAGGACATTTTTGGAGGAAAAGGAATGCTACACTCTATAGTTATAGGGCACAGCCAACTTATTTCAGTTATGTCCCAAAGAAAGGATGCAGTGTTCTCACATTGCTCCTTTCCCTGGTGCATTGTGGGGTGATTTCCAGGGGAGAAAGACAGAATGTTTAAAGTACCCCTGCTACTTCTGCCCAGAAGGCAACAGTTTCCCAGACAGAAGGGGAGCCCACCACTCTGATACATGTAAGCCCTGACCGCACCTCTGATACAGTCAGATATGGTTTTTCTTTCTTCCACCACGGAGCTCAAGGTAGTATACATAGGATTCCCAGACGGTCATCCATCCAGACACTGACCAGCCCTAGACCTGCTGAGTTTAAGCAAGGTGGCTACATCACATGATGTGTCTTAGAACATGCCCTGCAACCAACAGACATTAGATTAAGATGATAAATATCTGGATAGATATCAACCTTTTCTTTGTATCTGTAAGGAATCTGTTTTACCTGTGTAAGGTGTCAGAAGGAAGGCAATATAAATGACTGTACAGACTCAAACATTGTACAAAACTACTTTTGTTGTAGATCAATGCACATTATAGAAATAACATCAAAGGTAGTTTATTTTCATAGCAGGCAGCTGGGACTTATTTGAAATTGATATAGATTTTTCTTCCAACTTCACACCCCAGAGGCTGTGTGGAACAAACAAGAGAAGAGGGTATGTTGAACATTACACTGAGTTAAAGAAAGACATTGAAAACAGTGCTTTAGCAATCATCCAACTTACCTGTCAAGAGCCAAGAAGATGGAGAATAGCTTCTAATATTTTCATAATACAGTGTCTTTCCTGTTAAAAAATGCCATCTCAGAGGCACTGAGATTACTATCCAAATCCTGCTTTCACCAAGAAGGTAATCCATCTCCAGTTTTGTGCTTCTTAAGAACTCCCCTTTTGAAAGCAATATGTGGAACATTATTGAGATGAATATATTCAACAACAAAGTCATTGGTTCAGCTAGATTCAAACATGGAGAGGGTCCCTAGTACAGGAGGAGTAAAACATTTCAGGGGTAGAACATCTGCTGTACATTCAGAAGGTCACAGATTCCATCCTCAGAATATTTTTTATTTATTTTTATTTTATTTATTTTATTTGTATACCGCCCTTCCAAAATGGCTCAGGGCGGTTTACAATGCAAACAAACCACTAAAACAGTAAAGAGCTAAAATAAATTAAAAAACAATATAACAATTAACATATAACAATTAACAATCCCGAAATCGGGTTTTAAATTTTAAAATAAACCAGATATTAAAACCCCCAAAATTTAGTAAGCTGAGAAAGTTTGGGTGAAAAGATGGGTTTCAGGTGTTTTTTGAAAATTGCCAGAGATGGGGAGGATTGTATCTCAGCAGGGAGCGCATTCCACAATCTCGGGGCAGCGACCGAGAAGACCCACCAAACGAGTTGGCAGTAACTGGAGACGGACCTCCTCAAATGACCTCAATGGGCGGTGGGGCTCATAATGAAGAAGATGCTCTCTTAGATACCCAGGGCCTAAGCCATTTAGGGCTTTGTAAGTTAGAACTAGCACTTTGTATTTTGTCCGGGAACCTATTGGCAGCCAGTGTAACTCCATCAGTAAAGGAGTAACATGGTCTCTCCGAGATGACCCAGAGACCAACCTGGCTGCCGCATTCTGAACCAACTGAAGTTTCCGGACTATATACAAAGGCAGCCCCACATAGAGTGCATTACAAAAGTCAAGTCCATCTTGACTAGAATATCGAGCTATATGGATCATGGAACAGGTGGTAAGAATGGAAGACCTCTGCCTGAAACTCTGAAGAACCTCTGCCAATTAAAGTAGAAAATACTGGGTTAAAAAACAAATGGTCTGATTTAGTAAAGGGCAGCTTTATATCCCAATGGACTTAATACAGCATGTATGACAAATAGTCATCACTTATTTAAAAGGGGGTTTGAATTTGATCCAGAATGAATCCATCAGATCCAGAATGAATCAATTTCTTGTTCAAGATATATATTAAAAATATGCTTCAGTCAGAAACTGAGATTTTCAGTAATCTGAAATGGCAATCAGGAAAAAAGTCCATTGGAGATGGAAGAGAATCACAGGGTGAAATCCAGATTCTGTAGAAGTAGTTGGGGTCAATCTAGTTAGCATTATTGTAGAGTGGATCCTGAGTTCATATGTCAGCAATAACAACAACAACAACAACAACACAATAATAATAACACAATACCCCAGATATAACTGAAGTCGAGAAGAAAGAAAAACAAGTTAAAATAATTGACATAGCAATACCAGGTGATAGCAGAATAGAAGAAAAAGAAACAGAAAAAAAAACACAAAATACAAAGATCTACAAATTGAAATTGAAAGGCTGTGGCAGAAGAAGACCAAAATAATTCCAGTAGTAATTGGCACCCTAGGTGCAATTCCAAAACACCTTGAAGAGCACCTCAGCACCATAGGGGCCACAGGAATCACCACCAGCCAATTACAAAAAGCAACTTTACTGGGAACAGCCTATATTCTGCGATGATATCTATAACAACTGACAAAATTTAGCCATCCCAGGTCCTTGGGAAGGACTCAATGTCTGGATAAAACAAACCAGTCAATAGCACTTGTCTGACTGTGTAAACAACAACAATAACAACAACAGTAAGTTGAGCACCTTGTATGTTGTAAGAAAATTGCACAAACTGATTATAAGGAAAGACACAACAAAGTTGCTGCAATGATCCCCTGGAACTTTTTCAAGAATTACAAATTGTCAGCAAGCAAGAATGGTGGGATCATACACTTGAGAAGGTCACAGAAAATGAAGAGGCAAAAATCCTTTGGGATTTTTGAAAACAAAGTGGAATCTGGATGTGCCACTGAAAATAAGATAAAATAAAATAAAATTACTTCCTAGTAGACATACACAAGATCTGACTCTGTGAAGCTATTCACACATGTATGCAAAACTGGGCTAAGGATACCCAGCCCGGCTTTGCACATGTGTATACCACCAGGATTGGGCCCGATCCTAGTGGCGCAGCGGCGACAAACTCACCTATGGGGCCACCCTCCAAAATGAGGGTAGGAGAGCAAGTGCTTGCAGTCAGGGCTGGCTGACTGCGGGACTCCCAGCCGACTTTGGGGAGGGGGATCCCCATAATTACTGTGCAGTCATGTGGTGCATTATGAGAGAGGTGGGGGGTGGGGTGACACAGGGCAATGCATCTAGCACCCTGACCCTCAGAGCTTATGGCAGAAGCCAGTAATTGTCTGGGTGGGCAATCTGCCTGCCCAAAGGTAAGAATCAGATTGTCTGCAGGGAGGCATGCTTTTAAAGGCTTCCTCCCCACTAGCCCTCTTGCCCTTTCTCACTGTTCATGAGAAAGGGCTCTATGAATCCTTCTTTACCTAAAAAAAAGAGTGTTTGACAGCCAGATCTTGTGCACATCTACTCAGAAGTAAATTCTATTGTGTTCCATGTCGGTTATTTCCAGGTAAGCCTCATTGTGTTTGTGTTTGGTGCACTGGTTCAAATTGCACTGAGTAGCTTTGAAGAGGAAGCACTTCAGAAATAGCCAGAGTCCTTAGTAATTCGATCTGCAGTGGTGCTATCCCAAATTACTTAATTAACAAACCAAAGGATTCTGGCCATTTACACTTGGTGCAATGTAGATGTGCCATAATATGGCTTTCCTGAGATTTTCATTGGAATTTTCTTCTCTGGAGCTTTACACCCACTCTGCAATCCCACAACATTCCAACTGGCATGGCTTTGCAGAACAGACTTGGAACTCCACATGTTTTTAAAAGACAGTCCAGAAGACTGCACCTCTTCATCTGTGCAATGCATCAGAAGCATCACAGCCCAAAGCAGGGCTTTAAACCACGGCAGGAGAGTGCCAGTAATAAAAAATCATATTTTGGTTATGTGGAGTGGGAGCAGAGCAGGACCTTGATTATGTGTTTTAAAAATGCCCTGACCCCAGCAAGAGACCAGTGGCAGGCTGCAATTGAGATGGTAGGAATTGCAACTATCCTGTGCACATAAGAATGAAGTTGTGTGCATGTGTATACATATAAATTGTCTGAGAGTAAATACCGCTGAACACAAGGAACGTACATCTGAGTAGACAAGGCTAGGATTTGGATGGAATGAACATGCTCTATAATCTGCTCATAAATCAAACAAAATCTTCTCTCTGCAGAAGGGAAGAGTTGCAGAAAGAGGAGATTACTGAAATGATGAGTGAAAATGAAGTGGAATTAGGGTTATTCATTCATCCTTTGAGAAATAGGATTTGACAAGATGAGATGACTAACCTAATTATTCTTCTGCATGGAGTCATCAGTGAGGGTGCAAAGAAGTACCATGCCATCTGTAGTATCAGTTACGTGATTCTGGAGAATATAGCTCAGAATTTTGACAGCTCCTGGCTCTCCCTTCTCAGTGAAAGGGCATTCCTCCCAGAACCCTGGTCTGATTGCAGGGGCTCAGGGAGGAAGTCCATTTGCTAAGGGAAGCACAAGTAGAGAAATAGCTCTGTGAACCATTCATGATGCCACTTCCTCCTCCTATCCACCTCCCCATCTATAAATGGGAATATCTTCCAGAGGTGGGGACTTATCCATTTGTGAATAGGAAGGCAGGTGGGGAAAGGAAGGCTTACATTGGCACTGCTCTTCCTCCTGGGATCTTTCATAAGGCCCCTGGACACTTGGGCCAATGTTCGATACCATCTCTGGACTCCTTGAAGTTTCCTGTTTGGTGTGTTAGTATTAAATTGGAATTGAGGACCATAGAAGAAACCCTATGTCAATGTCACTCCTGAGTTCATATGCATGGTAAAGACTATGTTGTGACACAGTCTAGGGATGTGCATGAGCTGAGGTTCGAGCACAGCTTCGGCACCAAACTGGTTTGGACAAGGTCTGAAGTGGAGCAGCAAGTGGGATCTTTCCCCATGGTGCCGAACCTGTGCACTGTGTTAGTGCACATCCCTAACACAGTCATCAGATTGCAGGCTAATACAGAAAGCTTGGAACTCATAATCTTATCACCAGTAAAACCATTCAAAATGCGAAAATGATGTGGATTTCCACATGCCACCATGTGTCATCTTATAGTAAAAGCCACACTGGTATGGCTGTGTTAATCCACTGAAAAATACCATTAGCCCTAATCTGGCATTAGTTCTTCAAGACAGGAGTAATACTAGGGAGTAAAGAAGGATGGAGAACACAAAACAGTGTCTCTTCTAAATTTAATAAAAGAACCTAAACAATTCAGCTGGCATAGGCTTGGGATAATATCAAATATGTTTATTTTATCCCCTAGCCTTTGATATCTACCAACGAGAATATAAATGTTCTGTGCTGCGCTTCCCATCAGAAAGAGAAGTTTTAAGATAAGGTGAACTGCACAATAAGACAAAAAGCTAGCACAGCAGTTCCAGTCACTAGCCAGATTTTGGTATGAGCAGAATGTCAGAGCAGAATGCACAATGGGTATGGCTTAAAGGGCAGAAACATTTTGAACAGTGTAGCAGATCTATAGGGGTGAATTCAGTGTTAAGAATCACACCAGTCCTATCTGTTATCGCACCTTACATATTATACTGACCTCTTTCATGCATTCAATAACTTTCTTGATCTTGAACAGTGAAACATTTCAAATCTAATCCATTTCACCTTTTCATAAGCCTAATTACACCTTGTGATTTTAAAGCTATTAATGTATTGATCCTGGGCAACTGTGGCACTGTTTTCCTCTTAAATGTGTGGAAAAATTATTCTAATACCAGAAAATATCAGTTTTGTATTCTTGTAAAGAACCTGACTGTTTAAAGTCAAAGTGCTCTTACAGAGATGATTGTACACTTTAATTTGTTTGTTTGTTTGTTTGTTTGTTTGTTTAATATCCTGCTCTTCCTCCAAGGAGCCCAGAGCGGTGTACTACATACTTAAGTTTCTCCTCACAACAACCCTGTGAAGTAGGTTAGGCTGAGAGAGAAGTGACTGGCCCAGAGTCACCCAGCAAGTCTCATGGCTGAATGGGAATTTGAACTCGGGTCTCCCTGGTCCTCGTCCAGCACTCTAACCACTACACCATGCTGGCTCTTGAAGAAGACTAATTGAGAGAGGATGCATAGACTGAGATTTTGAGGGTCCATTGTGCATGTCCTAGTTTCTGATCCCTCCTTTTGCTGCAGCCCCCTTTTGCACATCTCATACCATGCTGGAGGAACTTGCAGTCCTCAGAAGACTTACTGGGGGCTCAAGGGTCTTCGGCAGGAAGAGAGATGGGAATGCCCCATTGTGGAGCAATCTGGCTGCTTACCCAGCCACATTCTAGGTGTAGCCTTGTTGCCCCACCCCAGCTTTGGAATGAGCATATGGAGTCAGGAAACGGGCTGGAGGATTTTGAGGGCAGAGTTGTGAGCCATTGTGGCTCACACTTGCCTGATCCTCATTTGGCATTTTAAGAGGCAATCCTCCCTTCTACCCTGGAATATAGTATGGGTTTTGGAAAGTTGCCTTTTTGGAGACTGGGTAAAGATCTGTTGATCTTTGTTGAATTGACTGGTGATGGGGATCTTTATAACCTCTCTCATATTAATTCTTCTGTAGTTGTTCCTTTCCCAGTCACAACTGCTGGTACAGTGCAGGCTTGAGGAAGAAGTAGGATAGCAACCCAAAGCATGCATTTGGTGTGAGGAGTCCTTTGTCGATCCCAAGAGCTTTCTAGCTCAAGAGTGCTGGTTGGGGTTTCTGCTAGGCTGGAGGGGCATTGGCAGCATTAAAGGTTGCATGGCCTGGAGGGGTTGGTTCAGATGCCTTGACCTTTTTGGATGGCTAAGAAGAGCAGCAATCACCCTTATGGTTGTGATGCTATTCAGATCTAGGAGAGTGTTTCCCAATATGATGTAAGTAGGTACTCTTACTTTGGGTGGCAAGTCATTAGTTCCTATGCTGTAGTGGGGTGGAGAGCCCATCCCCTTTGCTCTTTGTTTGGCTGTTGATTTTAAATAAAGTTGTTAATTCTTTTTCTCCAACTTATCTTCACATCTGTGAATACAGAGTTCTGATTGCTCTTCTCTATTCTCAGTCCTTATTCTCACAAAGCTGGATTCAGATTCTCTGCCTCTGTTCTGTAAGCTTTTACTTTTTTCAAATGGGTCCCTGAAATGAGTCCTTGAAATAATTCAAACCTGCCCTGGGGTCAAGATTTCCCTCCACAAAAGCTACTTGCTGAAGTGATCTACCATAAGACTAGAACCCTGACTCATACAATGAAACTGATTGGGAGGAGATTCAGGTGGGCATCTTTTATTGATTACATCTTGCCAACATTTTATGTGGTTGTTGTCCAGCATCCATATCTAAAACCCTCTCATAATTCCAGAAATGTTTGTTTAGGAAGGGAAAGGGCAGTTGAACTTTCAAGTGCTGTCTACCAGAGGAAGAGGCTGTTGAATTTTCAGGTGCGGTCTATCATAACTGGTGCGGAACACTAAAATTCCCAGAGGGAAATACAATAAGACTTGCACATGGCAACATCAGTGCACATCTGACAACATTCTGAGTTGGCAGAGAACCTTCAGAAAGCAGACAAGGTGTTTCAGAATGCTCACCAAGAAAGTCCATAATTACTGAACTGATTCCAAATCAAGCTGAGGGGTGTTTACATATTACTATTCAGAACGTGCAAAATAAATAAGGTCTTATAATAAAACTGACCGAGAAAAAATCCAAAAGATCAAACTCTGAGTGAAATGGGAGAAACTGGGGCGGGGGGAGAAAATGTGTCATTCTCTGAGCAATGAGAACACCCACCCCAAAATCTGCTACCATAGCAACTGCTGAGCAGAAAGATGAACACTTACTCGAACATAGCTGAGAGAGTTTTCTATAATTCACAGAACTTCCCTTAGGGTATATGGATAACTATAAATTCCCAGGACACTTTTTATGCACAACCTGTAAAGGGGGAAACTCTGAAGTTTGGCAATAAGAAAGGGCAAGGTATGTTATCCCGCCTTCCAGAATCTTTTTATATTTTCCATGACTACAAGTTCCAAACCCAACATTGACCTAGAATAAGAGCTATGCAGTGAGATGTGCTCTTAGCAGGTCCTAAAATAACCAGAGAACCCCTTCCATATAAAACTTTGTACAGGAGGCTCTGTGTTCTGAAGCTTAGTTTTAGCTTCAGGGTGGGACTGGGAAGCCTCCTTTTGTCCTTAGCTGTAGAATGTTAGTGATAGGTAGGGTGTCATTTGGATCATGCAGGATTAAAAGGAGAAGGGATCCTTAAAGGGGGGGAGCAGGCCTACTTTCTCAACCCAAGCAGATACCAGTAAGGCTTCAATCACTTGGAATCTCTGGCAAGCTGGAGGTTTCTGGAAGACTCTCTGGACATGATCCATGCCCCTAATGGTCCTCATTCTCAGAGTCTGTAGGGTTAATGTCCAAGACAAAGGCTGAAGTTCATTCACACTGGAATCTACAAGGATGACGAAAATATTGCTTGCAGATGTTAAAATACTAGGAAACATCAGTACCATTTAGACTGTTGCACTGGCTGCTAAGTTTCTGTTTTGCGCCCATCAAAATTTAATACTAAATGCCCATTTTTTCATCCTGAAAAATCTGAACAGGACCAGACTAAGGGCCTATTTACATTATTACTGAAGCACATGTGTTTGTTTTTAAAGTTGTGATTAATTGCTTGGACATATTTTAGGCATAATGATTAATGGATGTTGGCTCACATACAGTGCAGTGAGATGCGGGCAATTCAGCACCACCCACACTGCTCATATGCATGAAACACTGCCTGCAATGTTGCGGAACACCTTGGTTGTGCTCCAACATAAAAATGTGCAAGCACAGTTGCACAAAGCAATATCCATTGGAAATAACGCCCTTGGCCAAAGAATGGTACTCTCCTTCTAGCAGTGAGGGAGGAAGGGGACACTGCCTAACCAGCCAGATCAGCCAAATTCAACCCTGGTGATCAACTGGATAACAGATGTGGCAGTCAGATTGCATTGCAATGGTTCTTTCACAGTTTTATGTTTGAGTGGAACAGGGCTGTTCTCCTCCACCATGGGCAGCATTGTACACACATGAAGTGGCAAGGGCAGTGATGAATCTCTCAGGATTCTTTGCTCGTATTTTCTTGGGATGTCCCCTTTCTTATGGACATGTTTTTGCGGGGAGGGGAATAACTCTTATTTAAGCTCTAAGGCCACATGCCCAGCAGGAGAGAAATGTTCAGTTTCTGCCTTAATCCTTAGACTGATACCTTGTTCCCACACTAAAAAGTGCATAAAGCATACGCTTTAGAATAAAGAGTCACATGGGCAGTCAGTGTAACATCACCTCATACCATGTGGTCATTACATTTGGCTGAGAACCAAGATGCATCATCGTGCCTTGCTCATGTCAGGCATCATATCCTGGTTCAAAGCAACAGATCAGCACTAGCTGATCCTTGCTTATCCCAGCCAATCCTCACAGGAGGGTCAAGGTAGCACCAGCAGCCTCGTCACCCCCAGGCCATAAAGTCTTTTGGGATAGTGGTGCTTCTGGCCTTAAGGAGAAATCAACAAAATCCCTCCAGCTGTCAAGTGTGGAGGGGTTTCTTAAATCTCCTCTGGTCACTCAGACTATAACTTAGGATGCCCACCCACTAGCTTCTAAATACATCCCTTGTCTGCACAGTACTTACCAGCTGTGACCTAAGCAGAGTCTGACTAAATATGTGGAGTGCTCAACCCCTCACTTTCCAGCCAAAAAAAGGGAAACAAAAAATACCTGAAAACGGTCAATGAGAAAAAGAGCAAAACATTTCCTACTCAGTCTGTTATAAGATGACCAGCAAAGCCTGCACTGTTTCATAGGAAGGATAGAAATATGCTACTAGCAATGCAAGTGAGATGTCCTCCTCGGCTCTTACTCCAAGCATCCCTTCTAGCTGACTACATGCCTCCTCAAAAAAGATTGGATGAGGCAAAGTTGCTCCCTTATGATAAGAGTGACGTGCTGGGCAGAAAGAGATAGAGCAGCTCACATGAGGTTAATGGACAGGTGTTGTTGCTATTGCTGCTTCTCATGCTCCATCCATCCTTTGACTTCCACACCCCTCTGGCTGGTAAGCTCACATTTTTACAGAGTTTTTATTTTAAAATGAAAGCTACGATTCTGAAGGCATTGCACAGAAACTGATGCAGCAAACACTATTTTTCTTTTACTTCTTGGAGAAAGAACAGCCTTAAGGGGCAGAGAAACTGGGTGGGGGGTTGCTGAATCCTTTCTTTGCCTATTGCTCATGTGCTCAAAATTACTTTCCCAGCTTCTGATTCCCTATCAAGTTCCAATGGTGTGTTTTCACTTGAAAGTTTGCCAGTTTCCCCGCATTTTACATCTGATGTGATCCCGCATTTACAAAGTAGCTCAAAGCATACAAAGTAGCTCAAAGAATGCCTAGACATGTCTACATCCTGCAATATTTATCCATCATATAATAGCTTATCTTAAAATCAATGCAATATTTTTATTTTAGAAATTCCTGCTTCTGAAAGCAACTTATCAGCTATACCGTGGGAAAGGTGACCAGTAGACTACTGATTTCATTTGCTGGTCAAGGCCCAACACAATTAATAATACTCTTCATCCTGCTTTGCAGGTATTGTTTCATGACTTCCTTTATATTGTGCCCCTTTCCTATATGACAATGTAAAAGTAACATTAACGAGTATTCTTTTTATTAGAAAGACAGAGCAGAATGTTAAAATGTTGCAAGTATGCCCCCAAACTAGATTGCTGAATACAGAAATAATAGTGGCAAAGATCTAATCTGAAATATAGGTGACATAGAGAGTAGTTTGTTATTGCCTGGCATTCTTCCTCCCAGACATAATGCTGACCCCACAATGTTAATTATTGCATGATGAGATTCATTTTACATTGATTTGGGTTACTTCCTAAGAGGCTGGCTGAGCACTCAGCCTTCAAAGCCAAAAGCATTATTGTATTAGATGAAAACACCAGATACTTGCTTTCTGAATCAAATATTTTAAAGATGTTGGTCAACATCCTAACTACAATGTGCTGGTGTTGCAGATGAGTGCCTGACTAATGCAGCAGTGGTACTTGAGGGGAGGATTTGAAAATATGTCCCTGAAGGCTATGCAATCCTTGGGGACATATTTTTTGGATTATAGGACTTCCAAGGGAAGGAGAAGTTGTTTAAATTCCACTCCCACATGCATATGTGATGCCACAGATTAGCTGGTCAGGTCCACAGCACTGGTACATCTCACAGAGCACGGGCACTTCATTGGTTAGGATGTCAGCCAATGGAGAAAATATTCCTATACTCATCTTGACTACTTTTGTGAAGATTGTGTGGCATCAGGAGGGCCACTTATGTAGACACAATACAGTACATAAAATATATGCGAAACAGCAAATACATGAGGGATGCAAAGGTGATCCTTTTTGCATTATCTTCCAGAATTTAAGTTCTACGTGAACCTTTAGGATTATAGCTAAACACTAGATGGTCACTTTATACAATCTCTCATGGATTACTGAGTATTTGATTATTTGAACAAATTTGGCAAAAATAGCATGCATAAGCATTAACTCCAAATAGTAGTAAGGGTTTTTCATTTGTTGTAAATTGTTTTTAACTGCTGTAAGTGTTCGGCCTGGTTCCCCAGGGTTTTTAACTGTTTGTTTGTTTGTTGATTTATTTATTTACCAAATTTTTACACCGCCTCAAATTTTCGTCTCTGGGTGGTTTACAATAAAATAAGTTAAAAATGTGTAAAAACTTAAAAACAATTAAAAAATTTAAAAATAAACCAGAGATTAAAATCCAAAAATATTAGGAAGCTGAGAAAGCTTGGGTGAAAAGATGGGTTCTCAGGTGTTTTTTGAAAATTGCCAGAGATGGGGAGGATTGTATCTCAACAGGGAGTGTAATCCACAATCCCGGGGCAGCGACCAAGAAGGCCCGTTTCTGTGTACCCACCAAACGATTTGGTGGTAACTGGAGACGGACCTCCTCAGATGACCTCAATGGGTGGTGGGGCTCATAATGAAGAAGACGCTCTCTTAGATACCCAGGGCCTAAGCCGTTTAGGGCTTTGTAAGTTATATCTAGCACTTTTTATTTTGTCCGGGAACCTATTGACAGCCAGTGTAACTCCATCAGTAAAGTAGTAACATGGTCTCTCCGAGATGACCCTGAGACCAACCTGGCTACTGCGTTCTGAACCAACTGAAGTTTCCGGACTACATACAAAGGCAGCCCCACGTAGAGCGTATTAGAAAAGTCAAGTCTGGAGGTTACCAACAGATGTACCACTGTTTTGAGGTCATTGATCTTGAGAAACAGTCACAGCTGGCGTATCAGCCGGAGCTGATAGAAAGCACCCCTGGTCACCGCCTCAACCTGAGAAACCAGGGAGAGGTGTGAATCCAGAAGTACTCCCAGTCTGCGAACCTGTTCCTTTTGGGGAAGTGTGACCCCATCTAGAACAGGCAGATCAAAATTGTCTCTAGAGTTCTGACCCTGCACAAGAAGTACCTCCATCTTATCTGGATTCAGTTTCAGTTTATTCTCCCTCATCCAGCCCATTACTGCTTCCAGGCAGGCATTTGGGGAGGATATGCCAACTCCTGAAGAAGTTGACATGGAGAAGTAGATCTGGGTGTCATCAGTGTACTGGTAACACCCAGCTCCAAATTCCCTGATGATCTTTCCCAGCGGTTTCATGTAGATGTTAAAAAGCATTGGGAGAGAGAACGGAGCCTTGAGGGACACCATACTTAAGCTCAGATTTTGAAGAGCAATAGTCTCCAATCAACACCATCTGGAATCTATCCAAGAGGTAGGAGCAGAACCACTGTAAAACAGTGCCTCCCACCCCCAACACCCTCAGACATTCCAGAAGGATACTATGGTTGATAGTATCGAAAGCTGCCAAGAGATCCAAAAGGACCAACAGAGTCACACTTCCTCTGTCAATTTCCAATTGGAGATCATCCATCAGGCTGACCAAGGCAGTCTCCACCCCATAGCTCACCCCAAAACCAGTTTGAAATGGGGCTAGATAATCAGTTTCCTCCAAGACTGCCTGGAGCTAAGAGGCCACCACCCTCTCAATTACCTTGCCCAGCCATGGGAGGTTGGAAACAGGCCTATAATTGCTCAACTCTGAGGGCTCTAATGCAGGCTTCTTTAGAAAAGGTCTAATGATTGCCTCCCTAAGACAAGGAGGCATCCTTCCCTCCCTCAGAGAAGCATTTATTATTTCCAGCAGGCTGTCTACAACAACCTCCCTACTAGAACGAACAAGCCATGTTGGACAAGGGTGTCATGGCTCAGACTTCTGACTCAGAAGAGTCAGAGCAGGAGGATTTGCCTGCTAGTGAGGGCTCAGAGGTACAGCAACAGGATTTGGCAGGGAGATCAGACTCTGGAGCTGAGGATTCGCAACAGCTGCCAGACATTATTTCTGATGGGGAGGAGCCTGGGATTTCACCTGTCTTGAGAAGGCGTCTCAAGAGGCAAGCTCAGTGGGAGTCACGCAGGCACAGGAGATCACAAGAGAGGAAGCAGAAGTGCTGACTCAGGGAAGCCTGATTGGCTGCTGGTTCTCTTGAGCCATATATATTTAGCGGTCTCTCAATTGCTCAGATGCTGTTTGCAACTTTCTCTGGCCACAGAAAGCAAAATTTGAATTCCAGACTTTTTCCGAGTTCCAGTTTGCCTTGTATATGCTTTCCTGCTTTGTTCCGTTAATTCCTTGTTCTGGTGTCCTTCGCTCATTTCATTCCTTGCTTTGTGTTTTCTTTTCACTTATTACTCAGTTATTGTTAGAGGGGGGTACCTAGTTCAGTTCAGGGGACTTAATTCCTTTACTATTTTCTTTGTGAACCTTTCCTTTTCCTTCTTGCAGTTTCGCTGCTGCTTTCTGTTATCTCACAGGGGCAGTGCTGAAGGGGGTTGTAAATTCTGTTGGGTTAGCCGAGCTAACAGATTTACGACAAAGGGTCAAGAGAACAAGTGGTAGGCCTCACCGCTCAAAGTGGCTTGTCCACATCCTCAAGAGTCACAGACTGAAACCGATCCAGTCGAATCACATAAGAGGAGTTTTTGGGCACCTCCAGCTCAGATATCAAATTAATTGTGGAGTCTCCATCTAGGTTGGCCTGAATCCGAGAGATTTTATCTGCAAAAAGCTCTTTAAACACATCACAGCGGGTAACTGATGATTCCAAATTCTGGTTCGGGGGTGGGGGGGCAGATACTAGATCTCTCACAACCCTGAACAACTCCACTGGACGTGAACTTGCAGAGGCAATACGGGCAAAAAAGAACTGCCTCTTTGCCACACGTATTGCCTGAGCATAGATCTTTAGATGTGCTCTATGTCGCAATCTGTCAGATTCGAGTTGAGTCTTCCTCCACATGCACTCCACCTTGCTGTTTTAGCCCCCATAGATCTTCTGTATACCAAGGGGCCAATTTTGAAGTGGGTCGGAGGGGACTCTTGGGAGCAATCGTGTCTACTGCCCTGGTGAGCAAGTTCTTCCAATTCTCAACCAGGGCATCAACAGGATCACCACCAGATTTGAGTCAAGTCTTCCTCCACTTGTGGTCCAGTTGCCTACATTGCCGCTTCAGCCCCCATAGGTCTTCTGTATACCAAGGGGCCAAATTTGAAGTGGGTCGGAGGGGACGCTTGGGAGCAATTGTGTCTACTGTTAACTGTTTTAAACTGTATATTAGTTTTAAATAAATAACCAATGTATTGATTATTTATTGATTATTTATTGATAATTGATTTTAATTGTTTTTATTTTGATGTAAACTGCCCTGAGCCTTTTTTTGGAAGGGCGGTATGTAAATCAAATCAATCAATAAATCAATCAAATAAATAAATAAATGAAATAATAGTAAGTAGTTGATGTAGTATAGTGGCTACAAGTATGGACTTAGGAGTCCCGAGTTCAAATCTTACCTTAGCCACTGTGACGTTAAGCAAGTGACTACTTTCTTAGCCTCAGAACCTGCATCTTCAAAATGGGAATGATGATACAGTTCTGTATTAGAGTTGTAGGATTACTGACTGACATTGTATTTACATAATTTGTACACATTCAGTACTATACCCATTGACAATAGCGGGCCTACCCTTGTGCAATGCAATCTGCACTTTTGCAAATTGCACAACTTGCACAAATGCAACATTAGGCTGGTGTACGTTTGCGCAGCATGTCAGCCACTGAGCTAATAAATGTAAATCTTTTAGAATGTTCCAGAGTGCTAAATGCACACAGAGCTGTAACACAAAACAGAAAACTGCAAAACCAGAAGTAAAATGGATACAAGACCTTTGGATGTTTTCCCTTTCTCTTGCTCTGTTTTCGCTTTCTTGATTCCTCCCCCCGCAAAGTAGCAATGGCCCATTAAGGGGCCTTCCATTCCGGCTAATGAATAAACAGACACATTTCAAAGAGGCCCATTAGTATTTCTGATTAATTATCATGGAAAATAATATTGTCTTAGGCCACAGAACCAATGCTTAAATTGATTGAGTTATTGGATTAATAAAATATAATTATTCTCTTATGCCATTGGCACAAAGTTCATTTGGATTTTCTTTTTAATAAGTTTGCTAATGATATGAGAAAGTAAACAAAACAAATTTTAAATGAATTCAAAGTTCAATTATACCTCCAAATTCTGTCACAAGAGACTCTGATGCAGGGCTGGTGTAATTAGTGCCCACAGGTGTCAATTATTAGGCAATCAGGAAGGGAAGACCACAAGTCTAACAGAGCAGCAGAGCAAGAGCCAAGCAGAGTCGATCTTCAGGCTATTCGGGCTGAGAAAAAGGGCCGGGTGGGAGGCTGTAATAAATCTCCCAGTCCAGGCAGTGGAGATGAGCTGACAAAGTCAAAACCTCTTACCTCATCTGCTCCGGTCTTCTCAGATGACTCTATTAAAGGCAGAGTCCTCCTGATGCTTATCCATGCACTCACTCTAATGGCGGGCCTTTTTTTTAAAATTGAGAGAATACATCTACATGAACAAAGGGACACACTTGTGGATCTGCTGTTTCTATTGAAATGAATGAGGCACTTGTCATCAAGTAAACTGTGTTTTCCCCACAGGAGTCCCCATCTCTATAAGAGGTCTATGACTCATTGGATTTATTGAATAAATGTAAACATGGATATAGATATGTTTAAAACCAAGGCCCCCTGCATTGATCGATTGAATAAGTGCCGTCAAGTTGGTGTCGACTCTTAGCAACCACATAGAGAGATTCTCTCCAGGATGATCTGTCTACAGCTTGACCTTTAAGGTGTCTCAGTGGTGCATTCATTGCTGTCATGATCAAGCTCCTCCACCTTGCTGCTGGCCATCTTCTTCTTCTCTTTCCTTCAGCTTTTCCCAGCATGATGGACTCTGGGGAGCTGGGTTTTCACACAATGTGTCCGAAGTATGATAGTTTGAGCCTGGTCATTTGTGCCTTGAGTGAAAATTCTGGATTGATTTTTTTCTGTGATTCATTTGTTTGTTTTCCTGGCTGTCCATGGTATCCTCAAAAGTCTTCTCCAGCACCAAAGTTCAAAAGCATCAATACTCTTTCTATCCTGCTTCTTCCAAGTCCAGCTTTCACATTCATAGAGTGTCACGGGGGAAACCATTGTCTGAACTATTCTCATCTTAGTAGGTATAGACCAGGGGCGGAGCCACCATTGGGTAAATAGTTTCAAAGAGCCCAGGCCATGCCCAATCAGGGGCCGCACCTCGTGGCCCTGAAACATCCCCCCATGTCTGACATCAGATGCGGGGGTGCTGGTTTAGCTCCCGGGTGGGGGGCACACAGCCCCCATTCTTGAGTTAAATGGCCACTGTGTTCGCGGCATGGCCAGGAGTGGCTCTTCCCTGCCTTTAAGCATAAGTTTAGCACAGGTTATTGATGTTTCTTCCTCCAACTTTAAAACCACACCCATCTTCCAATCCAGCTTCTCTTGGTATATGTTCAGCATATAAATTGAATAAATAAGGAGAAAGTAGAGAGCCTTGTCTTACTCCTTTGTCGATCTGGAACCAGTCTGTTTCACAATGGTCTGTCTGGTCTGTGGCTTCCTGTCTTATGTATAGGTTTCTCATAAGAACAATGAGATGTTCTAGGACACCCATATTCCTAAGAATATTCCACAACTTGACATGATTGATACAATCAAAGGCTTTTCTGTAGTCACTAAAGCACACATTGACTTCTTTTTGGTATTCTTTGGATTTCTCAATTCTTTTTGGTATTCTTTGTCTTTCTCAATTATCCAGTATGCATCAGCAATGATGTCTCTTGTTCCTCAGCCTTTTCTGAAACCAGCATGAACATCCGGCATTTCCCTCTCCATGTAGAGCTCTAATATGCATTGGATGATCCTGAGCATTAGTTTGCTAGCATGTGAAATTAAGGATATTATGCGATGGTTTGCTCAATCTGTTCAGTCTCCTTTCTTTGGTATAGGTATGTAGGCTGACCTCTTCCAATCTCTCGGCCAATGTGTGGTTCTCCAAATTTGCTGGCATAGTTTGTTTAGAGTCTTGTCTGATTCTCCTTCTGTTTCCTGCCATTTCTGTAGCTATTCCATCAATTCCTGTAGCCTTGCGACTTGGTAATGACCTGAGTACTGATCTAACTTCTTCTTCCCATGATAGAGGTTATTGCAAGTAAGGAATATCTTCGAGAGTGTCTTGGATGTTGACATCCCTGTTGTACTGATTTTCAGTATACTCTTTCCATCTCTGTTTGATCTTCTCTGAATCAGTTACTATCTGTCCTTTGGCATCCCTTAATATACCAATTCAAGGTTGGAACCTCCTTTTGAGTTCAGGAAAGATCTTTTTGGAAAGGCACTGCCATAGATATATTTAAAACCAAGGTCCTGCATGTGCGAGTTTACATAACCAAAAAGATGAGATAGGCCACCTTCAGATGCCATGGGAAACCTGAGACAAAGTTACCTCTGGTTGGCCTCCTGTGACTTCCGTGTGATCGGATCCACTGTCCCGGGACCCAACCATAGTTCCAATTCCTTCCCTCAAATTGAAACCTCAGTTGCAATAAAGTTACACTTAACTAATTGAGGTTTGGAGGCTCCATTCTGTCATCTGGATTGGGAGAATTGCCCAAACCTGAGTTAAGGGAGGAAGCTCCTCTCATGGCTTCAATTATATTGGCTGACACAAGCTGTCCTTCTAGGGTCAGAGGAAGCCCACACAGCCAATCCCACCCCCTTTCTCAGCTCCCTGACTGAAGATTGTAATAATTTAGGAGCACTCCAGGGGACTGCAAGCAAGTTACGTCCAAAGGCATCCATTGTCTCCTTCGGATAGAGGCATAAGGGATGATGCAACATTTCTGCAGTTGTGCAAACTTCTGGTAAACCCTTCATTGCCTGTAGCAGGAAATGTTTTCAGTCAATCAAGTTTCTACCGACATGTCCTTAGAGAGCTCAAGGCTGGAAAAATAGTGGAAGACACATTGCCAAAGTCTATGCAATTGTTTTCAGTAGCTCAGTACAGTTAAATGTAAGCATTCATTTTCAGTACAGCTATAGCAAAAGATGTTCTTGCAGCCACCCAGATTTCAAACTCTGTTGCAAGGAAGAGGCAAAACCCTGACCTAGCCGCACTGATCTCCCACTATTCAATTTTATGGCATATTTTTATTTTATTTAGAAGAAAGCTATTGCAGTCCTCTTTAAAGGCACTTATATCCATTTTATTAGTCTGGCCTACACCTTCACATCAGAGGACTGTTCAAATAACCGTTGCTGCTAAGATGAGAAATGGCATCCTCTTTGTCAATACAGTTGCTTTGACATAAAAAGGCTGTAAAATGGAGACAGGAAAAATGTTCATTGAAAGTGCTGGAACCATGATTAAATTTTTGTTGTTGCAAAGATGATAAAAGTCCATAAGCCTTCTGTTTGCCAAGAGAGAGAAAAACAAAAACAAAATGGATCTCCTTGAGAGTTCCAGTTGTATAACCCATAACTAGATATGAATGATTAAAGCTAAGAAACAAAACAAAAATTCAAGCAATGAGACCATTTTTTCAACTTTACAATGCCTTTTCACTTGAGTGGCTCCAAGAAACACACATATTTTTGTTTTTATAAGTGTACAACATTTCAGTGAGCTACAATGCTTATAACTGTAAAATGAAGAGTTACCAGAACTTAAGATGTATGTGTAGATTTCCTTTGATATATGATATATCATATATATGATTTCCTAAATTGATTGTGTTATGAATGTATTGTGTAACCACAAAGGTACATATTGGTACCCATTGCACTTGGTGCTCTGTACATAAAGAAGGCAGATAATTTTGCAACGTACTCCAGAAAGTTATTTTTGTCCCTAAGCAACCCCAAAATATAAAATTAGTTGTGCCTCAGTCACAACATGAAATAAGCATGTTCTAGATAAGTAACCAACAACATAAGAAAATAAGCGCCTTATATGCTATGTAAGAGTAGGTTCTCAGTACATACCAGAAACAATACTGTAGATTTTCAAAACTAAAACGTTCATTTATTGTATTTTGATTATTCATCCCAGTCACATCCCAAGCATTCAGGATAGGCAATACTAAATCAGAGAACACAGAATATGATTATTAAACCTTCAGTTTGCCCTATCAACAAAAGATATTGAAATAAAAACATTCTACAGAATTCCTGGAAACCCACAGACATGTGTTATGCAAGACTCCAGGGAGGCAAAACCCTAGAATCATAGAACCATAGGAATTAGAGAGGTCACTTTAATTCAGCTAGTCCAACCCCTGGTGATGCAAGAAATCCAGGATCAGAGGATCACCAAAGACAGCTGTTCAGTCCTTGCTTGAAGACCTCCAGCAAAAGATAACCCCCTGCCCCAGGTAATTGTTTCCATTGCAGAACTGCATTTAACATTCAAAAGTTTCTCTTAACATTCAACAGAAATCTACCCCCTGTAAATGAAGCACATTAGATCTAGTCCTCCCCTCTGGGGGAGCAGACAACAAACCAATGAGCCAGGTCTCATGATCAGTGAGACCCGGTTTGGAAAGGTAAGCGGGGAGAGAAGGCTAAGCCAGCTCTCCCCACAGATAAGCAGGGCGGGAACCGTGGGCAGACAGATCGGCCGCCCACATGACTGCGGGCTCCGTGACAGAGCTGGCGGGGACTGGGGAGTTTGGGTGCCACGCAGCCCAAGTATGCCCTACGTGAGCATACTGAGGAGATCCCCGAGCCGAGATGCTGCTTTTCAGCCTCCTGCCGGGGGTCTACTCGTGAGTAGCCACAGTGCGGAGCCGCGCCATGACTACTCACGGTTTTTAAAACCCGGTTTGCTGCACACTCGCTCCACAAACCCGGTTTAAGGGGAGGGTTACTTTTAAGGGGAGGGTTACTTTTAAGGGGAGGGTTACTTGCCTGTGAGGCCGGTGGTTCCCACAGTCAGGAGAAATTGGGCTAGGCTTCCCTAGCCAAATTTCTCCTGATTGTGAGAATAGCCTCTATGCCTTCTTATATATAACATCCCTCAGGCAGAGTAAAGGTAAAGTGTGCTGTCAAGTCAGTTTTGACTTCTGGTGCCCACAGATCCCTGTGGTTTTCTTTGGTAGAATATAGGAGGGGTTTACCATTGCCTCCTCCCATGCAGTATGAGATGATGCCTTTCAGCATCTTCTTTTATCACTGCTGCCAGATATAGTACCAGCAGGGATTCGAACCGGCAACCTTTTGCTTGTTAATCAAGTAAATATATGCAGTTTCTTCTACATTGCCTCATAGGGTTTGTTTCCCATAACCCTAACCATCTTCATTGTCTTCATTGGAACCCTTTCCAATTTAAGAACAGAAGGAGTCCTTTCTAATGAGAAGTGAGCAAGGGTAAGAGCGTTAGCAAGGAGGAAGCCTTAGAAAGCTTATCTCCCTGCAGACTATTGAGGGCTCTATCTTTGGCAGGTGGAACATCTGCTTAAACGATTACTGGCAGCTGCCAGTAGTTTGGGGAAGGGTTGGGCTGCCTGGACACATTGCTCTGCATCACCCCACCCCCAGAGCACCCCAATGTGCCACATGAGTGTGCAGTACATTATGGGGATCCCCAGAGGCGTATCTACAGAAAATAGCGCCTAGGGCAAGCACTGAAATTGCACCCCTGTCCAAACATCTGACACTTATCTTTCAGATAACTTTACCATAATATCAGCTCAAAAATACAAGTCAAGTTCTATCTTTTAATTAACAAATTATGGCACTACATGAAAATTATAACTGGACCTCCCTTGCTTTCATTGATGCAAATTGGTCTATGATGTGATCAAAGTCAGTTTTTTCACTTTCTTTTCTTTCTACACTCCAGCACCCCCACACCTGTTTCTGCATTGGACACCCCTTAATATATCTCTAATATTCAATATATTTTTAGCTCATAAATAATACATTTCTTCCAAGCTCTGAAAGCCACACCTTGTAACAGTGAGTTCCACAAGTTAATGAAGGCTTGCATGGCAAAAACCCTTTCTTTTTTATTTCTGAACCAGTATTATTCCATACTATGCTCATTAAGGGGAGGAGGGGTGTTACTTGTTTTGAAGGACCTTCAGTGAATTATGACAAGAACTGATAGTTGCCGTCATCCATTCTTGGGCATCTACAGCTAAACAGTTCTTTAATTTCCTGGCTTGCATGGGAAAAGCCCTTTCTTTGGTATTTCTGAATCGGAAATACCCATTAACTAACACAGATTACATTCATAGTAGCTCTCCACTTCGTATTAATAAGACCAGTGACTTTTATCTGCTGCCAAATAGTGACATCTGATGTGCTCACTTATCCACCTACAGTACTCCAACTAAAGTATCAAAATAAGTTTTCTGAGCGCCATCACCAACGTCAAACTAACAGGACAAATACTTGGCTTCATTCTAAGGAAACTAGTGATGCCACTCGGGACTATGCATGTTTACATGGGAGCAAGCCCCAGAGAGTTCAATGGGGCTTACTCCCAAATAAGCATGGCTAGGATTATTGCAGCCTTAACTGCATGTCATGGGTTGGGCGCTTGCTCCGAGCAGCTATTCTGAGCACGGAATGGGAAAACAAATTAGGAATGTCCTTCAGACAACAAGCCTCACTATTAGTATCCGATCACACAGATATTTGGGGGCAAAGCAAAAAGAAAGGGAAAAAAGGAATTTGCTGCCTTGGTGGGAGAATGATAAAAGCTCTAGACCAAAGAGGAGTGCTCACAAGGGCAAGGAAAACAAAACACTCCATCAGCATTTCAATAAAGCCTTGTGGAAGACGCCTCCATCAGTCCATATCCTTCACTTGTTGCCTGCCAGTTGCAGGCTCCACAGCAGTGGGAAGGAAGAGGAGCTGAGTATGAGGAGCAGGCAGGGCCACTCTCCCGCCACCAGCATGGAGAGAGGTCAGGAAGCTCCGCTTGCTCTTCCTAACCTCTCTCTCTCTCTCTCTCTCTCAGACAAGGACGGCTGTATGGGAGCTCCTCCAACCGCACTGGCGCTCCCTTTCAAGTGGTGCCCAGGGCACGTGCCATGCCTGCCGTATCCTAGATGCACCTCTAGGTATCTCCTCCCCAGAGCTGGCCAGGATCTCCACAGTCTGCCAGCCATGGCTACGAGCAGCCACTTCATTTTACAGGGTGGCTGGGGAGGTGGGTTTGCCACTGAGGTGCCACTGCGATCGGGCTCAATCCTGAGGTGCTGCTGGGATCGGGCTCAATCGGGCTCCGACATATGCATGGACAAAACCAGGCTGGATTTCCTTAGCCCAGTTTTTCCTGCATGTATGAATAGTTCCAAGAACAGAAGAAACACCCTGCTGGATTAGACCAAAGGCTCATCTAGTCCAGCATCCTGCTTCACAAAGTGGCCAACCAGGTGTATCTGGGAAGCCCACAAGGAGGTTACGTCCTTTGTCTATATACTTCTTAAAGTACTGTGCCCAGAACTGCACATGGTAGTTAGTGATGCATACAGTAGAACAGTTAATTCTCATGACTTGGAAACTATGGTTCTATTAATACACCTGGCTATATTATAATCTAGCCTGCTTTTGACCAATTTGGTAACCAATATAATGTGGGGACTTGGGTCAAATCCTTTACTGCCATGAAGATAAATCACATCTATAGTGTTCCTGCAATCCACTAAGCTAGTGAAAAGACAAAAAGAGAGATAAGATTGATCTGGCAGGATTTATTCTTGAAAAATTCATTCTGGCTTCTACTATATTGTTATCTAAAGTTGTACAGATGACTGTTTTATCATCTGTTCTAGTATCTTCCCTGGTATCAAAATCAGACTGGCTGGTCTATAGTTTCCCAGATCCAACCCCACCCCCACCCCATCCTTCCTTTTGAAGCTTGAGATAACACCCTCAGGGGCAATGAGGGTGATAAGGCAAGGGGAGACAGTTGTCTGGGGGCCCACTGCCTTGGGGGGGCAGAGGCAAGTCACATGACTGACTCCCCCAGCCAAGCACCCGCCTGGGCTTCCTTCAGTTGTATTCATCCTCTGAAATTGATGTGAGTGTTAAGACCTGGAGCTACCAGAACAGCATGTCTTTCTCTAGTACCATTAAATGACTTGCATCATCCACAATTTACAAAACCTTTTTAAAAATAATTTAGGATGATGTTCTATTGTGGCACACACACACACACAAAAAAACTATGCTTTTTGTTACCACTATTCAGCCTCATTTAGTGAGATGAGGGGCCCATTTTAAAATCTTGTCTCTGGGCCCACTCCAACCTTGCTACGCCCCTGATTACCCTTTCTCCATTCTTGTGGCATCTTATCCATTTATTGATTTAAACTGCAAGGAGGCGAGTCTCACGATCGGTTGGCCTGCTTGGTTGGACCACTTGGCCTGCTCTCCCTGCAGATGGTCCAGGTTGCAGCCTTGGGCAGCTGGATCAGCCCCCCACATGACTGCCAGCTCCATCACAGAGCCTGCAGGGACTGTGGGGATCAGGGGCCGTGTGGCCCCCAGAAGTTCCAGGATGCCCCACACAAGTGCACGGGGCATCCTGGAGAGACCCCTCCAGGGCTGGGAAGCTTGTTTTAGCCTCCCGGCAGGGGTCTCCTCATGTGTTGCCATGCCACAGAGCTGCGCTGTGGCAACACACGATTGAAAAGACGGGGTTAGTGGAGCACTCGCTCCACTAACCTCACCTAAGAGGAGGGCTAGTTAAGTGGGTTACGCACTTTGAAGACGCCGGGCTCACCTGTGAGCCCGGTGGTTCTCACGCTCACCAAAAAGCAGGCTAGGCTCCCCTAACCCACTTTTTGGCGATCGTGAGAATCTCCTCACAGTCGACCCAATAGCAACTGCTGCCTTTTGGGGCTGGGGTGGGTGGGTGGGGAAGTGGGGAATGTTGGAGGGAAGGAGAGGGAGCCAGGGGTAACCATTGGTGAGGCTAACAGTAGGCAGATCTGACCCTAAGTTAGCCCATGGTTTTCTCCATCTGTAAAGTTATTTGTCTCCATCCAGCACTTGGCAGCTGCCTGTTTGGTACTAATTTAGTGCTAAATTCACTCCTTGATTGGCTGTGAGTAAAAAAAACACCCTGCCCTTAGAGTGGTTAATTGTAGGTGTCCGTGTGGAAAGTAGTAATGCCACCTGCTAAGTCCCCACGTCTCTCTAAAGTCCCATTCTAAAGCCGTCTTCTCTTCAGTTGCTCCATTCGATCTTCTATCAGCATTGCTTCCTCCTCACCACATGCAGGCATAGGCTAAAAAGATCAACTGAAGATGGGGTTGGAGCCTTGAGTGCCTAGCGAATTGCAGGTAGCACCTACATACACACAAGTTTCATAATGCTTGAATACCACAATGTATTTGGCTGCTCACTAGTTTCCTTTCTTCTCACAGATATGCACACACAGTAGATACTTTTCTTTTTTAAAGCAAGTCTTCTTTCTCCCTTTCTTACAATATAAATCTTTCTGGGATAGGTCCTTGGGCTGCAATCTGATGCACTCAGCAGTTACTTGGGAGTAAACTCCAATGTGTTCATATGGAATAAAGTGAGGCTCTCCACACAAGCAGTGTGGAGAGCTTGCAGGGCTTCTGTGGGGAGAGCGGACTTGACCTGATCTTCTCGCAGATGATCCGTCAGTGAGCCCTGGGCAGCTGGAATGGCTACCTACACGATTACCAGCTCTGTCATGGAGCCAGTTGGAGCTGTGGGGATCAGGGGCTGCCTGCCCCCCTGGAAGTCCCAGAATACCCCATGTGAGTGCACGGAGCATTCTGGGGAGCCCCCCCCCCATGCCAGGAGGCTTGTTGGAGCCCCCAGTTGGCGGTCTCCTCATGAGTTGCTGCAGCATGGAGCCACACTGTGGTGCCACAAGATCCTGAAAATGGGGTTAGCGGAACGCGCACTCCACTAAACTCATTTAAGGGGAGGAGCGCTTAGGGAGGTTTGCTGCCGGGAGCCATGTGGCTTCAGTTGCAGCACATGACCAGGAGAAACTGGGCTAGGCTCCCTTAGTCCAGTTTCTTCTTGTCTTGGGAATAGCCACACTGTATAGAATTGGCTGCAGTTCTATATAGCATTTACTTGAAAGAATCCTTTATCAGATTTGAAAATTAAACCATATGAATTACAAACCGGTCAGAAGAAATTACACTGAGGACCTCTCCTTGTTTCAATACTACTACCACTCACCCCTCCCAAAGGAAACAGACAAAATAACCAACCAACAGCAAACAAAAACTGGCATAAGGACTTGTCTATTTTGAACTGGCCTGGTTTCCAAGCCGTGCCTATCAGGTTGCCCATGAAGAGAAGGCAAAACATCTTAGAATCTATCTATCTATCTATCTATCTATCTATCTATCTATCTATCTATCTATCTATGCACATTAAGGACACACACATTTGAAACAGGATAAGTTTGAAGCTGCCCAGTTAGTAATTTCAGTTAAAATGCCTTCTATTCATTTTGACTGTCTTTGGACAGTGCCAACTGTCAACTGCCATGGGCCAACTACATCCCCCTCCCACCCACAAGGCAGTGGGTTATTACTCAGTTTAGGTTTTTTTAAAAGTGTTTAGACACTTTGGTGCTTAATAACCTTTCCTCATAATAAATCCCTATGAGGATTCATTACACACCAAAGAGTATAAACACCTCAAATGTTCCTAAACTGAGCACCCAGTGGCATGCAGGTTGGGGGTGTAGTTGGCACATGGGATGCGATGAATCCCCCCCAAAGCAGTGGGGTTGAAATAAACAGAAGAAATGAAGGCATGTAACGAAGAAACCAAAGAACCTAAACACTTCAAAAATTCCTAAAAAATAAACTGAGTACCCTAGTGTGTGTGTATGGAGTTGACACATGGCAGTTGACACATAGCAGTTGACACATGGCAGTTGACAATGACAAGTGTCATTGGCACTGTCCAATGATAGCCAAAATGAACAGAAGAAATGAAGGTATATAATGGGTTCCTTATGAATCCTCACAGGGATTCATTATGAAGAAAAGTTATTTGTAGGCAAGGAATCGAAACATTTCAATATTCCTATAAAAATAAAGTGAGTACCCCTCTACCTTGCAAGTGGGGGATAAAGTTAGCACATGGCAATTGACAGCTGACACTGTCCAACGACAGTCAAAATGAACAGAAGAAATGAAGGTGTGCAATGAATCCTCTTAGGGATTCATTATGAGGAAAGGTTATTATACACCAAAAGAATCCAAACACTTGAAAAATAGTGACCCCACATTTTTCTCCCTAACTCCACTTCTACAAGGGCTAGAGCTAAGCTTTTTTTTTTAATGCAAGCTGGGGATCCATGTTAGGGTTAGGATCGAGTGAGTTTGAATCCCCATTATTTCCTATGGTGTAAATATACAAAATCAGTAAAAAGTAAAAAAAAAAACACACATTAAAAATCAACCAACTGCTCCACTGCCTTGAAATTTGGCTGGTAGGTGGCACCAATGGGACCCTACCCTACCACCCAGATTTGGTGCCCCCTAGGACCTTCATAAGTGGTCCAAATCAATCTGAATCCAAATTGAATCAAATCAAATCTGAATAGAATTGGGTTATTTGTGGGGACAGATTCGGACACAAAACAAATCAGGGGTGATTTGATTTTGGGACAAATTGAATTTAAGAAAATCAATTTGTACACATCCCTAATGCATGCAACATTAGTCAGGCAGTCAGCCAATAACCACAATAACAATAATGGGCTCTGGGTGGTAATATGGGAGGCACACCCTGCTCTCCCAGATATACACCAGTGATTGGATGCTCCCAGAGAAAATATTGAGCCATTTGGGTGCTGTACCCATGCTAGGATTGGACCATCTCATATAATTTTGTTAGTGTTGTTTTGTTTGTAATTGTATATCTATACTTTTCTCCCAAAGCATTTTTTTCCAGTGGATTATCTATTGAAAAACATTTATACTATTAATCAGGGATGCTTCTAAGGGGTAGTGAGTGCTACCCAAAATATATTTCCCACTCCCCCTTTTGCTTCCCCATTCACCAGTCTGGAGTGTTACAGCAAATTGTCAGACAATATAGTCATAGTATATAATGGTCCTATAGCTTGGATTAAGAATTTTAATAAATCTCTATTGTTTAAAGAAATCTTATTCACTCACTTCTCTACCCCAGAACAAGCAGTAGAAGCTAGTGCAGCCAGCAAGGTAGAGGACTCTTCCAGCCTTCCAATAGCCAGGTCAACCCTTTAGCTTCCTTCCTGGCCAGGAAGTGGGCTGCATGAGAATATGTGAGCAGGAGAATGGATGGCCATTTCCCTTGCAGATTTCACTGGCTTTGTCCTACCTCTGTCCCCACTCTAGCCTTTCCTACCAAAGAATGTCTTGGATGGGAAGAGAAAACCAGGCTGGAAAGTAGCCTGGAAGGTTTGGCCTAATCTAAAAAGACAGTGGGGCTCTTCTCATGATCACGGGGGAAAGCTCCTGGGAGTTCTGTGTGGAGCACAGCTTTGCCCGATCCTCCCTGCAGACAATCACCCACCCTTCCCTGGGCAGGCGGATTGCTCACCTAGATGAGTGGTGGCTTGCCTGGCAGCTCCAGGGTTTGAGTTCAGGGGGAGCACCGTAATGCGGCGCCCCACTCCCTGGAGTCCCAATAATGCACCATGCAATTCTGTGGTGCATTACTGGGTTCCCCCCTCCCCCCAAGCAGCCACGGCAGACACATGATTAAAAAAAATGAGATCAAGGGATCACTCACTCCCTTAACCTCATTTAAGCAGGAGGCTTCACAGGCGGGTTTGCCACTGAGCAACCACTGGGATTGGGTCAGATCCTGGTGATCCACATAAGCGTGCAAAACCAGGCTGGGCTCCTTTAGCCCAGTTTTGCACGCTCATGTGAATAGCCTCATTATTTTCTAAGCAGAATCTGGCCTACTTTCTGAATAAGTTTAAGAATGTCAAGCCAGCTTCATTAATAAGGTAGCTAAACTAGCAACATTAAATACCTTGCCTCTATAGGTATTTAATGTACAGCAAAATCTCTATTCCTCTAATAATGTTCTTTGCCATCCCATTGTTTCCCCAAAATAGTTGTTCTAGCACCAACCTTGTGTCCCATAATCAAGGACAGACACATAACTCATTGATTTAACCCCTTTTATTGTTGTCCTTTGCTCTGTAGACTGAATGAGGTGGTCTGTTGTTATACTTACCTGTTTGATTCCAAATAAATCTGACTTTTTCTAAAGTTTACTTTCTTGGATACAGAAACTATGATGTTTTTCTGAAGGTGCCACATATACATGGCCCTAATGCTTTGCTGATCACTCCGAGTCCATGGCAAAAATACATAATCCTAAATAGAGATAGACTGATAGCATGCTGGCAGATATTTCTGCTACTAAGTTTAATAAAATAAGATTGACATGCTTGGTTTATCATGGTCAGGATCACAGTCTTATAACAATCCAAAATGACACACAGGGAAAATCACTGCCGGCGATTAGAACTCAGACATTCTAGACTCAATGCTGTAAAATTATTTTATGTGAGAGCAAAAAATGAACAACCTTCTGTTCCCACGGTATATTGCCCAGCACTAAAATTGCCTACTTTTCTTCTCCTTGTGTGGGCAAGTCAAAAACCTACTTGCACTCCTGTAAATTGATGGCTTCAGCAGAAACCATTCCTTTCCTAGTACATTTATCCAGAGCATAGAAACCTGGAGTTTTTCAGACTGAGATGTATAATACCCAAAGCTTCAAAACTAAAGATGGGCTGAACTTCTGAGTTCTGTTCTGGAAAGCTTGGGTGGGCTCAAATTTAAAAGCTTTCAGATTAGTTCAGACTACTCTAGCATAATATCAGGCCAGTACATTGGAATGTATATGTGGCAAGGAGTATCTCGCCCTGAAGACTCTTCAAAGCCCTCCCTTGATCCATTTTGATTGGAGTTCCAGTTTAGCTTGTAATCATGCTACTTACACTCTCTAACATATGAATACTATATATGTATGTGTGTGTGTACACACACACACACACACACACACACACACACACACACACACACACACATATATATACTGTACATATATACACACACAGCAGCAGCAGCAGCCACTGGAGAGATGCTATGCTCAGGATGGACAGGGACAGTTGCTCTGCCCCTGCTAAATAAGGAAACATTGAAATAACAGATTTACTGCCCAAAGTACATGTACTTAAAATTTGCTTCATTTACACACACACACACACACACACACACACGCCTAGATTTGGGCTAGGTTTTTTTACCTTAACCTGTTTGTAGGGCATTCCTATTGTGATCCCCCCACCCCGCCAATTGAAATAGAAAGCACCAGCTAACTCATTTGAGAATTGATTTCACTCAGACTTCTACTTCACACCTATTTTAAATACTCAGTAGACACAATTCAATCTGAGTAGCGCATGAATGAAGTCAGTGGGCATACACCAGGGAAATATGTTACAGCTGATAGGTTGGAAAAACACCTAAATCTTTGGTTATTTGTTCAAAGTGAACTGTCAAGCATCTTGGAATTTGTCCATCATTGTCTAAAACTTCAGACAATGAAGCACTGTTATACAATTTGCATGATTTTCTTTCAATGGAAACAGTCAAGTCTGCTTGTGAATGTGTTGCCATTCCACAATAGAAGTTGAAATGCCTTAAATTCTATTGCATTTCCCCAGTGATTTGGTAGAATGGTTTTAAAACAAAACAAAACACTGAACAACTATTTTAAACCCTTATTGGAAGGCCAAGATATCCCCTGGTATTGCGCTAGACACAAGACAGACAATATGGTAGGTAGGTAAGAGTTCTTCTTAATAATACCAGAAAGGGATATTAAAGGCTGAAGTTAAGCAAACCACAGGTTCACTTAAACACAGCTGTGTTCAAAAGTTGGGGGTAGGTGCAGGGGCAATGCCAGGATAGAGTTCATGGATTGGGTGCTAGGCTGCATGTGTGAACAGCCTCAACATTTGTCTTGACCTTTGGGTTCTGCGGACAGGAGGGAGGGGCTTAACAGATTCCAAAACTAATCCCTATCTTACTGCTTTTTCTGTCACACCCCACCCTCTAAATGCCTCTCAGCTTTGCACTCTGCTAAGGGGAAGGCAAAATGGAAGGAAACTTTAACTCAACCCTTGTTCACCTACTCGTCACTGTGGTGCTGGGGGATTAGTGTCCCTTTATCCTAATTGGACTAGGTTCACAGTTGGGTCACCCAGCCGGAAGAGACACTGCAGATTAAGAGAAGAATAGGAAAGAAAAGATGTTGCTGACCATGCTGAAGCATCACTTGGAGGATGAAAGAAACTTGCCTACCCAACCTTTCTGGGCTATTGGCCTTGGAGGGGGGCAGATTGTGAAGTGGGTCTCACAATCAGTGAGACCTGCTTTTGCCGCTACTGTGGGGAGAGCGGGCTAAGCCTGCTCTCCCCCCAGACAATTGCGGTGGGAGCCCTAGGCAGCCGGATCGGCCACCCACACAATTGCCGGCTCTGTGATGGAGCCAGTGGGGGCTGGGGGGAGCGGGGGCCAATCAGCCCCCGGAAGGTCCAGCATGCCCTGCATGAGTGTGCAGGGCATGCTGGTGAGACTCCCGGAGCTGGGGGGGCGGCTTTTCGCCTCACCTCTGGGGATCTCCTCATGAGTAACCATGGCGTGAAGCTGCGCTGTGGCTACTCACAATTATTAAAACCAAGTTTGCGGAGCACTCGTTCCGCAAACCTGGTTTAAGGGCAGGGGTACCTAGGTGGGTTACCCGCCTAGGAACCACCGGGCTCGCAGTCGAGCCTAGTGGTTCACATGATGGGGCAAAATTGGGCTAGCCTCCGCTAGCCCGATTTTGCCCCATTGTGTAAATAGCCTCAGTATTGCCCACTTGTGGCATGCCTACCTAACCTGACCTAGCCAAAGTTAATAGGCTGAGAATTGGGGGGACTCAGGTGAGCCTCTTTCAATAAATCTTCTAATGTGTAGTAAAGTGAAAATGAGAGCAGTTACAACAACTACTCACAGAGGCTATTCACACAGTTTGCGAAAATCGGGCTAAGGGAGTAGCCTGATTTTTGCATACCGTGTGAACCACTGGGCTCGGCTGCGAGCCCGGTGGTTCCTGAGTGGGTAACCCAGTCCGCAAACCCGTGTTTTTTTTGCTTGTGAGTTGCTGCGGTGTGGCTCCGTGCCACTGCTAGTCATGAGTAGACCCCCGGCTGGGAAGCTGAAAAATAGCCTCCTTGCTCTGGGTTCTCTCCAGCATGCCCTGCATGCTCGTGCAGGGCATGCTGGAGCTTCTGGAGGCAGCGTGGCCCCCAAACTCCCCAGCTCCCACTGGCTCTGTCACGAAGCCGTCAGTCATGTGGGTGGTCGATCTGGCTGCCCTGGCAAGGTTTCCCAATCATCTGCAGGGAAAGCAGGCTAAGCCTGCTCTCCCCACTAACCCGGACAAAGCGGGTCTCACTGATCATGAGACCTGCCTCACAGAGTCTCTTCTCATGATCATTGAGAAGAGCCGTAAGGGGGTTTGCGCTCTCTCTCTCTCTCTCCCCCCCCCCCCGCTCTCCCCGCAGATGATCAAAATGGAGCTCTGGGCGGCTGGATCAGCGGCCCACAGGACTTCTGGCTCCATCACGGATCAGGGCCACGTGGCCCACGGAAGTCACAGGATGCCCCTGGAGAGACTGATTGCAACCTCCTGGTTGGGGGTCTACTCGTGTGTCGCCACGTGCCGCAGCGACACACGATCAAAAAGATGAAATTAAGGGAGCGTTCACTCCATTAACGTCTGCCCCTGGTGACGTTAGAGCATAAGAGCCCCTGGTGGCGCAGTGGTAAAACTGCCACCCTGTAACCAGAAGGTTACAAGTTCAATCCTGACCAGGGGCTCAAGGTTGACTCAGCCTTCCATCCTTCCGAGGTCGGTAAAATGAGTACCCAGAATGTTGGGGGCAATATGCTAAATCATTGTAAACCGCTTAGAGAGCTCCGGCTATAGAGCGGTATATAAATGTAAGTGCTATTGCTATTGCTAAGGGGAGGGGTATTTAGGGGTTCTAGCTATCGGGAGCCACGCGGCTCCCATTGCAGCACACAATTGGCCAAAAGCAGGCTAGGCTCCCTTAGCCCGCTTTTGGTCGATTGTGAGAATAACCTCACAGAGGCAGAACTAGGATAGAGCTCACTCTCACTTGGGATGTGAGATCAGTGGATATTTGGCATCTACCCTCATCGCCAAGGGAGTCATACCAATGTTGGACATGGTAGATACAAAGCAACTAATTAAAAAATCACTTTGTTGCAGTTCTCTTTAAATGTTTTATAAAATTGTCATTGTTTAATCCTCAAAATGTATCTCTTGGCTCCATATCCCCCAGTTTATGACTAACCTTATTTTGAGGTGTTTTGAGGATTAAGGTGAGGAGGCAAAAATTCCTTACTCCATTTTTGCCATCCTTTTTCACCACAGCCTCTCTTCACCAATCTTCTAGGCAAGTGTTGGCTGGCAACATTTTCCCCAGAAATTTATGTGTATGATGTTACTCATGACCTAGTGTCATGTAGAAGGGTTTTCTGGGGACAAAGGGTGGTTACTATATGTTCAAATGGCTAGTGCTGCCACCTATGGTAAGTGTCATGTCCCCTCAAATTCACTCCTGAAAAATTGACAATAGCTTTTCCTTTTCACCACCTGCTAATGGGGTGACAAAAATGAGGGGTGTATGTAATTTTGGCTTAGCCCATGCAATGATACTAAATGGTATGCTAGAGACAGGTGTTAATATAAAATCTGAGTTGACAATGTGTTCATAGCAATGTGAGCTGCCTTTCTATATGTTTGCCTGCAGAAAACCTTTCACCAACTATGATGTCAATATGCATTAACTGACATTTCTACTACAGATCCCCTCTGATAGTTATTATGCTTATTCTATTTGCTCTCCCATAAAAGCTCTTCTGTCCTGAATAATCCCTGTTCACAGTTTGTTGGTAGCCTGATCCATAGTGAAATGTGACAGTTGATTGAAACTACTCTGTATCACTGCCTTTCCCTCAAGGTTATCAGTTTACAGTCACTGAAGTTAAGCCACTTGGCATTTGTATAGTAAATTCTTGCAATAGAACAATAATCAGATCTTGAGGATGTTCTCACGAGCAGCTAAGACTGGGCTAGATAAGCCTGGGCTTGGCTACCCATGAGAACCAGAGAGAGCCAAACGGCTCCCACCGGCACCACAGTGGCAAAGCCACCTATGGAGCCCGCTGGCTAACCAAGGTTAAGGCACAAGCACACATTTAACTCAAGGTAATTGCTCATGTGCAAGCACCAGCTGCTCCCAGCCAGCGCTGGCACAGGAGCACGTGCCTGGCCATCACCAGGGGGATCCTCACAATGCACCATGCACTCATACGGTGCATTGTGAGATTTCTGGAGATTGGGACCACATGTCCTGACCCCCACATACCCTGACTCACCCATATACCCTGACCCACCACATACCCTGACCCAGCTATCTGCATACCCTGACCCACCTGGACCTGGCAACTGGATCATGTGTGGGGAAGGCAAGCTTCTGCCCTCAAGCCCTCTCATGTGATCATGAGAAAGAGCTCCTTATGTTCTCAAGTCAATGCCATTTTCTGTCAGTGGTACATTCAGTGGTGCCATCCATTCACAACATATCATCTGAAAACCAACAGCATATTGTTCAAATTCAGAAATAGTTTTGTTAAGAAATTTAGTCACTTTCATATTTCGTAAAAGCTGGAGTCCTCTTCATACATTATGGTCTTGTGAAGAGCCAATGTGTGAAGATGGGCATATGGGAGCCCACTGCATCGGCATGCTCCCATGCTGACTTGCTGTTTGGCCGTACCCCCAGATGGCCCAGTGCTTAGTGCTTGCCTGCAGAAGCAAGAGGTGGACATGAAAAGAGCTTTTCCCTGCATTCTAGAACCCTGGTGCCCTCTATGGACCATCATATATGAAGAAGGTGACAGAATTTCCAATATATAAAATAAGCAATCAAAGGAAGATTATTGGATGCATTGCAGTCCTACTTCAGATTGCCATTTTGCTTTTGCGGAGACAAACTTATGTATGTGAATTATTCATACCTGTGGAATTTCTACCTACAACTGACATACAGAGATATCTGTAAATTGTAATCCCGAACCTGGCCTTCCCCCAATAACCTAGCTTAACCCATTTAATAACACTGAATTTACTCCTGATTTCCTTTAATATAAATGAGAATGTAATCAGACTCCTAGTTGCTGTGGATTACGAGCTGCATTCGCTAGGCTAATAGAATACTAAAAAGTATTACATCACATTTCAATTGAATGAAACGGTCAGGTCAAAGGCAATTCATCTAGTTACATTAAAAAGGTTTAAAGAGTTTCCCTGAAGACAACAAATTCTTTGTGTTTGATGATCATTTTGCAGGGTCCAGTGCCAATGTAAAAGGGCACCTTGAGGCCTTATGTTGATGCAGGGACGCATCCTTAGGCTAACCATTGGTGTGGTTTTCTTCTGAGCATAACACTGGTGCAATAGCAATCATCCAGTTCCCTTCTGTGTTTCATATACAGTGAGGCAGGTCTCACAATCCATGAGACCCGCTTTTGTTAAAACTGCGGGGAGAGCGGGCTAAGCCCGCTATCCCCACAGACGCGCGGGCAGGGAGCCCTGGGCGGCCGGATCGGCTGCCCACACAATGGGCAGCTCCGTGACGGAGCCGGCGGGGGGTGGGGGGAGCGGGGGCCGCATGGCCCCTGCAAGCCCCAGTATGCCCTGCGCGAGTGTGCAGGGCATACTGGGGGACCCCCGATCCAGGAGGCGGCTTTTCACCTCCCAGCCGGGGGTCTACTCATGAGTAGGCATGGTGCAAAGCCGCACTGCGGCTACTCACGAGCCTAAAAAGCAGGTTTGCTGGAGCGCTCACTCTGCAAACCTGCTTTTTAGCAGGGGTTCTCGAGCAGGTTACCCGCTCAAGAACCACTGGGCTCAGCTGTGAGCCCGGTAGTTCTTACGATCAACAAAAATCAGGCTAGGCTCTCCTAGCCCGATTTTTGTTGGTCGTGAGAATTTCCCCAGTGATTTTCATGCATGTATCTCACCTTCATGTGGCAAAAAGATATGCAAACCATGTGTACCATCATGCATGATAACACAGATGTATCTTATGCATACATATGATGGAAATCCATAAACAAGTGTATATTTTCATCATAAGTATTTTGGGTGAAAATTGTGAGGAATACTTGATCATGTATGCACGATGTACACCTTTTTCCTACACTGAATTGGACAACAATTGAGCAATTTAAGGCGCTTTCTTTAGGGTGTGGTAGAGCAGAATATTGGTGGGAAAGGCAAAAGGGCTGGGTGTGAACTTTCAAACAACATTCAAAAGCCCATTCTTCCACCTGGAGCTGGGATTGGTGGCAAAGTTCTGGGTCACCAGCAACAATGTTTAAAGGAAAATGGGGGGAAAGAATCTCTCTGACGAAAGACTAGGATAAGGATGACAGGATAATCCTCTTTATATATGATACTGATATTTCAGTACCATACATCAATTGGATTGAATACCATTTTTAAGTTTTCTTAAAGGATAGATATCTGATTGCTTTTAAAAAGACCCTCAAGATGCACCTATTTTCTCTTTCTTTTAACTGAAATTAATTTTAAACTGTTTAATTGTTTCTATCCCATAAATTTGTTTTAACTTTTTTTTTATTCTGTGAAATTGTTTTAACAGTTTTTACTCTGTTTTATATTTGTTGTGTTTTGAATTGTGTATACCACTTAGAGATACACTTATCAGGCTGTATATAAATATATGACAAATGAATGAATGATAATATTTTAAAGGATAATCAATTTTTATTATGCTGAGATTACTTTGATTCTTCCTACCAGTAGCTGTTTTCACCAAATATAGTTATTACCCAATCAGTACAAATGACATAATAGGGTGGTGAAGCAGCCAACAGGCTGATCTACCCACACCAGCAAACACTAACTCTACCCTCTAGGATTACTGAGTCACTTGCATAAACATGAACAGATGACCTAGAGACATCATAAAGGCAGAGAGACAACAAATACTTACTGAATCTATTTTGTTTTCAATGGTGAGGAAAATGCATAGGTCAGATATATAAAGCTAGCCATGTTTTCCCTACCTCTGTGTTTAGCCTTGGAAACATACTTTCAAATTAAGCATCTGATCAAACAGTGTGTTAACGTTTCCTAAAAAAATGGTTCCTTTGTAATAGCAGACGCCTTTCTTATATTGTAGCAAACCTGCAAAATCAATAACTGTCAGTGGTGCCCCAGGCTTCAAATTAAAATTTATATCTTTCTTTATTTTTACTTAGTGTGAAGGAATTCTTTAGCATCTCAACAACATACCCTTTTGCTTGTTTTCTTAAGGACCACAAATGAGCTACTCTTGTAGATGAAGGAAAAACAGCATTGGAAATGAAAAACACTACGATACCAAGAGCCATATGGATGTTGATGAATGTGCCATTAGCCCTTTAATAAATGTTTGTGTGCAGTACCAGAGATCCTAAGTAGCCCTTGTATTACTTTGTAAGCATGTGTATGAATTCAAAACTCACTATCAGATGGAAAATGGTATAGTTGTTTATACTGAAAGCAATTTCATGACAACTCTGTAGTTGTTTCCAGAGGTCTATATGTTCAGCAGTGTTAGGAAAAAGCAACAGATGTGCCCGTATAGAAAAGTTGCTGCAGATTCAGCCAAAGCCTTGTCCCACAGTTGCGCATGCATGCAGGCCAGTGGTGGTGGGGAACAGAAGAAGTAACGCTGGCAGGACAGCGAGCCATTATAAGGACACAGAAATTTAATAGCTGTTTCCCCTTCCGACTGTCCTGCCAGATCTTTGACCTTGGGGAGCAGTGCTGACCACCCTTGGAACCTTGCCTTGCTCCTCTGTAATGCCAGGTTGGTCCAGAACAAATCAGAAACCATCTATGATTGGATTCTGGATGAAGGCGCCGACCTGGTATGTATTACAGAGACCTGGTTGGGGAGGCTGGGGGCCCAGTGTGGCCCCCCTTCTCCCTCCAGGGTACTCTCTTGAGGAACAGGTGAGGGACTGAGGGTGGGGAGGTGAGTGGCTGTGGTCTATAAGAATAATATCTCCCTTACCAGGATCCCTGTTAGAGTTTCGGGCTGTATCAAATGTGTGTACTTACATTTGGGGACCAGGGATAGACTGGGGCTTCTGTTGGTGTACCAATCACCCCATTGCTCAACAGAGTCCCTAACTGAGCTGACGGACTTGGTCTCGGGTTTGGTGTTGTAGTCCCCTAGGCTTGTGGTGCTGGGGGATGTCAATGTTCATTTTGGGAATAATTTGTCCAGGGCGGCTCAGGAGTTCATAGCAACCATGATGACTGTGGGCCTATCTCAAGTGGTCTCAGGACCCATGCACATTGCAGGTCACACACTTGATTTGGTCTTTCACTCTGATCAGGGTGGTGTTCCATGGGTGGGGAATCCTGTGATTTCCCCATTGTCATGGATGGACCACCATCTGGTTAAGGTTGGATTGACAGTCACACCCCACCTTCACAGGCGTGAAGGACCTATTAGGATGGTCTGCCCGAGAAGGTTATTGGATCCAATAGGATTTATTTCTTTTTTTAAAAAAAATAGAATTTTTATTTATTTTTTAAATTAAGGAATGGATAAAGGAAAGATACAACAAAAGTGTTCAAAATACAAGAAATATCAAACATTACAAATTGTTATCAACATTGGAAAATGGAAAAGAGCAGCAACCTCTTCTCTCACTTATCACCACACATATTTTGGTAGCTGAATAAAGAAGCAACCTTACATTTCATAAGTACAGATAAAAATGAGAAAGAAGCATTTCTACTAAAAATTCCAATTAACAAGAGAAAAATAAAAATAAGTCCTGTATTTTAGTATTAAAAAGAGCTTTCAAAAATAATAAAATAAAAGTGTAGGTATATTCAAACAATATTCTTATAAGAAAAATAAAGAATATCAAACACTGGATAGCTTTACACCCTTATCCGCGCTGTTTACCTTATTTACTAAAAGCATCATAAATCAAATCCCAACACTGGGAACAAATGAAGACCTTGTCAAATGTTGTAGTTTATAAAAGGCTCCCAAACAGACATAAATGACTCGGAAGACAGACCCTTCTTGTAAGCTGAGACTTTCAAAATTGATGCATAATCTCATAATTTCAAAAACCAATCACTTAAAGAGGGAATCTCAAATACATGCCAATTTGAGGCAAATATAATCCTGGTTGCAGTAATCATATACAGAGATAGCTCATTGAGTTTAGAAGAAATATAGGGTTTTGTCCAATAGGATTTCAAGAAGCATTGGAGGAATTTAGTGTTGGCTCTGCCAGTGATCCTGTTGATGCCCTGGTGGAGAATTGGAACAGCAAACTCACTGGGGCAGTAGACATGATTGCTCCTAAGCGTCCTCTCCGACCCACTTCAAAATTGGCCCCTTGGTATACAGAAGAACTGAGGGGGCTGAAGCGGCAAGGTAGACGACTGGAGTTCAGGTGGAGAAAGATTCAGCTTGAATTGTCACAGATTGCAACACAGAGCTCATCTGAAGATCTATGCTCAGGCAATACGTGCAGCAGAGAAATGATTCTTTTCTGCCCATATTGCATCCGCAAGTTCACGTCCGGCGGAGTTGTTCAAGGTTGTGAGAGGCCTAGTATGTTCCCCTCCTCCCTTGAATCAGAATCTGGAACCATCAATTACCCATTGTGATGTGTTTAATGAATACTTTGTGGGGGGAAATCTCTCATATTTGGGTCGACTTAGACTCCGTCTCCACAATTACTTCAGTGTCTGATGTGGAGGTGTCCAGCGACTCCTCTTATGTGGTTAGGTTGGATCAGTTCCAGTTTGTGACTCCTGAGGATGTGGACAAGCTGATTGGAATCGTGTGGCCCACCACCTGTCTTCTTGACCCTTGCCCAACATGGCTTATACTATCTGGCAGGGCTGTTGTTGTAGAAGGCCTGGTAGAGATTATAAATGGGTCTCTGAGGGAAGGTAGGATGCCTCCTAGTCTTAAGGAGTCAATTATTAGACCACTTCTGAAGAAGACTACCTTGAATCCCTCAGAGCTGAGTAACTATAGGCCTGTCTCCAACCTTCCGTGGCTGGGCAAGGTAATTGCGAGGGTGGTGGCCTCCCAGCTCCAGACAGTCTTGGAGGAAACTGATTATCTAGACCCATTTCAAACTGGCTTCCAGGCTGGCTATGGGGTGGAGTCTGCCTTGGTCAGCCTGATGGATGATCTCCAACTGGGCATTCACAGAGGAAGTGTGACTCTTTTGGTCCTTTTGGACCTCTCGGTGGCTTTCGATACTATTTACCATAGTATCCTTCTGGAGCATCTGAGGGGGTTGGGGGTGGGAGGCACTGCTCTGTGGTGGTTCTGCTCCTACCTCTCGGGCAGGTTCCAGATGGTGTCCCTTGGAGACTGTTGTTCTTCAAAATCTGAACTTTTGTATGGTGTCCTTCAGGGCTCTGTATTGTCTCCAATGTTGTTTAACATCTACAAGAAACTGCTGGGACAGATCATCAGGAGATTTGGTTCAGGGTGTTATCAATATGCTGATGACACCCAAACCTATTTCTTCATGTCAGCATCATCGAGAAAGGCCATAACCTCCCTAAATGCCTGCCTGGAGTAAGTAATGGGCTGGATGAGGCATAAAAAACTGAGACTGAATCCAGATAAGACGGAGGTACTCATAGTGCAGGTTCGAAACTCGGGAGACAATATTGTTCCGCCTGTTCTGGATGGAGTCACACTTCCCCAGAAGGAACAGGTACACAGTCTGGGGGTCCTTCTGGATCCAAGTCTCTCTCTGGTGTCCCAGGTTGAGGCTTTGGTCAGAGGTGCCTTCTATCAGCTTCAGCTGATACACCAGCTGCGTCCATTTCTTGAGACAGATGACCTCAAAATAGTGGTACATATGCTGGTAACCTCCAGACTGGATCACCGTAATGCACTCTATGGGGGGCTCCCCTTGTATGTAGTCCAAAAACTACAGTTGGTTTGGAATGCGGCAGCCAGGCTGGTCCCTGGGTCATCTAGGAGAGACCATATTACTTCTGTATTGAAGGAGTTACACTCGCTGTTGATATGCTTGCGGGCAAAATACATGGTGTTGGTTATACCCTAAAAAGCCCTAAACAGCTTGGGCCCTGGGTATTTAAGAGAATGTCTTCTTCATTATGAACCCCATTGCCCACTGAGATCATTAGGAGAGTTTCGTCTGCATTTGCCACTGGCTCGTCTGGTGGCTACTCAGGGACTGGCCTTCTCCGTTGCTGCCCCAAGGCTTTGGAATGTGCTCCCTAGTGAAATAAGAGCTAGCCTTGTGCATTTCAATTTGGGTACAAAATGTTTTGTGCCCCAAAATGGCAATTTTGGAGGTTTTGTAACTAAAACAAAATCAAGAATTAAAAAACAGACATTTTTGTTTCCAAATTGAAATGACTGTGTTTTGGACAGAATGCTTTGTTCTTTGGGAAAGCATTGCAATTCAAATTGTCTTCTCTGACTCTCTCCACTTCAGCTGAGGAACTGAGTGATTAGCAGAAGATAAGATATGCAAAAAGCTGTTGAGCATGAATGGTTTAGTTAAGTATGTGTTGTATTCAGTGTGATTGAAATGCAAACTGACCTTGCAAAGGGATTTGGAAAATAGCATTTTGAGACAGAAATACTCAAATATCTTTGGGAGCTCAATGCAATTCTAAAGCTCTTGCTAAAAGCCATGGTATAAATTATGTTGAGAAGCTTTTTGAGAAGCTGATTAGGAAAGTTCTGAAATTACACAGGTTTTTCTTTCCAAAGGTTTAGAAAGAATCTCTTGACTTGTTCAGGGGTCTTTTGAAGGGCTATTTTGTTTTTCCTCTGATTTTTATGAGTTATAGTGGTGTCTAAGTTTTGTTGCCCAAGTTGAGCAGTCTAATGTAATTTAGGCCACAATGTAATTTGGTGGGACATGAAGTCTAATCCAGTGGTTCACAACTTTTGCCATTGCAGGGACAGGTTATCCACATGGGGCTACAGGAGACAAAAGGAGGGGGTGGGGGATAGCCCTGTCAATCTACTGACATACCCAGGAATCTTAGTTGCTTCTCTCTTTCTTGTAACCATGATCCATGGTTTTGCACTTTCTTAAATGCAGTGGTGATAAATCTCAACAATTCTGAACAGTAGGCTGATTTGTTTGGGCTACGGCTCACTCCACTTCAGTTAAATGAACATTTGAAGCTGTTCCATAGTACCAAGGCAGTTCATTGGTCTGTCTTGCTATCTCAAATGACCTGTGGTCACTGTTCCATGGGGAAGGAGTGTTTTTATTAAAAGATTGTTTGAATCTACAAATGGGTTGTGCTGCTGTGCTAGTGCCACAGGGACAGGCTCACACCCACTGCAAAATTCTCAAATAACTGTGCCAAAAAATCAAGTGTCATTGTTGTTCATCATTCATTTTACTCTTTCAACTTGTTTATGTGGGGCTTCAGGGGCAAAACAGTGGGTTGGGTGGCATTGCCCCATGGGTGGTGCACCCAGATTCCAAATAGGGCAAAGGACTGATATCTTAGGAATTTTTGAGGTTTACGCATCTTTAAGATTTTTCCCCATAAGGAATAATGGAGGTTTCAGCAGCCCCATAACTCCACCTGGGGGGCACTCGGACGGCCCGAAGTGAGTGGTGGTGTAGTGCACAGAGGATGCCAACCACCCCCCTGGATTGTTAACCCATTGGGGTATTGAGCATTGTTGTTTCTGAGGTGTTGAGGTGTTAAAAAATGGGATTTTTAATGACAAACCATGAATCCACTCTCATATGCTACTAGATAATCTACTCTTAGAACACCTCTAGAACAACAAAACCCTGTACTTCATCAGTTGGCAACCATGTGGGTGGGTGGGACCCTATGTGCACTACACCTCTACTTGCTCTGGGCCACCCCAGTGCCCCTCAAGTGGAGTTATGGGACTGCAGGAACCTCCATTATACCCTATGAGGAAAATCTGAAAGACGTGTAACTTCATTAATTCTTTAAAAATCAGCCCTTTGTCAAATTCCTCTGAAAAAAATTGTGGTAGCTTCCTTGTACCAACTGGGCACTAGCACCAACCACACTTCACTCTGGGCCACCCTTCCCCCACCTGTGTGAAACTATACTTTTCCTGGAACCTCCGTAAGATGCGCAAACTTCAAAAATCACCAATAAACAGCAGTTTTCCCAATTCCTTTGAAATTTTTGTGGTAGCACTATAACCTCTACCCACTCTTTTGACCATGTGATCCATTTTTAAATCTGAATTAATTCGGATTCAGATTAATTCGGATACAAAACAAAACTGGGGTTATTCGGAAGGCTTAATTTCGGACAAAATACAAAATTGGGTTGATTCGGATTTGGTACAAATTGAAACAGATAAAATACAAAACCTGCAACCCTAATAAGAGCCTCCTCATCTCTGACAATTTTAAAAAAGTCTTTAAAGATGCACCTGTTCACCCAGGCTTTTAACTGATACTGTTTTGCTTGCTTTTAACGTTGTTTTAGAATATTGTTTTAAAAATTTTAAATTGTCATGTTTTAAATTTCTTGTTTTTGTTTTTAACTAATGTTTTAATGTTGTTTTTATTTTGTTGTAAACCACCCTGAGACGTAAGTTTTGGGCAGTGTAAAAATATGTAAAATAAAATATATAAATATATAAATATATGGAAGATGAATGATTTTTGCTATTCTTCCTTCTCTCCAAAAGTACATTTTGGCTTACAGAAATATGTCCCTGAGGGCAGTGTGGCCTTCAGGGACATATTTCTGTAAGCCAAAATTTACTTTTGGATAGAAGGAACAGCAGCAAAAATCCCCCCACTTCTGCATGCACTCAGCTATGGGGCATGCCTTTGCCTTAGATCCACTGCAGCCTCTCTAAAAGAGCACAGGTCTTGCTCCACCTTCTTAAGGAAAGAAACTCCTCTCTTCAAATAGCAACCCCATTTTTAATGTTTTACCATTCATTGCTTTGGATACCCTTTCAAAAGCCAATTTTTTTATGAATAACCAAATTACTCTGTTCTGTTGTATTCCCTGCAGCAACATGTACTGTGTGGGTGTCAAAAGTCCGTATTTGGATCTCCAATCAGGGATCTCAGCTGCTCTAGTTAAAAAGAAGGTTATCCTCTCTGTTCCCAGCTGCATCCAACATTCAAGCGCCCACTTAAACCTGGTTTTTCCTGATAGAACTGTTGCGAATTCTCTCTGGTAGGAGAAATGCTTTTTCATTATAGCAGAGTGCACAGAGGCACAACACAGCGGAATTTAGTTAGGCATGTGTGTATGCTGAGAGTAAAGTAATTTGGAACCAGTTCATAGTTTCAAATCAATATAAGTGGTATTTATTAGAGAACTCCATTCTAGATAGGAAAGTGAGGAGTTGGGATCTCTAATCTATCTATCTAGCTGGATGCAGGGATTCTGCATCTCTGCACACATGGTGCAGGGGAGAGGAGCTTGCATGTTGCAATGTAGAAGGAACAGGAAGAGAAGGGGAAGGGGGAAGTGCAAAGCAGGAAGTAAGTTAGTCCCTAAGAGTAGCAATCTACATTCCAAAGGGATAGTGTCAGAGCAGTAGAGAAGGGATGACCAATGTCTTGACCCTCTAGCCCTCTGACTCACTAGTCTGTCCTCCAATGTGTTTGAGACAAGAGACAGTGCATAGTCCTTCACTTCCAACAAGAACTCCCTTCTCTTTTACTTTCCTCCCTTACTATCCTCTTGTATAGCAATGCTAATATTATTATTAATTAATAAAACCCACTTATCTTTGACCACACTTTGGATCTGTCCTTTTTTACCTCAAAAGCTCTCACATAGTTGCTCGGTCATGGCTTCTGCATTCCTCTAACTGTACCAACTCAATGCTACTTTCCAAAACTCAGCGTCTGTTTTCTAAATACATCTGCTCTGTACAAACTACAGTACCAGCTGGCAATTTTCTATCCAGACTCCCAATTGATGGACACTGGAAGAGTTTGATCACTGCAGCCAAAGCAGCATTCCAGAGACTCAACTGAGCAATTCCCACCTTGCCTGCCAGATGGTGATTGTAACTGGGGAAATCCCTTACAACTTGATGCCAGACTAGACAGCTTCTTGCAGCAAGTGAATTGTACATTGGTTGAGTTCTTCATACTGCTAGCTGTTTGAATTGACATATGCTTTATCATTGGTTTGGACAAATAAAAGACTCCAGCAGTGCATAGCCTTGTATGTTTAGTATCAATTCCAGAAGTATATTATCTGTTAAACAGGTACACTTTTGTTTGTTTGTTTGTTTATTCTATTTATATACCGCCCTTCCAAAAGTGGCTCAGGGCGGTTGACATCAAAATAAAACAATTAAAATCAATTAACAATTAAAAACAAAACTATAAAAACAGCATAAAACTAATTAACAATTAAAAAATTTAAACAGTTAAAAACCATGTAGAACCAGGCTGAAAATTTACAGCATTTAAAAACAATTTACAACAAATTAAAAATCCTGGAAGGCCAGGCCAAGCAGATAGGTTTTAAGGGCTCTCCTGAAGGCCAGAAATGAATTCAGGTTACGGATTTCTACTGGGAGTACATTCCACAGCCCCAGGGCAGCTACAGAGAAGGCCCGCCTCTGAGTTGCCACCAGATGAACTGTAGGTAACTGGAGACGGACCTCCTCAGATGGCCCTAATGTGTGGTGGGGATCATGTTGAAGAAGGCACTCTCTAAGATAACTCGGACCTGAACTGTTCAGGGCTTTAAAGGTAATAACCAGCACTTTGTATTTTGCCCAGAAACGTATCAGCAGCCAGTGTAACTGTTTCAAGACAGGCATAATATGTTCTCTCCGGGTTGCCCCAGAGACCAAACTGGCTGACACATTTTGAACTAACTGACGTTTCAGAACTATGTACAAAGTCAGCCCCATGTAGAGTGTATTGCAATAGTCAAGCCTGGAGGTTACCAGCTGATGCACCACTGTTTTGAGGTCATCCTCCTCAAAGAATGGGCACAGCTGTCGAATCAGCCAGAGCTGATAGAAAGCACTCCTGGCCATGGCCTCCACCTGAGATACCAAGGTGAGGCCTGTGTCCAGGAGTACTTCTAAGTTGCACACCTGCTCCTTCCATGGGAGTGTAACCACATCCAGCACAGGAAGATCTAACTCATCCCTCAGATTCTGAGCCCCTACAATCAGCACCTCCATCTTGCTTGGATTCAATTTCTATTTCTTCTCCCTCATCCAGCCCATTACTGCCTATAGACAGGCTTTTAGAGAATGAATGCTGCTGAGAGATCCAAAAGAACCAGCAATGTCACATTCCCTCTGTCAATTCCCTGGTAAATGTCATCTATCAGGCTGACCAAGGCTGTCTCAACCCCATAGCCTGCTCTAAAGCCAGTTTGAAATGGGTCTAGATAATCAGTTTCCTCCAAAACTGCCTGGAACCATCAGCCACCACCTTCTCAATCACCTTGCCCAACCAAGGGAGACTGAAGATTGGCCTGTAGCTATCCATCGCTAAGGGGTCCAGGGAAGGCTTCTTAACTAAAAATCTAAGCATTGCCTCCTTCTGACAAGGAGGCACCCTACCCTCCCTTAGCATTTATGATGCATTTATGATATTAACAAAGCCACCTCCAACAGTCTACCTGCTAGACAGAAGCAGCCAAATTGGACAAGTATCCAGAGAACAAGTGGTAGGCCCCACTGCCCCAAGCAGCTTGTCCACATCTTCAGGAGTCACAGATTGAAACTTATCCAACCTAACACTGCATGAGGGATTGCTACACACCTCCTTCATAGAACCTGCAGAAATAGTGGAGTCCAAGTCAGCCCAAATACAGGAGATTTTATCTGCAAATAACCCATTAAAAGCATCATAGCAGAATGACTCCGGGGCCTGATTTGAAGCAGAAGGAGCAGAGATTAAAATCCTCATAACCTGGGAAAGCTCTGCTGAACGCGAACCTGCAGATGCAGTGCGTACAGACCAGAATCTCTGCATGTACCGCTACCGCATAAGCCTTCAAATGGGTCACATGCTGCATCCTGACAGATTTGAACCGAGTTCTCTTCCACTTGCATTCTAGTTGCCTACCCAATTGCTTCAACCCCTGCAACTCCTTCATATACCAAGGAGCCATTTTTGAAGCAGGTCAGAAGGGATGCTTAGGAGTGATCATGTTTACTGCCCTGTTGAGTTCCCTATTCCATGTTCCCACCAGGGCATCAATAGAGTCACTGGCTGCACCAACATTAAAACACTCCAGGGCTTTTTGAAATCCTGCTGGATCCAGTAGCCTTTTCGAATGGATCATCCTAATTGGTCCACCACCCCTGCAGGGGAGATTGTGGCTGTGAAACCAACCTTAACCAGGTAATGGTCCATCCATTACAATGGCGAAACCACTGGTTCCCCCACTCACGGAACACCCCCAGATCAGAACAAAAATGCAAATTGAGTGAGTGGCCAGCAACAAGAGTTGGTTCAGAAACTAATTGGGATAGGCCCATAGTTGTCATTCCCACTGTGAACTCCTGAGTTGCACCAGACAAGCCAGCTCCAAAGTAGATGTTGAAGTCCCCCAGCACCAACAGTCTGGGTGACTCCAACACCAACTCTGAGACCAGCTCCGTCAGCTCAGTTAGGGAGTCAACTGGGCAGCAGGGTGAGCAGTACACCAACAGAATCCCCAATCTATCCCTAGTTCTCAGCTTCAAAAATATGCACTCAATATAAGTCAACTGTCTCACAGGGGCCCTGGTAAGGGAGATGGTATTCTTGTAGACCACAGCCACTTCGCACACTCCCCCGCCCACTTCCCCTAGCCTGCTCCACAACAGAGTAGCCTGGTGGGAGAAGCTGAGCCCATACTGGACCACTTGCCTCCCCCAGCCAGATCTCAGCTATACATACCAAGTCAGCTCCCTCATCCATGATCAAATCATGGACAATTTTGGACTTATTCTGAACTGAACTGACATTGCAGAGGAGCAAGGCCAGGTTCTGTGGGTAGTTGGAGCTGGTCCCCAAGGTCTGAGAGTTGACAAAGCAGTTGGAAGTGGAAACAGTTACTAAATTACTGATTTCCCTTCCCCTGTAACGGCCAGCTTCTCTGCCACCACCAAATCTTCAGTTCCCCACCACTACAGCAATAGTTGCACCAGAACTACCAGACGAACCGCCTGCACCATCCCACTCAAGAGAGCCCAAACACATCTCTGCAAAAAGGCCTGGCACAACCCAACCTACCCAGCCCTCAGGCCCAACCCCAAAGGTCGGCCCCCTTTGGTGGCTGGCTTTGGCAGGCCCCTACAGGTGGACCGACAGCCATGCCAATGGCTCTGCTTCCTTATTTTTAAGCCTGCAAGCCCCAAGAAGCTGCTCCTCCCACAAGCAGCAACCAGCCAAGCGACAGGTGGTACAGTCAAACAATCTGGGAGGCAGCCAGCCAGCTGGAACTAGACGGCAAACAAGCAGACAAGCAGGCTACTGTTTGTCTGGGTTGGAGTTTCCAAAAAAGGCAGAGAGGCCAGATGATAACAGATAGAATGGCCTTGCATCCCCATTACCTATGCTTTACTCTTCTAACATTAACATTTTAAACCATGCTTGTGACTCCAGAAATGGTGCCACTGCATGGGATGTGATCCTGATTGTATATACTTCCATCTGTATAATTTTAAAGGGTAGTCTTCTTCATTGCCTGCTTATATAATTAGCTATGTTCACACCAGTTGGAAAGCTTTGTCCTTCTCTGAGAAAATGGATTTAAAATTGCTGTTTTAAAGAGACTTCTAATTACATGTTGTTGCCAGTACAACCAAATATATTGATAGCAACATTCAGAATAAAGTTCAAATATACTAGCATCATCCTAGCATCTAGATCTAGCACCAGAAGAAGAAAGCCAACATTCTACAAGCTAAATAGGTATGTTCAGATAAAGTGATCCAATGTCAGCCAGAAGAGTGACATAAAGGAAACTTTTGATATTCATGGGTACTCCAACTATGGCATTGCATATCTGTGGTCAGTTCACAGGGAACTGGTTTCTTTATCATGGGGGCAAAAATAGGGCTAACTTCATCTATTTGTGGTTCCTGAGTGGCTGGAATTTACTTCCAACATCATTTCCTGCTACCATTTTGTAACACAGAGTCATTTTGTGGCTCTTCTCTCTCCCCTAAAAAACAAAAAAGACTGAAAATCGAAGGTTTGGGGGGGCATTGCTGGAGAGCTAGATAGCAAGGTACTGTGCTGATTTCTGCTCCCCTTTTTTCTTGTGATTTTCAGCACACTTCTGTGTGCTAGGAACCCAACCCCTCCCAATCCCCATAGTGCTAAGGTTCCTTTATTCCCGGTTTTGTTATCCATGGAAATAGCAGGGAACAGAACCCCCATGGATAAAGAGGGCCTCCTGTATCTGAAACTCAGGTCATCTTTCTTCTGTCCTTTAGCCTTGGCTTATCAGCACCATAATTAATGCTGCTGCTTGTACCTAGACCAGCTTTGGGATCAGACAGTGCCTTCTGTTTGCATAATGGCTGAAAAGGAGAGAGAGATCCTTGCACCCTCAATACCTTCATTGTGAAACTCAGCACAGTTCAGCCTTTTCTATGCTTCATTATTCAAGCAATACGTCTGTATATGGAAGCTGAAAATAAAGAAATTATGGAAATGGGATGGAAAATACATGGAAATAAAGGCATTGTTATAAGGAAGCCACCTACCTATCTCCTATGAAATTCAAATGTTAAACCATATTATTAAAATAATACTCAAGCCAATTACTCAAATATTGGCATAACAGTATGAGACATCCAGGCAGAAACAGCCAACAGGATATAAAAATACAATTTCATGTGGCATATCTGAAAAAGACAAAGTCAAAATACTTACTAATTTCATGAACAGATCCCTGAAATATAGGAAATCTGAAGAGAGTTTGTAATGTTGGTGCATACTAAAAATTACTCCATTATTAGAAAGGAGGCAGACAGACTTTTATATTTGGAAAATAAAGCATACTAATAATACTAAAAGCTAATCTGAATGTCCCCCCGCCCCTGAATGCTGGCAACATAAGAGTAGGTGTGTGTGTGTATTATATATATATATGGAGAGTTCATACTGTGCATTCAAATACGTCACATGATTTATCATCACTGGATTATACTTGGTTATTCAACACACAGCTGACTGTGTGAAAGAATTCCAACGAAAACAGATTATGGTTGAGATCAAACACTTTCTCTGGTGGTTAATCTGTGATGGCTTCTTCATGCATGCAAATCTTTTGAGCAGTGCTTCCTAATAAACATGATAAATTTTCTACCTGTGTGTGAATATAGATTTCCTCTGGTGAAGGAGAGACAGGAACCAGGTCAGTTCTAGGTGTTAAGCAAAGACTTAACCACCTACAGACTGGGCTGGGGTAGGAGTTGGAGGGTTATTGAGGGATAAGCCTAGGTAGGGATATCCTTAAGTAATGCTCAATTATTGTTCCTTTTTGTGCTGGAAGATTGCCTAACCCTTTTTTCATAACATTGAACAAAAATCTAAAAGAACAATTGCTCATATTTATTCCAGCTCTTTGAGAAGACAAAGCTGGTGAAAAGGCTGTGCTCTTATTTGAAGAGGAGGTCTTCAAATAAGAGCACAGTCTTTTCAACAGCTTTGTTTTCTCAAAGAGCTGGGAGAAATATGAGCACTTGTTCTTTTAGATATCTGAATAGGAGATCCACAATGCAATTGGGGATGAAAAAATAATTGTGGATCAAAACATAATTTCATCAGAGATGGAATCTGTCTATCCTGGGTAGCAAAGATTCTTGGAAATATATGACTGATGGATATACAAAATGTGACAGGTCTTCTAACATAAGATGCAAACAACAAAATATACTCATGATAGTACAACTGATCTCAATAGTAGGGATGTGCATGAAATGATTTTGGCAGTTTGATTAGAGTTTGAATTGAATTAGCCTGATTAGATTTGAACTCGAATCTGCTTGCCTTGAATCAGGGTAGTTTTGACTTGAATTTGATGCAACTCAAATTTGATTTTAATGGGCTAGGGAGCAGCAAGGCAGGTCGGATGGCAGGGCGCCATGGGTGCTTCCCACTACCCAAACCACAAAGCAGTCAGGCAAACAGTTGATTTTTAAAGATTTTTAAAAATTTTTTAAAGTGATCTTGTATTTTTCTGTCATGGGGAATAATGAGGATTCAAACTGACCCTGTTGTTTCCCATGGTTAGTACCTAGGTGCTCAAAAGCAGGTTGGGGGATAGAGCACCATGATTGCCAACTACTATCCAAACCATAAGGCAGTGGGCCACCCTGGTGATTTTTTGGGAATTTTAAAATGTATTTTAGAATCTGGTGTTTAACTTTTTCTCATAATGAACACCTATGAAGAAACAATGTAACATCAGCTAATTTAATGTGTTTAGAAACTTGGATGGTAGATTACTTCTATATAGAGATTCATTGTGAGAAAAAGTTAGTTAACACCAGAGAATATAAAATGTATTTAAAAATTGCCCCCAAATTACCCAAGCACCGCCTGCCTTGCAGCTTGGGTGGTAATTGGCACCCATACTTCCCTACCCTCATACTAATTCTGGAGTACATTCATGCTTCCTACTAGGGTTGCGCATTTTGTATTTTTTTCTGTTTCAATTTGTACCAAATCCGAATCAACCCCATGTAGTATTTTGTCTGAAATTAAGCCTTCCGAATCACCCCAGTTTAGTTTTGTATCCAAATTAATCCAAATCTGAATCTGAATTAATTCAGATTAAAAATGGGTCACATGGTCAAAAGAGTGGTGGGAGTTATAGTGCCCAATGAGTGGAAGCTACCACAAAAATTTCAAAGGAATTGGGCAAACTGCTGATTTTTGGTGAATTTTTGAAGTGTGCGCATCTTTCAGATTTTCCCCATACGGTATGATGGAGGTTTCAGGAAAAGCATAGTTTCACACAGGTGGGGGAGGGGTGGCCCAGAGTGGTGTGTGGTTGGTGGTAGTGCCCAGTTGGTACAAGGAAGCTACAACAATTTTTTCAGAGGAATTTGGCAAAGGGCTGATTTTTAAAGAATTAATAAAGTTACGCATCTTTCAGATTTTCCTCATAGGGTATAATGGAGGTTTCTGCAGTTCCATAACTCCACTTGAAGGGCACTGGGGTGGCCCAGAGCAAGTAGAGGTGTAGTGCACATAGGGTGCCAACCACCCACATGGGTTGCCAACCCATGAAGTACAGGGTTTTGTTGTTCTAGAGGTGTTCTAAGAGTAGATTATCTAGTAGCATATGAGAGTGGATTCATGGTTTTTCATTAAAAATCTCGTTTGCTACCAGAGAATCTAAACTCAACACCTCAGAAACAACAATGCCCAGTACCTCAATAGGTTAGCAATCCAGGGGGGTGGTTGGCACCCTCTGTGCACTACAACACCACTCACTTTGGGCCATCCCAGTACCCCCCCAGCTGGAGTTATGGGGCTGCTGTAACCTCCATTATTCCCTATGGAAAAAATCTTAAAGATGCGTAAACCTCAAAAATTCCTAAGAAATCAGCCCTTTGCCCTATGTGGAATCTGGGTGCACCACCCTTGGGACACTGCCACCCAACCCACTGTTTTGCCCCTGAAGCCCCACATAAACAAGTTGAAAGAGTGAAGAGAATGAAAAACAACAACGACAATTATTTTTTTGGCACAGTTATTTGAGAATTTTGCAGCGGGTGTGAGCCTGTCCTTGTGGCACTAGCACAGCAGCACAACCCATTTGTAGATTCAAGCAATCTTTCAATAAAAACACTCCCTCCCCATGGAACAGTAACCACAGGTCATTTGAGATCGCAAGATAGACCAATGAGCCAGCGTGGTGTAGTGGTTAGAGTGCTGGACTAGGACCAGGGAGACCCAAGTTCAAATCCCCATTCAGCCATGATACTAGCTGGTTGACTCTGGGCCAGTAACTTCTCTCAGCCTAACCTACTTCACAGGATTGTTGTGAGGAGAAACCTAAGTATGTAGTACACCACTCTGGGCTCCTGGAGGAAGAGCGGGATATTAAATGTAAAAATAAAAATAAAAATAAAAATAAAACTAAAACTGCCTTGGTACTATGGAACAGCTTCAAATGTTCATTTAACTGAAGTGGAGTGAGCTGTAGCCCAAACAAATCAGCCTACTGTTCAGAATTGTTGAGATTTATCATCACTGCATTTAAGAAAGTGCAAAACCATGGATCATGGTTACAAGAAAGAGAGAAGCAACTAAGATTCCTGTGGATGTCAATAAATTGACAGGGATATTCCACACACCCCTTCTTTTGTCTCCTGTAGTCCCATCTGGATGACCAGTCCCTGCAATGGCAAAAGTTGTGAACCACTGGATTAGACTTCATGTCCCACCAAATTACATTGTGGCCTAAATTACATTAGACTGCTCAACTTGGGCAACAAAACTTAGACACCACTATAACTCATAAAAATCAGAGGAAAAACAAAATAGCTCTTCTAAAGACCACTGAACAAGTCAAGAGATTCTTTCTAAACCTTTGGAAAGAAAAACCTGTGTAATTTCAGAACTTTCCTAACCAGCTTCTCAAAAAGCTTCTCCACATAATTTATGCCATGGCTTTTAGCAAGAGCTTTGGAATTGCATTGAGCTCCCAAAGATATTTGAGTATTTCTGTCTCAAAATGCTATTTTCCAAATCCCTTTGCAAGGTCAGTTTGCATTTCAATCACACTGAATACAACACATACTTAACTAAACCATTCATGCTCAACAGCTTTTTGCATATCTTATCTTCTGCTAATCACTCGATTCCTCAGCTGGAATGGAGAGAGTCAGAGAAGTCAATTTCAATTGCAATGCTTTTCCCCAGAACAAAGCATTCTGTCCGAAACACAGTCATTTCGATTTGGAAACAAAAATCCTTGTTTTTTAATTCTTGATTTTGTTCTGGTTACAAAACCTCCAAAATTGCCTTTTTGGGGCACAAAACGTTTTGTACCCAAATCGAAATGCACAAGCCTACTTCCTACAGGGAATAATGGGGCCACTTTGAATCCACATTTTTCCATATGGCAGGAAAATACAAAATCACCTTGAGGCTTGGGAGTCAGTTCGCACCCATGGGATGCTGCCACCCCACCCACTGTGGTACCTCTAGGTACCACTCCCAGGTGATAATTGGGTGTTTTCTGTCCCCATTATTCCCTATGGGTGAAGCAAGCTGCTGCACACACCCCACACCCACTAACTGTGTCCCTCTCCCCCCTACACAGAATGACAGCACAGCACACATTAAACAACAAAATCCACGGCATCCAGAAGTGTTAATGCTCCCCTGCAGGATAACAACACACATTGCAACATGGTCCACAGCAGCAAGTATGTCCTTCCCTCCCTGCCCACGCTGTATAACAGCAAGCATTGCAACATGCACAATTAAAATATAAGCCAAAATATAAAAACATAGATCTGACTAAAAAGATTTAAAATACAAGCATAAGATCCAATACAAAATGCAAAGAAGCAGCAATATAGACAATAATATAAAAGCCTGGGTAAAAAGCCAAGGTTTCAAACGTAATACATGACAAGTAAACACATCTATATAGTGGTTTGTGCATCTGAATCTCTGACAGAAATGCACCATTCTGCAAAATGCACCACCTACTTCATGTTGGGTCGACAGGCATGTCAGACCTGATATGCCCTCTGTTGAGCATTATAGGAATTAGATGTACAGTGACAGGAGGGACCATCAAAATTCTGACTATTTCCCCCCCCCCCATCATTTGCAAAATTATTCTGGAGTTCTGACATGTCTGTTCTCTCTCCATCACTTGCTAAGACGCAGAAAAGGGGGTAGGTTTGAAGGGCTGCATCCTTGAAATTGGGGTACGTGAGCTCAGGGGAAGGAAGAAAAAGGAATATTCTATATGGGGAATTCAAACTGCCACCCCCACCCCGATTTCTAGGATGCAGCCCCTCAGAATCATCCTCAGAGCAAAATTAGAAATAAATCTCTCTGACGGTTCCAGGGATGGTTTTGAGGGACTGCATCCCTCAATGCAATTGGGGTAAGGTGAAGAAAGTCAACTTCCCACAGAGAAAGGGGGCTCCCTCATGAGGAATTGCCCTTCCCCCTCCTTTGATTTCCAAATGCAACCCTTCACCCTCAGAGCTAAGTCAAAGATAATTCTGACTTGTGGAAGGGCAGGAATCTGACAGAATGTCAGACGTAGGAGTTCCAACCTGATCAAACCAAATCAGCAGTTTTGGGGAGCAACGTTAGTCTTCTTGACAATTTCCCTGTCATGTCAGGTTGGAGCAGAGCCAATATTTTTCAGAGTGAACAGGCCTACTCAGTATTACTGGTCTTGAAGTATGTTTTGTCTGTTAACTTCCCTACAGGTACTTTCTGCAGTGCACCTGCTCTGGGAGGGGGGATACTCACCCAGGGAGTGAGGGCCTCTGAGTAGTGGGTGATTCAATCATTAGGGATGTAGAGAGATGGGTCTGTGACTCACATCGCACGGTGACTTGCCTGCCTGGTGCAAAGGTTGCAGGTGTCACACAGTACTGAGATAGGTAGTGCTGGAGAAGAGTCAGCTCTTGTGGTACATGTCAACACCAATGATGCTGGGAAATCCCAAGAGGTCATGGAAGCAAAATTTAAGCTCTTAGGTAGCATTTTGAAGTTCAGGACTCCCAAAGTAGCACTGTCAGAAATGCTATCTGTTCCATGTGCAGGGTCAGTGAGACAGGAGGAGCTGAGGAATTTCAGTGCAGAAATGGTGGTGCCAGGAGGAGGGGTTTAGATTTGTTAGGCACTGCGATACATTTGGGGACAAGATGAGCCTGTACAAAAGGGATGGGCTCTACCTGAACCAAGACGGAAAAAAGACTGCTGGTGCTTAAAATCAAATAGGTTACAAAGCAGCTTTTAAAATGACGCCTGGGGGATAGCTGACAGGATCTGGGCTGTATCCAGTTTGGCAAATTTCATCCCTGAAGGTGTTAGGGTGTAAATGTTTCAGATAAACCAGAAGGGGACAGAGTAGAGTCAGGTAAAGAGGAAACACAAGGATGTGCTAGCTGGTCAAAGAAATTGATTGCTCCGCACACCCGGTTTTTAAAATCGTGAGTAGTCCAGGTGTGGCTCTGCGGCATGGCTACTCATGAGTAGACTCCCAGCCAGGCAGCTTAAAAGCAGCCTCCCAGCTCGGGGGTCTCTCCAGTATGCCCTGCGCACTCGCTAAGGGCATACTGCAGATTCTGGGGGCTGTGCAGCGCCCAATCCTCCCAGCCCAGGCCAGCTCCGTCATCGAGCCAGCCATCGTGTGGGCAGCTGATCCAGCCGCCCAGGGCTGCCACCCTGCTCATGTGCGGGGAGAGTGGGCTAAGCCCATTCTCCCCACTCACCTTCCCCAGGCAGGTCTCTTGGATCGTGAGACCCGCCTCACTAGGTAAGAAAATCTAGACCCATTTCAAACTGGCTTTTGGGCGGGCTATGGGATGGAGACTGCCTTGGTCGGCCTGATGGATGATTTCCAATTGGGAATTGACAGAGGAAGTGTGACTCTGTTGGTCCTTTTGGATCTCTTGGCAGCTTTCGATGCTACCAACCACAGTATCCTTCTAGAATGTCTGAAGGGGTTGGGGGTGTGAGGCACTGTTTTACAGTGGTTCTGCTCCTACCTCTCGGACAGGTTCCAGATGGTGTTGATTGGAGATTGTTGCTCTGCAAAATCTGAGCTTAAGTGTGGTGTCCCTCAAGGGTCCATACTCTCTCCTATGCTTTTTAACGTCTACAGGAAACCGGTGGGAAAGATCATCAGGGGATTTGGAGCAGGGTGTTATCAGTATGCTGATGACACCCAGATCTACTTCTTTGTGTCAACTTCTTCAGGAGATGGCATATCCTCCCTAAATGCCTGCCTGGAAGCAGTAATGGGCTGGATGAGGGAGAATAAACTGAAGCTGAATCCAGATAAGTTGGAGGTACTTATTGTGCAGGGTCAGAACTCTAGGGACAAATTCTGATCTTCCTGTTATGGATGGGCTCACACTTCCCCAAAAGGAAGAGGTCTGCAGTATGGGAGTATTCCTGGATCCCCACCTCTCCTTGGTTTCTCAGGTTGAGGCGGTGGTCAGGGATGCTTTCTATCGGCTTCTGGTGATACGCCATCTGCTTCAGTTTCTTGAGATAAATGACCTCAAAACAGTGGTACATCTATTGGTAACCTCCAGACTTGACATCTGTAATGCACTCTATGTGGGGCTGCCTTTGTACGTAATTCGGAAACTTCAGTTGATTCAGAACGCAGCAGCCAGGTTGGTCTCTGGGTCATCTCGGAGAGACCACATTACTTCTTTGCTGATGGAGTTACACTGGCTGATGATAGGCTTCTGGGCAAAATACAAAATGCCAGTTATAACTTATAAAGCCCTAAACGACTTAGGTCCTGAGCGTATTCTTCACTCCTCAGAGGTCATCTGAGGAGGCCCATCTCCAGTTACCTTCCAACTCGTTTGGTGGTTCCACAGAGATGGGCTTTCTCGGCTGCTGCCCCAAGATGGTGGGATGCGCGCCCTGCTGAGTTACGATCCTCCCCATCTCTGGCTATTTTTTTAAAAAACTGAAAACCCATTTTTTTAACCCAAGCTTTCTCAGGTTTTTAATTGAAAAATACTGTTTGTTTAATTTTATGGTTTTTAAATTATTGTATTGTTTTAACTTTTAGATATGTTTTAATTGTTGTTGGATACCCAGAGACGTAAGCTTGGGCGGGGTATAAAATTAATTAATTAATTAACTAATAATTTATTATTTCTTGTTTACACAGTCAGACAGGTGTTATCGACTGGTTTGTTTTATCCAGACATCGAGTCCTTCCCAAGGACCTGGGATGGCTGAATTTTATTGTCAGTTGTTATAGATATTGTCGCAGAATATAGGCTGTTCCCAGTAAAGCTGCTTTTTGTAATTGGCTGATGGTGATTTCTGTGGCCCCTATGGTGTTGAGGTGCTCTTCAAGGTCTTTTGGAACTGCACCCAGGGCGCCAATGACCACTGGGATTATTTTGGTCTTTTTCTGCCACAGCCTTTCAATTTCAATTTGTAGATCTTTGTATTTGGTGATTTTTTCTATTTCTTTTTCTTCTATTCTGCTATCCCCTGGTATTGCTATGTCGATTATTTTAACTTGTTTTTCTTTCTTCTCGACTACAGTTATATCTGGTCTATTGTGTGGCAGACGTTTGTCTGTTTGAATTCGGAAGTCCCATAATATTTTTACATCTTCATTTTCTACCACTTTTATAATTTGATGGTCCCACCAATTTTTGGCTACAGGTAGCTTGTATTTTTTGCAGATGTTCCAGTGTATCATCCCTGCTACCTTGTCATGCCTTTGTTTGTAGTCAGTCTGTGCGATCTTCTTACAACAGCTGATCAGGTGGTCCACTGTTTCATCTGCTTCTTTACAAAGGCGGCACTTGCTGTTTGCTGTTGACTTTTTGACTTTTGCTCTTATTGCATTTGTTCTTAGTGCCTGTTCTTGCGCAGCCAGTATCAAACCCTCTGTTTCTTTCTTCAAGTTGCCATTCTTAAGCCATTGCCAGGTCTTGGTGATGTCTGATTTTCCACTTATATTGTGCAAATACTGACCATGCAGGGGCTTATTTTTCCATTTTTCTGCTCGGTTCTTGACTTGTTCTTTCTTGTAGGCCTGCTTTCTTTCATTGGTGTTGAATAGTTTCATGTTCTTGACCATTTGAAGTGCATCTTCTTCACTGTCCTTGATATATTCTTCAAGGCCTCTTTTCTCCTCCTCGAGTGTTTGATGGACTTGTAGCATTCCTCTTCCACCTGAGCTGCGAGGGAGGTATAGCCTATCGACATCACTGCTGGGGTGCAGAGCATGATTTATGGTCATGATTTTCCTGGTCTTACGATCTAGCATCTCTAGCTCAGCCTGGGTCCAGTCTATTATCCCTGCAGTGTATCTGATAACAGGTATAGCCCAGGTGTTTATGGTTTGTATGGTGTTCCCGCCATTGAGTTTGGACTTGAGGATTTTTCTAACTCTCCTGATGTATTCACTTCCAATTTTTCTTTTAACTTCAGTGTGTGCGATGTTATCCGCCTGGAGAATGCCCAAGTATTTGTAAGGTTCTTTCTCTTCCAGGTTCTTGATGTTGCTTCCACTGGGCAGTTCTATTCCTTCTGTTTTTCTTATTTTCCCTCTGTTCATTATTAATGCAGCACACTTGTCTAGTCCAAACTCCATTGCTATATCGCTACTGAATATACGAACAGTGCTTAGCAGTGATTCGATTTCTGACTGGGACTTTCCATACAACTTCAGATCGTCCATGTACAGCAGATGGTTGATTTTACTTGATGTTTTAGATGTTTGGTATCCGAGGCCTGTTTTGTTTAGTATTTGTGAAAGTGGGGTCATGGCGATTACAAACAATAGAGGGGATAGTGAGTCCCCTTGGAAAATGCCTCTTCTAATGCTAACCTGTCCAAGTGTCTCGCCATTGATTGTTAACTGTGTACTCCACATGCTCATTGCTTTTTTAATAAATATCTGAATGTTTTTGCTGACACCAGTTGTTTCTAAACATTTTAGTATCCATGTGTGAGGCAATGAATCAAAGGCTTTCTTGTAGTCAATCCATGCAACACTTAGATTGGTTTTTCTTCTCTTGCCATTTTCTAAAATCATTTTGTCAATCAGCAGCTGGTCTTTTGTGCCTCTGGTGTTGGGGCAATTTCCTTTCTGTTCAACTGGAAGCTGTTTGTTAGTTAATAAGTGTTGCATCACTTCATGTGCTATTATTCCAGTTAATAATTTGAACATGGTTGGCAGGCAGGTGATCTGCCTATAATTACTTGGAACTGCACCTTTTGCTGGGTCTTTCATGATGAGATGAGTTTTCCCAGTTGTTAGCCATTGTTCAATATCACCTCCTTGCAAAATGTGATTGAACTGTTTTGATAGTTGTTTATGAAGGCTTGTTAGGTGTTTAAGCCAAAAGCCGTGCAGTTCATCATCGCCTGGCGCAGTCCAATTTTTAATTTTCTTTGCTCTTTCACTTATTAATTCTGGTGTTATTATTAGATCTTGCATTTGTTGGTTACATTTGTTGACCTCTTTCATCAAGCCTGCTTTTTTATTATAATCTATTGGATTGTCCCATAATTTTCCCCAGAATTGCACTGTTTCTTCTTTATTTGGTGTTTCTAGGTTTCTTGCAGTTTCTCCTTCTATGCTTTGGTAGAAACGTCTCTGATTCATCTGGAATTGGAGATTCTGCCTGTGTTGTGTAATTTTGGCTTCATTCCTGCTAATCTTCTTTGACACTGCTGTTATTTGCTGCTTTATTATTTCCAGGACTTTTCTAATTTTCCTTGAATCTAGGTGGTATTTTTAGATCAGATACTGTTTGGTGTTTTCATTCTTCAGCTTCTTGTCTTTCATATCTTTCAATTTACTAGCATCTGATCTAAGACTGGAGATTTTATTTTCTAATCTAATCTTCCATTTAGGTGATGTACTCCTTTCTTTTTTTACAGGTCCACTGATCTTTTATCCAAGCTCTTGTGTTGTTATAGTTGCTGCACTGTACATTAGTTGGTTGGTTTCTTGCAAATTATTGGTTGTTATCTCTGCAAGTGCAGCATTGTCATCTTTTAATGCCTGAGCAAGTTGGTTTTTTGGCAACTGTTTTTAGAGCTGGAAGACGAACCCTGGTGGTTGTTTGGTTCATGTGCTCAGTTATTTTTTGCTTTAGTTCTTGTTGCTTTTCTGTTAAACAGCATTTGGGTTTTTGAGGTGAAGGCAAAGGGGTGGTTGCCTGGTTTTGATTTTGAAACAGTTCAGTAACAGTGGCATCCTCTATTTCCAACACCTCCTCCACCTGTGCCTGAGCAACTTCTTCAATTGGTGGTAATTCTTCTTCCATATCTTGAGCCTGTGTTGCTCTTTGCAGTTCTTCCAGCTCAACTTGAGTGAATACTTTATTTCTTATTATAAATCTTCTCTGGTCTGCTAGCCTTTGTTCTGTGATTTCTGTATCTGGATGCTTCTCTTTCCAAATTTGGTACATTCTTTTTAAATAACCTCTTCTAGTTGGACTAGACTTGTAATAGCAGATCATTATTTCCTTGTTGGCATTTTTCGTATATGTTTTTCGGTTAAGCGACGTTTCTTCCAGTAACTTTGTTTTCTTCAGCCCTGGTTGCTCAACTGAAGATCCTGAGTCCTGTTGCCCACTTGCCACCAGATGTCCAGGGACTATAGCACCTGGCGCAGTCCTTGTTGACCTGGGCGACGACTGATCCGGTATAGATTTATTAAAGTTACGTCTCACCATATTGTTGATGGGAGGGGCACTCTTTGTCTGGCTCCTCTGGTGAGACCTGTCCAGTATGGTTGGATCTCTGGCATAGCTCTCACCTTCCTCAGAGCACACAAGCCCCACAACCACGCCAAGGTAGTGCCTCGATGATGATGATGATGATGATGATGATGATGATGATGATGATTCCGCATATAGGTCCTTATATGCCAATGCAAGAAGCCTCCAAGTCAAGATGGGTGAGCTGGAGTGCTTGGTTGCTAATGAAAACATAGATATAGTGGGCATAACAGAAACATGATAGAACAGTGAGAACCAGTGGGACACTATTATTCCTAGATATAAGCTCTATAGAAAGTATAGGGAGAGGTGAATTGGGGTGGAGTAAAACTGGATGTTAAAGAAGGAATATAATGTAACAAGCTAGAAAACCTAGGAAGATGGGAGTCCTCCACACAAACTCTGTGGGTGATGAGTGATTGCTTGATTGAGTGCCATCAAGTCAGTGTCTACTCTTAGCGACCACATAGATAGATTCTCTCCAGATAATTTGTCTTCAACTTGACCTTTAAGGTCTCTCAGTGGTGCATTCATTGCTGTTGTAATCAAGTCCATCCACCTTGCTGCTGGTTGTCCTTTTTCCTTCAACTTCCCCCAACATTATGGACTTCTCAAGAGAGCTGGGATTTCACATAATGAGGTGGGTCTCATGATCAATGAGACCCGCTTTGTCTGGGTTTGCAGGGAGAGAGGGCTAAGCTTGCTCTCCACACAGATGACTGAGCAGACCTCCCTGGGCAGCTGGATCGGCCGCCCACACAACTGCCGGCTCCATGATGGAGCTGGCAGGGGCTGGGCAATTCGGGGACTGCGTGGCCCCTGGAAGCTCCAGTATGCCCTGCGCAAGTGCACAGGGCATACTAGAGAGACCCCAGAGCTGGGAGGCTGCTTTTCATCCTCCCACCAGAGGTCTACTCACAATCCCCAAAACTGGGTTTGCGAAGCACTCGCTCTGCAAATCCGGTTTAAGGGGCGGGCTACTTGAGCAGGTTACCCGCTCCGGAACCACCGGGCTCGCAGCCGAGCCTGGTGGTTTCCACGGTGGGACAAAATTGGGCTAGCAGCGGCTAGCCCGATTTCGTCCCATCATTTGAATAGCCTCCTCATGTCCAAAGTATGAAAGCGGGTGACAATACAAAACCTGAAAGGAAGTGTCCTACTAGGGATGTGCTATCACCTTCTTGATCACTGTCACAGTACTGTCCAAAGTACTGTCACAGTACTGCCCAACACAGTACTGTCCAAAGCACACACACCCCAGAGGAAGAATCCCAAAGATATCATGGACTTTGAGCAGCAGCTCCAAAGGATGTTCTCTAGCACAGGAAACTCCAAACTCTTCCAAAAAGACACCTCAAAACACTCCTAACCCTATATTAGGCAAAACCTATATTGCAGATAGCGAGACCTAGAGGAGATTCTCACGATCGGGCAAAAGCAGGCTAAGGGAGCCTAGCCCACTTTTGCCTGAGCGTCTGCTGCCATGGGAGCTGGGCGGCTCCCAGCAGCAAACCCTACTAATTCCACCTCCTCTTAGACGAGGTTAGCAGAACAAGCACTCCGCTAACCCTGTCTATTTGATTGTTTATTGCCACGGCGCAGCTCCACGCCGTGGCAACACACGAGGACACCCCCGCTGGAAGGCTGAAACAAGCCTCCCGGCCCTGGGGGTCTCTCCGGGGGCCGTGTGGCCCTCAATCCATGCAGTCCCTGCTGGCTCCATGATGGAGCAGGCAGTCGTGTGGGTGGCCGATCCGGCCACCCGGGCCTGTCTGAGGATCATCTGTGGGGAGAGCGGGTGATTGTCAGATTTGCCTCCTAGTATATTCTTATCCACAGTGAATAAGCAAAACCACATAAAACAAACCCATAGAAAACGAGGGCCACCTGTACTTCATAACCTAGGAAATTTTACCAAGTAGCAACAGGTCAACTAACCAAGCTGAACCGAGCCTGTTATGCTTCAGACTCCATTATTCATAGATAGCTATGTAGCCTTGGATGTTTCTAGCCAACTTTCCATGACAAGACACAGGACCGGGTCTCACGATCAGTGAGACCCGGTTTTAAGCTGTGAGCGGGAAGAGCGGGCTAAGAGCGGGCAGGGAGCCCTGGGCAGCCGGATCGGCTGCCCACACGATGGCTGGCCCCGAGATGGAGCCTGTGGGGGCTGGGGAGCTCGGGGGCTACACGGCCCCCGGAAGCCCCAGTATGCCCTGCGTGAGTGCGCAGGGCATACTCGGTAGACCCCAGAGCCTGGAGATGGCTTTTCACCTCCCAGCCGGGGGTCTACTCACGAGTAGCCATGGTGCCATGGCTATTCATGAGCAAATAGCCTGGGTTTCCAGAGCACTCGCTCCGCAAACCCAGGCTAAGGGCCGGGCTACAGGAGTGGGTTAGCCGCCCCTAAACCACCAGGCTCTGCTGCAAGCCTGGTGGTTCTTATGCTCACAAAAATCAGGCTAGGATTTTTGTGATCATAAGAATAGCCACATAAAGGAAGGACTGATACTTCTGTCCTTGAGCTGACAATGTTTTTCTTCTCAGGCAGACTACTGTTTGGAAATTTTTAATCTATTTGCTTGTCTTGTTTAGCACATATGCCTGTGATCATTATTGCCCACACAATCAGAGGTAATGACATTGCTAGTTTGGAGCTGGAAAACTGCAAAGAAATGCCCTGTTTGAACTAAAAACTGTGAACATATTAATGAAATGCCCATGACCACTAGGGCAATTTGCTCATTGTTTCCTCTGTTCCCAACATTTCTGCCAAAAGATGCTGGTTTTTCCTGCTTATTTTTTCTGCTCTGAGACACATTCTTCTAATGACAGTGTGAAACTAGACTTGTTTCAAACAATAGCAACTTAGGCCTATCAGTGTGATTCTTCCCTATCACACTGATAGGGCAGGATGCAGTTTTAAGGATTCCATTAAGAAAGAAAATAATTTGTAGAGGCTCATAAGCACCACTCCAGTTCTAGACATCTTAGAATATATTTGTCTGCAATAGAGACATGTCTATAATTAAGGAGGGGAGATGAATGACATAATCATTTAAGTACATAATAACAGGAAATATAAACACACATTCAGAATAAAGAAAGAGTTGGATAAAATATCAGCTTCACATTTCAGGCTTCTTAGTTTTTTACCCTTTCTTTTTCCTTGTGCCTGTCTCCCAGAAATGTAATTTCTTCCTATGGGGACTTGTCAAAGTCTGATCCTGAGTATGTTCCAGACGCACTTTAAAATTTCTTACTTAAGCTGGTAGTAAAACTTTCTTACTTCAGCTAGTAGCCAGAATGAAGAAGGTATGAGGTAATTTTGATTTGTTTGGGTTTATAGTAATTAAGATGCTAATGTGTATTTTCATGGGTTGTCTTTGGGCTGATGCTTAGAGAATTGGAACATATATCATACCTTTGAGACAGGTCAAGTTAGACATAGTGAAAATAATAAAGTGGATAAATAACAGGTCTTACTTTGCTAGGTATTGTAGTTTCTTTTTAAAGTTTCATGTATGGAATGCATTTTACTTGTTAGCTTTCTTACAGCTGCACAAAATGGTTTGGATTCACCAAACTGAACAAGAGTACTAGAAATTCCCCATTGTTGCAATTAACTTTAAGCAATTAGAAAGGGTAACTTGAACCTTAAAAAGCACTGTGCTGTTTGATGTTATCCCCAAACCTCTTGACCCCTTGTGGCTATTAAAAACCCCATTGGTTGGGAAGCAAAAGTAATATTAATCCCTCTGTTCTAGCTAGAAAATCAGCTGAAGCAATTAGGTTTTCCCTCCTTGAATTCCTGTTGCAGTTTCGGTGGTTAAAGTGTTCTTCTTGTCCAAACAATTACTGTTGTGCCTTGTTAAACAGCTGCTCTATTCCACTCCAGAGATGGCTGGTTTTCATTGGTGAATAAAGTAATTTCTCCATATCCCATAGCTGTCCCAAAGGAGTATTCTAAGGCTTAATTAATTTGCTATTCTAAAACACTTTGAGATCCTTAGCTGCAAGTAGCTTTAAGAATGCAAATTAGTCATAATAATAATTATTATTCTTAATGCAGAAATCCTGAAAAGACTAATGCAATAGTTTCCATTAACATTTTCCTTTCATTGTCCATGTTCTATTCAACATTACTGTAAATATTTTCAATATTTTCCAATATTAAATGATTGATTGATTAAGTGCCATCAAGTCAGTGTCAACTCTTAGCGACCACATAGAGAGATTCTCTCCAGGATGATCTGTCTTCAACTTGGCCTTTAAGGTCTCTCAGTGGTGCATTCATTGCTGTCGTAATCGAGTCCATTCACCTTGCTGCTAGTCATCCTCTTCTTCTCTTTCCTTCAACTTTTCCCAGCATTATGGACTTCTCAAGGGAGCTGGGTCTTTGAATTCTGTGTCTGGAGTATGATAGTTTGAGCCTGGTCATTTGTGCCTTGAGTGAAAATTCTGGATTGATTTGTTCCTGGCTGTCCATGGTACCCTCAAAAGTCTTCTCCAGCACCAAAGTTCAAAATCATCAATACTTTTTCTGTCTTGCTTCTTCTGCTTTTGCATCCATAAAGTATCATGGGGGAAAACATTATCTGAACAATTCTAATCTTTGTAATTATAGACACGTCACAACATCTAAATGTCCTTTCCAAGGCCTTCATTGCAACCTTACCAAGTGCTAGTCAGCAGTGTATTTCTTGACTGCTGGATCCTTTACTGCTGATGGTCGATCCTAAAAGGCAAAAGCTATCCACCACTTCAATGTCTTCCTTGTCAGTTCTGAGGCTGGTTGCTGTACCCGTTGTCATTAGTTTAGTCTTCTTTACATTTAGTCATAGTCCCATTTTTTCACTGTGCTCCTTGACTTTCATTACTAGAGCATGCAAATCATCCAGATTCTCAGTCTTCCTGAAACATAAACTTATAAACTACATAAAATTATAAACTAAATTATCTGAGTATGAATTCTAGAATTGTTATTTTAAAATAACCTTTGGGCACACACCTTACTTCAGCAGCTCCAGAGCACATATGCAGCTCCCTCATACTCAACTGAAGTCAGAATATGCACTAATCTCCATTAACTTCATTGACTAATGGCGCTTCCTATATTAGTGTAAGTGGAGAAGCCTGTGCTTATGTGGAGTAGCCTGTGCACATTATAGGGAACACAGCATTTGCAATCAAACCATTGTTTGAAACAATTTCCCAATTTTACAGAGTTCTTAGTGTTCACTCCCAATAGAAGAGCCAATCATAATTTAAGGAGATTTACCTGAAGTTCAGTGGGACTTGGTTTGTGCTATATATGCTAGGAATGCAACCTTCATGTACCATCTCAGGCAAAAACAACTGTACCTAAAACAGTATACATTCAACCATTGTTCAATTGTTTTCAAGATGGAAAGGACTAGATGTGTAATAGTTGGATGGTTTGCAGCAAGCATAGAAGAGAGCCAGCTGGGAGGGAGTTTAGAAGTTTAACTGTTGACATTCAGTAGGTTGAGTCACCAGCTAGCTTAGGATTTCCTAAATAATAACAATGAGCCCTCCAGTGGCCCACAAGAGTCTTGTGAATGAATATGTTATAACCTGAGAATATCAGTAGTGATTGAGAATAAAGTGTTACAGACTCTTAGTAATGGGTAAGAAAATGTTACTCCGAAAAGCAGTCACAAAGAAAGACACCTGACTAAGGAACATGAAAATACAAGGGCATGGCTGGCCAGTGTGCCTCCTGCTCCCCCTTTCACTGTGCTCAATGAATTCAGGGAGAGAACATCTGAAGAGGACTAGAATCACCTCTGAGGGTTTTGCATATGCACCCTGAACATATGAAGCTGCCTTATAATGCATTAGACTACTGTCTATCAAGCCCATTATTATCTACTCTGAGTGCCAACTGCTTTCGCAGGTATAATCCCTTCTCAGACTTAACACCCAATATCCTTTAACCTGAGGTGCTATGATTCAGCCTTGGATCATCTGTCTACATGCAAAACATGTGCTCTGTCTTTGAACTATGATTTAGAGAGATTACAGACTTCTTTTCTGTCTGAAATTTGTGATGGAATATATGGTTCTGGTCTCATTCTGCTGCCTAGTGGATCAGATTTTATCAAATACCATTGTTATGGATTGTATATATTCCATATGCGTGCAGAAAATATTTAAATATATGTATTTCACAAGATATCTTGCCAATTGTTTGGACACAAACTATATGAACATACTAGGGGGAAATATGTTTTAACTACTTATTTAAATGTAAATAAAGTTTTTAAAAAATAGTTTCCCCGCACCAAAGATTGAAAAAAAAAATGGGGATTTTTAGAATTAGAGGAAGAGAAAGGAAAGGGAAATGGGCAAAACTTGGACAGGACAGAAACAGAGAATAGACTGTCCCATACTACAAAAATTCTACACACTACTAATAAAGGTTTGTGGAGCATCATTATATTTAGACATAATATCTCATTATTGCAGGCATTTAGCTGAAGTTAGGCTTGTGTGACATGGCAATCCAGAGAAAGTTCCGATCTGTGTGTTGGGAATTCTCTCTGGTATGAGAAACCCTTTTTCATTATAGCAGAGTGCACAGAGGAACAACACAGCGGAATTTAGTTAGGCATGTGTGTATGCTGAGAGTAAAGTAACTTGGAGCCAGTCCATAGTTTCAAATCAATATAAGTAGTATTTATTAGAGAACTCCATTCTAGATAGGAAAATGAGGAGATAGGATCTCTAATCTATCTATCTAGCTCAGGGATTCTCAAACTTGGGTCCTCAGGAGTTATTGGACTTCAACTCCCATAATCCCCAGCCTCAGTGGCCTTTGGTTGGGGATTATGGGAGTTGAAGTCCAATAACACCTGAGGACCCAAGTTTGAGAATCACTGATCTAGCTGGATGCAGATGGATTCTGCATCTCTGCACACATGGTGCAGGGGAGAGGAGCTTGCATGTTGTAAGGCAGAAGGAAGGGAAGAGAAGGGGAAGAGGAAGGAAGTGGCTGGAAGGAAGGAAGTCCCTGAGATTAGCAATCTACATATCAAAGGGATAGTGTCAGAGCAGTAGAGAAGGGATGACCAATGTCTTGACCCTCTAGCCCTCTGACTCACTAGTCTGTCCTCCTACATCATTGAGACAAGAGACAGCATATAGTCCTTCACTTCCAACACTGTGCAGACTCAGTCTTCAAACATGAGAACTCACACTTTCCCAGTTCTTCTATTAAGAACATAAGAACAGCCCTGCTGGATCAGGCCCAAGGCCCATCTAGTCCAGCATCCTGTTTCACACAGTGGCCTACCAGATGCCGCTGGAAGCCTACAGGCAGGAAAGGGCATGCCCTCTCTCCTGCTGTTACTCCCCTGCAACTGGTATCAGAAACATCCTGTCTTTGAGGCTGGAGGTGGCCTATAGCCCTCCAACTAGTAGCCGATGATAGACCTCTCCTCCATGAAGTTATCCAAACCCCTCTTAATGCCATCCAGGTTGTTGGCTGTCACCACATCTTGTGGCAGAGAATTCCACAATTCTCTGTAGTCGTTCTACTTCAATCAAGCCTTAGTAGTGGTAGGGAGGGCTGGGCTTTTAACAATACTGGGCACTTTTCTGGGTTTCAGCCTAGCATCTCTAGTTGAGGTAGTATCCCCTTCTTCTTCAAATCATGTCCTTTGATATTGGAAAAGTACTGTATGGAAGCAGCATCTTGATTTAAATACTGCAAAGAAAAACACCTTTCTCATCTCCTTAAAAACAACAACAACCCTATTCCAAGGCACTTTGCACAGAAAGGGGGAAACGGTCTGCCACTACAAGTTTGTGTTGCCTCATTTCACATGGTTATAGCCTGTATTCTCAGGGCTGAGGACTAGTTTTGTATTGTTTTGTTTTTGGCCCCACTTGGCCAAAAATGTATTATGTAAACATATTGCATTTTACATGAATAATACATACTAATGTAAAGGGTGACTGAGAAATGCTTAAGGTTAAGATATTGGTTCATAAAAGCAAAGGTTATCATGATAGCTTAAAGGGGAAAAAAGCAGGAAGACTTATCATAGCTTCCTAATGGTTTTTGAAATGCTATGACCTTTGCTTTCATGTGTAATTGCAAAATATCTGCCAACAGCAACTGAAATCACTGCGAACTTTGCTTCCCAAGTGTTAGGCTTCGTGGAAGATTCAAGAATCAAGAATAAATAGCCTTACATCCTAGTCAACATTCCTTGTCTCCATAAAAAAATCTTGTGTGTGTGTGCATGAGAGAGAGAGAGAGAGAGAATCCACTCTTTAGGCTGCTTTTTCTTGTTAGCTAGCGCACAGCAACTGTGCAGTCTTCTGAGAGCTGAATTATAACGTATTTAGTCAGGGTAGATTTAATGGCATCTAGGGAGACTAATAAGATTCCCTTTGAAAACAGAGTTGGACTAGAATGGAATTTTGCCCGTGTGTGTGTGTGTGTGTACATACACACATGCATATTATCATATACTCGCTGGGCTGGGCGCAGAGCATCTGCGCCTCTGGCCCGCCCACCCACCCACCCACTGCTGCCTTCTTCCCCTACTGGCCCGCACACCTCTTTCTTGCCCCGCCTGATGCTTTCTGGCCAGCCAGGTGCCAGCTTCTTCTCTCCCCCACACACATTTTCTGTCCTCTTCTCTGGCTTTTTGGCTTCTTCTTCCTCCCGCCACCCCAACCCCCACCCCCATTTCTGGCTAGTTGGCTCGCTGTCTGGGCGCAGGCTTCCTCTCTCCCCCACCCCATACTTTCTGACTGGCTGGCTGGTGGGTGGGCTTCTGATTCCCTCCCCGGTTTCTCGCCACCCACCCACCTGCTTTCTGGCTGCCGTTTCCTTCGCCAGCCGCAGCCTCCATTTTTCTCCCTCCCACCCATCCCGTGACTATCCGGCAGCTCTCCAAACTCTTGCGAGAGCTGCCACACATGGGATTAGCCACGGGTATGCCTTAGAGAATTAAATATATAGATACTCATGCTGCATGTAAATAAGAAGCATATAGATATAGATAGATATATTTGTTTCTTATTTACACAAGAAGATGCAGCATGAGTATATTTAGTTATTTATTTATTTATTTATTTATTTTACTTATTTATTTAACAAATTTCTGTAACATCCAAAACTTACATCTCTGGGCGGTTTACAATAAAAACACAATTAAAAAAATATAAACATTGAAAATATTTGAAACTTCAGACAAAGTTAAAAGTATTAAAAAAGCAAATCTAATTAAAAGCCTGGATGAACAGTTGAGTATTGGTTGACTTTTAAAAATTTGTCAGAGATGGGGAGGTTCTTATTTCAACAGAGAACACATTCCAAAGCCTTGGGGCAGCAACAGAGAAGGCCCGTCTCTGAGTAGCCACAGGACAAGTTTATTATTTATTTATTTAAACATTTATATACCAACCAAAATGCAAGTCTCTGGGTGGTTTACAACAAAATAAAAACAAATAAAAAGATAAAACATCACAACAATTACAATTTAAAACGTTAAAAGGTTGACTCAGCCTTCCATCCTTCCGAGGTCAGTAAAATGAGTACCCAGAATGTTGGGGGCAATATGCTAAATCATTGTAAACCGCTTAGAGAGCTCCGGCTATAAAGCGGTATATAAATGTAAGTGCTATTGCTATTGCTAAAACTATTAAAAACACAATTAAAACAATATCTAATTAAAAGCCTGGGTGAACAAATGCGTCTTAACTGCCTTTTTAAAAGTTGTAAGAGATGGGGAGGCTCTTAATTCAGCAGGAAGTGTGTTCCAAAGCCTTGAGGCAGCAACAGAGAAGGCCCGTCCCTGAGTAGTCACCAGACGAACCAGTGGCAACTGCAGACTAACTTCTTCAGATTATCTCAATGGGCAGTGTGGTTCATAGTGAATAAGGCATTCTCTTAAAAACTCAGGGCCCAAGCTGTTTATGGCTTTATAGGTTATAACTAGGAGTGTGCAATTTGGATTTTCGGTGTTTCGATTCGGATCCGAACCCAAACACCCCCGTTCTGTTTTGTATCTGAATATGGCCCATCCGAATCACCCCTGATTCGATTTGGATCTGAATTAATCCGAATCTGAATATGAATCAATTCAGATTAAAAAAACAGGTCATGGGGGCAAAAGAGTGGTGTGGTGAGGTAGTGCCTAATGGGTGGAGGCTACCACCCCAATTGCAGAGGGATTGGGCAAAGGGCTGATTTTTGGTGAATTTTTGAAATTTTAGTGTCTTTGGGGCAGATTGGGGGCATAACGTGGGATCTGGGCCAAAAGAGTGGGGTGGGATGATAGTGCCTAATGGGTGGAGGCTACCACCCCAATTGCAGAGTTATTGGGCAGAGGGCTGATTTTTGGTGAATTTCTGAAGTTTACGCATTTTTAAGGTTTTCCCCCATTAGGTATAATGAAGGGAGTATCACTTCACATTGGGGGGAAGGGGGTGGCCTAGAGCAGCGTGGGGTTGGTGGTAGTGCCAGGTAGGGGCACGGAAGCTACCTGAATTTTTTCAAAGGATTTGGGCAGAGGGCTGATTTTTGGTGAATTGTTGAAGTTTATGCGTCTTTAAGGTTTTTCCTCATAAGGTGGTATAATGGAGCTTTCAGCAGCCCCATAAGTGCACTTGGGGGGTGCTGGGGTGACTCAGAGTGAGTGGTGGTGCAGTTCACATAGGGTGTCAACCACCCCCATGGGTTTCTAACCCATGGGGTACAGGGTTCTGTTGTTTCTGAGGTATTCTGAGTGTGGATTCTATGATAGCAAATGAGATTTTCTATGAGACACCATGAATCCACTCTAATTTGCTTTCATGTCTACTGCCCTGGTGAATTTGCTGTTCCAATTCTCCACCAGGGCATCAACAGGATCACCAGCAGAGCCAACACTAAATCCCTACAAGGCTTCCTGGAACTCTGTTGGATGTAATAACTTTCTCTGGCAGACCATTCTAATGGGCCCCTTGGCCCTGAGAAGGGGTGTGTGACTGTGAGTCCAACTTTAATCGGATGGTGGTTGGTCCATGACAATGGGGAAATCACAAGAGTCCCCAGCTCCTCAAGCCTGGAGGACTCCAACACCAAACCCAAGACCCAGTCCATCTGCTCAGTTAGGGACTCCATCAAGCAGCGGAGCGATTGGTACACCAACAGAGTCCCAGTCTATCCCTGGTCCCCAAACTTAGGTACACACATTCCACATGTTCAGAAACTTCCACAGGGATTCTGGTCAGGGAGAGGTTATTCTTATAAACCATAGCTACTCCACCTCTCTGCCCATGTCCCCTCCCCTGCTCCTCAACAGAGTATCCTGGAGGGAGAAGCTGGGACCAGACTGGGCCACCAGCCTCCCCCAACCACGTCTCTGTAATACATACCAGGTCTGCCCCTTCATCCAGAATCAAATCATGGACGGTTTCCGACTTATTCTGGACAGATCTGGAATCACAGAGCAGCAAGGTGAGGGTCTGTGGGAGGTTGGCACTGTTCCCCAAGGTCAAAGAGCTGGCAGGACATCCAGAAGGGAAAACAGCTAATAGATGTCTGACTTCCCTTCCCCTGTAATGACTTGCTGACCTGTCAACTTTACTTCTTCTATTCCCTACCACCACCAGAATAGCCACCCCACAGTCATTGGACACATCCCCTGTCTACCCATCCCCAGACAAACCAAAACACATCTGAAACACCTAGGACCTAAAAAACAACAGCAGTCAAAAATATCCCCTGGCCCTCGCCCTCATTGCCCCCTAAAATGCCTCCCCAAAGGGGTGACCCTTTTAGTGTTGTTCCCTCAGTGGCGGGCCTGCTGCCACAGGGAATCAGCCCTTCTACAGGTATAAGACCAGAAAGGTGGCTAATCTGGGCAGCTAGTCCTCAGGAACTGCTGACTCACACTCTCTGTCCCTGATCCCACACAGACTCACCCACAGGGCAGCAATCACAGCCCCACACATTAGGGGGCACACAGAATAGAATCCAACACTATTGACATCAGAGAATCCACATGTGTTGGATTCTCTGATGGCACATAGATTCTACATAGGGATTCATTATGAAATAATGGCCAGGAAAATGAGCCAGAGGCCTGAAGCCAGGATAGGTGGCTGGGCAACAAGCAGTAGGGAGGATTAGGGTCCCATCACACACACATTTAAGCACACTATAGCCAGTCAGGAAAATACTTAAATGTTATTTTTTTAAAATATAGGGTGGGTGGGAAAGCAGGAGTCAGTTAAACCTCTCTCTGGAGACCACCAGTCCAGACCGCAAGGCAATGTAACCAAAGCAGCCATAGCAAAAGCAGCAGCAATAGCTCCTCATCTCTCCCAGAAAGTAGGCAGAACCAGCAGACACGAGCAGCAGAGACAAAGAGAAATTCCAAGCCACAAATTGGTCTTTAGGTATACTTTGAATAACCCTCCTTGGAGCATCCCACTTGTACCTCTTTGCTGGCCAATGGGGTGACAGGTGTCCCTGAGTGACACACTTTCAAAGCCACTCAAAGGGCCAGACACATCTGGCCAATTGGGATATGTAGCACAGCCAATCGCTCCAAGTGACACAAGTGTCACAAAATTGATGACAGTCTCTTCCTTAAACAAAATGGAGGCTTGAGCCACTTGAGCCAGTTAGAACTGACTCTATTAGAAAAAGCTCTAATTTTTATTTTAAAGTTTGGGCTCTACTAATCTAGAACCAGTTCACACATCCTTAGCCCCCACACACAGAACACCACCTTGATCAGAGTGAAAGACCAAATCAAGCATGTGACCAGCAACATGCATCAGCAATTATGGGTCTATCCCAATCACTTGGGATAGGCCCATAGTTGTCATGGCTGCTATGAACTCCTGAGCCCCCTAGACAGATTAGTCCCAAAGTGAACACTGAAGTCCTCCAGCACCACAAGCCTGGTGGACTCCAGCGCCAAATAAGACCAAGTCCATGAGCTCAGTTAGGAACTCTGTTGGGCAGTGGGGTGATTGGTACACCAACAGAAGTCCCAGTCTATCCGTTGGCCCCAAACTTAAGTACACACGTTCAGTATGGGCAGACTCTTTGAGAGGGATCCTAATAAGGATATATATGATAATATGCCTAAACTGCAACCATCTTCAAGATACGCTGAGAAGACAAAATGTGGCACTGCACAAAATGTGGTACTGCTTCTGCATTGTGTCAGTGTTGGTTTTTCTTGGTTGGAAGAACAACTTAGATGTGCATACCTTATTTTTTTGAAAAGAACTATTATGACATCTGAAGATCTTATGTCTTCATAATGTGAAGATCTTATGCCTTGAAGTTGAATGGTAAATACATATGCTTCAGTTCATTTGCAAAGTACAGGACTCCTGCATGGCATCCTCTTTTCATAACAAACTAATATACACCTCAAATTCAAAGTTGATATATGACAAACTATTCAGATTGTGAAAAATTTGTCTTCTCTTTCCTTCTTTCCTGGAAACAAATTCAGACATGAGATCATCACAAGATATTTCTCTCAGAAGATCCCACTCTGTAGAGAGAATAGATAACAATGACAGTCTTGACTGAGCATTGTTGATTGTAATTTATTTTTCATCAAGGATAGTTTGGAGAAAACACTTCCTGCTTCACAGTTTGAACAGGAAATCTAAAATAACCATGGAAAGCTATAGAAATATTTAAGAAAGCTTCAACCACTTTCTTATGGTAAATTGTCTTTAAAATACTGTGTAAAGTCTTAGATCTATCACATCCTTCTGTATTATCGAAGAAGAAAATAAACATGAAGATATTTTGGGGAAGTTCTCACTGCATCCCTTTCCAGAGCACCCTAATTTTGGAAACTCTGGTCTAGTCTTGCCAGGAAACTTTTAAAAATGTACAACTTCTGTGTAAACAGAGCAGTATGTCTGCAATATCATCCCAAATTTCTCTAATATAATGCTGTGAGCATTCACCCTAAACTGGTCTCTCTCTTCCAGGTAGCTGGCACACTTTTTCCATCAGAGAAAACTGATTTGTGTCTCTGTGCTGTTGATATTGCCCAGCACCCAAGAAGACATGAGACACAAAGGTATTGGTGCAAATAAGGGCCACTATTTATTTATTTATTTATCTATTTATCTATCTATTTATTTATTTAAAAATTCTTAAAAGACAATGTTGTTAAAGAGCAGGGATTGGCTCTCCACTCCATACAGTGTAGTATCTATAGGCATGCACCACCAGGGCATGCCTGGCCCATGGCATAAGGTGATGCACCTTGGCTCCAGGCAACCCCAATGCTCTAAAGCAGGGGCTGCCCATCCTAGCTGGCCTAGTGCCACGCCTCTGCCATAGCAGCACCCCCCGGTAGCGATTCCAGAGAGCTTAGCCTGACAGAGTAGATCGAACCAGGGAAGATCTCCCTGAGCCATACAGTCTCTTGAGAGTTGCCCTGTCCGATCTATAGCCAAACACTTACCTGAAGGTGCTCACCAGCCTCCGATGTTATTCCCAACCGCACTGTACCTGCCAAAATTGTGACCAAGAAAGGTGAAACCTCGCTAGCTAACTAAAAGCTGGTACAGTCAGGAGCAGTCAAGAAAGGACGCACACCACTGGCCAATCAGGTGAGTGCCCAAAAAATTCCTGCCCGGCCCCAAAAGGTGACCAGCTAGAGCCCAGACAGTACCTTAGGGAGGGAGAGGGGAGGGTGCCTTCTCGGAGTGGACTGAGGCTGTCGGCATTGGCCTGAGCAGCATGGCCAAAGCTCTGCTCCCGTACAGGCTGATCAGCCAATGAGGCTGTATTGTGCCTCGTGCTTCTTGCAGGGTGCTGGGGCAAGCTAGCCATGCCACTCATCCAAATACGTAGGTTTGATTTGATGGTTCATTTTCTTTGCCACTCCTTTTTTTCTCCAAAGTCGATGAGAAGAAAGTTGATGAGAAGAACATTTTTTCCCCAGACGTAACATCAGGGAGGCCTTTCTCATGTTCCATGAAAAAGGGCTTGAAGGGGAAGAAGCATCAAAAAGCTTACTTCTCCTGCAGACAATCCTCACTGTTGGTCTGGGTGCAGAGATCATGCACCCAGATGTGCAGCTACCTCTTCAGGCATGCCAGCATGGTGTATTATGGGGATTCCACCAATGCCGGCCAGGAACCCCACAGTCTCCCAGCCCCTGCTGCAAGCAGCTGGGGTTGGCTGATGATTTTAAAAATGGTGGTAAAGAGGGTGGCTGGCTTGGTGGGTTTGCCACCAAGGTGCCGCCAGGATCATTCATTCATTCGATTCGATTCGATTCAATTTCTATACTACCCATCCAAAAATGGCTCAGGGTGGTTTACACAGAGAAATAATAAGTAAATAGGCACGATCAGGATCAGGCACGATTCTGGCTGTTCTCACATGCGGGCAAGACTGGGCTTGGCTTTGTTAGCCTAGTTTTGCCTGCACGCAAGAACAGCCTCATGGTAGGGTGATCCGGAAGTCTGTTTGTTCCCATAAAATGCACATTTTCTTTCTGCAAGAAACTTAGTAATAGTGTTAGTGTTTCCATATGTCTTTCAAGTATCTAGTTTCTTTGCACATCTGGCTGTTTAGAAATCCATCTGTTGTACTTGTTTTGTTCTGTAAAAGCAAAGTCCTAATACCTTTTTGGTATTGAATCCTGATTACTTGTTCCTTGATTTTTTCTTCAGATAGTTTACAGTTTGAGAAACCTTCCTCCACGAAAGCATTGAAGCTATTCTCATGAGCAGCGAAAACTGGACTAGGGAAGCCCAGCCTGGTTTTCACTGCATGTGAGAACCACCAGGAGCCACACGGCTCCTGGCAGTGGGGCAGGGGTGAGCCTTCCTAAGTAGCTCGCCATGTAACCCAGGTTTTGGGCATGAGCACGCCCCAAAACCAGGCTAAGTGATCATGTGTCTGCTGCAGCTGCTTGCAGCCATGACGGACACATGTGCGGGGGGGGGCTCCAAGTAATGCACTGCACACTCGCACAATACACTATTGGGGCCCCGGAGGACAGGGCGACACATGGCAGCGTTTTTCTGCACCCGGCCCCCAGAGCTGCTGGGCAAGGCGCGGGAGAGCCACAGGCGAGCTGCCGCTCATCTGGGTGAGCAATCTGCCCACCCGAGGAAGGGTAAGCGATCATCTGCAGGGAGAGTGGGTCAAACCACCTTTCCCCGCAGACCTCCTTTCAGCGCTTCACACTGCTTGTGTGAAGTGCCTCACTGTTAATTACTTACTGTAGTTGAGTAAAGGAGTTTGCAGTCAGAGCAGAGCAGGGTTTCTTAACCTCGGGCCCCCAGATGTTGTTGGACTACAACTCCCAGAATCCCCAGCCACAAAGGCCATGTCTGGGGATTCTGGGAGTTGTAGTCCAACAACATCTGGAGGCCCAAGGTTAAGAAACCCTGGAGCAGAGGGTTCCTGTACTTTGGAAGTGCCGGTTAGATCACAAACATGTTGCTTTTCTGTTAGCATCATGTTTCCAATCTAAGCAATGCTTCCAGAGTGGGAGTTCACGTTCTGAAGTATTTGTGTTCTTGTGCAAATGTGCAAGGCTGCTGATGCTTCCCTACAAACCCAAAGCAGCATTGATGCGTTGTCTGTTTTATGCTGCACTGAATGTTGGCCAGATTGTTCTAAGCAAGTATGAGAATTTGAAATTTTTAAATTTGGTCCCATTAAGGAAATATGCTTAAAACTAATTAGTCCATGTCTAAATTCAAGGCTGTCTGTCAAAGCCAATGTACCTCATCAGTCAAATGCAATCAGATAATCAAATTTAGGCAGCTACATTTCAGTTTAGACACATAAATGAACATCCTGATTTTCCAAGCTGTTAAGGAACCTGTTGGTGCTCATCATGTAATGAAATCAGATTTCTTGGTTAAATGGATAATATAAAGTATGTAAATGATAGAAGAAATATAAATGAAATACATAAACATAAGCTATTAAAACCATTTAAACATTTAATGGCGTTTTTGGGGGGAGTACTTCTACAGTCCATAGGGCATAGTCTTAGATGAAACATTTCGTTTCACCACAGGATTGAATAAAGAATATTAAGAATAAGAGCAACTTATAGGTATGAAGCCCTACTACTGAAACCATCAAATACATATTATTAAAACTCCAGTGCTGAAACTTCCCTGTATGATTTTAAGCTTTGAAATCTGAAGAGAAATGAGTGCCAGAAATGGATGCAGATTTTAAATTGTTCTGTATTATATGTTTGTAGCTATGTACTAATGATTGATCAGTGACCACAATAAAGTTTGTCTGTCTGAAGAGATATGGCGATGACTGCATAAACATTTTTCAGCTTCTCTACAGTGGGAATGGGAAAGTTGATGGATGGTGAAGAATGTCAGAATTAAGTTGATGTTGTGTATTATAAGTGCTACATAAAATCCTTAACAAGCCTATTGGGGGGAACAAAAATGATTTCATGAGTCTGGGTGATTACTAGGGATGTGCCCGAAGTCGCTTCGTTGCTGGCTGGGGTAGTTCTTTAAGGCTGGGGGAGGGTGCACTCACCCCTCCCACTGCATTTCCCCCACCGGCACTCCTCCCTGCCGCCCCGTTGTCCTCATTGGCTGGAAGTGGCCGGAAGTACCGATCGCGCGTGTGTCCATCGTGCGCACGCCCATTTGCTGTGTATGCCTAGTGATTACAGCAATTTTACTTAAAACGTTATAATAAACAAATCCCCGGAACCCTGGTTTCCCACCTCTTTGCTTGGTATTTATTTATTTATTTATTTATTTATTTATTTATTTATTTATTTATTAGATTTATATACTGCCCTTCCAAAATGGCTCAGGGCGGTTAAAAGAAGGATTATAAAACAACACTACACATTTTCTCGTGATTTCTTCTGAATCAAACTTATTGTTTTAGAAACTTTATTAGAAACTGTATTGACAGCCAAATATATGTGTGTTTGAAAGGCCAAAGCAAAAGTATTTTTTTTGGTTGAGGGCACTACAAATACATAAAACTTGGATTCTCAGGGGCAAACTACAGGCAAACCTTGTTATCTGTGGATCCCTCATCCACGGTTTCACGTATCCATGGTTGGGTGAAGACATCATTGGTTCTGTCAGGCTCACACATGTTCTGGGGTTTTTTAGCTAAAGAGCAGAACTGAAAAGGATGATATTGATAGGAAACGTAGCCAAAAGATCTCATAGGAACAAAAGAAGCTGCCATATACTGAGGCTATTCACATGATGGGAGAAAATTGGGCTAGCGAAGGCTAGCCCGATTTCCTCCCATCATGAGAACCATCAGGCTTGGCTGCGAGCCCAGTGGTTCTTAACCGGGTCACCTGCTTAAGTAGCCCAGCACTTCAACCGGGTTTGCGGAGCGAGTGCTCCGTAAACCTGTTTTTTCTGATTGTGAGTTGCTGCAGCATGGCTCTGCGCCACAGCAACTCACAAGGAGACCCCTGGAGAGAAGGCAAAAAGCCACCTCCCGGCTCAGGGGTCTCTCCAGAATGCCCTGCATGCTCTCACAGGGCATGCTGGAGCTTCCAGGGGCTGAACAGCCACTGAACTCCCAAGCCCCTGCTGGCTCCGTGACAGAGCCGGCAGTCATGTGGGTGGCCGCTGCAGCTGCCTGGAGCAGACTGAGTGCTCATCTGTGGGGAGAGTGGTCCCTTTCCAGGCGGCTCCCACTGATCATGGGAACTGCCTCACTAAGTCAGACCATAGGTCCATCTAGCTCAGTATTGTCTACACAGACTGGCAGTGGCTTCTCCAAGGTTGCAGGCAGGAATCTCTCCCAGCCCTATCTTGGAGATGCCAAGGAAGGAACTTGAACCTTATGCTCTTCCCAGAGTGGCTCCATCCCCTAAGGGGAATCTCTTACAGTGCTCACACATCGTCTCCCATTCATATGCAACCAGTGTGGATGCTGCTTAGCAAAGGGGACAAGTCATGCTTGCTACCACAAGACCAACTCTCCTCTCAGATATGGATCTGAACTGTAGAAAGAGCAAAGGGTTAAAGCCCTCCCCCCCATGCCACAGTACCTACCAATTTGCATCACATCCCTCTGGTGCTATTTAGCAGAGGAAAGTGAAGGAAAGTGAGGAACATTAGGTCCCATGACAGTTTTAAACATCATGTGTAGCATGGTCCTTACTTCATACTGAGGTGCTTCACACAATGGGTGTGAAGCCCAGGAGGGTAAGTTGGCGAGTGCAGGCTTAGCCCGCGCTCCCCACACATGAGCAGTTGCTCATTGCTGGACAGCTGGATTGTTCACCCAGACAAGCGTCTGCTCCGTTCAGGTTCTCCTGTGCCCAGCCGCAGCTCCATCGGGAGCTCTGGGGATCAGGGGAAGGGGAGCAATGCTGCATGGTGCCCTGGACCCCTGGACCCTAAGAAGGCAAGTGTGTGGTGCCTTCCTGGGGTCCCCCTTCCCCCACCCCAAGTGTGCCAGCCATGGCGGCTGACACACGATTGGAAAAAAAAGGTTAACAGAATGCTTGCTCCGGACCATTAACCTTGTTTAAGGGGAGGGGTTGTTAGGTGGGCTAGCCGCCAGGGGACCACTGGGCTCACCTGAGAGCCCAGTGGTTCCCACCATAGATCAAAACTGGGCTGGCCTCTGGTAGTCCGGCTTTGATCAATTGTGTGAATAGCTTCACTGACTGTTAGTGATTTTTTACTTTGGCTGGTACTTTTTCTGAGGCTGCGGTCATGAAAAAAGCCTCAGAAAAAACTCCATGCCTTAGTAGCAGCTGTGCCACTCACATGACCGGGAAAAATGTTAGAGAAGAGAGTGGGGGGGGGGGGGGACGGGACGACAAGCATTAAATCTCAGGCTGCAGAAGGCATCTCCCTGCATGTGCATGCGACCTCCAGAGCAATGATGAAGCAATGCAGACATTTCCCTCCCCTGATTGTTCACATGCTATAGTATCCATTCAGGATTGCATGGGATTAAATAAGAGATGGAAGGAAAGATGTTTTAGAGGAAAAGCAGCAAGACAGAGGTGAAGGAGGGGGAAAGGAAAGGAGGAGAAGGCTACAAGAGGAGGAGAGTCCAATAAAGCTCTCGAACCTATGACCTGACACAAAACAACATGATAGCTGGAAGGGCTGATGGCCCCTCCTATCAGTGCCACTCTTCGGTCAGTTTCTGTTTAGGTTTGAATCCTTCATTTCTGATGGTACACAGGTTACCAAGAAGTGTCCTGAACCAAAACATTTGGTTGATTCTATTTCCAAAGAAGAGACTAATTTCCAACTGTTTTCTGGTACCTTGGTACAAAAGAAATGGAGACCCCTCAAAAAAAGAAAGAAAGAAACAAACAAACAAACACACACACACACACACACACAAAAAGAAACATTTTTAAAAAGAGATGTTATTCCCTCTCTGGAATGCCGGGTGAACAAGAAATTAAGCATCTCTATTGGCTCATTGGCTCTAGTTCTGGGAGCTGTTGTGTTTACAAAAGCAGAACAAAAATTTATGAGATCACCAGGTTTGCCTTGATAAACATAGGCAGGAAGGACTTGCTTTTCTTAGAAAAGACACTAACAACAAATTTTAAGCTTTAAGTTTAGAGGGTGCAGTTTTCAGATAAGAATTCATACCTGAACATTTATTTACACAGATCACGTTTCTACTTAGGAAATTTTTATTGAGGAAAGAGACATAAGTTTTGAGAAGTATAAAAATATGTCAAATAAATAAATAAATAAATAAATAAATACTTTATAAAATGGGAGTAAGTTTAGAATTTTCATTCTTTGGGGGATTCCCCCCCCCTTTTCTTCTTACAGTTTCATTCCTAGAGAAAACAAAAGGCCAATTTTCTTTTTTAGGGCCTATAATAGAAAAATCTGAAGATTTTCAAAATCTGATTAAGGTCATCAAATTGTCAAATCTCAATCCCTCATTCTAGAAATGAAGTTGGCACACAGTTTGAGCCTCATACAAATCATATCGAACAGATTTTACCCAGAAGGCACAGGTAGATTCAAGAAACATTCATCTTAGAATGTATGGCTGCAATGGGATGTAGCTGTACTGGCAATGCCCTTACTGATAGAAATGTGAACAACCTCATTAGACCTCATGTGAACAACCTCATTAGACCAAGTCATGTCATGTTTTTCTGCAGAGCTGGAAGAAAACAATCAAAGCAATTCAAACCTGGTTTTCAAACAAGATGAAATATAAGCACTGAACAACAAAGCTTTGGCAAAGTTTTTAAGATAATGGTACAACTCTAAGGTAAAGAAATATTTCATAAATGAAAACCTCTTTTCTTGGGCATCTCATCACCCGATTCAGAGAGTCTTGCTGTGTTGTACCCCACTGCAGTGAGAATGAGCATTAGGGGAACATTCTCCCAAGTGAAAGGTCAAAGGTCTCCTAAACAGGGTTCTCTTCCCTCACAGCATTTTTTAGATATGTCAGATTTAGATATGTCAAGCTTCAGATAAAGATAATAAGATTGCTGTTGTATATTTTCATAGCTTCTTGATCATGGTGCCAATCATTTACTTGGTTCGAGGAGAAAGAAAAATGACTAAACTAAACTTCAAAACCCCAAAGCTATAATATTTCCTTCACTTAGCTAATGCACGTGTACCCCTTCTTTCAGCCCATGTCATCCTGGGACGGCTGACAATAATAAAACAAAACAATAAAACTACCACCCCAAAAGAGAAAAGAACACCATAAATCTAAGCAAAAGCCAGATTAGGAGGCCAATAAAAGCTGTCAGTTAAAAGCATTTCAGAAGAGAAAAATCCTTACAACCCATTTAAACACACAGAGCCAGGTCTCACGATCCGTGAGACCCAGTTTCAGTTGGTAAGCGGGAATGAAGCCCTGGGTGGCCGGATTGGCCACCCACATGATGGCCATCTCTGAGATGGAGCCAGCGGGAGCTGGGGAGCTCAGGGGCTGCATGGCCCCCGGAAGCCCCAGTATGCCCTGTGCGAGTGCGCAGGGCATACTGGAGAGACCCCCGAGCCGTGAGGCTGCTTTTAAGCCTCCCGGCCGGGGGTCTACTCACAAGTAGCCGCAGTGCGGAGCCGTGCCGTGGCTACTCACGAGCAGTTAGCCCAGGTTTGCGGAGCGCTCGCTCCACAAACCCAGGCTAAGAGATGGGCTACAGGAGTGGGTTAGCCGCTCTGGAACCACCAGGCTCGGCTGCGAGCCCCCAATTTTTGTAATTGTAAGAATAGCCCCACAGAGAAAAAGGGCTTGGCCAACTTATTTAACTTGGGTTTATTTTTATTTTTTTAACTTTATATCCTGCTCTTCCTCCAAGGAGCCCAGAGAAATGTGCATGTTTATGTTTATCCCCAGAAGAATCCAGTGAGGTAGGTTAGGCTGACAGATACGTGACTTGCAGAGTTACTCAGTGAAGCTCTTCTCATGATCAGTGAGCTTTGGGGCTAACTGCAGGGAGAGTAGCCCGCTCTGCCCACAGACAAGCAGCCACTCATAGCTGGGCAGCCAGATTGGCCACCCTCAAGACTGCCAGCTCTGTCGTGGCAGGGGTGACAGGGATCAGGGGCCGCATGGCCGATGGAAGTTCCAGGATGCCCTGCGTGAGTGTGTTGCAGCACACCATGGCAACACAATAGCAAAAAGATGTGGTTAACAGAGGGATCAGGCCCAAGGCTTCTCTGGTCCAGCATACTGTTTCCTACAGTAGCCCACCAAATGCTTCTGGGAAGCCCACAACCAGGAAATGAAGGCATGCCCCCCTTTTCTGCTGTAGCTTCTCTGCAACTGGTATTTGGAGCCAACCTGCCTATGAACCTGGAATCATCAAGACTAGTAGCCATTGATAGACCTGTCCTCCATGAATTTGTCTAAGCCCCTTTTAAAGGCATCCATGCTGGTGGCCATCACCACACACCATGGCAGAGAATTAAATCTCATTAGCAACATGACAACTTCACTATTTTTCAAAAAAAGAGAGACCAATTTGGAAAAAAGGGGCAGCAACACAACAACTATCAACACCTGTGAATTGGTGTGTAGTATGTGAGCACTGGAAGAAAGTCCAGGGGACATTTTCAGCCAAATTCCCTTTTGTGCCAAAACTTTTGCAACTAAGCATTCAACAAAACCCTAATTTTTGCAACACTTCGAGCCGGGTCTCATGATCAGTGAGACCCGGTTTGCGAGAGTGAGCGGGGAGAGCGGGCTAAGCTGAGCCCGGTGGTTCTCATGATTGCAGAAAATCCAGCTAGCGGAGGCTAGCCCGATTTCCTGCAATCGTGTGAATAGCCTCTTCCTTTAAGGTCAGGAAAGCTTCCATGAGGCTTTTAGGTGGTGTCCCATTCAGGCACTAACCAGGCTGGGTTTATCAGTGTAACAAAATTATGTGACCTAAGGCACTGAGCTCCTTCTGACATAGTGTGAAACCTTGGTGGATGGACGTGTGGTTAATCTGTGAACCCGGGAATCATCCCACAGACAATTGTCCAGCCGCAGTTTTGCAACTTCTGGCTTCTGGGCAGAGAGATCAAGGCTGCATCCCAGCAAGCTTCATACTGCTCACATTACCAGACTGTGGGTGAGGTGTCAGGACGTCAGTAGAACAGCAGCCATTGGCCACACTCTTTGAAGGGGCATGCCCGGTGCAAGTGTGCCTTTTCAGCATTGATCACCTACCCTCAGCAGGAAAAATACATTTTAACCCTCACACCATTTACACTGCTGCCCTTGCAAGAGCCCTGCAGCCACACAATCTCACACAAGCAGAAGCACTGGTACCGGGGGATGGAGAGGGGCACTAGTTTTCTGTTACTCTAGGAAGGGATTATGATGATGCTCTAGGAGGGAATATGTATATGCAGTCAGACAAAAGATACTGGAGTTTGATCCACTGTGACAAACGATGCTCATGGAATCTTAGACCCAGGCCAAGCATTCCAGGAAGCCCCAACACACTCCTGTCCTTGTGTTGGCTTGCCAGCCAGCAATTAGCCCACTCATGGGAGGGCCAGTCCACTGGCAGGGACCAAGGGCTCCATGAACTTTGGGTCTCCATTGAACTGCACTCTCATGAGGTGGCCATCCAACTCTAGGGGCCCCGACTGGTGTGGGGCTCCTTGTGTCAATGGTTAATAATAGAACTCATACTCCATACCTCCCCATCTCCACTCAACTCTTCCAGGGAGTCCAGTCCACTCCATGTGTTCAAGTGGTTTTGGGTGCGTAGAGTTGGACAAGACTGGGGATGGATACCATGTGCACAGCCAGACAGGTTGGACTGGGACCACTGTTGCGGTGTGTGGTGGCTTGACATATACTTTCAGGTAGATACTAACAGCCTTGGGCCTAATGTGCTGGTTTGCTGAGGAAACGTGCAATGTCTACAGAAGCACAAAGAAAGGGAAACTAGGAAGTAAAAATCTCAAATCAGCAGAAAGTAAAGATAATTATGCTTGGCTAGAGGGAATTAAGAAGAAGGGACTTTTCCAGTATGCACACTCACCTTGTTAGATAATGTGACTAATTTTGATTTTCCTGTTCTGGTGTATGACCATGCCTCCGCATGTCCCCACTGTGTCTCTACTTACCTGTTTTCTGTATAAAGGCAGGCTGTGTCCTGCAGATTGGGGCCATTTGTGCCAACCTTGTTTCAAGATGCCCGTAGGCAAAAGCCTGCATTGCATAGTGGGAACAAGGGAAGCTCTTTGGTCCTTCTTACTTAAGAAGTGCCATTACACTTTGCAATAAAAGTAACTCGAGGTATGCAAACTGAGAGTGAAGCCTCATTTCTTCCACAGGTGTAGAAGGTGTGGCCACTGCGGGGCATCCTGGGGCAGGGCACCCAATGCTTTCAGTAATCCCTGGCAAGACTTGCTGCTGAGCAGGGCAAAAAAATTCATGGATATGTGTTTCGGGGAGACCAGACTGTCGGTTTGTGACAGCCACAGAGACTGGGGGAAGTGTTGCTAAGGTGCCTTTCCCCGAGGCTTGCAGGGATCTAGCAACCAGGCTGAGAGGCAACAGGCCTCCGGCCCACTTGTGTGTCTCCATGGACTGTCACTCTCAGAGAGAGGTCCTTGAGAGAAGGGAAAGTACATCTATTGGATCCTTTATTGTCGTACTGGACTTTCAAGCTCACCCTTTTTTAAACATCACCCAGGATGGTTCTTCTCATGAGGTATGGCCAAGACTGTGTGCTTACACCCTAGGGGAAGGGGCTGGGGTTCCCTTCCCCTACATACTGGTACAAAAATTAGAACATAACCACTTAAGAATCCTAGGGGATATCTTTTAACAGAAACTTTGGGTTACCCCTTTGATGATAGACTTACCTTTGCTGGTGTGCACACTACATCATTCTGGGGCACCTCCAAGTTGGGAGTGGGGGGAAAGGCTGAACATTTGTATAAACACACATATATGTGCAGAATTTAGGGGGGCACCATATATAATTGGCAGGAGCAATATCATCCCCGTGAACCTTAATAATACAAGAACTGTCCTGGCATCCAGGAAATCAATGTCCTGCTGACTGACCACACCCTACATAAAACACCTTAGAAAGGTTGCCTTGCTGGGCAGCAACACTTGATTAGGTGATCCAAGCAAATGGACAGACGCAGACAGAAGAATTGTAGAACACATGTTGAGGCTATTCCCACGATCAGCTGAAATCGGGCTAGTGGAGCCTAGCCCAATTTCGGATTATCGTGGGAACCACCGGGCTAGCAGCCAAGCCCGGTTGCCTCCCGGCGGTTAACCCACCTAAGTACCCCTCTCCTTAAACCGGGTTTGCGGAATGAGCGCTCCGCAAACCCGGTTTTTCTGATTGTGAGTAGCCGTGGCTCCATGCCGTGGCTACTCATGAGTAGACCCCTGGAGAGGAGGTGAAAAGCCACCTCCCAGCTCCGGGGATCTCTCCAGTATGCCCTCTGTGCTCACACTGGGCATACTGAAGCTTCCAGGGGTTGTGCGGCCCCCAAACTCCCCAGCCCCCACCAGCTCCATCATGGAGCCGGCAATCGTGTGGGCGGCCGATCCAGCTGCCCAGGGCTCCCACCCTGCTCGTGTGTGGGGAGAGCGGGCTTAGCTCGCTCTCCCCACTTCCCTTCCCAAACCGGGTCTCACTGATTGTTGTCTCTTTCTTTTTTGACTGCACAACAGGAAGGTTTGCACTGCTGGCGTTTCCATGGTTTAATGCATATAGTTGGCACATTGTTATTTCTGCCAAGTGGCATGGTACCACTCCCCTGGCATGTGTGACCTTTTTTGGGAAGCAATCAAATTGCTCAGTTAATGGTGTCAATGGGGCTCCATATATTTGTGCACACATTTCTACAGTCATCACTTGCTGGAGAACTCTCCTGCTATGCCTGTCTTGTCATCAAATCCTTTTTGTTCGAATTGACGGGGGGGGGCATAAGACACAATGGAAAGTGGGCTTTCTCCATTGTGGTTCTCTACTTTTAATTGCATTAAAGCTTGGGATGGAGCAACACGGTATCCCTATTGCCAATTAGTGGCAGGAAGAGAAAGGAGATGGCAGGAGGCAGGGCATCAGTTTGAAGAAAAGACCAGTGACAAATGTGGCCATCTTAGAACTGATGCATTTTTGGTCTGCTCTGAGCCAGCCTCTCAATGGTAGCAGGAGGAGCTTGAACATGAAACCCAGGTTACAGTGGTGGCAGAATTCTGACAACACGATGCCACCTTCACACCTGAGGTTTCAGCAGTGAAACTCACTACAAACCAAAGGTTCAGATTACAGTTTGGGTTCAAAAAGCAACCTGAGATTGGGTGGCAAAACCATGGTTTCACGCATCCGGACAACCACGAAATCGAACCTCTGGCATGTTTACCTGCAGCTTGGTGTTATGTTCAAAGGTGGCCTATACTTTACTGTACTGAAAGTTGGCTTTAGAGTCTAGAAATAATTTCTGTAGCTGCTAAATGAAAAGTACTCAATTTGAGGGCTGTGGCAGAGGATTTTGAGACAAATCCTGTGATTTAGCTACAAAGTTGTTTCTGAAAACATGTGTTAACTCTTATAGTTGAATACATAATTTGGCTTTTAAAAGAAATACTTTTTCTTTTGGAATGCAAGAAATAGATTCCCCTATCAACAGCAGAGTGTGTTGAGCAGATAATATAGAAAGGATAACAACCCCCTTGTCTACAGTCTGCAGAGTTCTGTTTCAGAATTTGCTGCATCATTACAATTGTTTTGGTAGTCCTCCTATAGGCCCCTCTGGATTTAAGACAGAAATGGATTGCATTTTGATCTAACAGGGATATTTCTCAATCATTCAGTTTTTATGTTCTTGCCTTGGGGCATATGGTTCAGTGGACTCCCCAGATTTCTATAGCAGACATTGAGGTAGAGTTAAAGAACCAGTGACTGATCCTGCTGTCTTAAGAAAATGTTCTCGTCTGAAAACTTAAATTAAAACTGTGTTATTTTAATTTTGTTGTTGTGTGTTGTTCTTATACTACATGTTGTTCTTAGAATCATGTTTTGTATTTTTTTGTTCAGAAAAATATGACAATTAAAACCACTTAAAATAAAGTATGATATTATTAAGTGATATGCCCTCCTATTTGCAAAATATTTATCATAGCCAAGTTTCTTTCCTCACATATGATTTGACAAAAAAATTAGTTCATATATATTATTTAAGCTTTGGAAATTCTGACAAGGCTCAGACCAGGGGAGACATTTTTTTCCTTCCTCTTGCTTTGCAAGCAAGCAAATAAAACAATCAATCAACAAGAAAAGAAGAGGAAACAAGAAAGTGAGTTTGTTAGAGCTATTCTTTCTTAGGGTTTGATTTCTGGCTGTCAAAGTGTTTGTTTTTGAGAGGGCAGTTTCAGTTTCAGTTGTGCCTAAGGAGATAGTGGGTGGGGATTAGGTGAGTCACACAGCTTGAGGATGGGGCCACAATCTTGTGGAGACTCAGTTTTGGAGAAGCTTTGGAGAAGGGAATGCTCAGATCATGCTACCCAGGACTTTGCAACCAGGAGTTTGCTATCAAAATTTAGTGGGGGCATGTGCAGGGAGAAATGCAAGTGGTCTCCTTTTATCACAAAGAGGACACCCAGCACAAGGAGAAGATGAGTACTACCCCACCTTTATAGTTTTATTGGAAGACAGAGCTTAAAGCCTTTAATTAGGTGACAACTGCATCTAAGACCTAGCTTCAAGTAAACAAGCTCTATATATTCTAAATAGTCATTAAGCAATTTATTGGCTATTTGGAATGGTCCAAAGCTCTTGGATGGGGTGGTATATAAATGTAATAATGTATCGATGGATGGATGGATGGATGGATGGATGGATGGATGAAACTAGTTACGAAGGAAGAATGCCAGTAGGGGAGTGGGTACTTCCAGTGTATTGCACAGTGTGTTACATGTATGACTGGGGCAGAAGTCATGGGTGTGTGCTCAGTACAAAGAGATTCAGTTGTGCCTAGAGAGACACTACAGTGAGTGGGGAATCTTCTGAATCTCCTGGATCTCAGGGGAAACATTCATTTCCAAAAAGCCAAGATGTCTGACCTGGAGCTCAGAGAAGCAAAGAGGTATGGGAATGAGAACCTCAGGGATGTGATAGAGGCATCACACTCCCAGGCTGACAGCTCCTCTGCTGTCATGGAGAATGAAGGTCTCAGGAAAAGAGGACATCAGTCTGGAGAATATTCCACCAGAAGGGAATATTTTTTGAGTGTTGCATCCATATCTTCTCACACAGAGGATACTCCTCTGGGGGTTGGGGTCCTCCTAGTAGTGGGTGAATAGATCATTGAGGCATAGAGAGATGGGTTTATGTACCATATATAGAACACATGGTACTTGCCGGCCTGGTGCAAAGGTTGTGGATGTCATGTAGCAGCTAGATAGGATGCTAGGCAGTGCTGGGAAGGAGACAGCTGTCATTGTGCATTTCGATTCCAACAATTTTGGGCAAGGTAGTCAGGAGTTCCTGAAATCTAAATTTAAGCTGTTAGGTAGCATATTGAAGTCCAGGACCCCTAGGGTAGTATTCTCTGAAGTGCTGCCTGTTCCACACGCAGGACCAGCAAGAAAGGCAGCCATAATGTATGGGTGAGACGGTGGTGCTGGTGGGAGGGGTTTAGATTTGTAAGGCACTGGGATACATTTGCGGGCAAATGTAACCTGTACAAAAGGGATGGACTCCACTTGAACCAAGATGGAACCAGATGGCTGGCAATTAAAACTAAAAAAGTTGCCGAACAGCTTTTAAAATAAGACCTGGGGGATGATCAACAGGAACTAGGTGCTATCTGGTTTGGCAAACAAAATCCCCTAAGTTGTGATGGTTCAAACATTTGAGATAAATCAGAAGGTGACAGAGGAGAACCAGGAGTAGAGCAGATGGGCAGCTGGACAAAAAGGTCAAATGACAGTAAGGGAGATAGCACACACCAATGCCAGGTAGACAACTGAGATCCAGTGTATATAGCTGTTTATATACCAATGCCAGAAGATTCTGAGCCAAGGTGGGTGAGTTGGACTGCTTGGTTGCTAATGGAAACATAGATATAGTGGGCATAATGGAAACCTGGTGGAACAGTGAGAACCAGTGGGACACTGTTATTACTGGATATAAACTCTACAGAAAGGACAGGGAGGGGTCGACTGGGGGTGGAGTAGCACTGTATATTAAAAAGTAGGTAGAATATAACAAGTGAGAAAACCTAGAAGGACCATTTCTCCACAGAAACATTATGGGTGACAATACTAGGACTGAAAGGAAATATGTTATTAGGAATGTGCAAATCATTAGGAATGTGCAAATCATTTCTCTGGGTCAAAACTCTGAGAGTGACTTTGAGTTGGAAAAGCAAATAAGAGAAGTGTCAAAGAGAGACGAAGCTGTGATAATGGGTGACTTCAATTACCCACACATAGACTGGGCAAATGCACATACAGGTATTAAGGGAGAAGTCACATTTAGAGACATTCTAAATTACTGTGCCTAAGAACAGTTGGTCATGGAACTGACCAGAGAGATGGTGACCATGGACTTGATCCTGAATGGTGCCCAGGACCTGGTGTGAGATGTCAGAGTTGCAGAACCATTGGGGAGCAGTGACCATGGTGTGATCCAATTCAGTATATATGCAAGTGGAGAATTGTCAAGGAAGTCCAACACTGATGTGTCCAAAACAGATGTGTTAGACTTCAGAAGAAGAAATTTATCAAAAATGTTGGGACTGGTAAAAAAGAAGCTGAAAGGGAAAGGGGGGAGGGTAAAATCACTCCAGAATGCATGGAACTTATTTAAAACCACAATAACAGATGCTCAGGTGGAATGTATACCAAGAAGGAGGAAAGGTACCAACAAGTTCAGGAGGATGCCAGTGTGGCTAACAAATAGAGTCAGGGAAGCCATAAAAGAGAAGTCATGCCAAAATGAAGAGAACAGAAAGGAACATATACTCTGGCAAAAGAAATGCAAGCAGACAATAAGGGATGCAAAAAGAGAATTTGAGGAACGTATAGCTAGAAGTGTCAAGGGGAATAACAAAAGCTTCTTTAAATATATCATCAGCAGAAAACCTGCTAGGGAGGCAGTTGGACCCATAGATGATAAAGGACTGAAAGGGATTATTAAGGAGAATAAGGAGATTGAAGAGAAGTTGAATGAGTTCTTTGTATCTGTTTTCATGGTGGAGATTACTGAGCATATACCCACACTGGAACCGAGAATCTCAAGCTTGGAGGCTGAATAATTGGGCCAATTTGAGGTGCCTAACACCCAGCCCATTTTTTGCCCCTAGGTACTCCACATAGGGAATAATGGGCTGGTTCAAGTCCCAATTATACCCTATGAGAAAAAACCAGTTCAAACTCAGATCGGCATTGCCAATTCAATGGTTCTAGTTCGAACCTTCAAACTGAACTGGTTCGAATTTGAACCAGTTCAAATTTGAACATGTTTGCACATCCCTAGTGGCTATGGGCCACCTGCAGCCTCAGAGGCAAGATGCCTCCAAATAGCAGTTGCAGTGGAGCAACATCAGGAGAGAGGGCATGCCCTCACCTCTTGTCTGTGGGCTTTTCAGAAGCATCTGGTGGGCCTCTGTGTGAAACAGGATGCTGGACTTGATAAGCTTTGGGCCTGATCCAGCAGGGCTATTTTTACATTCTTATCTAGGCTGCTCAGTGGGCTTCATGGGCCAGTCTGTTCCTCACCATCATTTTTTAAAAATTGCTTAACATGTATTTTATCAGCAGTCAGGAAGGAGAAACCCTAGATTCCTTGCCACTGATTATGTATCTTATAAATTACGGAGGAAAGTGATACTTTGATAGATGATTGCAATCAGGATGATAATATATAATTTTGATTAATCAAGGGAGTTTGATTAATTTTAATGTTGATCTTAGAATAATCCTGTGCAGAAATGGTGTTTACTGTCATTCACTGCAAGTAATAACACAGAGTACATTGAGTTCCTAAAACTCCTTAAAATACCAATCTGGTGACTTTCTACATTTCCAGGTGTTTAATTAGTCTGTAAAATTTTTTAATAGGATTTAGAAGTGCCGGAGTCACAATTTTGAACATGCTCAATACTATTACCATTGTCAGCTCATAGTCATTCAGAATCTTTACTCCATCTTCAGGGATGATGATTCTCTGATGCTTCTTCTTGGGGGGAACCCTGAAATTCTCTTTGAATTTTAGTTTTCCTGTGGAGAGAATTCTGAAATTGCTCTCCACATTTCAGATTCTCTTTAGAGGAAACCCTGAAGTCTGTTTCAAATTTCAGTCTGGAAATTTTTTTCAAAGTTTGGAGAAAACTCCTGACTGAATTGGTGACAGTGGCTGACATCCTAACTAATGAGCACATACAAGGATGCATGCAACTGCCCATTGTCCTTTTGCAATGTGCTGTTAACTTAGAGCCCTTAGAGTCCCGAGCACTCCCTATACTCCAGAAGGGTGCTGCAAGATCAGAAATACCTTTCTGGGGGTCAATGACCTTGGAGAACCCTTCCAGAGCACAAGGGGTGCTCCAGATTCTAAGGTCTCTTACATAACAGTGTAAGCACAGGGGGACTTGGGGACTTGCATGTGAGTTTCTTCCAAGTTACCCTTCCCTCATAGATACTGCTGCTGAAGAAAGAAAAAGCAAGCGGTTGATATGAATAGAAGCAACTGGACCTACTGGAGTTCTAGTTTCACTGATGGGTGGACTTCTTTCCTGGGAAGGTAAATGTATTCCACCTAGGATGAGCTCTGGGTATATGGATGCTACAGATGGAGCATAGGTCCACCTATTCCCTGCTAATTCTTAGTCCTTTCTCCCTCCCAGAGAGTAGTACTCCATCTCTCCTTCAACAAAGTTCATCTTGACCTTGACACACCATTCACATTAGCCCTATTCAGGCATTCAATTAAGAAATAACTTTACACACTTAGAAGTGCCAAAATAGGGTCAGAAGTCCCACCCCCAGCACATCACTGACCTCCCTCACTGCTGCTTATGGAAACTGCAGCATTCGTGTGGAGGTAAGCGGCATAACCATGATGGCAGGTCAATGGTGTCTGGTGGTTCCTGGGACTGGCAGAGGTGTGTGTGCTACAGTGGTGCACCTAAGTCCAAAATCAGCTCTAGGGAGCGCTCCCACCCTGGAGGCCAAGGACCAGATCCCCAAGGTCTGTGGGTAAGAGCTCCTCTGGTCCTGAAGGGCCTCAGAGGGCCCCCCCCAGTGAGGCCCCTTCTTAATTTTTTTAAAAATACCTCCTGCAGCTTACCCACCGTGCTGATATTTGCAATTTCCACCGCCATTTGTGTGGCTGGGGGTGGTGGTGGTGACTGTCAACTCGGGCAGTCAGTAAAAAGAAAGGTTGTGGATCTCATTAATCATGAAGGGTGTGTGTGTTTGTGAGTGTATATCTAGTAACCAGTGGAGGGGGGTACATTAGACACTAGTGCTTATAAAAAGCAGAGGGTGTGGGCCAAGTCAGCTTAATGTTTCATTGAACTATCCTAGGACAGGCCTGTAGTCTCTTTATATGTATATGTTATGTGTGTGGGTTTCCCCTTTCAACTCTTAACTTCCCTGTTAGCAAATGAGTTTTTAAAAAGGAATTTCTCACTGAGCACGCCACCATAAACATTAGGATTCCTCTACTCCCACTTCACTTCTAATGAAACACTGCAAATGGCCAAAATCCACAATAAAATGAAGCCCTTGGACTTTTGTAGCCTTGAACATCAGTGCGAGACCAAAACAGGCTTTCAGGTAAAGCCTCCCCTGCGTGCTGACTTTCCTAGAGAGACGAACACAGCCATACTGCTGGCTTGACTTATGGGATTGGGAGGTTTACAAGGGGCTAATAAGTGGGTGGCCACAGGCATTGGTGGAGGCTGGCGTGGCCTCATCTGCATTTTCCCCAAGCTCTCACTTGGCTGACACAGAAGGAGAAGACATTTGCTTAATTACCTGAAAGGCACATTTGTGCCGAGCAGGCTGGCTCGATGGATATGCTTCTCTCTCCTCTGCCCCACTATTCCTCCTCCTCCTCCTCCACTGCAGCCGCCACTCAGCCTCTGTCACTGCCTACCTATTGTCTCTGAGAGAGGCTGCAGCAGTTGCAGCAGAAACCTTGCTGCCGAGTCTATGTGTGCCTAAAATGTTGCAGGTGTTCCGGGAGTGCAGAGACAAAAGAGGGGCTCTCATGGACAGATAGGCCCCCCAGCCACTGTGCCAACCACAGCCACCAGCAGGGAGGCCTGCTTGGCTCACCTCCCATCCCCCCAGCCATGGCAGTGGAAATTGCAAATATCAGTGCTAGGCAGGGTAGCAGCGGGGAGGTGTGGGGCAGCCACAAGGCTCTGGGGAGCGCTCCCACCCCAGAGGCCACGGACCAGATCCCCAAGGTCTGTGGCTAAGAGTGCCTCTGGTGTGCTAGGCAGGGTAGGTTATGGCTGGAGCCACTTCTGCAATTATTGGAAAAGCAGTTTGGACCCAGAAATCCATGCACATGCCCTAAACAGAGGTGTATCTAGGGAAAATAGCGCCTAGGGCAAGCACTGAAATTATGCTCCCTGTCCAAATATCCGACACCCATCTTTCAGATAACTTTACCATAATATCAGCTCAAAAATACAAGTCAAGCTCGTTAATCTTTTAATATTTCAAAAATATTTAGCAGTGGATGTAACCAGACCAAAAATGCTGGAAAACTACAAATTTGAGTATGCTGGGGCTCATGAAAATACCCAAATACTATGTGGAGGTGTACTTGGAAAACTAAACAGAAGTGTCTGTCTAATTCTCTACTATGCATTATAGCATCACTATTACATCAGTTTTAAAAATAAATGGCTTTTCCCAGATACTCTGAAAATAATTAAAGGATATGCAGAGTAAACTGTGTCACTGCTTGGAATATATTCTAGTCTTTCAGAAAGACAGTTAAAATGAGAGAAAGAGAGCAAGAAACTCCTAGTGGGCCTTAATACTAAGGATTTCACACTGATTCAAAGACAAACTCACCATTAATAGCCATATTATTAAGACTTCACATTTAACTCACTTATCACAAGAAGCAAAGTAAGAGCAAATGAATAAAATCCTAGCTCATAAGCTTGAGCTCAGTATTCACAAGCCCTGATTCTCTGCACATAGTGCCAAACGGAATATGTGTACAGTGACTTATATTAAATTTTATATATTTTTTAGCCCGTAGGCCCTTGGGGGGCTTCCTAAAGGCCATGAGGGGTCCTGCAAAATTCCCCCCACCTGCCTCTTAATTCACTGCCGCAGCCCGTCCTGGGCTGATTTTCGGGCCTACAAAGATCGGCAGGGTGGCCATTTTGAAGGCCGCTACACATGCTCAAATGGCCTCTGCGTGGCCAGGCAAGGCCTAGGGCCTTACAGAGGCCATTTGAGCAGGTGTGGTAGCCATATTTTTAAATAATTCTTTTAAAAATAAAATGGCCACCGAAAACAAAATGGCCACCAGGCATGCTCAAATGGCCTCCGCGAGGCCTGGCATGGCCCAGGGCCTCACAGAGGCCATTTGAGCATGCACAGTGGCCATTTTGTTTTTGGTGGCCATTTAAAAAAATTTTTCATTTTTTAAAAAAAACAAAAACCATTTTTATACCGCCCAAAACGAACATCTCTGGGCGGTTTACAACAGAATAAAAACAAAGTAAAACATTCGTTAAGACAAAAATGGGGGGGGGGGGAGACACACATTACAACAATTTAAAGATTTTAAAATAATATTTTAAAACAGAATTAAAACCATTAAAACCATTAAAACAACATTAATTAAAAGCCTGGGTGAAGAAATCTGTTTTTAAAGACTTTTAAAAGGCTGTCAGAGATGGGGAGGCTCTTATTTCACTAGGGAGCGCATTCCAAAGCCTTGGGGCAGCAGCAGAGAAGGCCAGTCCCTGAGTGGCCACCAGAGGAGATGGTGGCAGCTGCAGATGGATCTCTCCAGCAGATCTCAGTGGGCGGTGAGATTCGTACCGAAGAAGGTGTTCCTTTAAATACCCAGGGCCCAAACTGTTTAGGGCTGTATAGGTTATAACCAGCACCTTGTATTTTGCCCAGAAACATATCGGCAGCCAGTGTAGCTCCTTCAATACAGGAGTTATATGGTCTCTCCGAGATGACCCAGAGACCAGCCTGGCGGCCGCATTCTAAACCAGCTGTAGTTTACGGACTACGTACAAGGGCAGCCACACATAGAGTGCATTACAGTAATCCAGTCTGGAGGTTACCAGCAGATGTACCACTGTTTTGAGGTCATTCACCTCAAGAAACAGACGCAGCTGGCATATCAGCTGAAGCTGATAGAAGGCACTTCTGGCCACCGCCTGAACCTGGGACACCAGGAAGAGGCTCGGGTCCAGAAGCACCCATGACTGTGTACCTGTTCCTTCTGGGGAATTGTGACCCCATCCAGAAGAGACAGATCAAAATCATCTCCCCAATTCCGACCCCGGACAATGAGTAACTCTATCTTAGCTGGATTCAGTCTCAGTTTGTTATTCCTCATCCAGCCCATTACCGACTCCAGGCAGGCATTTAGGGAGCACCTCTCCCGATGATGCTGACATGGAGAAATAGATTTGGGTGTCATCAGCTTACTGGTAGCACCCTGCACCAAATCTCCTGCACCATACAAATTTTGTATGGTGTTCCCCAGGGCTCCATATTGTCTCCAATGTTGTTTAATATCTACATGAAACCACTGTGAGAGATCATCAGATTTGGTGCAGGGTGCTACCAGCATGCTGATGACACCCAAATCTATTACAAAAGTTCAGATTTTGAAGAACAGCAGTCTCCAAGGGACACCATCTGGAACTTGCCCGAGAGGTAGGAGCGGAACCATGGCAAAGCAGTGCCTCCAACTCCCAACCCCCTCAGACGCTCCAGAAGGATACTATGGTCGATAGTATTGAAAGCCGCCGAGAGGTCCAGAAGGACCAACAGAGTCACATTTCCTCTCTCAGTTTCCGATTGGAGATCATCCATCAGGCCGACCAAGGCAGTCTCCACTCCATAGCCAGCCCGAAAGCGTTTGAAATGGGTCAAGATAGTCAGTTTCCTCCAAAACTGTCTGGATCTGGGAGGCCACCACCCTCTCAATTACCTTGCCCAGCCATGGAAGGTTGGAGACAGGCCTGTAGTTATTCATGTCCGAGGGATCCAGGGTTGGCTTCTTCAGAAGTGGTCTAATAATTGCCTCCTTAAGACAAGGAGGCATCCTTCCTTCCCTCAGAGATGCATTTATAATCTCTACCAGGCCTTCTACAACAACCCCACTGCCAGATAATATGAGCCATGTCGGACAAAGGTCAAGAGAACAGGTGGTAGGCCACACCATTCCAATCAGCTTGTCCACATCCTCAGGAGTCACAAACTGGAACCTATCCAACCTTATCACACAAGAGGAGTCACTGGACACCTCCACATCAGACTGAGGTAATTGTGGAGACGGAGTCTAAGTTGGCCCGAATACAAGAGATTTCCCCCACAAAGAATTCATTAAACACATCACAGCAGGTAATCGATGGTTCCAGATTCTGATTCAAGGGAGGAGGGGGACTCGCTAGCCGTATCACAACCCTGAACAATTCTGCCGGATGTGAACTTGCCGATGCAATACGGGCAGAAAAGAATCACTTCTTTGCTGCATGTATCGCCTGAGCATAGGTCTTTAAATGAGCTCTATGTTACAATCTGTCGGATTCAAGCTGAGTCTTTCTCCACTTGTGCTCCAGTCGTCTACCTCACTGCTTCAGCCCCCGTAGTTCTTCTGTATACCAAGGGGCCAGTTTTGAAGCAGGTCGGAGAGGACGCTTAGGAGCAATAATGTCTACTGCCCCAGTGAGTTTGCTGTTCCAGTTCTCCACCAGGGCATCAACAGGATCACCAGCAGAGCCAACATTAAATCCCTCCAAGGTTTCTTGAAATCCTATTGGATCAAATAACCTTCTTGGACGGACCATCCTAATAGGTCTCTCGCCCCTGTGAAGGTGGGAAGCAATTGTGAGTCCAACCTTAACCAGAGGGTGGTCCATCCATGACAATTGGGAAATCACAGGATTCCTCACCCACAGAAAACCACCCTGATCAGAGTGAAAGACCAAATCAAGTGTTTGACCAGCAATGTGCGTTGGCCCGGAGACCACTTGGGATAGGCCCATAGTCGTCATGGCCGCTATGAACTCCTGAGCCGCCCCAAACAAATTGGTCCCAAAGTGAACATTGAAGTCCCCCAGCACCACAAGCCTGGGGGACTCCAACACCAAATTCAAGACCAAGTCCGTCAGCTCAGTTAGGGACGCTGTTGAGCAGCGAGGCGATCGGTACACCAACAGAAGTCCCAGTCTATCCCTGGTCCCCAAACTTAAGTACACATATTCGATATGGTCCGACACTCTAACAGGGGTCCTGGTAAGGGAAAGGTTATTCTTATAAACCAAAAAAAATGGCGCCCCCCTTAAGTGGCGCCTGGGCACGTGCCCTGCCTGCCCTACCCTATTTACTCCCCTGGCCCCAAAAGAACTTTCTGGCTTTTTATGTCAGTTTCAAGGAAATCTTAAGTAGATTTTATTAAAGCTTTATTCAGCAACAACTCCATTTTCTCCTTCCCTTTCTCTCCCTTTTCCGCTTGGCGCCTCCCCCACACACTCTAAGGAATCCCCCTTGGGACAAATGTCAGAACAAACAAACTGAAAAAGATTACTGAATAAAACACAAAAGAGTGAATAAAATAAAGCTAAAACAAAAAAGACTTCCCCACCTTCTGGGCACTCTGATTGGCTTCCTGAGGAGTCAATCAGCATGGTGCCTTCTGCTTGGTGCTCAGGGCATTTTAAACTCTGCCCACCTCTGTAATTGGTTCCTGCCTCATTAATATTCAGACTTGAACAACTGTGTGTGTTCCTATTGGTGTTTACAAAATTATGGTATCATAGTCCACCCTAAGTACACAGAGGGGCTAGGCTGCAGGCAGGGAAGAGGCACAGACAGAGAGGCAGGGAGGCATACAGAGAAATGGCTTCAGAAAAAAGACAGTGGTAAAATGGATAACAAATATTTTCAGGTATTTCAGGGGGTGAGTGACAACACCGTGGCAGGTCTTCCTATAGGGGTGATACTTTTTGCATTCTAACTGCGAACAGCACTTTGCTTCCTAACTTCTAAATTGTTACTAGCCATGTTCGCTTCAATGTACCTCTCAAACTTAGCCACTTAGCCATTTTATTTTCTAAGCCTACTTGGAAGAGTAACAGTGGCTGCATTCCAGACAAAAGATTGTTCTGACAAGGTGTTTCCCTGTGGTGCCTTTCAGGTCATTTGTAAATGACTACTATGGACTAAAGGAAATATCCCTCTCTGATTGCATCTGAACATAGACAGAGAGGGATGCAGGGCAGACCCAAATTAGAGATGAAAAGAGACAAAAGGAAAATGAATGCAAGCTCTCTTCCTCTTTGTACGATGATAAGAAGTTTCAAGGCTAAACAAAACTTCTTACCTCATTTCGTCCCCACTGTTATCAGAATCAAGGGAGTATATGGCAGTATGTATGATGTGCTGCCTCGCCTCTCTTTTCAGGTGATTGCTCACAGCAATTTTTTGTGTGAAATTTTCTTTGAGGCTATTCACACACACAGAGGAAACCGGGCTAAGGGAGACCAGCCGAGTTTCCCCACACACGTGAACTGCTGGAAGCCACATGGAGCGCTCCACGAACCCCATTTTGTGGATCATGAGTCACCATGGCACAGCTTCATGCTGTGGCAACCTGTGAGGAGACCCCAAACCAGGAGGCTACAGCAAGTCTCCTCATGTCAGGGGATTCCCCAGACTGGGGCTTCTTGGGCTTCTGGGGGCCCCCCAATCCCTGCCACCCCTACTGGTTCCATGACAGAGCCAATAATCATGTTGATCGCTGATCTGGCCGCCCAGGGAGGGCTGAGTGCTCGTATGTGGGGAGCATACTCTCCACGCCACACCCCATCCAGCTCTCCACACTGCTCATGTGGAGAGCCTCTTTGTTTGAAGACTCAAGGAGCATACAGAGGAGCCACCTCAGACATAAACTAATCAATACTCAATATTCATGCCTTATTTGGCGGAAGAATTCCTGCAGTCACTAGAATTCCACGAGGAGGCTTTCAGTCTTCTCCACTGAAACTCTTCAATCATGCCTCAGGATATTGTTTTTGCCTATAACCCCCCTCACACGTACGCACACACAAACATAAATAGCATCATGCTCCCTATGCCACTCTTGCCACCAGACTGTGCATCCCATGCTGCCTGGGCAAAGGTCATTTCTCACTTTGTGCTTCAGCAACTGGAGAGATGGACCCTAGCTAGAAGCGTATGGATATGGCAAACAGTTTTCCTCTTTCTCTCAACCTTAAGCCTCTATCCCCCTTCCCAGTACTGTGACCTGGTAACATGCCTCAAGATTAACTGTCTTCTTTTCACTTTCTGCACCCCTGAAATCCCTCAATAAAGCAACTCTTTGTTTTCAAGAACACATGTTGTCTGCTCTCCTTTGTCCTTTCCAATTTGTCCATGTTGCAGCCCTCTTTCCCACAGAATTTTAAGGTCAAATACTGCCATTGATTGGTCTCCACCCATTTGAAGCTAATTTCTCCTGCTTTGAGAAAAGCACAGACATGGAGTATGGTAGTTGACACGGTCCACATAGGGCTCTTAACAGAATGGGCTATTAACATCTCACCATTTTCTTTAGTATAATTTTAACATAATTAACTAAGAGTCAATCACATGTATTGGCCATGGTGTGAAACTGCTTCTCTGCAGTTGCTCCCTTTACACTTTAGTAGAGTAAGAATAAAGAAATGCCAGATTGCTGTGATCACATGGGAAGAACCATATGACCAGGAGCGAAACTGGTATAGTAGAGTGCCCTAGGAACATAGGAAGCTGCCATATACTGGGTCAGACCATTGGTCTATCTCGCTCAGTATTCTCTTCACAGACTGGCAGCGGCTTCTCCAAGGTTGCAGGCAGGAATCTCTCTCAGCCCTATCTTGGAGATGCCAGGGAGGCAACTTGGAACCTCATGCTCTTCCCAAAGCAGCTCCATCCCCTAAGGGAAACATCTTACAGTGCTCTCATTTCTAGTCTCCCATTCATATGCAACCAGGGCAGACCCTGCTTAGCTAAAGGGACAAGTCATGCTTGCTACCACAAGGCCAGCTCTACTCTCCAGTGTCAATTCTTCACAAATAATCCAACTGCTATTACATGGTCCTTTCAGTCCTGCTTTATTGATCTGATGCAGTAGTAAGCCCTAAGTAAGCACCACTTGTGTTGCTGTTTAGCAATATGAATTGGTCCATACTGCTTCATCTGACCGAGACTAAGCTGTGTTGCTTTCTACTACCTAAATATCAGCCCTCTACTCCTAGGTTGCTTCTCTCATCTTCTTAGCAATAGAAGAAGAAAATGAGGCACTTCACATGACACATGTGAAGCGCCTGATGGGGTTCTGTGGGGAGAGCGGGCTTAGCCTGCTCTCCCCGCAGCCAAGCAGCCGCACATCGCTGGGGGCCAGATCGGCTGCCCACACGACTGTCGGCTCCGTCATGGAGCTGACAGGGGCTTCAGGGACTGGGGGCTGCATGGCATCCTGGAGAGACCCCTGATCCCGGGAGGTCTACTCATGAGTCACCATGCACCTAACACAGTAACACATGAGCACAAAAACTAGGTTAATGGAGCAACCGCTCTGTTATCCTCGTTAAGGGGTGGGGGATTTAGTGTGGCTAGCTGCCGGTAGCCACACGGCTTCCATTGCAGCACATGAACGCCCCAAAGCGGGCTGAACTCCCTTAGCCCACTTTTGGGCAACAGTGCGAATAGCCTTATTATCTAGCTACATCATTCAACCAACAACACAGAAATTGCTCAGTCCAGATATTTTAATGGACATACAAGGATGTAAAAATGGGTTTGTTCACATGTCCTGCAGATGTTCAGCACTAAAAGATGCATTGCATGGCTAGTTAAGCACTGGTGCTCATAACCAAAATCAGAAAAGAGTTAAAAAGCTGTAAAATGTACAATAAAAATCTGTGATGAAATATTGATTTCGAATGCCATTCATTCACTAGTGCTCCTTTTTTTTCTGAATGCCTACTGAAAACATCCTTATTCTTCTGTGTCAAAAGTATTCAGAAAGTCAATATCCTGTACTCCAGGCAGACATAATCTCAGTGGTATTTTCAATGAAAGCATATACCTTATGGTTTTCAAAGGATTATGGAACTTAGGTTGCCTGATTGTTTGCATACATTTGGAAATAACTTTCTAAAGGAAATTGTACATCTGGAATGTTGAATAAGGACCTTGCTGAAACTGAGGCACTTGCATATGGGGGCAATGGGCATAATATGAGGCTTTCAAAGTTACTTTGAAAAGTAACATGCAACCATATGCACTTTGGTAATATGTTTGTTAGTACTTACATGCAACCATATGCACTTGGGTAATATGTTTGTTAGTGTATGCATACAGGCTCAAATCCAAACCAGATCAAATCTCAACTAGTTTGATTCAAAGGTTCTAGCTTGGAGCAAACATGGCACAGATCTGGCAGTGCTGGTCCGAATTTGAACTGAATGGAACCCAGTTCGATTTGAACCTGTTCGAAGGTTGTAGCCTCCATTTTAGGCACTGGTGGCCATTTTGTGACAATAGTGTCACTGTATTTGATTGGCCGAGTTTCTGCTTTCCTGATTGGCCAGATGTGTCAGGCCTTTTGGTATGCTTGAAAAGGTTGCCCATCATGGAGAACTGTCACCCTATAGGCCAGGGGGGAGAGACCAGGGGGGAGGTTTCAAAGGAAGAAGATACAACTAATATTTAAAGGTAAGCCCTAGCCTTGCAAAATCACTCCTCTGCAGAGACTGAAACTGGAGAGAGAGAGAGAGAGAGAGAGAGAGAGAGAGAGAGAGAGAGAGATACTGCTGCCGCTGCCGCCGCCGCCACCACCACCACTACCGCCACCGCCACCACCACCTCCTGCACCTGCAGTGGAGAGTCTTTCTGTTGCTCTGGCTCTTCTGGTTTCAGGTCTGTTCTGCCCTGTTTTTTGGCGGGGGGTGGGGGGTGGAATTTACTCCCCTTTCTAGGAATCTTCCCTTTTGTTTTTTGGTAATTTTCCCTGGCTGGCTGTCCCTTAAAAAAAAAAAAAAGTTCTGCAGTGAGTGAATGGGCCTTCTCCTCCTGCGCATCTAGCCCAGCCAGCCAGGGCTTCAGGCCTCTGGCGCAATTTTCTTAGGATCTTCCCCCCACTTTTCCTGACTGCCTTTTTTTCCTGGGTTGACTCTCTGTGTCTCCAGCTTCTGCAGTCAGGAATCGGTTGTGCCTGTTATGATGCCTTTTTTTTTTTAATGGGTTTTTTTTTTAAATTCTTGGAGCAGCAGCTGAGTCACTGGTGAGTGGGGGCGGTCCTCAATGGCCCAGGCCCTTGTAGTTCCTAGACCTGGCTGTGGGGGTTTTTTTTGGGGGGGGGGGTTGAAGGTGTTTTTTTTGAGAGGCAGCCTTTTTTTCTCTCTCTCTCCAATTACTTTTCAGCCTTTTGATTTTAAGTGTGTTTTTGCAGTTTTATTTTAATCTTTCCCCCTCATTGTTTATTTTAATTTAGTTTTTTTGGGTGGTGGCCCACCTGCAGGCTGCCTATCTGCATGCACACGCACCCCACCGGGCTGTTTGTGTGTGCTGCTGCTGCCAGGTGCTGTTCTGCAGCCCCTGGCCCAAACATGTATCATTTTTGCAGCCCCTGGCCCATGCATGTAGTGTAGCTGCCCAGCCCAGGTTAGAACACTCCAGGAATGCTGAGGGGTAAGTGTCTTGCTTTTTGTTACCATTTTTTGTTGGGAATTCTCTCTGGAAGAGCAACCCTTTTTCAATTATAGCAGAGTGCACAGAGGCACAACACAGCGGAATTTAGTTAGGCATGCGTGTATGCTGAGAGTAAAGTAACTTGGAACCAGTTCATAGTTTCAAATCAATATATAAGGCATTTATTAGAGAACTCCATCCTAGATAGGAAAGTGAGGAGTTAGGATCTCTAATCTAGCTAGCTAGCTGGATGCAGGTGGATTCTGCATCTTCTCTGCACACATGGTGCAGGGAGAGGAGCTTGCTTGCATGTTGCAAGGTAGAAGGGAGAGGAAGAGAAGGGAGGAAGGAAGTTAGTCCCTAAGAGTAGCAATCTACATTCCAAAGGGATAGTGTCAGAGCAGTAGAGAAGGGATAACCAATGTCTTGACCCTCTAGCCCTCTGACTCACTAGTCTGTCCTCCACTGTCTTTGAGACACGAGACAGCGCAAAGTCCTTAACTTCCAACATTTTTTGCCCCTTCATTTCTGGGATTAAATAGGGCCTCCTGGGTTGGTTTTGGGGGAGGTTTTTCTGCTGTTTTTGTGTGTGAGAGAGTTTCTTTGGGGGGGAGGTTTTTGCTCTGCAGGTCCCCTTTATTTGTTCCCCCCTTTTCTGTTGTGTTATTGTATATATTGTGTAGGTGGGTGGGTTAGGTTTAGTAGCCTAGCTAGGGTGTAGGGTGTTTTTTTCCTTTTAAAAAAGCCTTGTATGGAGGAAAGACATCTGAGTGCCATGTTCAGAGCAAGACTCAGAGGGAGGGATGACCCAACTGCTGATGCGGGAGCTGGAGGGTGTGGGGAGCAGAGATAGGCAAGGGTGCCACACTTACCCATCGCCAAATTATTTGCTCCCAGTGAGGTAGAACAAAGGCTCTCCTACCCAGAGGAGCCTCCCATCATTCCAGTAGCAGCACTGCCAGAGCTGATCTTTCCATGGCGGGGGTGGAGAGCAGGGTCTTGACGCTGCTAGTGCAGCCATACTGTCCCTCTCTTTTGTGCCCCCCACTCCCCTCATCACTCAGTGGGGCCGCTGCTGCCCAAGTCATGGTGTCTTCTGTGTCCTCTGTGGCCAAATCAGATGCAGAGGAAGGTTCTACTGTTTTGAGGAGGTACGCCTTCAGCCTCAGCCGGGTCCTTCTGGCATGCGGGGGGGGGGGCAGCCAGCAGCCCCAGTAGAGCTGCCATCAGCCTAAGATGGCATCCAAGACATCGGAGGCCACCATGAGTGAGGTTTGGAGGCACTTTGAGGTTCCTCAAAATGCCCCAACCACCATTTGCTGTGTCCACTGCAGGGCACAGGTTAGTCAGGGGAAGGATGCTAAGCATCTGTGGATGACTGCCATGTGCTGACACATATGGCACCATCACCCAGATCTCCTTGCTTCCGCTGACAGCGCTAGTGGGCCTAGTGTTTCTGAGGGTAGCGCTGACAACGGCTGTGCACCAGTTTCTTCACTGAAGCAGGGGATGCTGGCAGTCAAGCAATGAACACAGGAGTCGGGCAGTAAGCAGCTTCAAGTTTGGACAGACATCTCCTTACCTGGTTCATGGGAGAGATTATGGCCACCAAAAACCAGCATTTCCAAGTGGTTCAGAACTCTGGCTTCTGCCGGATACTGAAGACCAGGTGTGGAGGGAGTTCAGCGGTGGCCCGGGCTCAGCCCTCCACCACAGCCCCCTAGCCCCGCCACCTGTGTCAGCATCTGACATAAGACACAGGGAGCAGTTAGCCATGCCCCCTGCATTTGATGTCAGATGTGGGGGGCATGGTTTAGCTCCCATATGGGGCCATGCATCCCTGTTTGGAAGTGAAATCCAGCCAGTGCTACATTTGCAGCATGGCCAGGAGTGGCTCTCCCTGCCCTTAAATGGCAGGGAAAGCTATTCCAGCCACACTAAAAACGCAGATTTGGCCGATTTAAATGCATCTCCCTAATGGGGCTGCATGACTCCGTTTGGAAGCTAAACCACCACACCTGCATCTGACATCAGGTGTGTGTGTATGTGTCCTGGTTCAAATTCAAACCCAACAACTACAGCTGGTTTTGTGCACAACCCTAAGTGGCTGTGGTCACTAACTAGATTTTGGAAAGCATACTTTGAAAGTGGAGTTACTAAAATGCTAGGGAGACCTTTTTACTTCTTCAGTCTACTCTAACCAGCTATGGAAGCAGGCAACTATCTGTTCAGTAGAGCAGACCCAGATTTATAGCATCAAACCAGTAAATGTGAGTAACCAGGTCATGTCTGGACAAGTAAAGGCATGTGTTGGGTTATTTTTATTTCCTTTTTCCAAGAGAAAAGAGAAACAAGAAGGTTGTAAAGAGGGAGAGGGAGAAAGGTGCATAGCTTTTCTGTTTGCTGAGTATAATGAAATTGAGGTTTGAATCTCAAGAATTTGTGTGCTGACTGAGCAATGATGTCAAATGAGTCCTGAGATAAGGAAAAAAGGGACTGAGAAAGGCTGGGGAGCTGCCACCATCCAGCTTCTATATTCCAGTTGAGGTTGCCCATCCCTTCCCATTTGCCACCTCAGAGTTACCTAAGAACCATCTTGCTCTAAGGAGAGGAGAGAGGAAAGAAGTGAGCCTAAAGACACCAGAATGGGAAGATCTAAACATGTTGCTTGATGTATGGATCTTTATTGCTACTTTTATGTAAACTACTTCGGGAAGTGTGTCTGAAAAGTGGTATAAAAATGTCATAAATTAATAAGGGAGGCTTTGATACATGCCACAGTCTGCTGGTGAAGAGAGAAACAAAATCCTAGAGTGTAGGTGGAGGAGTGCTGTGGCACCATAGTGATTCAGAATTTGTTTTCTACTGCAGTTCAGCAGAAGAACTAGAGTCACGGACAGTGTGGATGCCAATCAATCAATCAATCCCACCTTTCCAGCCCCTTTTTGGACATACATGATTGAATGCAAGGCAATGAGAACCTGTCCTAAACTAGAAAGACACATAGAGTAGGGGTGTGCAATTTGGGTTTTCGGGTGATTCGGCTCGGACCCGAACCGAATCACCCCTATTCTGTTTTGTGCCCGAATCTGGGTCACCCGAATCACCCTTGATTCGGTTTGGATTTGGATTTAATCCAAATCCGAATCTGAATTGATTCAGGGGGTAAAAAGGGGCCCAGGGGCAGAATTTTGGGGTGGGGAGGTAGTGCCCAATGGGTAGAATCTACCACCCCAATTTCAGGGGGATTGGGCAAAGTCCTGATTTTTGGCGAATTTTTGAAGTTTTAGTGACTTTGGGGCAGTTCGGGGGCATAGCATGGGATCTGGGCAAAAGGAGTGGGGTGGGTTGGTAGTGTCTAATGGGTGCAGGCTACCACCCCAATTTCAGGGGGATTGGGCAAAGGGCTGATTTTTGGTAAATTTCTGAAATTTTCATGTCTTTGGGGCAGATTGGGGCAGAAAGTGGGGCCTGGGGCAGAATAGTGGGGTGGGGTGGTAGTGCCTAATGGGTGGAGGCTACCACCCCAATTTCAGGGGGTTTGGACAAAGGGGTGATTTTTTGAGAATTTTTGAAGTTTTAGTGACTTTGGGGCAGTTTGGGGGCAGAAAGTGGATCTGCCCCAAAAGAGTGGGGTGGTAGTGCCTAATGGGTGGAGTCTACCACCCCAATTTCAGGGGGATTGGGCAGAGGGCTGATTTTTGGGGAATATTTGAAGTTCGGGTGTCTTTGGGGCAGATTGGGGGCAGAAAGTGGATCTGCCCCAAAGGAGTGGGGTGGGCTGGTAGATAGTGCCTAATGGGTGGAGGCTACCACCCATCCCCAATTTAAGAGTGATTGGGCAGAGGGGTGAATTTTGGTGAATTTATTTTTATGATGTTTGTCTTCATAAGGTGAAGTGTGCTAAATTGATTACTTCCTCATATTATTCATAGTAATAGAGAGTGTGAAAAAGTGAAAGTGGGGTCATGAGAGTTGTTTAATTGAAAAAAATCTCATTTGCTATGATAGAATGAGAATTCACACCTCAGAAAAAACTTCTGAGTCACTAAAACTTCAAAAATTGGTGTGTTTGTGTGGATGTGGGAGGTGTCTCTGGTAGCCTATGAGATTTTCAATAGCTACCAGAGAATAACACCTCAGGAACAACAAAACCCAATACCCCAGGGGTTTGTGGGTATGGGGTGGGTGGCACCCTATTTGCACTGCACAACCACCCGCTCTGGGCCACCCCCAGTGCCCCCCCCAAGTAGAGTTATAGGGCTACTGAGAACTCCATTATTCCCTATGCGGGGAAAGCTTAAAGATGCGTAAATTTTAAAAATCAATTAAAAATCAGCCTTTTGCCCAATTCCTTTGAAATAATTCTGGTAGCTTCCTTGCCCCCAATGGGCACTACCACTCACCCCGCCCTACTCTGGGACACCCTGGTTCCCCCAAAATGAAGCTATACATTTGCTGGAATCCCCATTATTCCCTGTGGGGAATTCAAAAATACTTTAAAAATTCACCAATAATTGGAGGAGTGTCTGATTGCCTTGGGTTTGGTGGGTGGTAGGTGGCACTCCTGGGTGCCTATGACCCACCCGAGCTTTGTGCCCCTAGGTTTGAACAGGTTTGTTCAAACCTGTTCATAGGGCATAATGGGCTGGTTTGATTCCCATTATACCCTATGAGAAAAATAATTCAAAAATTCATAAAAAATCGTAGGTGTGTCAGATTGCTTCGGGGTTTGAGTGGTAGTTGGCACCCATGGGTGCTCCACAATAGGGAGTAATGGTCTGGTTCTATTCTTATTATACCCTATGAGAAAAAATATAAATATTTTTCAAAAAATTGTAAAAAAATTGTATGAGTGTCTAATTGCTTTGGTGGTTGGCTGGTAGGTACCCATGCATGCCATATACCATCCCACTCACTTTGGGAGATTCAAACCAGTTTTAACCAGTTCAAACCTGTTCAAATCAGTTCAAATTCAAACTGAACTGGGGGGTTCAAGGAAAACCAAAACCGAACCCCCCCTCCCAGTTCAAACCTGGTCTGAATTTGAACAGAACTGGACAAACCGGTTTTGTGCACATCCCTAGTCCCAGACAAGCAGATCGCTGTTAGTGGTGAGGCCATGAGCAGGGCCTAAGATCTGTCCATGTGCAACCCAAAGGGGCAGGAGGAGAAGGAAGAGGAGAAGGAACCATTGTGACTAGAGATGATGGGAGTTGTATTCCAACATCATCGGGGGGGGGGCCAAATTTGAAAAGTCTCGCCTTAGAAGAAATGTAGGATGTATATATGCAAAATAAATTAATACATTTTATTGTGGGCACAGAAGTAGTTTTCAAAGCTGTTTGAATTTTCTACAGATTTGTAAAAACAACAGACCTACAGTTCACTCTCACCTACAAAAAATGCACATGGTGTGCAGAATCAGAAAGGAAAAGCAATATGGCAATGCTTATGCATATATTGTCTATTGTAGGGAAAGCAGTTTACCAGAGCCTGCACTGTCAGCTCCTTGCCCTTGCTCAGAATGTGTTGTGGTAATTCAGGCCTCATTCCATGCTCCCTCAGAGGCCTCAGTGTTTAGGAGACAAAGGCTCCCCAGTTGATTCATTCTTCTGCTCACTGCTCCTCAAGAGGGAACCAGCACCCTCAAATGTACTGTGATGTCAATAAAGTTATTTAGCTGTTGTTGTTGTTTTTAAAGGAACCAGCACCCTCCACCTGGCCACCATTGTTCTTTTTCTCAGCCTTCCTAACCTGGTCCAAAAATATGAGTGGGCCTTGCCAGCAATTTTGCACCTGTGCATTGGTGAACTGAGTGGGGAGCTTCTGTCCCCACAAGACCTAGCCCACCCATGGTCCACCCTTTGGTTGGAACACCTCCAACAAGTCTGATACCAGGCTGTTCCTGGTGGTGGTGGTGGTGGTGCTGCTGCTTTCCTTCACCTCTCAACTTGCCTAACACTCTCTTGGGTTACCTCAATCCAACTGGCTTGGTGGGTAGCACACTCCACTTCCCAAGTGGTACCAGGCTGGCCTTACATGTGAAGGCAGAAATTTAGGCAGCAGCAAAACCTAGAAATGGTATGATAAACTCAAAAACCACAAGCTACAGACAGATCCATCACAAATATTTGGAATTTCCTTACCCATTACAGTTTTGGTTGACTGGTCTTCAAATGGCCCTTCAGCTATCTGCAGATGAAGATTTGTTTTCTCTGTCACCAAGAGTAAGAGTCATTAATATTACTAACATTTGAGAACTTATTGCAGTTTCTGGGAAACATCTGAGTTCATTTTGTGGTTTTTGTGTAAAAAAAAAGTAGACCACCTCAGAATTATCATCATGAACATTTTAGAAAGAAGGAAACCAAGTTTTATCTGACTTGTCACTAGCTGGGCCCAAGTTCCCATTACTAAGGAAATGGCCCTCTTGAAAACTGAAAAGATCATTCACAGAAGCAAAAACTGTGTTCTCCTACATTGCTTCTACATAATCACGTCTCCTTCCTCCAACCTAGTTGTTTGCACCCACACAATCAAAATTTGGGAGCACACACAGCTCCCAAACCTGGGTAGAACACAATTTTCGCTTGTGTGAATGACCTCAGAGAAATCAACCTGAACATTTAGAGGGGCCTCCCAGACCTATAAAATAGTCATAGAGAGTGGGAAGCTTTTCTTCCAAGAATGCCGTAGTGGGTTATAAAATAATGCATTATTTTTATGTTTTCATGTCCCATTAAATCTTTTTTAAGGCAGTGTTCCTTTGAATCAGTGCAGCTTTAATGTACCAAAGTAGCAGTTCAGACTGTGATGTTCTTTAAGGAGCAATCATTATTTAGAGAAGTCTCTTTCTTATCATTAATTCAGTAAACAACATTAATTTCCAAGTTTAAAATATGGTTCAAGTCTATTCGGTATTAATGCAAATAAGAATTTCAAAAACATGGTACCTCATGAAGCATAAAAGTTGCTTCATTTGCACATCTGAATTTTCTCTTACATTCTTTTTCCCCTCCTCCATAGCACTGCATTTCCCACTCAAAAAATGTTTCGGCTATGATGCTTCATAGGAAACAAATGTAGCTCCTACGTTCACAAAGAATGTATTGTCCTGGCAAGATTCTGCCGACAGAAAGTTATTCTTGTAACTACTGTGATCAAAAGTGCTTTTAGAATCTCCAAATGATACCGGTTAATTTACAATGTGAATATGGTAGAACATATTCTTCTGAACAGGCTTTTCAATTGTGGTTATCTCTGTTCCACGTGGCTGCCAGTTTCATGGGTTCAGTATCTCATGAAATTTGTTGTTTCTGAAAATCTGTAAATGCAAAATGTGTGAACTGACAGGCTGACATCTAATGAAGTGGGTATGATTTGAGGGACAATGGAAATATGCCAAGATAGTTTTCCCACCTCCCCCAGCCCGCCCTGTGTGCATATTTTTGCTGTAGAACCCTTAGAACTAAAACTCTCATCACCCCAACTACAATGTTTCACAGTTGGGGATGATGGAAGTGTAGTTCAGCAACATCTGGAATGCTACATGTTGCCTACCCCTGCCTTAGATGCCAGAGTGCTCCCCATGCTTTGTTAGTGATATATTTCCAATTCTGCAGAGCTCTTTCAGAGCACTTCTTCCTCTAAGGGCTCTGGCACAACAGTATGCACACAGGGGCCGGGAGAGTTTCCCTCACTGTTGCCTGAAGTCTTCCCACTTTGTTAGTTGGAATGTTAGGCACTGATTAATACAACAAAAACCTACACACAGAGTGGTGCAGACACACGTTATGAAAACTTGTTTATTGTAATTGTTCAGGTTCTTGAACAAAAGAGACAAAAGAGAGCCAGCGTGGTACAGTGGTTAGAATGGTATATTGCAGCTGGAGAAAGCTCTGGTTCCAATCTCTACTCAGCCATGAAATTTCCGAGTCACCTTGACCCTTTTGCTCTCTTTCAGCCTGACCTATTTCACAGGGTTATCTGTGGGCAGTGGGCATTTCCTTCTACAAAGATTTCTCAGGAATCCTCCTACAAGGATTCCTCAGCTTCACCTCAGGGCACTGACAACCTTGGGTGGCAAAGACGTTTCCTGCACCCCATGGGAGTCCCAGCAGGATTTCCTGAGCTGCAGGGACTTCTTTGACACTGTTGCAAATGCAAAGCTGCCATCAGGCAACCAACTCAGTGCAGCTCAAGGAGGTCTTGTTGGGACTCCTCATTGCTGTGCTGGTTGACTACTTTTTGCAGCCCAAAATCGGGGCACTTACCAGAACTCCAGACTTGGAGTCCTACCAACAGATTGCAGGACTGCATGGTGGGGACCAATAGGGACTGGTGCAGGTGGGTTGTGGGGTGGGAAATTATTTTATTATTATTATTTTATTATTTCCATTTTATATCCCTCTCTGTTATGAACGGTCCATAACATATCGGAACCAGAGGTACTAACTCAGAAGCATGTGAAATATTGGCCTGTGTCTGATTTCATTTTATATTAAGAAATGATACCTGAACTCAAAGTGAACTAGGATGTTGCTCTCCCTGCTCTGTGAAGGGAGGAGGTGATCCAGCATTGTGTTCTTAAAATGGATATGCAAGGAATACAAAGGCTTGGCCTGGGCCACTTATATGCAAAAATGCAACTGACTGTGAAAGAGGCCAGGGGCTGAGTTCCTTTCCTGTTGCAAAGAAGTCAGTGTTAAAATCTTGTCAGTGATTAACTGAACTGTTCTCCATGGAAGTTCAACATAGCCAAATGCATACAGTGATTATGTCATACAGTGATTAAATCTTGTCAGTGATTAACTGAACTGTTCTCCATGGAAGTTCAACATAGCCAAATGCATACAGAGATCCGTCTGTAGACTTTAATCTCACCTCACTGATGCTACAAATGTATTGGACGTCTGACACATATATGTTCTTTCAATTACAAGAAAAACACTAGATAGAGATATACAAGATCAATTCTCTTACTAACTCCTCTGAATTTTAACACCTTTTGGGGGAAGATGCAATTTGCAGCTCTGAGATGCTGATTCCCCCCCCCCTTTCTCAGCACAGAGTTTACAGAAGATGAGATTCAGAGATCTCTCTGGACTGGCCAATATCCTGAATAATTAAGACTTTGTTCAGAAGGTAGCAGCAAGTTATCACCTTTTTGGACACCCAGGAAAAGATGAGATCTATGAGAGATCAAAGAGAAATACACTATAAGAATGAGGCTTTTAGACAGAGAGTTTAGCAATCTTTTGCCTACAGCAAAAGCTGCTCACGAGGATCCCAGAGTTTGCTGCTAAGCCACGGGGCAAAGCAGGAACTCTGCCATGGTCAGAGGCTGTCTGTGACTTCTACTGTGAGTGAGAAAATCAAGACTCCCCAGCCATGGTGCTCCAGCTCTCAGCCGTGATCTGAGCACTGCAACAACTCCTGTCTCTGCCAAAGACCTCAGCTGAAAAGATCTCCGCTCAAGTCTCTGATCCTGGTAAATATGCTGCCTGGAATTCCCTCATCCCTTCCCCTTCCCCTGCTCCCTTCTCCTTCCCCCCCTTCATTTCCCCTACTAATTCCAAAACCATGCCAGCCCTCAGTCTCCCTTCCCCTCCATCTTTTCTGCCTGTATCTGAATTGTATTAGGCTCTAGAAAGATTTAATTGCACACACATATGTTAGTTAGGCACACGGGTGAATATTGGTGCTGGTTAGGAAATACTGTTGCTAATATTGATAGAGTGCTCTGCTTTCTGCATTGCTAGATTATGTTGTTATTCTTTTTATACTCAATAAAGCCCATTGAATCTTTGAGTGGTTTGATCTCCTTTCTTCCTTGCGTCCAGATCACACGTGGTCACTTATATAAAAGAACTTGGTCACGTTGGTGACACTATTTATGAGCAAGGCCTATTTTGTATACTAGCCAATGAGCATATTTAGTATATAAATCAGGCCTGGTCTGTAACAGCTCTTCCTCTAAGGAGCCCAGAGCGGTGCACTACATACTTAGGTTCTCCTCACAACAACCCTGTGAAGTAGGTTAGGCTGAGAGAGAAGTGACTAACCCAGAGTCACCCAGCTAGTATCATGGCTGAATGGGGATTTAAACTCAGGTCTCCCCAGTCCTAGTCCAGCACTCTAACCACTACACCACGCTGGCTCTTGAGATGCAGGTGCAGGTAACAAATCTCATCCCGTTCTGTCTGTCTCTCGTCACACCCTATCATAGTGTTTACCCCAGGCGTTTAGGCTGGTATTCGCCAGATTATCTCCAACCTAGTAAATACTAACCCATGCACCTGTGGTTAATGGCATGGCAGGGCGAGGGGAGAGTCAGAGAAGCAGCCTGAAAAGGAAGAGAGGACTGTGAATGAGCTGCACCTGTGGCTCATTTTCCACCCTGCCATACTGGCCTCCACTGTTGGGAATGGTCACCTCCATATGGTGCCAGTGTGTCTTTACAGCTTTGGCCAAAGCTTCACACAGGCCCAATAAACTATTATTCAGGGAGCCACACTTAAGGTTATGGGAGCAACCACTGGCTTGTGGGCCTTACAATGAAGAACACTGGGCTAACCCTTCTCAAGTTGCCTCACAACATAAAATTAAGATAAGAACATGTTGCATGACAGGTGCAAAGTTTTACAAAAGCTATCACAGGTCCATGACAGTTTCCGTACTTCCCTGAGGGCAAAGGTGATTATAGCGCCATTCTGACTGTCTAGATTTATTCTTTAGTATTTTAAACCCTAAGCTGCAGGTAAAATGTGACCAAAAAGATTCCTGAGTTAATTCCCTTGACCTTTTTTACTCCCCAACAAAATCTAACATGCAGTTGCTGTGATTTGGTCTCTAACCTCACTGAAGGCTTAGATAATGCTTTTTAGATGGGCCTAGACCACAGATGGCAGTAAACATTTACATTTGAATACACCTTAGCAGCTTCTGCCAGTGAAGTACAAGGTGGGGAGCAGGGGAAGCTCCCTCCTTGTAGCAAGTGTTAAACCTGCATTCTCTTCAGAAACAAAAGGATAATACACAGATATAATGCACACACCTCATCAAGTATTAAGCAGAGATGAACAAAATAATTCTTACTTTAAAAGAGACAGGAACAATTTGCATTATAAATGGACGGTGGAGTGAATTTTTCCTGTTAAAAGAGCCCCCTTTAAATAAAGGGAAGTTCAGGCTGAAAGCCTTTCTTACAAGTTTCCACAGATATTTCTGAGCTAATTAATTAGCTTGTCAAAACCACATATAGATGAATGTATTAATGTGTCTGTTTCAATTCAAGGACATGTTTGGTCCACTGATTTTTCCGAGCTTTGTGTGCTCCACTTGCATTGGTAGAAAAGACTGTTCGTAGTTCACAAATAGTGAGTGTCCTGTCATTTTAAGTGCTGAGTACCAAGTGCCCATATCCTTGGAAGAGTGTTCTCTGCAGGGAAATAGAATAGTTGGATTCGATTAAAGAATCAGACTTTTGATTTCCAGCTAGAAACAGAGTCAGTTGCATGGTTTTACTCAAATCACAGATATGATAGTTTCAAATAGATTTTAGTTAATTTCACATGCAAAACAAAAATAAGAAAAACTTTAGGGCTAAAATGAAAGATTAAAAGCATTTTTTAAAAAAGAGGGTTTGAAGTCTCAGTTTGAAGCCTACTCTGAGAAGAGCAGAAGTGGATTCAGGAGGTAAGCAAGCTTTTCTAAACAAAACAATATCAAGACTTTTTCCTTCAAGCTAACTAACAGGAGGAAGGGAGATTTTGAGGGGCTGGTTTCTCTTTAAGGCAGAAGCCCTAGTGTGTGTGTATGTGTTTGTTTCTTGCCAGGGCTAGCATTGGTGGCTCTGTGGCATTTAGCTGTTGTTTCTTCCTGCCTGGAGGGGGACAGAGGGAGGTGTCAGTTAGGACTGTAGTGAGTCACACCTGGTGGGAGGGCCCACATTCCTGTGAGCCACATTCCTGTGTCTCAGTTTGAAGCCTACTCTCTAAATAAGAGGTGAAGCCCCGAGAACTTAGCAAACAGAGCTTAGAGAACAGGGATAGCAAACAGGACACTGGAGTTTTACATGGAGTTTAGCTGGGAAGTGTGCAGGGGAGCCTGAAACGAGTCCCCTTGATCACAAGGAGCCCAGTGGGAAGAGAAGGTAAGTACTACTCTCTCCTTTATATTCTTCAGAAAGGAAGTTTGAACAGTTAAATAGCTGACCAATACAGCTAAAACCTAACTTTCTAATGAACTATCTCTAGATACTACAAGCAGCCAACAAAACCAGTTATGAACATAGAAAGCCAGCAGGAGAGAGAGCACTTCCCATTGTATTGCACAGAGTGTTGCATTTATGACTATTTGCTCCATGGGCATAAGTCATGGGTGTGTACTTGGTACAAGGAGCTCCTGGCTCTCAGGGAACAAGTTTGTTGCCTCGAGACCAAGGTGGCGGATCTGGAGAAGTTCAAAGAGACGGAGAGGCATGTGGACAAGACCTTTGGGGATGTGGTAGAGGCATCCTACTCCAAGGCTGCTGACTCCTCTGCTGTCAGGGAGAATGAAGGTCTCGGGGAAGGAGGGCATTAGTCTGAGGAAGAGGGAAATGCTCCTCTAGAAGGGACACCTTCTGTGGATGATGAGCCCATATTCTCTCGCACAGAAAATACTCCTCTTTTGGGGGAGCTCCTTTTAGTGGGTGATTCAGTCATTCGAGGTATAGAGAGATGGGTTTGTGATCTGCGTGTTGACTGCACAGTGACTTGCCTGCCTGGTGCGAAGATTGCAGACATCACACAGCATCTAGATAGGCAGTGCTGGGGAGGAGACAGCTGTCGTGGTGTACGTTGGCACCAACAATGTGGGGAAATTTAGCCGGGAGGTCCTAGAAGCCAGGCTGATAGGCAGCATATTGAAGTCAAGTTCTTAGAAATGCTACCTGTTCCACACGCAGGTTCAGCGAGACAGGCAGAGCTGAGGTGTCTCAATGCGTGGATGAGACATTGGTGACAGGAGGAGGGGGTTTAGATTTGTTAGGCACTGGGATACATTTTTGGGGCAAGCAAAGCCTGTACAAAATGGATGGGCTGTACTTGAACCAAGATGGAACCAGACTGCTGGCACTTAAAATAAAACAGGTTGGAGAGCAGCTTTTAAAATGACACCTGGGGAATAGCCGAGAGGAGCTGGACAGTATCCGGTTTGGCAAATGCCATCCCTTAAGGTACGAGGGTGCAAATGATTCAGATAAAACAGAAGGGGACAGAGCAGAACTGCATAAAGAGCAGACAGAAAGCTGTGCTAGCTAATCAAAGAGCTTAAAAAAAAGCATAAAGCAGCTAAGAGATTCAGCGTATAGGTGCTTATATGCCAATGCCAGAAGTCTCTTAGCTAAGATTTGTGAGCTGGAGTGCTTGGTTGCTAATGAAGAAATAAATATAGTGAGCATAACAGAAACATGGTGGAACCGTGAGAATCAGTGGACACTGTTATCCCTGGATATAAACTCTATAGAAAGGACAGAGGGGGGCGTCTTGAAGTAGCACTGTATGTTAAAGAACGGACAGAATCTAACAAGCTAGAAAACCTAGGAGGACTAGAGACTTCCACAGAAACCCTGTGGGTGACAATATGAAACCCTGTGGGTGACAATATGAGACAATATTGCTATCATTGAATGAGAATTCACACCTCAGAAGTTTTTCTGAAGGGATTTTTCCCTTATTTTCTGAGGTGTGAATTCTCATTCAATGATAGCAGATGAGATTTTTTTCAATTAAAGAACTCTAATGACCCCACTTTCACTTTTTCACACTCTCATTTACTATGAATATCAATCTAGCACACTGCTCCTTATGAAGAAAAACCTCAGAAATTCACCAAAATCCAGCCCTCTGCCCAATCACTCTGAAATTGGGGACGGGTGGTAGCCTCCACCCATTAGACACTATCTACCAGCCCACCCCACCCTTTTGGGGCAGATACACTTTCTGCCCCCAAACTGCCCCAAAGACACAAAAACTTCAAAAATTCCCCAAAAATCAGCCCTTTGTCCAATCCCCCAGAAATTGGGATGGTAGCCTCCACCCATTAGGCACTACCACCCCACCCCACTATTCTACCCCAGGCCCCAATTTCTGCCCCAATATGCCCCAAAGACATGAAAACTTCAGAAATTCCTCAAAAATCAGCCCTTTGCCCAATCCCCCTGAAATTGGGGTGGTAGCCTGCACCCATTAGGCACTACCACCCCACCCCACTTTTCCCCCCAGATCCCATGCTATGCCCCTGAACTGCCCCAAAGTCACTAAAACTTCAAAAATTCCCCAAAAATCAGCCCTTTGCCCAATCCCCCTGAAATTGGGGTGGTAGCTTCCACCCATTGGGCACTACCACCACACCCCAAAATTTTGCCCCTGGTCCCTTTATTCCCCCAAAATCAATTCATATTCGGATTCGGATTAAATCCGAACTGAATCAAGGGTGATTCGGGTGGCCCATATTCGGGCACAAAACAGAACAGGGGTGATTCGGTTCGGGTCCCGAATCACCAAAAATCCAAATTGCACACCCCTACACTATAGCTGGTTTAGAATGTGGCAGCCAAGTTGGTCTCTGGGTCATCTCGGAGAGACCATATTACTCTTGTATTTAAAAAACTAAACTGGCTGCCGATAGGTTTTTGGGCAAAATAAAAGTTGCTGGTTATAATCTTTAATCCCTAAATGGCTTGGGCCCTGGGTATTTAAGAGCATGTCTTCTTCATCATGAACGCCGTCTGCATTGAGATAATCTGAAGAGGTCCGTCTGCATTTGCCACTGGCTCGTCTGGTGGCTACTTGGGGATGGGCCTTCTCCACTGCTGCCCCAAAGCTTTAGAATGTGTTCCCTGCCGAAATAAGAGCCTCCCCATCTCTGACAACTTAAAAACGATCTCTAAAGACACATCTCTTCACCCAGGCTTTTAATTAAATACTGTTTTAATAGTTTTAACATTGTTTTAAAAAATTGTTTTAAAATTTTAAATTGTTGTAATGTATTAATTTTTTTGCTGTCTTTTCTTCTAACTAAAGTTTATTTAGTTGTCATTTATTCTGTTTTGTTGTAAACCACCCAGAGAAATAAGTTATGGGCAGTATAAAAATATGTTGAATTTTAAAAATAGAATAATAAAAATGGACCATTTAGGGAACAGTGACCATAGTGCGATCAAATTCGGCATACATGCAGGGAGATAATCCCCAAAGAAGTCTAACACAGACACTTAGAATTTCAGAACAGGAAACTTTGCCAAAATGAGGAGTATGGTGAAAAGAAAACTGAAAGGGAAAATCAGGAGAGTCACTTTGCTCCAGAATGCATGGAATTTACTTGAAACCACAATACTAGAAGCCCCAAAGGAGGAAAGGTATCACTAAGTCCAGGAGGATGCCAGCATGGCTAACAGGTAAAGTCAAGGAAGTCATAAAGGAGAAGAAGACTTCCTTCCAAAATTGGAAGGCCTGCCCAAATTAGGAGAACAGAAAGGAATGCAAACTCTGGCAAAAGAAATGCAAGGTGACAATAAGGGAGGTGAAAAGAGAGTTTGAGGAATGCTTAGCTAAAAGCATCAAGGGAAATAACAAAAAATTATTTAAATACTTCAGAAGTAGGAAACCTGCCAGGGAGGCAGTTGGACCATTAGACAATGAGGGAGTCAAAGGGATTATTAAGGAGGATATGGAGGTTGCAGAGAAGCTAAATAAGTTCTTTGCATCTGTCTTCATGGCAAAGGATACTGAGCATATACATGTTCCTGAAGCAGGCTTTTTGGGGATAGAGGCTAAAGAACTGAGTCAGAGAGAAGTGACGAGATGATGTTCTAAACTGTCTGAAAATAATTAAAAACTAGAAAATCACCATGGGCCAGATGGCATCCACCCAAGAGTCCTCAAAGAAGTCAAATGTGAATTTGCCAACCTCCTTGCTAAAATATATAACTTATCCCTGCAATCAGGCTCTGCACCAGAGGACTGAAAAGTAGCAAATGTAACACCGATTTTCAAAAACAGATCCAGGGGTGATCTGGGAAATTTCAGGCTGGTTAGCTTAATGTCTATTCCAGGCAAATTGATGTAAAGCATTCTCAAGGAATGCACCCACACCTACACTGACTGCTACACTGACTGCACACTACAACTACAGCAAAAGTACACAACAGTACACTACATACCTGTAAATTTTAAAAAAGGCAAAAGCAGTATCAACAGCACCCTTGCCCCAAGCCAGAAAGGCCCTATTTAAATCCCAAATATATATGGTGAAATGGGTTAAAAAATAAATCGTCTACAAGCCCTCTCCATTGCCAAGAAGTCTTCAGCTGGAAATGAGGCAGTTCAACCAGGGGCTGAAGGCCCAGCAGAGCACCACCCTCTCACTCACAGCTGGGGAAGGAGGGCAGATATGGGGACAGCAAAGCCCCCCACCCAAAAGAAAATAACCAAAGTAAATTAAAAGAAATGGCCTAAGGACCAAACAAACAAAACAAATAAAAGAGGGGGGAAATTAATCAGAGAGAAAAGCCTCTCTCTCTGCCTATCAGAAGCCACCTAAATGGCGCAGTGGGGAAATGACTTGTTTAGCAAGCCAGAGGTTGCCGGTTCAAATCCCCCCTGGTACCTATATTGGGCAGCAGCAATACAGGGAGATGCTGAAAGGCACAATCTCATACTGTGTGGGAGATGGCAATGGTAAACTCCTCCTGTACTCTACCCAAGACAATCATGTGGCTCTGTGGTCACCAGGAGTCGACACCAACTCGAAAGCACACTTTACCTTTACCTGCCTATTACGGTGGTGGTGAAGAAGTTGTTGTTTGTTTGTTGTTAGAAACTGTAGCAGACCTAGCAGCAGAGCCAGGCACAGCTGTGCTTTAAAAATAAAAATTAAAAGCGGCAGCCAGTAAGGGAAAAATAAATTGAATAATAAATTAAGGGGGCGGGGGGATGGCCAGTGGCTAGCTGAGCACAGCAGGAACCAGGCAGGCAGGTACATTGCTACACACACACACACACACACACACACGAACAGCCCAGTGAGGGAAGATAAAAATCCCATGAGGAAAAATAAATAAATAACTCCAGTGAGGGAAGGCAGCAATCCAAGAAACCCAATAGCTCAGGCAAGCAATAAGGCTAGCAGGCAGCAAACCTCTGTGAAGACCAGAGACTCCACAGTGACTCAGCCGGCAGCAGCAGCTCTCTCAGCAGCTCTCTCTGATCTGGAAGCTTGAGCAAGAGTGATTTTCCTAGGCCAGGGGATGTCCTTAAGTATACTTTGAATGCTGTACCCCGCCCCCCGCTTGTCCCTCCGCTCTGGCCAATTGGGTCTCAGTTGTCATTGAGTGACACAGTTGGCAAGCCAACCAGAGGAGCAGACACATCTGGCCAATCAGGGCAGTAGCAGCTTAGTCAATATCGATAAGTAGCATTTAGTGCCACAAAATGGCCACTGCCACTGTCCCTTCAGGGAATGGAGGCTCAAGCCATCAAGCCACCTTTGAGCCCACTCGGTTTGAACCGGCTTGGCTCAGTTCGAGCTCAGACTGGACCTATTCTTTCAGTGGCCGGTTCAGCTTGAGCTTAAGCCTTCAAACCAAGCCAGCTCGCACACCCCTAATTTCTGCTTCAGGAGTACAGAAAGAAGCCATTAGAATACAAATACCTCTTGGTACTTTGCTAACATTACTTTGCTAACATTATCCCACATTCTTAATTATTTTTCTTATGAATGCCATTCTAAAGTGCTGGTTGACAGACCAAAAGCACAATATTAGGCACTGCAAAACCATACTTATCTACTGTATGGTTATTTATAACCACTTACAAAGGGGTTATCAGTAGCTAAGTTCCAGCATCTTTTATTCTTGTAGAAACTAGCAATACAAACAGATATACACACGGGAACAAAATTCTGGAGGCCACTGAGTCAGAGCTCTCCTTTCTTGCATATTTACTGTACAGTTCATTATTACACTGTGCTAGTAGCTGAAGAGCACCGGGAAGATTGGGTGCCAAAGTACTGAAGGAGGCTGTTGAGTTCAAAGCTTTTTATGTTTGTTTGACTAGAATAGAACGTTTACTTTTCAGAATGTTTGATGTGCTGGCTTGCAGTGAAACCCACTTGCATACGCCATGAGCACTTTGATGAAAAATAGATCCCTGCATGTTTGGTGGGGGCCTTAATATTTATCATTTATTTTTCCTTATGAGATGTTTTATTCACAACCCAGCCTATACTTGCAGACTACGGCACATTATGGAGTCCTTTGCATTTCTTTCCATGGCAGTTCAAAGAATTCTGGGTAGATGGCCTTTCCCTGTGTTCCTTTCCATTCTGCTTCATTTCAAGTTCTCTCCAGCTTCTTCTTTTTTTCCAAATGTCACATATCATCCAGCCTTTATTATCTGAATCTCTGTTGTAAAAGTATGAACATTAGAACTATGAGCATTGCTCACATTCAACTGTTGTTATCATTGACTCTTCCTTTCTGCCTGTTTGATCCCAATGAAGTTATGGAGAATGAAGACACCAAAAGCCAAGCATTCTCTTTTAAGTAGTTTGTGGATCACATGCACCCTGTCTTCTTTGCCACTGTGCATAAAGAGTACTCCCATTTATCAGAAGCCATCTTCCTCTGAACAATGTGAATCATCCCCCTCCATATAGCAGTTCTGTGCATACATACACTATTGAAATGAAGGCAGATTGTGCTGTGCAGCTATTTGCACCCACTATTAAAAGGATGCCTGCAAGACAGTATTTGGTGGGGTGAGGAGGAGGGCCCCAGGACTATGTTTTGCCCATACTTTGGGTTACTTCTCTGCAGCCCTGCTGCAAGCTATTATATCTATATTCCACATATAATCACAATAGCGCTCTTTAGACATAAAAGAAAAAAGATGCTCTACCTGTATACCGAGTGCACCCACAAACCCCACCCTTGTGCTGACACACTCAGAAGCCTCTCATCTGCACTGAACAAGCTTACAGCATTTGTCTGCACTAAGCATGAAGAGATTATTTCCATGACTGGGAGGCTGTCTTTGCCTTCATGTGGTGGTAGGAACAACTCTTGGGTCCCATGCAGGTACCGTGTTTCCCCGAAAATAAGACAGTGTCATATTAATTTTAGCCCCCCAAAATGCACTAGGGCAATTAGCGGTACATCAGAAATTACTGCTAGGTCTTACTTTCGGGGAAACAGGGTAGCAGGGTGCCCATGGAGGGCAGTTTGTCAAGGGTGCCTTGCTCAAGCTGGTGCTACATATATCTGTCGGTTGGTCTATCTGTCTGTCTATCTGATATGGAAGGGTTCCTTCCATTTTTTAAAACTAAAGAGTCTCACCAACAGATGGTCTTCAGACAAGCTACCTTCTTTGTTTCACTACTAAACTCTCTCAGTGGCCTCATGTGTGATATTATATATGCTGCTGCCCTCCAGAAGATTCTGCCACAGCTCTCCCATGACCTAATGATAGTTTCCAACTCACCAGTTTAGAATCACAGTTTTAGAGCAACACAAGCACCCCCCAAAGGCATATTAAATAAACAGGCATTTTCCCCAACTCATATATTAGGGAAGCTGTTCATGCACATTTTCTTTGCTGGTAATGAAAAGTAATTTTATTCTATTGGATCTTGAGATTGGTTCCTGTCTCTCAGCCTAACCATATTAACTTTTCCTTTCCCCAATAGCCTCCATGGATGGATGTATTGTTGAACAATGAAAACCTTGCAATACAGTTTATGCATTTCATTGCCTTTTAAAGGTAATCAATGCCAATTGACAACTCATTAAAAACCTTCTTCATGGATCATCAGGAACGCAAGGCTGAATGAAAAGGGGGGTGGGGGTGGAAAGGAGCTTGGCCTTTTCAATATGTTCAAATGCGGTTGTACATTTTACTTGCTTTTAATATACAGTCTAAGAATTAGCAGACCAAAGTAATGACTACATAATACTTTTGCTTTTTGCTGTAGTATTAGATTCTTATTTAGATATAAAACTTCCTAATGACCCTTGGCGAAGAACAATTTAATGTACTGAATTGTATTTAAAGAAACAGGATTTTAAAAGCTAGATGGGCTATTACACACACACGCACAGACGACTGATGCACTTGCATCTTCTATGTTTCTCCAGTTCTCTGCACAGGATTTTAAAAAAACAACCTTTATGCTTAATACAATTTCCTGGAAGATAAGTATTTCTCTCTCTACAAAGAATACAAAGGTGCAGTAAAGGAGGGGTGGGGTGGATCTAGGCTTGCCAACTCTTAACTGAATTTATTCAGGAAGATGTTCTCTGTAAATATTTTTCACAATATCAAGCCACTAAAATCTCCAGAACTGCTTTCACTGGTCAGCCAGAGAAACAATGAAAAAAGTCCTGAGAATTTGATCGGATACTCTCAAATATGCAAAGTCTATAAGCTGGATATTTAGTTTGAATATTTGTTTCAGTAACAGTTTGTTGGAGTGGAGTCCTAGGAATCAAATCTGTGAGGCTATTCATACAATGGAGCAAAAACGGGCTGGGGGAGGCTAGCCCGATTTTGCCCCATTGTGTGAACCACCGGGCTCAGCTGCGAGTCCAGTGGTTCCTAGGTGGGTAACCCGCCTAAGTACCCCTGCCCTTAGCCAGGGTTTGCGGAGCGAGCACTCCACAAAACCGGGCTCTCTGATCATGAGTAGCTGCGGCATGGCTCCACGCCATGGCTACTTGCAAGTAGACCCCCGGAAGGGAGGTGAAAAGCCGCCTCCTGGCTCTGGGGGTCTCCCCAGTATGCCCTGCATGCTCACGCAGGGCATACTGGGGCTTCCGGATGCCGTGTGGCCCCTGAGCTTCCCAGCCCCCACCGGCTCCGTCATGGAGCCGGCAATCATGTGCTCCCTCATGAGCTCCCTCCCTGTATCATGATGAGTATCAATCCCCGGATCAATCATGAGCTCCCTCCCCATACACGCGAAGAAACTGGGTCTCACTGATTGTGAGACCCGGTCCAGTGACTGGATGAAAAAAGAATATAATTTGTGCTGCACAATAGCCCCTTTTTAAAAAGCAGAGAGCAACTTGCTATGATACCTAGGTACAGTTAGTTCACCATAAATACTATAATCCATGGTATTTGTAATAATAGAGTGTAGTTCTATTGATCTATCACCTCCATATTTTGTAAAGTTTCTGCTTAGAACAGAAACTGAGACAGCACGCATTGTATAGAAAACAAAGTGAGGAGACACAGTAGGGAAATGAAAAATAATCAAGCTTCAATTCTTTAGTGATATTTTAACATAAAAACCATTCATCTCAAAATTTCACAGATTAAAATAGGACGTTGCTGTCATGAGTAACTTGGTGGGGGCAGGGGTTGAATCTTGTTGCCTAGACGTGGGCCTATTAGGCAAACATAGTGTTATGGAACATGTCCATTACTGAGGTGGAATAGCGTGTTTGCTGCCAAATGATTAAAAGAAGATGAAAATGAACCTGAGAAAAGCCATTTTGTGCAGTCTTGGTGTGAGCCCCCATTTTTACTTAGGGCAGCACCTCTCGTTTTGCACTCTGTTTTCGGTCTTCACCTCTGTCCTCCCAGCAAAACAATTAGATCATCAGCACATGAGTTTTTGTTTTGAATTGGGAGGAGGAAAGGTGTGAGAACAAAACCACTGGGAGAGGAAGCCAGCCAGCTGCCTGTGTTCCTCCCACCAGCAGCCCCCCGCCACGCCCCCTGCATCTGAGGTCAGACGCTGCTGCATCTGAGGTTAGACTCAGGGGGCATGGCTTCATTCACATATGGGGCCGCATTCTCTGCTTGACAGTAAATACTGGCCAGTGCTGCGTTCGCAGTAGGGAAGTGCAAAATGTTTCAGGTACATAACAATCTGTACCCGAATCTACCTGTTTGGGGCAATCTGTACACAAAACAAATCACCCTTCTGCAAGCCAGGCAAGATTTGGCTCCAAAACAAATCACCCGAATTTCAGAGCTGAATATTTTGTTGTTTCGGACCTCCATTTTGTGGCGATCTCCATGTAGTCTCTATTTTGTGCTTTGACGTTGTTTTGAATTTCCCCGCCCTTCCAAGCTTCAGATCGGTGAACGAAAGAATGGGCTGATCTGCTGATGATTCTTTCCTGGTTCCAGATTGGCTCTTTTGGCTCTTGCCACTGCTGACTGACCCCACATTGGCTAGGGGAAGGGTCGAAGAATGGGCAAGGGTGGGGGGGGAGTTCAAGGTAGGATTTTCAATTAGATTTAAAGAGGCAGCAGCCACTATTCTGCCTTTCTGCCTTGTGGGAGAAGAGAGAGAGCGCAAGCTTTGCTTTGCTTTGCCTTGCCTATTGCCTTTTGCCTTGCCAGCCTGAGCCAAGCCTGCCTTGCCACCTAGCCTGCCTGCCCCTGCTGTGTACCAGCTTGGAATGGATTCTCTGCTACATTGCTTTTTTGTTCCTGGTTGCTGCAGATTCAAGAAAAGAAAATTCCTTTTTCATCCCCTTCCTGCTTCTGAGAGAATCATTGCCTGCCTGTGCCTGCTGTCTGTGCCAGGCAGCCACCAGCCCCAGAGCCCCTGTGGCCACTGGCCACCTGGCCAGCCAACCCTCCCTCCAGATTTTCCAGCCTTTTGCCCCCCCCCAAAAAAAAAAGCTGAAGAAGGAGAAGAACTGAACATTGAAGAGGAGAGAGGAGAGAACAGACCACAGAAGTGGACAACTGGACACATAACATGGGTGAAGCCCTAGACTGAGTGAGTACCCATTTAATACACACACACACACACACACACACACACACACACACACACCACATCTCTGGAATTGTGTATTCTTGGGTTTTTTCTCTGTTTGGAGGGAGGTTTTGGGTTGCAATTGAATTTAAAAAGTTGTGTGTTTAGTATATAAGAAGTTTAAATAGGGGTTCTGTCGATGGGAGGGATCCACGTTCTGTCTGTGGGAGGGATGGCAGTTAGAAGGGTAGCGTAGCCTCATGGTTTAAAAAAAACATCCCAAATAATGTTTTTTGCATTTTTAAAAAACAGAAGCCTGTCCTCCAGCCCTCTGTGCCCATGATATAGATCAGTATGAATATTCTCTCTGCCCAGCAGCCTACCGGCTCTGAGTGGGCACATACTCCAGTCTCCTGACTGCACATTTAGTTCACCACCCACCACCCAACCCCAACTGCAGTCTTAAACAAGGAAAGCCTTCAGCCACCACCCTAGTCTAGCAGCAGCCTATTATTCCCTGCCCAGCAGCCTGCAGATTCAGGGCAGAAAAAGGGCATAAAGGGCCATGAAGGCAGTGTGCAGTCCTCTGTATTGATGCCAAAATTAAAATGATGAATGTCAATGTGATAATATGATGCTGATGCTGATGATGTGATGATGAGTTGTTGTTCATGCATTTCTGTTTTGTAATTTGGCTTTTACTTGTCACTTTAATGTTTGTTGTCTGAGACTTCTCTTGCTTTTTTCCACCCATGGAAGGACAGCACATACAAACATGCACCCACCTACCCCCAGCCATGGCCAAGGATGAACTTGCTGCTGGTGCCCTCATATGTCTGTCATGCAGAATTAGAGAGCACATAGCATTCTGAGGCCATGGCCAAAATTTTAGCCCTGAACCCACTAACACTTTCGCAGAGCACATACACACATACTATGTTTTTCCTCTACATAATCTCAGGTCTAGCTGTGTGTGTGTGTGTGTGTGTGTGTGTGTGTGTGTGTGTGTGTGTATATATATAAAATTATAACCCCTGCTAACCTGGCAAAGAGGCACCTCTTAACACAGTGATTCTCTTTATTTAGCAGGGGGAGAGTAACTGGCCCTATCCACCCCCAGCACAGTACCTCCAGTGACTGTTGCTGGTGTCTGTCTTGAGTTTCTTTTTAGACTGTGAGCCCTTTGAGGACAGGGTTCCATCTTATTTGTTTGTTTCTCTGTGTAAACTTCCCTGAGCCATTTTTGGAATGGCAGTATAGAAATTGAATATATATATATATGCAATTCAAATACCTTGGTTTGGTTTGTTGTTGTGCCTGTGTATTTTGGGGACCTCATGGATGGGCACAGGACAGGTTCTCTCCATGTGGCCTTCTTTGCAATGAAGATTGGGTCATATTGTGACTTGTAGCATCATCAGCATTATTATTCAAACTAGATTGCTTGCATCTACAATAGGTTGTACTGGTGCCACAGGCTCCGCACCATTGCAGAAATGTTTAAAAAAAAAAAAGCACCAAAAATTGTTTTCCATTGTTATCATCATCACTCTTCTACTTGTGTAAGTGGGAGGGGGGCTAAGCCTCGCTGTTCCACTGGCAAAATGTTGTTTTGCATCCTTACTTAAGCCGCTTTTATGGCCACAGATGTAGCGGTGTCTGTTGCTTGTTGATGAAATGCTTGGGGTATGGAGGGCAGGGCACATTTGATGCTGTTGTTGGCCCTAGTCTGCTGCATCTGTGACATCGCACTTACTTACTTACTTACTTGCTTGTTGCTGGCTGTTGCTTTTATTCTGCATTGGGAGGGGGTGCATGGTGCAGTGCATTTCATTGTTGTTATTTCACACTGTTGTGCAAAGATCAATTGCATTTCAGGGGTGGGATACAGTGGATGTGGCAAGTGACACAGTGGATGTACATGACCTTTGGAAACCTTGTTCTTTGCAAAGCTCTGCTGTTGATGTGTGCTGCATCCACCCTATGGGACAATGGAGACAGAAATTGCCCATTACTGCCTGTGGGTGCCTCCTAGGAGTGCTACAGTTGGTCGGGTGGTAGTACCCCCATGGGTGCCTGCAACCACCTAGATTCAAAAGGAATTTGGCAAAGGGGTGATTTTTAAAGAATTTCTGAAGTTTGCACATCTTTGGGGCAGATTTGGGACAGAAAGGGGGCTTCGGGGGCAGAAGAGTGGGTTGGGGGTAGTGCCCCAACGGGTGCCTGCTATCACCCAGGTTTTGGAGTGATTGATCAAACGGGTGGTTTTTAAAGCATTTCTGAAGTTTGTGCATCTTTGGGGCAGCTTTGGGCCAGAAAGGGGGCTTTGGGGGCAGAAGAGTGGGCTGGGTGGTAGTAGCCCAAGGGTGCCTGCTACCACCCAAATTCCAAAGGAATTTGGCAAAGGGGTGATTTTAAAAGAATTTTTAAAGAAGTTGGTGCATCTTTAAGCTTTTTCCCCATAGGGAATAATGGGGATTTCAGCAGCCCCATAACTCCACTTAGGAGGCACCGGGGTGGCCAGAGTAAACAGTGGTGCAGTGAACATAGGGTGCCAACCACCCCCATACCCACAAGCCCATGTGGTACTGGGTTGTGGTGTTTCTGAGGTGTTCTGAGAGTAGATTCTCTGGTAGCAAATGAGAGTGGATTCATTTTAAATAACAAAAAATGAAACTGTGTCAGGGCAGAAAGGAAAGATCTGGAGTGGATATTGAACTAGTTTGGATATATGTGGCACAGAAATGTCAAATGGGCAAGTTTTTCTTTGGCAAGCCCTCTGAGAGAAAGAGAGAGGGGAACAGCTTTGTAATTTTTTAGTTTGCATTTTGCATTTCTGAGCATCTTTTGGTTTCTATCTTTTTGTTCTTGCTACTGTCTTGTGAAACTGAAAACCTCTAATGAAATAATGCGCCTTGACAGCATGTCAACATTTGCACTTTGATTTTTGATGGAGATGCCAAAACGCTTCATGCACATCCCCATAACGAATCCCTCTTCTTTTTTACTTTTTTGAACAAACCTTAGCCTAGCCTAATACCATAGGAGTTCATTTTGCTGGGAAAGGTAAAGCCTAAGTTGAGATAAAGTATATGTTTTCGACAGGCACAATCCAACACAATCCAGAAGATAAATGTTCCTCCAGCAAAAGCTAATAAAGTACATACAGAGAAGATACTTAGGTTACAATCCTGTGCACAGATAAGCCCTGTTCAGACACAATGTTATAAATGTACAGATGTCCATACATTCGTACATGTTTTTGTATGAATGACTGTAGCTGCATCCATGTACCCAACATGGGTAGGTACAGATCCTTCAAATGCATGGTACAGATAAGAAGTGTACTGCTGTACCTGTGTTCAACATAACATGTGAATAGCTATACTTGGCTAGCATATTGCCCAGAGAAGGCCACACATTCAATAGCTCACTGCTTCCACACCAGCCAAGAGCCCATGCACACACCTTCTGAAGGAAGAGGCTGTGCCATTTCTCTGGAGCTGTTTGTCATCACAGCTGCAGCCAGCTCCTATCATTCCCAATGGAGGATGGTCACAGGCTGCAATGACAAACAGCTTTGAAGGAACAGAGCAGTCTCCACTCAGAGGTGTTCTTACCCCCCCCCCCCCGGAGCTTGGGGCCCTGGTCTGTGACTTCCAAGATCCAGGGGGCCTCCTGCTACCGCCCAACCCTGAGCCCGCCCCGCCACTGCCCTGCTGTGCCGAACTGTGGCACCAAAAACATCAATGATTATATCCGCCATGTGCACGGCTCGGGTGTGGGATGAGTAGTGGTGAGCCGAGCAGGCCTCTGCCAACCCTGTGGTGGCGGCGGCAGTGGGTGGAGCAGGAGCGGCTGCTGGGCCTGACCGTTCAGCCCAGTGGCCCTTGAGAACTGTGAGGTGCTCCAGTGTGCCTGCGCAGTTGGAATACAGTGTTGCAAGCCCAGGGCATTGGGGCTTGTGACACTTTATTTCAACTGCGCAGGCATGTTGGAGCACCTCGCAGTTATCAAGGGACACTGGGCCGAACGGTCAGGCCCAGCAGCTGCTCCCGCTTCTCCCACTGCCCCCACCACCACGGGGGTGGGTGAGGCCTGCTCGGCTCACCCCTACATACCCCAAACCCCAGCCACGCACATGACGGCTAGAATTATTGACGTTTTCTGTGCTGTAGCACACCTTTTTTTTACAGGTCTGGGCACCAAAATGACCTAGGTGCGCCCCTGTCTCCACCTTCAGAAGGTGCATGTATGGTCTCTTGGTGGTACAGAAGCAACCAGACCACATCCCTCATGGATGTGTGGCTCACAATGTAGTATGCCTGCCCTTGTATACAGATCAGAACTTATGTACACTGACTGCATACCCATTGTGTGAGTGTTGGACAAAACATATGGATAGGGCTTTACTTTAGAGTAAATCCTACTCCAAAGTAGGATTTGGAGCAATTTTCCATATTTCCTCTTCTTTATGAATAAGCATAGGCTGTCTTCACACATAAAGGCAAACCATGGTTCCAACAGACCCGTAGTTTTCCTCCATTCCCCCCCCGCATGTGCTCTCAGATGATCCGCTATGCGTCTGGGAAACTGCAAAGGGGGAGGCACTGGCTGCGTGCACAGCATGGACAGCAAAGCTAGCCAGTTCATTAGGGAAGGGGGAAGAGCTTCCCACCCGCAACACTGGTACGAGTATGGTGGTGGAGTGTGGATGATGCTGCTGCCTTCAAACCTGAGGTATCGGACCTGAAAGTCACTACAGACCTAGGTTAACAATTCAGGTTTGGGGGCTAAAATTCACTCACAGTTCTACAGGAGACCTGCAGTTTTCTGCCTTCGTACTACCACAATTTTTAACCTCTGGCACATTTGCCTCTAGTTTGCCATTATGTTCGAAGGCAGCCGTAGGACTACACTTCAGTGAGCTTAATAAGTACTGTACCTATTAAACAGACACAGTTGGAATGGTATAAGGATGGAATTGTTCCACTTTCCTATGGTTCATTTAAATGGTGGAAGCACTGCATGATCATGAAAATATGATCCCTCACTAATTTATTGTATTGTTGTAAACTGCCCATTTAGTGTATACTGCCCAGAGTCCCGAATTTGGGGTGGTATAGAAATTTGTTAAACAAACAAAGAAATAATAAAATATTCCAAGTTAATCAGAAAGACAGACAGAATAGGGATAACACTCCTATAAGCATCTGTTAAGAGAATAAGGAGAGGGCACCCCACTTTTTACCACCTTATGAAATCAACACATTGTTTTAAGTTTTTGAATATGTTTTAACTTGTTTTATGCTATTGTTAACTGCCCAGAGATGAAAGTTTGGGGCCCAGAGATGAAAGTTTGGGGCAGTGTACACATTTGATAGATAGATAGATATAAAAATGGTGCTTTCTACACTATTGTGGCCCTAATCCCTTGTCACAATCCGAACACATCCTAAAGCAAGACTGAAAAGAATGTTTTGAAGTTACAAGCAGCAGAGAATCCATTTTTTAGCCACCTGGGATTTCTCCTATCCTGCTCTAAAGTGGACAAGCCATTTCGAATTGAATTAGCTGTTGTGAGCTTAGGCTAGAGCATGGCTGTGGCATTTATTTCCAAATTAATTCTGTCCTTAAGAGAATGTTTCTTCATCATCACTGAGCAATTTGGACTTAGTATTGCGATAAGGTGACTGCAGCCTATATGACAAGAACAGTTGATTTTTCTCCCTTTGATCAATTTTAATTCATTTGCCCAATATCCATGGCTCATGGTGTGTAGCAGAAATCTTAATCTTCATCACCAGTTCAATCCCTCAGTTAGGAAAGAGGACCTTTTCAGAGGTGCAGCCCCATTTGTGGAATGCCCTTTCTCAAGAAGTAAGGGAAGAGCCCTTCTTAAAAAAATCATTCTGGAAACACTTAAGTTTCATCTGTTCATCCAGCATTTTAATGGTTCTTTGTATTTTAAAAATATCATCTCAGTTCTGCTATTTCAGTTTTAACCGTTTTCAGGTTTTTTTGAGATGGTGTTTTTTTATTTTTGAACTCTGCTTTAAATGTTATTTTAATAGAAAGGTGACTTATAAATTAGAGGTGTGCAATTTGATTCAGCCTCGACTCAATTTGAGTAGAATCGGGGGTGAGTCAGGGATTTGACAAATTGAATTGCCCACAAAATAAAGGGCCTGATTTGCGGTTGAGGAGAATCTCCCCAAGTTCAACCCAAATTGAATTGGGTGATTCGAGGACCATTTTGAGTCCCATTTTTCTGGAGAGAGCTGATCTACCCATTGGGATCAATGGGTAGACCAGCACTCCACTCTGGACTTGGTGTGTCTGCCCACCCCAGAGGACTGTTCTACGCAGTATGGGCTGACACACTAAATCCAGAGCAGAGGGTGTTTGGTGATTGGTGGGTAGAACAACCCTCTGCTTTGGACTTGGTGCATCAGCCTGCCTCAGAGGACAGGTCTATCCTGGTAGGCCAGTGCTCTGAGTTGGGCAGATGCACTAAACCAGAGTGGAGGGCTGGTCTACCTCCAACCCCAATTGGTAGACCAGCTGTCCCCAGAAAAGTGGGCCTCAAAATGGTGCCATTTTTCCAAGATCTGATCTACCTATTGGGGTTGGCAAGTAGACCAGCTGTCTGCTCCAGACTTGGCACATCTGCCCACCTCAGCAGTCTACAACCTTCATGTAGTTTTAACATTTTAAAATCTTGAATAAAAATAGTTGACCCATTGTCTGAACCTGATAATGGTTGTTCATTAGATGAAGCTTCTCTGGATTTGAGAAGGCTTGGCTACAACAAATAGGAATATAGGAAGCTGCCATATATTGAGTCAGACCATAGGTCCATCTAGCTCAGTATTGTCTCTACCCAGACTGGCAGCAGCTTCTCTAAGCTTGCAGGCAGGAATCTCTCTCAGCCCTATCTTGGAGATGCTGCCAGGGAGGGAACTTGGAACCTAGCTGCTCTTCCCAGAGCGGCTCCATCCCCTAAGAGGAATATCTCACAGTGCTCACATACCAAGTCTCCCATTCATATGCAACCAGGGCAGACCCTGTTTAGCTAAGGAGACAAGTCATGCTTGCTACCACAAGACCAGCTCTCCTCTCACAGACTTCTCTCAAATAGAGGAGGAAGGATTATAAATATAATTAGCGGGGGGTGGGGAGCTCCAAATAAAGGACATGGATGGTTCAAAGAACAGGAACTGGTAGAATGCAAATGGACAAAGCATGGAGATTGGAGGAGACAATGTAAGAACATAAGAACAGCCCAATCCCAGCACTTTCGCCCCTTTTAGCCCAATATTTTACCCTGGCCCTTAACTGGGGTTAAAGGGCACAAGTGCACCCTCAGCCCCAGGTCCAGGGTCATGTGAATGCTCTGCCTGCACAGAGCTTGAGCAATCACTGAGCCAGGCGCCTAGAGCACCCGGCTTCAGAGGCAATTTATCAATGCACAATGCTGCTTATGCAGTGCATTTGGGGATTTCTGGAGGCCAGGATTCATTTCCCTGGCCTCCAGAGATCTGTGCTACTTGGAACAGTGCAGATCATGTGGGCACACAAAGCAAATCATATGGGTGGGGGGGAGGAAAGAACCACCCACCCCAGCTGCAATGGCCATGTGAATGACCTTTAAGTGTTCCACATTACATTTAAGTATGTCGGACCACCATGGAATGTGGTTGTGGGGTAGGGAGGTATCTAATAGCCAGAATGAGAGGCAGTGGTGCTTCTCTTAGAAAATAGTTTTGAATCATTTGTTAATTTTTTTGTTACTAAATATCCAGGTGAATGTGAATTTGCTTACTGGTACAAGCAAATGCATGTAAAACTGAGGTTAATATTATTACCAATTGTCTTTCATGTTGCTTCATAAACCATTGTTAAAAAGGCCATTTGCAGGAGCTAAAAATCCTGAAGGCCAATATGGGAGTAATATGGAAAAATGGTTACTATTAGCAGATTCCCCCCCCCCAAAACCCAGTCATATTCTGTATTATGGTAGTGACCTTTCCGATCTTAGCTCCCCAACCACTGGATAAAGTAAAAATCCATAAAGTCTCTGTAGAATTGCTCAGAGTTTTAAATGGTATTTTCAAGTGACTCTAGTAATTCTTCCATTTCTGTAATGATTTTCTCCACTGCCTTTAGCAAATTAGCCTTTTCATTTTTGGAGAAATTATCAGTGCTTTTCACATTTACTATACAATGTTGTGTATGATTAATAGGCACTCCTTTGAAAGACTCACTTTTTATTTTCCAAATTAAATAAAAACACAGTGGCATTATTTTGTACAGTGATGAAGTCAGGATTTTTTTTAATGACATCTTACGTTAAAGGCCATGTCGATGAACCAATGGACCTTATGGGTATCTAAAATTGCCAAAATTAAACATCGTACAGATCTGTTTGTGACAAGATATAAACAACCTGACCTATTGTTGATTGTACAAATCAGTCTACAACATCGAATAAAATTCTGCATAACTTCCATCAGCTAGTCTTATCTCTGGAACTATGGGAATGTTTCTGTGGAATCCATCTGATGCCAAAGAGATATATGAAGGCCAAGAAAATACTGCAACATCGCTAAACATAAAATATTTACTGGCTGACATGTTCCACTGAGAAACAGCTGCTGCGGTGCTCTAATACAGATGGTGATGCTGCTATGCGAAAAGGATTTTCCAGTACAGTTCACCATTGTGTGATTGCAGGTTGTACTAGGAATAATGCATGTAGTGTGTGACTTGTGATTGCACAAGGATAAGATATGTTCTGGAAGAGTTCTTTTGCACAGGAGCATGGTCATAAGTGTTACACTCCCACAGCAGTGTGGGCAGATCTGCATTGCCTGTATTTCAATGTATAACATGCCAGCCATTGAATATTTTATGTTTAGCTATGTTCAATGCTCCTCATAACACACATACAACCTTTGCCTTAAGGCAACTGTTTTTGCTTCATTCAGAATCCAGTTGGCAGCAAAAAGAATTTCACTCCCAGAAAAAAAATGGGAAGGAAGGGAGTATCTGGACTGGAACCATGATGGGGGTAAAAAGGTCAATGCCCCCTTTCTCCCACACTATGATCTCAATCCTGACCCCCTCCATCCCTAAGGCTGATATCTGTAAAAAAAAATCAAGCACATCAGCCCCAGTCACAAGCTTGGGGTAAGGTGCAGGTGGCTTAAGTAAAAAGTTAAAGTTGTGCCCTCAAGTCGGTGTCTACTCCTGGTGACCACAGAACCATGTCGTTTTCTATCAGCCTAAATGGACTATGGATTAGGCTGCCTTTAGCTGGGGAAGAATGCTGCGATGCTTAAAAGTTCTAGTTAAAATCTTCAATTTTTCCATCATTCACTTTTCATAAGAATATATGCCTAGTATAGAGAGCCGGAGCGGTGTAGTGGTTAGAGTGCTGGACTAGTACCGGGGAGACCCGAGTTCAAATCCCCATTCAGCCACGAGACTTGCTGGGTGACTCTGGGCCAGTCACGTCTCTCTCTCAGCCTAACCTACTTCACAAGGTTGTTGTGAGGAGGTACCTAAGTATGTAGTGCACTGCTCTGGGCTCCTTGAAGGAAGAGCGGGATATAAAATGTTAAATAAATAAATAAAAGTTCTACATAAAATCTTCAATTCTTCCATCTTTCACTTTTCATAAGAATATATGCCTAGTATACATTGGATCCATACACTGGATCATTTTGTATGTCTTGCCAGTGTTGTATGTCAGTTTTGTATGTCTTGCCAGTGTTGTATGTCTTGCCAGTGTTGTGATGCTCAGCATAGGACAAAATACATGTTAAGAGGTGGCTAAGCAAAATGTTTATCTGTCTATGGCAGGAAAAATACCTTAAGCCATCACTGCACATAAATTTTAAACAAATACTGGTTGCATTCCATTATTCTTGGTTTCTTCCAAAAACAGTTAAAGGTTTTGTAATTAAAAAATAATCACTTGTGTCAGATCCTAAATGAATGAAGCTACAATTAACCACAGGCAGCTCTAATCAATCATCTTTTCTTGGAGTAATTAAAATACTTTTCATTTATGTCAAGCAATTGCGAGGTGGGAATGTCAGACCTCTCTTTAACAGTACGGGGGGGAAATGGGGAGAAATAATGCCAAAGTACATTGGAAGATGTTGTTTGTATTCAAGGTATTGTGCTCCTTAAAACAAATGTCTGTGCTCCCTGTCAAATCATACTGTATATGTTTGTGTTTTGTTTTTGTTTTTTTAAAATCATGTATAATGTCTAAGCTACCATCCAACTGACATTAGAAAAAATATTGCAGGGAATTGCAACACTAGAATCAGATTCTGTTGTGGCATATCTGGGGGAGCGGGGAGGGAACCATCTTGGCTTAGTATACACAGTAGTAGGATCAGGCACATGTCCTGAATGCACCTACATGAATATGCATACTAAACTTTATTGCTATATCTTAATTTGTATAGTAAGTGTTTTAATTATACTAAATAAAGTAATAAAAGCAAGAAACTGAAAATTCAAATCACATTGCTGAACCTAAAACTAGATCAGTTTTGAGAATTCATATAGTAAATGTACATTTAAACTGCTTTCTTTAACAAAGAGTGGACCAGACAGACTAGTTTTTGCATTATATATTTGAGATGTGCAATTTGATTTGACCACAAATTGATTCAAGTCAAATTAGGGGTGATTTGGGAATTCAACATCAAATCACCCTCAAAATATGGGTCCTGATTCAGAGTTGAGAAGAAACACCTCTGATTTGACCCAAATCAATTCAGGTGATTTGAGGGCCATTCTGAGGCTCATTTTACAGGGACAGGTAGTGGGGGGGTGTCCGAACCGGTCTGGAGGCCATTCTAATGGCCTCCGAACTGCCGGACCGGTTCGGACTGGGCCGGTCCGGGTCCGGTTGGGGGGGTCTCACTTTAAGGGCGGGAGGGCCTCTTTGCCCCCGTCAGAGGCCGTAATCTATGGTAAAATTGGGGCGCTGGAAATCAGCCGCCCCAGCCGCCGCTGCTTCCGCCGCGCCCCCCCCCCGTGAGCAGATTAGAGAAGGAAAGGCTACTGCCGCCCTGCCGCCCTCCCGCCCCGCCACCCGTCACCCCCCCACGAGTGCTCACCAAGTTTAAAGAAATTAGAGAGGAGCTCGCGAACAGAGCTCCTCTCTTATCGAAGCCTCCGGCCCAACTGGGGCTTTGGGCGCACGCGCACGCGCGCTAGAGCTCTTTATCCGCTAGAGCATTTGCCGGAGGCCCGGTCTACCCGCCGGGAAGAAGCCGGGTAGACCGGGCCTCCGGCGATAGGAGGCCCGGTCTACCCGCCGGGCCTCTGATCGCCGGAGGCCCGGTCTACCCGGCTTCTTCCCGGCGGGTAGACCGGGCCTCCGGCAAAAGCTCTAGCGGATAAAGAGCAATAGCGTGCGTGCGCGCGCGCCCAAAGCCCCAGTTGGGCCGGAGGCTTCGATAAGAGAGGAGCTCTGTTCGCGAGCTCCTCTCTAATTTCTTTAAACTTGGTGAGCACTTGGGGGGGGGGTGGCGGGTGGCGGGGCGGGAGGGCGGCAGGGCGGCAGTAGCCTTTCCTTCTCTAATCTGCTCACGGGGGAGGGGGGGCGGTGGCGGCTGGGGCGGCTGGTTTCCAGCGCCCCAATTTTACCATAGATTACGGCCACTGGCGGGGGCAAAGAGGCGGGAGGGGTAAACAAGCCCTCCCCGCCCTAAAATGCAGGCCCCCCTTCGGTGCTGGTCCGGACTGCTCCGGACCATGCACATCCCTAACAGGTAGTCTACCAATTGGGGACAGCTGGTCTACCAATTGGGGTCAGTGGGGACCTGGTAGACAAGTCCTCTGAGGCGGGCTGACATGCTGCGTTTGGAGTGGAGGGCTGGTCTACCTACCCAATTGGTAGACCAGCTCTTCCCAGAAATAGGGTATCATTTGAAGACCATTTTTCCAGTTCTGCCCAGAAAAACAGGCCTCAAAATGGCACCTGAATCACTCAAATCGATTAGAGTGATTTGAGGTTGATTTGTCGAGACAGCCAGCCCAGCCAGCTGTTTTTGATGGATCAATCCAGGTTTTTGCAATTTGATTTGAACTAAAACCAAATTGCAAAATTTGATTCATGCACACCTTTAAAATATATATTTTGAATCGAATCGCAAGAACTCTGATGCAGTCCATACTAACTTGCAGTTCGTATGCTCTTTAGAGCAAAATGCAATAACTAGTAGTATCTTAAGTTTAATCTCAAATTGAAGGAGATAAACCTACCTGCTCCAGGAGAAGAAAGGAAGGGGCATTTATCTTGTTTTACTGCTTAAATCTGCAAAAATTAAGGTGACCACCCTAACTTGCAGTTTGTATGCTCTTTAGAGTACAGGAGAAAAATTGAGAGTACCAAGTTTAATCTTAAACTAAAGAGTGTGTGTGTCTGTGTGTGTGTGTTCCTGTGCTCTAAAGAGCATACAAACTGCAAGTTAGGGTGGTCACCTTAATTTTTGCAGATTTAAGCAGTAAAAGTTTTAGACAATTTGCATATTATGCTGGCTTTATAAATTAAACTCCATTCACCTACATTTTGCCTTAATTTGTCAGCTGGTATTTGGGTTGTAGAGGGATGCACACGGCTAGAAATTTCAAAGGTGCAATTTCCCAAAACACTTGCTAGATATATACCTGATGAATTTATACCTGATGCATCCTACAAGCACAGTGCTTCCCTAACATGACAACAACTAGATCAAATGTCTACACAGAAATTGAACATCTGAAATATGTGCTAGATGGAAAATGCCAGATGTTCAAGCTGATTTCAGAGAAGGCCAAGGAACAAGAGACATCATTGCTGATGCACACTGGATAATTGAGAAAGCCAAACAATACCAGAAAGAAGTCAATATGTGCTTTATTGACTACAGAAAAGCCTTCGATTGTGTCGACCTTGTCAAGTTGTGGAATATCCTTAGGAAAATGGGCATCTCATTATTCTCATGAGAAACCTATACACTGGACAGGAAGCCACAGTCCAGGCAGAACATGGTGAAACAGACTGGTTCCAGGTTGGCAAAAAGAGTAAGACAAGACTGTATACTTTCTCCTTCTTTATTCAATGTATATGCTGAAAATATACTGAGAGAAGCTGGATTGGAAGATGAACATGGTTTTAAAGTTGGAGGAAGAAACATCAATAACCTGCAATACTCTGATGACACCACTCTGATAGCTGAGAATGAGGATGATCTACAAGCTCTAGTAATGAAAGTCAAGGAGCACAGTGAAAAATGGGACTACAATTAAATGTCAAGAAGACTAAACTAATGACAATGGGTACAGCAATCAGCCTCAGAATTGCCAATGAAGACATTGAAGTGGTGGATAGCTTCTGCCTTTTAGGATTGACTGTCAACAGTGAAGGATCAAGCAGTCAAGAAATACGCTGCAGACTCGCACTTGGTAGGGTTTCAGTGAAGGCCTTGGAAAGGATATTTAGATGCCGTGACATGTCTATACCTAGAAAGATTAGAATTGTTCAGACAATGGTTTTTCCCATGACACTCTATGGATGTGAAAGCTGGACTTTGAAGAAGCATGATGGTTTTGAACTTTGGTGCTGGAGAAGACTTTTGAGGGTACCATGGGTAGCCAGGAAAACAAGCAAATGGATCATAGAACAAATCAATCCAGAATTTTCACTTGAGGCACAAATGTCCAGGCTCAAACTATCATACTTCGGACACATTATGCAAAGATCCCTTGAGAAGTCCATAATGCTGGGAAAAGTTGAAGGAAAGAGAAGAGGAGGATGACCAGCAGCAATGTGGATGGACTCGATTATGACAGCAATGAATGTACCACTGAGGGACCTTAAAGGCCAAGCTGAAAACTGATCATCCTGGAGAGAATCTATCTATGTGGTTTCTAAGAGTCGACACCAACTTGACTGCGCTTAATCAACCAACCAATCAATCAATCACAGGGAGACATGATAGAGGTATATACAATTATGCATGGAATCGAGAGAGTGGGCAGAGAGAAATTTTTCTCACTCTCTCATAACACTAGAACCAGGGGCCATCCCATGCAATTGAACGTGAGGCTATTTAAGACCAGAAAAAGGAAGTACTTTTGCACACAGTACTATGGAAGTCTCTGCCATGGGATGGAGATGGCTGCTAGCTTGGATGGCTTTAAAAGAGGCTTAGACAAATTCTATCAATGGCTACTAGTCTGGTGTCTATAGGCCACCTCCAGCCAAAGTCTTCCACACTCTGGAAGCGCTACTTGGATAGGAAATACATCTCTTGACTATCAGTAATTTTTTTCCAATCTAACTAGTACTTCCAAAGCACACTACCTGAAAGTGCATTTTCAGAATGTCCCTACAGCAGTGTGGGTGATCCAGCACTGCCTGTGTTATGCTGTGCAGCTTGTGGGCCACTGTATCTTACCTGATGTTCCTCAGTAGACATTACAAATATGGAAATTCAGTAATTATTGCAATTTCCCATTTTGGACTGACATATAATATGGAATGGGACCAACTAGACTAACCATTTTCTTGCCTCAATTAATGGAGGGACAGGTAGTAAAATGGCCCTGAATTAAAACAGAAAAGCAAACTTGTATGAATGTTGGCAGCAGCGTTGAACGGGCATCCATTGTGTAATATTGCAAGAGTTTTTGTGAAAGGCGCAACATGGTGGTAGCCCTGAAATGCTAATCTATATATAATGAATAATGCATCTACTTTAATTACAAATTAATTCATCATGATTAATGTTTTTATGATGGAAACTCAAGGCATTAATAATGATTAACCTATTTATTATGGAGTATTTCTGACTAGGATAATATTTTTGCAATATTGGCACTAGAGCACTGCATCTGTTGTTGCTATTTACGTGGACACAGATGTAGAATATGTTAATGTCGCTATTACCATCTCACTGAAAAATGAGGGCTGAATGGTTTGAACTTCATCAGTGCCCAGTTCAAATCCTACAAAAGTCTAAGCCTGACAGAACATACTGTGGGAGAAAGACTAGACTCCCCCCACCCGCCCCTAAACTACTCTAGTTAAAAAGTGCAGTTCTGGGCTCTATCTCTATATTTAATTCTCTTTAACATACCCGTCACTAACCCCATGCATGGAAGCTCTCACAAGAACAGCTGCCTGGGGATAGCAATGGGGTTGGGATACAATGGTGGTGGTGGTGGGCTGGCCTGGGCCGGCCAATGGTTGGCCAGAGGAGGTGGTGATGGGCCGGCCTGGGCCGGCCACCGGGAGGAGGAGGTGGGAGGAGGCAGTGGTGGGCTAGCCTGGATATGGCCCAGTCGCAAGTCAGCCGGAGGAGGTGACGGTGGGCCAGTCTGGTCCAGCTGCCCCCCGGTGGGAGGAGGTGGTGGCAGCAGCAGCCTGGCCTGGCCCTGGCCCAGCTGTCAGTCTGCTGGAGGAAGCGGTGGCAGGCTGGCCTGGATGCCAGCCAGGAGGAGGAAGCGGGAGGAAGTGGCAATGGTGGGCTGGCCTGGTCCTGGCCTAGCTGCTGGTTGGCTGGAGGAGGTGGCGGAGAACTGGCCTGGCCCGGCTGCCTGCCAGTAGGGGGGAGGCGGTAGAAAGTGGTGGGCCGGCCTGACCTGACCTCTGGAAATAATGTTGGGAGGAGGTGGCGAGCCGGCTTTCTGACTGGCCCACAAGCCAGGAAGCATGGGGTGGGGATGGGGGGTAGAGGAAGTGGGCCGGGGGAGAGAAGTGTGGGGTGGGGAGAGGCCAGCCAGAAAGCTGAGCATGCTGGCATGGGCGGGGGGCAATGGTGGTGGTGGGCAGCCGGAGGCGCAGATGCTCTTCATCTGGCCCAGCTAGTATTGCTTATTGTGTGCTAGGAGTCAGAGCCCATAAATACAGGAGTCCCATTAAAAATCTAGATCTGAGTTACCATCTACCCCAAACAGGACAGGACCATGCAAGGCAGGTCATGATAATCAACTTTGCCTTCATTCATTTATTTAACCAAGGTCAGGATGAGCCTTTTCCCTACCTTATAGATGTCCTCCAGGACCTCTGCATCAATTGCTGATCTTGTGGAGACCTAATTTGTGATAGCCCCCAGCCCCCTTGAAGACCTGGTTTGTGTAATATTCTACTTCAATTTGGAGTAACTTTCAGAGAGCTCATAGCCTATCTGTGCAGGTCAGAAGCAGCGCCTTAAGCCAGCGGATGTGGGGGAGCACCAAATGAGGTGCATCTACTTCTCCTTCCTTGCAGCTCCATTTGATCCTCTCTATTGCATTTCTGTCCAGTGTTAATGAAAGCCATGCTCCCTGCAGGCTGATCATTCATCAGGAAGAGCTTCATGGGCTGATTCTACCTGATGAATGCCCAGTCTGCAAGCAGCACAACTCTCATTAACACTGAGGCAGGGCAGGGTGGGATGGGAGAGAGAAGATCAAACTGAGCTGCCAAGGAGATGCACCTGCACGTTGTTTAGTGACACTGCCCCTGGCTCTTCAGGATGAGCTGCTAGTAGGTGTCGGCTTGTGATGAGAGGCGGGTGGTTTTGTGTATATTTGCTAAGGTTTCTTTAAAGTTTTTCCTTCCTAATACTAGATCTTGTTTTGCTGCCCCCATATATGCTCTCTCTTAATAATCAGAAACTCGCTTTATAAGGGTCTTCAATTTTGGTAACACGGTGATGTAGGCGTAAAAGTACAGAGACACTTTCCTTTGATATTTCAGAAAATGAATAAAGATGTATTAATTTACAGATTCTGAGGTTTTCTGGTTTCTCTACTTAATAAGTAGGGTTGCCTTGCTTGGTTACATAATGGTTTCTTTGATCAATACAGAATACTTTCAGTTTCTTCTGGTATGTACACACACCTTTATGAGTTGGTTTGTACACTCACTTTCTTCCCAGAGCTCATATATTAGAATTACAACTGTGTTATGTTTACAGAACCTTTCCTGGCTCTCCTTAACCCATCCTTCTCCCAGGCTGTATCACAGACACAAACTCTGTGACTTTACAGTACACACTCCTCCTGTTAACTGTCCCTCTCAAGATCCCAACTGCTCTAACAGATTTTCTCCACAAGGGGGTTTCCTAGACACAGCTGCAGGGCTTGTCTCTGCCAGGCACACTTATTATGGGTGTTGAGATATGGTGGGTGAGGGGCAGGAGAATGGGGGAGCACTCACCCCGAGTGCTGGGAGAGCCTGGTCAGTGCACCATTCTGACTTTGGGGAGGTGGTGACAACAGCACAGCTGGTGCAGGGCTAGTCCGGCCTGGAGTTGGACAGGGATTGCCATCTTAGTCATCTTCTTTGTGAAGAAGATGGGGTGTGGTGATAGAAAATCAGGGAGCAACAACCTTCTGGGACTGATTTCAGAGGCTGCACAGTTTGGGGCTTTTCCCTGGCTATTTTTATAGGAGAAGAAAGATGTGTCTAGAAGTGAGGGTTACATGTAAGAATGGGGCTTAGGCTAGGTTAATGGTTAGCTGTGGAAGCCTCTAGCTGAGAACAATGGGTTTTGAGGTTAATTATCTCTAAATGATGGATTTCCTGAGGACAGATGCAAAATGTTGACTTTAGAGGGATATTTGGCTTGTTGGTTCTTGGGATTAGACTGAGTCTGAGAGACTGACTAAGTGACATCAGTGGCTAGGTCAAGAGTGTAACTAGGTAAAAAGAAGAGCCCTGGTTGCCTTGCCCTGGGTATCCAGGATGGCCAATGTCTCCATAAGGGAAGCTGGTTCGAAAAGTTGGGCTGCCCAGACTAGCCTGCCCTAAGTTGGGGAGCAACTGTTAGGCTCCCTCCTAGGAGATTTTTGGCTGCAGTTGTACATGGTTGTCTCATTCTTGACCTCCACCCCCATGGACAGGCATGTCCAGAATATCCAGAATAGGGGCAAAAGGGGTGTACAAAGAAGCCTATTTTTGGACCCCTAACACAGCCAGAACAAATGCCTCTTCCTTTCTGTTGAGGAGTGCACATATGCTTCAAACAGTTAGAAGCTTGGCAAGTTTGAAAAATATCAATAATATCATTAAATTCAGTCACTAGTCTTCCTGGTGTGTGTTTCTGCTTCTCAAAAGGGGTGTGCACAGACTGGGTGGGTTCAGTCCATATTCAGACCAAACTGTGGGTCCCACTGGCTGAGCCAGTCTGGCTGATGAACCAGAGTGTACCAATTCAAAGCTGTTCACATTGAAACCACTCAAACTGGCTTGGGTCATAGAGGACTGGTTCACAGTTGAATTAGTCAATGCACATCCCTAATTCTAAATACCAATCTTCTTAGAATTAGAAATATTAGGATTGTACATATATTCAAAGAGGCTATACTGTATATTCAAGCACATGAGAAGACGCAGCTATTTCATTCTGATGTGCATATATGCATTTTTGATAAGCATATACCATTTCTTGATTAGTAAGTACTAGGGTGCATACATTTTCCCAGCCACACAGAATTATACTGCAATATCTCATTAGGCAGAGGTGGTTGAGTTGCAAATGTGCCACAGCTGAGATGATCCCAAAGTATCTTATTTCATGTCCACAAACATTGTGATCCCAGGGTGGTTTGGATAAGGTAGAAGTTTAGGTCTGTCCCTAGGTAGTTTGGACTAGGGCTGGGTTCAGTGGTTTGCTTTGCTTACTCTCCTTTCCTTTCTATATAACAATAAAACCGCCTTAAGTGGCTATGCAATAACTGTATATTTAACCACAAGTACACCTAATGAGGTGGTTTCATAACTGTGTTAGAGTGGGCCAAATACTGCATACACGTTTACAATATGCTAGTGTGGTTGTATGAACATGGCCCCCAGAGCACTGAGCATTCTACAGGATCTCTACAGTATGGAACTGGGCTGCATAGCTCAGTGGTAGAACATATGCTTGGTATGCAGGGAACTTCAGGTTTAATCCTTGGCATCTCCAAGCAGGGTTGGCATTGGAAAAGAATCCTGTCTGACTCCTTGGACCTGCTGCCAATCAGTTCTTTTACATACAGTGCAGTAGGCTGCACACCCAAGAGAAATATACTCTTTCTGGCTGCATTGGACTCACCACTCGATCAATGTTTCACTTTCTAGCAAAGGTGGCTCAGTGCAAATGACACACTGTGCATCATCACTGCCCCACCCAACTTCCAGCAATCCCAATGGAAGTTGGGCATAGCAGTGATGATGCTCTGCACTGATCCTCTTCAGACTTCTAGAAGCACTGATGGAGTGGTGAGTCCAATGCAGTGGAGAAGCCTGCATCCCTTTTGAGTATGCGGCTCACTGTGTTGTATGTAAGCCAGTGTGAGCAGTACTGCACTAGATGGATTAAGGATGTGATTCGATATAAAGCAGCATTGTATGTTCTCCTTTATGAGGATTTAGCCATCTTCCCATACTCCATAATATTTAATTTCTGGAAAATCAAAATATAATCAACTTCTGTTCTCATAAGTCTAGCATGGTACTGACTATTATAGTCATCATAAGCATGTTTCCCAGCCACTCAAGGTCCTGAAGATTCCTGTCCTGATGAACCAGGAGGCTGTTGAATAGGCAAATTTACTGCTTATCTACTACACATCTTCAGTGAAACACTCTCTTATGTATGTTAATAGAAGATGAAGAAAAATCTATTTTCTACAAAAGAAATGTTTTACTTGGAAATTGAAAATGGTGAGATTGGCAGCTCCTCAAATGATGCAAGACAATATGCTAAATACGCTCTTTTGAAAGACTAAATGACATTTGGAAGGTAGCCAAGAAATTGTTTCCAGAGACCTGCAAAAAGAAAAGGCTATCCTTATGCTGTGAACTATTTAAAAAGGATGTTTAAGACAAAAGGAGGCCTTTGCACTCTCAACAGTGTACATTCCAGCTAGGCTAGGCTAACAAATCTTGAAAAGAACTACAGTTGTGAAAGGAATTGTAAGGGTAATGAATTACTTTTTATAATCAGAATGAAGTTATATTAATTTCTTCTTAATGAATCTCTTTGGAATGTTAACCTAAATTTTATATTTCATTGGAACTTAACAACCAAATATTAGGCTTAGGATTATAGCCTTAAAATGCATCTGTACAAAGGGTCTCTTTTGACATTTTAATGAAGCTCTGTTCAAACATGATCGCATGTGTACAGGTGTGTGTACATACAGGTGTGTACACATGCACCTGTTTTTGTGTAAAGTTCAGCAGTACTGGCATTCACTTTGAAAAAGAAATTGGGTACAACCCCCCTCAAATGCAGAGCAAAGATAGGAAATGTACATGCCTTAAACATGATGTGTACAGGTCTGTATATGTATACAACACTGGTTCATGTACTATACAAACTTCCATACACGTTACAACACAAGATGCACACAGATGAACATGTGTGCTCTTGTGCACATGCAAAAAATTGCACAAATGTGGTTGTGGGATAGTACAGCCAAAGGGTGTGCACAACAGTGCACTTGTGCAACTGCATGCACATTTTGTTACAAAGTACATGGAAGTTGCAGCCAGACCCAAATGAAAACATGAGACAGATAATTAGAATTAAGGAGCCACAACTTTATTCAAATTATTCAGACAAAATAAGGTTTAGCTCGCCATCCCCTAGTAGACAACCTAAGTGTGAACAGGCCATACACGTTGACTCCAGCCAACATCAGCCTTGTGGTTAATGCTGCCATCTTAGCTTACATATTGTCAAAGCTATCTGCCTCAAGCCATAAAGTCCTGTAAGGCAGGTGATCCCTCAGCACGCTGCAGAACATCCAAAGCAAGCCCTCCTTGAGCTATAAAGACTCTTAGGACTGCCAAGGACTTTTCCTGCTGCCAAATGCATGCTTTAAGGTGCTCAGAAGTCCACACTGCCCAGGTAGGCCGCACTGTACCTGCTGTTGTGACCGGGAAGCCTAGCTAACTAAGGAGAACAGTGCAAGGCAGGCCAAACCCCACCCCCCCAAAAAACCCACCACCCAATATAAGCCAATCAGCAGGGGGACAAAAATTTCCTTCCCGCCCCTTCTCTAAAGGAATGGCCAGCTGAAGCCCACACTATGCCTACACCCCAGGAGGGAGGGGGTTGCTTTCCAAAGCTGGACTGAGAAGGAATGGAGGATGGGCCTGCAGTAGGGATGTGCACGGAACCACGGAGGTGTGGTCTGGCACTGGGGGGCATGTAGCTTTAAGGGGTGGTGGTAGTCCTTCCCCCCCCCTCCGCTGCCGCTCTTCCCCCTCCAGCGCTGGTGTGTTTTAAAATCTTCCTGGGGCGGCAGAGTTCCTCTCTGCTGCCCCTGCCTCCATCGTTGTCAACACAAGCCTTCAAAGGAGTACAGCCAGCGGCGTGCATGCACCCTGCGCGGCGCGCTTGTCTCCGCCGCTGGCGCACGCACGCCGCATATGTTACGGCGCGCGCGCCAGCGGTGAAAACAACCACATGCCACGCAGGGCGCATGTGCGCCACTGGCTGTACTCCTTTGAAGGCTTGGGTTGACAACGATGGGGGCAGGGGTGGCAGAGAGGAGGGTGGCAGAGAGGAACTCTGCCGCCCCAGGAAGATTTTAAAACACACCAGTGCTGGAGGGGGAAGAGCGGCGGTGGGGGGGGTAAGTACTACCACCCCCCCTTAAAGCTACATGCCCCCGCCCTCCCAGACCGCTGGACCTCCGAACCAGTCCAGCGGTCTTTAACATTGCCGTGCACACTCCTAGCCTGCAGAAGGAGCACACTGATCCTATCTATCCTCCACCTTCAATCAGATAGCCCCCAAAGCCTCGTGCCTCATTCGAACAGAGGATGAGGCAAAGAAGTTGTGCCGCATACAAGCCGGGGTGAGCAGCTACATTTGCACAGTATGTGAGCCACGATAAACAGATTGTACAAGCAGAGAATATAAAGTGTGAAATTTTCTGAAATGCTGAATGGAACTGAGGGCATGTTTTGAAAGCAGTTTGTGCCCCCCACCCCGTGGTATTTGCCTCCACTTTGCAATAAAATGGTAACAAATGGTTTGCAAGGAGTCAAGAGATACTGAAAGAGAAAATGTCCCTATTGCTAAGGCAACTCAGCCATGCTCCCTTGCACAGATACAAATGGGACTGTTCAATGCTGTTTCCCTTTCTGATCCAACATGGGACTGAACATGCTTTAAATACTGAAAATATTAAAGCATGGTGGTGGCCTCCCAGCTCCAGGAAGTTTTGGAGGAAACTGATTATCTAGACCCATTTCAAACTGGCTTTCAGGTGGGCTATGGGGTAGAAACTGCCTTGGTCGGCCAGATGGATGATCTCAAATTAGGAACTGACAGAGGAAGTGTGACTCTGTTGGTCCTTTTGAATCTCTCAGAAGCTTTCAATACTATTGACCATAGTATCCTTCTGGAACATCTGAGGGGATTGAGGGTAGGAGGTGCTGCTTTGCAGTGGTTCCACTCTTACCTCACAGGCAGATTCCAGATGGTGTCTCTTGGAGACTGTTCTTCAAAATCTAAACTTTGGTATGCTGTCCCTCAGGGCTCCGTATTGTCTCCGATGTTGCTTAACATCGACATGAAACTGCGGGGAGAAATCATCAGGGGATTTAGAAATTATTATTTTTTACAAACAAACAAACAAACAAACAAACAACAGCAGTTGACTTTTAGATAGGGAGATGATGCTGGATTCTTCCTAGGTTCATCCTTCCAACCTTCTACTCCCCATTTCCCACTAACAGCTGAGCCCCTCCCACCTGTTTTATAAGAGTATGCATAGCCATGGCTGATCTGTATGCATTGTTGGATTAGAGCCATAGCCTTATGGTTGATTTCTGCTATCTTTAGTACATTCCTCTCTCTCTCTCTCTCTCTCTCTCTCTCTCTCCATGTGCCTTGCTGAAGAATAGCTTGGTATATTTTGTTTTGTCTTAATTTATTTTTGGCAAGCCATCTGCTCAGTGCACCGACTGGTAAACGCCAAACATGAGAGCTCTTGCCAGCACAGCTTATGTATTCCTGTCAATTTCTGCCTGCTGAAAAACACACTTCTTTTTGCTACAGCCAGCAACGAGGGTGACAGGAGCCAAGAATCAATGTTCTGATCTTTCCTTCCAAGTTGTGTCATGTTGCACATTTCAAACAAAGAGGAGACCGCATTTTATTTGCATCCCCCCACCCTTGTTTATTTGCTTTCTGGCAGGTCCATTGGAAGAGTGAGATAATGGAAAGACAAAGATGACATTTTTAAAAATGTACTGCTAATCTAAATGCAATTTCTCTCACAATGTGCCTCTAGGGAAGATATTTGGTTTGTTGGGTGCCAGCACATGCACATGAGAGGACATGGGTTTGGCTATTTGGGGACATGCTTTGGGGTTGGCACTGGCTGGCTACCAGTGAACAGTGGATTATGTGTGCAACATGGAAACTTTCCAGATGTATTCATTATTTATTTATTTAGCATATTTCTATACCATCCACTGCCGAAGTCTCTAGGCAGGGTAAACTATTAAAACATACCAAGAAATTTTAAAACAATTTAAAACATATAAAAGTTCAAAATGACATAGCTACCCATAAAAACCACCAAATAGCTTAAAAGCTTGGCTGAAGAGATGTGTCTTCAGCGGTTTACTAAAGGTCAACAGGGATGGAGCAGCTCTAATCTTGGAAGGAACTGCAGTCCACTAGGAATGTGTGAACCGGCTTGACCTCAACCGAACCTCCCCGGCCGAAACCACCCCTGCGGGTGTGTGTGTCTCCAGCAGTTCATGCAGATGGCCAGTGCGCATGTTCAGTGGCCTCCAAAATGGATACCCCCCCAGCACAGAGAGGTCCAGAACGGGCTGAAAATAGCCCAAGCCAGGCCATTTTGAGTCCGGGGTGAAGCCAGCGGGTGGAGGGGAAACTGCCAGAGGACACGCCCCCCCCCCATGGCCATGGCAGTGCACCAGAGATAGTGAGTGCATTATTATTATTATTATTATTATTATTATTATTATTATTATTATTACATTCGAACCCTGGAACCAGCTTGAATTCACACCAAGCTGGGCGGGGGGGTCTGTTGCAGGGGGGACCAAATATGCCCAGGTCTGTTCAAGTCTGGTTCAGTCTCGAACTGAACCAGGCAAACAGGTTTTGTGCACACCCCTACATTCCACAGCTCTGGGGCAACTACAGAGAAGGCTTTACCAGAGGAGCCAGCGGCACCTTCAGACAAACCTCCCTTGAATATCTTAATAGACAACAAGTTTCATAATGACTTCATTTCATGGACTTCCTTTCTTCAGTGTGTTCCTTTTATTGCAGGGACAGAAAAGAGACATATGGAATGTTTTACTGAAGGCTGCATTCACTAGGACTGCTGAACAATTCCAGACAGTAAGCATTCATATCTCTTAGCAGAAGAAGTGACTTTGCATAGGCCACAGAGAGGACAGCAACTCTGCTCCTCACCAGCCTCTTAAGACTGACACTCAGCTTTGAAGTGTGCAACCTTTCCATGTGGATATGATTCTTAAACACTGCCAGTAACAACTATTTAAATTCATCATTGCCCATCCCTGTCTTTCTGGTTACTTGGTATGTTTAGCTATCTCTGAGTTTAGGAGGCTGCTCCAGGGAGGTAATGAAGGAAATTACTCTGTACATGGATAATGAAGGAGGATGAAAAGTAGAGACAAATCAAAAGTAATCAACAATTTAAATAATTTCCCTTGATAAAATGAATTGTTGCAATTCCTCTTTTTATAAAATGGGGACTGTAATTTTGAAAGATATAGGGATGTCCACAAAATAAATTTCATATTTTGTTTTGAGCTTGAAACAAAACACAGATGGCCAAAATGTTTCATCAAAACAGCAGTCAGACCAGTTGTTTTAGCAAAACAAAACTTGAAAAGTTTTGAGTGTTTTAGCCATAAGGGACAATGGGGAAACTTGAAATATCCCATTGTTCCCAATGGGCAATCATAGGGACAACAACGTGGGTTGTGTGGTAGGGTGTAGTGGGTGCTACCTACCACCCAAGACACAAAATAAATGGGCAAGCAAGCAATTTTAAACAATTTTTTAATCTTTTCTCCAACCCCCCCCCCCATAGGATCTGAGGGGGTTTGGGTGGCGCGGAGCTGTGCCATGGTGACTCATGATCACAGAAACAGGTTTAACGGAGGCTAACCTCATTTTAGCGGAGGGATATTTAGGTGGGCTTGCTGCCGCCAAACCACTGGGTTCACCCACAAACCAGTGGTTCTCATGACTGCTCAAAAGTGGGCTGGGTTCCCTAGCCCACTTTTGAGTGGTCATGAGAATTGCCTTCTTGCAATGAAGATTGCAGAGCAGATCAAAGCAGCGAGGAAAGCACAGATTAGTCTCAAGGCCAGACATGGAGCTCATCTCAGAAATCTCCAAAAAATATTACACAGACACAAACATACAAACAGAGGGAAAGAGAGCAGCCATTGTGCATTTCTTGCCACAACACTAGCACAAACAAAACAAACCACAACTCAAGGAAAGCAGGCACCTAAGTTCCACCTTTGTCAATCTGAGATCCAGCAAAACTAGATAGTTATAACAGCAGTAGTGCAGCATATTATACTAAGTGCTGATAAAACCACAAATCAAACCTTTCTTCCTTCCATCCTGCCTGCCACAGAGAGACAGGAGGCCAGAGCAGACATGGCCTGTGCAGCTCAGCTCTGAACTCAGCTGTCTTAAGAATCTGAAAAGGATGGAAGGAGCAGGAAGAAATGTGAGCAGCACTTTAAGATATTTCCCCTGGGGGATGGGGCCACTCTGGGAAGATCATCTGTATGTGTCTGATATGATCATCTGAACCATGCAGAAGGTTCCAGGTTCCCTCCCTGGTATCTGAGCTAGATGGTCTGACAAGAAACAAAGCTTCTAGACTCTTCTCTGCCTCCTAGTCTCTTTAAAGACATTTTGAAACTCCCTCCTTGTGGCACCCCTCCCTCCCCCCAGCAAATGGGGGAAATTTATTATATTTATTATTTATTTATAAAATTTGTATGCCACCCCAAATTTCCTTCTCTGGGTGGCTTACAAAAACATAAACACAAACCAAAACACAAAAATAAAACCCCTTAGCACAATTTAAAATCACAACTAAATTAGAAAGCTTAGGTGAGAAGTAAGTCTTTCATGACTTTTTAAAGATTGTCGGAGAGGAGGCTCTCAACTCATCAAAGAGTGTATTCCAGAGTGTTGGAGCAGCAACAGAGAAGGTCCAGCTCTGCGTAGCCACCAGATGAGCTGGGGCAGCTGCAGGCGGTTGTATGACAAGTCAACCAAGAAGCAAGGAGATTGCAAGCCAATCAGAAGCCATTGCCAGAAAACCATTCAGCAAGGTAAAAACAGGTCTCCAAAATGGTGCTGGAAATGTTGCAACATAGGAAGCTGTCATATACTGAGTCAGAGGTCAGAGCTGCCATATACTGAGCCGGGGGTCTCCTAGTGTGTTGCCATGGTGCGGAGCCGTGCTGCAGCAATAAATGATCAAAAAGATGAGGTTGTCGGAGCTCTCGCTCCGTTAACCTCAGCTAAGGGGAGGGGTACTTTGGGAGGTTTTCTGCCAGGAGCCGCAGGGCTCCCGTTGCAGCACACGACTGGTCGAAATCGGACTATGTTCCCTTAGCCCGATTTTGGCCAATTGTGAGAATAGCCTCATATATTGCTTAGGACACAACCCTTAGGATGTCACTGAATGAAAAGTGACATCAACACTTAACTGGATATGATTGGCTAACATAGGGCTGAAAACGGAATGAAAACTAATTTAGAGTGAACGCAATTCCTCCTGTATTGGTGATCCTAGACATTCATGAACTTGAGGGCAAATGAATCCTGTTCAGGGCATTACTTCTTGAAGAAATGAACAATTTCATCCCTTTCATGGCAATGCTAACTCTAAACATTACTGAAGGATTTGTGGGGTGCCTTTCAATTCTGTAAAAATTTCCTACCCCCTTTTGACTCAAACTTAGTATTTAGCCTTTCATCAATAAGATTTAAGTAGGCTTTCACTTCAAGTATTTGAAAGGGGAAAATATATTTGTCCATAACTATTGGTGGGACAATTTTTTAAAGCAAATTATCTGATAGAGCTGCAAATTAGGATGTCTTTTGTTTGTTGTTTCATAGTCACAGAACTGACACAGAATTACTTCTTCATTTGGACTAATTAATGCAACATGAAAACTCATGTTCATAAATATTCCTTCAACTGTTTTCCTCTGGTCATAATTATGTCTCATTATCTTTAACATTATTAAACATTTTGCTTCTTTTCTTCTTTCTTCATAGTTAAGCCTGTGATATAAAATACAGTATGTTTTAAAAAACAACAACCCAAATTTGCAAAAGAAATTCATTCAAAGAGTAATGTCAAACCTAAATAAACATAGTCCCCAGTTAGTAATAGGTATTAAAATTTAAATGGAAAGGGTGAGCCTGTCAGATCAGATGGTCACAACTGTAGAGTGATCTAACAGATATTATTAATCACCACAATGCGGAGTGTGAATTCCTTTTAGACAGCCATAAATGGGAGTGAAGCCAATATTCTTTCCTTCCTGGGCTGCATCCTCGTGAGTCAGTGGGTTCAGTTATGTCACAATCTTATTGATTTCAAGGGAAATGTGCCAAGGGCATAATGGCTAAGCATTTGGCCAAGACTGCCAACTAAATTAGCATTTTTGATCTGGTCCAAGAAACACTGAAGCACTGAAATTATTTTTGAGGTTGGCCATAAATAATATTGGTCAGCATCTTCTCCTTTCATTTGCTTCAATTTTATCATTGTTAATTTCTGTATAAAGCACTAAAGTTGGGAGTAATAAACCAACAGTGACTGCACAGATGTGCTTTAGACTCTATTCAGCTTCAAGTGACTTATACATCTTGGCCTTGCAAGGCTCAGTAGAGCCAATAGTCTTATGAAAAAGAGAAAAAGAAAATAAAAGAATGAACCATTCGCTGCATAATGTTCAAGTGGGAAGACATTTCCCGCCCCCTCCAAAAATTATTTGTCCCAACATGTATGGTCATATGGTCCCCTGAATTCCATATTCTATTAATTATGGAACATTTCTGAAGCTTCCATTAGGAACTGCAGCTTGATAGGCATGAGTCTTGGTTCAGGTTCCATAGGAGGGGAAATAGTTTTAAAGGGTTTTCAGTGAGGCTGTGCAAAAAGATGTTCTTGAAAACCTCAGAAATTGTTTTTGCAAATATCTGAGGTTTTGAGATATTTTATGTAAGAAATTTTGAATTAGTTGTGAATGAAAGTCCATTGCCCCCTCACCATGAAATACATGAGGCAATTTTACATACAGACAATTTTACATGAGTGAAATGGCAGACACTACACACAGGCTAGAGGTCGGACAATCATCTCTTTCCTGCAATATTCTTTGACAATCACACCCTGGCTCAGAACAGTGGATCCAACAAATTCAGATACACCTATTCCTTGCCAACTCCTAAGTGGGATCAGAGAATTTCTGTTTCCTCTCCACTAAGCCATTCAGTCTTTCAGGTTGATGGTGCCTCCAAAGTAAGAAGTAGTCCCAATCTCAGCCCTTGTGCATCAAGCCTTAACCCAATTGACCATCCACCCTTTCCCAAAACATGTCCAAGGTTGCTTACGTTGGATGTCTACAAGTCAAGCACCCTACTCTTATTCCCTGTTCACACAGAACCTGTGCACTGTTGACAGATTGGAGTAATAGCTGAAAGAGCTCCCTTATTATGGACGATCTATGGGGAAGCAAATAAGAAAAAGAAAAGAAAAAAGAAAAGAAAAGAAAAAGAAGAAAACCCTACTTAGCTTCCAACATAGCCTCCAAAACATAGCTTCCAACACCGTACCAGCATGAGAGGGAGGAAAATCCTGATCAGACACCAACTGAGACACTCATTGAAGAGTTGTGTATAGTAGCCAGCTAAGCTGCCCTGTCTAAGCATCTCCACCAACCCCACCCAAGCCTTATGCCTTTCCAAAAGCCAGGTGAGGCAGGTCCGTGCTGCAGCACAAAGCCAGGGGAAGTGGTGATATTCTCATAGCATATTGCATGTAAGACCCACAAGGGGGAAAAAAAGATCAGGGATGCATAAGAACAACATTGCATACAATCATTATACAATACCATGCAGTGTTATCCACTTTCTCAATATAGCTATATGCATAAGTGCATCCAAGAATATTTTTGTAAAAGTATGAAAAACACCCTATGCCCCTATTGAATGGAAATACAGACCTGAGATTATATGAACAGGTATGATGTTCAGGATGAAAGATGTTGAGGCTGTTTCCATGATCAATGGAAAGCGAGCTAAGGGAGCTGAGCTCGCTTTCTGTGGAGTGTGGGAACCACCGGGCCCACAGGCAAGCCTGGTGCTCCCGAGGTGACTAGCCTGCCTAAAACACCCTCCCCTTAAATTAGGTTAACGGAGTGAGCACTCTGTTAACCTCATTTCATTGCTCGTTTGTTGATGTGGCGTGTGGTGAGACACGGGTAGACTCATGGCCAGGAGGCTGCAAGCAGCCTCCCAGACTCAGGGTCTTTCCAGGATGCCCCCTGCACTCGCGTGGGACATCCTGGGACTTCCGGTGAATGCACAGCCCCTGATCCCTGCAGCCGCTGCCAGCTCCGTAATGGAGCCAGCAGTTGTGTGGGCAGCCAATCTGGCTGCCCAGGCCTCCACTGCTGATTGCCTGCGGGGAAAGCGGGCTAAGCCCGCTCTCCCTGCAGACCTCATTGAGGCACTTCACAGAAGCGCCTCACTGAGAACTGTAGGTTGCATCCAAATGGCAAAGTGCTGTAATAGTGATAAAATGTGATTTTCTCTTTATCTATGTGATATTCTCTTATCTATGTGATAAGAGAATAACTGTACAGGGACACATGCACATATTTGGCATGCATAAAGTTTGAACTACTGCTACCACCTCTGAACATTCACACCGTGTTTTGTGCAGCTGTGAACATTCCATTTTAGATGGATGCCTATTACTTTTCATCTAATAAATATTATGACTTACTAATTCATATTACCAAGTGTTTTTCCAGTGAGCTGCATATTTCTTATAATAAATAACAACAGTGTTTTACTAATAGCTTTTTAATGAGTAATAAATAATTGCTCCATTAATATAAAGTGCACTAATATGTTTTGTTTTGTCCATGAACTTATTTCTTTCTTGTTATAAAGCATAGAGTACAAAATTGTGGACGCCCTTATTATTCTATAAGGTACAGTTATAATCATGGTATAAGTAGTTTAGGTGATACAAAAACAAAGTATAGGGTTATTTACATCTTGGATGAATCAAGACCAGCACCAGATTTTTATGGGCTCTTGGGCAACAGAATACTTGTGGCCCAATTTGGCCCTGCCCCTATGCTTCCCTTCCTCTTCTGACCAACCCCCGTACTCTTTGGTCCCTTTCTATGATCTTAATTTTTCCTTTTCTAACCCATTCCCTCTTTGTCCCTTTAAACTACAATATTTTGTTCAACATAATTTCAAGCAACTGGAAAAAAGTCAAACTCTTTAGAAACCTGTAAATTTTAGTTGCAAAGTAAATAGCAAGCATTATGGCTATGTGGAACCTCCATGTTCATTAGCAGTAAACCTATGAATACCAGTAGTGTTTGTACATTATCTCAATAAGTTATTGGGTTTTTTAGACTGAGACAAGTGGAAAAGTATACCTTCCTGACAAAGAACATAAGAACTACCTTGATAAAAGGTCATCCAAAAAAAGAAGAAGGAAAAAACAAAAAAGGTCATCCAAAAAAGGAAACACACATCAGTCACAAGTGATCTGGACAAAATATCTACCACCATTATAATTTCAACAGACAAAAAGCAGGATGGGATACATGGAATTACTGCTACTTTAAAGAAGGAAGGATAGGCTACGCACAAGTAACTTGCTTGCCTGAGGTTACTCTGACTGCGTATAGATATCACGGGAAATCTGAGACACAGTCACCTTGGTCCGGAAAATCAGAAACGCAGTTGCAAGATCCAAACTCAGTTATGATTTCTCCCGCAAACTTCTGGTGGAACCCGCAGTTGCAATTCAGCTTCGCTCACCTAACTGAGAGTCTGAAGGCTCCATTGTGATTGGGCAAATTGCCTGAACTGGAATTAAGAGAGGAAGCTCCTCCCGTAGCTTCTGCTTTGTTGGCTGGCATGGGCAGTCCTTCCAGGGTCAGAGGAGGCCTGCACAGCTAGTCCTGCCCCCTTTGCCGGCTCTCGGATTGAGGATTATAATTGTCTGGAAGTGTGCTGGGAGACAGCAGGCAAACTGTGGCCACAGTTTTGAGGTACATCCAAAGGCGGCTATAGAAGCTATTCCCATGATAAGTAAAAAGCAGGCTAAGGGAGCCTAGCCCACTTTCTACTGATCATGGGAACCAGATCCAGCTGCCCAGGGCTGCAGGCATGATTGTCTGCAGGGAGAGTGGGCTAAGCCCACTCTCCCCACAGACTCACCAGAAGCTCTTCTCACTGATCATGAGGAGAGCTTCATAGTGTCATCACATCCATACCCTGGCTAAGAGAGTCTGAGTGGTGCTTAAAAAAAAAAAAAGGCTTGTCTCCAAGGTCCATATCTAACATTCTGTCCCAAATCCCCACTGTGTGGCTCTCCTTTTGTATCACAATCTTCTGCCTGTTTAGTGGAATGAAAAATAAATAGAGAAGATGCTGTAGATACTTCAGGAATATTTATGGAGCTAGGTGTGGGGCTGGCAGGGAGAGAATGAGAGAAGCCCTCACTGTGTGCAACTTATTCATTCATTCATTCATTCATTCATTCATTCATTCAGTTTCTATACCGCCCTTCCAACTTAACTGACTACTCAAGATGGAGTTTGAACTTCTAAAAGCAACAAGGCCAAGCAGGCAAAAATATATCAACACTGCCAATGCAAGTGGAGTTCATCACAATCATATTTTGTTTATATTTCAAAAATAATAGGGGAATGCACAAATGATTCAGCATATGAACAATATGGAGGGACCATGCAGCTCTCTCTCGCTCTCTCTCTCTCTCTCTCTCTCACACACACACACACATCCATGTAAGTAAGTCTGTTATCAAAACTACAATCACACTTTGAAGTGTGTGTTTGATTTCTTTTTTCCTCTGAAATTTCAAAAGTGTACCCACATAGTGGTCTTTGTTTTCTTTTTACTCTTCACTTCACAGCTGCTACTATCTTCTGTTGGCAAACAAAAATAATAAAGTTTTAAGAATGTGCAACATTTTTCCAAAGCTACTTTTGTTCATAATATGCTGGGACCTACACTTGGTGACTCATTCTGTTCTTGTTGTGCATATTAATTTTCTTCTGCCTTTCAAAATACACATGCACCATACATACAGAATGCTTATTGGGCTCATGTGTGCTTTAATGTACTGCTCTCACTCTCACACTGACCTTCTCTTCTCATTCTGATACTCCCCAACAATAAAAGCACTGCCTGAATGAGGACTTCAGCCTGTGGTGTAATAGCTGAAGTCAATTTATCTCCGTTTCTCTGTTACTTTACTGTAAAATCATGTCTTTTTGCTAGTTGCTAGGATCATGTTTTAATTTTTAATATGAGGAGTGTTGGGATTTCTATGCCACCAGGCAATCTAAGTGACAGACCCAGAATATTTTTCTGCCTAACTCAAATGTGTTGAGGTGCTAATTTTTTTTGCTGGTAAAGCAAGGCATTCTGTTCATGTTGATCCTCTGTTATTTTCCTTACATACTAGCTGACATGCCAATTAATTAAGCACGTGTCCTTCAAGGGACTGCAGGGATGTTCTGGAAGCCCTCATGCAACTCCCCTTTTCCCCTTGTGTGTGTGCTGTTGTGCAAAAACCTTTACGGATCAGGGCCCATCCTCCAGAAGGGCTCTGTAATGTTGGAAACATAGTGCTGAACATCAGTAATGTGTTTCCAATCTTACAGAATACTCTGAGAGCACAGAAAGCACTCCTAATTTTAAAGGATTTTGTGCAACAGTGTGTGCACAGGGAGACTGGAGAGTTGCACATGGGCTCCGCCATGTTCCTGAAGTCCCTTGAAGCACAGAAACCATTGCCCAGAGTGGCAATGATGTCCTCTTTTTGCAGTAGAATGGGCATGTCAAAGTCAATTGGGTGGTAGGGCGGATTTTATTCTAATGCACTTCCAGGGGTCTCTCATGAAGTTTTATATCACCTCACACCTGTCTTGTACCTGCTGTCTGTCAACCTCCTTCCTTGCCCTGCCACATAAATTAATTGAATGCACTTTTTACCTTTTTACACCAGAATATGCTCAGGGAAAGATTGGGTATTTATTTATTTATTTATTTATTTATTTATTTATTTATTTATTTATTTATTTTACACCAGAATATGCTCAGGGAAAGACTGGATCTATCACTCTATCTATCTATCTATCTATCTATCTATCTATCTATCTATCTATCTATTGCTGGACTAGATGGGTGCTGGACTAGATGGGCCTTGGGCCTGATCCAGCCGGGCTATTCTTATGTTCTTATGGTATGTTCTCAACAGATTTTAACACTCAATAGAAAGATCAATAATTCCAAAAGAACATCTTGCCCAAGAAAAGCAGAGCCCCTCTTGCCCCCTCCCTTACTCTCCACTTACCCTTCTTTCTTCGTCCTTCTCCTCCCTCTTTCTCTCATTCTCTTCCTTTCTTTCTCCCCTCTTCCTCCCTCCCATGCCAAGAGAAAATGTCTTCTGACTTTGTCTTCCTCCTCCTCCCTCTTTTCCTCCTCTCTTCCTCTCCTAGGCTAGCGCTTCACACACAAGAGCCCAACCATGAGGGAGGAGGAGGAGGGGAGAAAAGGTAGTGGCAGAGGAAGGAAGAAACCCAAGGCTTCCACTTCTGAAAGAAGGAAGCAGAGCAAGCATGGGCCAACAGCCTGACACCCCTGCAGTAGAAAGATGAGATGTGGGATTCAGATGGTAATGGCTGACAGAATAATCAAGAGGCTTTACAGAGCTGTAGCCAGCACTCTCTTCACCAATAATGGGTCATGCAAAGCATTGCAGTTAGCACACTTTACACTCCCCCTGCCCATGTTGTTTGATGCTTTGCCTGAAGTCATATATTGCACCTCTAGTTGTAGAATCTGGAACCATTCAATCACCACATAAGCTTGAAACTAATACTTTCAGTTCTGCAATGCTGGAATCCATACATCATGGTCTGATGCTCCACAGCTGTTCATAACCTAGTATATTATGATAGAGATATATTTTGTGGTGTACCTGTGGCCAGCTATAGACAACCAACCTGGTTGGGAAGTCACTGGTGAGATGGACAACTGAACAGTGTTGTACCTTAATAGCTGTGTCCCTTTCCAGTTTGTTTCTCTGAAGTTTGTCACTAGAAGCTCCTGCAGAAAATGGACAAGGAGCAGCAAATGGGAGGTGGAATTGAGGGAGGTGGGAAGAAAGAAAGAAAATGAAGCATAAAACGTGAACAGATTCTGAGAAACAAACTGTTGGTGTCCAAGTGTTGGTGGGGGTGTCCTTTGTTCTTACCAGACTATTTGCTGGAGAGTGTTTGGATCTCATGGGTTTTCTCTGTGCTGTTTATCTATCAAAGGCAAAAATGGAAAACACAGTGGTCTTCTGTGATTTTACTTGCTTGTATAATTTATCAGAGAGTCCACAATAGAGAGACATGACTGCATCTCCTGTTCCTTAAAACTTTAGTACATAGCAGCCATGTAAATATGAAGGCTCTTCAAACGATCAAAATCCTTGATAGTGGTTTGGGGGAAGACAGGGTTGGACCTGGCAGCACGGATCCCTGGAGGCCAGGAAAACCAGTCAAAAACAATGAGCGCAATGCATTGCGGGATTCCCCCAGGAGTTGGGCTCTCTAGGTGCCGAGCATACACACAATGCTGACACCAAGGTTAAGGCCATGCTTGCGCCCTGAACCTGGGCTAAAGGCCAGGGTAAAAAGTCAGGTTAGGAGCCCAGGTTCCCTGTCTGGGCTGCCCTAGCCTGGGTTAGGCTGCTCATGAGAACAGATAACCTCATTGAGTCAGATCAGGACCAGACCAATGTGGGTGGGGCTTTGCTATTTCGCCAAGTTTTGTTTTTCAGATCAATCTCTTTCCCAAAGTTGTTAGTTGCCCTATTAAGATAAATGTATCACATCAGCACCATGGGAGCCACTTTCACTGGGAAAACAGCACCAAGAGAATATATTCCTCCCACCCCACCCCACAACATGATTTGATGTGAATTCCACCCACCTCCATAGAAGCTGTTTGATAAACTATAAAGAGACAGAAAGACAATCATGGATTTCTGTCATCTCATCTAATTAGCCCTGACAAAGCTAAGAAATCTTTCATTACAAAGAAGATATGTTCAGGCACTTCCCCCATAGAAGCCACTGTATATCTTAGAAACCTAAAATATTAGCATTTTCAGTGGTCACTGAGAGTAGAGCTTAAGCTGGGAGTAGGCATTATTTTAACATTTGACATGTGCCATCTAGGTTACTGATGGCTCCTTTATAATGTATTTTAATCTATTGTCACTTTAAGTGACCCAGAAGGGAAATGCTTGACTAACAAGCAGAACGTTGCCAGGTCGAATTCCCGCTGGTATGTTTCCCAGACTATGGGAAACACCTATATCGAGCAGCAGCGATATAGGAAGATGCTGAAAGGAATCATCTCATACTGCACGGGAGGAGGCAATGGTAAACCCCTCCTGTATTCTACCAATAGAAAACCACAGGGCTCTGTGGCCTCCAGGAGTCAAAATTGACTTGATGGCACACTTTACATTTTTAACCCATCTTTAATCCTTGGCATCAGATAGAAATTTGGAGAGAGATCAGATGCAATAATGCTGCTGTTAGATTTGTTCATATTGCCATGTTTATAAGTGAACAATTTGAATAACTTGCTTGTTTTGATAAAATAAAGGCTCATGCCACAAGGTTAGCATTTCTATAAGTACTTGATCATTAAATTGCTAATTCTGCTCATTGACAAAGAATAATAACATGCTAAAATGGTTTTTGCGCATTCATTTTTCTGATGAGACTCTATATCCCTTGTGGGGGTACATTTCTGACATTGTTTTTTCCTTGTTGTTGACTGAATTATTTTCTTTGTGTATAAATATCCCCTGTGGCATTGTTCATCAATTTAGAACACAGTTTTTATGCTTACAAACAGTCTATTTTTGTTCAGGTAAGTTTGAGCTTCTCTTTAAGAAAATGCGGTGAGGTCCCCCACTCTGCCCCCATGAATGTTTATGAATGAATGACCTTGATTTATTTTCTCACTGTATTGAAAGTGAATATATGGATAATAGGTCTGGCATATGTTGTTAATATGACCATTTTACCATGATGCTAAATAGTTGAGCAAGCATTTACGACATAACATCAGTATGAACTTGCATTTTTTTACATTAAAATATGATAGCAAAATGAACTAGCACTTATGACATAACGTCAATAGGTCACTGGCATAATGTTAGTGGCTTACCTGTCCCACTGTGTAATGTAGGCAGTACAAAGCAGCCCGCACTGCTATGGGGTACTAAATCACCTATTGATGCTGCTGCACAAGAGGTAAGTACTGGCAATGCTGACCCTTGCATGACTGTACATTGCTCACTACTTCCATTATTCCCAATGGAAGTTATATGCAACATGCAATCACGCATTTCTGCCTTCCTCGGCAATGTCACCAGGAGCTGTCCCAGACAGTAGGCTTTAACGTGGGTTTACTGAGAGCTTTATTGCAAGTTTGAAGTTGCCCCCCAAACCAATACAAAAAGTGGATTTTTTTTTACCCTGTATATAAATCGAGCTAGCTACACTCTAGTGTGCAATAAAATACCTGAATTGTGTGTGAAGCTCTGCCTGATAGCTCAGAGGGACTTTGGGGTAAATTTAGCTGATATGTGAATGCACCCTCTCCATTCTGGAGGAGATGCAAACGAAAAGCTGGGTATGAAAAACCTCGAGGTGATTTAGAGCCCCATAACAGTGCGAGCAGGTCTACACTGTCCACATTATGCAGTGAGACATGTAAGTAAGTGTTTGTATTATCATCTTTCACAAATAATGTATTGGGACAGAGCTATTTTCTGTCAGTAAGAGTCTGGCCAATGTATTAATCGCTAGTTTCAGTGATGCAGATGTTATTTTTGCCATGCTTCCAATAGCCAAGACCAGGTGCGAACATGCCAACATCTCACACATGAGGAAATCCATGCATGGGTAACAGCTTAGTCATCATTTCTTATTAAATCAAACTTGGCTAGAATTTTCTACCACAACTGAATTATTCTTTATGGACAGTTTTATTGTACATTTTTGCTTCAGTAAATATGTTACATATTTGCTTACTGAGTAAAAGTTTCATATGGACAGGGCCTTTTCAGTTGTGGCCCTTCAGCTTTGGAATGCCCTCCCTGAAGAGCTTCGCCATGGTCCCTCCCGCAGAGTTTTTAAAAGACAACTAAAAACACACCTTTTAAATGAAGCTTTTTAATGCTCCATCTTTGGTTATATCTGGTAGGTTCTTTAGTTTTTAGTGTTTATAATTCATAGTTTTTAGCTTTTAAAATAACTTTTAATTTGAACTTAATACTGATTGTGGTTTTTAACCTGACTTTTTAACTTGTTTACTCAGTTTGGTTGATTTTATTACTTTTATTGTATAGTGTGTCTATTTTATTGTTGTGAGCCACCTTGAGCAGTATTGTACTGGAGGGGCAGGGTATAAATATTTTAAATAAATAAATAAATAAATGTTAAATATGTAGAAATATATGTTTCATAGTAAGAGGCTTTAACTGACCTGTTTATCAATCTAGCCTTTTAAAAAAGCTGGGCAGTGGCATGATTTGACCAAAGGTAGAGTGGGTCAGGGGGTAGGGGCTTCTGGATTTAATTGAGGCTTGCCCTCCTTTTCCCCACACAAGAAGTAGGTGATTAGCACTTCCAAGGTTTTTTTCTCTTCTTCATGCAATTGTCTGGATCAGAACCATGGCAGGAGCAGAGTTTCACCCCCACCCCCCACACACACACGCACCAATGTCACAGCTCCAGTCCTGGTTGAGCCTCTCACAGCTACTTAAAAAAAAACTTTTTAAAAAAACAAAACAAGCACAAAAGTACTAGTAAATTCTTGTGAAGTTTGGCCCTTAGCTTTCAGATACTTCTCCTGCCCACTCTGGCAAGGTAGCTCAAAAGGCAGGCATGCAGAAGATTTATAGATAAGTAAGAATATTATTACAGAAGGTGTATTTATTACACGACTGACTGGGCAGATGGGTGGGGAGGTGCGGGGAAGGCTTCATAAACCTTGCCCCCCCCCAGATGATCATGCTGTGCTTGATGGGAGTGCGGAGCACACTCCCACATGATCAGTGCTGCTCCATGGTAGCAGGGTAGATCATTCTGAGGCCAGGACTTCTTGTCCTGGCCTCCAGGTATCCCACAGTGCACTGCACACCAAGCAGTGGGATTCCCCCAGGGGACAGAACTCCAGGCCCCCATCTCTGTGTCAACAGGAGCTGCAAGCAGCCCACGCTGACACATTAACCTGGCAGCAGGGTTAAGGGCATGCCTGTGCCCTTAACCTAGACTAAGAACCAGGCTTTGGCACTGAATTTGGTGCCACCACACTGCCAGGATTTGCATGGATCCTAGCAGTCCACATGGGCCTGGGCTTGGTTGCTCATGAGAACAGCCTCAATGTGTTTTTAAAGGTTACCAAACCCCACCGGATTCCCATGTGGGAGCATAAATTATACATCTGCATACATAAATAGTGTTTTTTCTCAGTAGCTGTATTGTATTCCGCTCTGCCGCTCTGCAATTTACTTTATGTCATCTTGTGAAGTTTAGAGCCACTAAGTAAATGCTCTTAAAGAGGGTAAGACAGACAGACACAATCTGTATTGGTGTGGGATGCTGTTATTATCATGCTAAGAACATCCTGATTGAAAAGTAGCTGAAGACACTCCTCGCTAGCCATATTAGTTAGGCCTTTCAACACCCATCTGCTGTTCTCATTGTGATCACATATCCAAAATAATGGAAGGGCAGGATGCCAGGGTGCAGAGCTGCCAATAATAGAACAGCTGTGAAAAATATGTAGCCTAATACAATATACAAACCTGAAAATATTAGGTACCCCAGTGGACTGTCACTTACTCTGTGCAAACACATACTGTGAAAATAACATCATTAAAGACATTAGTCATTCTGTGTTCTGTGATTTAAAGAAAAAAATTAACAGTTCAGTGCTTTTTCTGTGTAGCTATATCATCAGATTGTGCAGAGAGGACCTATGCACATGTAGCTTATACATCATAGGCTATGTGCCAGTACTTGAATTATGCAGGGGTGGGGGAGGTAGGGGGTTCATAATGAAATCCAAAATCCCCATCCCTAATCCCCATTCCCATCCCTAATTCCCAGTTTTTGCCAAATCATGCCCCCTGATAGCCTGAAAACAGTAGTTGAGGGACCCATCACAAAAAATAAGGTGGCCAAGCCCCCTTTGCCCCTTTTATAATCTGTTTGGGCACACAATGAGTCTGTGCAGGATTGGGGCCATAGGGAATGAGTCAGCAGCTCTTGAGGACCAGCTGCCCAGATTAGACATCTTTCTGGGCTTATAAAAGGGCTACTGGCCTGTGGTGGTGGGCCCAATACCGGCGGGAGCGCCACTGAAGGGGTGACACCAAAGGGGGTTACCCCTTTGGGGAGCCACCTTGGAGGGCAACAAGGGCAAGGGCCAGGGGTTTTGGTTTTTTTTTTTTTTTTTTTTTTTTGGCTTTCTGTTGTTTTTTAGGTTCTAGATGTTTCAGATGTGTCTTGGTTCGTCTGGGGATGGGGAGACAGGGGGTATATCCACTGACTGTGGGGTGCCTATTCCGGTGGTGGTGGGGAATAGAATAAGTAACGTTGGCAGGTAAGCGAGTCATTGCAGGGGAAGGGAAGTCAGAAATTTATTATTTGTTTCCCCTTCTGGCTGTCCTGCCAGCTCTTTGACCTTGGAGAGCAGTGCTAAACTCCCACAGAACCTCACTTTGCTGCTCTGTAATTCCAGGTCTTTCCAGAATAAGCCTCATCTTGCTCCATTGCAATGCCAGGTAGGTGCAGAATAAAGTTCATATCATCCATGATTTGATTCTGAATGAAGGGACAGATCTAGTATGAATTACAGATACTTGGTTGGGGGAGGCTGATGGCCCAGTCTGTTCCCAGCTTCTCCCTACAGAGTATTCTGTTGAGCAGCAAGGGAGGGGACGTGGGTGGGGAGGTAGAGTGGCTGTGGTCTATAAGAATAACTGCTCCCCGACTAGGATCCCTGTGGAAGTGTCTGACCATATGGAATGTGTGTATCAAAGTTTGGGGACCAGGGATAGACTGGGACTTCTTTTGGTATGCCAATCGCCCCACTGCCCAATGGAATCCTGAACTGAGCTGACGGACATGGTCTCAGGTTTGGTGTTAGAGTCCCCCAGGCTTGCGGTGCTGGGGACTTCAATGTCCACTTTGGGACCAATTTGTCTGGAGAGGCTCAGGAGTTTGTAGTGGCCATGATAACTATGGGCCTATCACAAAGGCTCTCAGGACTGATGCACATTGCAGGTCACACACTTGATCTGTTCTTTCACTCTGATCAGGGTGGTGTTCCGTGGCGGGGGGGACTCCTCTGATTTCCCCATTTTCATGGATGGACCACCATCTGGTTAAGATTGGACTCACAGTCACACCCCACCTTCACAGGGGTGAGGGGCCCATTAGAATGGTCGACTGGAGAAGGTTATTGCATCCGATAGGGTTCCAAGAAGCTTTGGAGGGAATTAGTGTGTGCTCTGGTGGTGATCCTGTTGATGCCCTAGTGGAGAATTGGAACAGCAAACTCACCAGGGCAGTAGACATGATCTCTCCTAAGCATCCTTTCTGACCCACTTCAAAATTGGCCCCTTGGTATAAGGAAGAACTATGGGGGCTGACATATCACAACATAGAGCAATTTGAAGATCTATGATCTGGCAATACGTGCGGCAAAGAAGCAATTCTTTTCAGCCCGTACTGCATCTGCAAACATCCAGCGGAGTTGTTCAGGGTTGTGAGAGAGCTAGTAAGTGCCCCTCCTCCCTTGGATCAGAATTTAGAACAATATATTACCCCCTGTGACGTATTTAATGATATTTGATAAAATCTCTCGTATTTGGGCCAACTTAGATTTAGACCCCACAATTACTGCAGTGTCTGAATCGGAGGTGTCCAGCGACTCCTCTTATGTGGTCAGGCTGGATCAGTTTCAGTTTGTGACTTGTGAGGATGTGGACAAGCTGCTTGTAGCGATGAGGCCTACCACCTGTTCTCTTAACTCTTGCCCGACATGGCTAATACTATCTGGCAGGGAGGTTGTTGTAGAAGGCCTAGTAGAGATAATAAATGCTTCTCTGAGGGAGGGCAGGATGCCTCCTTGTCTTAAGGAGGCAATTATTAGACCACTTCTGAAGAAGCCTGGCTTGGATTCCTCAGAGTTGAGCAACTATAGGCCTGTCTCCAATCTCCCGTGGCTGGGCAAGGTAATTGAGAGGGTGGTAGCCTCCCAACTCTAGGCAGTCTTGGATTATCTAGACCCATTTCAGACCAGCTTTTGGGTGTGCTATGGGGTGGACACTGCATTGGTCAACCTGATGGATGATCTCCAATTGGGAATTGACAGAGGAAGTGTGACTCTGTTGGTCCTTTTGAATCTCTTAGCAGCTTTCAATACTATTGCCCATAGTATCCTTCTGGAATGTCTGAGGAGATTGTGGATGGGAGTCACTGATTTGCAGTGGTTCCACTCCTACCTCTTGGGCAGATTCCAGATGGTGTCCCACTGGGATTATTGTTCTTCAAAAACTGAACTTCAGTATAGTGTCCCTCAGGGCTTCATATTGCCTCTGATGTTGTTTAACATCTACATGAAACCGCTGGGAGAGATCATCAGGAGATTTGGTGCAGGGTGTTATCAGTATGTAGATGACACCTTTTCTCCATTTCAACATCACCAGGATAAGGCATAATGTCCCTAAATGCCAGCCTGGAGGCAATGATGGGCTCGAGGAGAGGTAACAAACTGAGGTTGAATCCAAATAAGATGGAGGTTCTTATTGTGCAGGGTCGGAACTTGGGAGAGAATTTTCATCTACCAGTTCTGGATGGGGTCACTCTTCCCCAGAAGGAACAGCTATGCAGTCTGGGGGTGCTTCTGCACACAAACCTCTCCCTGGTGTACCAGTTTGTGGCTGTGGCCAGAGGTGCCTTTTATCAGCTTCGGCTGATATGCCAGTTGTATCTGTTTCTTGAGATAAATGACCTCAGAACAGTAGTACATCTTCTGGTCACCTCCATGCTTGATTACTGCAATGTGCTCTATGTGGGGTTGCCTTTGTACATAGTCCAGAAACTGCAGTTGTTTTGTAATGCAGCAACCAGGTTGGTCTCAGGGTCACCTCGGAGAGACCATATCATTCCTATCTTAAAAGATATACACTGGCTGCCGATAGGTTTCTGGGCAAAATACAAGGTTCTGTTTATAACCTATAAAGCACTAAACAGCTTGGACCCTGGGTATTTAAGAGAACACCTTCTTCGGTATGAACCACACTGCCCATTGAGATCATCTGGAGAGGTTAGTCTGCAGTTTCCACCAGCTCATCTGGTGGCTACTCAGGGATGGGCCTTCTCCATGGCTGCCCCGAGGCTTTGGAATACACTTCCTGCTGAAATAAGAGCTTCCCCATCTCTTACAATCTTTTAAAAAGGCAGTCAAGACACATTTGTTTAGCCAGGCTTTTAATTAGATATTGTTTTAACTGTGTTTTTAATAGTTTTAATGTTTGAATTTTGATTGTTGTAATGTTTCAATCTTTTAATCTGTTGTTTTTCTTGTTTTGTTGTGAACTGCCCAGAGACTTGTGTTTTGGGTGGTATACAAATGTGTTAAATAAATAATCCAGTCAGTGCATGGCCACCAGGAGTGAGGCTAGTAGGCACTATCTTTTCCCCTTTCTCTGTGTTTATTATCCATGCAGAGGATTCTGCCTGCACAAGACATGAGCTTACAACAGTTTTAAATTTATACTTAATGTTGATGTGGTATTTTTTTAAAAGGAGGTGTTGATCTTTCAGTATTGATGTTCCTGTCTTCTTATCTAATGGAAGCTTTTCTTAGGGAAAACTATATAAATAAGTTATCAGGAGAAGTCTGTGGGACCCTTCATCAGCAGTAATATTGATGCGATTACAGACCATACATAACTAATCTCTAAAAGGGCTGGTTTAGACATCCTGCTGGTCTTGGGAAATAATGTCCCCATGGTACATTCCTTCCCCGCCACCAATATGTATCATTTATTTAACTCGCCATATGAGCCAAGCCAATCATGTTGTTCACTATTGAGCTTTTGTATTGGATCATTGTCATTCAGCAGCAATAACATGTGATAATGCTTAATAACATGTGTTTTTACTTGCTAATATATCTCATCTTTTTTTTTAAAAAAATGCTATTAATTAGTTGGATTCTGACCTAATATCAGACCAGACTATTAAACTACATTTTCAAGTATATACTATGAGAACCATGAGAGTGGAGCCTTTCTTTCATCAACAGGAAACAAAAGATTGCACTGCCAAGCATACTTATTTGGAAACAAGTCCTAGTAAGTATGTATTATCATGTTTACCTGACATCCCTATTAAAATTCCAAATGTGCAAGATTCCTTAATCATCAGTTCAAACCTCCCTAATTAGAATGTTCTCATTAAAATAATTAGTCCCTCTCCTGAAGGGCTAATCCATTGATCTGCAATATTTTCATGTTAAGCCTTGCACTAATGCCCTTCCCAGATGAAGGTCTGTCAGTATTAAAGGATCTTGTGTGAAATGCTGATTAAAGAGATTTCTGCTTTTGTTTGTAATATTCATTATGAATAGATTGGAATAACAATCATACTACTTTTTGATATGCCACCTTTCATCCCTATAAAGAGCTCTACAAATGTATATTTATAATGGGCTTTTGTTAGTAACACGCCTTCATGTTATATTAAGTTTGACATACACACAGAGCTGACCAACTTCATCCTATATGAGCAGAATTCTGATTATGCGTTTCCAGCCCCCTTTCAAGCATGCCAGGGCACTTTCACTCCCATTGGGGGAGTCATCTCAACTGCCCCTCCACAAGCGATTGTAAGGCCTGCTCGGCTCAATTTTATATTAAATAGATGTATGGATAGATTAACCACATTGTATTGAATAGATGCTTGACATGAGTTTTGGTTGACACAATTTAGGCCCTGGTCTTGACTCCTATGAGTGAAGGCCAGGTTCCTCTGTTGCAGCAAACTTTCCATGCTGTCAAGGGCGGCCCCCACATAGTGCCTTTGTCTCATATTAGTGAAAGTCGGCCTGTCGGCTTGGACACACTTCCTCATTTTTCAATATCTCAGATCGAAACTGGCCAGGGCTTGATGTTCCATTGGGAGGAGGGGTCATTTGGCAAGAGGAACCTTGTTCCTCTTTCGCATCTCCCCTGGCCGATGACATCTTCCCTAGCCAATGGTGTAAAATGTCAAATGGAACGGGTTAGCCGTGGGTCATCAATGGTCAGGACTCCTCTATCTGGCCAATCACCGTCGGGTGCGTGGGCAGATAGGGTGGGGTACTTAGGACCCTGATCTGGAGCAAGAGGGGGTCGGTGGGACCAGTGGATGCAAGACCATCCGGGCTCTCTCCCTCAGGGAGGGTGGCTCAGGCACACCACAGGAGGAGGAAAGGAGGAAGTTGATCTGGTCAATCAATTTGATGGCACCTAGCATCAGGCAAAAAGAGGAACAAGTCGAGGTTCCCTTGGGGGTATGGTATACAGTATCTCGAGGCTGTTAGTTTTTTGTCTGCTTTGTGTGAGAGAGGTGATTTTGCTGCATGCTGTGATCCGTCTGAATATTGGTAAGAAAATAAATCTGTTTTGATTAAATATAATCCCTTCACTTCTCCTCGTGTCTTCTTGGGTATTGGGATTCTTGACAGCCAGTACCATCAAAAGAACCCAGTGAATGTGAGGATTTTTGGAGCCCTCATTCATTCCTGGTTGCAGGAGTTTTGGGGTGACAAAAATCTCTTACACGATTCAAATTCTACTTTAAGTAGTATTTCAATCATGTAAAGGGATGGTTAGATGACCCCACCACCACCCTGCAGACACACACAATTAGGCAGAAAAATAACAGGAAGTGGGCAGGATGTTAACGCTCACAGCCCTAATCACGTGGGATGGAGCTGTCCAGAGCATATCATCCAAACCCACAATCAGTTATTCTTGGGAAATAACACCATTCAAAATTCAGTCTCAGTCTATTTTATATCTTCACAGAAGTGTATTGAAGTCTGAAGTTAGTTAAAATAAAGGAAAACATACAGGGAAGATACCTTGTTTCATCTCTTTTCTAGGCTTAGATTATCTCTGATTACCAAAGCAGATTGCAGAATTCCCTACAAATATAAGTGACATGAATGAAACAAGAAATAGATTGGTTACAAGTTCTTTTCAGATGTCTAGGGAATGGATGGAGGGGTAGTTTGGATTTCTGCTCCCAAACTCTACATGTACATCTGATAATTAACACAGAACTAAGGTGTGTTGAGCCTGTATACATGTAGACCCACTCAGCACAATCTCTAACCTGCATTGCACTAAGACAGAAAAGCCAGTTCTTTCTGCTTTGTGCTGACTAAAAAACATATGAAGACAACATTTTGTTTCAGTCATTTCTGTTGAAGTTCTTTTGTTGTGATAATGCTTCCACTCAATCCTAATTAGATCCAGCTGTTCTTTCTCTAGTAATCAATTGCTCCCAGTTATTTCCCAAGCTCTCCTGTGGAAAACTTTGCTTTGCTGCATTCACTCTTCCAGTACCAAATGCAGCTTAGTAGGTAGTAGTATAATAATGTCACTATCACCACCTGCAGATGGGCTTATGTGACCATGTAACACTGGTGGCATTCACTTAAGACTCATAATACCTGTTTCTCCTTTCTTTGGCAGTGTGGCTAGGAACAGTTTAATAACCCTTAGTGACTACCTGCTGGTGGTGTGTATTTTTGTAAATGTATGCACTTCTCTAAAAGAAGAAAATGGGGGGATCCCTATGAGGGTTCTGCACAGAGAGCAGGCTTGGCCAAACCCGCTCTCCCCGCACACGATTGGGTGTCTAGCCCTGGTTGGCCAGATCAGCTGCCCACACGATTACTGGCTCCCTCACATTAGTGTGCGGGTTCTCCTTGTGAGTCACCATGATGTGGAGCTTCACCACGGTGACACACGATTGAAAAAATGGGATTAAAAAATAGACCCACCAGGAATGACTGCATATTGAAGCAACAGTTAAAGTAAGCTGGAGGTAGCTGGCAATGAAGCAATAGTTAAACAGGGTGGTTTTTTCTTCTCAGATTTGAATAGACAAATAGTAGATTGATAAATTGATAGATTTAGGCATGAATGGGGGAGGGATAAATCAAGACTGCACAAGAAGGTCTTGAAAAAGACAACTCTGGGTCCTAATGTTCCTAGAAACATACCAAACAGGAGTCCTGAAAAGTAAAAATGTGCTAAATAAATAATAAATAAATAAATAAATAATAATAAAAGGGGTCTCAGAGTGAAAAAAAATCTCCACACACAGCTAATTTTTAATGAAGTATTTAGTCTCTTTCATTTTATCCAGCAGAGACTAATTCTTATTTTTGTTATTGTTATGATTATTGTTATTTATATACTGCTTTTCATTTTAAAAAGTTCTCAAAGTGGTTTACATAGCAAAAAGAATGAAGGAGCCCAGTTTGTTTGTTTGTTTGTTTGTTTATATATTTATTTATATTTGACATATTTTTATATTGCCCAAAACTTACGTCTCTGGGCAGTTTACAACAAAATAAAATAAGTGACAACAGAAAAGTTCAAACATTAGTTAAAACAAACAGATGACAACAGAAAAAATTTAAAATTGTTAAAATAAATGTCAGCAAAAAAGCTAAAACATTACAACAATTTAAAACAATCTTTTAAAACAATGTTAAAAATGTTTAAAACAATGCTTTGCAGTGGTTCTGCTCCTATCTCTTGGGCAGATCCCAAATGGTGGAGCTTGGTGACAGTTGCTCTTCTAAATGAGAGCTGTTATATGGAGTCCCTCAGGGCTCCATTCTTTCACCAATGCTTTTCAATATCTACATGAAACCGCTAGGTGAGGTCATCAGGAGATTTGGTGCTAGGTGTTATCAATATGCTGATGACACCCAAATCTACTTCTCTCTTTCACCTGCTTCATCAGAAAATGGTGTTAATTCCTTAAATGCCTACTGACAGACAGTAATGGGCTGGATGAAGGATAACAAATTGAAGCTGAATCCAAGCAAGACAGAGGTGCTCATTGTAGGGGCTCAGAATCTGAGGGATGAGTTAGATCTCCCTGTGCTGGATGGGGTTACACTCCTCTGGAAGGAGCAGGTAAGCAGCTTGGGGGTACTCCTGGATCCAGACCTCACCTTGGTATCTCAGGTGGAGGCTGGGGCCAGAAGTGCTTTTTATCAGCTTAGGCTGATTTGACAGCTGCGTCCATTCCTTGAGGAGGATGACCTCAGAACAGTGTTTCAGCAGCTGGTAACCTCCAGGCTTGACTACTGTAATACGCTCTTTGTGGGGCTGCCTCTCTACATAGTTGGGAAACTTCAGTTAGTTCAAAATGCACCAGCCAGGCTGGTCTCCGGGACAACTCGGAGAGACGATATTAAGCCTGTTTTGAAACAGCTGCACTGGCTGCTGATATGTTTCCAGGCAAAATACAAAGTGCTGGTTATTACCTTTAAAGCCATGAATGGCTCAGGTTACCTTAGAGAGTGCCTTCTTCAGTCTGATCCCCACCGCACGCTAAGATAATCTGAGGAGGTCCTGCTCCAATTGCTACCGGCTGGTCTGGTGGCGACCCACAGGCGGGTCTTCTCTGTAGTGCTCCTAGATTGTGGAATGTGCTCCCTGCAGAAATCTGTAATTTGAATTCTTTATTGGCATTTAGGAGAGCCCTAAAGACCTACCTGTTTGTCCTGGCCTTCCAGGGTTTTTAAATTGTTTTAATGTGTTTTTAATATATCGTGTTTTTTTATAAGGCTTTGAATTGTTTTATTTTTTAGCTGCTTTATTGTATCTTAAATTTTTTATTGCCGATCATTGATTGATTTTAACTGTTTCATGATATTTGTGAACCACCCTGAGCTATTCTGTAAGGGTGGTCTAGAAATCGAGCAAATAAACAATAAATTAATAAAGTTATTAAAACAGTATTTAATTAAAAGTCTGAGTGAATGTGTCTTTAAAGTATTTTAAAAATTCTTAGAGATGGGGAGGATCTTATTTCAGGAGGAAGCACATTCCAAAGCTTTGGGGCAGCAGCAGAGAAGGCCTGTCCACAAGTAGACATCAGATGAGCTGGTGGAAACTCCAGACAGACCTCTCCTGGTGATCTCAATGGGCGGTAAGGTTCAAGATGAAGAAGACGTTCTCTTAAATACCCAGGGCCCAAGTTGTTTAGGGCTTTATTGGTTATAAGCAGCACCTTGCATTTTGCCTGGAAACTTATTGGCAGCCATTGCAGCTCTTTCAATACAGGAGTAATATGGTCTCTCCGAGATGACCCAGAGACCAACGTGGCTGCTGCATTCTGAACCAGCTGTAGTTTCTGGACTACATGCAAAGGCAGCCCCACATAGAACGCATTGTAGTAATCCAGTCTGGAGGTTACCATCATATTTTCTGAGATCATTTATCTCAAGAAACGGATGCAGCTGGCATATCAGCTAGCGTATCAGATGATAGAAGGCACCCCCAGACTGCATACCTGTTCCTTCTGGGGAAGTGTGACCCCATCCAGAACAGGCAGATCAAACTCATCTCCCGGGTTTCAACCCCATACAATGAGTACCTCTGTCTTATCTGGATTCAGTTATGCCACGTCTGCGCAATGCAGTCCAAAGCAGGAGCTCCATTGCCCCAGCAAGGAAAGAGAATTTCAGCTGAACCAGAAAGAAGTGGAGTGATGGACCCATTGCTAAAATGACTGGTGAGCAATCCCTTCCCTCATGAATCCTTGCAGGTCTTCTTGGAGGACAAAGAAGGATGTGCAGCAGGTGGGTCCATATTTCAAGACAGAGTCAGGGCAACATCACCTATAGCATGGCTAGTGACACAACTCCTAAGAACAGAGAACAAGTAAAGAATAGGGTTATGGTCTTCATACATATGGGACTCTCCCATTCTTTAAATTCTGAGGCCAAAGACCAGGACCAGGACTGGTTTAGGACCTTCATGCAGAGGATAAAACCTATAGTAAGTCATTCTGCAGTAAGAGTGGTTAGAGCTGTGATACATGAATACATTAATATTTTACTACTTCTACTACCACTACTACTACTACTACTATGATGATGGCAACTACTATGAGTACAACAAATATTTATATACTGTTTTTCAACAAATGTTTCCAAAGCGGTTTACATAACGGAGGGGCATGATATTTAAATACAGTCCAGTTTCTACCGAAGTGAGCTAGACCAGTTGCAATAAGATAATTCACCCTGAAAGGCTAGTTCCTAGCATAGTAGTCTGCAAAGCAGTTACAACATCAGTCAGAAAACCACATAAACTTGAGCTGTGTATGAACTTTAAACCTTCTGCAAACATGACTTGCTAAATCTTCTGTGAATATATTAGCACAAATATGCTTTTTTTCTTCTTCATATGAGGTGACTTCTATGAAGATTATATGGCACAGGCTTTATGGGATTTTTGCCATCATAAATATATCCATACTTGCTTTCTTGCATTATTCTAGTCCTAGGGGACTTATTTCCTAAGGGAATAAGTAGAATTATTCTAGAAGCTAAGGGATATCAGTTAACACTTAAAGCTGAATGCTGTCTCAATAAATAGCTTACATAAATCAGCTTGAAATGCCTATGAAGATGCTACTCTTTTCTCACTTACTAACCAGAACACTGAAAAGGTGGGAAGATTATAATGATAAAACTTTAAACCACTACAACCAGAATGCCATTTTCTATTTTCAATCTGAACAAGATCACCTTTGTTGCAATATTTCTAACTGTGGCAATTATATTTGGATAATAGGTATTATACAATATTATCTAAGATGTTGCCTCCATTTGGCAACATAATATTTAACCATTATTTTTGTGCGTCATCCAGTGTTCTTTTTTGATACAAAAGTAACCATTGGGGGGGAGTGAAAGAGTCCATAGCAAAATCCTAAACTTGCCTCTTTCATGCATGTTCTCATGCTCCTAAATGCTCCTGTTTCCCTGTTCTGCTGCTGTGTCATTTTTCCCTTGAAAGTATTTTCACTGCATGACCCTAGACAATCAATGAACATGATGGTGTCATAGACTCACATGGCTAATCAGAGTCAGGTATGTTGGAGATTTTATTGCACAATTTCTGTTATTAGCAGTAGCTATTGATAAGGAGAGCTTTGACTTGACCAAACATTTGTATATGTTTGAATAGAGATTAATAGAAATGTAGACCTCTGTACTCAAAAGTGACCTTGCAGAAATTTGTGAGTCAGAAGCTGTCTGAGCAGGAAATTTCATAAGTAAAGCAAACAGGTAGTGAATTAATGTAGGCTACTAGCTAAACGATGAGGAGATTTCAAATGGATACAGGGCGGGCTGTGGGGGGGGGCACAGACATGTATGTATGTATTATTAGAAACATTTGATAAACTGCCCACTCCGAAGACTCTAGGCGGTGTACAAAAATATGCAAAACAAGACAGCATTAAAATTACATTCTAAATAAAACTAAAGTAACTAACAGAAAAGGAAAAGGAAAAGGGTGGGGGAAGCAAATAGGTAAACTACAGGGTAAAAGCCTGGCAAAAAAGAAAAGACAATCTTGCAGATTGTCATAGTGGAACAACAAAATCAGGGAAATACTTGGGACCCAGCTGTGTAAAATGCTTGTGACTAGGTGAGAGGTCCAATGAGAAGAAAGTAACTAGCTATGACCATTGAAGGGGTAGAAAAATATTTTTTTTAGATTGTGCAGGGTCCTCAGATTTCACTGGAAGTCCAAGCACCTTCAGCCAGCTGAATTACCTTGTTTCTGCTGCATTCATTCTTTGGTTTGTGGTGAGTCCTAATAAACTGTTTGTGGGGGAACAGTAAGAATCTGATCATTTTCTCGGGAGTCATCAAAGTAAACACCTGAACCAAAGTTTCTCTTCTGTGGTTCTGGCTAATCCCAGAGAGATACACTTAAATTCTTTAAATAAAATATCACAATGTGACAGTGTTGCTGAGAACAAAATAAGCTTCCCCATTGTTCTCACAGTGAATGGGAAGAGAGAAGGCATCCCCATTGCTCAGACAACAAGTTGAAGTTCTTGTCTTGTTGCATTGTTCTGGTTCTGTTCATTATCCACCAGTACTGTGCTTCAAAATCCCAATTCAGCTCTAGTTCCATGAAATTAGCTAGCAAGCCAATCTGAGCATGGAGATGTTCATTCACATTCTGTTCCAAGAAGTCAACAACACATAACTGAATGGGGGCACAGAAGTGTCAGCTTGATTACCTCAACCTATGGGATACCTTTCTTCTTTCCCATCCCTGTCCCCTGAGATTAATTGTGTACCCTTTTGTGAATAAGTATGAACAATTGAAAAAAGGTGGGAGCATATTTTGCAGAAACAAAAATGTTAGCAAAATGTACTCCCTTCCCCTGTTTTGGCTTGGTACTAGTTGTTTTCCTTCATTTGTCCTTCAGTGAAACTGAACATTCTTGACAATATGGACATTATGGAAATGCTGACCTGGGACACTGTTTTCATAATGGATATCTCTGTTAATTTAAGACATCTTCCTCTTAACTCAGCAAAGCAATACATCTTCATTAATGAAGGAACACTTTGTGTCTGTCAGAGTTGAATTTGGATCTCCTGGGGTTCCTTCCACTGATTTTCTATATTTTATTATGGCTATTTGCTCTATTTTTGTCTTTGTTTTGTTTTGGACAAAATATTCTTTGTGTGTCTCACATGCTCAGTCTTAAATTATGTATAATGCAATTGTTTCAGACACCTATTGCTTAATCAAATTGATATTTTTCTAACAAAAGTGTTGTACTGGATTTTCCCACTTCATAAGTCAACTTTATAGTCATCTCCTTATGGCTATTTATTAATCTCACTTAATTTGGTATATTTTAGAATTCTGTATCCAAATATTGTCTCTTCTTAATTTGGCCATGTAAACAATTCCCTTGGTAGTAATGATGGGCTGCATTCACACTTCACTCATAACCATGGGTCCAATGGACCTGCAGCTCCAATACCTCCACACCACCCACTCTCCAGTACTCATTCAGACAACAAGAAGAGCATCATCGCTGCAGTGAGCAAGAGATTTCCCCTTATTTTTCCCTTTTCATATGAGATGAATCAACTCTAGTCCAGCTGAATGCGGCCTCCAGTGCTGCATTTGGATGGAATGGTGGCTCCATGAACCCTTGGTTTTGATCAGTGAAACTCACTACAAACAGAGAGTTCAAACTGGAGTCTCCTAAGTGAAACCTTGGGCCGCACAATGGACAGGACTGGAGTTGCAGGCATTTGGATATAACAGTAAGGAAACCGCAGGTCCCTGCAACTTTGATTCCCTGTTATGTGTGAATGAGGCCACTCTGAAGCTGTTGTCACTGTGGTTCTCATGCATTACTTAGTAACACATTTGTTTCATTGAGTAGACCTTTGACACAGAGCTACAGCCAATTTTGGCTCTCTCGGTAATGTATCTATATAATACATGCTCACTCATTTTTGGTTTTTTAAAAAAGATTTTGAAGTTTAAAATCTTGGGTGAATACATAAAGCTGATATATGAAGTGGGCCAACTGTACTTTTTGAGAGCTGAATATCTTCTAACAACTAAGCAATACTACCAATTTGAATTCCATTGACTTTCTGCCTACTGAAGCACTAAATTAATGTCCAGATTTGCTACTGTAAAGACTGCTATGTTCTCTTTTACATCTGCTCCCTTACAAGGGGCTTTGTGCTTTTTGTGCTGGAGATAGAACAGCGTAAATGGCTGGATTTTTCTAAAAATGAGGTTACAGGGATTATTGTTCCTTTTACATCCTACAAGCCCTGGATGCAATCTCATCATTGCCTAGCATCTAGAGAAGCTAATCAACATGAGTCTGAAGAATTCTGCCTGATTCCATCTTGTTATATAATGTCGACCTTTTGAGCCATTTCACAAGACCCAGCTCCTCTCCCACTCTTTTGATTTTCTTCCCATGAAGCCAGATGAAGATTTCTGAAGAACTCAAAAGCTAGCTGCTCAAGAACTTGTGTCATTTTGGCTGATCCTAATGCAGGTATTACTAGATTGTGACTTAGATTTTTTCCCCAAAATTCCTGTCTCTGATGGGTCAGAAGAAAAGACAGATATGATTTTTCACCTTCACCTTCCTTCTCTGTCAGTTCTATTTGACCCTCCATTAACAGCTTGTCTTCTCCACATACACCTTTGCCACTACTCAGGAGAAAAGCTATTTGTGTCACACACACCACTTGCATGCCAATAGGAATCATGGGCAAATATTAACATAATCAATTTGCCTTTGACCTGCCTGACTTGACTTGGAGTTTTCTAAGAACAACATAGCTATTAATGTTATGTATACATTGTTAATTTCTTCTTCTGTAAAATGTGAACTGCAAGGATTCCTAGATCCTCAACTTTCCAGAGTTTTGTATAATTAGTTCAAAAGTGCTTGGGATAATTGTATAGCATTTCTAGGCAATTAAATATTGCATAATTAATATTTCCTCAAGTAATATTACATATAGCTTCCTGAACAGAGGTAATTGTTCAGTTTTAAGTTTATGTCCCTTCAGCCACCCACATATCACCCACACACCTCAACACAGCAAATATTACACAACAGACCAGGGGACAGAATAATCTAACAACCACTGTGATATGTATATGGAACACAGCTTGTCCCACGTAATCAGATTATAAAGAAAATAAAAGGCATCAAGGAAGTTCTGAACAGACAGGGATGGTCAGAGGCAAATAATTTGCATGACAATGGGCATGTAATTTATTGCTGCCTTTTAAAAGAGAAGAGATGGAATTGGAAACAGGGTTGTTGTACTGAAGAGAACCAGTGTGAAAACTGAAGGAACAAGGCATTTCCATCTGTATTACAAACAGACCAGCAAGCGCAGGGCTGGCATCTTTTGTTCGTTTTAAAAAGGGCTTATTGGGCTGGGGTAACCATGTTAGATACCATTGCACACCACTGCTTTCTTGTCACTGTGATGGTATACGAATTGGGAATGTAATATTAGAGAACATAGAAAAGAATACTACGACTTCAGAGGGAGGCTGTGTGTGATGCTTAAAAGACAAAATTGAACACATACAAAGAGTGGGGCCGGGAGAATAGAATCAATGACCAAATTCAGATGAAATAGGAAATCAGAGGTCCCTTCACCTCCAGTTTCTAAAGCCGCACATCTGAATTTGACAAACTGGAGCTAAGGGCAAAAAGAGACCTGCAGTTTCCCTTGCCAAGCTCCACTCAGATCTTTCAGTCAGAGTGGAGTTTTGCCACCCTTAACGCCAGTTTTGCAGTGCCAGTGTTACATCTGAATGCTGGCAGTTTGGGCCCCACAGAAACAGAGTTGAGGGAGGAAACTCCTCCTTCACTCTGGCCCGATTGACTGTCTGGGCTGTTCTTCTGTCAAGAAGGTAGCCCATACCGCCAGCAACTCCAACTCTCTGCAGTCTCCCTGTTATCCAAACGCGGATGGAGAGTGGGGGGAGGGGAGAATGGAACCACGGTTCCATTGGACCCATGGTTCTGCATTATGCCTGAACTGGGCCAATCTGTGTAAAGAAAATAGTAGCACATCTTATGAGAAGCACAGATAAATTCCAGTACATATTATTGCTCCCGCCCATGTAATAATGGACTGCAATACATATTAGAGTATCTATACATATTTACTTTTAGCTGAATTAAAAAGAAAGTTACAGATTAGCAAAAGGAGGAGCAGTGGGATGCTGGACATGAATATGTCTCAACTAGTTCTAGAATGAAATAAATTTGCTCATCCCTAAATTTAATGACTGACTCACATACAACAGTATGAAGTTTTAAATCAGAAGATGTCATTTCTCACCAATAAGTGAGATCTGGGCATCTACCTGTTTAGTTTGTTCTGAATTTGAAGCATCATTGTTAAGAGTTAATAACAGCAACAACAGAAAAAGACATTGAGATACAGCATGATTTAAAGAACATAATTTGTTTATGTTGCTATTATTGCCCCCAGTATTTGAATAAAAGCTTGAAGCCCTTAGACACTTTAAAAATCGATGCAAACTGCTTGTTTCTCAGAGAGACTGTCATACAAGACAAGTCTGTGTTATTAATGAGCCACAGTCCCAGATAAACCACCAAGAAACCTATATCTCCATTTAGAAGGAAAAAATATATTTTAATTTGTAAAAGTGATGGCATGCTGTAAATATAATGCTATAAAATTTAGAAGTTGCTATTTATATTAACAGATCTATCTTCAGTCTGAATCTGGCAGTGTGATTTGACAGAATATTGCAGGTTCCTAGTGAGAAGTCAGATTACTTATCCTGGTAGCTGATTCGAGATGAGTCAGAGCTCACATGATCAAGAGGTACAAGGTTCTGTCCACTAATCTGGTTGCTTGTTGGAATTCTCCTCACAGACACAACCTGTTTAGTCTCAGATTTACAATACTGAAGATTGGAACACATATAACCAAGGGTGCAATGAAAATTAGTCAGCCCACCATGGCATACAAGTAATTTTAATAGCAGAAAAGGTTTCCTAGAACTTTATTTTCATAATTTAACACATGTAATTATTTTTTAAAAATGGCTCCAGTAAAAACAGGACAAGGGCAGTTTAAAATGTATAAAAGTGCACCTTAGCCATAAACAAATGGCACCAAGATCTAACCAAAGGTGCTAGTAATGCACAGCTCATTGCCTCTTTGATTGCAGTTTAAATAATTGATTGTTCTTGTACCTTATCCTATTTATTGATTCACCTCATATGAATAGGAAAAAAATAAGGGGCAATCTCTTAATTTTTTTAGGGCTGCCAAGATGCATAAGCCATTCATAATTGAATTGGGTCTGAGCTTAACAAAGTTTCCACTTTCTTTTAAAAAGAAGCATTATTTGTTTCAGGTCCATTATATTGGTTTTATCTAGCCATTTAACTAAGGGGGCCTTTTTAGGCAGCAAAGTTATTTTAATGACATATCTCTCTCAATCAAATGTTCTCCGAAGTAGTTTACAACTCATTAAAATAATGCAAGGCTATGTACAGATGACCCTCCTTATCCATGGCCCCATGGTTTCGCGTATCTGTGGTTTGGTCATAGGGACCCAATTTCTCTATTCGTGGGATGAAAATAGGGTGATTTTTGCCTGTGTCTGGTTCTTGAGTGGCTGGAAATGACTTCTGATGTCATTCCCTGCACCATTTTGTTGTGCTGAGCCATTTTCTGGCTCTTTTCTGCCACCCCTCCAAAAAAAAAAAAAAGAAAGAAAGAAAAAAGAAAAAAGAACCCTCCAAAAAGAACAAAAAAATTGGAGGATTTAGAAGTTTTGACTGCTGGGACTCTCTTTACACAGCAGACTTTACCACAGGTTTACTGGGAGGCTTTGCTGCAAAATCAAAGTTTTCCCAGCACAAATCCAACACAAATAGTGGATTTTTTTTTAACCCTGGATATAAATCGGACTACACTCTAATGCACTGTGAAAACCCCGAATTGTGTGTGAAGTGCTCCCTGATAACTCACAGGGACTTGGAGGGAAATCTGGTCAATAGGTGAACACCCCCCCTCCATTCCAGAGGAGATGCGAATTGAAAGGCTTTAAAAGCCTGGTGTGAAAAACTGCCTGGAGAGCAAGGTACTGTGCTTATTTCTGCTCCCACTTGATTTTTCTTGTGATTTTTCTTGTGCTTAGGAACCTGACCACGCCCCCACCCCCAGTCCCCAAAAGAATTAGGCTCTCTTTAGTTGTGGTTTAGTTATCCATGGAAATAAGCAGGAATGGAACCCCCTGAATAAAGATGGCTTACTGTAATTATTTATCTCTAGGTGGTAGAACAGGTAAGAGAGATGCTGTGGGCACTTCTATTAAAACTTCTTTTAACCCTGCTACTGTGATAATGCTGTCCATAAGGAGCTAACAGAAAACCTGTGGAATTTTTCCCCAACTTCCTAGGAATGGATCTCTTTAATCACACCATTGATGGTATTTCCAATAATTAAATCTAGTGCAGATGGCTCAAAAACAATGAAACAAAGATTGATTTGAAAAGCATCCAGACTCGTGCTGCACTCACATTAAAACATTGTCCATATGTATCTATTTTTCTCAATCCCCTTTCCCTCTGCTGCCCCCAGTGTATGTCCCTGGGGGTTCTCAGTTCAGGGACATATGTTTCAGGACATCAGGGCAACAGATGGAAAGGGGAAACAGGAAAAATCATTTTGTGCAGGCAATTTTCTAATGCAAAGACAGCATTAACCCCTGGTTTTGTGCTTTTATTTATTTATTTATTTAGCGTATTTCTATACTGCCCAAAATGCAAGTTCTCTGGGCAGTTTACAAAACAATAAAAACAACCAATAAAAAGGTTAACATATTTCAACAATTAAAAAATTACTGTAAAAGTAAAAACTATTAAAAGACAATTAAAACAATATCTAATTAAAAGCTTAGGTGAACAAATGTATCTTGACTGCCCTTTTAAAAGTTGTAAGAGATGGGGAGGCTCTTATTTCAGCAAGAAGTGTGTTTCAAAGCCTCGGGGCAGCAATGGAGAAGGCCCATCCCCGAGTAGCCACCAGACGAGCCGGTGGCAACTGCAGACGAACCTCTCCGGATGATTTCAATGGACAGTTCGGTTCATAGCAAAGAAGACGTTCCCTTAGATACCTTTTTGTTTGCTCATCAGATTATGTGGCTCTATAGGAAGGATCAGTTTTTTCACTAGAGTGCTTTCAAACAACATGTGGAAATCTAGCTTATGGAGAGTCAGAAACCATTAGTTTATTTAGGTCAGTGTTGTCTACACTGACTGGTGCGTTCCAGCATTTCAGGCAAATATCTTCCCCAGTCCTGCCTGGAAATGGTCTCTCCAGGGACCTTCTGCTTGCTCTGCTACTGAGTTCTGCTCTACTACTGAGTTTTGGCCCTTCTCCATAGGAAACAGAAGTATGTGCTCACATAACTGCATATGATGTCACACTTGCCCGTGGAAAGGGGAAGCCAGCTAAACTACTATGTGACACTTAGCACCAACTCAGATGCATAGGGTGCAAGTTAAACTGTAGCATCAGCATCAGGGAAGCACTTTCCTCCCACTGTGCCACTGTGGGAGAAACAGAGGATTCTGGTATGACCAGGTGAGCTGTGTATAGGAGTTTGGTGGGATATAGTCACTAGGACTCTGATGCATGGAGTGGAGGATCCTCCTGTGTGTCAGGGAGCACAACAGATGACTTGTCATAGAGAACTGGAGATGCAACCAGTTAAATTGAAAATATTAAATAATTTGTAAGCCTCTTCTGAACGTTTGTTTTATCCAGACTCTGAACTTGCCTTCCTTCCTTCCTGAGGTACAAGAGTATATGTCGCACATAGGATTGAGCTTTGTTTCACCCCACCCAACTTCCTGAAGCGGATTGTGTCCCTCCATATATTTCACAGGCAAAGATCTATACATATACGACTAAGTTCTGTGTTCAGTGCTATCAGGAGGAAAGGGGCGAGTGCAGAATAATTGGGGCAAATTTTACCCCTGGTAATGGGAAGGCCCATCTGCAGCCGTGCGTGTGCTTCACGAGCAGAGCTGGCCCTGACAGAACAGGGCAATCCTGGAGAGAGGATGCGGGGATTTGCAGCTCTCACAAGACTTTGTTTGTGTCCGCAGCTCTCATGAGATGAGACCTGCAAATACTGTGCTGGGCTATTTAAGGGACAGTTGGCCAATGATGAGGAGCTGGCAACAGACAAGGTTTGATGAATGCTGGGGCTGGGGATAAAGGTGCTAGAACCTCCACATTCACTGTAGAATTCAGTGTAGGAATTTTCCTGACTGGGGCAATCTGTTCTAGGGATGTGCACAATGCCGTTTTTGCCGGTTCAGCTCGAATCCAAAGGGGATTCAAGCCGACCAGGCCAGGTCTGATTTTGGCCCAGTTGAACCAGATCTGCTTCGAGTTAAAACTGAGCTGATTCAACCGGCTTGGAGATATACTGGTAAAAGGGAATCCAATAAGGATTCCCAGCTGGCCCCCACCACCTAGAGGAAGAATCCAGAGGGGATAATTGATCAAAAGGGGGGGGGGGTAATCGCGAGCCCCCGGTGGGGTTCGGTCAGAAGTCGGACTGAACAGGAGGTGGTTGGGTTCGACCCCGAACAGTTGAACTGAACTGGTTCGATGTCGAACATGTTTGACGCTGAACCTGTTTGCACTTGACTAGTGAGGGGAGCCCCTGCCACCCCACTTGGCCACCACTGCCACAGCCTGTTCTTGTGAGTACAGATTTAATCCTCTCCTGCCCCATCTATACTTAGGACTGCCTCCCTGCCCATATACTGGCAACAGTAACTCATGCCTTTGTTACCTCTTGTTTAGATTACTGTAATGTGCTCTTCCTGGAATTGCCTTTGAAAATGATTCTGAAGCTTCAACTAGTCGAGAATGCAGTGGCCTGCCTCCTCATGGGTGGATATAGATTTGATAGTGTCACATCTCTTTTATGCTAGCTGCACTGATTCACTTCCAGGTCCAATTCAAAGTGCTGGTTCTCACCTACAAAACCCTTATGGACTTAGCACCTCTATATCTCTGGGATTGCCTCTCTCGGCCAGTTGCATCCCGTCCTGCGAGGTCTTCTCAGCTGGCTCTCCTCAGTGTCCTGGGCCCTGGTGTATTGCGTGGTGCCTGGGCCATTAGGAGGGCCTTCTTTGTGTCCACCCCTCTTCTTTGGAACACTCTTTCCCCCCAGATTTGTTCAGCCCCCTCCCTAGCTGCTTTTAAGTCTCTTCTTAAGACCTACTTGTTTTGCAAGTCATTTGTCCTTTAATCTTTTTAAAAAAATTGTTATTGGTATTGTTGTTGTTCACCGCCTCAAGTCTTTGGAGGAGGCGGTATATAAGAAAAGTTTAATAATAAAATAAATAAATAATAAATACTAGTAAAGGGGAATCCTCACCAGATTCCCCTTTACCAGTATAGCTCCTATTTGTCTCAGTTCGAACCGGGCCTGAACCTGTCGAGCCAAGCCAGTTCATGGCTGAGCCTGGATCAAAATGAACCAGCTCTTACACCCCCTAGCCTGTGCACCATCAAGGTGGGAGCCCTCACAAGTGCCTACAGCTGGAATGAGCTAGCTGTCCTTCATAGAATCCAGGTTTCATCTTCTGACAGGAGGAAGGAATGAGACTTTTGGATCCTGATTCAATTATTGTTCTTCCTTTGGATCCTCTGCAGCACATAAAACATAACCTATCTGCCGATTATTATACCAGCAAGGGAAAAAATAGAATATTTGCTTAATTTAATCAATAATTATTAATTAATATTTGAATTATAATAATATTTATTTTAACCAACATTTTCTTTAATTAATTGACTGCACTTCTATGTTCCATGTGTTTATTATTGTTAACTGTAGTTGATGTGCTCTGATCTGGAGGGATGCACCACATTATCACTTTTTACCTTTTAGTCAAGCTGCTGTAAAATTGTGTGCTACCAATCTAAGAGGAGCTGAATCAGCAGAGACTGGGCTCTTTCACTGTGGTTACTTGGTATCCCAGTTAGATCTCCCTTCCATAAAAAGTCCCACTGCTCTGTTAATTTAGCAGGTGATGGCAGATAATGATTGGACTGCTTTTGAGTGGGTTTAATCCCAGTGCAGCTCGGGCAACTAGTGAAATTCAGCTGACCAAAGTAAATAAGATGGATAAGGACTTTCTGAGGGATCTCAGAGACATCACAAGGCAGTTGAATAGTTGTCTAGAGATGTGCAAATCGATTCAGGTACAAAATGATTATACCCAAATCTACCTGTTTTGGGCAATTTGTGGACAAAACAAATTGCCCCTGTGCTAGCTGACCAGATTCGTATCCAAAATAAATCACCCAGATTTTGGACCTGAAAATTTTGTGGATTCAGACCTCCATTTTGTGGTGATCTCTTTGGCTGTCTCCATTTTGTGTCAGAATTTTTTTTAAAAACAAAAATCCCTCCCTCCCAAGCTTCAGATTGGTGACTTACAGTGTGCATCGATCCTCTGGTGATTCCCCCCTGGTTCCAGATTGGTTCATTTCCATTCAAATCTTGTGTTGCCAGGGGTGACTGACCCCGCATTGGCTAGGGGAAGGGGAAGGGGGGAGTTCAAAGGAGGGATTTTCAAATGAACTTAAGGAGGCAGGCAGCCACCATTCTGCCTTTCTGCTTCATGGGAGGAGAGAGAGAGAGAGAAAGAGAGAGAGAGAGAGTTGAGTTTTGCTTTGCTTTGCTTTGCTTTGCTTTGCCTTGCCTTGCCTTGCCTGCCTGCTGTCTGGAGTGGATTCTCTGCTTTTTGTTCCTGCTTTCTCCACTGAGGAAAGGAGAAGAGAATTCTTTTCTCCCCCTTCCTGCTGCTGAGAGAATCACTGACTGTGCCTGTTGTCTGTGCGAATTGATTTGAGTACAAAACGATTTGTACCCAGATCTACCTGTTTCAGGAGATTTATGGACAAATCACACCTGTGCTAGCTGGCCAGATTCGGACCCAAGACAAATTGGGAGTGATTTGATTTGGGTATAAATCAAATTGAAAAACTTGATTCATGAACATCCCTAGTGTTGTCATGGAAACAAGGTGAGGAGGTGATAGGCTTGACAAACTGCACTACTGGGGCAAACAGGTAGTGAAGTGTCAGCATACTAGCAGCTTTAAGGTCAAGCTCATATTGGACAATCTTTAAAAATCCAGATGAAGATCCAAGGTTAACATAGGAAGCTGCCTTATACTGAGTCAGACATTGGTCCATCTAACTCAGTATCATCCATGTTGACAGGCAGTAGGCCCAAAGTTTCAGTCAGGAGTCTTTCCTAGCCCTACCTGGAGATGCCAAGAACTGAACAGATGCTTTACCACTGTACTGTGGCCAAAACTGATGTCCATGGAACCACTGCTGTTTAGAATAGGATCCTATGGTAGGTTTCTTGGTAAGTTTCTTAATGCAGCATTGTGGTGAATACATAGAATACTGCTTATACAGCCTTCTAGGGTAGCTTTGATTGCTATGTTATGGGAGGGGTATGGTTTCCATTCTCTACTATGGGTGATTAGGCAAGCCCCACAATGAGTTTTTATCAAGCCTCTGGGGCTTACATTCCATATCTACTTTTTTCCATTTATGGAAGTACTTTTGTCTCTGGGTTCTTATAAGTTATAAGTCTCTAGTAAACAAAGAGGCAACAAGCTCACCTACTTATTACTACTCTTTTTCTTTCCCTTTTGAAGCCACAATGTGTTTGGAATATTTATGCTGTGCTGCTGTTGTTGATTCTGCTCAATTTACCAGTGAAGGTGATGCCAACTAGGCAAGCAAACTGGATATTGGCCATTAAAGCTTGGAGGCAGCTAAAAGTAGTGCCTTCATCACAATTATTTTAAATTATTTTTGTGTACTTTAATATGTCCTTTGTGCTTCATTAAGGGAAAAGAAATGGGAATTGGAGATTCCTTGAATGTGAATGGCCTTCCTTTGTCAGCTTGAAAAATTTAAAGACAAAAATTGCTTATAAATGTCTGTTTACTTCCAAGGAAAGAAGTAAGGGAGCTTTCTGTTAAAATATATTTATGAAAATGAGATTCAAATGACTGCATTGCAACGCTTATCTACATAAACAAATAGATTCAAGGGCAGCACGATCACACAGTCAAATAAAAGTTTCTCAAAAGCGGCCATCACTTTTACAGCCCCACATTTTTTGCATTCGTTTAAATTGTCTGAATTATTACCATTTTAAATGCAGGTGGAGTGGGAAATGAGGTCATGTCTTCTGGTAAACACTTTCATTCCACAGAAAAGGGGAATAAAAATGGGATAAAGCTTATTTCACTAGACATTGCTTGAGATGCTAGCAGACTCTCATTTGGTTTATTGCAAATTGTACAAGGAAACTACCCTGAGACTAGCTAGCATTAAAAATGTGTTGCAAACATATATTACTTGTCATCCATCCTGCCTAGGGTGATGCACCAGACCATTTGTGTCAAGATGAGTCCTTGTTCTTCACTTTGGAATATCTACTAGCCCACTCCTTTTAGAGATTCCTGGTGAAAGGAAGTTAGAGGTAGGGCTTCTCAGTTTATACCACAGTGTATCCTAATTTGCATCCAGACTCTCCAGACTATGGAGATCAAATTTTTCTGCAGCCAGGGAGAGATGCATTGAGCTCCTGGTAGAAGTAGCAAAGCCCCTAATAATGACTGAACTAAGACTTGAGGGAATGTACTGAACTAAGAACACAGAAGCGGGTATGCTTTGCTGTATTTTGTGTAGTGGATTGGAGTGAAAGAGCAAGGGAGACAGTCCTCCACAGTGCTTCTAGAGTGAGGGGAGCACTCTGGATTCTTCGTTCTCTTGCACAGTAGTGCAAGCACAGGAGAGTGGGGGAGTTGCATGAGGGTTGCATGAGTGTGGTGTACTTGCAGTGTGCTAACGGAAGATTAAATGGTTTACAGCATGAAAAATTTAGGGAATGAGGGAAGAGGAAGGAATTATGTTCAAGAAATAAACACAAAATAAAGGATATGAGAAATCCGTTCCTTTCCTATCAGGGAAAGGAATAAAGGTATTAAAAGGAGATAAGTGAAATGAAGCACTTGGGACTTCTGAAACTGAGGCTGCTGGATAAAAGGAGAAAAGAAGAGATGAAGAATAAATGGAGACAAACTTAAATTGACCTTGATGTAGCTGCACAGGGAAGCACAGAGGGCCAAGAGACTGGTTTCATTGCCCTTGGAAGAACAGCGATTATCTAGTACCAGAAAAGGGCCCACTGAATTGACTTCAACTGAAATGAACCCCACTCAAAATGAATCCTATTAAACTGAACCCAGCCAGGCTGAACTGAAAATTTCTGTCCCCAGTTCACCTATTCCTATAGATATTAGGATGTTGTCAGATATTCTTGAGCACCACTGCACTCACAGTTACAGCTCCCAAAGTGGGGAGGAAGTCCAGCCCTGGAGCTGTCATTCACCTTCTCAAACCGGGTGTTCACTGTTACGGTGTTATTTGTGTGAAAAGGGAAGCACCCTAACTGTGATGGCTGGCACTTCCATGAGCAGTAGCTTTCAGGGATCCAGACTGCTATTCATTGAAGCACCAGCGATCACAGTTATGGCACGCCCACAAAAACAGTGCTGTAACTGTTAGCATCCGACCCAAGGAGTTGAGGGAAAGCTCCAGAGTGGAACTTCCTCCTTGCTTTGGGAACTGTAACCATGAGTGCAGTGGCACTCACAACCATCTGAAGAGGGCTTATGATTCAGAACACTCTCTGTTGGCTATGACTGTAAGTCTCACATTCATACCAAATGGTTAGTGATGATTAGCTCATCTTCACTGCCTGTTTGGACCATGATGGATTTATTGCTTTACAGCTTGGAGATAGTTGCTATAAACATCTCTGTGCAAGACCCCCTCCATTTTTCCACCTTGAGCTCAGCTGATCCTGCATGTGATGTTTGAAATTATCATGATATAATCTATCCAGGGCTGGAACATTCTGAAGGCCTGTGTCTTCACAAGTGGTGATCAGGATTTATTGGCAGGCGTTGCTAGCACTGCTAGCACCCCAAACTGCAGCCTTCTTTACCTGCTCATACCTTCTTTACCTTCTCATGTCACTATCTGCAAGTTAGTCTGCCTTTGCTTTAATAAGGTCAGTGACAGTGACCTTGAAGGTCTGTCCATGTCTTCACAAACACATTTTCAGACCTGGATATGACTCCCATATTCCTTTGTGAGTATTCTGTGTAAGCAAGAGGACAGGCCAGAAATGGGGGAGGGAAGATGCAATAAAGTATTTGTGGCTTACTCTGGATTTCTCCAGGGATTCATTGAGGCCTTTCACACAGCCATGTAGGCGAGTGTCAGGTTGTGGGGGTGTCGGGGTCGGGGGAAAGGCTGGGTCCCACTCACCTTTCCCCTAACAATGAAGTAAATGTTGCTGGGAGCGTGGACCACACTCCCAGATTATCCATGCTGTGCTAAGCAGCCCACATGACCAGAGGCAGAGATGATGCATCCCGGCCTCTTGATATCCCTCAATACAGCACACAACAAGCACGGTGCATTGGGGGATTGATCCAGGAGATGGGCACTCTAGGTGCCTATCAGTCCCAACAGCTGGGATAAAGATGCACTTGTTCCCTTAACCCTGGCTAACAGCCGGGCTACGGACCTAGGTTTGGAGGTGCAGCAGCGATGGGATCTGCGTAGATCCTGCTGGTTCTCACAGGCACCCAGGCCTGGGCTTGGCTACCCAAGCTTGGTATTGGCTGCTAATGAGAATAGCCTTATTGTTACACTAGCCTAATCTGCAGCTGAAAAACCAAAGTGAAAATTGTATCAATAGAGTTAATTTATAAAGTCAGAATATGAGGCCATACAAAGTCTCTACTGCTTACATGGAAAAGAAGTCAAAATGGCCACTTGTTCTCTCTCATCCAGCACCATTAACAAAGAATTAGTTAACTCTGAGTAAATATGTATAAGATAAGGGTATGAATTGGTTTCAATTTTATCTCAGTTATGTCAGTAGGGTTGTGTGTTTTGTATTTCAGATTGAATCCGAAACACCCTCATTTCAGATTTTGTCAGAAATTAAGCAATCCAAAACACCCCAATTTCGATTTGGATCCAAATTAACCCTAATATGAATCTGAATTAATTCAGATTAAAAAGGGTCCTGGGGCCAAAAGAGTGGGTGGAGTTTGTAGTGCCCAATGAGTGAAAGCTATCACCCAAACTTCAAAGGAATTGGGCAAAGGACTGATTTTTGGTGAATTTATAAAGTTTGTATGTCTTTCAGATTTTCTCCATAGGGAATAATGGAGGTTTCAGCAGAAGTATAGCTTCACGTCAGGGGGAAAGGGGTGGCCCACAGTGGGGTGTGGTGGGTGGTGGCGGCCAGTGGGGACAAGGAAGCTAGGGCAAAGGCAAAGGGCTGATTTTTAAAGATTTAATGAAGTTTACGCATCTTTACAGTTTTTCCCCATAGGGAATAATGGAGGTTTCAGCAACAGTATAGCTTCATGTTGGGGGGAAATGGCTGGCCCAGAGCAGAGTGTGGTGGGTGGTAGTGCCAATGGGGGCAAGGAAGCTGCCAGAATTATTTCAAAGGAATTGGGCAGAGGACTGATTTTTAAAGATTTGATGAAGTTTATGCATCTTTAAGATTTTTTCCCCCATAGGGAATAATGGGGATGTGAAGCGATACACTCTCCATTATACCTTATGGGGGAAAACCGTAAAGACACGCAAACTTCAACAATTCACCAAAAAGCAGCCCTTTGCCCAATCCCTCTGCAATTTGGGTGGTAGCATCTACCCATTAGACACTACCACCCCACCTCACTCTTCCTTCCCAGATCCCACTTTATGCCCCAAATCTGCCCCAAAGACACTAAAACTTCAACAATTCACCAAAAAACAGCCCTTTGCCCAATCCCTCTGCAATTTGTGTGGTAGCCTCCACCCATTAGGCACTACCATCCCACCCCACTATTTTGGCCCTGGGACCTGTTTTCTTGATCCAAATCTATTCAGATTTGTATTTGGATTAATTCGGATCTGAATCAAATCTGGGTTGATTCAGATGGGTCAGATTCGGACGCAAAAATGAATTGGGGGTGTTTTGATTTGGATCCGAATCAAAACACTGAAAATCTGAATTGCACACCCCTAGTTGGCACCCTATGTGCACTATACCACCACTCACTTGGGGCCACCCCAGTGCCCCCCAGGTGGAGTTATGGGGCTGCTGTAACCTCCATTATTTCTTAAGGGTAAACATCTTAAAGTTGCATAAACTTCATTAATTCTTTAAAAATCAGTCTGTTGCCCTATTCCATTGGAATCTGGGTGCACCACCCCTTGAGGCACTGCCACCCAACCCACTGTCTTGCCCCTGAACCCCCCTTTCTGCCCTGAATCTGCCCCAAAGACACACAAACTTCAACAATTACTAAAAAATCAGCCCTTCAACCAATTCCTTTGCAATCTGGGTTGTGGCAGGCACCCCTTGGGGCACTGCCAACCAACCCACTGTCTTGCTTCTGAAGCCCCCTTTCTGCCCCAAATCTTAATTTCTTTCACATCAGCTTGAAACTTCCCTGTGGTGGTGTATCAAACTTGTGATTCAACAACGTAAGCCTGTGTGAGACATAGCTTCCCAGAAACATTCCTGTGCCCGCATTCGTGCACACAGCAGCCTGCTTCTGTGATGGATGGTGTTGTGCCGCTTCTGCCTCCCGGACCTCAGGACCAGGCAAGTGGGTTCTCCCCTGCAAGAGGGAGAGCTTTAACACCACAGATGTATGCTACTGAGACAGTGACTACAACTCCCATTGCCCCTAGTCTCGATGGTGGCCAGCCATCACAACAGAGGAAAATGGGAGTTGTAGCCTCTCTCAGCAACACCTCTTAGAAGCACCAATCCCTGACTTGCCCTAGCCCTGAGTGCCAGCACAGCAGGAGTCCCTCATCTCACCATCCTTGGGCTGGCAGTGCGGCGGTGCCTGTGTGCATGTCTGGAATTGTCAGCAGAAGTAAGGGGCAGAGACTGTGGCACATCTTGTCTGGGGAGGGATTAGCTGCCATGGTGTGGGAGGCGCTGCATATGTGGTTGACATGAGTCATTTGCCCTCCACGGCCAGCTCAGGGAAGTCCAGCAGGGAGAGGTTGGCCTTTAAGAAGAACAGCTGCTCGACCAACTCAGCATCCAGATGTGAGTGGAGAGGAGTCACCACTTCCCCGGCCATGGAGAACAACCTCTCGCTAGAGACACTGGTTGGCAGGCATGAGAGGAACTGGACAGCAACAGTTGCCAAGTCTGAGGTGTTCTGAGTGTAGATTCTCTGGAAGCATATGGGATTTATGACATACACTCTCATTTGCTGCCAGAGAATCTACACTTAGCACAGCTCAGGCAACAAAACCCAATACCCCATGGGTTAGCAACCCATGGGGGTGGTTGACACCCTATGTGCACTACATGGGGGTGGTTGACACCCTATGTGTACTACACATACACGCTACACACCACTCGCTCTGGGCCACCCCAGTGCCCCTCAAGAGCCATTATGGGGCTGCTGAAACCTCCATTATTCCCTATGGGGAGAATCCTAAAGATGCATAAACTTCATTAATTCTTTAAAAAGCAGCCCTTTGGTGAACTCCTTTGCAATCCCGGTGGTGGGCAGGCATCTCTTGGGGTGCTACCACCCAACCCACTCTTCTGCCCCTGGACTCCCTTTCTGCCCCAAATCTGCCCCAAATAACATCAAAATCACAGATTAACAACAGCAACAGAGCTTTGCAAAGAACAAGACAGGTTTCCAAAGGTTACACACATCCACACACCCCCGAAATGCAATTGATCTACACACAACAGTGTGAAAAAACAACAATGAAATGCATACTGCCCCACACTCCCCCTCACAACTCAGGGTAACAGCAACAGCCAGCAAAAAGCAAGCAAGCAAGTGTGATATCACAGATGCACCAGACTAGGGCAGCAGACTAGGGCCAGTGTATCAATGTGCCCTGCCCTCCCTCTCCCAAGCATTCTTCATCCACAAGTAACAAACACAGCCAGGGATCTGGCCATAAAAGTGGGTTAATAAGGAAAGGTGCAGAACAACATTCTGCCAGTTGAACAGTGAGGTTTGGCTCCCCTCCCACCTACACAAGTAAGAGTGATGCTGATGATGATAGCACACAATTTTTGGTGCATCTCTTTTACATTTCTGCAGCAGATGCCTGTGGCACCAGCAGCACAACCTATTGAGCAGATGCAAACAAATTGCAATCCAGTTGCCCACTCAAAGCCTGTAGGCTGCTGGGCAGAGAATACTAATTTTAAAAAAGCAAAAAATATATATCTTTGGAATGGGAAAAAAGACAGAATTGTTTTTTAAAACCATGAGGCTACACTAACCACCTACTAGTACTAGCTAACGGGGATCCCTCCTAAAGAACCTGTTTAAACTCCTTCTAAACTAAACACACAACTCTGTTAAGTTCAATTAAACCAAGAATCCAGAATTCCAGAGGGTGTGTGTGTGTGTGTGTGTGTGTGTGTAAATGGGGGTACACTCACTCAGTCTAGGGCTGGACCCACATTGTGTGTCCAGTTGCACACTTCTGTCTGTCTGGTCTCTGAGTCTACTAATCTTCAATTTTCTTCTCAGTCTTCAGGTTTGGGGGAGCTGGGAGGCTGATGCAAAAGTCTTGAAAATCTGGGGGGAAAGGGAGTGGCTGGCCAGGTGACCATCAGCCAGTGGCCACAGGGGCTGGGGCTGATGGCACTAGTGGGCACAGACAGACACAGCAGCAGGCACAGGCAGGCAGTGATTCTCTCAAGGGGGTGAAAAAAAAATCTCAGGGACAAAAAAGCAATGCAGCAGATAAACCCATTCCCAGGCTGGCATAGCCAGTCATAGCAGGCTAGGTTCAGGCTTGCAGCCTGGCAACAAGGCAGGCATGGCATCATGGAAACTTGAGCTGAGACATGCAATGCAAATTAGTTCTTTCTCTCTCTCTTGAATGATGCAGAAAGGCAGAATGGTGACTGAGTAACTAACTTGTTGAATGAACTGAACCAAACCCCCTCCTTGAACTCCCCCCCCCACCCTTACCACTTCTTTGACATTCTCAAAGCAAGCAGCCCAGAGTGGAAGCTCAGGGTATTGTTAGAGTAGGCAATGGCTACTCTTCTGCTTAATCAGAATTTCTTAGTACACAATTGCATTACAATACAACACATTCTTAACTAAATCATACATGCCCAAGGAAATGTCTGGCCTCAGAGAAGCTGTGCCTGCTTTTTGCATATCTTATCGTCTTCTAATCCTTTTGACAAACACTCAGTGCCTCACATAGGCTGGTTGCAGGATTGGAGACCAAAAGGGCAATTTCATGCAATGCTGAAATGAAGGTCCGAAATTTGAAGAACAAAACATTCGGTTCTGAAACAGGGTCATTTCGATTCGGAAGGAAGAATCTCCATTTTTTAATTCTTAATTTCATTTCGATTGCAAAACCTTTGAAATTGCCATTTTCAGGTACAAAATGTTTTGTACCCGAAATGTTTTGCTCATTCTTATATGTCAGCATGTAAGCAAATCTGATTGGCTATATAGCATCAAGTGAATATATCTTCACTATATAATCATTCATTGGATGGCAGCACTCTAAGACAGATGAAGATCCTGCATAAGGGGATAAAATATTCAGAAGCAGAAGCAGAATAGGGTGGCAGCAAAGAAGCATGAAACAAGCAAATTTTCTTAACCAAAGAGGGGGTTTTTTGGGTGGGGGGGGAGAAATAACTTGGTACCAGTAAAATAACTACTTTTACATCATACTTTTTCTGTGCTTTTTAGAGCACAAAATAAAGAGAAAAATGTAAACCCCCTTTCATTTTAAAACCAAAGATTTTGTGATATTTTCCTTTTCCTTGAGGAATGGCTCATGGAACCAAGTTACTTTTGTCCTCCATAATAACTCTGCCTGCACTTTCTGGATTGTGCTAGTCTCTACTGTTCTTCTGTGTTGCCCTCTATAACTTAGAATGGAATATGGACTTTAAGTTATCTACACACTTTTCTGGTTTGTTTTTGTTAGGCCTTCAAAGAAAAAAGTACTTACATTATTATATCAAAAACTGAACCAAATTTAAAATATCTAACATTTGGGTGCACACTAGAACACAATTAAGAGTATAATGCCAATGCAATCAATGGGCCTTTAAAACAGTTGATTGTGTGCTAGACTGTGGTCTCGAAATGATAATCCAGAACAATGTTCTTTTCTTTCAGTTCACACTTCTGTCACAGCTGTTGGCCTCAAGCTTTTCTAATGGGGGTGACAGAAGGCACAATATCCCAAGGGAAGGATTATTTCCTTTCTAAAGTATATCCAAAAACAAACAAGATTAACATTCCTGTCCTAAGTGATTTACTTGGAAGTAATTCTCACTGATTGCAAAGTAATGTAAGAATAATGGCGATAGATTTGGACTTAGCTGCAGATCAGATAAATGTAAGAGCAAAAGCATAACACACACACCCCCCAAAGTGCTTTAAAGGTTCGTTGAAATATCACCCCCTTCCTCACACTGTAATATGACATTCAAATTTGCAAAGTTTTTATTACATCAATGATGGCAAGCTGCCGATATTTATCAAAATGTTTCATATGAAAAATACATGGGACAATAATGGAGCATCACCAAGAACTCACTCATTTTGGCTTTGGCTATTTCTCTCCCCCCCCTCCCCCCCAAAATTAAAAACTCTTTGGCTAAGAAAATTTGCTTGTCTCATGCTTGTTTGCTACCGCCGTTAACCATATCTATTTCTGTTTCTAAGTATTTTGTCTCCTTCTTCAGGAATTTCATCTGTCATAGAGTGCTGCCATCCAATGAAAGATCATATAACTGCCCAGAGACAAAAGTTTGGGGCGGTGTACAAATTTGATAAATAAATAAATATAGTGAACATAATGTTGATGCTATATAGCCAATCAGATTTGCTTACAAGCTGACATAACTGAGGAAAAATTAAAACTGATTCACACCCTCATCTTATACATATTTACTCCAAGTTAACCAGTTCTTTGTTAATGGTGCTGGATGAGGGAGAACAAATGGAGGCTGAATCCAATCAAGACAAAGGTACTCACCTTGGGAGATTGAGACTTAGGAAGTGGTTTAGATCTGCCTGTTCTGGATGGGGAAACAGCAAGTACGTAGTCTGGGAGTACTTCTGGACCCAGACCTCTCCCTGTTTTCTCAAGTTGAGGCAGTGGCCAGGAGTGCTTTCTATCAGCTTTGGCTGATTTGCCAGCTATGTCCATTTCTGGAGATAAATGGCCTTAAAACAATGGTGCATATGCTGGCAACATCCAGACTTGATTAATGCAATGCGCTCCACATTGGGCTGCCTTTGTACATAGTTTGTAAACTGCAGTTAGTACAGAATGCAGCAGCCAGGTTGGTCTCTGGGGTTGCCCGAAGAGATCATATTACACCCATTTTAAAAGAACTGCACTGGCTGCCAATAAGTTTTTGGGTGAAATAAAAAGTGCTGGTTATTACGTATAAATCCCTAATGGCTAGGGTTAGATGAATTTAAGAGAACACCTTCTTTTTCATCAACCCCACTGCCTATTAAGATCATCTGAAGTGGTCCGGTTATGATTGCCACTGGCTTGGTTGGTGGTGACTTGAAACCGGGCCTTTTCTAGAGTTGCCCCGGGACTCTGGAACATGCTTCCTAATGAAATTAGAGTTTCCCCTTCTCTGAATATTTTTAAGAACGACCTGTTTAGCCAGGCTTTTAGTTTATAGTTTTAAAGCTTCAAGTTTTAGAGTTCTTATTTGTATTTTAAATTGTATTAATTGTATCAATGTTTTAATAGTTTTTTATATTGTGCACAATTTTTGGATGGGGCTATATAAAAATGTAAGAAATAAAAATCAAATAAATAAATAAATAAATAAAATGGTACTGACTTCCAAATTAATATAAAGAGAACTGTATTCTTAGATTGTGGGCAATTTCTTCCTGGACTAGTCACACAGATGATCCTACCCAATCAGGAATGTGAGGTAATTCAAACAAAACCTTTTCAGGCCAGTGCTTCCTAAGTAGAAGCACATTTGTCTCTTCTGCAGCAATGCTCAAAAACTGATCAAAGGGAGGTGTCTTTTGTTCTGGATAAAAGTGTGGATGAAATCCACTCCCTAGCTGCCCCTTCAGCTTAACCCCAGCCCAAAAATCTTCCTCTCAAAATACAATGTATGTTTAACTAGTCACCATTTAAAAAATGACATTTCAGGTGCTTAAGACTGTGCAATTTGTACTTCCTTGCTGCCTTGCAATTTGCAAGTGATTGCTAACCCCTAGTGGCTGCTTTACAAGGAAGTAGTTGCTCCTTCTGGCTGTAGCCAGCTTTTTGAAAACAGCTAATGGATTGCAAAAGAATTAGTGGCATATAAAAGCCCACAATTCTTGTTGCTGGAAAAGTGTGTGTGTGTGAGAGAGAGAGAGAGAGAGAGAGAGAGAGAGAGAGAGCGCGAAAGAGAGGGGGTGGTAGGTGTGAGTACTTTTGCCTGCCTTGATTTTTCAAATACATTAGAAAGAAACATTTAAGTCTTGATTAGCAGAGAGCGGTTTTTATTTTTGCCCATTTCTTAGTGATCCATTTTAAATTTGTAAAAGAAACCATTTCTGAATGCAGTAGCACAATTTCTTGAACAATTCATACAAACTAAAACCAGAATGTTTCATATGCCTTACAGGTTTAGTCCTTCATGTTTACCTCACATGTCCTAATTTACTGTATGTATTCTCTCTGTATTAGAAGGGAATTCATTGCAACATATCCAAAGAGAAGAGCCTTCTTCAGCATGTATGTTGTACATACACACAGCTGTCTGTACTCATGTACACGTCTTTGTATGACTGTACACACACATTCATTTTAAAAGTGAACCTGGGCCCCTTCAAATGCAGAGTACAGATAAGAATAGTACTTCTATGTGTGTGTTGTGCGTAATGTGTAAATACCTGTATATGCATACAGTTCTGTGTGTGCATACACTGTACACTGATCGTATGTGTGTTGTATTTAACATAGTCCCATTCAGACATTGAGGCTGTTCACACGGGTAGGCCTACCAAGGCTTGGGCAGCCCTACCTGTTGGAATCGTGGCTGATCCTGGCGCTACCTCACCAGGTATTCCAGGAATTTCCCCAGGGCTTTTACCTGGGTAAAGGGTGTGAACACACCTTTTTACCCAGGTCCCTGGTTGTGTGTCTGCTGAGGCGTAGGCAGCCCGAGCACAGGCGCGTAACAATGATAGGGCAAGGGGAGACAGTTGTCTGGGGGCCCCACTGCCTGGAGGGGCACCCCAGGGGCACCTCGTGTGACTCCCCATTGCCCCCTGCCCAGCCCCATAGCCTCTCAGCCACTTGCCCTCTTCGCCGTCTCTCCTGCTTGTTCTGCTGGCCCGCAATCGAAGCAGCAGGGAAGCTGCAAAGAGCTCCTTTTCTCCCGCCTCTCAGCTGATCGGTGGGTGGGCGGGGCTTCCACGGAGGCCTCCGTGTAGGCCGCAGTGAAGCCTGAACTCGAGTAGGGCCCAAGCAAGCCAGGAAGGAGGAGGCAGCCAGAGTGTTCTCTGCAGCAGAAGACCCCTTGCTGCCCTGCTTAACCCAGACCAGCATTTGCCAGGTAGAGTGTGAACTCCTTTTTGTGGTTACCTTTCCGGCCCCCCCCACCCCATATATAGGGATCTGCTTGCCATAGGGCTTGGATATGGGGGGGGGGGGAGGGACCGAGAAGTCTCTGAATATTTATTTTGAAACAGCTTGGAAAATTTGCTGACTTAAAAAAAACTATCTAAAAAGTCCTATAAGTGGCTTGTTTCATGGCAGAAAATTGCAAAAACTTCTGGAACAGTATTTTATTAATTTTATTTATTCATTCATTCATTTATAAATGCACTTATGTTCAAGTTGTTTTGCAACCCAGAAGGTCTGAGTGAGAACTGTGAAGCATGTGTGGTGCTTTTATTTTATTTTTCTTGTGTGTGAACTGCTCCCCAATAACTTGCAGGGACTTCAGGGTAAATCTGGCCAACATGTGAATGCAGCACCTCCATTCCAGAGGAGATGTGTCTTAAAGGGCTTTAAAAGCCTCCTGTGAAAAACCTCCTGCAATCAAACTTGACTGAATTTGTTCAGAATTCTGAGAAAACAAACATAGGTTCACCCTGCATGGTTGAAAGTCTCCTTTGCTAATCTGCAGCGAGGGGCCCATTTTAATAATTCATCTTTCTAGTGTGTTCTAGGCATTAAAAGTAATACAAATGTATAGTACTCAATGTATATCACTATATATTGTGACGTGTGTGTGTGTATTCAGTGAAATGTATTTGCAGGCAGCATACTTATTTTGGAATATCAGACTTAAATCCTTGGGGGTCTGGGGTGTGCGGAGGCCCTGGACTTTGGGGGGGGGCCCATTTTAAAATCTTGTCTCTGGGCCCACTCCAACCTTGCTACGCCCCTGCCCGAGCAGACACAGAGTCAGGCTCTTAGAGCACCCAGCTTGAGGGGAAATTCCTCAAATCCCTTTGCATGGTGCATTTAGGGATATCTGGTGGCTGTTTTCCTGGCCTCTAGAAATCCACGTTGCCCAGAGAAGTGTGGACCGTGTGGGTGCTTGAGCCACGCATCACACACAAGGCTCCTGGATGTCTGGCAGGGAAGGCTCCTGGTTGTCTGGTCTACTGGGCTGCAATGGCCATCAGTACAACCTTATTATGTTGTACATGTATAAGGATGTTAGTACACGAGTGTAACCCCTCCCCCTTTGAATAACTGTGTATGCGTTCATTTAAACATCAGGCATCAGATGTACATGGAATGCATACCCAACCTTTCCCTTTCCCCACAGACAGGCAGGCTGCACTAATGATAGCTGGCTGTATTTATCACACCAAACATGCAATGTTATATACATTATAGAATGAAAAATGTGAGTGGGCCTGTGCTGTAAATTCAATTGTTATTTTTCTTAACCAAAAAGCAACTGTAGAGATTTGAATCAGTACTATGGTAGGAATTAACTCAACATAAGCTGCCTATAGTTAGGTCTGTCTCACTCAATATTGCCAACTCTGACTAGCAGCAGCTTTCCATGGTTTCAGATAGGACTCTTCCTCAGCTCTAGCTGAAGATGCCAAGGATTGAAACTGTGATGCTCTACCACTGAATTAGGGCCTCATCCTCAAATTCTTTGGTACTGTTCCATTTCACCAGGTTAAATCCCCCTTCCCAAAGCTGTTAATAGTGGCAGAGGGAAAATCATAGCCAAAATACAAGAAGAAGATGTTTCCAAGGATAAGGAATCAGATCTTAGTATCCTGTATGGATCCTTTCCCACAACATAGCTATAAAACCCCAAATGAATTCTTAATTCATTCATTAATTCATTAAGGCTATGCACATGATTGTGCATGTGGGCAGGGGGGAGGCTGTGCAGAATTCACCTTTCCCCCAGATGGCCCATCCTCAGGGGTGGGAACGTGGATCATGCCTGGAGCAGTATGGATCTACAGAGGCCAGCACAAAATGTCCCGGCCTCCAGATATACCACAATGCATCCCATGGTGAGTGCAGTGCAATTGGGGGATTCTCAGGAGTTGGAGATTCCCATACAACCCCTGTGCTGGGGTTAAGGGTGAGTTCATGCCCTTAACCCTGGCTAAAGGCTGGGGTTCAAAACAGGGTTAGGCAGGCAGGCAGGCAGTGCCGGGATCTGTGTGGATCCTGGTGCTGCGCACACAAGCAGCCTAGCCCAGGCTGGGCTGCCCTAGCTTGGACTAGGCTGATCACGTGAATAGCCTTCATTTCAACCAAAGATCCCAAAGTGGGTTATAATGTGAATTTAAAAAAAGCAATAAATACATTAAAATGGCTGACTGCCTCTCGGTATCAGGTAGCATAATCTACCAGCATAAGCACATATTTCTCTCCCTTCCGATTGGCCTTAGTGAATGAACCTATGATATCAGTGCCCACTCTGTTAAAAGCTTGACCAATAATAGGTAAGGGTTTGAGGGGCACCTTTGCCTTTTATCCACATTTTCCCATGTGCTGACATGTTGGACAGGCCTGACAATATGATTTGATGTCTTGTGAAATGTCTGGCCAGAAAAAATTATAATGCAGCCACTGTTTTGTCTTTTTCTCTTTTTTTACTCCCAGATGACCTGAACTTGGCAGGTCATGAGGCATTACCATGAACTGTATTCTAAATTTCAAAGGTACAATCAACTGTTTAACTGGGTCATTCTCTATTTTGCTAGTCCTGGGCCATGAATTTCGATAAAAGAGCCCATTTTCCAAGAAAAACATTTCTCTGGAGGCTTTCACTTCCTCCATTTTAGGCGCTGACCTAGCCTTTTGTCTTATTAATGCTAAAGTACTGTCTGTTTGCAGCTCTTTTTTTAAAAAAAAACAGCTGATTGGCAAAGACTAGGCAGAGTTAATAAAACAATGTTGGAGAGGCTTCTGACTCACCCTCACCTTTCTCAGCTGATTCTAACTCTGCAACAACTTCCCTCTGACAATTATTATCAGACCGTGAGGCTATACTCACAATGGGAGAAAAACAGGTTAATGGAGCCCTGCCCGGTTTTCTCCCATCATGAGAACCACCGGGCTCATGGGCGAGTCCTGTGGTTCTAGCCCGCCAAAGAAGCCCTCCCCCTTAAAGGGGGTTAGCGGAGCGAGTGGTTTTCCCGATTGTGAGTTATCACGGCGAGACTCTGTGCTGTGGTGACTCATGAGCAGATACCTGCCAGGAGGCTCATATAATCCTCTGTTACTTCGCCATTCTACTGACATCCTAGCCACAGGGATGTTAAACTAATGTTTGCTTCCTAGCCCCTTTACACAGATGGTTCTTTGTGGGATCATGTCTTTTTCTTGAGCCAGGTCTGACCGGATCAGAGACAGAATAGCGCCCGTGTCAAGCATTGAAAACATGGGATTTTGGCCAACAGTGATTATTTCTTAAAACAAAACAAACAAAAAACTCTTCTTAACATCAGAGTTGGTAATAAAAAACCCCCACTGTTATGCATTTCGGGTTCTGTCTTAAGGTAAGAGACACTTTCCACTGCACTCTCTCCCTTCTTGTCACAACCGATCTTTTTATATGAGCAGTTTGCTTTGACATGCTCCTTTCTCCCACACTAAAAGCAGGTGATGTCTTCCTCAGTTTTCTTGTGAGTGCTCTTGTGAAAATTGGGTTTCTCCTTCTTAGGAGAAATTCTGTCCTTCACTAATGGCTTAGGTGTGTCACCGGAGTAATTTCCCACCTTTTTAATCTCAGGTTTCTTTGCTGTATAAGGAGACTCCTCCTTGTTTAAAGCAAATTGATCTGCTAACTCAGCAGTCTTTACAATCGTCTCTGGGGAGTTGTCCTTCACTTTAACCCTCAGCTCATATGATAATTGTGTGAAAAAATTGATCCAGACCAATCAGCTGAATCATTTTCTTTATGGTGTCCACTTTGGCACCCTCAACGCATTTCTTCAAATATTGACTCAACTGGGAACCATATTCTATATACGATTTGGGCTGTAGTGTTCTGAATTTTTAACTGAAATAATCTGGTCCCATCCTAAAATATTAAATACTGCTTCTTTGAAGACCTCATAAGAATCAGCATTCTCCTCTGGAATGTCATTGTATATTTCAGCTAGTTCTCCTTTAAATAAGCTGGGAATAAATTTCATAAATTCCTCCTCACTGACTTCCCACCTTTTGGCAGCTTTTCCAAAAGACAAGAAGAAAATATAAGGGTTTGAACCCTGTACAAATTGAGAAAAATCCTTAGGAGTAGCCTTTTTTCTTTTGCTGACCCTTAGTTTGTAACATTTTCTCCTCATGTTCTCTTTGCAGCTCTTGGTCTCTCAACTCTTCCTGTTCTATCCTGAGCTTTTCCTGTTCTGCCCCCAGTCTCTCAGTTTCTAGCTGTCTCTGTGCTTCCTGTTCCAGATGCTCTAACCTGAGCCTTTCCTGTTCTGCCCTGAGCCTTTCCTGCTCTAATTCTTTCTCATGTTTTCTCTGTTCTGCTTGGTCTATCAGCTTTTTCTTTAGATATTCCAAATATTCAGCATTTGGTCGCACAGGCTTTTCTGTTTCCTCACAGCACACTCCTGCAGCACTATGTGTTTACTAAGAGAAAGTCTCAGGTCTTCAACACTTAACCCCTCACGAGGAATACCTCTCTCCCCGCATTCTTTTATAACAGCTGACTTGTTCATGGTCCAAACTTTAGCAGCCGTAACTGTTTTCTACTTGTTGTATATGCTTCTATGTTAAGTACTTTTGTTGTTACAGATGTTAAAAAAGTTTTATCTGACAACCTTTACCACAGGATTCTCTTGTACATATAACCAAAATGTGTTATACTTCTCCTTTTAATGGTCCTTTTAACAGATATTTTCCCACCACTAAAGTCCACCATATGTGAGGAGCGGCACCTTGCTCGTCTGCCTAGGACATTGCTAATGAGTTGGTGGGGGGTGTCTGTACCCAAAGCTGGAGAGGTTAAAAACTTTATACTTATGTGGACCAATATTTCCGAGAAATATGTATTTATTTCAGCTTCCATTTATCTAGTCTTTGCTGCCACCACCAAACTTTTCCTGCTTGGGTTTTTATCCTGTCAAGCCCTAGTAGGCTGTGTGAAAAGAAACTATAACACACTGGACACAGGCTGAACTTTTAAATAAAACAAAATCAAGGAGAGCTGGTCTTGGAGTAGTAAGCATGACTTACCGTATTCCCTTTGCTAAGCAGGGTCCACCCTGGTTGCATATGAAAGGGAGACTAGAAGTGTGAGTACTGTAAGATGTTCCTTTAGGGGATGGAGCCTCTCTGGGAAGAATATAGGGACATAGGAAGCTGCCATATACCGAGTCAGACCATTGGTCCATCTAGCTCAGTATTGTTTACATAGACTGGTGACAGCGTCTCCAAGGTTGCAGGCAGGAATCTCTCTCAGCCCTATCTTGGGGATGCCAGGGAAGAAACTTGGAACCTATATGCTCTTCCCAGAGCAGCTCCATCCCCTAAGGGGAATATCTTACAGTGCTCACACTTCTAGTCTCCCTTTCATATGCAACCAGGCCAGACCCTGCTTAGCTAAGGGGACAAGTTATGCTTGCTACCACAAGACCAGCTCTCATGTAGGATCCAAGTTCCCTCCCTAGCTTCCCCAAGATAGGGCTGAGAGAGATTGCTGCCTGCAACCTTGGGAGAAGCTGTTGCCAGTCTGTGTAGACAATACTGGGCTAGATGGACCAATCGTCTCACTCGGTATATGATAGCTTCCTATGTTTCTATGTCTATTTATGTACAAACAGCGTAAAGGTTTCTCTCTACCAAAGCAGGGCTTTACACTCATTATGGTTTCTTCTATAACAATAACAAGGCTTGGCTAAAGTGTAGACAGTGTGAGATGTAAGATTGTGACACACAGAGTTCACATACCGGCAGACCTCCTACACAATGTACATGGACACAAAATAACGTAGATGACTGAGGTAGCCACAGTTGGATTGTCTATTACCCATAGGCACAGATCCTGTCCTACCCAGTCCCTAAGTTCCAGAACAGACCCTGAGGCAATTCTCTCGACCACAGGAAAGCGGGCTAAGGGAGTCTAGCCCGCTTTCCTGTGGTAGTGTGCTGCAATGGGAGCTGCACAGCTCCCGACAGGAAATTGCAGAAAGTCCCCTTAAGCAAGTGCTCCACTAACCCCGTTTATCTGATCATGAGTCACCACAGCATGGCTCCGTACCATGGCAATTCACAAGTTGACCCCCCTACCGGGAGGCTACAACAAGTTTCTTGGTACGAGAGTCTCCCCAGCATGCCCCGCACACTTACATGGGGCATGCTGGGACTTCCGGGGGCCAGGAGGCCCTTGATCCCCATCACCCCTACCGGATCCATGATGGAGCCGGTAGTCGTGTGGGTGGCCGATCTGGCCTCCCAGGGCTCAGCGCTGGATCATCAAGCCTGCTCTCCCCACAGAAGCCCTGCAGGCTCTACACATGGATCTCTCTAGAGATCCTCTCTCTAGCCCTGTCCATCCCTATCTAACACTCTGAGCTTGCAACAAGACTGCCAGTTTCTGCTCCATACTAAAGACTTCCCTTCGGAATCCCTGGGCTTCAAAAGGTGATTGACAGGATTGGAGCTGCTGCCAACCATCACACAGATATATGTATCAAATTTCAGTCTTATATTTCTAGCTTCAGGCAGATATCACATTTTGGTTAGTTTTCTTTCTTTCTTTCTTTCTTTCTGGCCTGTGTGGTGTGTGCATATATGTTGTGTTTTGTGTTTTTAATGTAAACAACAACCATATTGGATTCTGATCTCAATTGGAATTACAGTGGGAAGAAAAGATGTTAGCTGTTTGCCCTGGGAGGAAATCTACCATGGCCCCTCGATCTCTCTGCTGTCTTATCTCAATTAGAGCCTTACACAGCTGCTATTTACATTGAAAAGAAAATAGGTATGTGCAAATCAATTTAAATTTGAATTGATTCAACTCAAATCCGACTGATTAAAGAGATTCAAATTTGAACCAAAGTACTCCTAAAAGGGGTGATTAGATTTGAAGTAGAATAGAAACAGCCCAATTCAAATTGAATCAATCCAAATCAATCCAACCTTTATAGAGAGAGGGAGGGGGAGGAAAGCCTACTTTCAGCCATGAAGGGTAATTCCCCAGTGCTCGGCACCTCTTTCTTTAAAAAAATGCTGAAAGGAGCCTTTCCTCCCCCTCCCTCTCACATGTTCCTCCGTGCTTCTTGTTTTTTAAAAGCAGTGGCTGATGGGCCATAGGGGGGTGGCAGGTCAGGTTTCTGCCCCTCCCCCCCCCGCTGCAGCCTATGTACATCAGATATAATTTCCCAGTGCTTCGGTGCCTCTTTCTTTAAAACATGATCCCCACCGCACGTTAAGGTTATCTGAGGAGGTCCGTCTGCAGTTACCACCAGTTCGTTTGGTGGCAACTCAGAGGCGGGCCTTCTCTGTAGCTGCTCCCGGGCTGTGGAATGCACTCCCAGCAGAAATTCGTAATCTTAATTCCTTATTGACCTCCAAGAGAGCCCTTAAAACCCATCTGTTTGGCCTGGCCTTTCAGGGTTTTTAATTAATTTTAATTGTTTTAATGTTAACCTGGTTTTCAGGGTTTTAATTGTTCTGATAGTATAATTGTTTTTTAAGATGTTTTTAAACTGGTGTTTATATTTGTATGTCTGTTTTAATTGTTTTTAATTATTTCTGTTTTAAATTGTAAACCACCCTGAGCCATTTCGGAAGGGCGGTATAAAAATCAAATAAATAAATAAATAAATAATAAAAACAAAAATGCTGCAGGGAGGCTCTCCTCCCCCTCCCTCCTCCCTTCTCCCCATATTGTTCAAATCAATTCAGATTCGATTTGAATTGAATCAAATCCAAATCCAATAAGTTGTTTTTGGGCTGATTCAACTTGTATTCATATTGAAACACATTTGGATTCAAAATCGAATTGAATCAAGATTTTCAATTTGTGCACATCCCTAAAAGAAAACACCCACACACAAAGGTCCCAGTCACAAATGGCCAGTTCAGATGTAATGCAGAACTAGGACTGAATTCAGGTTCATATAACTGCCCCTAGCTTTTGGTGCACACACTTCCCCCACCTTATGGTACATTATTATTATTATTCCTTGTTTACACAGTCAGACAGGTGTTATTGACTGGTTTGTTTTATCCAGACATCGAGTCCTTCCCAAGGACCTGGGATGCCAGAATTTTATTGTCAATTGTTATAGATATCGTCAAAGAATATAGGCTGTTCCCAGTAAAGTTGCTTTTTGTAATTGGCTGATGGTGATTTCTGTGGCCCCTATGGTGTTGAGGTGCTCTTCAAGGTCTTTTGGAACTGCACCCAGGGCACCAATTACCACTGGGATTATTTTGGTCTTTTTCTGCCACAGCCTTTCAATTTCAATTTGTAGATCTTTGTATTTTGTGATTTTTTCTATTTCTTTTTCTTCTATTCTGCTATCCCCTGGTATTGCTATGTCGATTATTTTCACTTGTTTTTCTTTCTTCTCGACTACAGTTATATCTGGTGCACTGTATTGTGTGGCAGATGTTTGTCTGTTTGTAGTCGGAAGTCCCATAATATTTTTACATCTTCATTTTCTTCAACTTTTTCAATTCTATGGTCCCACCAATTTTTGGCTACAGGTAGCTTCTATTTTTTGCAGATGTTGTTGTTGTTGTTGTTGTTGTTATTATTATTATTAATTCGATTTCTATACCGCCCTTCCAAACATGGCTCAGGTCAGTTTACACAGAGAAATAATAAATAAATAAGATGGATATCTGTCCCCAAAGGGCTCACAATCTAAAAGAAACATAAGATAGACACCAGCAACAGTCACTGGAGGTACTGTGCTGGGGGTGGATAGGGCCAGTTACTCTCCCTCTGCTAATTAAAGAGAATCACCACGTTAAAACGTGCTTCTTTGCCAAGTTAGCAGGAAGAAAGATTATACTTTTGCTTCTGGATTACAACAAGCCAAGCTCAGTGAATCTGGCTTTTCTTGCCAGAATTTCAAAATAAGATACAAAGCTAGTATCCAAGTTCTATTTTGTCTATCCATGTAGTTTTCTTGGTAAAATACAGGAGTGGTTTACCATTGCCTTCTTCCACACAGTATGAAATGATGCCTTTGTCGTTGTCACTGAAATGATTGTCTGCCTCCAGCACCTTCCTATATTGCTGCTGCCCAGTATAGGTGCCTGCTTGCTTTAGCTTTGCAGCTGGGATGACCTCTGTGCTTTGGGTGACCCTACTGGGAATATACCTCCTGCCTCCTGCCGTACTTTGCTCATCCCTCCCAGGAACATCCCACCACCACCACGATGAGGCAGCATAGCAGAGACCTTAAGGGACAAGTAGAAGACAGATTATCCTCAAGAGAATCTATCTATGTGGTCGCTAAGAGTTGACACTGACTTAATGGCTCTTGATGGTCGCTGACCGAAATAAAGAGATTTGATTTGATTTGATTTGACTTGATGGAACTTAATCAATCAATCAATCAATCAATCAATCAATCAATCAATCAAATCCAAGTTCTAAGCCTTGTTTTAAATGAGGATCAAAAGTAAAGGTGGCCCTCATTATTCACAGTCCTGCGGTTTTGTGTAACTGTGGTTGGGTAATAGGGACACAGTGGGGCTATTCTCACGATCAGCAAAAATTGGGCTAGCCTCTACTAGCCTGATTTTTGCTGATTGTGAGAACCACTGGGCTCAGCTGTGAGCCCGGTGGTTCTAGAGCAGGTAACCTGCTCAAGTACCCCACCCCTTAGCCCGGGTTTGCGGAGCGAGTGCTCTGCAAACCTGGGCTATCTGATAGTGAGTAGCTGCAGCACGGCTCCGTGGCATGGCTACTCATTGGTATACCTCTGGAGGGGGCGAAAAGCCGCCTCCCGGCTCCAGGGGTCTCCCCATTATGCCCTGATCACTCACACAGGGCATACTGGGGCTTCCGGGGGCCACGTGGCCCCCAAGCTCCCCAGCACCCACTGGCTCCATCACGAAACCAGCAATCGTGTGGGCGTCCAATCCGGCCACCCAGGGCTCCCTGCCCACTCTCCCCGCTCACCCTGCTGAACTGGGTCTCACTGATTGTGAGACCCGGTCCAGTTCCTTTATTTGTGGGGCAAAAGCGGGGATATTTTTGCCTATCTGTGGTTCTTGAGTGGCCACTGTTTCCTCTCACCATTTTGTAGTGCTGAGCCATTTTGTGGATCCTTTCTAAAACTAATTTAAAATTTCAAAAAAATTCAAAAAAGAACAAACATTGGATGATTTGGATATTTGGGAGGTATTGCTAGAGAGCAAAATACTGTGCTTTTTTCTGATCCCTCATGCTTTTTCTTGAGATTTTCAGCACACTTCAGTGTGCTTAGGAACCTAACCCCCCAATCCCCATTGATTGATTGATTGATTGATTGATTGATTGATTAAGTGCTGTCAGGTTGGTGTCAACTCTTAGCGACCACATAGATAGATTCTCTCCAGGATGATCTGTCTTCAACTTGGCCTTTAAGGTCTCTCAGTGGTGCATTCATTGCTGTCATAATTGAGTCCATCCACATTGCTGCTGGTTGTCCTCTTCTTTCCTTTCCTTCAACTTTCCCCAGCATTATGGACTTCTCAAGGGAACTGGAACTCCGCATAATGTGTCCAAAGTATGATAGTTTGAGTCTGGTCATTTGTGCCTTGAGTGAAAACTCAGGATTGATTTGTTCTAGGATCGATTTGATTGTTTTCCTGGCTGTCCATGGTATGCTCAAAAGTCTTTTGCAGCACCAAAGTTCAAAAGCATCAATATCTTTTCTGTCCAGCTTCTTCAAAGTCTAGCTTTCACATCCATAGAGTATCATGGTGAAAACAGAATTAGTTTAAGTCTCCAAATGTTTTTCCCCTACACCATCTAGCATAGCATAAAGAGAAAATGCATTTTAGTTCATTTAAGTCATTTCCATAAGATAAATTTGTAGCTCAGCTACATTTAGTGTACCATGTACAGTACTGATTCCTTCTCTAATTTAAAGCTCCAAGAGGTACAGAAAGATAAATAGAGCCTAAACTATTTACTAAAAAGTAAGTTTCACTTCGTTCATTTGGACTTCTGAACAAGTGTGTATGTAGCTTGTAGGACTGCAGTCTGAAATGATCAAACTTTTGGAGTATCTACCTTTGAGGAATGTCAAAAGTAGCGAAGTCTTTTTTGATTTGGAAGAAATGATGGCAGAAGTTTAAAATTATGACGATATACAGCACAGATAAAGATTTGTTCTGCTCTCAGAATATTGGAACTCAGAACCCTCACTGAAATTGATGTCAGGAAGTTCAGAAAAAGACAGTACATCTTCACATTGTCATTGATTTCTTTATTAAGCTATAAGACGTGGTGATAGCCACATTAACTAGCTTTTAAAAAAAGACACATTCCATGAAGGAAACCCTATCAAAAGAAGGTGAATTGAACCTCCATGTTCAAAGGTAGTACAAGTCTGAGTAGCATATGCTGGAATAAAACAAGGATGACTTCACACCGTTCTCTCTTTATGAGCTTCCAGAGATATTTGTCTCACACTTGATGGAAACGTGAAACTGAGTATGATAGACCTTGGTCTTATTTAGCAATTCTTATGTTCTTATTTTTACTTTTACTTATTGTCACTATCGGAGATGAGGCTCATTTATAAAAGAATTCAGGTAGGGAACAATATATTTGTGGGCTCTTGACCAAGGTTTCTTGCTTTCTGAAATTCTGCGCACACTGAGTAGCACAAGGTCATAATCTGAACTACCCAGACGTTTCTGATTGCAAAAGCAGTCACACTCCATTCATCATTTAAAATGTCAGTCTCTAGAAATTTCAAACTAGTCCACAGTTTAGTTATATTAGCTTTTTCTTTGTCTTCATCTTAGAAAAGCATTTTGTATTTGGACTCCAAATAAATGTAGGAAGCAAGGAAACTACTAATCTCAGAACCATTTCAGTTGCTTTTGTCTGTCTCTTTTCAAATAGTTATCTTAGAAATACGTGTCCTTTCCTATTGTTGAGTATCCATGGACACTGAACATACTGTGGGGCATACCACCCCCAGCCTATACTCCTCATCCTGATGATGATGATGATGATAACTGATGGTATACAAATCGGGGCCCTGTTCAAATCAACATTCAAAGGTTGGAGGTGGAACTTTCCACCACACCCTTACACAACCAGCATCCACAGAAAAGCTCGATCCAAACACAGATAAGCTCTGTTTGTATATGCTGTACATGTACATGAGTCTGTGTAACTTACTGTACATTTGTTTATTTTCAAAATGAACCTCAGTACAAGCCTCCTCAAATGTAGGGTACAGATAGACAGCGTATGTGTGCAGGACATAACGTGTGAATAACGGTAGGTAGGTAGGTAGGTAGGTAGATAGATAGATAGATAGATAGATCTCTACATGCATACACTGTTCTCAGATTGCATGTATACAGAATATCTATATCTATCTAATTCTCCTAAACATACCCATCGCTAATCCCATGAATGTAGCTCTCGTGAGAGTTTGAGAGCAGCTGCCTGGGGGATAGTGATGGGGATGGAGAGACAATGGTGGTGGCAGCCGGTTGGCCAGAGGAGATGGCGACGGGTGGCCGGACCGCTGGGAGGAGGAGGTGGCAGACAGACCCGGCCTGGCCACTGGGAGGAGGCAGCTGCTACCGGGAGTGGGCGGGAGGAGGTGGCTGGCTGGCTTTCTGGCCAGCCTGCCAGGCAGAAAGCATGGGTTGGGGGCAAGAAGCGGGCGGGGTGGGGGGGAGAGGAAGCAGGCTGGCTGGCCCGCCAGAAAGCGGGGTGGGGGTGGGGTGGGAGAAGCAGGGAGGAAGCAGCCCGTTGGCCAGAAAGCCAGGTGTGCCGGGGGGAGCCACAGTGGTGGGTGGGCCGGCCGGAGGTGCAGATGCTCTGCGCCCAGCCCAGCTAGCAACATATAAATGGGGATTTATAGCACATTCGTATGCAAATTTGTAAGTCTCAATGGCCCACATGTTGCACAACCAGCCACCCATTGTCATAAGGAAACTGCATCTCTCTGCAGCAAAGATCCTCTGAGCTCAGCTGATATCTTCTTGATCAGCAGAGTGTGCATGGGGTCAGGGTGGAGCTAGTTTTGCTGATTCCCCTGCTTTGATGGAAACATATGCTATATGATCCTTAAGGACACATTTCTGGATGGCAAAGAGCATTAACACAGGGGGAATCAGCAACAATCACCCTGCCTTCATCCCCCATATGCTCTGCTGCTTGAGAAGATGTTGGCTGAGTAGTGATGTGCGGTTCGGTCCGGATCCGGCGGTTCGATCCCGGACCGAATCGGGCCCTTCTGGGACCGATCCGGACCGAATCCGAGTCGGTTCAGCTCCGAACCGGCTCGGGTTTCCCGAACCGGTTCGGGAGTTCAATTGAGTCTCTGGAGTGTCCCTTTAAAGTTTGAAGTGTGTCCTCCATTTTGTGGCTCATTCCTGAAACTTTTGCTCCTAGCATCCATTTTGTGATGCTATTTTCAGGCATTGTATTGGCTGCGCTATTGATCCTTTGATTGGCCAGAATGAGTCCTTTGGTCTGGTAGGCTGCTTGGCTGTTGCACTGTTGAGAGCTGGCACCCTGTTGGCCGTGGGGGAGTGCAAAGGTGGGGGCTCCCAAAGGAGGGAATTTCAAACCTATATAAACCCAAGCCTCTTCTCTGGAAACTTCTCTTGGCTGCAGTTGTGGGATCATCTCTGAGACCTTGCTTGCTCTTTTGCTGCTGGTGTCTGCTGTGAGTCCCTGCTGACTGTGTGTCACATTAGTGTGTGTCTCTCTCTCTGCTCTCTCTGTGTGTTGTTGTGTGCCACCTTGTCCATCTGCCCTCTGTCTGTCTCTGTCCAAACCTCTTTAATACTTTCCCCTCAACTTTTTCCAACTTTTCCTGTTGTGTTTTCTGTTCTCTTCACCCTTTCTCTCTCAACCCTTCTCCCAAAGTTTTGGCTTTCCCTCCTCCCCCCCCCACCCCCCTCTTCTGCATTGCTTTCCTGTTTTTGTGCCTTGCCTGACTTTTGTTCCACTTTTTGAGTTTCATTCAATTATTGCTTCTGTGTAAATTTATATATTTGCTGATTTTGGTTTTTAATTAATAACTTCTGCTATTGTTATTGCTGGCTGCCTGTCTGAGTTGTGTTTCTGAGGATTTAGTTTATATTATTGCTGCAATTTGATTCCTTGTGTTCTGATTTTGATTGTTAATTTGTTCCCCTCTGGCCCTGCTCCTAGCTTCCCCCCTCCCTCCCTCCCTCCCACCCAGATAAGATTGTTTCCCTCCTGTGCTGCTGCCTGTTGAGCCTTGCATTCTTTGGATTTCTTTGTGGAATTAGGTTCTGGTTTTGGTTTTGCTCCCTGTGTGTGTCCCACCCACTCCCCCAGTCCCTCCCCCTGGTAGTTGTTACCCCCCCCCCCCCGCCCTGAGACTTTCTGGCTGCCCTTTGGTTTCCTTTTTTTTACTTTGTGTATAGATTGTTTTGATTCAAATTTGATTGTTCCCCTGTGTGGTCCTGCTCCTAGCTTCCCCCCTCCCTCCCCTCCAGAAACCCACTCCCCCCACTGCCACCTCCTCCTCCTCCACTCCTGCCCTGCCTGCCCCCTCCCACCCAGACTGAGTGTTGTTCCCCATCCTCCCTGGTGCTGCTGCTGCTGCCTGTTGAGTCCTGTCTTAGTTACTTTGGTTTTTTGTGTGAAATCAATTAGCTTCTTTTGGTTCTGGTTTTGCTGTGTGTGTGTCCCATTCCTCCCTGCTGGTTGTTGTTGGTTCCTCTCCCCCCCCCCCGACTTTCTGCCCATTGTTCCCAGGTGTTGTTGTTTTTTTGGACTTTTTTTCATATTGTTTGGTTTGCTTTGATTGATTCATTGATTGTTCCCCTCTCTGTGTGGCCCTCTGCTCCCAGCTTCCCCCCTCCCTCCCCTCCAGAAACCCACTCCCCCCACTGCCACCTCCTCCTCCTCCACTCCTGCCCTGCCTGCCCCCTCCCACCCAGATTCATCCCCCTTGACGCATACTAATCCCCCCAAAACACACCCTGCCCTCTGGTCTCTCCCCCTCTTGCCCCCCGACTCCCTGCTACATACCCCAGACCCCCTGAAACACACTCCACCCCCCAAACACCCTCTGTTGGTCTCTCCCCCTCTTGCCCCCTACTCCCTGCTACATACCCCAGACCCCCTGAAACACACTCCACCCCCCAAACACCCTCTGTTGGTCTCTCCCCCTCTTGCCCCCCTGACTCCCCGCTACATACCCCAGACCCCCTGAAACACACTCCACCTCCCAAACACCCTCTGGTCTCTCCCCCTCTTGCCCCCCTGACTGCCTGCTACATACCCCAGACCCCCTGAAACACACTCCACCCCCCAAACACCCTCTGTTGGTCTCTCCCCCTCTTGCCCCCCTGACTCCCCGCTACATACCCCAGACCCCCTGAAACACACTCCACCTCCCAAACACCCTCTGGTCTCTCCCCCTCTTGCCCCCCGACTCCCCGCTACATACCCCAGACCCCCTGAAACACACTCCACCTCCCAAACACCCTCTGGTCTCTCCCCCTCTTGCCCCCCGAATCCCCGCTACATACCCCAGACCCCCTGAAACACACTCCACCCCCCAAACACCCTCTGTTGGTCTCTCCCCCTCTTGGGACCGTCACCGCTGCTGCTGCCTCCCACACCCGAATCCCCCTCCCTGCTGCTACATTACAGCTCCTCCTCTCTTCTTCCTCTCTCTCTCTCTTTCTCTCTCCTCATCCCTTCACTTCTTCTTCCTCCCACAGCTGCAGCCACACAGTATCCTACCTCCGAACTCACCTGGAGGTCCCCGCCATCGGTTATTTTTCTTTTGAAAGTTGTTTTATTTCATTTGTCTCTGCTTGGGGGTGAGTTGAGCAACAACACATAAATAGTGTGGTCTCCTCACTTCTGCCCCTCCATCGTTGAACTACCCCGGTTGCCTGTGCCTCGTGCGGCCGCCCTGTTGTGTCCCAGCCCAGGGGGTTGGCTGTTGGCGGCGCATCCGTGACCAGCAGTGAGCGGCAGGAGAAGGACCGGCAGAAGAGGGGTTAGTGCGTGTGCAATTGTGCACCTTTTGTTGCCCCCTTTCTCTCCCTAGCTGGCGGTTTTAAATAGGGACACCCCTATCTTGAAATGCATTTGGGTGTGGGGAGGAGGGAGAGGAGATGTACCGTTGTAACTTGTGTCTTCATGCCCAATAAAGAAATTGCTGCTGCTGTGTGTTGCATTGCATTGCATGCGTCTTGCAGGTGGTTTTTGAACAGGTGCCTTCTTCCAGAGTGTTTCCTTGCCTCTGGGGCAGTCTGAGTGGGGTCAGGGGATCGGATGCTGCCACTACATGCTGGGCCAATGCCATGCCAGAGTGCTTCCTTGCCTCTGGGGCAGTCTGAGTGGGGTCAGGGGATCGGATGCTGCCACTACATGCTGGGCCAATGCCATGCCAGAGTGCTTCCTTGCCTCTGGGGCAGTCTGAGTGGGGTCCTGGGTTCTGATGCTGCCACTACATGCTGGGCCAATACACACATATGATGATGATGTTCAATCCATGATGCTGCCATCAAGTGTTTGCTGCTGCTTGCTTGCCATGGCATTGGGCGGGCAGAGTCACAGAGTGGGTGGGTTCAACCTCTGTTTAGGTGTGACTGGGTTCTGGTTTTGGTTGTGTGCAATTTAGAGTCACTAAATAGGCTGCATTGAGTTTGATGCTCCCCCCACAGGAGCATTACTTGAGAACCACCCCCCAGAACCCACACTTTGTGTTCCAGTTCACTAAATAAGGCTTTCCTCCTTTGATCTGCAGGTTCCCAAGCGTTGACTGCGTCCCTCCCCCACCCCCGGTAGGTGCTGTGCCCTCCCCCCATCCACTCTCCCCCCCAAAAAACTTAAAAACTTGCCACCCACACCACAACTACTCCACCCAACTGCCCGTGCCACCCACACCAGGGGTCCACCCTTTAACCCCCTATTTTTTAAAAAAACCCTCCCAGACCCATCTCCCCAATTGGCTTGGTTGACTCCCGAGTCCCAAATTCTAAAAGGACACCCTCCCCCTCACTTCAATTGGCTTCCCCCCCATCAAAAAGTCTTCCTTTCCCCCCAATTGGCTTCCTTTTTAAAAAACAAACTCCCCCCCCCCCCCGCCGTCTCCAAATCAGCTGCCTTTTTTTGGCCCCTAAGCCCCTCCAAATTATTTTTTTGACCCTGTCTCTGGCCTTCCTCCTAAAGTCTCCCTCCTTCTGACCTAGCAGCATGTCTGAGCACCGTGTGGCGGGCAGGGCTCGCTCAAGGCTGGCAGGCAGAGGTGGGAGAGGCCAGGTGCGGGGTGCGCCTGCGGCACGGGGAGGGAGAGGACGCGGGGAGCCTGAGGACACCCCAGTTCTCCCCATTGGAGAATTCTTTGCTCCAGCCCCATCTTTGGTGCGCAGGATTCAGTTCCCCACGCCTGCTGCCGCCAATCGCGGCAGAGGCAGAGGCACCGTTAGGGCTGTGGCGGGTCCCTCCTCGCTGGCGGCACCAGGTGCTGCTGAGCTACCGCCAGTTGTTGAGGTGGAGGAGACTGTGGAGTTGGAAGAGCAGGTAGAGGGCGGTGAGGACCGTGCGGCTGGCAGCGATGCAGCCAGGTTCTCCCTCCCTCTGGGGCCCCTTCCCCCTATCCTTTCGCCGCTCAGTGGGGCCCCCCCTCGTGAAGCCCGACACTCTGGTGGGGAGCGGTCTGGCGAGGTGGTGGAGGAGAGGCCTGCCTCTCCGATGCCAGTTCAGCCGGGCCCTTCCTCCGCTGTGGAGGGCGGAAGGGGCGGGTTGGGTGGCAGCAGTGGGCAGGCAGCGGTGGCCGCCCCCCCCCAGGACTGCAGCCACCCTGCGAGAAACGGCCTAGGACGGCGCCCAGGGCGCAGGAGGCCAAGGGCAGTGGTGCATGGGTGCATTTTGAGGTCCCTCAAGATGACCCATTCCACGCCCGCTGTGTCCACTGCAGGATGCTTGTCAGCCGTGGAAGGGACCCTGCGCACCTGGGTACGACGCCTATGTGGAGACACCTAGAGCGTCACCACCCAGGTCTCAGGGGACAGGCTGGCAGCGCTAGTGCGCCTTGTGCATCTGCCACTAGGGCGGGCAGCGGCAGTGTGCCAGGCAGCAGGCAGGCTACACTGCCCGTCCAGCGGTGGACGCAGTCCTCGGGCAGCCAGCGTATTGTTCGCGTGGACCATCATCACCTCACCCGCCTCATAGGGGAGATGATTTCCACCGATGACCAGCCATTTCAGGTGGTCGAGAACAACGGCTTCCACCGGATTCTCCAATACCTGGCTCCCGAATACGTCATCCCCTCAAGGACGACGTTCAGCCGGAACGTGGTCCCCTCCCTGTACCGCCGGTGCAGGGAGCTTGTGTCGGCCGAGCTGCGTGCAGCTCCGGCCGGGACAAGCGTGCATTTCACGACTGACCTCTGGACCAGTGTCAGTGGGATGCACGCTTCTTTCCTGGCCCTCACTGCCCACTGGTGGAGACCGGAGAGTGAGGGGACCTCCGTGGGCGATGCTTCCGGGTCCGGCGCGGCTCCCGCTGCACTACGGCACAGGTGGGCCGTCTTGCACGTGGAGATGATGGACACGAGGCACACCGCGGAGGAGGTGGCGGCCGTACTCGACCGCCAGATAGAGGAGTGGATTGGCGGGTGTCCACACCTCTCCCGCGGCTTCATTGTCACCGACAATGGAGCCAACGTTACCGCCGCTGTCGAGACAGTCATGGACTGTGTGAACATACGGTGTATGGCACACACGCTCCATCTGACCGTCAGGGACGCCCTTGGCCTTAAGGAGCTGAAGGCGTCCCAGGAGAAGGGGGCCCGCCCCATCCCAGCTGCTGTTGCTGCCACGGCCACGCTTGTGGATAAGTCCCGCAAGCTGGCCGCCCACTTCCACCGCAGCGAGAAGTCCAGGAGACTGCTTCGCCAGAAGCAGGATGACCTTGGCCTTCCTCGCCATCTCATCCCTACGGATGTGGAGACGCGGTGGAACTCCACCTTCCTCCTGTTCCAGCGCCTGTTGGAGCAGGAGAGAGCCCTTGTCGCCCTGGTGAGGGACGAGTCCTTGGATGTCTGCGACTTCTCGAACGCAGAGTGGAAGCAGATGTCCGAGGCGGTGTCGGCACTCGAGCCCTTCCAGCTTGCCACGAAGGGCTTGTGTGGCGACACCACTCCCTTGAGCCAGGCGCTGCCCACAGCTGTTGGTCTCGAGAAGCTGATGGGTGGACTCCATATCTCTCTGACCACGCCAGAGGGTCGTGCTCTGGCTGGGAGGCTGAGGTCTGGGGTTGACAAGCGGCTCGTTGATGTGCTGGGAGACAGGGAGGAGTATGTCCTCGCTTGTCTCTGTCACCCAGCCCTCAAGGGCAATGCCGTGAGTGCCGACGACTTGCCCAGGTGGAAGGGCATCCTGGTCGAGAAGGTTAGGGAGGAGGAGGCCGCTAGGGCACGCAGAGACCAGGGTGTTGGTAGTGGTGCGGGGGCAGCCCTCGCAGCCCAACCCGCACCCAGCAGCAGCATGGGCGGCCAGCCGGCGTCAGCTTCCCCTTCCCCTCCCTCTTCCCAGTCCAGCAGCGCGGCATCCCAGGCGGCGCCATCGCAGCAGCCATTTGCTACCGACTCGAGATCCGCCCAGTGGTTTCAGCGGTTCTGCTATGGCGCCATGCCTGGTATGCGGGAGGCTCGACCTGCCAGGCCCCCCTCCAGTGCTGAGCAATGCGTTGCGCAGTACTTGGAGGAGCCTGTGGAGGGAGACGGCGTGGACTGCGCACAGTTCTGGGCGATCCGCCGCCAAGTCTGGCCAGACCTGGCGGTGGTGGCTGTGTGCCTCCTCTCCTGCCCCCCAACCAGTGTCCAGAGCAAGCGGGTGTTTTCACGTGCCAGGGACGTGGTGACACCCTCTCGCTCCCGCTTGGACCCTGGTCTGGTGGAGCAGCTGGTCTTCCTTAAGGTGAACCTCCCCCTGTTGGGCTACCCCAAGCTGCAGTTTGAGACGGGCGAGTGATTACCGTGGGTTGCCCCATGGTTGGTCACCTGCCTGGCTCGACCTCTGTGCTTATCCCTACCCTCCCCCCCTTCCACCTCTAGCTGAGCTGACGTGACAGATGCTGAGCCGTGCCAGCCAGTCGCAGCGTGTAGTGTGCCCACACAGAGATGCAGTTGTAGTAGTAGTTGTAGTGCTGCGACTGGCCAGATGTTTACAATGCCCACGCCCACCTAAAAAGAAACCCAATGCTGACCAGCACAGGCCCTTTATCTATCCACCTGTCAGCATTTGGGGACCTGGCGTGGGCACGGCACACACCCCCAAAGTAGCACAGCCCACGGAGTACTAGACTTAGCGGCAGCGGCGGGTATACGTTCTAAAATGCAGTGTAGATATGTAAATACTGTATGTAAATAAACATGTAAATAATTTTTTCTTTAAAAACCCCATGTCAAAATCAAGCCTCAAAATTATGCAAAAGAAAGAAAAAAAGGTGACAGAGGGAGAACAAAATGATGAATGCCAAATGAATTGATTTTATTGAAAATGTTGCCAGAAATCATGTGTGGGGGGCTTGGTTTACATGGAGAAAATGACTGGGTGATTTTTTCAAATGAAACGAATGAATTATTATCATCTTATGTTCATCTTGATTGTGGTCACTGTTGATGTTGGCTGATGGCAAAAAACCCAAAACCATCAGAATAGCAATGAACTGGCTGCCAACACAACATAATGATTGATAACTGTGCAGGGGGGGAATTGGGTCTGTGTGTGTGTGTGTGTGTGGTGCAGGCTCAGTCTGTCTCTTCCTGTTGTGTGTCTGTCTGTCTGTCTGTCTGTGTGAATGGATGCCTAGCACTGTCTCTGTGTGTGGATGCTTTCTGTGTGTAGTGTGGTGTGTGTCTGTCTACATGTTTTTTTTTCCTCCCCCCCATGCCTCCCTCCATCCTTCCCCTCTCATCCTCTCCCCTTCCTCTTCACCACCTTCCATCCTCCCTCCCTTCCAGCCCACCACCGCCTCACCTGCCCCCAACCCCGGTCTGGCAGATGATGAGAGTCTGGTCTCTCCCACCGAAGCACACACGTGAGCACGTGTGTGCACAAATATGTGGCTGACCAACTCTGAGCCGGACCCTCCCCCCTTCAATCCCCTCTACATCCCTCTCCCCCTCCCCTTTCCTCCCCCCTGCCTCCCTGCCTCCCTCCCTGCCTCCCTCCCCCCTCCTAGCTAGCAGCGCACACATACACACACAAAACACCTGTGGTGGCAAACACCACCAGCACACATGCACTCACACTGGTGCCACCACCTCTGCCTTGGGCCTCTGTGTCCTTGAGCAGATATGTGGTGGTGGACCAGAGAAGCATTTCTTTCCAGCAAGGCAAAAGGCATGCACTCACTGCACACACACACACACACACACACACACACACACGAAGAGGTGAAAAGACGAGAAGAGGCAACTTCTAGAACCAGCAGCAGCAGGTGAGTGTCGTGTAATTGTGTTGCTTCCCAAGGCCACTGCCCATGCTCAATGCTCAGTCTGCTGAAACTAAAGAACTAGCTACAATCATCCTTCCTCACACGCAGCTCAGCTGCACAGCACACTGACTAACTAGACACTACAGCTGGTGGTAGAAAAAACAGAAGTCTAGATTCTAGAAGATGTCCTGGTGGATTTTAAACTTTCAAATCTGTGCTAGGATTGCCTTGCCTCCTCCTCCTGCCTGTAATTGTGCCCTCTCCCCTTGCAGTTGCGTCGTCGTGATGGGTTGGTGATGTGCGTGCGCCGTCTACTTAGCTCTCTCCTCCTCATGTTGGCTGGGCTTGCCAGGCACTGGCTGGCAGCAGCTGTTGGCTGTGTGCTAGGCTCAGGCTGTGGCGCGCGTGACTGGACTGGGAATGTTATTGTAGCGGCAACACTGGTTGTGGTGGTAGCAGTAGTAGCTGTTGTTGTTGCTGGGCTGGTGGCTGCTGGCCTGTGCTGACTCTGCGCACTTGGTCTGGTCTGGTCTGGTCATTGGGATGCAGATGTAGGGTGTGTGTGCATCATCCATGGGGAGCATCAGAGCAGAGCAGAGCAGGTTGGCTGGCTTCTGTCTGTCGGGCCTAGTCAGTGGCAGGCACTGAGTGAGGCGGTGGTTTCTTTGGGCATCACGTCACCCATCATGCAGAGCGGCAGGTCTGCTGCTCTGCTGCTCCGCCTCCTGCTTCTTCTCTGTGTGTGCTGCTCTTGTGCTTAGTGTGCTGCTCCGCTGCTGCTGCTGTGCTGGCAGGCAGCACAGCAGTGGCCTTTTTGTTAGATCAGAGAGTGGGTGTTGTCTCTCTGAGTGTCCTCCTCTTACTTGCTTGGATAGGAGTGGTGGTAGTAGGTAGGCATTAAGATGGACTGACTAGGTGTTACGTGTTAGGGCGCCCAGAGAGAGGGGCCCAAAAGATGGGGTGGCAATTGTTGGGTTGCTCCTAGTATTATTGGTGAATTTCTGAAGAAAAATTTTTTTTCCATTGGCTAGAATGGGGGTTCGGGGCTGCCCCAGACCCGCCTCTGTGGGGTGGCAGCACCGCCAAAGTGGGTCCGGGGCCATGGCAAAAATGTCCTCAGTCCCTCCCAGCAATCCCCGTAGAGATAGGAGTGATGGTTCTGTTGTTTTTCTGAGGTGTTCTGAGTGAGTGTGGATTCTGTGATAGCAAATGAGAGTGGATTCATGGTGTCTCATTGGAAATCTCATAAGCTATCATAGAATCTACACTCAGAATACCTCAGAAAAACAACAGAACCATCACTCCTATCTCTACGGGGATTGCTGGGAGGGACTGATGGCATTTTTGCCATGGCCCCGGACCCACTTTGGGGGTGCTGCCACCCCACAGAGGTGGGTCTGGGGCAGCCCCAAACCCCCATTCTAGCCAATGGAAAAAAATTTTTTTTTTCAGAAATTCACCAATAATACTAGGAGCCACCAATTGCCTTGGGATTTTTGGGGTGGAGGACACCCATGGGTGGCTACCACCCACCCCAGCTTTTTTGCCCCTAAGGGCTCCACATTGTGAGTTATGGGCAAAAAAATTTTTTGAAAAAAATTTGTAAAAAATCAGAGGAAGGTCCAATCGACTTGAAATTTGGGTGGCAGGTAGAACACAATGTCCCCTTCAAAACCAGCCACTTTTTGTGATCTGAACCAGTTCGTTTCAGATCCGAACCGGTTCGAAACCGAACCGGACCGGGGGGGTGGTCTGGCAAAACCAAAACCGAACCACCCCGGTCCGGTCCGGACCCGGTTCAGACCCGAACCGAACCGGGAGAACCGGTTTTATGCACATCCCTATGGCTGAGCATGGGCACTCTCAATGCACAGGGGTAAAGTTCCTGTGCACATACGAGGATTGTGTTTGTTTTTTACACTCCCAAAACAGTGCTTTAACTTAAGCTTATTGAACCACTTATTTTAAACTAGTTGGTGAGGCCTGCCATTGACTGAGCAAAGTCATTTTGTGTAGATTAAACTGCTAGGAGAGTTCAAGAAATTAAACCCAGGAGCTCTTTTAATATTGCAGGGATAACATCCTTGATAACCACAATATTGGAGTTTGTTACATAATCCAAAAAATGGGGTTAGGTTCCTTAACTAAACCAACCGCTCTCATGGTGAGAGTGAATGGAGCAAGCTGTATGAGGAAAGTGGCTATTTAAACTTTAAATAACCACCTGCGTATCAGCTGAGAAGCATGGGAAGGAGTCAAGTTTAAATAGCCGCTCTCCCCTCTTCTCAGCCAATAAGAAGAAGTGGTACAAGGAGCGGAAGTGGATAGAGCAGCCTGCACCTCTTGCACTGCTTCTTTAAATCTCACCGAACACCAAATAAGAAGTGGAGAGAGTTACTATTTAAACTGTATACCAATTTAATTAGATGGTAGAAAACCATGAATAACTAAAGCTCCCACCTCTGCGGTAACTAAATTGGTATACAGGGAGTGGACTGTGAATATTAAAAGTGCTATTTGAGGGCCAACTGTATATGTCATAGATTTATTAATGTGCTTGCAAAAGGGAAGTAAAAGAACAGTTTGAAATTCGCAGGATCTTATCTTCCAACTTTATTCATTGATTCATTCATTTTGAATAATAAAATGAATACTTTATTTCAATCCATCCATCAACTTTATTACGGTCAAAGACCAGCATAGGTTTTAACACAGTAATACAGTAAAGTAGATAAGGCAATCAGATTATTGTGAAAATAAATGTTACATGTATTACTACTATAAACTATAAGATTGAGATTTATATTACTGCTCTAGTGGGAAGACTAATGGAATGAGGGTCTAAGGAATACAAGTTATTTAAAATATACTATGGAGTATAAGCGAGGTAGCTAAAATATAAAATATAGCTAAAATAAAACATCTAATTAAAATAGTAAGGCAGCTAACTATGATGAATAATAGTCGGTATTTAAAATCTGCTATATAAAATCAATCACAAAATACAAAATCAATTAATTAATCAATTACAAAATACAACTCTAGTGAAATATATATAATACAACTCTAGTGCACCTACAAATATCAGTGAATAAAAGACCTCTACCATGCAAAAGAAAAAAGAAAAAAGAAAGAAAGAGAAAGAGAGAGACTATAAGATGTACTATAGAGTGAAAAGGGAAATAAATTGACTAGCTAAAACATGACTTTGTCCCCAGACCCTAACCCAAGAAGACACGGACAACAATGTTAGATACAAACTGGGCCACAACTTTATTTAATCATCCAATTGATTTTGAGCAACAGACAAATAGTAGGGAAACTCCACCCCCCCATAACAGTGCGGGCCTAAAAGGCAGGGTTCAGACTCCACAGTCTTAGCCCACGCCCTAAATGGGAGACACACCCTGACTCCAGAAAGAAGCAGGTGGAAACCTGCTTCTGTCCCTTCACAGTCAACCCGAAGGGTCTGGGCATTTCCATGACTTCACATCTCCCGGACCGCTGAGCCCTAGGATTTGCGAAGTCCTGGATCCAGCTCCATGACCAGCCAGCTCCCTGGGCTGCACAAACCACAAGGGAGCGACTGACCACCAAACCTGCTTAAATGCCCAAGGGTGCTCACCGGTGTTAAATCCCTTTATTTAATTCCCCAGCCCGCAATGTCCCTGCCAAGTTGCGGCCAGCTAACACTAACTAAAAGGTCTCAGAACGGGGTAGGCGAAAAAAAACCCAAACCAGGCCAATGCGCTTGGGAGCCAAAAATTCCTACCCGGCGCGCAAAACGACGACCAGCAGAGCCCGTTCTGAGCCTAGGGATGGGAGGGAGAGAAACTCTCAGCCTGAATTGAAGCATGGGATGGGGAGCAGCAGTAGCTGCGCTTCAAGCCCCACCCCCAGAAAAGGCCCCAGCCAATCGAGTGCCTTCTAGGGCCTGTGCACGGGACGGGGTGGGGACAAACTCCCCTCCTGTGGCACAAGGCCTTAGGAGGGGCATTGTCCCCAGACTCTAGCCCAAGAAGACACGGACAACAATGATGGATAAAAACCAGGCCACAACTTTATTTAATTATCCAATTGATTTTGAGCAACAGACAAATAGTCGGGAAACTCCACCCCCCCATAACAGTTCGGGCCTAAAAGGTGGGGTTCAGACTCCACAGTCTAGAGCCCACGCCCTAAATGGGTGACACACCCTGACTCCAGAAAGAAGCAGGTGGAAACCTGCTTCTGTCCCTTCACAGTCAACCCGAAGGGTCTGGGAATTTCCATGACTTCACACCTCCTGGACCGCTGAGCCCTAGGATCTGCGAAGTCCTGGATCCGGCTCCATGACCAGCCAGCTCCCTGGGCTGCACAAACCACAAGGGAGCGACTGACCACCGAACCTGCTTAAATGCCCAAGGGTGCTCACCAGTGTTAAATCCCTTTATCTAATTCTCCAGCCCGCACTGTCCCTGCCACCCAGGAGGTTAGCCTAGCTTAACCTGCTGGCCCCAAGACTCTCCAACACCTTGACAAGTCCTTCTGAAGATTAACTAGATACAAGTCACAACCCTCCACCAATAAGTGCACCCCATCGGGGCAAAACAAAAGGGGTTGAGAATGCACTAGGCCAGGCTATACAATGACTGCCCCGCCAGATGCAGTCACTAATTTTCCAATAGCTTTACACCGGGCCCGCTCCACCCCTCTCAATCTGCGCACCCCACTCCATACGCGGCGCTGTAGCCATTCAGCCCAAACTATACAGACCCCGGGCATCCAATCCTGCAGCTTTGCAAAATCCGATGAGGCCTGCCAGATGATGGAGAGTCCGGTCTGCTGACTCAGATCATTTCCCCCTAAATGAATCACTAAAACCTGTGGAGGGGGCTTACAACAACTGGGACCAAAGCATCCCCCACATCCGCAGCCTGTATACCCGGGCCCATTGACCCAAGCCAAGCTGAGTCCCAAAATGGGAGGTGCTGGCCCTCTTGAAAGCCCCAGACTTTGGAATGTTCTCCCAATGGCCATTTGCACCTCGGACTCCATCACAGTTTTTAGAAAGCTTCTTAAATCTTGGCTTTTTACCCAGGCTTTTACATGACTGTTTATACTGCTGCTTCTGTGTGTTTTTACTCATTTATAGTTTTTATGCTTGTATTTTATAGTTTCTAAATTAGATTTGTTTTATATTTTTAGCTTAATATTTTAATTGTCATTTTTATTGTATGTTTTTAACTTTTGTAAACCGCCTTGAGGTTGTTTTTAATGAAAGGCGATATATAAATTCAACAATAAAAATAAATAAATAAATAAATAAGCCCAGAAGACCACCGAGTGTCCACAGATGAGGACTCGAACGGGATTAGCTGCTCCGCCAGCACCTGCCAATAGAAACAAACAGTTGAAAAACACCAGCTGCTGCTGGAACAAGCGCCAATGCACGATGAGGCATAGCCACCGCTGAGCACTCCAATCTTAGCGCACATAGCGCAGGAACACCTTGGACTGCCAACAGCCAATCCGCCGGACCTCAGCCTCCGGTAAGCCAAGCCTGCTGGCCGTGGTGGCGGCCCCTATCTGGAAGGAGTGGAGACCAAAATCCCCCACCGACTCCCCCAGGGAAGTAAGAACTCTTTAAAGCACAGACCACAATTGATACTGTGTCAATGGGCTGCCCGCTGTGTGCTTAAAAAGACAGCCCCCAGCACTAGGCACTGCAGTGCCAAATAGCACTGAAGGGCGGCAACCGGGCAAACCCTGGTGTCCGCTCCGGCGGCAAGCCGCACCAACTGTCCTCTTGACCTTTGATCCATCTTAGAGGACCACAAGAAAAGGTGAGCCTCACCCCCAACAAACTGCAAGTCACCAAACTGAAGGCAGCGGTCACAAGGTGCCCGCCCACTACATGGCAACACCTAACTTGGCTGGAAAGCGCCGAAAAAGAAAACTAACACGGTGGCCTGAAACAAGACCACCTCCCATTCTGGACTGCAAAATGAGGGGAACCTACCAACCATTGTGGCCACCAATTCAAAAGTTAAAGGCCTCCTATGGTCGGCTTGCTTTGGGAATCCACGAGCCCAACCCTCCAACATGCGACGCACCTGGCAGTCGCTGATGACATCTGGGACACCCCTAGCCTGTGATGCAAATGACAATGCAGATACATAACCTGCCAGGGTTGAAACAACTCGTCCCTCATTATGCAGGTGTACCAAAAACTGCATGATATGTTCAGTGGGTATGGGCCAATCCTCGGGGAGACTATGCCTATGCCTAAAAACAGAAAAGGCTGCTACCTTCACCACATAGCTAACCCTGGTGCTCAGTGCTAATGAAGCCTCAATGGCCAACCTGGCTGTTACTTGCCAAGCTGCCACAGGGCGTCCGGCATGGGCTCCGGCTCTGGCAAAGCGTCTGGTGCTAGGTCCCTGAACTTGTCCACCTGAAAATGGGAGGGCATCAGCTATGGTATTCTGGAGCCCAGGGACATGCCGGGCTATGAAAAGAATACTGAAGCGGAGACACCAGAGCACAAAAACCCACAAAAGGTCCTTCACATGGGTCGACTGAGAAGACTGGACATTGACAACCTGCACCATGGCCTGGTTGTCGCACCAGAAACGCACTGTGCAGTTGGCAAATGCTGGCGCCCAAAGTTGCACATCACCCCCTCGTCTACCCAGACCTGTGGCCATCGAGCTGTGCACCATCGACCCCTAAAATAAACCCCAAAACCTATACCACCAGCAGCATTGGAATGTACTTGGAGATCAGCCTCCAAGAGCTGCTCAGTCCTCCAAAATGAGACCCCATTAAAGCTTCCTAAAAAACTTTCCCAAACTGCCAGGTCATCCTGTATACCTCGAGTGATGTGTACCCTATGAAAGTGGGCCCGCAACCTGGCCATCAGATCACAAATACACCTCAGAAAGGCACAACAGGGGGCCACCACCAGGCAGACAAAATTAAGGTGCCCCACCAAAGCATGGTCTTGCGAGCGCTCCCCATGGCCCTAACTAATTCCAGCAGTGCTTGAACCTTGTGTCGCGGAAAGCAAGAGCATGGGCTACAGTATCTAACTTGATTCTTGACTTAAGAGCCCCTGGTGGCACAGTGGTAAAACTGCCGCCCTGTAACCAGAAGGTTACAAGTTCGATCCTGACCAGGGGCTCAAGGTTGACTCAGCCTTCCATCCTTCCGAGGTCGGTAAAATGAGTACCCAGAATGTTGGGGGGCAATATGCTAAATCATTGTAAACCGCTTAGAGAGCTCCGGCTATAGAGCGGTATATAAATGTAAGTGCTATTGCTATTGCTATTCCCAGAAAGGCCAGCCAAGTAGAGGGACCTTCGGTCTTGATTCCCAGAAAGGCCAGCCGAGTAGAGGGACCTTCGGTCTTGCTAGCAGGACCCCCAACTCCTGAGTCAGCTGGATGAAAGAGTGCAGTAAATGCTGGCATTCAAAAGAAGCCACCCGCCCTATAAAAAGAAAATCATCTAGTGGGAATCCACGATGGACTGAAGCCCAACATGGACTGAAGCCCTGCCCATTTCCTAAGTGCCCATTCCAGGAATGTACTGAAGGCCTCAAAGGCCGCACAAGATACAGAGCATCCTATCGGAAGAGCCCTATCAAAATAAAATTTACCAGCAAACGAGAAACCCAGCAGGTCAAAATCTGCAGGATGCACTGTCAGAAGGTGATATGCAGACTCAATGTCGCATTTAACCATAAGGGCGCCCGCGCCACAAGCACGGACCACCCAGACTGCTTCATCAAATGAAGTGTAGCGCACCAAACACAAGGTGTCGGGTATGCCATCGTTAACCGATGCCCCCTTGCGATACGAAAGGTGGTGAATAAGACGAAACTCTCCCTGGGCCTTCTTAGGAACCACCCCTAATAGAGACACCCTCAGGTTGGGAAAGGGGGGGTAATCAAAGGGACCCAAAACTCTCCTAGCTGCAACTTCCTTACCTTTCTTGCGTTCAACTATAGCCTCCATACCTGTCACTGACCTCAGGTTCTGAGCCCTGAAGGCCACCCTTCAGACTCCGACTCCGACTCCGACTCAGACTCAGACTGTATGTGAAAACCCTCAACAAAACCCTTACCCAAAAATCCAGCTGCCCCCCGATCTGGGTAATCCTGCAGCCACAACTCCACGACATCCAATTTAACTGGGCTGGGACCCTTTACCCGCAGGTGGAGGGTGTGTGTGTTCCCTTTTCTGTTGCCGGGCTGCCGGCTCCCAGCATTGGCACCCCACCCCTTCGTCCGCGGGCAAGCAGAACTCGGGTGCCTGGCGCCGCACAGGCCACAGGCGTGCCTAAACCTACAAGGGTTCCTACAGCATCCCCCCCCCCGTGATTGAATTTCCAACAGACCAACTGGGGTTGAACCCACTGTTGACCCCCGGAGACCTGCACTGCCTGCCCTGCCAGCTGGGACAGCAGATGGCCTATGTCAGAGCGCTCGCCCTTCACATTGTGGGAAGGGGACAGTATAAGGAGCCAGGCCTCTTGAAGGGGAAGGGTCGGAGCCAAAGCTGCATGCATGCAGAAATTTTCATCATAGTGCAGCCAAGCTGAGCCTGCAAAGTCGGACACCGCACGGTGTATGATGTCAAGGTACTTAACTAAAGCAAGGCCCCGAGACGGCTGCGCCCGTAAAATCACACCCATATATATGGTATAGCCGGACAACCAGTTATTCCAGGTCTTTTCAACTGATTTTCGTTTGTTAACAGCATGATCTTTACATGATTCCCCTTCTTTATGCTTTACCTCCAGCTCCCGAAATAAAAGGCTAAAGATATCCACATGCTCCCCTTTTAAAATTTTCTCTCTAGTGGCGGGGAGTAAATGGTCACACGGGGAAGCCCCATACCCCCATACGGGGAGTGATGAGGCGATGGCATTATGCCCATCGGGTAGAAACCTGTACCAGGGAGAGAACCACCCTCATCGTGCTGACCCGAACCCGCTTGACTGCCTTGGGCCTGACCCGCAACCCCCTGCGACCCCAACCCAGTGGACCCGGGAGAGAACCACCCGGCCATGCATGTGTGAGTGAAGCCCAGAAGGGGCTAACCCCCCAACCCCCCAAAGAAGGTATCGGCCAGGGATACGCAGGCCATGGGTGGTACCTTCTGGAGGCAATGGTGTGGTGTGATCAACTGGAAGTAAAGGAGCCGTCCCGATCCCTCCACTCAGGTCCGGTACGCCGGACGCACCAAGTGCTGAAACTTCAAACGTCGCAGGCACTAACGGGCCGCCAGGTTCAGGACGTGCAGGATTCTCAACCACAGGCACCACAGTAGGTGAAGCCACACCCTCTAGTGATGCCAACCTGTCAGACTAGGATTTTAACATCTGGCCTTTTTCAGACCCCCTCATGCACTTCCTAGGGTGAGCAGGAACCCCAGACGGGCCAGCACCCTTATCAGATGGAATATTTTTTGCCCATTCAAGTGCCTCCATACACTGGATGAGGCCCCTGATTTGCACCATGTCTTCATCATACTCATCCGAGGAAGATGGTTGAGGGTTAGGGTGCTGAGGGGGCCATACAGGTTGCCCCCCAGATTTTCCCTTGGCCTTCTTTGGGGGAATGACTCAAAACAGTGGAGAGACAATCACAGGGGACCCAGACCCCTCCTCAATCCCCAAGATAGGAAGCCCCGAGATCTGGCCAGATATGCCCCAGCACCACCAGTTCCAAAAGCCCAGCAAGGCACAGGGCCATGAGATCGAAGGCCCTGAACCCAAGGCCTAACCCAAAAACTCATGCCCCAATGCAGGCCCTAGGGCCAGTCCCCCAAAAGACCGCCCCCCTGGGCCGAAGCCCCAAACCAGCAGTGGGCCGCTCCACGGGCTGCGCTGAGTGACCACCAGGCCCTGAACCACGGAGCCGCCCTTGCCATCGCCTGGCCAAAAGGCCGAAGGGATAGGGCAATCAGGTGCCCATCGCCACCACTGCCTACACCTGGGTGGTGCCGCTGATGCCGCTGCCACAGCCGAAGAAGCCGTGGATCCCCCCACCCTAGGCCGGACTGGAACGGAGCCACACTGGCGAGCTCCGTCCCTGGCAAACTCTCAGCCTGAACTGAAGCGTGGGGTGGGGGGCAGCAGTAGCTGTGCTTCAAGCCCCACCCCCAGAAGAGGCCCCGGCCAATTGGGAGCCTTCTAGGGCCCCTGCACGGGGTAGGGCTGGGACAAACTCCCCTCCCTTGGCACTAGCCTTAGGAGGGGCAATCTAGTAGAGTAATCAGTAGTTAAAGTCAGCTTCATGGATTATGGGCTGACAATAAGGGTCTGATGAATCTTGCACACTACCGCGTAGAACCTAGCAGCATGCCCACTTTTCATCCAAGAGCAGCATCTTAGGGTAGACTTGGCTGGAGCAACTGGGGCAACTGAGTAGTAGAGGGAGTATGAATTTATCTCGGCTATCTTGCTAGGAGTACATGCTCAATGGTTTCCACCTCCCCAGAGACACAGGGGCAAAGCCTTTCCGTAAATGAAATCTTCCTGTATTTTCCCTCAGAAACAGTGGATGCAAGGGCATGACATCAGGCAAGGGTGAACACCCTTCTGTGGCTTGGTATTTCCAGCTCAGTCAGATATGCGGGAGATGGGGTGGGGGAGGAGACCGTGAACCTGGAGCTGTATGAAGCCAGGAAACCAGGTACCCTAAAGAATATTTTATTTGAATCATAATAAATTTAAATCTGAGAAAGATCTTCTGCTTCATTTGGGCATTCTGTCAGTTTGGAGTTAGAGTCGCCCCTCGCCAACCGCGAGGGTTCTGTTCTAGGAAACTCTCATGGATGGCGAATTTGCTGTTGGAGAGCCATTGAAAGATAAATAACAGTTGAGAAAAGATTGCAAAACAAGGTAGAAACCAGGGTGGGGGGGGGAAATCCCCAATTACCCCTGAAAACCACCCCTGAACCCCCGGAAATTGCCCCTTGACATCTGGAAATGACCCCTGACCCCAGGAACTCCCCCATTTTTAGTTTTTAAAAATAACTTTTCCAAACCGCTGATACTTGGGTCACAGCTGGCAAGGGTGATCACAATTTCGCAGTTGCAGATACTCAAATCCGCAATTAGGGAAACTGCGATTGATGAGGGATGACTGCCTTATCTCACTATTGAGTGTTAAAAGCTGTTTTTATATTAACAATTAAAATATTATGATTATATTCAGAATTTCTTCTTTTAAAATACAACAAAATTATTTAAACCTTTCCTTCAGTATGTTCTTCAGTAAAAAGTAGTGCATTTAGTTAATTTAAGTGGCAGAATTGTTCCTGCAAATTGTTGTATCTGTAGGTAACCAGGAAGTATGATACTGAAAATTTATTCTTAAAAATACCCCCCAAATTTTTGCATTTTTCACTAAGCATATTCTAGTGTAAAAAGTAGTGCATCCAGCTAATTTCAGTGGCAAGATTGTGTATGCAGAATTTGGTATCTGCAGGTCATAAGGAAGTATGACTTTATTTCATACAAACCAACCAACCAACCAACCAACCAACCAACCAACCAACCAACCAATTAATTCTTCAAAATATAGAATAGATAAGTTAGAGGTTTTTGTGCTTAGGAGTTTGGTTCAAGTGCAAGGTAACAACGGTTTTGGATTTAGCTTTATTTTCAGTTTACTATTTTTAAAGATCCCCTCTCAAAAGCAGTTGGGTTCAAAGTTCACCTCTCTGAGCCCGTTCTTATGATCAGTGAGAAAGGGCTTCAATCTGCAAGGGAGGCAGCCTTAAAATGTTTATCTTCCCGGCAGACGATCAAGGGCTCCTTCCCAGGTGGGCGGATCACCCGCCCGGATGAATTCTGGTTATTACCAGCAGTTTGGAGGTTCAGGGGCTGGAATGCATCTTCTCAGTCCCTGGAACTCCTATAATATACTTTCTGAGAGCACTGGCCAAGAGAATACTCAGGTCGCAACATGGAGCCATGCAGCACAAACACATGAGCACTAAGCCCAGTTTAAGGGTGCCCTCATGCTCAAAACCTGGGCTAAGTGGCGGGCTCCCTAAGTGGGTTTGCTGCTGCACCACAAGTGGTGTGCATGGTCCGGTAGAAGCGTGGTCCGGCACTCGGGGGAGTGTCTCTTTAAGGGGGGCTGGCAGTACTTACCCCCCCTCCCCCGCCGCTCTTCCCCCTCTGGCGCTGGTGCTTTAAAAAATCTTCTTGGGGCGGCAGAGTTCCTCCCTGCTGCCCCTGCCCCCGTCGTTGTCCGTCTATGCCTTAAACGAAGAAGAGCTGGTGGAGCACATGTGCCCTTTGCGGCACGCGCGCTCATCTCCGCCGTAGGCACGCGCCGCATATGTCACGCTGCGCACGTGTGCCCACAGTGGAGACGAGCGCGCGCGCCGCGAAGGACACATGCGCTCCACCAGCTCTTCTTCGCCAGCGCCGGAGGGGGAAGAGCGGCGAGGGGGTGTAAGTACTACCACCCCCCCTTAAAGAGACACCCCCGCCCTTCCAAACTGCCGCAATTCCGGACCGGTCCGGCGGCTTTCCCAATGGGTCCGAACCAAACCATGCACACCACTACGCACCACCAGAGGCAACCACGTGGCTCCCAGTGGTTCACACGTGCCGGCAAAACTGTGCTGGGCTTCGTTAGCCCAGTTTTGCCAATGCATGTGAATAGCCCCTCTGTTTTCAATACCAATATATTTTAGATAACTCATATTCTTTGATTAACTCACAACATATTGCAAGAAAATGAGGCTATTCACATGATTGTAGAAAACCGGGCTAGCATCCGCTAGCCCGATTTCCTACAAACGTGTGAACCACCGGGCTCGGCTGCGAGCCTGGTGGTTCTTGAGCGGGTAACCTGCTCAAGTAACCTGCCCCTTAAACTGGTTTTGCATAGCAAGTGCTTTGCAAACCCGGTTTTGGGGATCGTGAGTAGCTGCGGTGCGGCTCCGTGCCGCAGCTACTCATGAGTAGACCCCCGAAGGGAGGCTGAAAAGCAGCCTCCCAGCTCGGGGGTCTCCCCAGTATGCCCTGCATGCTTGCGCAGGGCATACTGGAGCTTCCAGGAGCAGCATGGCCCCCAAACTCCCCAGCCCCTGCTGGCTCCGTCACGTGTAGGCAGCCGATCTGACCACCCAGGGCTCCTGCCCTGCTCATTTGTGGGGAGAGTGGGCTTAGCCCCCTCTCCCCACAAAACCGGCAAAACCGGGTCTCACTGATCGTGAGACCCGCCTCAATAACTTCTTACTCTTTCTTCAATAGAAAGAGTATAGTCTGTGAGTGCTGTTGTAGATAACAAGCAGTTCTACTTATTTTAGACTTGCTATATTTCTTCTGTATGTATCATCTCTCTTTAATGCTATCTTAGCACCCATTTTCTTCCAGCAAAGGCAATAAGCAATGCCCAAATTGAATTAAGCCTTTTATAAGGAACAGAAGTTATAGCTTGAATTCAATAAAAACGATCTAAATCTAAACATTGTTCTCATCATACAATTTTGCACAATTTGATTCTATACTCAAATAGATGAGGAATCTGAAGCACAGAATATTTCAGTAATGAGTGTGACAGCGAAAGAGAAATTGAGAAACATACCCATTTTTGACTGTCTAGTTGTGTTAGAAGTTGCAAATTATCATATTATAAATTCACTGTATTTGTGGGAGATCTGACCCTACATTCTTCTTTCTACAACTATGAAGGTCACCAGAACCTATCAGGGGCTATGTAGTTAAAAAAAAAAATCACTATGAAGCTATTCAGACGAGCAGAAAACAGGGTTACCTCCTGAAAGCAGATAGAACTCTATTTTTACCTCATAGCAAACAGAAGGGCACATGCTGAAAACCCAGCAGGGAGTGTGAGTGACAGAGGATTAACTTTTTAAGATTCTCTCCAGCCCCAGGTAGCATTGTTGGTCCTCCAGCCCCGCCCATGGCAACAGCAGTCATGAAGCGGCAAGGAGCTCGGAGTCTGTCAGGCGAGCGGGTGACAGTCCCTGGCAGTGGCAGGGGGAAGCAAGGACTGCGAGACAAAGATAGAAAGATGGAGGACAGGTCGGGCTGAGCGGGACTCTCACCTGAGCGGGACTCTCACCCTGAGCAGGACTCTCACCTCGCCTGAGAGCCTCGGGAAGCCACTGCCAATCTGAGTCGACAGGACTAAGACAGTACTAAGCTGGATGGACTAATGGTCTGACTCAGTGGAAGGCAGCTTCCTATGTTCATATTTTCCCTTGGGCTCATTTGCAAGGTGCCTGCCACTGTAAGGAAGCTCAGTGCTGTTTGCTGGACAGGCTTTCCCCAAGCAAACTTCTGCTGTGCTTTGCAGCCCACTCTGTTATCCAGTCTCTATGGTATCCCGGGGGAGGGAGCCTCAAGCAGGGTCCCACAGCATTCCGTGGCTCCACACAGGCACTGGGAGGGGGTAGGCAACCTCCCCTGCTTGCTGAACCTGGTTTTAGAGGAGGGGCTGGGAACTGGGTGAACCTCTTTTGACAGAGCCCTGTTTGGGAGCATGCCGAGGTTCCACACAGTAGTGCTAACCCTGCCTTCAGACCTCAAGCCCTGTTTTTGCTGGTCGTGAGAATAGCTTCTATATGTTTTCCCTGAGCAATCCAGTTTTTCAGATTTTTCAGGCATAAGGAAAGACAAATGTGAGAACATTTATATTTCTGGCAAAAATCAAAGCAGTGAAGCTATCCTCACGATCACTGGGAAGTGGGCTAAGGGAACCTAGCCCACTTTCCAGGGATCGTGGAAACCACCAGGCTCACAGGTCAGCCCAGTGCTCCTAAGGAGACTAGCCCACCTAACCCACCCAACCCTTAAATGAGGTTAATGGAGCGAGCGCTCCGTTAACCTCATTTTGTGACTCGTGTGTTGCCGCAGTATGTGGAGACACATGAGTAGACCCCCGGCTGGGAGGCAGCAAGCACGCGGGGTGCTCACGTGGGGCATCCTGGATTCCAGGGGCCACACGGCCCCCGCTCCCCACAGCCCCTGCCATTTCCATGACGGAGCTAGCAGTCGTATGAGCAGCTGATCTGGCCACCCAGCTACAAGTGGCTCAGAAGTTAAACTTGGAAGAGCTGAAAGAAAAGCTGACTCAGTAAAGAAAGGGGAAGAGGAAATATACTGGAGCTGGTCTTCAGCAAAGGCTGAGGGGGAACAGGTCTTACAGCTCCATTTAAAAAGCTGAGTGTCAGCTCCAGACTCCTTGCCTAAGCAGACTTCAGAAACTGAAAACCTGCCATAGAATATTTGGTGTTCATCAGTTAACCACCAACTGATGTCTGGAAGAAGGTTGCCTTATTCTTGGGCTTCGGTTATGGTGGCTCCAAGAAAGAGAATGGGCATCTGGTTTGTGGGTCCAATAGAGAATAGAACTGAGACCTGCTACTTAGTTAATCCCCTTTAGGGGATTTATTTTTCCCTCCCCCGCTTTCCTTATTTCTTTTACACCTGATTGGAAAGTTGTGACTGTGCTGAAAATCCCACCTACCCCTTACAACGTTGGCCCTATATATCTCAGTGTTTAAAACCATGTCCATGTCTCATGAGCACCTACTATAGGAAGGATGATATCACATTTAGGACAACTAGAGATTGGTGGCAGTGTAGTTGCATTAAGCAGATATTGGTGACAGGAGGGTTTTAACATGACAAAATCCTTTAAAACTGGGGCAATAAATTTGAAGTTATCGTCTGATCCTTTGCAACTTGGCCTACTTCTGGACACCACACTTCCTCCAGAGTTCAGTGCAGTGTCCAGACATGGGCAAAGTTGCACTCCTTCCCCACAGGATGCTGGGTTGGCCACTACCACCACTTCCTATGGGATGCTGGGTGCTAGTGGCAGGTAAGTTTGCCCTTATTTAAAGTTATATTCCACTGCCCTTGCCACCCTCCCCACCACCACCACCCTGTGGCAGGCTTCACTGGCTGCGACTGATATCCTCCTTCAGTGGGTTTACATACACAATCCATCTTAGAGATCAGGTGTATTTGAATAACTTTAAAGTTGTCTCTAAGGGGAAACTCTTACAGGGCAGTGCTTTAGGACCTCAGGTTCTGGTATCAGCAGCCAGCCCCAACAAGTGTGCAAATGGTGCTGTCTGTTGACTCTGGACCACATCCTCCAGCTTTCATTGTATGACTCCTTTTGCTAAAGACATGCCACAACTTTAATGTGACTTTGAAACAGTCTTGTAGAAAACTTTTCAGCATATTGCAGACCAAAGAAGATGGAGATAAAACACAGGATATTACATTTCACAGATTACCGAGCCCATCATCCTCATCACCTGTTGTTTAAAAAAAGCCATCTTGGATTTTTGAGTGATATAATAGCCCTTGGTGACATGCCTCGGGTTATCTGGAGATCTCTCCATTTTGCTTCTGTTTTGAATGGAATGTGATGAAGAGAGGCCAATTCTTTCAGTCCTACAGTCTGATAGCACTGATAATCAGACTCACTCATATGGGGTGTATGTGTGTGTGTGTGCGCGCACACACACACACATACAAACACATGCACATTATTATATCCCAGACTGTGCTACTGCTGGCAGCATTCCAAAGACATTGATCACAAGAGTGAAACTTGCTGAAAGCCCAAGGAGAAGTAAACCACATTTACTAGGTGTGTAGTGAATTTTCATGATCTAATAAGGTTTTTTAAAAGGATAGCCAAGGATCAAAGGCACAATATCTTTTTTCCCCCTGTCAAGTTTTCAGTGAAATGCCCCAAGGATATTTTTTACCAGCCTGAACTGGGCAGAGGAAGGGAGGAATATGCCTATGAATGTCAAGTTTGATAAACTGCTCTTTCCCCCCTCTTGACCCTATGTTAGCTCAGCATTTACGGATGTGCTGGATTCTACAGACAGCACTGCATTCATTCACTGCTTATTAAGGTAACATTCCCTTGATATCTGTGAATGGTAAGAACACCCTTTCAATATTATTTTGTATAGTCCATCTGGGTATACACGCAAATAAAGAGCAGGCTCCTACCAGCATATGAGTACCTGTTCTGAAAGGCACAAAGTAGCAAGTTTCTATGTATCACATCAGTTTTACTTAAAGTATATTAAACCTACAAGGAGCCATCTAATACTGGATAATGAAAGTGCAGCTGCTATCTAGAAATGCTGAAAACTCCCAAGGAAAGCTATCCTGCCTGAGGAAACTTTACACAAATCTCTGGTTAAAAGCCAACATGTGGCCTTGAAAGTGTTCAGATTTAGGGATGGGTCCGGACCGGTCCGGAGGCCATTGTAAAGGCCTCTGGATCATCCAGACCGGTCCGGACCTGGCCGGTTCGGTTCAGGTGGAGGGGGTAGCTTTAAGGGCGGGGAGGGTTTACTTACCCCTCCTGCCGCTTTTCCCCCTCCAGCGCTCGTATTTATTGTAATAATTGGGGAGGCAGGATACCTCCCTGCCGCCCCTTGTCCATCTGCAATGCCGCCTCCAGGACGGGGTGGGCGTGCGCGCGGCGCGGCTCTGCGAAGGCGGTGAATGAGAAGCCGGCACAGCACCGAGCCGGCCTCTGGCACCTCTCCACCCGGTGGCTCCCCCATCCTGAGCCGCCGCCAGCAGCCACTGAGAGGAGCTCCGCCAGGGATGACGCACCGCTGAGCACGGCCAGCCAGCCGAGCGCCGCCGCCTCCATGCAGAGGCAGCAGCCGCCGCTGCGCCCAGCCCACCCTCACTTCCGGCTCCCAGGCGACTTCCCCCCACATACAGCGTGGCCCGATGGGAGGAGGAGAAGGAAGGCAGCCACGCTGTAGCTGCGGGGGGGGGGGGGTCCGCAAGTGTTTCCTCTCCCCCCACTGGCCTTCCTCATCACCACTGCAGCTGGGTACATGTAGTCTTTTTGGCCCTTTTGGGCCTCTGTAAAGGTGAGCAGTGGCCATTTTGGCCGCCGCCATGCATGCGCAAATGCCCTCTGTGAGGCCTGGCATGGACTACGGCCTCACAGGGGGCATTTGCGCATGTGCGATGGCGGGCAAAATGGCAGCCGCTTGCCTTTATGGAGGCCTGAAAGGGCCAAAAAGACTACATTTACCCGGCCACAGCTGTGATGAGGGAACCCTCGCGGACCACCACCACCCCGCAGCTACAGCAAGCCCCCCGAAGGGGATAAAGGTAATTACTTTTCATTTTAATTTTTAAAAAAAGTTTGTGGACCTGCCAGACTGGACTGAGGGGGGTTCGATGGAGGCCAGACCGAACTGGCCTGGTTCAGTTTGAGGCCAGTCTGGCCTTGAACCGATGGTTCCATGCACACCCCTAATCCTAAGGGGGGGGAAGAGAATGAGTACTTTGTACATTATCCAAGGTGGGGGCGGAAGCAGCAGAGACATCAGCGGCAGGGGGCACCAGCTCCACTAAGTTCCCCACTGGCCATCTGAAGGATATCCTGGGCTGACTGCGGCCCTGTTTGAGCCTCCGTCAGGTGAACTGTCCTTCAGGATGCCAGCAGGGGCTCCTCCAAGCCCCCTGCCACTGCTGGTGTCTCCACTCGTGGACCCACCCGTTGCCACTACCGCCTTGGATATGGTGAAAATTATGCTTTCTCTCCCCTGGCCTTAGGATAGGTAATACCCCTTTACTTGTAAAGGGGAATCCTTGCTGGATTCCTCTTTACAAGTATATCCCCAAACTGGCCTATGAACCAGTTCAGCCTGGTTAGATGGCTGAACCGGATCTGGCTCAGCTGGACTCAGAACTGGAACGGGCCAGGTCAATTTGAATACAGTCCGGATTCAAACTGAATTGGCCAAACCCATTCTGTGCACACCCCTAACAACCGCTGGGTGGGTGGGTGGGTGGGAAGGCTGTGCCAAACTTATCTCCCCTCCACCCCAGATGATCCTTCCTGCTGGTGGGATGATGGCAAAAATACTCCAGTTCAAATGCTGACAGCGAACACATATCAGTAATCCAAAGCTGCAATTCAGGAGTAAATTTGTTCTTCCAGTATTATATTATAATATTTTTGGCAACACTCCTAGCATGAAGAATCCACAATTCTTTATGTAGTGCTAGAGTCCATATGCTGGAGATGTATCCCAACAAAACATGAACATCCTTAATGGAGAGTGATAACTGCAATCTCATATAAATTTCAAGCCAAAAGGGTGCAATAACCAGACAAGACCAAATCATATGTGTAAGTGGACCCTCATACAGATTACACCGCCAACATCTTGCAGTCTGCATCCATCCCTTATTAAACATTCTCTGAGGTGTCCCATAGGAAAGGTTTCTGCTGTATTAGCCGCAAGGCGACCCACCACTGATTTAATGAAATGGAGTATTCAAGGTCATTGTTCCAAAGGTCTCAGATGTAATCAATATCAATCTTATCAATGTATTTAAGTTTCTGATAGAGCAAGGTTACAGGCTTAGGTGCATCTAATAAATGTCCCAAGTCTAATAATACGATGACTAATAATACAGATGACTGAAACAAAAGATAGGATGGGCTCCATTTTCAACCTCCCTCCCTTTTAACCTGGGTAGTAGATCTGAGCTACCCAGGTTCAGAACTGCTGGATTGGGAGGACTCTTGGTGCCCCAGATGACCACAGATTCCTGGGTTAACCCTCTCCTCTCCGTGAATCTATGGTTATGGGAACAGGTTCATCCTGTCATAACTAGGGCTAAATTCAAAGGCAAGAAATCATTTTGTGTGTGTGTGTGAAAACATTTGGTGGCTGTAAAAAGCTCCCCTTTTGGTGAATTGGGATAGTACTGTGAAAGGCAGCAAAATGTTTTCCAATATGATTATCTACACTCATTTGAAAGCAGTGACTCACCACAAGCCCCTCTCTTCCTTTTTGGTAGATAAGAGCTATGGGCTGCTGGCTGACTAGGGGACTATTCCCAGGATCAGGCGAAATCGGGCTAGGGGAGCCTAGCCTGATTTTGCCTGATCATGGGAGCCACCAGGCTCGCAGGCGAGCCCGGTGGCTTCCTGGCGGTTAACCCGCCAAACTAGCTCTCCCCTTAAACTGGGTTTGCGGAGCGAGCACTCCACAAACCCAGTTTTTTAAATCGTGAGTAGCCGCAGTGCTATGGCTCATGAGTAGACCCCCGACGGGAGCCTCCTGGCTCGGGGGTCTCTCCAGTATGACCTGTGCGCTCACGCAGGGCATACTGGAGCTTCCAGGTGCCCTGTGGCCCCCAACTCCCCACCCCCTGACGGCTCCATCATGGAGCCGGCAGTCATGTGGGTGGCCAATCCAGCCATCCAGGGCTCCCGCCCTCCGCAAAACCAGCAAAAGCAGACCTCACTGATTGTGAGACCCGCCTCTAGGATTATCCATATGACCAGTCCAAGAAACACTAAGTAATTACTTTCATTCTAAGTTAGCTTCATGCTCATTACATATTCTTGATTGACTATAACCCTGGGAAAGGAAAGGGAAAATGGAACTGAAGCAGCAGCAGCAAGAGGAGAAATGGCTGTGGTCAACTGTGATGAGCACTTCAAGCAATATATTAGAAAAGAGTGTGTGTAGGGGGGTGGGGATAGCCCCTGAAAACAACCTTTTCTTTGGATATCTTCACAGATGAACATTCAGCACAGCCTAGTAACAACTCATTGAATTTTATGAAGTGCACTTGTGTTAATTGTATGATGCTCACAGCAATTTCATAATCTTAGATTAGGTCTATACATAGTGGGGTTTGTAGCTGGCAGTTGGGTAGATATGTATTGGCTGAATGGAACTTTATGGTTAAGGTACAAGGAAACATGGAAACCTTGTGCTTTAATTGGTTTTGTAATTGGGGGGGAAAGAGGAATTATTTACATAATGCTAAACAGTGGTATAGATCTGTAATCCTACCATGAGATGAAATTAATACAAGAGATTATCAGACTATGGGTGTAAGGTTCCTTGGGCAGAAAAGCTTTCCTTGGGAGTTTTCCATGTTTCTAAATATGCTTCACCTTCATTCTAATCCATCCAGTATTAGATGGCCCCTTTTTCATGAAATATATTTTAAGTATGACTGTAATGATACTAGCTGGGTGACTCTGGGCCAGTCACTTCTCTCTCAGCCTAACCTACTTCACAGGGTTGTTGTGAGGAGAAACTCAAGTATGTAGTACACCGCTCTGGGCTCCTTGGAGGAAGAGTGGGATATAAATGTAAATAAATAAATAAAAATAAAATAAACGATGTGCAGAAGGGCTATAGCTCAGTGGTGGGGCATCTGCTTTGCATGCAGAAAGTCCCAGGTTCAATCCCTGGCATCTCCAGGTTGGACTGGGGAAGACTCCTGTCTGAAAACTGCTGTGGCAGATACTCCAGGAAGCAGTGAAGAAGGGGAGGGATCAAGAGAATGGAGGACACTCCTGGAAGCAGCAGATAAGGAGGGGAGGACAGTTGAAGAGGGAGAGGAAGAAAAGAGATGAAAATAGAGTGAAGAAGATAATTGTGGGTGATAATTAATAGTGGGTTGGAGACTTTGGCAAGTGAAGGCAGCTATGTATTGCCAGTAGAGGCAAGGGGCAAGCAGGCTGGAGAACAAAGGGTGAGAGGATTTGCATGTCGTGGAACTGAATGGCAGCAAGGAGCAACGGATCCGGAAGCCTGCAGCCTTGACCTACATCATGGGGTCATCAACTTGTTGGGTCACCCAGGCAACATCCTGGCAACTAAACACAACTCCTTTTGTGTCATATTGGAAAGGAAGGAGAAAATTATTTTATAGAGGAATTTTAGATGCTTGTTTCTATTTACTGTTATTCCTTTGTTTATTTTTATAAAAGTTGGTTGAAGCTGAAGTGTTTGTTCCAAGTTCTATCTCTTCAGTCAATGTAGACAATATCGAGCTAGATAGCATCTAATTCAGTATAAAGCAGTTTCCTATGTTCCTATAACATATTGACCAATGATAGCAACTGGACACTTGGAATCTCTGTCAATGTTTTTTTGACCAATCAGGCCGCTTTAAAGACTCTAAAAGGCTTGCATGTTCATTTGAGCCCATCCTTCCTTCTTCCTGAATACATGTGTCAATGTTGAGGTTGCCCCTGTCTATATGTGAGACCCAGGGCAACACACACACACATACACCGCTTGTGAACAGTGAATTTGGTCACTTTGCACTATGTGACAATGAAAGTGAATAACATATTTTCATTCACTAGCATGATACATCTGACTGTGTGTGTCCAAGTAAAGTAAGAACAGTAACTTTGAACAGCTTAAGACCTGACATTGAAAACTAGTAGTCTTACCATTTTGTTCCAATATTTGTTTCATGAAGATGCCTGACAATCATGCACGAGCTTTTTCAGATGGCAACTTTATTTTGGGAGGGTGTGTGTGTGTGTTTACATATCGGCCAGATTTACCCCAAAGTCTGTGCAATATTTCAGAGAGCACTTCACACATAATTCACACTTCACACACACAATTCACACTTCACACACACAATTCACACTTCACACACAACACAAGCCCCACCACCCATTGAGGTCATCTGGAGAGGTCCGTCTCCAGTTGCCGCCAGCTCGGCTGGTGGCCTCATTGGGATGGGCCTTCTCGCTTGCGGCCCTGAGACTGTGGAATGTGCTCCCCACTGAAATATATGATCCTCCTCATCTCTGGAAATTTTTTAAAAAACAAACACTTGGAAACCCACCTCTTCACCCAAGCTTTTTCAGCTTTTAAAATTTGTTTTAATCAGTTTTTTTTAATTTTTAGATGGTCTAAATTGTTTTAAGGTTTTTGTGTATGTTTTAACTTGTTTTATGTTATTGTTCTGTTACTGTTAACTGCCCAGAGATGAAAGTCAGGGGCAGTGTACAATTTTATTTTTTTGAATGGGTTTCCCCCTCTGTACTGGAACTGATTTATGTCTGGGGTAAAAATAAATAAATCTTTTTCTTTTTTGCATTGGAGTATTCGTTTTGCCCCAAATTCGCAGTAAAGCCTCGTGGTAAACCCATGGTAAAGCTTGCTGTCTGAAAAGCCTTGATGAGGCATTAAGCAATGGCCAATAAGGTAGATTCTTAATTTTTTGAGAAAGGTGTTAATGGCAGGTAGACCCTAAAGAAATACAGTACTCTGCTTCTGTGTTAGGCAATTTTTTTGGAGGCGATTGAGGAAAGGGAGATTCTGGGCTTTCAATCTTGTACTTGCTTTAACTGCCATTTTGCTTGATTCAGCTCACTATCCTTTGATTTTTGCATCTGTAAAATGAAGTAAATAGCCCTTACCTACCATTTCAGAGTGCTTTTGAGTTTAGTTAATTCACTTTGAAAGAAATCTTTGGGAACCTTGAATGAATAGGGCTTAGTAAGTGGTGAATTAAATTGACTTTCAGTGTACATTAGTCATGGATACAGAATAAACCACATCAGAATATTGAGTTTCATTACCTAGTTATTTAGTTAAGTGGCCTGATTTCTCAGTCACTTTCTCAGACTATACTCATATGAATCCCATCACCTTCATGAGACTCTCAATATGACAAAAAAAAAAAAAAAGAGTTTTTGCAAATGAAGCCAAAGTTGTCAAAATGAGTGGGACAGAGGCACTCAGAAGAAACCAGTACTGGCATTTATTACTACAACACAGAACTCAAGTCAAGGTGGAGAACTTTAAAGGTCCTTGTAGAAAGTACACACCTCCCCCCCGCACACACACCATTATTTTAAAAAGTTGAATTTAACTAATATGAGTGTGATGCAGCCAAAGACAAAGCTTTTAAGGCACTGAAATCTTTCAACAGAAATATTTGAATTATCTGAATGATGCTCTTCAGATTGTAACAAGTGTGACTAGAATACGAGTTTAATTTTGATGACTTGTACTTAAATTAGAGCTTGTCAGGTATTTTCCAGTTTTAATTTTGGGTTAGAAATTAACAGCAAAGTGGTTTGCATTCTATGCAGTAAGCCACTGATCCAAGGCAGTGGTGCGTGCACTGCTTTTGTGGCACATTAAGCCTGGTGGTGCTGCTTCTGAAGGATCTGTGCCTCCACCATCATATATGCAAGATCCTATATGTCTGATATAAATATTTTAAATAATATTAATATATTTTACTGTGGCCTGATGGGTTTGAATTGTTTATTGCACTTGTTTTAATAGTTTTCATTCTACATTGTGCTTTATATGTTTTATTGTTTTAAATTTTATATTATTTTTATGGAGGCGCTTCACACAATTGGTGTGAAGCACCATTTGGGGTAGTGCAGGGAGCTGTCCCTGGGTGGCTGGCATCATGGAGCCGGCAGCAGTGGTGGGGATCGGGGGCCAACTGGCCCCTGTAAGTTCCAGGATGCCAAGCGCAAGTGTGCGGGGCATTCTGGAGAGACCCCCGGGACTAGGAGGCTTGTCTCAGCCTCCCAGCAGGGGGTCTCTTCATGTGTTGCTGCAGCACAGACCCTCACTGCAGCAGCACTTGATTAACAAAATGGGGTTAGCGGAGCACTTGCTCTGCTAACCTCATTTAAGGGGAGGGGTCATTTTTGAGGTTTGCTGCCGGAAGCCGCATGGCTCTTGTGGCAGCAGACGACCAGGGGAAATCGGGCTAGGCTCCCTTAGCCCAATTTTCCCTGGTCATGAGAATCGCTTCATTGTTTTAATCTTGTGAGCAAACCTAAGCAGTATTTACTGGAGGGGTGGAATATAAATATGTTTAATAATATTCCACTCCTTTGTAGGCTTTATGCCTGCTAAGAAGTGCATCATTGCATTTCCAATGATGCTTCCATAATTCCCAATGAGAGCACCATCAGAAGTGCAAGGATGTGCTCCTTAGTAGGCATGGAGTCTCCTTGCCTTTGGAAGCAGCTTTGATCTGATTTGAAGTGCCATGGAAGCACCAGCGGGCACACCTCTCTCTTGCATCTCTTGGACTGAAATGTAGAATGTAAGCCATTCTGGACTTACATTTCTCTCCCCCCCCCCCCCCCGCTAATATCAACTTCTATTTAGAGAATATTTACTTTTTATTTTGGTTCTCATTAGTACCATTGTTTCCCTTGGCTGATGTTGTTTTGACAAATCCACACACCCCCATCTCTGGCTGGTGCTTTGTCCCCACCCCCCATACTCTGGCTGGTGCTTTGTGGTGCTTTGTCTATATTAATCCCATGGACAATCCCACCCAATTAGGGATCACCCATGTCAGTACTATAGAGCCAATCAAATTTGTGCAATGATGTCCTGGAAGGAAATTGAGAGCAATTGAAAATGAGAACAATATAGTTGTATAAGTGACCATTTTTACATGGAGTGACCAAAAGAGGAGGCTTTTTTTTAACTGAAAATTTCTGCCAAAAAGCAAACAACCTTGAAGCTATTCTCATGACCAGCAAAAACAGGGCTTGAGGTCTGAAGGCGGGGTTAACACTACCGTGTGAAACCTCAGCAAGCTCTCAAACAGGGCTTTGTCAAAAGAGGGTCACCCAGTTCCCAGCCCCTCCTCTAAAACCAGGTAGAGCAAGCAGGGGAGGTTGCCTACCCCCACCCAGTGCTTGTGTGGAGCCATGGAACGCTGTGGGATGCTGCTTGAGGCTCCCTCCCCTCCTCTTCACTGGGGACACCATAGAGCCTGGATACTAGAGTGCCCTGCAAAGCAAACACAATGTTTGGGGAAAGCCTGGCCAGCCACAGCTCTCAGCAGCACTCGCTCTAACTTTCTTAAAGTGACAGGCACCTTGCAAATGAGCCCAAGGGAAAATATGAACATAGGAAGCTGTCTTCCACTGAGTCAGACCATAAGTCCATCCAGCTTAGTACTGTCGACACAGACTGGCAGTGGCTTCCTGAGGCTTTCAGGCAGGATTCCCACTCAGCCCAACCTGGAGATGCCAGGCAGGGAGGTCAAATCCTTCTTCCTATAGCAGCCCTATCGCCTTCATATAGCAGCTCTATCACAGACACATATTTCATAATATTCATTCATTTTACATTTTACTAGCTGACCCTGCACAGAACATCTGTGTGGTCTTGCACTGAACCTGTGGCATCACACCCCCACAACGCTCGTGCTCACTCTCGCCACCCCCGCAATGCTCTTGCTCGTTCTCGCCACCCCCGCAACTCTCTTGCCTGCTCTCGCCACGCGCGCAATGCTCTCACTCACTCTCGCCACCCCTCAAAACTCTCTCACCTGCTCTCGCCACCCCTGCAACACTTTCGCTCGCTCTCGCCACCCCCACAACTCTCTCACCTGCTCTTGCCACCCCTGCAATGCTCTCACCACCCCCATTCTCCCCCACAAGTCTCTCACACCGCGCTCACCCCCCCGGCAAGTCTCTCCCCCCACAAGTCTCTCGTTCGCGGTCTCTGTCCTCCATCTTTCTATCTCTGTCTCACAGTCCTTGCTTCCCCTGCCACTGCCAGGAACTGCCACCCACTCGCCTGACAGCCTCTGAGCTCCCTGCTGCTTCATGGCACAGCTCATCCAACCGCCTGCCGCCTCCGAGCCAACTGTCCAGCTCCCGAAGCTGCCCCAGCCTCCGAGCTCCCTGCTGCTTCACAGCACCCCCAATCCAACTGCCAAACTGCTTTCCAGCCACCCCGCAGGGCACATGGCCCGTCTTGAAGAATTAATAATATAGAATATCCCGCTCTTCCTCCAAGGAGCCTAGAGCAGTGTACTACATACTCAGGTTCTTCCTCACAACAACCCTGTGAAGTAGGTCAGGCTGAGAGTGAAGTGACTGGCCCAGAGTCACCCAGCAAGTGTCATGGCTGAATGGGGATTTTTGTGCTCCTCGTTTCCCCTGCAAGTCACTGGACAAGAGCAGGAGTGTCCCTGCCCTTACCTGCAGCTGCCATTGCCTGCAGTGTGGTGTAGTGGTTAGGGTGCTGGACTAGGCCTGAGGAGACCCGATTTCAAATCCCCATTCAGCCATAAGACTTGCTGGGTGACTCTGGGCCAGTCACTTCTTTCTCAGCCTGACCTACTTCACAGGGTTGTTGTGAGGAGGAACATGAGTGTTTAGTACACCGCTCTGGGCTCCACCGGTTCCTCCTTCCATCTGCTTCCTCAGAGGAGATGTTTCCCAACCACCACCACCCCGCGCCAACCGCCAAGGCAAGGGCAACAGCACCCTTGCCCTTTCCAGGTAGAAACTGCACAGGTGATGGGGCTGCTGCTCTCCCCTTCCTGGTGCCTGTGGGGTGGGGGGAGGGAGTGCATGCTTGTCTACTCTATGGTAAGAAGAAGCCTGCAGCAGGGTGGCAGCATCAAAAGAGAGAGCAGCTGCCATGGGGAGAACGGCTTCCATTAGCGGGGACCCACCAGTGCTCCCCTCCCAGAGGTAGCAGGGCCAGTGCACACAGCAAAGAGTGTTCCTTGCCCATGGATGACATTTTGGCACAAAAAGGTGCAGGAGCTCAAGGCAGCAGCCATGCAGATGTTTGGCTTCAGGCACTGCTGTCTGCACACACTCTGAAACACTGTAATCCATGTGAATTTCCCCTTCGAGGAAAGATGCTGGGTCCAAATTCTTGGAACATAGCCCCCCTTTATTTGTGTTAGCCTGGCCAATGGGCACCCGTGCCTGAGAGGAGAAAGGAGATGAGGTGTATGGACAGTGAAACTTCGGGTCCTTTTGTAGGGGGATAGGCATGACTGAATGGTGTTGCAGGATGGCATGACAGGGTGAGCTTTTTGGAGAGATGAGGCTGCTTCTTCTCAAGGGAGGCGGTGCAGTCCCGGTGCAAGATCCCTGGGAAGAAAGAGAATCACCACCCATAGATGGGTGCAGTGCAGAAGGATGGGTGGCAAGGGGCACCACTGATAGGGTGATGAGAATGTGGAGGAACTGCTTGCTCACTTGCCTGCTCACTCACTTGCCCATCCGCTCGTTCGCCCCCTCCCCGCCACTTGCATGCTTGATCCCCCTTCCCCACCCACTTCTTCACTCTCTTGCCCCCTCTCAGCCCTCTCCCCAAGGCCCCAGCCCCAAACATGTGTCCCTCATGCTGGCAATGAAATCTTGGCACCCCCAATATGTATGTGCTTGCATGTGTAGAGTGAGTGTGCCTGCTCTGGTGTGACATGAGTCCTGCACACCAAGAGGGATGGAGGGGCAGGGCAGGGGGGGGCTGGAGCCAGCTCCTGTGGTGGTGGTCGTGGGTGGAACAGGAGTGACCGTGACTGCTGGATTGATAGACTGTCCATGCAAGGGTAACGGAGGCAGATGGTCAGCCCAGCAGCCACTCCCGCTCTGCCCGCCACTGCCCTGGCCAGGGGGGAGCGGTGCGCACATGGTGACTGGGATACTTGCAAAGTGTTTCAGCCTCATGGCGGCAATGGCAACGACAGCAGGGGGATTGTGGTGGCCGCAGGGAGCTCAGTGGTGGGCAGAGCAGCTCCTACACCCACTCACCTGGTAACGTGAGTGGCCTCTGTGCATGCGCAGAGGACCAAAATGGGTTGCAGATTGACTTCCTTGTTATTTGGGAGGCTGCCAGGGAGTGGCAGTGGCAGATGGATGGGGAGGCAGAGTTACCACTTGGCTACAGCGGCAGTGGGGGAGGCTGGGGGGGGGTTCTTACCGTCTACACATACTATACAGTGGGATGGGGGGGCACAGAGGCTACAGCTGCAGGGAAGGTGAGGAGGCGGGGCAGGTTCCTCCTTCTGCCTCCCCAAACCATGCTGTTGTACAGTGGGATAGGGCGATGGGGGCTGCCACAGCAAGAGTGAAGGGGGTGGTGGCACATGTGGCAAGGAGGACAGGTGCACACTCCCCACTGCCTGCTTGTCTACCCGTCCACTGTGATCAGGGGGGCAACTGGACAGGAGTGGTAGGAGACACATCTCATCGCCCTTGCCACCAGCTTAGTGCCTGGGCTAGTTATGGAGGCCGATTGCTCTCACCAGCATCTGGCAACTGCTCCAGGGGGCATCTGCTGTGTCCCTCCTGGATCTGGGGTGTGTGTTGGGTTTTGTGTGTGTTCACGTTTGCCATTCCTTTGCTGGCAGCTGCAGCTGCTCTCTTCTCTGTCCTGCCATGTTGTGAGCAGGGTGTTTTGGGCATGGGGACGGAGTCCAGTGCCTTTGACAGTGCTGCTGTGTCAGGGAAGGGTTAACTGAGGCTACCAATCAGGGAGCAGCAAAGAGGGACTGCAGCTTGGAGCCCTCTGAGTGGTCTCCTTTGGTCACGTGCTTGCCTCATCCACTCAGGGAACTGCTGTTGCGAGGGGCAGGGCTGGAGGACCAACAATGCTACTTGTGGCTGACGAACCTTAAAATGTTAATCGTCTGTCACTCACACTCCCTGCTGGGTCTGCAGCATGTACCCATCTGTTTGTTATGAGGTAAAAATAGGGTTCTATCTGCTTTCAGAAGGTAACCCTATTTTCTGCTCGTCTGAATAGCTTCCTTGAGTACTATTTGCTCAGCTCTAATAACACATCAGTACTTAATAATTAAATAATAATTATGTCTCTCCATTGAGCTCACATTTTTTCTATGTGAATCCATGCTCCTGTAGTTTTTTCTTCTAGGTAAATGTGAAAAGCTACATTTATTTTCTTTCTCATGCTGTAATGCTACTGCTTGAACCAGTAATCCAAATTTATACTATCTATTTAGATTACAAATGAATACAAGCATTTCCCCTTGCCTTTTTATCCAAAGTATTTCAAACACTGGTAGGTGGGAATTGTTGGGAGGCCCCCAATTTACCCATCATTGCCACCAGAAATGGATTCATCTCTGGACCTTTGGCAAGTGTGACAAAGCACAATCTTTGAAAGACGTTGCTGTAGTGCTGGACAGGCAAGGACATCACTAGGGCAATGTAGTTCTAGGTCTCACTAGACCTTATCCCAGATGTGCTGGAGTCATGTATGTGGCACACGGCACTGAAGCTGCCAATAACTATATGAATAAAATGGTAGGGAAGTCAAGGAGACAATGGTGGAATTATGGACCCTCTTATGAGCGGAAGCAGGAGTGTGAGTAGGGGAGGGGAGGCTGTGATCATTCCTCTCCCTGGCAGCCCTTCGAAGTGAGGGAGATCATGAAGAAAATATGGAGGGGTGGAGCTCGAGGGTCCTCAGACGTTGGGCGGGGGGTGTCCAGGTTCTTTGAATGTGTCCGCTCAATTATAGCTACACCCCTGAGCAGGAGTCAACCAGTGAAGCCATCCATGGGAAGGGAAGAGGAGGACCAGATAACATTAAATCTTTTTTCTATTCTGAGGCCAAATTAGTGGTGGGTCTGGAATGGATTGAGGCCTATTAGCTGCATCAAACTATCACAGGAATTGTAATCCAATGATGGTAAGATATATCCACTCATAATAGACTGTCCACTGGGGTGGACAGTCCAGTCACCATCCCTACTGTACATTTCTCAGAAAATAGCTGTAAAGAAATAAAACATCTTTCTGTGTTACATAGGAGAACCGTGTTGTTACTGTATTCCCTTTTTGGAGAATGAGGACAGATAGACATTTCTCTAGAAAGATGACTTCTCAGTTACTTGCATGATGTTATCTCTGTTCTTCAAAGATGATTCTTCTAAGGGCAGAACAGATGAACGTAAAGCCTCTTCCACACTTCCAACAAACTAATATGAATCTCTATACATTTAGAGGCCCTCTGAATTATCTTAAGCCTTTCTTACCCTCTGGATTCTCTTCTCAGATCTTTTCAACTGTCCTCTTTTCAACTGTCTTTCTAACTGTTCTTTCACCAACATTTTTTACTCTATGTCTAGCCTCTAAGGTAGAATTCAGCAAGCTGATCTCCATTCCACTTTACAATAGCATCACAAGAATTCGATATTTCAGGGTGTCTCAGGAAAGAGTCCAGATATAGTGCATCCTCTGTATCTCCTAGGAGTCTGTCTGTATGTATATCACTGTAGACGAGGAAAAGCAACTTGAGGCCTGGGACTGAAATATTTCTATAGGTCCCTAATATAATCCCTGATCCCAGGCCTCCCAAACATTATTATGCAGATCAGCTCCCTTTTTAGCGTACTTTCCAGTAGGCTTATGAGATCACCCGGCATTCTCTGTGTGTGTGTGTGTGTCCCCCCACATCAACTTCTCAATGCCAGGACCAATATGAAGCAAATCAGGTACACTTGTAGAGACACATAGGGGCACCTAATTTGCATGGTTTGTGATTATGTCATCAACCCCAATCCAAGATGGTGGACACATAAACCTTTGAGGTGCAAGTGGGCTAACTTGTGAACCGCCTAACAGATTTGAACCAAATTTGTTGCAGCTGTAGGGACACATAGGGATGCCCAAATGGCATGGTCTGTGATGAAGTCATCCACTCCAATTCAAGATGGCGGCCACATGAACATCTGAGGCACTAGCAGGCTAATTTTTGACTGTCTAACCAATTTAAACCAAATTAAGTACACTTGCAGTGAGTGACACACAGGGACACCTCAACTGTGTAGTTTGTGATGATGTCATAAACACCAGTTTAAGATGGTAGATATGTAAACTTAGGAGGTGCAAGTGGGCTAACTTGTGAACTGCTTAACCAATTTGAACCAAAATTGGTACAGCTGTAGAGAAACATAGGGACACCTCAATGGTGTAGTTTGTGATGATGTCATCCACCCCAATTCAAATTGGTATAAATTGCAGTGAGTGACACATAGGGACACCTCAAAAGCATAGTTTGTGATTATGTCATGCACCCCAAACCAAGATGGTGGTCACATGAACTTCTGAGGTGCAAGTCAGCTAATGTGTGGACTGCCTAACCCATTTGAACCAAATTGGGTAAAGTTGCTGCGAGTGACACAGGTACACCTCAACGGTGTAGTTTGATGATGTCATCCACCCCAATCCAAGATGACAGACACGTAAACTTTTGAGGAGCAAGTGGGCTAACTTGTGGACCTCGATTTGCACCCAATTTAGTCCAGATGTAGAGAAAGTGAAAGGAAAGTAGTCTGATTAGTTCTTACTGGAACAACGTGTTTCAAATGAATTTGAAGGCTGACACACATTTGAGTTCCCTTGCCAGGACTGTGAAAACAGGTAAGGTGAAGTAAGGTGCCAAAAGCTGCTCCCACCTTATGCTTATTCTCACCCTCCTCATTCTCTTTTTCCCTTTAAAGTGGGGGAAGGTGGTTATCTTGCTGCCTCACTGGTGTCCCAATAACCTGTAGCCTGCGGAAACCACCTCACCTTGCTTAATGGAAGGGCTGCCCCTGGTAAAAGGGGATTAAATATTATTACACACCTCATTTTATGCATCTCCTATGTATAAGCAGTTTCAAATCATGAGCTGCAAAGGTGTTCTATCAATGCTTCTCCTATGGTTCACATGGGCACAGAGGTATATGTGTTGAAGAGCCTTTTGCTGTGTCTGGATTTGTGCAGGAGGGAGTCAGCAGGTAGAAGAATGCTGCTGGTCCTTTCTACTTTGTTCAGTTGAAAACATGATCCTTTTGAAATATTAGTTACAAACCAAGACTGTAGACAGTACTAATAATACTATAGAATGCAAAACAGATAACTTAAGATGTTGCTAGAATGCCCCACATATAGGAAATGAAATGATGAGAAATCTGCAGACTTCTTGGATTGAACAAATGATGGCAAATCCTGGATGTTCTTATGTTCTTATACTACTCAAGAATACTTATGCTTTATTTCTGTTGTCTAATTGGCTACCCATAATTGGGTAGTATGTTTATCCTAGATGCATATCTGCTTTACTTTAATACTTCCAAGTGCAGATAAAAGAATAACAGTATTATCAGAAAATGTCACCTAAAATAAAATAAAAATGCTTATGTTCTAATACTGTGATAAATCCACTGAATGGCAAGAAATTTGTTTTGGATGAGGCTGATCTACTACTACTACTACTACTACTACTACTACTACTACTACTGATATTTATATACCATTTATCAAAAGAATTTTTGAAAGCGGTTTACACAGAAAAATAAACATAAGAGGGTCCCAGGCTCACAATGTAAAAGAAACACAAGGTAGAAACTAGAGATGTGCATATTGATTTGAGTTTGAATCAATTCGAGCTCAAATTTGGAGAATGCGAGTTATTCCAGCTTGCAACAAAATTTGCTTAAAATAAATAGCCTGATTTGAGTTCAAATCAAAACAACTCCGATTTGAGCTTAAATAGATTTGAGTGTTTTGAGCACCTTTTTGGCAGGATTTCTCCCCTTGAGGATTAGTTCTCTGGCACTGGCTTCCGATTGGCTTGAGATGTCCTTGCTTCTTCATTGGCTTGTTATCATACAAATCAAGTGTTGTCATGGGCAAATGTGCCCCCCAATGGCTGGGGGGAGGGAGGATGGAGAGGGAACAAAAATGGAGGTAATTTAAAAATGTTTTCAAAGGGTCTGGGGAGAGGAGGGAGAGAGAGACCTTAGTGTGCCCTTGAAGAGGATACATCAAGAGAGGAGCAAGGAAGAACTAGAGGAAGGTTTGATTTTTTTGGTTTTCTTTTTCAGCACTGAGTATAGTATGCTGTGCTATTGCTTCTATATTATTAAATATCTGATTTTGCTGGATCTCAAATTGACAGAGGCAGAACTTGGGTGTCTGCATGCCTTCCCTGAGTTGTGGTTTGGTCTGTTTGTGAGATGGTATTGTGGCAAGAAATGGACAGTGTGGCAGCTCAGCTCTATGTGTGTAATATTTTCTTGGTGATTGCAGTGAGATGAGCCCCATGTCTGGCCTTGAAACTAACTTGTGCTTCATTCACTGCTCTGGGATGCTCTGCAATCTGCATTGCAAGGTGTATTCAGTCAAAATGTGGTTGTTGCAATGCTGAAGGAATCATAATTGTGTGAGAGGGAGCAACTTGTGCCAGTGATGTTACTGCAGCGCAGGCACTGTGGCTGGCAGTGGATTCTGGGTCAGCGATTCTTTATTGGCCATTTGGACTGTTGTTGTTGTTTTGTTTTTTTTAAATGTGTGTTGCTCTCTGTTGGGTGGGAGAGTGTGCTTCTAATCTGCAGTGTTTTGCAAGGCATGGTTGCCTTGTGTGTGTACTCTGTGAGTGCAGTTTTTTTCAGCCATAGGCAACAATAAGTTGAAATACACCCATTTCCCCCCATGGGTAGGTCTTAGGGACACCAAAGTGAGTTGGGTGGTATGGTGTGATGGATGCTACCTACCATCCAACCCACAAAAGAAATGGGCAAGCAGGATTTTTTTTTTAAAAAATTATCCTTTCCTCGAAACCCTCATAGGATCTTATGGGAGTTTTTGGGAAAGGTAAAAAATAAAAATAAATATTGCCAGCTTGCCCATTTCTTTTGTGGGTTGGGTGGTAGGTAGCACCCATCACACCGTACCACCCAACCCACTTTGGTGTCCCTAGAACCTCCCCATGAGGAAGAATGGGGTATTTCAAGTTCCCCATTGTTCCCTAAGTCGAATAACTCAAATCACTCGAATCAACTCTAGTTGATTCACTGAAACAGCTGGCCACTATTTTGATGAATCAAGCTTGTTTGAATCACAGAATCCGATTCGTGCACATCTCTAATAGAAACCAGCAACAGTCACTGACAGGATTCTGTGTTGGGGGGTAATTGGGCCACCTACTTCCCCCTTCCTAAATATAAGAGATTCACCACTTTAAAAGGTGCCTCTTTGCTCAGTTAGCAATATTTGTGTATCTGCTCTTCCCTTTGTAGCCGACGGTGACTCTAAAAACATGTTTCTGAGGGCTGCTGGGGTATATCTTTGTACGTCCTGGTCAGCTATAGCGGGAAGAAGCAATCAATGAAAACCATCCCTTCCCTGTAGCATGCATGTATCACCACACACACGCTTTGTTAGTCTGGATGTCAACTACGATTTGCATAAATTATCTGAACACAGAATTTCATGCCACATAATTTGGATTTAAGTGTGATGCATAGTATTGCAAGCATTTTCTATAATGACAGCTTCTGACCGTGCAATATTTATACTTAATGAAAGACTCCCTAACTTAGGATACTCCCATGACTAAAATTGTAATGTTGGGTATTTTTGCAAGCCTGTCTACCTGTGACACAGAGATAGGTATGTTAGTAGAAGACCATTAAGCATTTGAGCCTGGCTGTCTTGTTCCTTTTCTAACTTTAGGCCAGCATTAGCTAAGACCTGCACATTGCCCATTGAAATGAGCCAGCATTAAAAAAATTAAAAAAAGTAATTGCTGTCTTTTCCTTGTAAAAATTCAGCAACCTCAAGAAACAGTGGGACTTCTTCAGGGCAAAGACATCCATCAACTGTCTGGAATTGATTTCATTGCTAATGCTGTTTTCTGTCTTAATTTCAAGGAGCACTACACAGATCGGCGGCTGCTGTAACAAGCACAACTTTATCTTTTTCCTGCTTAGCTCCTGTGATGGAAAAAGAAGAGATGGTTCCAGTGTACACACCACAACCGAAGGCAATGTGTTTGCTACTCCATCTGCCAGCTCAAATGCTGAAACCTGCAAACTTAAGTGAACTGGGTCTTGCAAGCCAAAATGCGTCAGTGGTTTCCATCAACACAAAGTATGACCACACAGCAGTTAGACATCTGGTGATAAGCCTGAAGGGATCCTAACTCTGCAATGTTCTGGCAAGCAACATTGTGTTCAGAGAGGAGAACTGCTCACTATGCACTGGTAAGTTCAGTTCTGGATGGCCTACTTAGAAAATGTTCTAGAATGGAACAAACTGTATTTCAGACCTCAGCAGTCCTAACATTTGTCCCCCATATGTCAATCCCCTCCTAGCATTGGCAGTAATAATTTGCTAAGAACTTGTAGCTGGCAAAGACCAAACAATTTAGACACCAGATGACTTTATACTGTCTATTGGGCAAGCATGCCTATGCATTTCTGCACAGAAAGTTCTAGTATTTTTCTTCTTAGTGACAAGACTAGCAAACAGACTTCTGATAATTGTCTTGAAATCTTCTGAAGTTGACCCCCCACCCCATATATCTACAGTAAGAGAGAATGACAGAATGTCATCACTTTGCACAGAAATCCCTGTAAACCTTACATGCATGAAAGGCCAGACTGTGACCCAGGTGTAATCCTCCATTGTTCTGCAGTTGATACAGTTCCCTTGCAGCTGTACTAGGCGAAATGTTGGCACTGGAGGATACGAAGCTGTCAGAGGAACCAATTTTTAGATGATGAATTTTAAAAAGAGGTTCTTGACCATTTGCAGTCAAGAAAACATAACGGACCGGGTCTCATGATCGTTGAGACCCAGTTTGGGGCGGTGAGCGGGAAGAGCGGGCTAAGCCTGCTTTCCCTGCTCATGAGCGGGAAGGGAGCCCTGGGCGGCCAGATTGGCTGCCCACATGATTGCCAGCTCTGAGCTGGAGCCGGCGGGGGCTGGGAAGCTTGGGGGCCACGTGGTTAGTGCGTTAATGTGGTTAACGGCACAGGGCATACTGTGCGAGCGCACAGAGCATACTGGGGAGACCCCTGGAGCTGGGAGGCAGCTTTTTTCCTCCCCTCCGGGGGTCTACTCATGAGTAGGTGTGGTGCAAAGCTGCGCCACAGCTACTCATGATTTTAAAAACCAGGTTTGTGGAGCACTTGCTCCGCAAACCTGGTTTTGGGGCAGCGGTTCTTGAGCGAGTTACCCGCTCCAGAACCACCGGGCTCGCAGCTGAGTCCGGTGGTTCTGACAATCTGTAAAAATTGGGTTAGGCTCTCCTAGCCCGATTTTTGCAGATTGTGGGAATAGACCCACTGACATTTCCCCTTTTGGGAGAATGTTAGCCCTGTTCTTATGGGCCAAACATCAGATTAGATATAACATATTTTTTTAAATTAGAAACTCCCACTGCAATTTTAATTTGGATTTTTATTTCAATATCGTATATTTCTTTGAGCTCCTCCCTAAATCAGTTGTCCTTTTATCTCAAAGAAGCCATACTCTCCTTCTCTTGTCTGTGGTACTTGAGATTCCCCATCAAAAGTATAACACAATGAAAATCTTCTCACGATCCATGAGAAGAGCTTCTGTTGGGCTTGCGGGGAAAGTGGGCTTAGCCCACTCTCCCTGAAGACAATCAAAGGGCAGCCCTGGGGTGGCTGGATCAGCCGCCCACACAACTGCCAGCTCTGTCACGGAGCCAGCAGGGGCTTCAGGGATTGGGGGCTGTGCAGCCCCCAGAAGTCCCAGGATGCCCCGCACGAGTGTGCAGAACATACTGGAGAGACCACTGAGCCCAGGACGCTGGCTGCAGCCTCCTAGTTGGGGGTCTACTCGTGTGTTGCCACACACCGCAGTGACACACGAGGAAAGAAATGAGGTTAACGGAGCAGTTGTTCCATTAACCTCATTTAAGGGGAGGGTGTTCTAGGCGGGCTAGCCGCCTTGGGAGCACCAGGTTTGCCTGCAAGCTCGTTGGGTCCCACAATCGATGGGAAGCAGGCTAAGCTCCCTTAGCCTGTTTTCTGTTGATCGTGGGAATACCCTCAGTGAGGTCATTCACACAACCAAAAACTGTGTTCTACCCAGGTTTGGGGCTGTGTGTGCTCCCAACTTTCAGTTGTATGGAAGCAAGGTGGGGAAGAACCTGAGTAGAAGTGATTGTGTGGAATCAAGTTAGGAGGCCTTCCAGCTCCATCATGGAGGTAGTAGGATTGGCGCTCGCTCGACTAACCTCATTTTAAGAGAGGGCTACTTTGGTGAGCTAGCCGCTGTTGAACCACTGGGCTCGCCCGTGAGGCTGGGCTCCCTTAGCCCGGTTTCCCCTCATCATGAGATTAGCCTCCAGGAGTTAATATATCATAGTCAAGATCTGTGATTTACTGTTTCAGGCTGTGCTTCTTTTTGCTTCTATATGAGCCTTTAAGATTTGTGAGTTTGTGGTCTCTTTGTGTAATGACATGTCTGGCTATGTATTGGATCAAGGGATGTGTACGTTTTGAGGGTGGTGTTCATATTTATCTGAGGTAGGCCTAAATGGACCAGAAGCACCATGGAGTCTACATATACTTATTCCAGAGTCTGATAAGTTGTGTGTAGTTGCAGCCTTGACAAGATCTTTGCAAGTCTGGGGAAATAACTGGGGTCCTCTGTTCTCTCATGCTTGAAGCTCTTCCCCTTACCAAATATTCATGTTAGGCTGTGATTATTAAGAATTTTCTTCTTAGGTCTGAGTTGTCTCCTGGGCCATTCAGGACTCATTCCTGTCATTCCTACCACAGCACATTTGAGCCATTTCCTCAGCAGTATGTTTGAGTTTTTCTGACAGACAAATCCAGCATATTAGGAGATGGTTATTGAGGCTATTCACACAGAGAGCCCAAACCAGGCTTGGGCTGCCCAGCCTGGGTTCGGCTGCTCATGTGGAGTGCTGGGATTACTCCCAATACTTGTGCGTCCACCCCTGCTAGCCCAACATTTTCACCCAGCTGTTTAACGAGGTTAAAGGAACCTGAGGTTTGTTTAACCTCAGCATGCAGTTGTGTGCACAATTGCCGCCAGGTCAAAAGAATCCCCTCACCTGGCCCACTGCCATGTCCTGCAATGAGCCGGGGGAAAGGAGTGGCCATGCCAATTGCGGAAGCTGCTCTAGTGCTAGAAGCTGTTGTGCCCTTGGTGCAGGGCACCCTGGGATGTGGGAGGAGGAAGTCCTCCCGCTCCCTGCTCTTGCCTTTGCCGTACCAATGCTCATGTGGGTCCATGGTGCAGCGAAGGCAAGGATGGCTGCCGCTCATCTGTTGGCCAGGAAGTTGTGTGCACAATCTTATTCTGTTTCTTTTCACCATTATGTGTGATGGCTGCCTCACACTGAATATCATTGAGATGTTCGCCCAGTTCTGCATTTCTTTACTATATTTAATGAGTATTTTGTTTTTCAGATGTTCTTTGAAAGTGGCCCCCAAGTGCAAGTTTTTCCATGATCCACCTGAGTGGTGTAATCCATCACCACCACTGCAGGGGCAGCAGCAGGCAAAGAGCAGAGAAAGAGAAAAGTGCCTGGATATGTAAGCCTGCCTCAGCCAGCCCAATCAAGCTTACACCTGAAGATGCCTGGGAAGACTCTCTGAATACTAACCAAGTGGTAAGGCAAATATAATGCAGGGAAATTGGGAGTGGAGCTCTCCAATCTCTCCAGGCCTACATATGTGAGAAAGAGAGAACAGGAAGGAGAAGACAAGGAGAGCAGTAGTTTCTGGCACTGCTACATAAAATTGGAAAAGGCCTGTGAGCTTCCAGTACTGCAGCTAGAGGGGTTAGGAGGTGCTCCCAGGAAATGTAACAAGGAGCCCCTGGCAGACACATACGTGGTGTGAGATAGCAGGTGAGTGTGGCAGAAGATAAGAGAGAGAAGAAAGAAAAAGGAAACGAAAAAATAAGGTTAGCCAGGCAGAAGAGGAATCTAGCCTTGTGTAACTATTTAAATAAAATATACACATTAACTGCAGTTTTTGTAGTGTTTGTTTCCTTTGGGTGCTAATTAGGCCTGTACACATTCAGAAAATTTGGATTCAGATTCAACACCATCCACATTTAGGAATATGCCTGAACTGGTTCAACACCTCCTTAAGGACCAGATTGGTAGGGCAGAGATTGATTACTTTAAAAATCAGGTGAGCAGATCAGGTGAGCAGATCCTTACCTGTTCCTCCGCTGCCCCACCATTTTTCTGGGTGGAAAAGGCACTTCTATAGTCAGGGCTTTGGTATCTGGGGGTGTCTGGAGATTGAATTTTTCTCAGGATTTGCTCAACTCACCCACTCAGAACTCTTCTGAAGAATTGCTTCCTTACCTACTCAGAACATCTAGGCATGGGTGTCTCAGGGAAAAAAAATCTTCAGTACAGTCAACTGTGTGGCTTTGAAGAGGCCAGAGGAATGAAGTGATTACTACTGCCCTCTGAGCCTAGTTTGCTCACTCAAGAAGTGGGGAGGTATCTGGTGGGCCACTGTGTGAAACAAACTGCTCGACTAGATAGGCCTTGGACCTGATCTAGCAGAGTTGTTCATATGAGGCAGGAATCACCTTTGCTGATGCTGTGTCAGTCCTAGCATTAGGACAGTGTTCCCTCTAATAGGGATTCCCAGATGTTGTTGACTACAACTCCCAGAATCCTCTGGAGATTCTGGGAGTTGTGGTCAATAACATCTGGGAATCCCTGGGAACCCTAATTAGTACAGACACTAATTTGATTTGTCACATTGCAGATCCTAAAATTTAATTAATATAGTTGTTGCCTAACTATTATGCATCTCATTTCTGTTGAAATGTTTTGGAAAGGAGAGAATTGCTTTGAACAAAAAAACAAAAAACAAAAAACACCCATCTGCAGAGAAGGCATCCTACCACAGTCTACTACTTTTATGCTGGACACTTACTTTACTTCTACTTTTGCTTTTCCATCCCTGTACTAATCCATCTGATTTGTCAAAACACCCTTTTCAAAGCCCTGTTGCCCTTCTAGTAAAATCACTTTGAAGCTATCACATGCCAATTCCTTTATGCTTCTGTTGGATTCTTTTTCTCTGATTCCACTGCCAATGGGTAACTGGCAGAGCTTATTGATCTTCTGCATTTGCAGTTCAACCATTTGCTCATTCTCTCTTCTGCCACATTGTTTGGCATAAGACAAGCCAGGTTGTGCCCTTTGCTTCATCATTCACAAGCATGAAATGTTGTCAACAAAAGACAATGTAGCAGGTCTGGCTTTAGGAGTGGTGGCATCAGGAGTCTCAGGAGAAGCACAGAGTGATCTCTAAGGTGGTTTTCTATACTATGTCAGGAAGCCAACTTGTTATTTCACATGGTAGAAAAGATGCTTCAAGTCTGAGGAACTGGTCAACCGAAGTAGAATTTTTGGATTAACTCACTTATTTGGCATTGTGCTTGGAAGTGTGTGCATTTTGTAACATGATAATTTGACTGAACTTTGAGATGCTGGAATAAAATATGGAGTACATGTAACCTCTCTTAAGAAATGGGGGATTTGGGGTTCAAGTCTCTGAAGCTATTCAGATGAGCAGAAAAAAAGGTTACCCCCTGAAAGCAGATAGAACCCTATTTTTACCTCATAGCAAACAGACGGGCACATGCTGCAAACCTGGCAGGGAGTGTGAGCGACACATGATTAACTTTTTAAGGTTCTCTCCAGACCAAGGTAGCATTGTTGGTCCTCCAGCCCTGCCCCTCACAACAGCAGTTCCCTGAGTGGATGAGGCAAGCACGTGACCAAAGGAGACCACTCAGAGGGCTCCAAGCTGCAGTCCCTCTTTGCTGCTCCCTGATTGGTAGCCTCAGTTAACCCTTCCCTGGCAACTGCAGCACTGTCAAAGGAACTGAACTTTGTCCCCATGCCCAAAAGTCCCTGCTCACAACAAGGCAGGACAGAGAAGAGAGCAGCTGCAGCTGCCAGCAAAGGAAAAGCCATCGTGAACACACACAAACCCCAACACACACCCCAGATCCAGGGGGGGACACAGCAGATGCCCCCTGGAGCAGTTGCCAGATGCTGGTGAGAGCAGCTGCCAGATGCCCCACAACTAGCCCAGGCACTAAGCTGGTGGCAAGGGCGATGAGATGTGTCTCCTACCACCCCTCTCCACTTGCCCCCCTGATCACAGTGGAAGGGTAGACAAGCAGGCAATGGGGAGTGTGCACCTGCCCTCCTTGCCACATGTGCCACCACCCGCTTCACTCTTGCTGTGGCAGCCCCCATCGCCCCATCCTACCATACAACAGCATGGTTTGGGGAGGCAGAAGGGGGAACCTGCCCCACCCCCTCACCCTCCCTGCAGCTGTGGCCTCCGTGCCCCCCCATCCCACTGTATAGTCTGTGTAGACGGTAAGAACACCCCTTGCCCCCCTACTGCCACCATAGCCAACTGGCGACTCTGCCACCCCATCAATCTGCCACTCCTTGGCAGCCTCCCAAGTAACAGGGACGTCAATCTGCAACCTATTTTGGTCCTCTCTGCATGCACAGAGGCCACTCACATTACCAGGTGAGTGGGTGTAGGAGCTGCAATGCCCACTGCTGAGCCCCCTGCGGCCCCCGCAAGCCCCCCACTGCCACTGCCATTGCCGCCATGAGGCCAAAACACTTTGCAAGTATCCCAGTCACCATGTGCGCACCGCTCCCCTTCCCCGCCAGGGCAGTGGCGGGCAGAGCGGGAGTGGCTGCTGGGCTGACCATCCAACTCCGTGACCCTTGTGTGGACAGTCTGTCAATCCAGTGGTCACAGTCACTCCAGTTACACCCCCTCGCCACCACGAGAGCCATCTCCAGCCCCTCTCCCCAGGCACCAGGACAGGAAGGGGAGAGCTGCAGCCCCATCACCTGTGCAGTTTAGGAACTGGCAGAGCCCAGAGCGGTGTACTACACACTCAAGTTCCTCCTCACAACAACCCTATGAAGTAGGTCAGGCTGAGAAAGAAGTGACTGGCCCAGAGTCACCCAGCAAGTCTCATGGCTGAATGGGGATTTGAACTCAGGTCTCCCCAGTCCTAGTCCAACACCCTAACCACTACACCACGCTGCAGGCAAGGGCAGCTGCAGGCAAGGGCAGGGACACTCCTGCTCTTGTCCAGTGACTTGCAGGGGAAACGAGGAGCACAAAAATCCCCATTCAGCCATGACACTTGCTGGGTGACTCTGGGCCAGTCACTTCACTCTCAGCCTGTCCTACTTCACAGCATTGTTGTGAGGAGAAACCAAAGTATGTAGTACACTGCTTCGGGCTCCTTGGAGGAAGAGTGGGATATTCTATATTATTAATTCTTCTAGACGGGCCATGAGCCCTGTGGCGTGGCTGTAAAGCAGTTTGACAGTTGGATTGGGGGCGGTGTGAAGCAGCAGGGAGCTCGGAGGCTGGGAGCAGCTTTGGGAGCTGGACAGTTGGCTCTGAGGGCTGAGGGTGGCAGACGGTTGGCTGAGCTGCGCCGTGAAGCGTCAGGGAGCAGGGAGCTCAGAGGCTGTCAGGCGAGCAGGCGACAGTCCCTGGTAGTGGCAGGGGGAAGCAAGGACTGCGAGACAGAGATAGAAAGATGGAGGACAGAGAGCATGAGCATGAGACTTGTGGGGCAGACTTGCGGGGGGTGAGCGGGGGTGGTGAGAGTGAGTGAGAGCATTGCAGGAGTGGCAAGAGCATTGCAGGGGGACAGCAGGGTGACAAGAGTGAGCGAGAGCATTGCGGGAGTGGTGAGAGACTTGCAGGGGGCAAGCGGGGGTGAGAGTGAGCGAGAGAGTTGCGAGCGTGGCAAGAGCATTGCGGGGGCAAGCGGGGGTGGCGAGAGTGAGCAAGAGCATAGCGGGAGTTGCGATAGTCTTGTGGGGGGTGAGTGGGGGGCGAGCGGGAGCGAGAGCATTGCGGGAGTGGTGAGAGACTTGCGGGGGCGAGTGGGGGTGGTGAGAGTGAGCAAGAGTGGTGTGGGAGTGGTGAGAGCTTTGCGGGGGGCGAGAGGGACCAAGAGCATTGCAGGAGTGGCGAGAGACTTGTGGGGGGCGAGCGGGGGGGCGAGAGTGAGTGAGAGAGTTGCGGGAGTGGCGAGAGAGTTGCGGGAGGCAAGAGTGAGCTAGAGCATTGTGGGGCGGTGAGAGCGAGCAAGAGCATAGTAGGGGTGCAATGCCACAGGCTCAGTGCAAGACCACACAGATGCTCTGTGCAGGGTCAGCTATTAAAATGTAAAATGAAAGAGTAGTATGGCATGTGTCTGTGCAACTACTCCCCTTAGGGGATAGGCCTGCTATAGGAAGAAGGATTTGACCTCCCTGTCTGGCATCTCCAGGTCAGGCTGAGCGGGAAACCTGCCTGAGAGCCTCCGGACAGTACTAAGCTGGATGGACTAATGGTCTGACTCAGTGGAAGGCAGCTGCCTATGTTCATATTTTCCCTTGGGCTCATTTGCAAGGTGCCTGCCACTTTAAGGAAGCTCAGTGCTGTTTGCTGGACAGGCTTTCCCCAAGCAAACTTCTGCTGTGCTTTGCAGCCCACTCTGTTATCCAGTCTCTATGGTATTCCGGGGGAGGGAGCCTCAAGCAGGGTCCCACAGCATTCCGTGGCTCCACACGGGCACTGGGAGGGGGTAGGCAACCTCCCCTGCTTGCTGAACCTGGTTTTAGAGGAGGGGCTGAGAACTGGGTGACCTTCTTTTGACAGAGCCCTGTTTGGGAGTTTGCTGAGGTTCGACACAGTAGTGCTAACCCCACCTTCAGACCTCAAGCCCTGTTTTTGCTGGTGTTGAGAATAGCTTCTCTATATTTTCTGTTATTGATTGATTGATTGATTGATCAATCAATCAATCAATCATATTTTTATACCACCCAAAACTTACATCTCTGGGCAGTTTACAACAAAATAAAAACAGAAAGTTTTTTATTTCCACCAGTGATTGCAGGAAATAAATACTATAATGCCAAACTCAAGGATTTATAATCATTTAAAGTTTCTTTGTACATATAAATTTGTTAAGCATACATAAAGATAAACTTAAAATACCTGTTTACAAAATAGTACAAATCATAAAACATACATTCAATGATATCATAAGGCTATTCTATGGTAGCTTCTCTTCCACAGAGTAGCTTGTGGCTTCATAAAGAAAACCAGACCAAACACAAACTTCCAGTTTATTTCTTTTAAGAAAATTTTCCCAACAGCACTTCTGCACAGTTCATACCACTCCTCCAAGAGATCTCATCAGTATGCAGCTTAAAAAAAGAAAACAGACATGTGATGAGCTGATTGGGCTTGTCCAGAGTCTCAAACTGGTGCACAACGTGATTGAAGAGGAACTGCAATAAAGAAGCAAGTTCATTAAAAACAAAGAGGGTTTCCAAAATCTCCTTTTCTCCTTCTCAGTTCTCCTTGCTGGGGCCGGAACCTCCAGAATATTCTAAGGACCTTCTGGGCATGCTCCACTCCCAATTAAGAAAGGGGAAGGGAGATCACAACACCCTTTAGTTGCCAAATTCAGGGAGCCTCTAGTGTTAATCCACACCATAAGCTAATAATAATACTGGAAATAATGGTGGGCGTTACAGACACACTCAGATCTTAATTCTGCTTTTCAGGTTTGTATCCAAACTTTCCTATTTCCCTTCCCCTTTCCCTCCCTTTCCTATTTTCAAGGGAGGGAGAGAAGGAAGGTGAAAAATAAATTATAAAGCAACAACTTAAAAAGAATTCTTTCAGTTGTCATGCTTGCTCAGGAATGGAGCTGTAATTGTGCACATAGGTTCTTTTGGGGGCCACCACACTCACCACGACAGGCATCCAGTGGCAGTCCTCTGCACGGCACCCTTCTCTCCTGCCGCACACATGGCAGAAGCCTTCCTGATGGAGCAGCCTAGGGTGGCCTTCCCTGCCCCTTTTGCTCAGCTGGCCACTGCACATGCACGGCAACATAATGTAAACTATGAAAAACAATATCATTTTATCTGGGAATAAAACTGAGTGAAGTGTCCCACCTGAGAGTACGTAGAAAAGAATCAGAGCAATATCCCATGCAGCCTTTGGACTGCAGCTCTCACACACACGAAGTTAAGTGTTGTCCGACAATTTCCCTTATTCCAGTTTCTGATCTCTTTCACTCTCTCCTTTTTTACAAGACAAAACTGGATTACCACCTGCATCTGAGGCATATCGGTAAATAACAGATTGCACCAATTATGTTAGTGTTTGGCTGCCATGCACTAAAATGAAATGCAGCAATGGGAATGACTTCTAGCAGAATGCACCATTTTGATTTCAAAAGCTGATAAGCAGAGAAGCATGCATTATTAAAGCGAATAGTGGCATTATTGAAAGGCCAGTAATCAAAGATTTGCTTGCACAAAACAAGAAAGCTGTGACTAATTTCATATAATGATGTTTGCCTAACAAAATGGTACATTTAAAGGTCAGTTTAATAATGGAAGGCATTTGATTTCAAGGGAAAAGGATACCTTTATTTTTGCTGTATAATTCATTTGACATATACCGTATGTTGAGTGAAATAATGTAATCATGCTTCTTCAGATGTAAGCTAGAGGCAACTTGTAGAGCAATGACATCTTTTAAAATTAAGTATGTAACCCATTTATGGTCTGGGAAAAGAATTTGGATGAGAATTCTGTGTATTGTGAAAGTTTTGATAAGTTTCCCTTCTTTTCATTTTTGTATACTGAATATGAATATGATTAATATTTGGACACCATTTTTGACAAAAGTTTCTGAAGTGGTTTACATAGAGAAATAAATAAATAACATGGCTCCCTGTCCCCAAAGGGCTCACAATCTAAAATGCAGAGGCTGCATTGAGATATGACTATACAGTTGAGAAAAATTTCCAACAATCTGTTGAGCTATTTGATATTGAGCCTCTTCTCACAATCAGTGAGAAGGGCTCATGGGCGGGCTGCAGGGAAAGCAGGTGATACTTACCTTCCCTGCAGACGATCCAGCTTGTTTTGCTAAGCGTGCTTCTTGAGCGCCCAGATGATTACCCATGTGACCAGGCAGCAGAGAGGGTCGGGGGCCGGGATGTGTCGTACAGGCCCCCAGAACTACCAGGATGTAGCGTGTGAGTGTGCAGTGCATCATGGGGATCCCTTCTCCCTTTCCCAGGCTCCCTGCATTGTGGCAGCCATGGCTGCCACATGATCCAAAAAATGAAGTTAAGGGTGCACTCACTCCCTTAACCTCATTTTAAAGGGTGGCTGTTTAGGTTTGTTTCCTGGCAGTTCACATGGCAGTTTGCATGTGCATGCAAAACCAGGCTGAATTCCCTTCGCCCAGTTTTGCACATGCGTGTGAATATACAGTACGTCTGAATAGTGTGAATAGCCTCATTGTGTGCTTAAAGACTCAAGAGTTTAGTTGGGCACTAATGATTAAATAGATTCAGTAGACAAATGTTTTACAAGTGAGGGGTGTGTGTGTGTGTGTGTGTGTGTGTGTGTGTGTGTGTGTGTGTGTGTGTGTGAAAAGTTTAGACACACTTTCAAATGTTTATAAACCATAGTATAAACAGCTTTACTTGCCGCACTAAAGCCTCAATGCTTGAACCACTTCTCTTCTCTTTGTATCAGTGCAGATGATATAGGCCTCTTTGCAGGTCACCAGGTAGGAGGACATCAACATCTATTTTACCAGTTGCTGTAACACATCGATACAATCAGGGGCATAGCTAGGGGAGAGGGGGCCTGTGTTCACCCCTCTCCCTGGTGGCCCCTTGGAATGAGGGAGATAATGAACAAAATAGGGAGGGGTGGAGCTGTGGAGCCTGGGTTCTTTGAACCTATCTGCTCAATTATAACTACACCCCTGCATACAAAACTGCTGGGACAAATGGCCCAGGAAAGAATAAGGTGAGAAATGGTGGAAGAACACTGCAACAATTAAGAATACATTTGACATTGTGTGCCAGTTCAGTCAGGCTAATTGTAGTGATCATCTTCAGGGGCGTAACTACTATTCGGCAAGGGGAGACAGTTGTCTTGGGGCCCCACTGCCTCAAGGGGGCTCCCAGAAGCACATCACATGACTCCCCACCCACCTGTGTTGTACCCCCTGGATCTTTTAAGTACCTAGCAAAACCTTTGGAGAGAGGAAGAGTGATAGGATTTTCCATGCAAAAAGCTGGTATTAGCAGGTATGTTCCAAATTTCTTCTAAAAATAATCAAAAAACCCCAATCTTTCCCTGAGTGTATTTTAGGGTAAAAAGTAGTGAATTCAGCTAATTTGGGGGGGGGGGAGAAAAGGAAAAGGAACGAGAGAAAGAGCAGAGAGGAGGAGGAAGAGAGGTGGTGTGAGGTGGGCTCAAGGCTATGTGTGGCTCACCAGAGGTGCATCAGAATCTAATCTGGCCCACCACCAAATTTTAGTTTTAATTTTAATTTTTGTATGTTTTCTGTATGGCCTATGGCTGTAATAAACTGATTCATTCATTCAGTTTGGCCCTGGCATAGTGCATAGTGCACTATGGCATAGTGCATTTGCAAGAGAGAGAAAATCCAAGCCCCGATATTTATATTGGGGTGGAATCTTTTAAAGGGGGGATTCTTGTTGCACCCCCCTGTAATTTCCTGCTGGATCTGCCCCTGTGAACTAGATATTCACCGTATTCATAATGAGGATGTGAGTGTGAATGCACTATATATTGTGAAGTGTGTTTGTGTGTGTACTGTATATCAGCGAGGGGCCCATTTTAAGATTTTGTATGTGGGCCCACTCCAACCTTGCTACGCCCCTGATCATCTTCATTTTTCTACCTTTTTTGAGCCAAGCTGTTTAGGGTTTAGAATAACTTTCCTTCTCAGAACACAAGCATGCAACTCTAGCAACTAGCAGTGTGCACGGTTTTGGTCTGGCCTCATTGGCCAGACCGCCGGACCGGTCTGGAGGTTCGGAGTCCCCCCCCGGTCCGGAGGGGGGGGACTGTGACTTTAAGCGGGGCGGTGGTAGTACTTACCCACCCCCGCCGCGCTTCCCCCTCAGCGTCAGAGACGAGCGCGCGCGCTGTGCAGAGCGCATGCGCGCCACTAGCGCTCGTCTTTCTAAAAGCCTTGCAAGCGACGACGGGGGCAGGGGCGGCAGAGCGGAGCTCTGTCGCCCCAAGAAGATTTTAACAAGGAACAGCGCCGGAGGGGGAAGCGCGGCGGGGGTGGGTAAGTACTACCACCCCCCCGCTTAAAGTCACAGTCCCCCCCCCCTCCGGACCGGGGGGGACTCCGAACCTTGCACACCCCTACTAGCAACAATGTGCACAAACCTGAAACTTGGGAGACCATAAAACAAGGAAGTCCCACTGAGCATGTGCAACTCCAGGTTCTCTCTTCCATTTCCTTCATTGAACTGGGACAGACACCAGGGTACAATTGCATGATTGGTGGAATGTCTGAAACCACACATGCCTTGACCCCATGCATGGCTCCATGGGTGGGCCATTGAGCCACTAAGTTTTGAACTAGGATATGCATAAATTTGAAAGTTCATATTTGAGCTCCCTTTGTTTCCATTACTTACAGTTTCAGGATCTTTGCATATCCCCTTGCAGATAAAATTGTTCGCATCTGGGCCAATTTGCACTTCAAGATTTTAGCAGTTCCAGGAGACTTGCCTCGGGCATCATCTGGTCCTGTTGTGATGGTTCTGTTTCAGTTAGTGCAGCCTGAGGAAGTGGACAAGATCTTAGACAACATGAGAGTGGCATTTTGTGCTCTTGCCCTTGTCCTTCATGGCTAATAAAATTTGCCAGGGAGGATCAGATAGATGGTTACGGGTAGTTATTAAGGTTTCATTAAGGAAGGGCAAGATACTATTGAGTCTCAGGATGTGGTGGTAAGACCACTATTATGAAAGCATAAGACCACTCTCTTGATCTCTGCAACATAGATAATGATAGATCTGTCCTTTTATCAAGATGATTGCACATGCGATGGCTGTGTGGATACAGATTACCAGAAAATTTTTCACACGAGGCTTTTAAAGCCCTTTAACTTGCATCTCCTCTGGAATGGAGAGGGTACATTCACATATCGGCCAGACTAACTCAAAGTCCCTGTGGGTTATCAGGGAGCAGTTCACACACGATTCAGATTTTTCAATGTGCATTAGAGTGTAGCCCAATTTATATCCAGGGTAAAAAAAAATCTAACTTTTGAATTGGTTTTTTGGGACAACTTGAAGTTTGCAGTTAAGCCTCCCAGTAAACTCATGGTAAAGCCTGCTGTGTGTAAAAGTCCCAGGACCCTTTTCAATCTGGTTTCCATCTTGGGTTTGAGACTGAAATCACTTTGGTCACCCACTCACCCTGGTAGATGACATACTCTGGGATGTAGATGGAGGAGTGTGTCCCTATTGGTTCTGCTAGACAGCAACATTTTATACCATCAACCTTCATATCCTTCTGGACAGGATATGGGCACTAGTAGCATAGTTTGGGTGAGGTTATAGTCCTTTCTAAAGGCAGAGTCCAGAAGGTGCTACTGGGGGACTTCTACTTAACCACTTGGACTATAGGGTCTCACAGTTCAATTTTTAGTCAGAGAGCCAGTGTGGTGTAGTGGTTAGAGTGCTGGACTAGGACCGGGAAGACCCGAGTTCAAATCTCCATTCAGCCATGAAACTAGCTGGGTGACTCTGGGCCAGTCACTTCTCTCTCAGCCCAACCTGCTTCACATGGTTGTTGTGAAAAAGAAACTCAAGTATGTAGTATACCGCTCTGGGCTCCTTGGAGGAAGAGCGGGATATACATGAAATCACTGGGAGAGGCCATCAGGCGATTTGGGCTGTTGTTAATATGACTGAGTAGAACACTCAGTACTATCTCACATTGTTATCTGATCCTAGGAGGCAGTGGATGTTCTGAAGCAGAAGTTGGAGGCAGTGATGGGCTGGATATGGGCTAGTATACTGATATTGTAACCAGATATGACAGAGGTGCAATGGGCCTCATTTTGTCCCTGTGAATGCTAGATACATATTCCAAATACACATATTCCAGATACATATGCCACACAGCCATGGATTCACCACGTGGTCTTAGGCAAGCTACTGTTCTTCCCTCTTGCCAAAATTTGCAACAATGGAATAATAATACTAGCCTAGGGTCTGGGCTCTGTAACAGGGCAGAATGTCAATGCATAGGATTCAGGCTCAATCCCCAAGGAGCTCAGAGAGATCTTTGAGATCCAGAAACGCAGGAGGAAAATGTCTGCCTAAAGAATTGAAAATCTTTGCCAGTCAATAGTATTTTGCTACATAAATAAAGGGCTTCACTCTATTTAAGCCAGCTTCATGTGTTTCATATGACAGGTTGAGTGTGAAATTCTTTACACATGTAATCTATTTATGTATTTTTACTTATTTATTGTTATATATTTATAGAGCCTTCTATAAAAGCATATCTCAAGGTAGTTCACAAGAAGAAATAGAAGCATTAAAAAGCCATAAAACAATAATTTAAAACAAAATAATAAAAATATAATTAAATGCAGTCAGACAGAATCAGCAGCCATATAAACAGCACAACCTCCTAGGGGCTGAAATGTGCAAATGTCAAGTATTGTCAGTGCTATGACCATGATCCCTTCTTGTTCTGTGTGAACAAGAGAAGAGCTGGTCTTGTGGTAGCAAGCATGACTTGTCCCCATAGCTAAGCAGGGTCTGCCCTGGTTGCATATGAATGGGAGAATTGATGTGTGAGCACTGCAAGATCTTCCCCTCAGGGGATGAAGCTGCTCTGGGAAGAACAGAAGGTTTCAAGTTCCCTCCCTGGCTTCTCCAAGATAGGGCTGAGAGATTCCTGCCTGCAACCTTGGGGAAGCCGCTGCCAGTCTGTGAAGACAATACTGAGCTAGATAGACCAATGGTCTGACTCAATATATGACTGTTTCCTATGTTCCTATGAACAATAGAGATTTTGTTTCCACCCACCCAATGAACAACCTGCAATTTCTGAAAGAAGACTAACATACTTGGGAAGCATCTCTTACATAAAGATAATTGACTTGGTAACAGTAATCCGCAGATCCAGCATACCTGCACTTTACCTCCATCCCCACTGTGTGCTCCCAGATGATCCAATATGCAATCTGGGAGATTGCAAAGGGGAGGTACTGGCTGTGCATATGGCATGGAGGACAGCCATGGCAGCCAATTCCCTAAGAGATGGAGAGGAGCTTGCCACCCTCAACCCTGCTTAGAACATGGTGGCAGAATTCGAACAACTTGATTCTGTCTTCAACCCCGAGGTCTCGGCAGCGAAACTCACTGCAGACCTAAGGTGACAAATCAGATGTGGGGGCTAAACTGACCCGTGGCTTGGTGATGAAACCTCAGTTTTCTGCACCCAGACTACAATGATTTTTAAACTCTGATGTGTTTGCCTCTGGTGTGAAGGCGGCTATTGAAACCCACTATTTATTTAATGTCATCAAAGTGGCCTTTTAGTATTTTTTTTTACATGCCCATGGGATGTTTGAACAGTCATTGGCAGTGGGGGGTGGGGAGTACTTACAGGGCATTTAATTTTTACAAACATTGTCAGCTTGTAGCAGAACTGAAACAGAATATACTGGCACTCCCATGCCAGTATAACGTTGTTTGTCTTCATTTAGCAGCACTTAAAAGCTTTTAGCCCTCTAGTTTGCATTCAGTAGAAGTGTACCAGGGAAGGGTGAAAATATTATACAAAACCAAAAGTTGTACATGTGCAAGCTAAATAACATTTTATCACAATTAAATTTACTTCAACATACTGATTACCAGATAAGTGTTGGCAGTAAGATAATTGTAACAGGACTACACGCATATTCAGTTTTAACATGCGTTGGGGGAGACTTGTAGAAGTGTGTCACTCCAAGAGAGAAGGTAATCACATTTTTCTAGAGTTCTTCTATAAAGCTTGTCATTCTATCAAGGGAGAGAGGAGACAGATTAGCAAAGTTGTAACAAAAGAGGTATGGGGCAAAGGGACAAGGGGGAGAGATGGTCTAACAAAAACTTTTAAGTGCAGCAAAATTAAAGTTGCCCCCCTCCAACAATGGGTTCATGGCAGAGGTGGGACTTCCAGTGTCAGAGATGACATTCTTGATATTTGTATTACATGGATAAAAGGGTGTCAAGAAGCATCTGAAACCCTAGTCAGGAATCCAAACAAGTAGGAAAAATGACAGTAAAATAAGAAGAAATTATTTACTATGATACACCATGCCGTTGGTGATCATGGAACAAGGAATGGACTAAGTCAGACCAAAATGGCTTGATAAACAAGGAAGTGGTGTTATATAGGGATGTGCGCGAATCAATTTTTTTGTTTTGATTTGTACCCAAATTGAAACACCTTCGATTTGTTTTGGGTCCGAATCTGACACCACCACTCCCAAATCACCCAGATTCAATTTGTACCCGATTTTTCTGAATCTGAATCCATATAGATTTTGATCAAAAAAAGGGTCCCAGGACAGAAAGAGGTGGGGTAGCGCCCAATGGGTGGAAGCTACCACCCAAATGTCAAATAAATTGGGCAAAGGGGTGATTTTTAAAGAGTTTTAAAAGTTTATGCATCTTTCAATGACAAACAATGAATCCACTCTCATTTGCTACCAGAGAATCTACTCTCAGAACACCTCAGAAACAACAAAACCCAGTACCCCATGGGCTTGTGGGTATGGGGGTCATTGGCACCCTCTGTGCACTATACCACCACTTGATCTGGGCCACCCCGATGCCCCCCAAGTGCAGTTATGGGGCTGCTGAAATCCCCAATATTCCCTATGTGGGAAAAGCTTAAAGACGAGCAAAATTCACAAATTCTTTAAAAATCACCCCTTTCCCAATTCCTTTGGAATCTTGGTGGTAGCAGGCATCCATTGGGGCACTACCACCCGACCCACTCTTCTGCCCCTAAAGCCCCTTTTCTGCCCCAAATCTGCCCCAAAGATGTGCAAACTTCAGAAATTCTTTAAAAATCACCCCTTTGCCAAATTCCTTTGCTCAGTGGCAGGCACCCATTGAGGCACTACCACCCAACCCATTGTGGCACTCCTAGGAGGCACTCACAGGCAGAAATGGGCACTATCTGTCCCCATTGTCCCATAGGGTGGATGCAGCACACATCAACAACAACAGCAGAGCTTTGCAAAGAACAAGGTTTCCAAAGGTCACACACATCCACAGTGTCACTCACCACATCCATTGTGTCCCACCATCCCCGCCACAGAAATGCAATTGACCTACAGTCAACAGTGTGAAACAACAACAATGAAATGCACTGCCCCATGTGACCCCTTCCAATGCAGGGTAACAGCAGCAGCCAGCAACAAGCAAGCAAGCAAGCAAGTGTGATATCACAGGTGCAGCAGACTAGGGCAGTCGACTAGGGCCAACAACAGCCTCAAATGTGCCCTGCCCTCCCTCCCCCAAGCATTTCATCAACAAGCAACACACAACTACACAGAACCTGCGGCAACGGAAGCAGCAGGTTTTGAGGCGGGAACTAAACCTAACCTCTGCTGGCGCTTGGACTTCGCCTCCTTAAGCCCAAGCGTATCCTGCACCACCAGGTTCAAAGTGTGTGCAACGCAAGTGATGTGCACAAATTGAACCTGCCTGGCTGCCAACTCATGTTGGCTGTGTTGTCAGTGACCATGAAGCCTCGGCAGAGGTTTGGCTCCCCGGCTAGCCAAGTCCCCACCTGTCAGTCCATGATCACTGAAAACTCATCCAACTTGGGGCCTGTGTCCATCACCTCCACATGCAACACTGCCCAAGAAGGCTTGCCTGCATGGGAGGAGATGGATATAGCTCCAGCGGAGCCAGATGTCCCTTCACCCTCTTGCCCCCACCAATGGGCTGTCAGGGACATGAAGGCAGTGTGCAGCCCGCTGCGGCTCATTCAGAGATCCACAGTGAAGTGCACACTGGTGCTGGGCCCTGCTGCACACAACTGGGCCAACACGGCCTCCCTGCACACATGTTACAGGGAGGGCACCACCCTCCTACTGAAGGTGGTGCATGAGGGGATTTTGTACTCTGGGGCAAGCAGCTGGAGCAGACTGATTGTCCTAAGCCAAGGCTGATCATCCAAAGCCATCATCTCCCCAATGGCCCAGGTAATAAGATATGGTTTTGAGAGATCAGACCGCTTCCCCAGAGGCTGCACCCACTGCTCAGTCAGATTTTCATGCCTAGGAGCAGGAGCCACTGACTGCTTGCTGCTAGTGCTAAAGGAGGCACTTGGCCTAGTGCTGCTGCCAGCAGAGGTTTGGACCCCTGGGTGCCACCACCACAGGTGCAACAGCAGACCTGATGTGCTGAAATACTTAGGGTCCTTGCCCCTGCTAACAAGTCCCTTCCAGTGGGTGCAGGCAGCATGGCTGGGATCATCAGTTTGGTCCCCCACCAAACTGCTGGACTTTCCTGAAACACGGGGCTGCTTGAGTGGTGGCAATTCTGCTGGTAACTTCTGGGGCATGCCACCACCACTGCCCTCAGGGCTGGTCCGGGAAGTCCCAGAGACAGGAAACACAGGGGCTTCCTCCTGGGCCTCCTCAGATGCAACCTTGGGGTCCCCACCCCCCAAAGGGACTGGTGGGGAGGGTGGCAAGGTGGATCTGGCTGGGCTGGCAGCCAGCTCCACCTGCACCACCTCCACATCCTGCCTGGCAGGAGAGGCCCTCCTCACTAACTGCTGCCCAGCTGCAGGCCCCGGAGTAGGGCCAGGCAGATGAGGGAAGTCCAGCCTGTGCACCAAAGCAGGGGCGAGGGCCCTGTCACCGCCCCCCACCCCACGACCAGCAAGAAAAACCCTACCTGGGCACTCTTCTGTCCCTCCCAGCCATCTCTTTTGGGGCTTTTTTCTTTTTTAAACTGACTTAAAAAAACTTTTTTGAAAGAATTGGGGGGCAAGGGGCAGAGGTGGGGTGAGTGTCTCAGGGAAGGGGGCACTCAGTTGGGAGAAGGGCCAAGAACAAGGACTGGGCTGATTTCACCAGAGGGTGCCCCCTGCAGTTGGGAGTGGGGGTGGGTGGTAAGGGAGAAGGCTAGAGTCTGTGCCCACTCAGAGCCTGTAGGCTGCTGGTCTGGGCACAGGGAACAGACACAATATAGGGTGCTGCTGCTGGACTACTAGCCTGGGGCGATGGCTGGATGAAGGCTTTGCTTGTTTAAAGCAAAGTTGGAGGTGGGAGGGTGGCAAATGGGCTCAGTGAGGAGGCTGGAGTGTATGCCCACTCAGAGCCTGTAGGCAGCTGGGTAGAAAATATTTATATCATACTATATATGATGGGCACAGAGGGCTGGAGGACAGGCTTCTGTTTTTTAAAAGTGCAAAAAAAATAATAATCTTTTGAATGGGAAAAAGACAGAATTGTTTTTTTAAACCACAAGGCTATGCTACCCTTCTAACCACCTACTAGTACTAGCTAATGGGGATCCCTCCCACAGACAGAACCCCTATTTAAACTTCTTCTAAGCTAAACACACACAAATTTTTAAATTCAATTGCAACCCGAAACCTACCTCCAAACAGGGGAAAAAACCCCAAGAATACACAATTCCAGAGACGTGTGTGTGTTAAATGGCTACTACTCACTCAGTCTAAAGCTTCACCCACGTTTCGTCCAGTATTTCACTCTGTGGTCTTGTCTTTGTGAGTCTACTCTTTCTTCTTCAATCTTCTTCAGTCTTCATAATGGGGGTGGGTGGGCTGGGGCAAAAGCCTAGAAAATCTGGGGAGAGGGAGAGGCAGGCTGGCCAGGTGGCCAGTGGCCGCAAGTGCTCTGGGGCTGGTGGCTGGCACAGGCAGGCAGTGATTCTCTCAGCAGCAGAAAGGGGATGAAAAGAAAATCAGATAGAATTCTCTTTTCTTCTCTAGAATTCTCCTTTTCCCTACAAAAAAGCAATGAATGCAGCAGAGAATCCACCCCAGGCTGGCACAGGCACTGGCAGTCTGGGTGGCACTGGCAAGCAAGGCAGGCTGGCAAGGCAGAACAATAGGCAGCAAGGCAAAACAAAGGAGAGTGCTCTCTCTCTCTCTTCTCCCACAAGGCAGAAAGGCAGAATAGTGGCTGCTGCCTCTCCCTGCTCCCCTTGCCCCTTCTTCTACCTTCCCCTGGCCAATGCAGAGTCATTTAGCACTTGCAAGAGCCAAAAGAGCCAATCTGGAACAAGGAGACAATTGTCAGCCGATCAGCCCATGCTTTCGTTTACCAATCTGACGCCTGGAAGGGCAGGAAATTCAAATCAATGTCAAACACAAAATGGACACTACACACTGAGATCGCCACAAAATGGAGGTCTGAAACAACGAAACATTTGGCTCTGAAATACGGGCGATTTGTTTTGGAGCCAAATCTTTCGGGACTTGTAGATGGGAGTTTTGTTTTGTGCACAAATCATCTGATTCGGGTATAGATCATCCTGTACCTGAACGGTTTAGCACATCCCCAGTGTTATACTATAAGGGGAAGTGAGCATTCCTCAGCTGACAACCAATCTGAATTTGAGGGCATTTCCCCTTACCTTTTAATAAGGTAATATCATCAAAAGTGGTATTAACATATTTTTTTCCTACTGCTGAGAGAGAGGGAATTGAATCTTGCCATTTCTGAATAAATGCCAAGCTGTGACATTTTGGAACAATTAAATTTTTGTGAGAGGAATAACCACCGATTAAACAATGCAAGATAAAAATGTGAATAAAATATGCTGAAGGAGAGGTTTGTCACTGCTATGCCATTGTCATTTATCATAATGAAAAGATTTAATTAATAAAACATATTTGTATCATATAGTAGGTTTAAACCTGGCCCTCTGAGATTTAGTCCATTTTGATTTGCCTTTTCGGCGGGCAAAAATTAGATCTATATAGTTCCTATTCCTTTCTTTTAAGAAACAAACGAAATTGCTGCTCATTGACTGACATCTTGAATAACACTTTATGAATGCAACCAAAAGAAACATACATGCAGCAGATGTGTTCCCATTTCAACAGCACAGGCACTCATGCATGAGGTGGAGGTGGGTGGGGGCATTTCCTTTATTCCCCCTTCCCCCAGAAACACTCTCTTGGAAACACAAGAGAGGGCTATGTCGGCCGTGCAACCCTCAGAGACATATTTGCATGTTGCACAGAGTGCTTCCAAGGGAAGGAAGGAAGAAGGAAGGAAGAGCTTTATTACGATCATAGATCAGACATAAACACAACAAATTATAAAACAATCAGATAAGAAATCTATCCTAGAATACATGAACAAAGTAAATGTTTTATGGTATGATCTAAAGGGTCGGAATTCATTGTTGGTGGATCTTAAGAGCAGCCGCACCAATTTTAGCAACCTTATGTGTAATAGAAGATTTCTTGTCTGCAAGGAGAAATATGATGTAAAATTCATCAGGCCAGGGGAAGGAGAGAATGGCTGAAACAGTGCCTGCCCCCATGCACAAGTGCCTACACTGCTGATGCAGTCATATACCTGATGTATGTGTGCTTCATTTGGTTGTGTGTATGCATCATTGATCAGAATGTGGGCCACTGAGTGGTCACTCCATGTTTGTTAGAGATGTGCAAAAATCCCCACCCACCCCATTTGGTATTCCATTCATTTTGGCTAGGAACTTTATTAATTTAAGTATTCCTTCAGGAAAGAGCACATTCTTTCATTATTACTTCATAATTACTTCATTTGTTTTTGTAACTCCCATTTATCTTTTGTTTCTTATTCCCATAGACCCTAATAGAGTAATGCTAGTGCATTAGATCAATGGGCAATTTAAACAACCTGCTCCATGGAAGATGGAAGGCAAAAAACTTCCCAAGGAGGACCCCTATGGGATGACCTATGACCTATGGGTCACCTGAGTGGGCATGAGCTCTCTTTTCCCCAGCAGCCATTTTAAGGGGAGCAGGGTCTCCATTAAATTTTAATTTTAATGGAGCAGCCTTACAGCGACACTTTTGTTCTAAGAGTCCTTTGTAGGTGATGAGTGCTTTTGCCCTCTGCAGTTCACATCATCCCAACTTGAATGAGTTTTGAATGAAGAATGAATGGGTTGTAAATGAGTAAGCCATTCATTACTCCTTGGGAGAACTGCTCATTTATTTCCAAATGAATGTGGAGGAAATGAATCAGATGGGTTCCATTCATTTAATATTTTATGTTTGCATTCACTCTTCTAATAATAATAATAAGTTAAAAAGTTTTTAAGATAGTGATTTGGATTGCAGCCGCAACGTAGGGCACTAGTTCCCAACTTCCCCGCTGCCCAATTCCATATATCCAACAGAAGTCATTTCCTTGGGGCTGCTATTAACCATGAAGAGAATGCTTGTGGTCTTAAAGGGGGATGATCATGGTACTGGAGTTAGTAACCTCCACTGCATGGGTGCATCTCACATAAGATGTGTGCACATTTAGTCAGGATGTCACTTGTCCTTACATAGGCCCCTGCTAACTTGGCAAACAGGCACCTTTTAATGTGGTGATTCTCTTTATTTAGCAGGGGGAGAGTAACTGGCCCTATCTAACCCCAGCACAGTACCTCCAGTGACTGTTGCTGGTGTCTGGTGTGTGTGTGTGTGTGTGTGTGTGTGTGTGTGTGTTTTAGATTGTGAGCCCTTTGGGGACAGAGATCTATCTTATTTGTTTATTATTTTTCTATGTAAACCACCCTGAGCCATTTTTGGAAGGGTGGTATAGAAATCAATCAATCAATCAATCAATCAATCAAATAAATAAATAGTGAGCCATCAGTTTGCTGGAATTTAACATGTGTAATGTTGTCCATGTTATTACAGTAGGAAGAGTAATGGAAGAAATGTCAGCAAACTTCAGTTTAATTTCAGTTGAGGGCAAAAGCACATGCATCATAGGTGGAAAACATAAGAACAGCCCTGCTGGATCAGGCCCAAGGCCTATCTTGTCCAACATCCTGTTTTACACAGTGGCCCACCAGATGCCTCTGAGAAGCCCACAGGAAAGAGGTGAGGGCATGCCATTTCTCCTTTTACTGCTTCCCTGGCACTTTTAGAGCACAATGGGTAATATCAGAAATCAATACTGGAACAGCAAAAATCCAGGCATAATATGAGAATCTTGTTTTTGTTTCCAATACTGCAAGAAGCATAGCCCTCAATATGTATAAGAAAGCCTGCAATTTTATGAATCTTCAGAACAGAACAGAACATACTTTATTTCGGTCATTGACCAGAAACATTATCACACACAACAGAACGTAATTTGCATAAAATATAACCAAACTTAGCCACTGTGTTGGTGTATTTATGATTAAAATTTGAAAATAAAATTTTTAAGAGTGACTCATCTGGATAACCAGGAAACATCACAAGATACAGCAAGGTAAGTGTTGACCGATCATTCTTGTAGAGGTCACAATGTAAAATAACATGTTCAGTAGTCTCAATATCGCCTGAACCACAAGGGCAAAGTCGGGATGCATAAGGAACCCCCCCTAAACCTCCCTTGGAGCACCGCTGTAGGGAGTGCATTTAATCGAACTAAAGATAGCGCCCGTCTGAACTTGGAAAAAGAAATATTATTTAAGTATGCAGCGGGTTTTGTGTTGAAAAGCTGATCTCCAAGGTAAACACCTTTTGGGATTTTGATAACTTCTAACTGTAAATCGGTATCAGAAATACGTTGTTTAATAGACTTCCCTATGAATCTTCATCTTTGATCCATTGACAAACATTTCCATTCGGAAAACTAATCCAAGCCTATGTTTAACTTTAAGGTGTTGTTCATGTCCATCTGTATTCAAATCAGAAGGATCTGAATACCTGCTTTCACTAGATGGACAAAATGCACTTGTGGATTACAGTGCAGTTTTTGTATGTAAACACTCAGTCGTATCTAAATTGGACTAAAGTTATTGTTAAGTATTCATAGCCCAATGATAGGTAAATTTCCTTGTTGACCAAAGCAAAAACCAATTACAGCTTCATGAGTGCCAAATAAATAGTGTTAAAGTCTTAAAAATCTTTCTAAGATTCCTTCCAATGGTGTGTGTGTGTGTGTGCACGCGCAGTATCTAAGACCTACATCCCAAGGCTGCCTTCCACTTCTCTAGCCCATCTATCTTTTGAGTACAGACATGCAGAAAGTGTAATCAAATTCATGTTTCCAGCTAATAGTTGTCCTAAATAAGCAGCTTTGACTCAAGTTTTGCCACAATGCGGTTTATTCTCATTTCTTAGAGTGATGATATATCAATTAAAACTAATCCATCTTCCAAGTAGGAGCTGTTTCATACTCCTTTTATCCCGAGGAAGGGAGTGCATGAATCAGTAATTACAAAGCATTGCTCAGCTTCCCCCACTTAACTTTCATCTTCTGAGGAGATTAATAGCCATCCTTGGGACACCAGCTGCTTTCTATTTATCAAAGGGATGCCAGCGGCTGGCAGCTCTCATGAAAGACCAAGAAAAGACCGTGTGTGCGTGCACACACACACACACACACACACACACAGCTAGTAATCTCCTTGAGATATTGCACAGGAGAAGGAACATCAGCATCCGCACATTCCTAGTTAGATGCTCCCAAGCAATTTATAGATATGCTCATATGAGTGACAGAGTAATAGTCGAAACTTTAGTTTATTTCACCGTGGAATTCATGTCTCTTGGCTAATCAGGCTTAAATATGGTCAAAAGGCTAACTATTAATTCTAGCTTATATTGCGCTTGTCTTTGTTACATAAAGAAAACATTGCTCCTTCTCCCCTTTAGAAATGCAAGTATAACCGGTTGTTAATGCACTTCCTCTGCAGAATTGGTACTACTAGTGACCATTGCTTGATCAACAGAGTCAGCATGGTTGTGCGTATGTTGTGAAGAAAACATTTGAGTTTTAGCAAGCCCCCTATTCATCATCTGCATGTAAGCAAATAAATTGTGTCTCACTCACACAACATATTCCATTCTTAGAATCATGGGCATGCAGCTGTGCTCTCAGTGCAATCCCACAATACATTTGCAAGGGAATTAGTCTTGGCCTAGAAATGCCCTGAGAATGTTCACATGATGAAAAATATGCCCTGTTCTTTTATGCTTAGCTTAAAACCCAGCATATTTGTGTTTGTTCAGTGATGTACATTAATGAAAGCTTAATTGCTATAAATCCTGCTGACCACACTGTGAATGCTTACAGTAAATTGCCATGAAATAGTTTCACTGCTGTTCTTTTTCTGTCTTTGTTTTTCTTTGAGTCTTCATGAGTGTGCCGCCTTTCACCAAGTAGGTATTGATGTCATAGTCGGGGGTCAGGAACAGTTCAGCCCATTCTTTTCTTTCTCAAATATATATGAAGACATCAAATCTGCTTTTGATAACGCTTCCATCTGACAATGCACTGAACACTGCAATAATAACATCAGGATTCTGCCCTAATAACTTGGAAATGTTCTAAAGGATTGTAGGAGTATTGATCTTTCCTTGCTTAATAATTACTAAGTTCATGAAGTCACTATATTAAGTCCATATATGTGTAATGCCTGTATAGTTAAACTAGGTGAGAAAAACTGCATGACATTATTATAAATCTTGAATATTCCTTTTGCCATGAAATTCTTCCAAAACACCTAAAGTGATCATGGAGTGACTAGGTAAAAAGTGTCACTAACTTTCCAAATTTCATATCAATCCATTGGAAAATTATCAAGCGAGAGCAATATTGAAATTGATCACTCAAAAATCTGCTTTTCACATGTAAGGGACAATTTTTGGTGGAGTGTAATATACTTTTTTCCTCTTGTTTTTAGAAAAGGCTCAATAGGGGCATGTGCTTTCGTTGTTTTGGAAAGAAAATATGATGGTTTTATTCTTATATTATTTAACTCTGAAACCCATGATACAAGAGTAACTATCAACTCCTGTAATGCATCGAAATGTGTGGCAGAAGTGGGACCTGATTATTCTATCAAGAATTTTTGCTCACAAATATATTGGGGCTTCCTCCTCAGCTGAATGCAGATAAAGCAGCCTGAGCTAAATATTTTTCAGGTCATCAATGCATCAAAATCATGTGTCCCATCTTCCTGAAATTCAACACAGAGTAATTAGGTGTTGCATGATGCCAACTTTCCAAATTTAGTACAGTTACAGTATATCTAAGAATGTCTGAGATACAACAATTTGTAAATGGTCCCTGAAGAAACTGAAAAAATGAATTTACTTTTTAAAAAACTTACTTTTTTAATGAGATGATGATACATTTTATTTGTGCACTTAATTATGTAGCATTTACTCTACAGTGATAGAAACAACTGTATGTTTTATAAGGAATAAATGCATTAAACACTGGACATTCTATGAACCATAAAATTGTAACCAGTTGTCAGATCTTCCTGAAATATAATTAGCTGAATAGTGCCACCCCTTCCCAGATTTGTTGCAGATCCATTGAGGAATACATTCAGTATAGTAGGTGATATTTTGGGAAAGCAATGGACCTTGTAGAGATACACCAGGCAGAAATTCATCAGGGGAAACTCTAGCAATGAATTAGGGAAGCAGAATGTGTTGAAGCTCTGTATGGCTGCATCCATCCCCAGCCTAATGTTGGGCTGAAAGACCAAGACAGATGCCTGGTTCAAAAAAATCATTTGAATCCAATTTAATATGAGTTGCTGACATTGGTGTGATTGTGTGAATCCACACAAAGGTGGTTTGTGGTCTGAATCTAAGATTCCCACCTTGGCATAGTTTCACACAATCAGACTAACGTTGGTATGCAGCTAGAATCAAATGCTTGTGTGAACCAGGCCAAAGTAGACAAAGAGGTCCTTCACACAACCTCAGCTGGGACGAGGGAGGAGGGGAGGCAGGATCTTAATATTTGCATATTAAAAACATAATTTTGAAGTCAGTGCATATTATGTGTTGCAGCAGGCACCGTCTTATAAGAGATATCCTTATTGGATGTGAGGTAAGGGAATGCCTCAAATACTGCACTTATGAACTTCAGTTTTATTTTTTTTTATTTCAAATTTTTATTAACTTTTAACAATAATAATAATAACCATAACTATCATAATAAACACAATTACAAAACTGACTTCCCGCGCACCGCTTTGCGTGATAACAACTATAAATTTTACCCTTATTACAAAATTAATTAAAAAAACACAAATTTAAACCTTCCACCACCATTAATCTGCCCAACCTGCATTTCAAATAGCAAATCCTGCTGTAAGATCCATAATAGGAAAATAATTCTTTAAATAAACCAAAAAAGGTTCCCAATCTTCCTTGAAACGTTCTAAATTTTGATCTCTAATCAGTGTTGTAAGTTTTGCCATTTCTGCATATTCCAAAATCTTTATCAGCCAATCTTCTTTTGAAGGCAGTTCATTGGTCTTCCATTTCTGTGCATATAATATTCTGGCCGCCGTAGAAGCATACATAAAAAAAGTTAAATTATTTATAGAAATTGCTCCTTGTGTTATTCCTAGCAGGAAGGATTCTGGCTTCTTAGGAAATGTCACTTTAAGTATCTTCTTCAATTCATTATATATCATGTCTCAATAGGCCTTAGCCCTCCCACAGGTCCACCACATATGAAAAAAACTACCTTCAATATGCCCACACATCCAACATTTGTTTGAAACATTTTTATACAATAATGCCAGTTTTTTGGGCACCGTCTTATAAGAGATATCCTTATTGGATGTGAGGTAAGGGAATGCCTCAAATACTGCACTTATGAACTTCAGTTTTATATTTAAAAGAATTAACTAGGTATGTGCACGAATCAATTTTTTGTACCCAAACTGAATCACCCCCGATTAGTTTTGAGTCTAAATCTGCCCCCTCCGAATCACCACAGATTTGATTTGTACTTGAATTTTCCAAAGCTGAATTGATTCAGGGCAAAAAAGGGGTTCCGGGGCAAAATACTGGGGTGGGTGGTAGTACCCAATGGGTGGAAGCTACCACCCAAATTTCAAAGAAATTAAGCAAAGGGGTGATATTTAACGATTTTTTAAAGTTTGCATGCCTTAAAGTTCACACATTTTCCCATAGAGAATAATGGGGTTTTCAGCAGCACTGTCACTCTACTTGAGGGACACCGGGGTGACCCAGAGCAGGTTGTGGTGGGTGAGTGGTCAGCACAGCACTTGGCTTCCTTGCGAACTACTCAAATGGCTGCTGCACATGCACCACAGCCAGCTGAGCAGTGGAGGCAGAGCAGCCTACCCCAGGCTGCTTGGTCAGAGAGGCCACCACACAAGGGGACCAGAGGGAGAATTTATGCCACACAGTGGGGCCATCTCTGGGTTGGGGGATGGGTGGCCCAAACATGGGCTGCCTATGCCCTCCCTATGCCACTTGTTCTAGTCCTGTAGGCGTAATCAGTAGAAGGAAATACGTTTTGTGCTTCAACAGGGAAATTGCTTTGCCAATGAATTTATTTATTAGTGATTACCTTTAATTTCCTGAGGAAGGCTTCTTAGGATATGCATACCAGACTTGTTCTTGGGTTTTCCCAAGTATCTGGTTTACTCAAAGACCTGTTCAGCCCTCTTGTTATTGGTATATCAATATGGGAGAGGGGCACTGATGCCAAACGGTCTCTAACATTCCACTGAGAAATATTTCTATATTTTCGATTTAAAATATTTCTGTTCTGTATCTGGTAATGCCAATCTGGATCTGAACAATTCCTCGTACTGCCTGGAGACCCATAAGCATATAGTCTGGACTGAAAGGGAGGGTTGCTTGTAACAGTGTGATCATGAATTCAAATCAAAGCGATTACCATGACTGCCTGGACTGTAAAACCACTCAGTAGCAAAAAACATGAGAGGGAAGAAATCTCCTAATATCCTTCAAAGTAAGGATATTAACTTCCTTATTCCACTGAATTGAGTGGATCATAATTTTCATAACGATGGATAGCACTGCAGCTTATGTAATATTTGTCATGCAATTTGAAATAAACACTTTTTAATCTACAAATAAAAATGTGCACCATTTATGCCTTCACAGAAATCCACTCCATGTTACTCTACTTCAAAGATGGGATACTGAGGCCAAGAGTGTGCATTTATGGCTAGTATATGACTTGAAGTAATTCCCGACTCAATGTCCAACAGTCCATTGTAAATAGCAATCGAATTTCCTGCTTGTTCCAAGTACAGTAACTGGAATAGATTCAAAATATCTGTTTTCTGTTTATGGGTAATCAGATCACAGTTTGTAGAATATTTTGGTTTTTAATGACTAAGTTGTGACAGGAAGCTTAGTAACAGGAAAGACTCTAATTTTGTTAAATAGGTTCTGGTCATACAACATACACTAGGGATCCAATGTAATCTCATTAGCTCTTCCTTGTGCAGATAGTTTTCTCTTGTTATGCTGATGACTTGCAGCATGCTTCACGTAAGTTTTATTTTCTTTTATCTCATAGTACCTCCTTCTTGGAAATAAAAAGACAATTTGTCACTGGAAATGAGATAATTATGTAGAGTTTTGCTTTTTATCATGATCCATATTGCATTACGGTGTATCCCTGGGCAATTTGGCTACTTAGACTGTGTGGAAAATATAGTGATGGACTTTTCTGGATGGGGCATCTGCATATTTCACTTGCAGTACTTTTCAGTGTGTAAGGGTGACATGCACACATTAGCAAAGACATTGCAGTCAAATGATTGCAGCAGGAAATTGAGTCAGGTCTCTGTGTTCTATTAAGGTTTGGGCAAACTAAATGTAATGGATAATTTATCTGATTAACTGGTCTTTCCCCCCAGTGTGCTTTTAAATGTAAGTTTAATGGTAATTGTTGGGAAAACACTTTGTATAGAAATATTTCAGCCTATTAAGTTCACTCAGGTTTAATCCTTACTTTTCAAAAGGTCATAAAGGAGTAAAACATATTGAAGAAGGAAACCTATTGAAATCATTTATTCAGCAGGATCTGCATCTAACTTCATTCACTGCTAATGAACATCCAGAGCTATAGAATGAGGAAGCCTAGATTTATGGATATACTTTTTTAAATGGTCAATTGGGTTCACACCAAAGAGGGCTTTCTAATCCTCTCTCTTAGCTGTCAGCTAAAAATAAAGGCCCATTTACGTCTGCACAAACTGAAATGGGACAGTCCTTCCATGAGTGTCTACCACCTGCATTTTCACAAGGATATTAAGTTGGTTGAATCATCCTCATGTGGAAATATAAAGCATATCAAAGCACACCAAGATGAAGTTCCTAGATAGGACAGGTCTTTCGTGTGATTTTCCATAGGAAGTTTCAAAAAGATACCAGGGTTTAACTGACACCTCATGTAATGAGTGCGGAAGGGACAAGTGGTTATCAGTTTTGCTCTTTGTAGCTATGCCAACAAGACATACTATGAGGTCATGTGCTAAATAAGAGAGCCTCTCTTATCTGTTTTCAGACACCCATAGTGGTGTATTGGCTTGAACATTGAGCAGTTGAAATTCTAGATTGCCAATTGTGCACTCCTTTCCAAGCCTGTTGAAGACTTGTGGGGCTCCCTGGACTTTCCCTTGCATCATATATCGATCACAAATGCTGAATAAATCAAGGAGGAAAAAAGCTATAGATGACTCAATAGCTCTCTCTCTCTCTGTGATCCACCTTGTAAATAAAAGCAAAGTGGATGAATTGGACCAGTTACTTAAAGAGGGTTTCACTACAAACTCATAGAACAATGATATGGTAATCTAAGAGTAGTGTCTGTGCTGAGGAAATGAACAGAAGCAACTTGAATCTTTAAGGAATATGGAAATGGTTTCATTCTCTCTCTCTTGTTGGAAGTTAAAGGACTTTGTGCTGTCTCTTGTCGCAGACAGTGGAGGACAGACTAGTGAGTCAGAGGGCTAGAGGGTCAAGACATTGGTCATCCCTTCTCCACTGCTCTGATACTATCCCTTTGAAATGTAGATTGCTAATCTCAGGGATTAACTTCCTTCCTCTCTCTCTTCCCTACCTGTCCTTCTACCTTGCAACATGGCAAGCCTTTCTCCCTGCACCATGTGTGCAGAGAAGATGCAGGATCCATCTGCATCCAGCTAGCTAGCTAGATTAGAGATCCTAACTCCTCACTTTCCTATCTAGAATGGAGTTCCTTAATAAATGCATTTTATATTGATTTGAAACTATGAATTGGCTCCAAGTTACTTTACTCTCAGCATACACGCATGCCTAACTAAATTCCGCTGTGTTGTGCCTCTGTGCACTCTGCTATAATGAGAAAGGGATTCTCTCACCACAGAGAATTTCCAACATCTATCTCTCTCTCTTTTGAGGGATGAGCCATCATACTTTTCATCAGTCAGATGTCCCTAGGAAGTTCAGAACCACGGCATGATAGTGATAGTCATACCTTCTTTGACTCCAGCATCTACTATAAAGAGATACTAGTGAAGGAAGCCATGTGATAGATATTCTCCATGTACACATTGAAGTCTTCCTCAGTCTCCAAACCCACATTAGATCTGTACATGCAGGAGATATTCTAACTAATGATGCAAAGGCACAGCATACAAACACTTCTGCAGCATTTTGTAATGCAGAGTTACACTGCACACATGGGAGGAAACAGTGGCGGAGCCAGATGGCAAGCAGCCCGTGCCTGGCCACCACGGTGGCCCCGCTCACCCTGCACCCCACGTCTGACATGAGGGCTAGCCACACACCGTGGCCCTGTTCGGGAATTAGAGCCAGGTGGGAGCTGCATTTGCAGCGCAGCCAGGAGCAGCTCTTCCCTGCCTTAAAGGCAGGGGAGAGCCACTTCTGGCTGCACTGCGAACAGAGCATTGGCCATCCAACTCCCAAACGGGGCTGAGAAACCCGTTCAGAAGCTAAATTGGGGCCAGCGCTGTGTTTGCTGCACAGCTTGGGGTAGCCCTTCCCCCTTAAAGGCAGGGAAGAACAGTTCCTGGCCACGCCGTGAACGCAGCACTGGCCATTTAACTCTCGTACAGGGCCATGTAGCCCTGCTTGGGAGCTAAACCAGCACCCTCCATGTCTGACGTCAGATGCAGGGGACGTGTTGGACCCATGAGGCATGGCCCCTGAGGGGCGGTGGCCTGAGTTCTTTGAACCTGTTAGCCCAATGGTGGCTCCGCCCCTGAGAGGAAATAATTTCCACCAATCCCCTCTCCCTAATTGCCTGGAAACACTCCCTGTAACCCAGAAGTAGGTCCCTGAGGGCTGCACACCCTCAGGGTCCTCCTTCCAGATCAAAGGGAGCACTTTGAAGGGAGGGGCAAAAATCACCCCTTGCACAAACAGCACAACTCTGCTTTACAAAATACTGTGGGGGCAGTTTATTTGCTGTTCCTCTCTCCATTACCCAGGGTCTCAGTGTGTATGCATTTATTATAAATTATCACCATTGTCTGAGGTGGCCCACCATTTTTAGAATGTCTTCCTTATGATATACGTCCTTGTATTTCTCTCTCTCTACTTTTTTTGAGAAAACATTTCAATACAAGGCTCTCTGGGACGATGCCAAGTGTTTTCTGTCTTTGATTTTCTGAGAGCCCTCAAGCCATGGCTATAGTTCCCTGAATTCCAGACTTTTGTCTGTGAACTAGGCCACCACAGAATACAAGAAATGATTAATGTTCCTGTGCTGCTACCCCGAGGAACTGACCTTGGCACTGGTGGGACCTGAATTAGTGAAAAATTCCTATCTTATCTTTCATTAACATTAGCCATTGTAACCACTGCTTGGCCCAGTTGTTGGGCAGCTAAGTGAATCACAAAACCATATTTTATCTTCAGCACACATAAGCTCTCCCATATATAACCTTTACAAATAGTAGGCGCATGGGGGCTGGTTGAGGGAAATGAAGAATGCATAATGTATAGTTATTTTTCTTTTCTGTCACACAAGGGATTTCTATTTCTAAATAGCTCAGCTGTAATATTAGCAATTATATGAATCATGCTACATGGTTTTAACTTTCTCACTTGTTATATAACAATAGCTTAGAAGTTTTAGAAATAGCTTCCATTATGAACAGTAAAACTGTTCAATTATTTAATATTCTTCCCTTTCGGGGGAACCAGGTTTTTTTTCTGTCTGGTACTCCTGATCACTTTGGGCAAATTATGCTGACTTATCCGTGTATAATACACTGACGCTTTCCCTTTCCCTTAACAAAACCTCTATTAGGCCCACCACCATTTCCAGGAGGGAAATGGGGGACTGGCAGCCACATGGAGTGGAACAGCTACTACCCCAAAGGCAGCTGCTCTGATGCAAACACGCTGAATTGTGGGTGCATGGAGGACCAAGGATGTGCTTTGCTCCTCCCAGCCACACACTGTGGATCGTCACCCAGGCACATGCGTGGACGCAAGATCGGCAGCCTTTACTTGTTTGCTTTGATTGTCTGTGGGAAGGCTGCCTTGCCTCCCCGCCTGCCCATTTAAGACGTCATGTGAACAGCCCTTGTTTTGCATTTCATTTACATTTTCTATCCTTGTTTTTCCTCGGTGTCCATATCTTCCAATAAGGGGTATTCATTTCTAATCATCAGGAATCTATTTTTCAACAATATTATATTGCACATATTTATTCATTATTCAGTCCCAGCCATACTGAAAACAATGACAAACCTTGACGAAGTTCACTGACCTAATTATTGTTGCCACATTTTTATGGGATAGAACTGCACATTTTCTCATATAATCCAGTTCATTCTCAGCTGGACTTCTGGTTCCAGCCTGGCTAGTGTCTTCTGGATATTTTCAGCTCATGCTCCCACTATCCAATGCCACATGGCCAAAATATCTTCTCTAATGTCCTATCATCAAATCAAAGTTGATGACCACATTCTTAAACATTTGTCTTGCCATGTGTAACCTGTAGTTTCTATCTAATACAATTATTGCTCTTGGAGAGTGCCAGAATAATAAGCAGTGTATTGTTTTTGCTATAAATGCCCTACTTCTAGGAATAATGTTTCATTTTGGGCCAGTTCGGATAATACCTTACTGGCCCACACAATTCGGAAGGGGATGCTCTGACACTGTACCCATCCTGACATTTTCCAGACACATCCTGAATCCTCCCAGCATGCCTATTTATTGTATGAGGAAGCTGTTCACCGGGTGGCTGTTCTACCCATTCTTCAAATACTTGGTTAAATATTTGGAGCTTGTGTACAGCAACCATTTTGATGAGCAGAGGACCTCCCCCCACTACACACACACACACACACACACACACACACACACACACACACACACACACACCATGTTGGAAGTGTAGAGGAAGAATGGCATTTCAGTCCCCAAATAGCAAAGAAAAACCAATTTGGTGAGAGAGCAGCTAAGCAAGAGGTCTTGAGACAGTTCTTTAGTACTGAAGAACTACAAGGATTTATTTAAAGAAAAGGTTACAAACAAATGTGAAAAAGCCTGTAGCATAATTTCAGCTGTAGCTCATGGCTGAAGAGAGAGACCAAAACAAACAGCCATCTCTGGAGAAACAAAATGGAGACTAACACTGGAAGAATAAAGGGGAGAGGAGTCCAGCACTTTTATCCATGGCCCCAATCCCCCACCCAGTAGCCACTATGAGACACTGCAGCTGAGAGCTGATGCTACCATGGTCCTAGCTCCAACAGGAAGGCATTTGGATGTCCATGGAAGACATCATAATGGGCACACTCTCTGTGCTTCCCCTTCTTACTTACAAGAAAGGTAAACTATCATCCAAATCAGCCCTCTAAGCTTATAAGATTTGTATTCCTCTCTCTGTTATATATCATATTTCATTCCTTTTCCTTCATATGGCACATCCATAGGAAATGGCTGAGTCATTATTTTCTGGTGAATATGCTGACTGATTTCTGTTGTGTGGTACTGAACAATGTTGCTCATTCTTGATGTCTGCTTCACTTAACTGCCCAACATCTGCTCTAAGCTGTGGTTATGGCTAATCTTAATATATATGAGATAAGGATTTTTCACTGATCCAGGACCTTGGTATTGACCAAGGCCAGTTTTTCAGGGAAGTAGTAGAGCCATGGTTCCCAACCCATGTTACTCCAGATGTTGCTGAAATACAACTCCCATCATTCTCAGCTACAGTTTATTGTGGTGGGGGATGATGGGAGTTATAGTTCAGCAACATCTGGAACACCATAGGTTTGGAATCCCTACAATGTCATGAAGCATTCATGACAAAGTGCATCATAGACTGTTAGCAATGAAGGATCAAAGATTCAGATATTCAATGCAAAACAAGAAAAAATAGAACATATGTTTTGCTAAAGGAGCAGGAAATTCAGGGGAATGGAGACATAAACTAATGATAAGATATCATAAGAAGATTAAGCTAGGATAATGTGAGGAAAAATCATCAGTACACTACAAAAGTGAACAGGTAGAAATTAATATAAGGTGTCAATCAATATGGAAATGAGAAAATATGGAAATGTGCATAGCCTTATTACGTGAACCAATGTAATGCCAATGTCAAATACAATAGTTTGATGTTACATCATATTATCCACCCCCAGCCCTATCCACTCTCAGCACAGTACTTCCAGTGACTGTCGCTGGTGTCTATCTTATGATTTTGTTTTGTTTTTAAGATTGTGAGCCCTTTGGGGACAGGGATCCATCTTATTTATTATTTCTCTGTGTAAACCACCCTGAGCCATTTTTGGAAGGGTGGTATAAAAATCGAATGGATGAATGAATGAATGAATGAAATATTATGATTTTTTTTCTGTCAAAGGAAGTGCATTATGAGTTTCAAACTTATTGCTCAACCTGATCTAGTGCTGCAGTCTTAATATGATAATCAGTGACTTGATTTATTGATTATCATCTTAGGAGATACAAATTAATTTCCCTCAAGTTGACTGGCTATTTTGTGATTTTCATTCTTATAGTCCTTTTAGTGACCTTATAACTGGTTTGCATGTGTTATGTTGATTTGTCTTCTTAAGCATATATCCAAATTTTTAGGGCCAAACTAGAAATAGTGGCTGACATGCTGCATAGGTTGAGGAGGGCAGAGCAAGCTCCATCCTCACAAGCAGCTAGGGAACAAACTTTGCATGAAGCTTGCCTCGCAACACAGTGGCCCAGTTCACATGTACAAAACAACTGTATTTAGCATTAGAGTAACTGTATTTAGCAGTACCTGGAGTTAAACACCCTAACTCCAAATCACACCACTAACGTACAACTAACTGTGGTTAGCAGAGTGAGCGGGGAGCCTCTCCCTGCTGCTCGGCCTCTCAGCCCAATCCACAGCCAGACTGTGGGTAAAGCATCATCGCATCAGCCACTCAGGCGTGATTGGACATGGTCTCTGGTGGGACATACCAAGTGTGTTCTGAAATTTTTGGAGTCCCCCACCTGCCCTCTGCAGGGGAAGCACACATCGAAAGACCTTTAAATGCCCTATGCGAGCGTTGCTTCTGCCAGCCCTGGCACCTCCCCCCACAAGTAGCCACGTACCACAAAAACACCTTGCAAACCCCTATCCCCAGGGGGATCAGGGTCCAGGGGGGATGGAGTTCTGCTTTCTTTTGGGGATCGGAGGGGAGAGCCCACATTTGCCAGAATGGGATTTGCAGATGCAGCACGGCAAAGAATGCTGGGGGGCCTGCCCCACCATGACATGGGAAGATATTGTGAGGAGAGAGCCTGGCAGAGCAATCCACCCAGACCCATTGCTAAGCCGCTCCAAGCAGGTTGCTGCCTGGTGGGCTCTCACTCTCATGAGAGGGCCAGTCTATTGAGGATATGCCTGTGCCCACTAAGGCGTGATCCCCACCTGCGGACTGTGTGCTCACGAGATGAGCTGGCCACTTAACCATCAGGGAATCGAAGGTGGCCCTGCTCTAGTGGGGGCCCCAAATTTACTTATTGAAAAATAGAAAGGAAAAAACCCACTCCCTTGATCCTTCCTCTGAAGTGTTCATACCCTGGAGGACATCCCCAGGCTCCATAGTCTAGCCGTGTGCATGCCCGTGGGGTGAGCCAACCAGACAGCACATTCACTACAATCTTAAAGTTCCTGGGTCCAGCCCATCTGTGTGCTGCATGCAGATGAGTGGGTGCAGGGAATCATGAGAGAGGACACTTTTCCCTGCTCCCCTGGCAGCTGGATCTGTTATAGACGCCCTTCACTCCTGTCCACAGTGCAGATGGCCAGGCGGTGGGCTGGTTTTCCAGGACCAGGAAAGCAGTCTCTGGAACAGCTTTTCCGGCCACTTCCAAACACAGCTCAACCCCTTGCACCCACAGACTGCCACTTTCAAGAGTCCACATGGGCTTTGGTAGCCATCCTCATCACAGAGGAAATATTGCTCCAAAAACTATTATTATTTTATTTATTATTTATTTGATTTCTATACCGCCCTTCCAAAAATGGAATGAAAAATAAAACTAGAGAGATTTTTATCCCACTGGCCCTGCTCATGAGTAAGCCAGGGTTCTAATCCCCACCTGGGAAGTGGCTGGATCCCACTTCCTCACCCTTTCTTGTTAAAAATTATAACAGATTCCCTCCAGACCTCCCCCACTCCTCCCTTGTGCGGCCTTGAAAGCACCCAGAGGGCATCTAGATGCCCCCTATTCCTTGTGAGTGTGCAGTGCTGCTGGAGGGATGGATCAAGCCACAAACTTCTCTGCCCATTCAGGACTCACATCTCCCAGCTCACACCATTGCCATATGCAGATCTGACAGCCTTGGGATGGATGGGAGAGGGGAGCCCCACCCACTCTCCAGACAGTGCAGCAGCAGGTGGTTGCTGCTCCAGGGGGCTGAAAAGGGTACACACATGCACAATGATATGCGGGTAGAAAGGGGTAAAGTGTTGCAGCAGCTTGCCTGTGGTCCCCAAGGCTAGGAATGTACCTTGGGATTCCCTGTGGTCATGAGCCAGAAACCATCATCACTCTCTTCAGAGCACCATGGCCTGACGCTCTCCTGAGGGAGGTGTTAGGTAGAGAAGGGGGTGTTTTGCCATCTGGCATCATGGCAGATTTGCCAGACCAGCTCATTTCTCTCCTCTGCGCTCTGATGGTCCCTCTCATGAGCTGTCTGGGGGGTGTCCCCTTGGCTTGTCTCTCCCACACTTCCACACTGAGCCCTGGGTTGGGCAGAGGTTTCCTTGAAGAAGGATCTCATCTGACCCAAGGCTCTCCTCAATTACCTGTCCTGCTCATGAGCTAGCCTCTGTGGACATCTACCCTCCCAAAGGGGAAGAGGCTGGGCCCCTCTTCCCCACCCTCACTTGATGAAAAGTAGAACGGCTGCTCTGCGATAACTTTGGGGGGGGGGTCTGCCTTTTAGATCCCAGCACTAGTACCCCCACGCAAATCATTTGCAAGGATGGTACCAGCAGTGAGCTACAGAGCAGATCCTTCCAGCTGTTCGAAACTCCTGCGCCAGGGCCAGTGCTGTAGCATATGTAGATATGGAGGTGCGATGATTCCCAGAGTAGAGAGCCCCATGTTCAACCTACCCAGGGATGTCTGCATCGGCCACCAGGGCCAGCCACTACTGTTCACATCTCCACATTGGCAGTTGGGTTGGCAGGGCACAGGGTTTGACAGTGGCCTGGCAACGGTCACTGAGACAAGGAGAGCACTTGCCCAAGTGCCCTTCCCTGCAGCTTTCCTGCATGGAACATACTCCCTCGCTCCCTCTAGTCTGCTACTCTCACAAGAGCATTACATGGGATAATGGGCCGATATTGCATTCTAGTACAGACCCAGTACACCCTCATACTGTTTGCATTAGTGCCCAACAGATGGTTCTTCTCATGAGTAAGGCTATGGGAACAAATCTTCCCACCTGGGGAAGGGGCTGGGTCCCCCCTCCCTCACCCTTTCTGTGTGAAGAATAGAACTTGGCTGCTCCAGCTTCCCTGCTTGGGTCTGCCTTGATGCTCCCCCCCTCCCAGTGGGTACCCTGCTTGTGCTCCCACTTGGGGGGCTTGTGCTTGTAGACACCCATGACTGCCAGGCCCGAGCGGCTGAGCGGCTTGACAGGGTGCCGGTCCAGGATGAGGTGCATTGGCATCCCTGTAGCCTAGCAACTCCATAGCTGATTGGCTGACAAGAGGGGCGGGCCTGGTATTCCAAGTGGCTGCAGTGAGCAGTGCCGGAAGCATGGAGCAGCCGCATCCTCGAGCGAGTCTGCACCACCGCCTCTATGATTGGAGTTAGGAACTGGGTGTATTACTGTGGTTAGGGATGGGTCAGGGCTCGGGCATAAGGCTTCAGTGACATAACCACAGTTATCGGCAGTGAACCATGGGGAAAATCTCAGGTTCAAATTGGAGTTAGTTGGGGCAGACTAGAGTTAACTTTTTGGCCGTAACTGGGGGTTTCCGTGTTCCGGTGTACTGCTGTTACAAACACTGTTAGCTTTAACTGCAGTTAAACTGTATGTCTGAACTTAGGGATGTGCATAAAACCGGTTCTCCCGGTTCGGTTCGGGTCCGAACCGGGTCCGGACTGGACCGGGGTGGTTCGGTTTTGGTTTTGCCGGACCACCACCCCGGTCCGGTTCAGTTTCGAACCGGTTCGGATCCGAACCGAACTGGTTCGGATCACAAAAAGTGGCTGGTTTTGAAGGGGACATTGTGTTCTACCTGCCACCCAAATTTCAAGTCGATTGGACCTTCCTCTGATTTTTTACAATTTTTTTTTTAAAAATTAATTTTTGCCCATAACTCACAATGTGGAGCCCTTAGGGGCAAAAAAGCTGGGGTGGGTGGTAGCCACCCATGGGTGTCCTCCACCCCAAAAATCCCAAGGCAATTGGTGGCTCCTAGTATTATTGGTGAATTTTTGAAGAAAATTTTTTTTCCATTGGCTAGAATGGGGGTTTAGGGCTGCCCCAGACCCACCTCTGTGGGGTGGCAGCACCCCCAAAGTGGGTCCGGGGCCATGGCAAAAATGCCCTCAATCGCTCCCAGCAATCCCCGTAGAGATAGGAGTGATGGTTCGGTGCTGTTGTTTTTCTGAGGTGTTCTGAGTGTAGATTCTATGATAGCTAATGAGATTTCCAATGAGACACCATGAATCCACTCTCACGTGAAAACACCCGCTCGCTCTGGACACTGGTTGGGGGGCAGGAGAGGAGGCGCACAGCCACCACCGCCAGGTCCGGCCAGACTTGGCGGCGGCTCGCCCAGAACTGTGCGCAGTCCACGCCGTCTCCCTCCACAGGCTCCTCCAAGTACTGCGCAACGCATTGCTCAGCACTGGAGGGGGGCCTGGCAGGTCGAGCCTCCCGCATACCAGGCATGGCGCCATAGCAGAACCGCTGAAACCACTGGGCGGATCTCGAGTCGGTAGCAAATGGCTGCTGCGATGGCGCCGCCTGGGATGCCGCGCTGCTGGACTGGGAAGAGGGAGGGGAAGGGGAAGCTGACGCCGGCTGGCCGCCCATGCTGCTGCTGGGTGCGGGTTGGGCTGCGAGGGCTGCCCCCGCACCACTACCAACACCCTGGTCTCTGCGTGCCCTAGCGGCCTCCTCCTCCCTAACCTTCTCGACCAGGATGCCCTTCCACCTGGGCAAGTCGTCGGCACTCACGGCATTGCCCTTGAGGGCTGGGTGACAGAGACAAGCGAGGACATACTCCTCCCTGTCTCCCAGCACATCAACGAGCCGCTTGTCAACCCCAGACCTCAGCCTCCCAGCCAGAGCACGACCCTCTGGCGTGGTCAGAGAGATATGGAGTCCACCCATCAGCTTCTCGAGACCAACAGCTGTGGGCAGCGCCTGGCTCAAGGGAGTGGTGTCGCCACACAAGCCCTTCGTGGCAAGCTGGAAGGGCTCGAGTGCCGACACCGCCTCGGACATCTGCTTCCACTCTGCGTTCGAGAAGTCGCAGACATCCAAGGACTCGTCCCTCGCCAGGGCGACAAGGGCTCTCTCCTGCTCCAACAGGCGCTGGAACAGGAGGAAGGTGGAGTTCCACCGCGTCTCCACATCCGTAGGGATGAGATGGCGAGGAAGGCCAAGGTCATCCTGCTTCTGGCGAAGCAGTCTCCTGGACTTCTCGCTGCGGTGGAAGTGGGCGGCCAGCTTGCGGGACTTATCCACAAGCGTGGCCGTGGCAGCAACAGCACCTGCGATGGGGCGGGCCCCCTTCTCCTGGGACGCCCTCAGCTCCTTAAGGCCAAGGGCGTCCCTGACGGTCAGATGGAGCGTGTGTGCCATACACCGTATGTTCACACAGTCCATGACTGTCTCGACAGCGGCGGTAACGTTGGCTCCATTGTTGGTGACAATGAAGCCGCGGGAGAGGTGTGGACACCCGCCAATCCACTCCTCTATCTGGCGGTCGAGTACGGCCGCCACCTCCTCCGCGGTGTGCCTCGTGTCCATCGTCTCCACGTGCAGGATGGCCCACCTGTGCCGTAGTGCATCGGGAGCCGCGCCGGACCCGGAAGCATCGCCCGCGGAGGTCCCCTCACTCTCCGGTCCCCACCAGTGGGCAGTGAGGGCCAGGAAAGAAGCGTGCATCCCACTGACACTGGTCCAGAGGTCAGTCGTGAAATGCACGCTTGTCCCGGCCGGAGCTGCACGCAGCTCGGCCGACACGAGCTCCCTGCACCGGCGGTACAGGGAGGGGACCACGTTCCGGCTGAACGTCGTCCTTGAGGGGATGACGTATTCGGGAGCCAGGTATTGGAGAATACGGCGGAAGCCGTTGTTCTCGACCACCTGAAACGGCTGGTCATCGGTGGAAATCATCTCCCCTATGAGGCGGGTGAGGTGATGATGGTCCACGCGAACAATACGCTGGCTGCCCGAGGACTGCGTCCACCGCTGGACGGGCAGTGTAGCCTGCCTGCTGGCTGGCACACTGCCGCTGCCCGCCCTAGTGGCAGATGCACAAGGCGCACTAGCGCTGCCAGCCTGTCCCCTGAGACCTGGGTGGTGACGCTCTAGGTGTCTCCACATAGGCGTCGTACCCAGGTGCGCAGGGTCCCTTCCACGGCTGACAAGCATCCTGCAGTGGACACAGCGGGCGTGGAATGGGGCATCTTGAGGGACCTCAAAATGCACCCATGCACCACTGCCCTTGGCCTCCTGTGCCCTGGGCGCCGTCCTAGGCCGTTTCTCGCAGGGTGGCTGCAGTCCTACGGGGGGGGCGGCCGCCGCTGCCTGCCCACTGCTGCCACCCAACCCGCCCCTTCCGCCCTCCACAGCGGAGGAAGGGCCCGGCTGAACTGGCATCGGAGAGGCAGGCCTCTCCTCCACCACCTCGCCAGACCGCTCCCCACCAGAGTGTCGGGCTTCACGAGGGGGGGCCCCACTGAGCGGGGAAAGGATAGGGGGAAGGGGCCCCAGAGGGAGGGAGAACCTGGCTGCATCGCTGCCAGCCGCACGGTCCTCACCGCCCTCTACCTGCTCTTCCAACTCCACAGTCTCCTCCACCTCAACAACTGGCGGTAGCTCAGCAGCACCTGGTGCCGCCGGCGAGGAGGGACCCGCCACAGCCCTAACGGTGCCTCTGCCTCTGCCGCGATTGGCGGCAGCAGGCGTGGGGAACTGAATCCTGCGCACCAAAGATGGGGCCGGAGAAAAGAATTCTCCAATGGGGAGAACTGGGGTGTCCTCAGGCTCCCCGCGTCCTCTCCCTCCCCGTGCCGCAGGCGCACCCCGCACCTGGCCTCTCCCACCTCTGCCTGCCAGCCTTGAGCGAGCCCTGCCCGCCACACGGCGCTCAGACATGCTGCTAGGTCAGAAGGAGGGAGACTTTAGGAGGAAGGCCAGACAGGGTCAAAAAAATAATTTGGAGGGGCTTAGGGGCCAAAAAAAAGGCAGCTGATTTGGAGGCGGCGGGGGGGAAGTTTGTTTTGAAAAAAGGAAGCCAATGGGGGGGAAAGGAAGACTTTTTGATATGGGGGGGGGAAGCCAATCGAAGTGAGGGGGAGGGTGTCCTTTTTGAATTTGGGAGTCAACCACCAAGCCAATTGGGGAGATGGGTCTGGGAGGGTTTTTTTTTAGAAAAATAGGGGGTTAAAGGGTGGAACCCCGGTGTGGGAGGGTGGCACGGGCAGTTGGGTGGAGTAGTTGTGGTGTGGGTGGCAAGTTTTTAGCTTTTTTTGGGGGGGGAGTGGATGGGGGGAGGGCACAGCACCTACCGGGGGTGGGGGAGGGATGCAGTCAACGCTTGGGAACCTGCAGATCAAAGGAGGAAACCCTTATTTAGTGAACTGGAACACAAAGTGTGGGTTCTGGGGGGTGGTTCAAACTCAATGCAGCCTATTTAGTGACTCTAAATTGCACACAACCAAAACCAGAACCCAGTCACACCAACACAGAGGTTGAACCCACCCACTCTGTGACTCTGCCTGCCCAATGCCATGGCAAGCAAGCAGCAGCAAACACTTGATGGCAGCCTCATGGATTGAACATCATGATCATCATCATGCGTGTGTATTGGCCCAGCATGTAGTGGCAGCATCAGAGCCCAGCCAGGACCCCACTCAGACTGCCCCAGAGGCAAGGAAGCACTCTGGCATGGCATGGGCCCAGCATGTAGTGGCAGCATCAGAGCCCAGCCAGGACCCCACTCAGACTGCCCCAGAGGCAAGGAAGCACTCTGGCATGGCATGGGCCCAGCATGTAGTGGCAGCATCAGAGACCAGCCAGGACCCCACTCAGACTGCCCCAGAGGCAAGGAAGCACTCTGGCATGGCATGGGCCCAGCAGTGGCAGCATCGCATCAGAACCCTGGACCCCACTCAGACTGCCCCAGAGGCAAGGAAGCACTCTGGCATGGCATGGGCCCAGCAGTGGCAGCATCGCATCAGAACCCTGGACCCCACTCAGACTGCCCCAGAGGCAAGGAAGCACTCTGGCATGGCATGGGCCCAGCAGTGGCAGCATCGCATCAGAACCCTGGACCCCACTCAGACTGCCCCAGAGGCAAGGAAGCACTCTGGAAGGCACCTGTTCAAAAACCACCTGCAAGACGCATGCAATGCAACGCAACACACAGCAGCAATTTCTTTACTGGGCATGGGCATGAAGACACAAGTTTTACAACAGTACATCTCCTCTCCAAGGTTCCCTCCCTCCTCCCCACACCCAAATGCATTTCAGAATAGGGGTGTCCCTATTTAAAACCACCAGCTAGGGAGAGAAAGGGGCAACAAAAGGTGCACAATCGCACACGCACTAACCCCTCTTCTTCCGGTCCTTCTCCTGCCGCTCACTGCTGGTCACGGATTCGCCGCCGCCAGCCAGCCACCCTGGGCTGAGACACAGCAGGGCGGCCGCACGAGGCACACAGGCAACCGGGGTAGTTCAACAACGATGGAGGGGCAGAAGTGAGGAGACAACACTGTTTGTGTCGCTCAACTCACCCCCAAGCAGAGACAAAATCAACCAAAAACTATAAAAAGAAAAAAAAACCGATGGCAGCCGCCAGGTGGGTAGGCTACTGTGTGTGGCTGCAGCTGTGGGAGAGGAGGTGGAAAGTGAAGGGGAGCAGAGAGAGAAAAGACTAAGAGAGAGAGAAAAGAGAGGGGGGGCAGGGACAAAGAGAAAGAGAGGAGAGAGAGAGAAAAGAAAGAGAGAGAGAGGAGAAAGAGAGATGATAGAGAGAAAGAGGAGAGAGGAGAAGCGCAGCGCAGCAGGGAGGGGGGATTCAGGTGTGGGGGGAGGACACAGCAGTAGCAGCGGTCCAAAGAGGTGGGGGGAGCAGAGAGGGTGTGTGTGGTTGGGGCTAGTGTGTGGCAGGGGGCCTGGGGTAAGTGGAGAGAGTCGGGGGCAAGGAGGAAAAGAGGTGGGGTGGGGGGAGCAGAGAGGGTGTGTGTGGTTGGGGCTAGTGTGTGGCAGGGGGCCTGGGGTAAGTGGAGAGAGTCGGGGGCAAGGAGGAAAAGAGGTGGGGTGGGGGGAGCAGAGAGGGTGTGTGTGGTTGGGGCTAGTGTGTGGCAGGGGGCCTGGGGTAAGTGGAGAGAGTCGGGGGCAAGGAGGAAAAGAGGTGGGGTGGGGGGAGCAGAGAGGGTGTGTGTGGTTGGGGGCTAGTGTGTGGCAGGGGGCCTGGGGTAAGTGGAGAGAGTCGGGGGCAAGGAGGAAAAGAGGTGGGGTGGGGGGAGCAGAGAGGGTGTGTGTAGTTGGGGCTAGTGTGTGGCAGGGGGGCCTGGGGTGAGTGGAGAGAGTCGGGGGCAAGGAGGAAAAGAGGTGGGGTGGGGGGAGCAGAGAGGGTGTGTGTGGTTGGGGGCTAGTGTGTGGCAGGGGGCCTGGGGTAAGTGGAGAGAGTCGGGGGCAAGGAGGAAAAGAGGTGGGGTGGGGGAGCAGAGAGGGTGTGTGTGGTTGGGGCTAGTGTGTGGCAGGGGGCCTGGGGTGAGTGGAGAGAGTCGGGGGCAAGGAGGAAAAGAGGTGGGGTGGGGGGAGCAGAGAGGGTGTGTGTGGTTGGGGGCTAGTCTGTGGCAGGGGGCCTGGGGTAAAAAAAAAAAACAACACCTGGGAACAATGGGCAGAAAGTCTGGGGGGGGGGAGAGGAACCAACAACAACCAGCAGGGAGGAATGGGACACACACACAGCAAAACCAGAACCAAAAGAAGCTAATTGATTTCACACAAAAAACCAAAGTAACTAAGACAGGACTCAACAGGCAGCAGCAGCAGCACCAGGGAGGATGGGGAACAACACTCAGTCTGGGTGGGAGGGGGCAGGCAGGGCAGGAGTGGAGGAGGAGGTGGCAGTGGGGGGAGTGGGTTTCTGGAGGGGAGGGAGGGGGGAAGCTAGGAGCAGGACCACAGGGGAACAATCAAATTTGAATCCAAACAATCTATACACAAAGTAAAAAAAAGGAAACCAAAGGGCAGCCAGAAAGTCTCAGGGCGGGGGGGGGGGTTTACAACTACCAGGGGGAGGGACTGGGGGAGTGGGTGACACACACAGGGAGCAAAACCAAAACCAGAACCTAATTCCACAAAGAAATCCAAAGAATGCAAGGCTCAACAGGCAGCAGCACAGGAGGGAAACAATCTTATCTGGGTGGGAGGGAGGGAGGGAGGGGGGAAGCTAGGAGCAGGGCCAGAGGGGAACAAATTAACAATCAAAATCAGAACACAAGGAATCAAATTGCAGCAATAATATAAACTAAATCCTCAGAAACACAACTCAGACAGGCAGCCAGCAATAACAATAGCTATTAATTAAAAACCAAAATCAGCAAATATATAAATTTACACAGAAGCAATAATTGAATGCAACTCAAAAAGTGGAACAAAAGTCAGGCAAGGCACAAAAACAGGAAAGCAATGCAGAAGAGGGGGGGGGGGAAGGAGGGAAAGCCAAAACTTTGGAAGAAGGGTTGAGAGAGAAAGGGTGAAGAGAACAGAAAACACACAACAGGAAAAGTTGGAAAAAGTTGAGGGGAAAGTATTAAAGAGGTTTGGACAGAGACAGACAGAGGGCAGATGGACAAGGTGGCACACAACAACACACACAGAGAGCAGAGAGACAGACACACACTAATGTGACACACAGTCAGCAGGGACTCACAGCAGACACCAGCAGCAAAAGAGCAAGCAAGGTCTCAGAGATGATCCCACAACTGCAGCCAAGAGAAGTTTCCAGAGAAGAGGCTTGGGTTTATATAGGTTTGAAATTCCCTCCTTTGGGAGCCCCCACCTTTGCACTCCCCCACGGCCAACAGGGTGCCAGCTCTCAACAGTGCAACAGCCAAGCAGCCTACCAGACCAAAGGACTCATTCTGGCCAATCAAAGGATCAATAGCGCAGCCAATACAATGCCTGAAAATAGCATCACAAAATGGATGCTAGGAGCAAAAGTTTCAGGAATGAGCCACAAAATGGAGGACACACTTCAAACTTTAAAGGGACACTCCAGAGACTCAATTGAACTCCCGAACCGGTTCGGGAAACCCGAGCCGGTTCGGAGCCGAACCGACTCGGATTCGGTCCGGATCGGTCCCAGAAGGGCCCGATTCGGTCCGGGATCGAACCGCCGGATCCGGACCGGTTCGGGACGAACCGATCCGGATCCGGACCGAACCGCACATCACTAAAACATAAGACACACACCAGCAACAGTCACTGGAAGTACTGTGCTAGGGATGTTTCAACGTAAAACATCAGCTTTAGTGCTATACAAAAGTGGCTGAGCCGTGCTCTTAAATTCAACTCACTGTCATGAGGGAAATGATGGAAGCAATGAAATTCATTGGTTATTGTGTGTGGATATGAACTTCATTTTATGTTGTTTTATTTTCTCCCTTCCATTATTGCTCTCCCTGTTATGTGAAGTTGGGCATTTTTCCCTCCCTCTGAGTATGAGATATTGGGGTTTTGTAATGGGATTGACAGTGTAACAGGATTGACTGATTGCTGTCAGTCTTTTTTTTTTTTTTTTTTGCAGAATCATGATGTTGACTTCAATTTAAGAGAACAACTCAGCCACTTTTGTATAACACTGAAGCTGATGTTTTACATTGAAACGTCTGCTATCTTGAACACCTGTTGTTTAAAATATATTTGCACATTAAAGAGGTCTTGAAAAAAGCTGGTGAATTGTGGAAAATGTGTATTTCATCATCATTATATCATCTCAATAAATAAATAAATAAATTAAATTAAACTACATAACAGTGAACAATGACTATAAAATTGGTCCCAACATGACCAAAGCAACTAAATTCGTGAAAAATTAAATTGAAAGGTTTCCCAGCCCTTATAGAAAATAGTTTGAGATGAGCTCCACCCCACATTTAAAGACAGGGCATTACCAAGCCAAGGATAATGCCTCTGTTTTTTGTTTTCATTCCCACCTCTCACCAGTAGTATAATGAACTTGGAGGAGACCCATGTTCAATTAATGAAAAGAGCCCCCTTCAATATTTTTTGTAACACCATTGGGAGCCGCAAAAATAAAAAAAATTAATAAAATGGCTGCTTCCAACTGGGAGCCTAAAGCAGGAAGGCAGGCAGGCAGGCAGGCAGGCAGAACAGCCAATGGGCCAGAGAAGAGGAGGAGGAAGCAGCGAAGGGCAAGACAGGTGGGCAGATACTACCACTGGTGAGCAGCAGGATGAGCCACCAGCTGGTGGGAGAAAAGGGGGGTGGGGAAGGGCCCCAGGGGCAGAGTGGGCCCATGTTCCAAGGACACATTGGAATACCAGTAACTCCATCACTGTGTCTCACAACCAAACAGTGCTTGATCATCTGACCACAATTCATGTTGTATCCTACTATGTGGACTGTCTGCATGCAAACAGCATGTACCAAACGGTAGGGTTGCACAGAATGTTCTGATCTTGGAACATTCCAACTTGAAATGGCCTGTTGCGAGTGTTCCGAGCTCAGAACAGAACACCCTTCAAATGAAGGGCCTGTTCTGAGCTCGGAATGGAATAGCCCATTCCAAGTCAGAACATTTCAAGTGTTCGAAGCACCATTTTGGGCTTCAAAATGGTACTCTTATGGCCTCTGCGCATGCAGTTCAGCACCACCATGCAAATGGCAACCGTGCATCTGCAGAGGCCAGAAAAGTGTCACTGTGGAGTCCAAAATGGCACTTGGAACATTTTGAGTGTACCAAGCTCGTTCTGTTGGAACTGGCTTGATTGGTTGTTCTGACAGAATGTTCCAGGGCATTTGTGTTCAATTCCCAGCTTGAAACTGAATACAAATAGCGTCCCATGCACATCCCTATTAAACTGCAGTATGCTCCACATGACTTCTTTGTAATACTGGTTATTATAATGTATTTTATTATGTTTCTGATCCCATCATTTATCGGCCTCACAACAACCCTTTTATCCTCACAACCCCCATTCCATTTTACCCTCACAACAACCCTTTTAAGTAAGTTAGGCTAAGGGATAGTGACCAGCTAAGATCACCCAGTGATTGTCATGGCTATGTGGGATTCAAACCTAGGTTTCACCTATCTTAGTCTAATACACGGCAGACAAGTTCATGTGACTACCAGGAAGTAAGTTGGTGGGAACCATAATTTCTCAGTGAGCACATGCTCCTGTTGCAAGCAGCTACTTCCACACATTTCCATTTTGTCCAAACCTCTGGTTCCTGAGGTTGTCTGAACTTCCCTCCACCAACCAACATTTGCCACCCAACTTCAAATGAAGGTTACAAATGTCGGGTTTCTGGAGGGAGGTACACTTCAGGAACTGGATGATGGCCACAACTCAGACAATGTGGAAGTAGTTGCTCAAACTGGGAGCATGCACTCCCCAGGAACCCATGGTTCCTGCCAACTTACATTGCAGTGATTATGTGTACTTGTATCACAGTGACTCAACACTTTCTGAGATGTTCATGTTGCCTGCAAACCCAGTACCAAATAAGACCATCATTTTATAAGTTGTCCCATATCACTGAGAGCCGGTACCATTTGCTTTGGTAACAACATTAATCCAGAAACAGGAATACATAGAACAAGTTTATTCACATACACAGCCCAGCATGAAACACTAGACAGTAATGAGTCATTCATTCTGTAGTTCATAAGACACAACTATTAATTTTTTCAAACTTCCTAAATATAAAAATGTCCTTTAAGGAATGACACATTTATTACTGCACCAATTCCACAATTTGAAAAATTATTCAGAGTCTACCCAACTGTTGAGCAACGAATGACTTAAATTAGTTATTTTGATCCAAGTAGTTATTGCATGAAATGGGGATTTATGTTAAATTTCTCAAGTAATTTCATTTTATTAGTGACACACCATAAAGTAATTATGGAGTTGGTAATTACAGCAGTGACACTTTTAACTTAAAGCAAATAAAATGGCATTAAATAATAAAACAAATTCACAAATATATAACCATTGGCAATTATTGGTATACACAATTAATTAGAAATGGCAATGAAAAAGTAAACAGCTGTTCCCCGCACATAGTTAATTGTGGCCTTTTCATCAAGGTTTGGAACTTAATCCCATACTACTATGAAGGATTTTTTAAAGAAACCTAATTCAAATATATCACCTTTACCATGCTGCAAATAGAAATGGATACCAAGTACAGTAAACAACCACTTCTATTTCTGGCTTGGAGGACCTGTGTTTCTTAAAGCAGTCTTCTTTGAAGGTTCAGCATATATGCAGAAAATACGATTGTCTGCCCTAAAAAACCCCAAATTCTGCCATTTTCCAGACTTTAAATTTTAGAATTGGAAGAAACATTTCTTCACAGTTAGAACCCTGGCAAATAACATGTCTTCTCTCTCACACCCACCAGCCAAACCGAAGATGCCTAAGGAAGGGAGGAGCTATCTGGTCATTCCCATAATGAATGGGAAGCGAGTCAAGGAAGAAGGAGGATCTCATGCAAAAAGCGTTGCAGAGGCAGATAACTGATCAAAGGGGGATGTTTCTGAGTCAGTTATCTCAGAAGCAGGGATGATCTTTAGGTTGGGAGAAGGAAAGAATGAGTTGAAGAAGGCTGTGGGGCCACACCACAAATGCTGACATCCAGGCTAATGAAACACCAGTGGTATGTGAGAAGCACCAGTGCTTCAGGAGTGTTTAACTAACTAATCTCCAACCAGGGGCACACCAAGTTAATCAGGGTACCCAGACCACCTGGACCCCCCAGCTGTGAGGGGACCCCTCACGTGCGGGGTCCCACATTCATAAGGCCCCCTGAAACCTCCTTTGGGGGATCCTCCAAATCTCCCCAACCTCCACAGTTGTTTTTTTAAAACTTCTTACTACAGCCGAGGAGTTGCTGTAGGGAGGGGAGGGGAGTGGTCCTTCTCCATTCTCCCTTCTCCCCCGCTCCCCCAGCAATGGAGAGACCGGAGGGACGCTGGCCACATCCTTTCAGGCCACTGTCTTTAACGAAGTGCAAGGTGCACCTGATGCTTTGTTAAAGACGCTAGTCCGAATGGATGTGGACAGCATCCCTCTGGTCTCCCTGCCACCAGGTGAGGGGGGGGAGGGAGAAGGACTGCCCTGATCCCCCCCCCACAGCCACCCTTCGACTATGGTAAGAAGTTTTTTAAAAAATACAGCAGAGGTTCGGCGGGGAGGGTGCGGGGTGGCTACCAAGGCCCCTGGCCATTTGGAGCCCCCCCCCGGACCTTGGAGGAACAGGCCGGGTCCCCAAGATCTAGGGGTTAGTGTACCTCTGTCTCCACCATGGATGTATCAGGGGAGGATGGCCACTTCTGGTCACTTCCAGTCCGCGACATACTGGGGTGGTAAGGGGGTATGGTGCTGCCCCGGTGGGACCATTTTTGAGAACAGTGCCAGTGGGGGAAATGCGGCCGGGGGGGGTGTTAGAGCATCCTCCCCAGTCCTTAAAGTTATCCCCCCCACCTTCAAACCGGCCAGACCATTGGTCTTTTGAACCGGTTTGGAGGCCCATAACGAACTGGTTCTGTGCACATCCTTATTGTACAGCCCTAAGAGAAATATTTTTGGGGGGGCACAGAGTGCTTCCGAGGTAATGGAAAGTTGTTGAAATTCGTTCCTCCTCCCTGTGCAAGCATTGGTGAAGCATTCATCTGGATCTTTTCCAAAGCACTGGTGTTACACTGGTGCTTCTCCTGTAACATGTGAGAATTTATCATGTAGAGTCAACTAGTTAGGCCTTTCTTTGTAAGTCTGTATGTTTCATACCATTTGCACAGTGGCACAATCCACTGTTTTGATTGAAACTCAAAATGTTCTCTACTAATTCTTGCTGTACTGAAAAGGAACTGTGAATGGATAATATTGAATTCCTACAACAGAATTATAAGTATTTATTCTCCTAGCATAGGATTAATTTCCCAGTGGGTGGGAACACTCCTTTTCCAAAGAGATATGGAATTGTAAAGAGCCAGGATTGCTTATGTATCCCCACCCTCTTTAAATATGCTCTCTTTTAAAATTCTTCAGAGACTTGCAAAATCTATATGCATGGGGCATCAACATGCATTTCTGATAGCTCTGAGAAAGAATAAAATACATTCTGAGCATGCATGCATCCTTCCTGCAATGCAGGTAATTTGGAGGAGGAAGAAAGTTCTCTAAGGCAGACCCTTGTTCTTAAAAACAAACAAACCAAGCAAGTCCTTTTATTTGACTATATTACTACTATTGTTTATATACCACTTTCCAACAACAACAAAAGGATCTCAAACTGCTTTATATAGAAAAAATGAGAAGATGGTTCCCTGTCTCCCTGTATTTCTGAAAAGAAATATGAGGCGCTGGTTCACACAATAAGCCAGCTCAGTACGTGATCAAGGCAGGGACACACTGAGTGCACACTTGTCATAACGTTATTGTAGGACAACCCACTTCACTATTGGGACATCTATTAATTGCATGAGAGGAATGCTAATCCAAATTACCCCCTACTTCCAGTACAGAATCCTTAAACAAGATTTGCAGTGTGTGGGTGGCAATTCAGATTATCACCCCTCTCATACGATTAAAGGACTTCCAACAGAACAATAGGACACCCCGAAATTATGTCAGAATAGGGGCTTTCTGAGTGCATCCTTGCCCCGACTGCACAATGAGCTGATTCATGTGAACCACTAAAGGCGGGCACCACAGTTCAGCCTGCTGCCAGTGCCCCCCCAGCCACGCCCCCTGCATCTGACATCAGACACACCATCTGATGTCAGATTCAGGGGTGTGTTTTTGCTCGCAAACGGGGCTGCATGAGGCACCTTTTAAAAGTGGTAATTCACTTTATTTATCGGGGGAGAGTAACTGTCTCTATACATCCCCAGCACAGCATCCCTCCAGTGGCTGTTGCTGGGGTCTATCTTATGTTTCTTTTTTTAGATTGTGAGACCTTTGGGGACAGGGATCTATTTTATTGATTAATTGATTGATTGATTGATTTATATCTATGTGAATTGCTTTAGGAACTTTGGTTGAAAAGCGGTATATAAGTATCCATCGTATTCATATTCATACTCACTGCTTGAAAGCACAGTCTTGAATGAATAGCTTTATTACAATCATTGATCAGTTATATATACAAACAGATGATACTACATTCAGATAAGAAATAAATCATACAGAATACACCAACATAGAAGCCTCATGTAACAGCATCTAAAAAGAAGGACTGGAGATTAGCTGCTGACAGATCTTAACAGCAGCTCCACAAAATTTGGCAACCTTGTAGGTGGTAGAAGGTTTCTTATCTGCAAGGAGGAATGTGGCGTAAAATTCAGCAGTCTGGCCAGGAAAGCGTGATAGCAAGGGAGAAATAAGACTGCATCAGCTATCATTATAAAGAGGACAAAACAGCAGCACATGGTGGACAGATTCAATCTCATCTGAGCCACAGGGGCAGAACTGACTGGCCAGAGGGGTTTTCAGCAATCTTCCAGATAAAACTGCTGATGGTAAGGCATCATATCTTGCTCGGAGGAAAACCCTGTGATGGCTCAGTAAAGGAAGGGACAATAGATAGCTAGCAGGTTTCTGGTTAAAGTCACCAAGGCACCCTCATGGTCTCCAGGATGGAGCTTAAATCATTCTGATGTTCAATGTCCAAGACCTTCTTTTTGAGGATCTCCTTAGCCTGACTGTAATCTAATAATAATATTAAATGTTCAGCAGAGAGGCCGAATGATGACAATTTACCCAACAGTGCTCGTGCCCAGGTAGACTGATATCTATCAGCAAACATAAGAGGGATCACAGTCATCTTTCACATTAAAATTCCTGTCCTAGGAAAGTCATTAAAATAAGTTTGGCATATACCAATGTAATGCCATGTTGTGTATTGAATGTCCAGTTAGGAGCAATGGAGGTATCTGTGAGAGGGAGATGGGTAGGGATGTCAATGAGGAAAAAAATAAGCAAACAAAACACTAGTATTATCAATTAAAATAGTTCACAGTGGTTTAAAGAATCCTTTCTTCACCTCATCCAGGTAAGACACAGATGTTAATGATGTGTGCCCCAGGAGATCTAGGAATTGGGGCTCACACACTTGAAAAGTCAGGGTACATCTTCCAGGTGCTCAGGTAAATCTCTGTTTCCAAGAATTAGGCTATATCAGCAGCAGATGTTTCTAAATAATGTTGACCTAACCACTGTGAAACATGCTTTGGTGGCCATCAGACACCAAATTGTAATGCACCCTGTGTAGACTTTTCAGAATTTCAATCAGTCCAAAATGCAGCAGCCCACAATAGAATCAGTGAGCCAGTGGGAACATATTACACCTTTGTTGAAGCTTTGAGCTTGGCCAGATTTGTTTCTACCAAGTCAAACTGCTGGCCTTTACCTTTAATCACATGACTTCTTTCAACTTGCAGTCAGAGAAAGAGAGATTTACTGCTGTTTTATTTTTCTTTTTTAATGGCTTGTATTTTAAAAATGCTTTGGGGCATATATGATTTTTCATCATATAAATCATATATATTTTAAATTAAATTGGAATATTTTGGAGATAGTGGCTGACATCCAGACTTACAAAGCAAGTTACATGACAGAGAGAGAAGCACTGGTGCTGCTGCTGAGGTCCCAATTAAAGTAGCACTATTAGTTACATGGGTGTGTGTGAAGCACTCTGTGTCAACATAAAATATCCCCCCGACAGCTTTGCATCCACCAGAAACATATTTTCAGGTGGTATAAAGCTCTTACAGAGGAAGAGGAGGCAGTTAAAACTCTCTCTCTCACTCTCACTCTCACTCTCTCTCTCTCTCACACACATGCACTATGATTGCTGGTGCTGTATTAGTCAAAACCTTAAGCAGCACTAGCACTTCTCACCAAGCACCCACATTTTATTAGTCTGAATGTCAGCCAGTGTTCTAAATATTGTTCTTTACTGTTGTGTGTTATTGATTTTAAGAGCTACCTTGAGGGCTTGGGGTGTGTGTGTGTGTGAGAGAGAGAGAGAGAGATCGAGATCATCATTTTATGTAGCATTCATGAAGTGGCAAAATAATGGGAGTATAGAGTAATGGGAGAATAATCATTAATGGGAGAATAGTCATTGTAGCAATGAAGCAATCATTAGTAACAACAGAGCTTCTGCATCACTGGAGTTTGGGGATGCATAGGGCCAGTGCATTGGCACCACACATGAATCATCCTGGTGCTGTGCAGTATGTAAGCCAATGTGTTCAAGGATATTAGATGTTTGTACTATTTAGCAATCATCAGCTTGTTAATAGAAAATGTTATAAAACATGGAGCATCTAATTTTGTACCCACTATAATGAAAATGTTTTATTTGAAAATAAAACAATACCATTATTTTAATGACTGTTTTGTTCATGTTTTTTCTGGGGCCAGTTTTCTTTTGTAACCATGTTCAAAGGCACAGGTGTGAACATTTGGATATCAATTATTTAACAGTCATCAAGAGGACTCTTCAAAGAGATCCCCCTCCCTAAAGAATAAAGGAAGCTTAAGCAGGACAATGAACAAAAAATGTTTCATGCTTAAAGGCAACACACTAGGCTTTGATTGTAGAAGTGTGCATATAAATACATAAAAATAGAAAATATATATTAACCAAAGATGCCAGTGAGGACAAAAATGAAACATTTGCGTGAAGTGACAACATAGTTTGATATTTTTCACACCTGTGGCTCTGTAGTGTTTTAAAGGATTGAAATTTCCTTTTGAATGAAATGCAATGTATCATTTACAACTTCTGTATGTTTCCATAAGCAATAGAAAGCTTTATTGTCAAACCAAACTCTATCTTTTTAAAATCATTATCTCTATAAATACAGTTATTAAACTTTTATTTGCCTTTTCTTAAGTGCTTTTCACTTAGTTAGGATGTCAGTTTTTGTTCTCTAAGCACTTTATACATCAAATGAGAAGATGATGGTTCCCTGTCTCAAAAGTGCCCACAATCTAAAAAACAAACAAACAAGGGAACATTAGCAACAGCCACTGGAGGGATGCTATGCTAAGGACAGTTGCTCAACTTCTCCGCCAGCAAAACAGAAGAGAACCATCACTCTAAAAGGTGCCCATTTGCTGCATTAGCACATTGTTATAACAAGGTAAAATCAGAGTTGTCAATAAAACAATGTTTGTTAGGTTTTGTTTGTTTGATGGATTAATTAACCTGGTGTAAATAAATATATTTGCATATTGCAATGTCTCAATAAAAGGTTTTCCACATATCCACACTGAGTTGGAAACATCTGCTTTTGATATTGAGGTCATATGAGCATACAAATCTTATAAAAAGTCAGACTATCGGACCATTTAGCTGAGCGTTCCAGAGTATCAGACAGGTGTGTTTTGCCAGAGGAAGGGCACAGCAAAGTTGAAGTGGGCCCTAGGACTAAAAGTGAAGATGGGTCTCTGCCCTCACCCCACACCTTCTTCAGAGAGGCCTGAGAAGAAGAGCAAAGAACAAGCTGTCACCCAGCTGGTGAACCTCCTTTCCTCAGGGGCCAAGGAATATTTCTCCCCCACCCAACTTGTTCAGTTGTAGCTATGCCCTTGTGCTAGAGATGGAATCTGGGATCTTCTGCATACAAAGCACATGTTGTATCACTGAGCTACACTACAAGAGAGTAGTGATAACCAAAACAAAATGAGAGGGACCCACAAGCCCAGCAGTTGTTAGCAACAATCTGGAATCTGAGCACTTCTATCACTCTAGTGCAGTGAATATTTGAACACTGGTTTTCTGTATATTGCTTGCATCGACTCCTGCTCATTCAAGGGAGAGCTGTGAATATTTGATGATGATGATGATGATGATGATGATTACATTTATATCCCGCTCTTCCTCCACGGAGCCCAGAGCAGTGTACTACATACTTGAGTTTCTCCTCACAACAACCCTGTGAGGTAGGTTAGGCTGAGAGAGAAGTGACTGGCCCAGAGTCACGCAGCTAGTATCATGGCTGAATGCGGATTTGAACTCGGGTCTCTCCAGTCCAGCACTCTAACCACTGATATGACAGATATTTATATACCACTTTTCAACCAAAGTTCGCAAAGTGGTTTACATAGAGAAATAAATTTAAATAAATAAACAAACAAAATGGCTCCCTGTCCCCAAAGAGTTCACAATCTAAAAAAGAAACATAGACTCCAGCACTGGAGGGATGCTGTGTTTGGGATGAATAGGGCCAGTTGCTCCTCTCCTGCTAAATAAAGAGAATCACCACTTTTAAAAGGTGCCTTACTCAACGTGGTGTACAATAAAAACAAGTAATTTACAATAAAATTAAGTAACCAAACATCACTTAAAACCAACAAACATAACAAAAAGTATTCACGTGGATAGGTTTCATCTTACCTCTTCATATCACATATAGCTTCCAAGTGGTTTCCAGTTAGGACTGGCACCCAAACTTTTAAACAGACAAATTTTATGCTGGTCTCTGACCGTAATAAAGCTTGAACTTGAAGACAAATTTGGAAGGAAATTTCAAAGTTTCTCCCAAGAAGAAGCTTCTATTAATTCTCAGTGGAAAACACTTGAATTCTTACAGGACAAGCAAATTTACTCAGAAGGTTTACGCACATTCCTAGTGTTGACAGTGAAATTTCACACAAAGTAAAATTTGCAGTGAAATTCAGGGTCCCTGCTAAGGGGAAACATCAAGTTTCTTAGACAGTAACTTTTCTCAGGAGATTTATGAACATCACTATAGCACACTATTAACAAAGGAGGAGGAGACCAATAAATATATAGCTAAAAATAAAACTGAAAGAAGAAAGAAAAGTTAAAAGCAGCAAGAATTTTGTTTATTGCAAACAGTACATGTAATTTAAAAGGTTCAAATATTAAAGCAATTAAAGAAGAGAAGAAAGGAACAGATGTTGCATGGCTCCTAAAAGATAGGAAATCAGGTTCCAGGCAGTGGTGCTCTTACCCCTGAACTTCAGGGCTGAAGTTCATGGCCTCCACACTACCTGGGGGGACCTCAAATTCTCCTTAGTCTATCCTGGGTGGTGTGGTTTCCGATGCCTTGCACTGTGCTGGGTGGCCAGGTGTGATTATGACCTATGTCGGGTGCTTTAGAAGCAGAGAGGGGAGGGGAGAAAGAAATGTGTGGGATGGGAATATGTTAAGTTCTGTGTTGAAATGTTTCTGCTAATGCATATTTGCATAAATATATCTGTTTTATATGATTACATCCTTGTTTGTTCAGTTGCTGTTTGTGCTCTCAGGAACCCACATGTTAAAACTACCGTCTTTGTCATGGTGTGTGTGTGTGTGTGTGTGTGTGTGTGATGCTTAATTTGCAGTGATTGGGGGGGGCGGTCCTCCAAAGGCCTTTAGGTCCAGGCTCCAAAATTACCTAAATGCACCCCTGGTTTAAGGCACACATGCCTGGGTAGTGACTGGAAGTGGTGGAGAGGCACCTCCACTGCAAATGCTTTGTCCTGTGACAACCCATCTCATCTCAGAAAGCAGAGACACCTGGAGAAAGGCTTTTGAAGCAGATCTTACTAGTGAACAAACTTGGGGTGTGTGAGCCAGCTCGGTTTGAGCTGGGCTAAATATAGAACTGGCTTGGATCTATGTGTTTGGGGTAGAACCAGACCGGCTTCAAACCAAGCTGGTTTGGAGCTATACTAGTAAAGAGGAATCAGTGAGGATTCCCCTTTAACAGTACGGGGCCAGTGGAGGATGTCCTAAATATAGAGGGGACAGGAGGGGAGTAAATCTGTACTCACAAGTACTAACTGTGTGGTTATGCAAATAGCCTATGTACATGCATGGAGGTCACTAAAGTGGCCCCCATGTTTGTTCAGAGGCCCTAACCAGGCCAGAAAATGTACAAACTGGGCCACTAGCAGCCCATCCTACTCAGGGGAAGGCTGGCAGGGTGGAGGGGAGCTTCCACCCCTGCCACAAACCCCTGCACTTATCCCCACTGCTGCCATCACAGCTGTGGCTTGTAATCTATCTGTCTATCTATCTATCTATCTATCTATCTATCTATCTATCTATCTATCTATCTATCAGAACCATCAATTTAAAAGGTGCCCCTTTGTTGTGTATGTTGTTGTCTTTCTACTTGTGAGTAGACAATTTCTTCCTTCCCTCCCACTCTATACTTAGGACAGGCCCCCTGCCCCTGTACTGGTAAAGGGGGATCTTCAACGGATTCCTCTTTACAAGTATAGCTCTGAGTTGGTCGAACTGGCTTGTTTCAAACTTAAACCTGGTATGGCTCAACTGGGCCAAAACTGAACTGGGCCGGGTAGGCTCAGATCCAGTCTGGATTCGAGCCAAACCAGCAAAATTGGTTTTGTGCACATCCCCAGAACAGATTCATCAGGCAACAGGTGGTCCTTTTCCTACTTGGATCCCTAAGCCATTTAGGGATTTAAAAGTTGACACTAGCACTTTGAATTGAGCCTGTAAACACACTCATAGTTTGTGCAGTTCTTTCAGCAGTGTTCTCAAATGGTCTCTACAGCCAGCCCTAATTGACAATCTGGCTACTGCATTTGGAACTTTGCAGTAATTTAGCCTGAATGTATGATAACTGTGGCCAGACTCTCCCTCTCCAAGAAGAAAAACAAATGCATCACTCAAAAATGGTAAAGGGTATTACATGCTGCAGACAACGGTCGAGTATCCAGCTGCAAGGCTGGATCTGAAAGTGCTTCCAAGCTGTGAACATGATCCTTAATGGGGAGCACAATGATCCTTAATGGAGAACACAACTTCCCAGGGTCAACAACACTCTCTGCACTATCTGGATTGGGATTCAGTTTATTAGCCTCCATGAAGTCAATTACTGACTTCAGTCACCAGTTAAGGAAATCCATAGCTATATCTGAATCTAACTAAAGGGATATGTGATGGATTATGTCTAAACTTGATAGGGTTGATCCACTGCTAACATGCAAAGAGGTAACTTTTAACATGGTGATTCTCTTTATTTAGTAGGGGGGAGAGTAACTGGCCCTATCCACCCCCAGCACAGTACCTCCAGTGACTGCTACTGGTGTCTCTTAGTTTTCTTTTTAGATTGTGAGCCCTTTGGGGACAGGGATCCATCTTTCTATCTATCTATCTATCTATCTATCTATCTATCTATCTATCTATCTATCTATTATTTGTCTATGTGAACCGCCCCAAGTCATTTTTGGAAGGGCAGTATAGGGAAATGATGATGATGATGATGATGATGATGATGATGATGCAACAAGAACTAAAGCAAAAAAAAACCTGAGCACATAAACCAAACAACCACCAGGGTTTGACTTCCAGCTCTAAAAACAGTTGCCAAAAAACAACTTACTCAGGCATTAAAAGATGTCAATGCTGCACTTGCAGAAATAACAACCAAGAATCTGCAAGAAACAAACCAACTAATGTACAGTGCAACAACAATAACAACACAAGAGCTCAGATATAAGATCAGTGGACCTGTAAAAAAAGAAAGTAGTACATCACCTAAATGGAAGATTAGATTAGAAAATAAAATCTCCAGGCTCAGATCAGATGCTAGTAAATTGAAAGATATGAAAGACAAGAAGCTGAAGAATGAAAACACCAAACAGTATCTGATCCAAAAATACCACCTAGATTCAAGGAAAATTAGAGAAGTCCTGGAAATAATAAAGCAGCAAATAACAGCAGTGTCAAAGAAGATTAGCAGATACGAAGCCAGAATCATACAACACAGGCAGAATCTCCAATTCCAGTCGAATCAGAAACATTTCTACCAAAGCATAGAAGAAGAAACTGCAAGAAACTTAGAAACACCAAATAAAGAAGGAACAGTGCAATTCTGGGGAAAATTATGGGACAATCCAATAGATTATAATAAAAAAGCAGGCTGGATGAAAGAGGTCGAAAAATGTAACCAACAAATGCAAGATCTAATAATAACACCAGAATTAATAAGTGAAAGAGCAAAGAAAATTAAAAATTGGACTGCGCCAGGCGATGATGAACTGCATGGCTTTTGGCTTAAACACCTAACAAGCCTTCATAAACAACTATCAAAACAGTTCAATCACATTTTGCAAGGAGGTGATATTGAACAATGGCTAACAACTGGGAAAATTCATCTCATAATGAAAGACCAAGCAAAAGGTGCAGTCCCAAGTAATTATAGACCGATCACCTGCCTGCCAACCACGTTCAAATTATTAACTGGAATAATAGCAGATGAAGTGATGCAACACTTATTAACTAACAAACAGCTTCCAGTTGAACAGAAAGGAAATTGCCCCAACACCAGAGGCACAAAAGACCAGCTGCTGATTGACAAAATGATTTTAGAAAATGGCAAGAGAAGAAAAAGAAATCTAAGTGTTGCATGGATTGACTACAAGAAAGCCTTCGATCCATTGCCTCACACATGGATACTAAAATGTTTAGAAACAACTGGTGTCAGCAAAAACATTCAGATATTTATTTAAAAAGCAATGAGCATGTGGCGTACACAGTTAACAATCAATGGTGAGACACTTGGACAGCTTAGCATTAGAAGAGGCATTTTCCAAGGGGACTCACTATCCCCTCTATTGTTTGTAATCGCCATGACCCCACTTTCACAAATACTAAACAAAACAGGCCTTGGATACCAAACATCTAAAACATCAAGTAAAATCAACCATCTGCTGTACATGGACGAACTGAAGTTGTATGGAAAGTCCCAGTCAGAAATCGAATCACTGCTAAACACTGTCTGTATATTCAGTAGCGATATAGCAATGGAGTTTGGACTAGACAAGTGTGCTGCATTAATAATGAACAGAGGGAAAATAAGAAAAACAGAAGGAATAGAACTACCCAATGGAAGCAAGATCAAGAACCTGGAAGAGAAAGAACATTACAAATACCTGGGCATTCTCCAGGCTGATAACATCGCACATACTGAAGTTAAAAGAAAAATTGGAAGTGAATACATCAGGAGAGTTAGAAAAATCCTCAAGTCCAAATTCAATGGCGAGAACACCATACAAGCCATAAACACCTGGGCTATACCTGTTATCAGATACACTGCAGGAATAATAAACTGGACCCAGGCAGAGCTAGAGACGCTAGATCGTAAGACCAGGAAAATCATGACCATCAATCATGCTCTGCACCCCCACAGTGATGTCGATAGGCTATACCTCCCTCGCAGCTCAGGTGGAAGAGGAATGCTGCAAGTCCATCAAACAGTAGAGGAGGAGAAAAGAGGCCTTGAAGAATATATCAAGGACAGTGAAGAAGATGCACTTCAAATGGTCAAGAATGCGAAACTATTCAACACCAATGAAAGAAAGCAGGCCTACAAGAAAGAACAAGTCAAGAACCGAGCAGAAAAATGGAGAAATAAGCCCCTGCATGGTCAATATTTGCACAATATAAGTGGAAAATCAGACATCACCAAGACCTGGCAATGGCTTAAGAATGGCAACTTGAAGAAAGAAACAGAGGGTTTAATACTGGCTGCACAAGAACAGGCACTAAGTACAAATGCAATAAGTCGAAAAATCCACAACAAACAGCAAATGCCGCCTTTGTAAAGAAGCAGATGAAACCGTGGACCACCTAATCAGCTGTTGTAAAAAGATCGCACAGACTGACTACAAACAAAGGCATGACAAGGTAGCAGGGATGATACACTGGAACATCTGCAAAAAATACAAGCTACCTGTAGCCAAGAATTGGTGGGACCATAAAATTGAAAAAGTTGTAGAAAACGAAGATGCAAAAATATTATGGGAAAATATTATGGCAAAAATATTATGGGACTTCCGACTACAGACAGACAAGCATCTGCCACACAATACACCAGATATAACTGTAGTCGAGAAGAAAGAAAAACAAGTTAAAATAATCAACATAGCAATATCAGGGGATAGCAGAATAGAAGAAAAAGAAATAGAAAAAAAATCACAAAAAACAAAGATCTACAAATTGAAATTGAAAGGCTGTGGCAGAAAAAGACGAAAATAACCCCAGTGGTAATTGGTGCCCTAGGTGCAATTCCAAAACGATTTGAAGAGCACCTCAACACCATAGGGGCCACAATAAATCATCATCATAATGTGAATTTGTCCTATGCCTATCAACTTCATTCATTTGGATGCTGCTTGGAGACTGACTACAGCTCACTTCTGATACATGCCCACCAAAAGACAACTTAACAGAACTACAATATTTAGATTGCCCACAATTTTGCTAAACTGAGCAAACATTGGAGCAGAGTGAGGGTACAATAGCTCTCCCTAAACACACTCAACTTCCTTGAATTACTCTGGTTTCATGGCATCTGATTTTGCAATCATGAAAAAAGCACCAGGACTCCTGCTGGGTACAAAATAATCATCTATTGTAGTAATATAGAATATGAGATGTTCATGTCAGCCAAGGAAATGTAAAATAATACAGCACACACAGAGCATCACAGCCAGGTCTGTGTTTTGTTATATGCCTTTGGCATTTGAAAACAAAGCTAACTCATTCTGAACGTTACAGCTATATGTTGCTAGATTGAGACCCATAGTAAATATAACTACTACAATATAATTTTGACATGAAAAACCGTTTTCTTTCAGCCTACAAGTATGATTTTGTCATAATGGCACAAACTGACACATTTTGAAAAGTCCAGCACACTTGTTTTATTAAATGTGTTATATTTGGTATATTTCCTTGGCATATCTTGTGTGGCCCTATTTGGCATGATTTACCACATTGTCCCTATTACTGTTCAGGGTTCCAGTATGAGTGATGAAAATTTGGTTACTGAGTCAATTGCCAATGTTTAATGTGCTGTTTCATTGGTCACTTAGTTCTTACATTATCCCTCTAGCATGGGAGCCACTTCATTCCACTGGATAATGCACGTTGACCCATACTATGGCTCACACCCATGCAGGGGCGTAGCTATAATTGGGTGAACGGGTTCAAAGAACCCAAGCCATGCCCAATCAGGAGCCGCCATTCATGGCCCTGACACGCCCCCCGCGTCTGATGTCAGACGCGGGGGGCGGTAGTTTAGCTCCCGAGCAGGGGCTGCGCGGCCCCTTCGGGAGCTAAACAAAGGCTGGTGCTGTGTTCACAGCGCCAGCCAGGAGCGGCTCTTCCCTGAAAAGGCAGGGAAGAGTTGCTCCTGGCTGGCGCTGCGAACATAGCGCCAGCCTAACTAGCTCCTGAAGTGGCTGCGCAGCCCCTTCAGGAGCTAAGACTGGTGCTGCGTTCACATGGCTCTTCACTGTAGGGAAGAGCCGCTCCTGGGCTGCGCTGGGAATGCAGCACCAGCCTTTGTCTAACTGCCGAAGGGGCCACGCGGCCCCTTCAGCAGTTAAGCTGCTTGTCCCGAACGGAGCCTGAAGGCTCCGTTCGGGAGCCAGACCACGCCCCCCACGTCTGACGTCAGATGCGAGGGGCATGGCTATCCGCTGCGTCTGATGTCAGATGCAGGGGGCGGGGCTATCGGGGCGCCTGCCACGGCCGTACACACGCCACTAGCGGGCTAGCTATGCCCCTGCACCCATGACAGCATCAAGCCTCCAAAAACTGGGGGAATGCCAGTCTGAAAAGGAACCATGGCCATGTTTCCTCCCACATGGTACAGGGCTTCTCCTGTTACCCTAGGGAAACATGAAGACAGAGGTGGAGGTGTAATAGGGTGCATGGGTTCTATGTGACCCTGCCTCCAGGGCTGCACCGCTCACCCCTGGGATCACCCAGATTTCCTCTTTTGCTGATGAAATTTAAATTGTCTGCTGAATCCGCCTGAAATTTTGCAGGCATCAACCAGGGGACACCATCCCTTCCAATCTGGTGCAGAACTACTGTAAAGCGGCTAAGACGAAGCAATTTAAAAATTGACCCTTAAACTCTAGAAAACAGGTGTTGGCTGCTAGGGTTGTTCATTGGATGCTGGAATCCAAATGAATCTACAGCACCCCCCTGGTGCTGTTTCCACTGTGGTCATCTCTGGTGCAGTTCATCACATTCCCAGTGCTGCGAGGGCATCTTCTGATAGAAGCAGAGCCCATGGGGCTGGCTGAGAACTCACACAAGGACATAGTGCTATTTCTATGGCCTCAGTGGAGTGGTGTATGAACATGGCTGTGAGGGAATGAAAACAGGTGCCAAGGGGTTGTGACAAGGTGAATGCTTATGAGGAAGCACAAGCTGGTGGCCAAGTAACAGGGGTCCTTACAAGCTATATGAGGCAGTGGGGACAGGATGGCAAATGGACATGTGAAGGTACAGGTGGCAACAGTGAGGTGGCAACTGAACTTACAAGGGAATGCAAGCTGGAGGCAAGATGAACAGGGCTTTACAGTGGCATATAAGGTGATGGCAGACTGCCTTTGAACAGAGAAGTTTTGCATTAGAGGCTTACCTAAGAATTGGAAGATTCCACTAGACCAGCATGGGTAAACTCTTCCCCATAGTGTCTAATCAGTTTTTCCTTTTTAAAATGCCTGGAAATTCAGTAATCCAAAAATCTTTGATTTAAGATGAAGGTGAAGATGCTTCACATTTTCAAACGTGCTCTGAAAAGAATGGAAATTCCAAGTTATGGTGCTCATCCTAACTTCCACACCATTTAAACTGTAAACACTTTGTACCGTCTAGTGTATGACAATGGCTTTAGAAATGAGGTTCCATACACCCACACTTTGCCTTGGTCCTTCAGCTGAACATTGGGGGAGGGATGCACCAAGGCAGACATTCAACAGGTTCAGCCTCCCCTATCACTTCCTAGAGATGCCCCTGATGAATTTCTGCCTGATGAATCTCTGTTCAAGACAAAGTGTGGGACATGGAATCACGGAAGTTAAGATGGGCACCTTACCTAGGCATATCCATTATTTTTAGAGCCCGTGAAAATATAAAGTACCTTAACTCTCATCTTAAACCGGAGGTTTGGGGTCCTTCCTTCCTTCCTTCCTTCCTTCCACACATTTCTATACCGCCAGGGGCGTAGCAAGGTTGGAGTGGGCCCAGAGACAAGATTTTAAAATGCCCCCACTCACTAAAGCTCAGCTCATGAAGTAAAGAAATCTTAAATGAGGCTGAATAGTGGTAACAAAAAGCAGAGTTATATTTTTAAAAGGTTTTGTAAATTGTGGATGATACAAGTCATTTCATGGTACTAGAGAAAGTCATGCTGTTCTAGTAGCTCCAGGTCTTAACACTCACATCAATTTTGGAGGATGAATACAACTGAAGGAAGCCTGGGTGGGTGCGCAGCTGGGGGAGTCAGTCATGTGACTTGCTTCTGGGGGGCCCACCAAGGCAGTGGGCCCCAAGACAACTGTCTCCCCTTGCCCTATTATAGTTATGCCCCTGTATACCACCCAATATGCAAATCTGGGAGAGGTTCACAATCAAAAAACACAACAATTAAAACATTAACACAATTACAACTCTTTAAAATGCAGATAAAACCTCTGAAACTTAAACTTCAGAACTATCCATTTTCTTGAGGAGAAGGGCTATCACAGTGTCACTTAAAAGATATTGGCCAACATGATTTATGAAGCAGGTATGCAGCAAAGGAAGTGCATGTGAATTTGCTTTATTCAAGAGTAAATCCACTCAGGTGTCCAAGTCAGAAGGGCACAATTTTTGCCAATCTGACCCTCCCTCTGAAGCATTCAGGTCACTCAGTGATGCTTGAAACTCTGTTCCTAAGTGTTGCACAGCTTTCAAGGACATATTTTTGGAGGTCATCATGTACTTAAAGGGGTAGGGAAAATCACTAAAATACCCCCATTCATTCTGGAACAAAGCAAGTGTGCCTGTGCTGTACACCCACTTCATAAGTCAGGATGTCAGGCTACTGTTTCCATTCGACAGTATGTGCACAAGTCCATTATACACCATATACATAGTTGTGGTGCCCTACCATGTGTGAGAGATTTCTGGATTGCTAAATCAGTGAACTGGAATAAATCATGGCTACAGGTTTTGTGATGGCCAATGTCATAAACAGATATTTTGAAAGCCTTGTTCAGACATGGGGGAAAGGGGACTCTGTATTTCTGTACAGTGTCCCAGAACTTTTCACAGTTACAGCATTTGTCTGAAGAGGTGAACACCATAGGCATTATGGCAAGCACTTCTGTGATCAGAAGGCTGTAGTGTGCCAGTTTTCCAATCATGGAAACGCTTGTCATCATGTCTACAGTATTAGCCTCTTCAGACAAATACTGTAACTGTGCACGGAGAGGATGATGCTTCCTGACACATCAGTACTGGGCTGAGACTTCTGGGCATGGTATGCGGCACTGTACATGAGTACACCATGAGTACTCCCAACCCCCAATGTCTGAACAGGACTATTGCCCAATGGCTATTAGGCATTAAATCTAAAACCAGAGGCAGTGCGTCTCTGCTGGGGACAAACACTATCTTGCCCTGTGGCACACTCTTCTGAGATGTTTAAGTAGCCACTGTCAGAGACAAATTGTTGGGTTACATCATTAGATGGGTTTGATACGTCACTACTTTTCTCATGTTCTTGATTTTATTTCTCTTACAGGCCTGCATGCTTGTTCCCTACACTACATGATCTTAGTTTATATTGTTGGTCCATGTTTTTGTTGTTTTTTTAAAATGGAAACAAGAGTTGTGGTTGTTAACAGTGGTAGACAGTTTTCTTTCATAAAATGATTCACCACCTTGGTAAATGTTCAGATTGCTCATGCATCTTAAACTGTTTGGTTGCAAAGTAAAAAGAAAAGGAATGGCTGGCAGGTCCTTCAAATATTCAGTTCTTTTCATTTCACATATTGCGGTTACACAAAAAGCCCTGTGTAATAAATAAACATACATCCCTATGTTTGGACGTGAATTTTAATCTATGCTAATTTTATACACAACAGTTGCTGCAGCCAGATTCTATTTACAGTCTATCTTCAGTTAGAGAGACATTGATATCCTCCCGAAATAAGTGTTTCTGTATGAAACCCCTCAGTTACAGTGTGTGCTGATAACTGATAACATCAACCAAATGCCAGGAGCTGTGTTTATCAACGAAATTAGAAAGCCTGACACATGAATTCTGCACCAACTGGGATAAGGAATTTCTAATAGAGCAGCTTCAGAATACACACAGCATGAGCTGTGAACCTTCATATCTGCATAAGCTTGCAGATTCAAGTCATGATACAGATTTTTGAGCAAGGGCTGAAATCAACCACCAAACATCAATCATCACTCAAAATATAAAACTCAAACTGCAAAACATTGTGAACAGAATTTGAATTACAAAAATTCAAAAATCAAAATTAAGGTTTTATATGTAAGTTCTACATTTTAAATATGCTAATTCTTTCCCCTCACATTGGCTTCCATCGGACAATTACTTAGGACCAAACCAAAACACAGGTGTAGTAGGAGGGATAGAGTGTTGCCTGGTTTCAAACCCATCCTCAGCCATGGGAACCTTGGGAACAAAAGTGGCCTAAGGTGTTTGGATACCTGAGGCAAGGTACCAAGTGCTGCTCACCCCACAACTACATGTGCCTCCTGTTCTCTTGTCTGGAGGAGCAGGGGACAACCCAGATACAGAGAAGATGCTCACCAAAGATCAAATGATCTGTTCTCATAGCTCACAGCTATCACTGAGAGTTCTTGAGAGTGAGGGGTTAATATTAACACTGCACATAACATTTATGCTTATAAAGCAGCTGGCTTTCTAGTTTATGTTACTTTATAATAATCACTGTTTCAGTGAAAGTTATGGATTTAACGTTAAATAATTTGTGCATATGGCCTATATGTGCCTTTAGGAGCCTGGCCTGAATGCACATGTGTAGACTCAAACATTACATGGTGAGCTGAAAAAGAACTTTTAGGTGAAATGGCACTCAGTTCGTCGTATAACTTGGCATTTCTGAGACAGACAAATGTGTATTTTGGATTAGATCACTATGAAGGTCAACAACATCTCATTTGCTTATCTGATTTATTTGTCTGTGTATTTTAATTATCTCTGAGTCCATCTATAGGACTCTGAGCAGCTCAGTGTTCTATCTTTAAAACCAAAACAAAGAGATTGAGTATCTCAAAATATTCCACAGACTTCTGCAAAACTTCCCAACAGCCCTTCTTCTTAGCGGGTGACTTGGGCCAGAATGACCTTTCCCCCGCTTCTGCAGTCATATCTGCTACATTATCCTGTCCCCCGTCAAGAGTTTCTAATTAAATATATCAATAGACATAATTCTACAAGTCTATCTTGCATCCCAAGATAATTGTCCACTGTTGAGGTTCCCAGCACTGGCAGCAGAAGAAGCAGGGAGGTATACTCCCGGTAGGGTCACCCAAAGCACAAAGGCCATCCCAGCTGTCCAGCTAAAGCAAGCAGGTGCCTATGTTGGGCAGCAGCAATATGGGAAGGTGCTAGAGGTAGATGATCACTTCAGTGACAATGAGAAAGGCATCATTTAATACTGCGCGGGAAAAGGCAATGGTAAACCCCTCCTGTATTTTACCAAGAAAACCACATGGATAGACAAAATAGAATGATTGTCGATGTACTGCTGGATGATGGGCCCCTCAGGTCGGATGGGCCCCTCAGGAGAGGAGAGCTGGTCTTGTGGTGGCAAGCATGACTTGTCTCCATGGCTGAGCAGGGTCTGCCCTGGTTGCATATGAATGGGAGACTTGATGTGTGAGCACTGCAAGATATTTCCCTCAGGGGATGAAGCCGCTCTGGGAAGAGCAGAAGGTTTCAAGTTCCCTCCCTGGCTTCTCCAAGATAGGGCTGCAAGAGATTCCTGCCTGCAACCTTGGGGAAGCCGCTGCCAGTCTGTGAAGACAATACTGAGCTAGATAGACCAATGGTCTGACTCAGTATATGGCAGTTTCCTGTGTTCCTATGTTCCTGTGGTACTCTACATGCTATTGAGGAAGAGCTGAGGATCTCTCAGAGTACCAGTATTGTTTATGATGCGGTTAGACTAAAGCCTTTTGGACATATAGCAGTTGATGTTGCTGTGTGGGAAAAGAAAATCCGAAGCCCCGAATAACAATGGGAATGTGGAACGTAAGAAGTATGAATATGGGAAATCTTGACACAGTGAAAGATGAAATGAATAGATTGACATCTTGGGCATCAGTCAATTAAAATGGACTGGAATGGGACACTTTCAGTCAGAAAACCATAGCGTTTACTACTCAGGACATGAAAACCAAAGGAAGAATGGTGTTGCTTTCATAGTCAGGAAGGATATAGCAATAGCAGTACTTGGGTACACTGCAGACAGTGACTGACTAATATCAATTAGATTTAGTGGGCAATATTTTAACATGACAGTTCTTCAAGTCTATGCCCCAACAACTGATGCAGAAGAAGAGGAAGTTGATGAGTTTTATGCCAAAGTTCATTCTGAAATTGACAGAACATGAAAGCAAGATGTGATGCTGGTGGTTGGAGAATGGAATGCAAAAGTTGGAAAAGGTATGGAGGAAAAAACAGTCGGACTATATGGCCTAGGAAACAGAAATGAAGCAGGAGAAATACTTATTAGTTTCTGTCAAGCCAATGATCTCTTCATTGCTAACACATTCTTCAAACAACCAAAGCGGCGACTATACGCATGGACATCACCAGATGGAGTACACAGAAATCAAATTGATTACATTATTGGTGCAAGGTGAAAGAGCTCAGTTATAATAACAAAGACATGGCCAGGGGCCAATTGTAGAACCGATAACAAACTGCTCATGTGTAAGTTCCAAGTCAAGCTGAAGTGGGGGGGGAAAGCTATCCAGCTTCCACATTATGATTTTGAGAATGTACCCACCATTTTCAAGGAGAACATCAGGAACTGCTTTGAAATTCTGAACCTCATTGATAGGGAACCAGAGGAACTGTGGAATGAAATCAAAGAAGTAGTTAAGGATGAATGTGAAAAGAGACTGCCAAAGACCAAGAAACAGAAGAAAGCAAAATGGATGTCAGAACAGATGGTGGAAATTGCCCAGAAGAGGAGAGAAACCAAAGTGATGAAAGATAAAGACCTCAGGAAGGAATTTAATAGGGAATTTTAGAAAGCTTTTAGAAGAGACAAGGAACAATACTACAATGACATCTGTGAAGATTTTGGGGATGGAAATAGACACAGAAAAACAAGGCAAGTTTTGCAAAAGATCTCTGAACTCAGAGGGAGGTTCCAACCTCAAATTGGTATCTTAAGGGATGCCAGATTAGTAACTGATTCAGAGAAGATCAAACATAGATGGAAGGAATTTACCGAAAATCTGTACAGCAGGGACAACAACATCCAAGATACTCTAGAAGATATTCCCTACTTGCAAGAACCTCTAGTACAGGAAGATGAAGTTAGATCAGCACTTTGGTCATTACCAAGTTGGAAGGCTACAGGAATTGATGGAATAGCTACAGAAATATGGCAGGCAACAGAAGAAAAATCAGTCTAGGCTCTAACCAAACTATGCCAGCAAATTTGGAGAACAACACAGTGGCCAAAGATTGGAAGAGGTCAGTCTACATACCCATACCAAAGAAAGGAGATTGAACAGATTGCCCAAACCATCACACAATATCCTTAATTTTACATTCTAGCAAAATAATGCTCAGGATCATCCAATGCAGATTAGAGCCCTACGTGGAAAGGAAAATGCCAGATGTTCAAGCTGGTTTCAGAAAAGGCTGAGGAACAAGAGACATCATTGCTGATGGACGCTGGAGAATCGAGAAAGCCAAAGAATACCAGAAATCAAGCTGCTCACTGCCTGATTAGACGGCGCAGCTGCTTTCCCTCTGTTCTGATTGGCCTGTGGTGAATGTCCATTTTCACTTGCTCTGAACTGTATTGCTATTAGCTAGGTAGTTAGTTGTTCTTTCATTGGTCACAATTTGGCAGGTACAGTGCAGTTTGGGATAACATCTGAGGTTGATGAACACCTGTTGGTAAGTGTTTGGCTATAGCTTGGACAGGTCAATTCCCTAGAGGCTGGGCGGCTCAGGGAGGCCTGGCTTAGACTGATCTACTCTGTCAGGCTATGCTCCCCGGCATGGCTAGGTGGCTACTGGGGGGTGCTTCTATGGCAGAGGCCTGACATTAGGCCGGCTAAAATGGGCAGCTCCTGCTCTAGAGCATTGGGGCTGCCTGGAGCCCTGGTCCATTGCCCCAGGCTATGTGGAGACATGCCCTGGTGAGCATGCCTTTAGATACCGCACTGTGGTGGTGTAGAGCCAATCCCTGTTCATTAATTAAGTTCCTTTGAAGTTTAAATAAATTGTGGCTCTCGTTTACTCCAGTACCTGGTGTCTCCTTGGGGTACGGGGCAAGAAGTCAATATGCTTTATTGACTACAGAAAAGCCTTTGATTCTGTCAACCATATCAAGTTGTGGAATAGTGATGTGCACGTAACCACAGAGGCACGGTCCGGCACTGGGGGGAGTCTAGCTTTAAGGGTGGGGGGTAGTACTTACCCCTCCTGCCGCTCTTCCCCCTCTGGTGCTTCACTTAAAAGCAAAGTTTGGGGGGCGGCAGTGCTCCTCTCTGCCGCCCCTGCCCCTGTCATTGCCAGGAAGAAGAGGAAGTTACCAGCATGCATGCACCCATTGTGGCGCGCCCGCCCACCGCTGCCACCGTGCGTGCCACACACATCACACGTTGCATGCACATGCAACTTGTGATGTGTGTGGCATACGCATATGGAGGTGACGGGCGCGTGCGCCGCAGTGGGCGTATGCATGCTGGTAACTTCCTCTTCTTCCTGGCAATGCTGCCGCCCCCCCAAACTTTGCCGCCCTTAAAGCTAGACTCCCTCCCCCCCGCCGGACCGGCCAGGTTCCGAACCGGTTTGGAGGCCTTCAACATGGCCTCCGGACTGGTTTGTGCACATCCCTATTGTGGAATATCCTTAGGAAAATGGGCATTCCAGAACATCTCATTGTTCTCATGAGAAACCTATACACAGGACAGGATGCGACAGTCCAGACGGAACATGATGAAACAGACTGGTTCCGATCAGCAAAGGAGTGAGGCAAGGCTGTATACTTTCTCGTTATTTATTCTTATTTATTCTGTTTATATGCTGAACATATACTGAAAGAAGCTGGCTTGGAAGAAGATGAGCGTGGTTTTAAAGTTGGAGGAAGAAACATCAATAACCTGCGCTTCGCTGATGACACCACTCTGTTAGCTGAGAATGCAGATGATCTGCAAGCTCTAAGAATGAAAGTCAACGAACACAGTGAAAAAATGGCACTACAATTAAATGTCAAGAAGACTAAACTAATGACAACGGGTACAGCAACCACTCTCAGAATTGACAATGAAGACACTGAAGTGGTGGATAGCTTCTGACTCTTAGGATCGACTGTCAACAGTAAAGATCCAGCAGTCAAGAAATATGCCGCAGACTAGCACTTGGTAGGGCTGCAATGAAGGCCTTGGAAAGGATATTTAAATGCTGTGATGTGTCTATACCTACAAAGATTAGAATCATTCGGTCAATGGTTTTCTCTGTGACACTCTATGGATGCGAAAACTGGACTTTGAAGAAGCAAGATAGAAAAAAACATTGACACTTTTGAACTTTGGAGCTGGAGAAGACTTTTGAGGATACCATGGACAGCCAGGAAAACAAACAAATGGATCATAGAACAAATCTATCCAGAATTTTCACTCGAGGCACAAATGACCAGGCCCAAACTATCATACTTCAGACACGTGTGAAGACACATATGCAAAGACCCAGCTCCCTTGAGAAGTCTATAATGCTGGGGAAAGTTAAAGGAAAGAGAAGAAGAGGACAACCAGCAGCAAGGAGGATGGACTCGTTTACAACAGCAATGAATGTACCACTGAGAGACCTTAAAAGCCAAGTTGAAGACAGATCATTCTGGTGAGAATCTATCTATGTAGTCGCTAAGAGTTGATAATGACTTGACAGCAATCAATCAATCAATCAATCAGATACCAGCAACGGCCACTGGAGGGTTGCTGGGCTGGGCTGGATAGGAACAGTTTCTGTCCCCCTGCTAAAGAGAATCAAAATTTTAAAAGGTGACTCTTTGCTCAGTTAGCAGCTATAGAGAGAGGAGGAGGAGGAAAGAAATGATGTTGGATTCCCTTTCCAACCATATTGAAGCCAAAGGAACGGAAGTTGATGAGAAGCTATGTACATCCACTTTCATTTCACTCAAAAAAGTTCTTTTTTGTTTTGTAAAACTCAAGCTTCAAATAAGCAGAACAATTTCTAGAAAATAACTTAGTAATATTTTTTCTAGTTTGGGGCCATCACCTAGCAGAATGTTATCACAATTGTCCTATTACTTTTATTGGTTTGTGCTCTTGGCATTATATTTCTAACCAAAGACACATTGCTGCATTTGTTGTTGTTTGCTGGGTGTGCTGACTTTCTGATTAGGACTGTAATAATAAGCAAGATCATAATTTCTCAGATTTCATATTGGCATATTGAATTCCCATTGTAAGCTCCTTTGATTTCGTATGCAGCTATTTTAATGTGGCAAAGTCAAATGAAACATTCTGTTCGCAAAGAGGAAATATCAGTGTTTATACTTCTCACATCCTACCCTAAACTTGAGATATCTGCAGTTCTCCTTTGCTAGATAGGTTTTTGGCTTAATTTGATTACTTCCTTTAATAGAGAACTCCTGTCAGTGGACTTCGGATTTCCAGTAAATTGCTTTACAAGGAATTCTTTGCATTCTTGTGAAAATTGCAAAAATGTTTTTACCAGTGTGTAAGCGAAAGAAAAACAAGATAATATACTGAGCCTATTCACACAAGCAGCCTAGCCCAGGCTAGGGCAGCCCATCTTGAGTTAGGCTGTTCATGTGCAGCACTGGGATCTACACAGATCCCGGTGCTGACCACCCACATAACCCTGCTTTTTACTGTGGCCCTTAGTTGTGTGTGTGCTCGGTAGCAAATGAGAGTGGATTCATGGTTTGTATTGAAAATCTCATTTCCTACCAGAGAATCTACACACAGAACACCTCAGAAACAACAGAACCCTGTACCCCATTGGTTAGAAACCCATGAGGGTGGCTGGCACCCTCTGTGCACTACACCGCCACTCGCTCTGGGCCACCCCAGCACCCCTCAAGTGCACTTATGAGGCTGCTGAAACCTCCATTATACCTTATGGGGAAAATCCTTAGAAACGCGAAAACTTCTAAAATCACTTAAAAATCAGCCCTTTGCGCAATTCCTTTGAATAATTCTGGCAGCTTCCTTGCCCCCCTTGGGCACTACCACCCAACAAACTCGGCTCTAGGCTGCCCCTTTCCCCCTGAAGTGAAGCGATACATTTGCAGAAACCTCCATTGTTCCTTAAGGAGAAAAACTTTAAAGATGCAAAAACTTCTAAAATCACTTAAATATCAGCCCTTTGACCAACCCCTCTGCAATTTGGGTGGTAGCCTTCACCCATTAGGCACTACCACCCCACCCCACTCTTCCACCCCAGATCCCACTTTATGCCCCAAATCTGCCCCAAAGACACTAAAATGTCAACAATTCACCTAAAATCAGCCCTTTCCCCAATTCCTCTGCAATTTGGGTGGTTGCCTCCACCCATCAAGCACTACCACCCAACCCCACTCTTTTGTCCCTGGGACCCATTTTTTTGGTCTGAATCTATTTGTATTTCTATTTGTATTAATTTGGATCTGAATCGAATCTGGGGTGATTCAGATGGGTCAGATTCAGACCCAAAAATAAAATGGGGGTGTTTCAATTCAGATACAAATCAAAACACCAAAAAACCAAATTGCACACCCCTAGTTGATAGTGGCACAACTGACTAAATCTGACTAAAGACAAGGGACTGTTCAATGAGTTGGACTTGAATAATAAAAGGCCAGTATCTTTTGTTGATGGTGTTGGAGCTAGGACCCTGGCAGCATCAGCTCTCAGCTGCAATGTCTCATAGCGACCACTGGGGTTTTTTAGGGTCATGGATAAAAGTGGTGGACTCCTCCCTTCTTTGTTATTCTAGTGTTAGTCTCCATTTTGTCTCTCCAGAGATGTCTATTTGTTTTGGTCTCTCGCTTCAGCCATGAGCTACAGCTGAAATTAAGCTGCATGCTTTTTCACATTCATTTCTAACCATTTCTTTAAATAAATCCTGATAGTTCTTCAATACTAAAGAACTGTCTCAAGATCTCTTGCTTTGCTGCTTTCTCACCAAACTGGTTTTGTTTTGCTATTTGGGGACTGAACTGACATCCTTCCCCTTTAGATGGCAGAAAGATCATTGAAGAGGGCAGAAGGAAAGCAAAAATGAGGTGCAAGCTGCCATTGGGAAGGAGCATAATCCTGAGAATTGAGGAAACACTTTATGTCCCTACATTTGAAAGCAAGCAAACATGCAATGTGCAGAGGCTATGAAGTAAAGTTCAAGAATGATCACTGTTACATCAGAGACAAACAGGAATTGTTAATGAGAGGTCCTTTAAGATAAAGTGGCTTGTTTGAGCTTGATTGCATAGAGAAGTTAAAGTAATTTCTCTACTTGAGAAGGAGGATTTAGCAAGAACCTTGAGAGTTCAGCCCTGCAAAAGTAATGATTCTCAATGTTTGTCCCATTTTAAATGCAAAGTGGTCAGAAAGAGCTTTCACCAGAAAACAAAAAGTCACAGCACCACCAAGAGTTGATTCATAGTGATGTCTGTGGACCAAAACAAGTTGAATCATTAGGAGGAAACAGATATATCTTGATTCTCATGGATTACTGCACCAGATACACTTTTACTTATATATTTAAAAAGAAAATCCAAATTCTAGAGGAAATATAAGGAGTATGTTGCAATAGTGAGCAGCAAGCTTGGTAGAAAATGTCAAAGATCTGATAATGGGGGTGAGTTTACACCAAAGGAAATGGCCAAGTATCTAAAGGAACAAGGCACTTAACATGGACGAACAGTGCCTTACACCCCAGTACAGAATGGCATAGCAGAAAGAAAGAATTGTTCCCTATTGCAAATGGCAAGTTGCATGTTGCAGGATGCAGGATGCAAGCAGATTTTGGGGATTCATACTCTCTGAATATACACTAGGAGAAAAAGGATACAGAATCATTGATGTGACCACTGGAACAGTGAGAATATGCAGTGTAGTATATTTCGATGAAAAATAAAGACCAATTTTTATCTATCTGAAGGTGCCAGAAATTGGACCAGAGATCTGGATGAAAAAAGAACCAAGAGAAGAAGAAATTTCCATAAGCCAGGAGCTAACCAGCAAACCAGAACCAGAAGGGAAAGCAGAAGTTGAGCCAGAAGTGAGATACTCACAAAGACCCAACAAAGCGGGTCCACCCAGGAGACTTTCCTACATGGTCAGAAAGAAAGAGACCCAGGAACCCTGCACATGGGAAGAAAATGAAAGATTAATTAACACATGAAGCTAAAATTGACCGTATGGATTGTGCCTTAACCGTGGCAGGCAACTGCTTATGAGCTAACTGATAACAAAGCTCTATTGTTGAAACTATCCATCTGGACATGGATTGAGTGGAAACTTTGAGCCCTTTATGGAGTCCATCACATAGAACAAACCGTGAGGCTATATTCCTCCACTCTGCAGACAACTGAAAGTAGAAAGACAATGCCCCTCTGACATCCAACCAATGTAACCTATGATCCGCATCAGAGGAGGGAGTCTGAAAAAACACAGAGTGAATGAGGGGTGAAGCGCGGTGAAACATAGAAAGCACTTTTGGGAGGAAGTGGACATCTGGCCTTATCCTTGTGAAACTGTAAATATGGTAAATCAACCCTTAAAGCATGCAATTTGCTAACCCTCCTTGCAGAGGTGATTGCCACCAAGAAGGCGACTTTCCAGGTCAGAAAGTGTGGCTCCACTGAAGCCAAGGACTCAGAGGTCTTAGCAAGCCAGCCATCACCACCGACAGATCCCAGGCTGGTGCCATGACAGGGTCGTTGAAAAAAACATGAGAAAAGCCTTTTAGGAAACTCTTGACCAACAGGTTCTTAAACCATGAAGGCCGATTAAGTGGAGAATGGGCCACAATGGCTGCTAAATATACCCTCAGGGATGAACGTCTCAGCCCAGACTCCTTTAGAGACCTCAGGAAATCACACACATGTTGTACAGAGGGATTACATGCATCAAATCCATGCAAGGAAGCAAAGGAACAGAAATGAGTCCATTTGTGGTCATACGATTTCCGTGTCATACAACTTCCTGGCTGCCACCAGAAGGTCTTTCAATCTTGGCAGGAAGTTGGCAGGATCCTCGAGGCTGTCAAGTGTAGGGATTGGAGCAACCGGCCGCTGTCCTGGGTTAAGGGGTCCGATCGGAGTGGAAGCTTTTTCCAAGTCACCACCAGTCCCTTCAAATTCAGAAACCAAGGCCTCCTAACCAAGGCACTATCAGGATGGCCTCTGAGCGGTCCAGTTTTAGTTTGTTCAGGACTCTTGGAATCAGGGGAAACGGGGAAAACAAATACAACAGATGACTTGTCCATGGTTGGACAAGGGTGTCTCCCAACGAACTCACCCCCTGCCCCCCCCCAGAACAATAAGGGTACACAGGGCATTGCCTTAGGAGCAGCAAACAGTTTCAGGACTGGAGTCCCCCACTGAGCAAACAGGTCCTCCAGAACACCCCTGTTCAAGGTCCACTCATGGGAGACCATCAATGACCTGCTTAATCTGTCCACCTGGACATTCAAGGCACCCCATATGTGGACCGCCTGGGGCGACACCGCATGTGTGAAGCACCAATTCCAAAGTTCCAGAGAGAGAGAGAGAAGGCTCCTCCAAGAATCCTCCCCTTGCCGATTTACATAGGCCTTTGCCATGGTATTATCTGTCTGTATAGTCATTGTGCAGCCCGAAATCCTTGGCAAAAACCCTTTGAGAGCCATGAATATTGCCAACAACAACAAGTAGTTGATATTGGGCCCTCTCCCTTGGAGACCAATGCCTGCTCAGGCGAGAACTGTCTAGGTGCACTTCCCACCTGACTTCCGAAGCATCGGTGGTGATCACTCAATGCAGTGGAAGGGAGCCCCAAAGCACAAATGGAGAAACTCCATCCACCATGCCACGGAGGTGCACACCCACCAGGGGGGCATCCATTCCAGGTGTGCAGGATCTTGAAGAGAGTCGAACGTGTCCAGAAACCACCTTTGAACGATACACATACGGAAGTGTGCCTGAGGCAGAACATAAATGGTGGCCGCCAATGCCAGTAGGCATTGAACTGATTGCATGGTCTGCGGCCCTCCGGATAGGAACTTCAAAGCTAGCCTCCTGAGCACCAGGATGAACGTGTCCGTGAGGAAGACCCTCTCTGATACCGTATCGAAGATCAGGCCTATAAACAATCTTGCGGGTCAGTACCCGCAATTTTTTTGAAATTGATCTCAAAACCCAGACTCTGCAACATCTGTACTACGATCTCAAGAGCATCCAAGACTACCCACTTGGACTACGCCAGGATGAGCTAATCATCCAGAAACGGGAGCACCTGCACTCCTTTTTCCTGTAGGAATGCAACGACCAGAGCTTCATAGTCCGTGAAGACTCTTGGAGCTGTCATGAGTCCAAATGGCAGTGCCTTGAACTGATAAGGAATCCCCCCTATCTGAAACTGCAAGAAATGGCGGTGCTCTGATCGATGCATGATAATAGGCATCTTTTAAGTCAATAGACACCATCCACATCCCCCTTTCCAGGATGTTCAAGATGGTTGGTATCAACAGCATCCAAAAATGCCTGTACACTAGGTATCTGTTTAGGGCCCTGAGGTCCAGTATGGGGCGCCGGCCTCCATCTGGTTTCGATACTATAAAGTACCGGGAGTAGAAACTGGGGCTCCTAGGATCAAAGGACTCTATCGCATCCTTTGAAAGTAGAGCGGCGATTTCCCACTGAAGATCGGGGTTGGACTGAGTGGTCACAATCTGGTACCGTGGGGCATTCTCCTGGAACTCAAGGGTGTACCCCAAACGTATCAGGGATAGGACCCATTGGTCCATTGTCACCTCTTCCCATCTGTCTGTAAACGGCGCCAGATGAGTCCTAAAGTTCCCCGAGTCATTGTTTCTTGGGGAAAGTCTCTAGCACTGCTTTTGAAAAGATGGCTTACTCGAATGTGAGCCTGGTTTATAACGAGGTGGTGGCTTGCCTCCACAAAAGGATCAGTCTGAAGGGGATTGCTGTTGGAAGGATGAATTCTGCTGGTATGGGTCCACCTGGAAGGCTGTTGTGTCTTGGCCACAGGAAAAGAGTATGACATAGACCTTGCCGTGCTCTGCATCTTCTGGACCTTTTGGAGCATGTCATCCATCTGCTCAACAAAAAGGCTAGTGCCTTCAAATGGCAGGTCTTCGATCCTAGCCTGGGCCTTGTAGTGCAAGCCAGAAGCACGCAGCCAGGCATGACATCTAAGTGCCACTGACATGGCCATAACCTTGGCCACACATTTTGCCAAGTGCCAAGCTGAAAACAGTTCTTGCTTGGTCACCTGGATTTCTTCCCGAAGGAAGGCTTGGTCTGGATCCTTCTTATCCATCTTATTTATTTATTATTTCTATGTGTACACTGCCCTGAGCCATTTTTGGAAGGGTGGTATAGAAATTGAATAATTAATCATCATCATCATCCTCCTCCTGTGGTAGGAGATCCAAGAAGGGGGCCACCTTTTCCCAAAGGAAATGGTTATATCTGGCATTCTATGCCTGATAGTTGGCCACCCTCAAATGAAGGGCCAATGCCGAATATAGTCGTCTCCCAAAGGAGTCCAATTTTCTGCTTTCTCTGTTGTGACCATGGAGTTGTCCTGCTATTTGGGAAGCCAGTGGCAGGGGGGTTAGAGGAGCCCACCACTGCCATCCCACCACCATCAGGAAGTTAAGTTCCCCTCACCCCCACTTAGAGAATCCCGCCTTTGTTAGTAAAGGGGAATCCTCAATGGTTTCCCCATTACAAGCATTGACCTGAACCAACCTGCCCAGTTCAGTGATTGAACTAGACCAGGCCCAATTCGGCCAGAGCTGGAACTGGACCAAGCTTTGTTGGTTCAAATTTGGTTCAAATATGAGCTAAACCAGCCATACCAGTTCTGTGCACATCCCTACTATGTCTCAAACAAACTACATAGATACAAAGCAACAATATATTTGAGAGGCACAAGAAAATTTTCTAGTTAACCTGAAGTAGTGCACAATTGAAAGCTACCTAATGGTGCAGCAGGGAAATGCTTGACTAAGCCTTTTCGGCTTGCCTAAGCCTTTTCAGAAGGGCGGTATAATAATTGAATAAATAAATAAAAATAAATAAATAATAGCACGCAGAAGGTTGCCGGTTTGAATCCCTGCTGGAACTATATCAGGCAGCAGAGATACAGGAAGATACTGAAAGGAATCATCTCATACTGTGCAGGAGGAGGCAATGGTAAACCACTCCTGTATACTACCGAAAGAAAACCACAGGGCTCTGTGGGCACCAGGATAGCAGATCAGTGAACCAAGGCACTTCCAAGAGACCAGTTCTAAATTATTTGAGAGACGGTGGGAGTCGTGGATCTCTGCATGAGATGATGAGAAGAGGTGTTGGAGATGCAGCTCCTGCATGGCATTGATTCCCTTTTACTGTGTACTTCTGCACTGTTTTTCAAGGCAAGGTTGCAAAATGCATTGCAAATTGCATAGGAAAACTTGTGTATGCACTCTGTGAGTGCAGCTTGTTCTGGCCATAGGGAACAATGGGGAAACTCAAAACACTCCATTGTTCTCCATTGGTAGCTCCTAGGGACATCAAAGTGGGTTGTGTAGTAGGGCATGATGGGTGCTACCTACCACACAACCCACAACAGAAATGGGCAAGCAGGTGATTTAAAACAATTTTTAACCTTTCCCAAAACACCCATAGGATCCTATGGGGTACTCAGAAAAAAATCATGTCCAGGCATTATTGTTCCTGTGGGTTATGTACGTTAACCATTAGAGCACACTAGATTACAAGCTTAGAGCCTTTGCGGATGATGTTGTACTTTTTTTTTAGAAAATCCTATGGACAAGATTGAAAGACTCCTGGAAAAAATACAACAGTTTGGACAGTTGGCCAGATTCTATATAAATAAGGCCAAAACTAAAGTTTTGACTAAAAATATGGATCAGAAATCTAAGGACAGACTTTCTGAAATAAGTGAACTGAAAGTGGAGAAGAAAGTTAAATATTTGGGGGTCTGGCTAACGAACAATAATTCTTTGTTGTTTACAAATAATTATGTTAAAATATGGAATATGGAATACAGTGGAAATTGATTTACAAAGATGGTCTAAAATGAATCTGTCTTTAATGGGAAGAATCTCAGTGGTGAAAATGAATGTCTTACCTAAAAATGTTATTTCTCTTTCAGACTATCCCTATAACTTGTTTTAAGCAATGGCAGAAAGACTTAACTAAGTTTGTATGGCAAGGGAAAAGACCAAGAATTAATTTTAAGAATTTAACTGATGCAAAGGAGAGAGGTGGTCTTACTTTACCAGATCTAAGGTTGTATTTTGAGGCTGTGTGTTTGACGTGGTTAAAGAATGGATAACATTAAGAAACCCTAGAATACTGGATTTGGTAGGTTTTGATAGGAGATTTGGATGGCATTCTTATCTGTGGTACGAAAAAAGCAAAATACATAAAGATTTTTTGAATCATTATGTGAGAAGGAGCTTAATGAGGGTGTGGCTAAAATATAAAAATTGGTTGGAACCTATAACTCCGTTGTGGGTATCTCCGATTGAAGCCTTATCGCGTAAAGAAGTAAATATGCAAAGGTATTGGGGTACCTATAGGGATTTGTTATATTTCCAGGAAAAGGAATGTAAGTTAAAGAGTTTAACTGAAACGCAGAACTTGGTTAAAGATTGGTTTCAGTATTATCAGTTAAATGAAATATATAAGAAAGACTGTAAAGTTGGATTTGTGGATCAGATTTCAAGTTTTGAGAAGGAATTATGTGAAAATGATGAAAAATTAATTTCTAAAATGTATAAACTGTTACTTCTGGAGGAAACAAGAGAAGAAGTGGTTAAAACGGTTATGATAAAGTGGGCTCAAGATGTGGGGCATAATATAGTAATGGCAGCCTGGGAAAAACTATGGAAAACTGATTTAAAATTTACTGCATGTTATGCTTTAAAAGAAAATTATTATAAAATGATGTATAGATGGTATCTGACACCAAAAAAACTGGCATTGATGTATAAAAATGTCTCAAACAAGTGCTGGAAGTGTGGATATTCTGAAGGTACTTTTTTCCACATGTGGTGGACCTGTGGGAAGGCTAAGGCCTGTTGGGATATGATATATATTGAGTTAAAGAAAATATTCAAAATGACATTTCCTAAGAAGCCAGAATCCTTCCTGCTGGGAATAACACAAGGAACAATTCCTACAAATAATTTGACATTTTTTATGTATGCTACTACAGCGGCTAGAATAATATATGCACAGAAATGGAAAAGTAATGAACTGCCTTCAAAAGAAGATTGGTTGATAAGAACTTTGGAATATGCGGAGATGGCAAAACTTACAACACTGATAAGAGATCAAAATTTAGAATGCTTTAAAGAAGATTGGAAACCTTTTTTTGTTGTACCTAAAAAATTATTTTCCTACTATGGATCTTACAGCAGGATTTGAAATTTAGGGGGGGAAAGCGGGGGGAGGGGGAATAATGCAGGTTGGGTAGATTAATTTTTTTTTAAAGGTTTAAATTTCTGTTTTGTACTTTTATTATAGCAAGAGTAAATTTTATAGTTGGATGTCTCACGAAGAGAGCTGCGCGGGAAGTCCATTTTTGTCTATTATGTTTATTATGATTACTATTGTTAAAATATGTAAACCAATAAAAATTGAATTTGCATTAGAGCACACCTGTAAGTCCAACTCCCATGGTGACATGCTTTTTAACCCCACCTTCACTCTCCATGGTTACAGAATTTATCTAAAGAGGGGGGTGTTTCATTCGCATCACAGCAGAGGTAGAGCTTGCCAGCACTGTATACAGCATCCCCACGGTCATAATGCCTGAACAGGGCTGAGCCATTCCCCAATTGTATTCTGAGATAGGACCATCACTTGGAATACTGTATCCCATGGCCCCTGTAAGATTTGAACTGGCTTTTATTTCCATTGTCAATTACTTTTATATCACAACCCAAGAAATCAGACTTCCAGACACAGCTTGGGTGTCCATATAGTCAGCAGTGGGAAGTGGATGTTTTCCATGTATTCTCAGTAGAGAATCCTGGGTATCATGTAGGGATGTGCAAAATGTTTCAAATACAAAATGTTTTGTACCCAAAACAGCCCATTTGGGGTGTTTTGTAGACAAAAAAAAACCACCCATTTTTATTTATTTATTTTTATTTATTTTTGCATTTATATACCGCCTTTCGTTAAAAAGATAACCCCAAGGCGGTTTACAAAAGTTAAAAACATACAATAAAAAGACAATAAAAACATCATGTTAAAAATATAAAAACATATAAAAACAGGCATTAAAAACAACACAACAAATACAACAAATAAAAACACAAAGAAGCTGCAGTAGAAAACGATCATGTAAAAGCCTGAGTAAAAAGCCAAGTCTTTAAAAGCTTTCTAAAAGCCGTGATGGAGTCCGAGGAACGAATGGCCACTGGGAGAGCATTCGAGAGTCTGGGGGCAGCAACAGAGAAGGCCCTGTCCCGAGTACACGACAGCCGGGCCTCCCTCATTGTCGGCACCCGGAGCAGGGCCCCCTCAGATGTCCTTGTCAAGCGGGCAGCAACCCTTGGGAGCAGGCGGTCCCTCAGATACCCCGGGCCCAAACCGTTTAGGGCTTTAAAGGTCAAAACCAGCACCTTGAATTGGACCCGGAAACGAACCGGCAGCCAGTGCAGCTCTTTCAAAATGGGGGTGATATGTTCCCAACGGGCAGCTCCGGATAAAACCCTCGCTGCCGCGTTTTGCACTAGCTGCAGTTTCCGGATATTCTTCAAGGGCAGCCCCACGTAGAGCGCGTTACAGTAATCCAGCCGCGACGTGACTAAGGCGTGGGTAACCGTGGCCAGATCTGCCTTTTCGAGAAAGGGACGCAGCTGGCGCACCAGCCGAAGCCGTGCAAAGGCACCCCTGGCCACCGCCTCCACCTGAGCTTCCAAAAGCAGAGCCGGGTCCAGTAGTACCCCCAAGCTGCGTACTTGCTCCTTCAAGGGGAGTGCAACCCCATCCAGAACCGGTAAAATCTCCTCATCCCGATTGGCTCTCCTACTGACCAACAGTACCTCCGTCTTATCCGGATTCAATTTCAGTTTGTTAGCCCACATCCAACCCATCACGGCCTCCAGCCCCCGATTCAGGACATCCACCGCTTCCCTAGGATCAGATGACAAGGAGAGATAGAGCTGAGTGTCATCCGCATATTGCTGACAACTCAGTCCAAATCTCCGGATGACCTCTCCCAGCGGCTTCATGTAGATGTTAAACAGCATGGGGGACAAGACCGATCCCTGCGGGACCCCACAGGCCAACGGCCACGGGGCCGAGCAGTAGTCCCCCAGCACCACCTTCTGAACCCTCCCCTCAAGAAAGGACCGAAACCACTGCAACGCAGTGCCTCCGATCCCCATACTCGAGAGGCGGCCCAGAAGGATACCATGGTCGATGGTATCGAACGCCGCCGAGAGGTCCAGCAGAACCAACAGGGACGCACTCCCCCTGTCTAGTTCCCAGCGTAGGTCATCGACTAGGGCAACCAAGGCAGTCTCAGTCCCATACCCGGGGCGGAAGCCAGATTGAAAAGGGTCCAGATAATCCGTATCATCCAAGACCCTCTGCAGCTGGGACGCCACCACACGCTCTATCACCTTGCCCAAAAAGGGGAGGTTAGACACAGGTCTATAGTTGTCCAGGTTGGAGGGATCAAGGGAGGGCTTTTTTAATAGAGGTCTTACCACCGCCTCCTTAAGGCACGATGGCATCCTGCCCTCCCTTAATGAAGCATTAACGATCACCTCCAGCCATCTACCTGTCCCCTCCCTGGCAGCTTTTATTAGCCATGAAGGGCAAGGGTCAAGAGCGCACGAAGTCGCCCGCACACTGCCCAGGATCTTGTCCACATCCTCAGGCCGCACCAACCGAAAAGAATCCAACACAACGGGACCAGATGGTACCAAAGGCACGTCTGCTGGAACTGCCAAAACTCTGGAGTCCAGGTCAGCACGGATGCAAGCGACTTTATCTGCAAAGCGACAGGCAAACCGATCACAAAGAGCTGTAGATGGCTCCTCCCCCATTGTCCGGGGGGATGTGTGGAGCAAGGTTTTCACCACACGAAACAGCTCTGTTTGTCTGCACTGAGCAGACGCAATGGAGGCGGAGAAAAAGCATTTCTTCGCCGCCCCCACCGCCACGGCATAGTCCCTAAAATCGGCTCTAGCCCGTGTTCGGTCGGATTCGTGACGACTCTTCCTCCAGCGTCGTTCCAGCTGTCGCCCGAGTTGCTTCATCGCCCTAAGCTCCGAGGAAAACCAAGGAGCTGAACGGGCTCCACCAAGCCGGAGAGGGCGCTTGGGGGCAACCGTGTCAACAGCCCGGGCCATCTCTCCATTCCAGAGATCAACCAAGGCCTCGACAGGGTCACCAGCTCTGGACACTGGAAACTCCCCGAGGGCCGACTGGAATCCAAGCGGATCCATAAGCCTCCGGGGGCGGACCATCCTAATCGGCCCACCACCCCTGCAGAGGGTAGACGGAGCAGTCAAACTAAACCCCACCAGGTGATGATCTGTCCATGACAAGGGAGTGGTCTCAAATTCCCCCACCTCCAGATCATTTATTTCCCGGTCGGCAAAAACCAGATCCAGAGTGTGTCCCGCCACGTGGGTAGGGCCCGATACCAATTGAGACAGGCCCATGGTTGCCATGGAGGCCATGAAATCCTGAGCCGCACCCACTAGGGGGGCCTCAGCGTGGACATTGAAATCCCCCAAAACAATAAGCCTGGGGGAACCCAAGGCCACCTCCGAGACCACCCCCGCCAGCTCAGGTAGGGAGACTGAAGTGCAGTGGGGTGGTCGGTACACCAGCAGAATCCCCAGCCTATCTCGGAGGCCCACCCTCAAGGACAAACACTCGAAATTCTGAGATTGCCTGACCGGGCACCTGGAAACGGGGAGAGTCTCTCGAAAGATGACTGCAACGCCTCCTCCCCGACCCTCGAGGCGGGGCTGCTGCACGATCTGGAAACCTGGAGGACAAAGCTGAGAGAGACCAACCCCGCCCAGCGGATCCAACCAGGTCTCCGTCATGCATACCAGGTCAGCACGCTCATCCACAATCAGACCGTGGATAAGAGATGTTTTTGTGTTAACTGACCTGGCATTCAGCAGCAGCACCCTAATCCTCGAAGGAGTGTTCCCAGAGCTCCCTAGGGTCAGAGGGTTGGGAGAAGGGCCGGAAAAAGGAACAGGCCTCAATTGCCTGGACCGATTTCCCCTGTAACGGCCTGCCGAACTCCCACCACCATACCTCCCTCTGCCCGCTACCCATGATATTGCCGCCCCCACTCCAGACCCACTTTTTCGCTCCCCCAGGCACATCTCCCCAGAATAAACCACCACGGCTTCTTGGCTTAATAAAAAACCAAGACCAGACTTGCGTGATCTCCTGCTAGCTTTTTGATTGTGGGAAGACAGATCTTCAGGGCAGGAGGAAAAGATCTTCAGGGCCCCAGGCAGCTCACCCCACGGCCGAGAGCCACAAGGACGAGAGTCCTTGTGCTCTCGCCCTTCGGCTCACGCCAAGAGGCTCACGCCCCTGGCCCAGCCTGAGCTTTAAAGCAGCAGAGTCAGCCCCATAGATGGAACACACCTGAAGAAAGGTAGGGCAGAAGCAGAAACACAGTCACTGCCAGCCCAAGATCTTCCCTCTTCCCTTCTTCAGGCCCTGGCCCAGCCTGAGCTTTAAAGCAGCAGAGTCAGCTCCAAAGATGGAACACACCTGAAGAAAGGTAGGGCAGAAGCAGAAACACAGTCACTGCCAGCCCAAGATCTTCCCTCTTCCCTTCTTCAGGCCCTGGCCCAGCCTGAGCTTTAAAGCAGCAGAGTCAGCCCCATAGATGGAACACACCTGAAGAAAGGTAGGGCAGAAGCAGAAACACAGTCACTGCCAGCCCAAGATCTTCCCTCTTCCCTTCCAGATCCAAAATTTTGTATACAAAACAAAATGTCCCTGTTTTGGCTACAAAATGTTTTGTTGCTTCAGACCTCCATTTTGTGATGATCTCTGAGTCAGTCTCCATTTTGTGTTTGACATCTCTTTGAATTTCCCACCCTTCCAGCCTTCCAATCGGTGACCTAAAGCATGGGCAGGCCTGCTGACAATTCCCTCCTTGTCCCCCATTGGCTCTTTGTATTCTTGCCACTCTTTACTGACCCCACATTGGCCAGGGGAAGGGTTGAAGTAGGGGCAAGGTGGGGGGGAGTTCAAGAAGGGGTTTTCAATTCATTCAGCAAGTTAGTAGTCACCATTCTGCCTTTATGCCTCATTGGAGAGTGAGAGAGAGGGGGGGAGAGAGAGGGAGAGAGAGAACTAGTTTGCAGCATTGCATGCCTCAAGTTGCCATGATGTCTGCCTTGTTGTCAGCCTGAGCCCAGCCTGCTATGGCTAGTGCATGTCAGCCTGGGAATGGATTCAGGGGCAGAAGAGTGGGTTGGGTGGTAGTGCCCCAATGGGTGCCTGCCAGTCTGCCACCACCCAGATTCCAAAGGAATTAGGCAGATGATTTGTGATTTGTTAAAATGTATGCATCTTATTCATAGAGAATAATGGAGGTTTCAGCAGCCCCATAACTCCACTTGGGGGGCACCGGGGTGGCCCAGAGCGAGTGGTGGTGTAGTGCCATAGGGTACCAACCACCCCTATGGGTTGCACCATGAGAAGCACCATGAGGTGCTGGGTTCTGTTGTTTCTGTGGTGTTCTGAGTGTAGATTCTCTGGTAGCATTTGAGAGTGGATTCTTGTTTTTCACTGAAAATCTCATATGCTACCAGAGAATCTACACTAAACATCTCAGAAACAACAAAACCCAGTACCCCATGGGCTTGTGGGTATGGGGGTGGTTGACACCCTATGTGCACTACACAACTACTCGCTCTGGGCCACCCCGGTGCCCCCCAAGTGGAGTTATGGGGCTGCTGAAAACTCCATTATAGTAGCTTCCACCCATTGGACACTACTACCAGCACCCACTCTTTTTGCCCTGGGACCCTTTTTTAAAATCCAAATTGATTCGGATTCGGATTCTGAAAATTCGGCTACAAAACAAAACAGGGGTAATTCGGACTCAGAAAATTTGGGTAAAAAACAAAACAGAGGTGTTTTGATTCAGATACAAATTGAAATGAGAAAATTCCAAAATGCACACCCCTAGTATCATGTCGTTAATGTACTGAATTTATCAAGAGTGCTTAACATTTTTGCATGTCTACATGGTAACATGTTGGATGCTCATCTACAACATTTCCATGTCATGGAAACCCAAATGAACATTTCCCTTTCCTGAGCTTAGTAAGGACTAGTGTAAGCTGATATCTTCTGAAGGTAGCTGAGTGCATATCTTATCTGTCCAATACCCAGATGCAGTCATTTGAAAAGAACTCTTCTTAAGGCCTGCCAGCAAAGTAGAAGAGAAGGAGGAAATGTTTTTCATGGATGAAAGTGGATTATTTTTAGCTTCTTGATCTGTCTATTGGGACCTCTCTTGAGGACAAGAGGTTTGCTAAATTGAGATACTATCATGAGTCAGTTTGCCCCCATCTACTGTTAAACCAGGATTGAGTTTAATGTTACTGAATAAATCATTTTCTGCTAAGAAGCACAACATATTTTTTGTGATATTACAGGATGTTCAGCCACTCAGTGGCAAGAAAGAAATCAGGCAGGCTGTGTAAACTGGATTTATAAAATGATTTATACACAAGAGCAAAATGAATTCCCGAACTCCAGACTTCATAAAACACAATCAGGTCATTCTGCATTACAAAGATAGATATAAGGACTGAGCTTCAAGTTTTCGTGCTTCTGTTCTAAGGATAGTGTCACAAAGAAGTTCTCTCTCATTCCCTAAATGTATCTTCATATCAAAAAGAGCAGACATTATTGATAATGAGCAATGAATGTACCCAGGGTAATATTAATTTATATTTGTCACCAGCATAACCAGCCACTTCACAGTTTTCTTTAAGTGAATGTGGATTAGCCCTGGGGATTCTTTTGCATTCGTTTGATCGCATAAAGTGATATTTCAATTTCAGTTATATGTCGTGGTACTTATTCTTTTCATTTTTGTATGGCTGCTTCCTAGTACCAGTAATGGCCAGTGAGGGCGCCGCTGGTGGGGGGGAGGGGCGGCGAGAAGCACCTTTAAGAGTAAAAGAATAGGTGCTTATCTCTGCTCCTGCCACATCTGAACGCTGCTCGGAGAAGCAGCGTGCCACCCATCACCCCCTGCAGCAGGGGATTGCTTCTACCACTCACATGGCTGCTGGCAGGGGATTGGCTCAGTGGAAGCCAGGTGAGTGGCGGAGGTGATCCCCAGCCACAGGGGGTGCTGGGCGGCATGCTGCTACTCCGAGCAGCATTCAGGTGTGGCGGGAGCAGAGATAAGCACCTATTCTTTTACGCTTAAAGGTGCCTCTCCCCGCCCCTCCACCGGTGCCCTCACCAGCCTCTACTGCCTAGGACACTCTAATAATAGATGTAATGAGGAGACCATGTGGGAAAGGTAATACAGTGTGGTTGTTTCCCATTGTGTGGGCTGAGGCTCTATGGGATGTGGGCCAGCTGTGGATGTTTCTATTCCCTTCCATCCCCAAGCAAAGTGGTAATGGTATATAAGCAAGCCTGTGTTTCTATGAATAAACAATTATTTATTAGTAGCTGGCTACACTGGCTGCCGATATGTTTCCAGGCAAAATACAAAGTGCTGGTTATTACCTTTAAAGCCCTGAACGGCTTAGGTCCGAGTTATCTAAGAGAGCGCCTTCTTTTACATGATCCCCACCACACGTTAAGGTAATCTGAAGAGGACTGTCTCCAGTTGCCACCAGTTTGTCTGGTGGCAACGCAGAGGTAGGCCTTCTCTGTAGCTGCTCCTGGGCTATGGAATGCACTCCCGGCAGAAATTCGTAATCTGAGATCATTGCTGACCTTCAAGAGAGCCCTTAAAACGTACTTATTTGGCCTGGCCTTCCAGAGTTTTAAATGATTAATTGTTTTAAACTGTTTTAAATTGTTGCCCTGATTTTTAGGGCTTTTAGCTGTTTTATTGGTTTTATTGTGTTTTAATAGTTTGATTTTAATTGTTAATTTGTTTTTAATTGTTTTTATCATGTTGTGAACCGCCCTGAGCCATATCGGAAGGGCAGTATATAAATCTAATAAATAAATAAATATTTGTAAGAATAAACATGCCCTGATCCAACTGTAATGGCATGTCACAAATAGCAGCACTAACTAGAGTGGTGCATCCTAGCTGTAACAAAAACACAAACCAAACCTTTGGTAAACACATGACTGGGATTCTTTTGGATCTCCAATGGAATTACTGCAAAATCTGATTTTATGGTGAGACTACGCTTGTGTGTTCTTTTAGCATATATCAGAAGCAAGTTCGTAGATTCTCATATGCCTAATTCCTTTATTTGTTACTTTAAATAATTAGTGACTTTATGGCAAACAGAAACAGATTGGACTACTTTGATATTATTCTACATAGAACTACCTTTGAATAATTTCTAAAAACAACAGGTGGTTCAGAATATAGTCACCAGGCAGCTGATTTATTCAAAAATAATATGTTATGTCCCTATCACAGAGAATATAAATTACAATGGTTTCTAATTTGCTTCCTGGCTCAGTTCAATGTGCTAGTAACTAGAGGTGTACACAAATTGATTTTTTAAATTCAATTTGTGCCCCAAACAAATAATCCCTGATTTGTTTTGTATCCAAATCCACCCCCTCCAAATCACCCTAGATTTGATTTGTATTTGCTTTGATTCAATTTGGATTTGGACCACTTAAAAAGGTCATATGGGCACCATATTTAGGTGGTGGGTAGATCCCCATGGGTGCCACCTACCACCCAAATTTCAAGGCAGTGGGAAACTTGGTTGATATTTAATGATTTTTTTAATTTTTACTGATTTTGAACATTTCTGCCATAGGAAACAATCGGCATTTGAAGTTGCCATATCCTAACCCTAAAACAGATTCCCAGCTTTCTTTCTTTTTTAAAAAAAGCTAAGCTCTAGCCCTTGTAGAAGTAGAGTTATGGAGCAAAATGTGCAGTCATTATTTTTTCAAGTGTTTGGATTCTTTGGTGTATACTAACTTTTCCTCATAATGAATCCCTATGAGGATTGATTATACACCTTCATTTCTTCTATTCATTTTGACTGTCATTGGACAGTGCCAACTGTCAACTGCCATGTGTCAACTACACACACACACACACACACACACACACACACACACACTGGGGTACTCAGTTTATTTTTTAGGTTTTTTGAAGTTCTTAGATTTTTTGGTGTCCTCATTATACACCTTCATTTCTTCTGTTCATTTTGTCCCCACTGCTTTGCAGGTGGGGGTGAGGAATTAGTGGCATCCCATGTTCCAACTACCCTGAAACCCACAAGCCACTGGGTACTCAGTTTTTATTTCAGGAATTTTTGATGTGTTTAGACTCTTTGGTGTATAATGAATCCTCATAAGGATTCATTATGAGGATAGGTTATTAGACACAAAAGAGCCTAAACACTTGAAAAAAATCCTAGAACATAAACTGAGTAGTACCTCACTGCCTTGCAGGTCAGAGTGGGGTGTAGTTGGCACATGGCAGTTGACAAGTGGCACTGTCGAAAAGACAGTCAAAATGAATAGAAGAAACGAAGGTGTGTAATGAATCTTCACAGGGATTCATTGAGGGAAATTTATTATACATCAAAGAATCCAAACACTTGAAAAATAGTGACCACACATTTTGCTCCCTAACTCAACTTCTACAAGGGTTAGAGCTTAACTGTTGTTGTTGTTGTTTTAAATGAAAGCTGGGAATCTGAGGGAATTAATTGGAGGGATCAAAATCTTGAATTAATTTGAATTGAATCAGGTGCAATTTGATTTGTACCCAAATCTAGCCAATGAACCACAGAGGTGATTAGTTTAGTCTCCAAATCTTCCAAATCAGCTAGATTCAGGTACAAATCGATTTGTACCTGAATCAATTTGTACATCCCTATTAGTTAGGGGTGTGCAATTCGGGAATTCGGTGATTCGGTTCGGGACCCAAACCAAATCACCCCTGTTCTGTTTTGTGCCCGAATATGGGCCACCCGAATCACCCTTGATTTGGTTCGGATTCGGATTTAATCCGAATCCAAATCTGAATCGATTCAGGGGGTAAAAAAGGGACCCAGGGGCAAAATTTTGGGGTGGGGTGGTAGTGCCCAATGGGTGGAGTCTACCACCCCAATTTCAGGGGAATTGGGCAAAGGGCTGATTTTTGGCAAATTTTTGAAGTTTTAGTGACTTTGGGGCAGTTTGGGGGCATAGCATGGGATCTGGGCAAAAAGAGTGGGGTGGGGTGGTAGTGCCTAATGGGTGCAGGCTACCACCCCAATTTCAGGGGGATTAGGCAAAGGGCTGATTTGGGGGGAATTTCTGAAGTTTTCATGTCTTTGGGGCAGATTGGGGCAGATTGGGGCAGAAAGTGGGGACTGGGGCAGAATAGTGGGGTGGGGTGGTAGTGCCTAATGGTTGGAGGCTACCACCCCAATTTCAGGGGGATTGGGCAGAGGCCTGATTTTTTGGTATTATTTGAAGTTTTGGTGTCTTTGGGGCAGATTGGGGGCAGAAAGTGGATCTGCCCCAAAGGAGTGGGGTGGGCTGGTAGATAGTGCCTAATGGGTGGAGGCTACCACCCATCCCCAATTTCAGAGTGATTGGGCAGAGGGGTGAATTTTGGTGAATAGAAAAGGTGTGAATTCTCATTCTATCATAGCAAATGAGATTTTTTTCAATTAAACAACTCTCATGACCCCACTTTCACTTTTTCACACTTACTATGAATATGAGGAAGTAATCAATTTATGAGGAAGTAATCAATGGCTTAAGCATTCCTCAGACTGTCCTTCTCCTGGCTAAGAATCCCAGTGGGGCTTTTCTCTTTTGGCTGTTGAGGTGGCATTTGGGAATTGACCTGAGGGATGGTTTAGATCTACCTGTTCTGGATGGGGTTACATTCCCCCTGAAAGATCAAGTACGTAGCCTGAGAGTACTCCTAGACCAAAGCTTTCCCTGGTTTCTCAGGTTGAGGCGGTGGCCAGGAGCACTTTTTATCAGCTTCGGCTGATTCGTCAGCTACGTCTATTTTTAGAGGTTGAATGACCTTAAAACAGTGATACATATGCTGGTAACCTCCAGACTTTACTACTGTAAGGCGCTCTACGTGGGGCTGCCTTAGTACATCATACAGAAACTACAATTGGTACAGAATGCTGTACCCAGATTGGTCTCTGGGACAACACGAACGGACCATATAACACCAGTTTCGAAAGAACTGCACTGGTTGCCAATATGTTTCCGGGTGAAATACAAAGTGCTGGTTATTACCTATAAAGCCCTTAATGGCTTGGGACCAGGCTATTTAAGAGAATGCCTCTGTTGCCATGAATCTTCCCACTTTTTACAATATTCTGGAGAGTACCGGTTGCAGTTGCCACCAGCTCATCTGGTGGCAACTCAAGACTGGACTTTCTCTGTGGCTGCCCCAGGGCTTTGGAATATGCTCCCTGCTGAACTAAGAGCATCTCCTTCTCTGTTTGTTTTCAGGAAGTCCCTCAAGACTTTCCTGTTCTCGTAAGCTTTTAATTAGAATTTTAATAATTTTAATTATCTGTTTTATATTGTTTTTATCGTGTTTTATGTATTTTAACCTGTGATTTTAATGTTGGGATTTGTACACTGCCTAGAGATTTACATAGGTGGTATGAAAATATGATAAATACATAAATAAATAATATTACTATAATATTTTAATATGTGAAAAAAGCATCAGTGCTCACTAACATATCTAGATCTCCAGGGGGGTGGGGGTGTGGAGCTTGACTTGATTCTATGAAATTTTTACACACAGCTCAAGAGAAATGGTCTTTTTAAAGTGTAGTTTATCTGAAAAACTATCAATTTTGCATTACATAATATGGAACAAGAACACAGAAGACACAGTGCCAACCTGAAGTGGATTCTCAGAGGACTGAGTGAATACGTCCAGTGCCTACATAGGACTATGTTTTACTGTCAGACACTAGCACAGTGTACGCATTTGGGAAGGACATTTGGAAAATATTCATTAGAGAATAAAAGAGAACAAGTTAATACTTCAGTGACTGACATCCAAACACAGAGCTCATGTTGCTAATGCTGCACTTGTGCTAGGATGGAGGGGCAATCTTTATCTATCCTGCTGCAAATATGTCTCTGAGGGCTGTGCAACTCTCCGAGACATATTTCCAGCATGCACAATGTACTTCATAGAGATGGGCAAGTCATTGAAAATTTCCCATCCTTATAGTACCAGTGAAGTTCTAGCAGGAAAAATACTGTGTTAGGGCACCAGCACTGCATTACTCTGGATATCAGTCAGTGACTTACATGTGAAGACAACACATACACTGAAAAATCTGTGACAATCTCTTGCACAAGGGATTAAATGATCTGTAGGGGGCATTCTGAAGAGTTATTATCCTTATTTACTTTATTATTTATATAGCTGCAAAAGGTATACACTGTTTGTCTTTATTGTTTGATTTATATCTCTGCATGCTGGCATGCAGGAATAAACATCTAATTGCAATGTCGTCAAATTCCTTGAGGATAGACTTGGTTGAGTGTGTTCCTAAAGGATCCCCTTCTGCCCCTGCTTCATAAATGTATTCCCATTAAAAAATAATAAACTGGTGCACAGCCTGCTCCTGTAATTGATCAATTTCATTCATTTCATTCATTTTTTCATGTGAACATTTCCCCATGGCTCATGCCAGATCCAGCAAAGACTTGAATATGCCTAAGGTTATTAAGATCAATGGACTTAAAAAACGCACACGTTTATGTCATATTGTGGCCATTCTAACTGTTACAGTATATTGTAAAAGCAGTAAGTCAGTTACTCAGCCGTGTGTGTGTGTGTGTGTGTGTGTGTGTGTGTGTGTTCCACAGGGCTGCATAGGATGCAGACATATTTTTGTGCATCATTAACTTAAACAAATAAAGCATCATTTATTCCAAAAGTCATTATCTTACACTTAGCTATGCTGATATTCATCTGAAATTGTCTTGCCAATCACCTTACAAGCTTCTAGCAAATTTATTCTGTTTTCTCAGATTTTTGTTTTCTCAGATCTATTAATATTATGTACTGATAAAAGAGAGCCAATTGTTATCCCACGATTTTGCCATGATTAGTATTATCCATATTTATTATTTTATGTTTCTTCACAGTTTCCATTCAGTGCATCACTCCTGATCCATGAAAACTGCCTTCAGCCATTTTTCATTAAATCTTTCCCATATTTACCACTGTACCAAGCCCACCTATCATGTTACATTTACTAGGGTGAGCACCAGATGCTTTTAATGGGAATAATTTTAAGAAGTTAGTGTGGAAGCAAAATTAATGGGAGATGTTGGTATGAGTCTAAAATGCATCTCTAACTGTCTGGAGGCAGAGCGCTAACGTTGATTTATTTACTTACTTACTTATTTACTGCATGTATACATGGTTTCTCCACCAATGCAAAAGTAAAGAAAGACATCTCCATTGATCAGCCATTGCAATCTAGCTCAGAGTGTGAACAAAATATGTTATTAATGTGCAGTTTTAAATTCAATGTCTTAAATGAAGTAAAGACAAGTCAGCAAAGAATATTTTTGCATTCAGTCTCACAGAACCATTATATACTTTTACAACATGTAGGGCAAGGCACATGTACACTGTAGGAAATGTACAGGAGGGGCTAACCTGAGCATGGGCGTGGGAACAATAGAAATGGGGACCACAAGCTTCTAATGAAAAATACACATTTATTGAATAGCAATCAAAATACATGAACTCATTTAGATCTCTAATAGTAACACTAGTAAACCAAATCATTAACATGGTGAATTTAAAAGACTAAACTCGCTTGCATGAATATCAACCCAGAAAAGTAATGAATTCAGTAATAACCATTGAAATGAATGGGGTAACCATAGAGACTTGGGAGGCACAGCTCCTAGAGAGTCTCCAAGTTGATAAACTAGCTGCTAGCAAGTAACACTACATGGGGATGGTTCCCGAGACAGGTGGGGAATTAATTGGCATGGGGAACCACAAACCAGTTGAATAGACTGCTTAGGAAAGGCGGGTATAGGCAAAACGTGTTAATGCAATGCAACTTCTTTTGGAGTTAGACCAGGTGGTTTAATTCAGCAGTGGCTACACTATTTGATAAGAAGAGGGGAGGCTAGGTTTTTTGAGAAGACAGATATTAGAGGTCAATTCCCCTGAGCTCAGTATAATTTAGGTTGTTAGTGGCAAATGTCAGGATGGGGATTTTTAAAGCAAGTAGGCAAACTTTAGATATAGTTGAAGAAACCTGTTTGCAAATGTGGATCTCCAGTCAGTGCCATTTGGGTTTCTATTTCCATGGAGTTAAAGACTAATATGTTAACTCTATTTCCCTCTGACCACTGATACATTAGTCAGAGGAAGATTCATTAAGGGATTGGTGGGTGGGATTCCCCCCCCCCCGCCTCTACCTTTGCTAGTAAAAGATAGGAAAGCAATCAAAAGAGAGGAATTCTTGTTCTACATTCGGCAGTTGCAGGAAGGGGCTATATTTACCTTTCTTCCAGCTTGTCTAAGCTGGAATGATGAGGCTGGGGATCCACATGGTGAGGGGAACTCCAGGCAGCTAGGTTAGTGGCTTGCAAATGATTGAGGGGCCCAAAATTGTTATTTCAGCTCAGAGATTTTTGGGCTTGGGAATTTCTAGGACTCATCCACAGAGCACACTCTATCTAGGCTTTTGGTGGGGTGGATAGTCAAGACAACAAGAATTAGAGCAGCTTCCATCCTCAGGAATGGTGACATGGAGGTATGTCCATGGGGAGGTTAGTTAGCTGGACAGCTAACCAACACTGATGCTGAACATTGTATGAAATCTGAACGTATGCTGAGCAGAAGTTGAACCATGAATGTTGAACAAACTACTAGGTGGGTTTTTTTAAGAGGATACCCTAAAGACTAAGTGTTTTGAGGGGGCAAAGCTCAGGAAGACCTTTGTTGGTGTTGTAAGACAGCAATCTATTGTTTTTTTGGGAGAATCAAAAAAGCTGAATTGCCTATGGGTAGGACTTACTATGGGTGTGAGGTTCACCATTCAATACTGATCAAATAATGAAGTTCTAGTTTTCAAGACTAATCAATAATACACAATCATTTTTGCACCTAAGGGGGGAAATTGCTCCACTGATGAACTTCCTTCCTTGTGATTGCCTTTAATTTCTGGGGAAAGTATTGTAGTGCATGCATACCAAGCTTAGCTGCTATCCTCCTTGGGTCATTCCAAGTCATTTGATTTATTCAGAGACCTGCTCAGCCCTTGAGTATTAAGCATGAAAGAGGGGCACTGATGCCAAGCCTTCTCTCACATTCAATTGCAAAATATCTTTTTTCCTGTTTGGTCTCTGTTAATGCCAATTTGGAACTTGAAAATTCCTGCTACTGTCTGGGAGACCCATAAGCATATAGTTTTGGCCTGAACAGGGGTTTACTCCTAACAATACTCTTGCAGGAGTTTCTGTATATTCTGTTGTGGCTAAAAATAAAAGAGAGAGTGCATTATGCTTTCCGCTACTAGCTGTTTCATATTTTCATATTCAGGTCTGGTTTGAAGTACCTGATGTTTTGATAAGATTAATGATGACTTAAGGAAGAGGGGTTGTAGGCACTGAAGAAGTGCATATTGTCTGAGAGATAAAAAGTTAGCATTTCCCCTCCATGTTTTACTCTGGTGATTATTTCTGGAAACTAATTTTATGAGATGCCTGTCATTTGTTTTATTCATTTTGTATTTCTTTTCTGTCTCCTGAATCATTTTCATAGGCCCCATTTGTCTAGCATGTAGCCTTCACAAATGTAAATCAACCAAGGGATGTATGGACTTCAAGAGAGTAAATCCACAAATAGAAAGTTTCATCCCCCATCATAAATTAACTGTCATACATTGTGACATTTTGCTGAATCCATTAGTAGTGACAGTCAGGGCTGCATTTGAAGTTACAACTGAAAGACAAGGGATGAAGAAAAAAGTGAACAAGCAAAGTATGCAAACCTATACTGGGGTCATAGTACTGTCCATTTCTATTAGGCTTAATCTATTTTTAACATTCATTTGGTTGCATTACCAAAAAAGACTTGTACAAATGGGCACCACTTTGGGGATCCATTCATTGACAAGTGATTTTGTAGTTCTCTTTGCTTTCTTTGACATGGTTCACACAATAATTCACACGAGAAGCCTCTGGACTTCCAACAGCTCCTACAACTTCTTCCAACCCTCTTGCTTCTCCAAGTTCAAGCAGAAGCTGAGTGCCATAGCGGGGAGACAAAAGAGAAGGTGGGTGAGCAGTGGTGGCAGAAGTGATGGGAAAGGATGGGGAACGGCTCTCTGTAGGTGTCAGCAGCAGCAGTTGTTAGAACGCATGTTTTTTACAGTAACCCAGCAGTGGATTGATCTACATATTGATTATTAGTGTTTGTTAGTGCATGAGCTTCTTTTTCACCTAATTTTGAGCCAAAGTAACTAATTTACAATTAAAAATACTGGAACAATGCTTAAAAACCCAATAAAATAAACAGCAATAACAGTTGCAGTAAAATAAAAAGTAAAAACACATAGCTAGAATGCAGAACAAAAAAAATTCAGGCTCAGGGTCCAAAAATGTATACTTTGGGGGCAACATGAGCCTCTGGTGGGCAGTTCCACAAGTGCTGCTACAGAGAAGGCCCTGCCACACTGCTGCCCTTAATTGGTGGCCAAACATGATGCAGACCTGCCAATAATCATCTTATTGAGAAGGAAGGCTCATGTGGCAAGAGAGCCCAAAACACCCTGGGCTCTATCCATGTCAGGTTTTAAAGGTAATAATGGGCACTTTGAATTGTGCTTGGAAATAAATCAGGAGCCAATGAAGATTTGATACTAGGGAAAGAACTAATGTGATCCCTGTACTGAGCACCCAATTGCAGCCCAGCAGCAGTAATTTGTACAAGCTGCAGTTTCTGAATATTCTTCAAAGATAATCAATGAAGAACATGTTAGCAGTCAAGTGTGCATGTGTCCAAGATATGAGTCAAATTTTTTTCTAGACAAGGGCATAACTGGCACACCAGCCAGGGCTATACAAAGCTACTCCTGTCCACAGCCATGGCCTAAACATCCAGAAACATAGTTGAGTTCAGTAGGACTCCTAGACTGAGAACCTAGCTTCAGAGGAAGCACAACCCCTTCTAACAAAAGCTGAATAGATTGTAAATCAGATCTCCTACTGAACATTGCCTCTGTCTTGCTTGGATTAAGTTTTGTCATGTTAGCAGTGGGGAAATAACTTGATTATCAAGCCAGAGGTTGCCGGTTCAAATCCCCACTGGTATGTTTTCCAGACTATGGAAAACACCTATATTGGCCAGTGGCGATACAGGAAGATGCTGAAAGGCATCATCTCATACTGCATGGGAGGAGGCAATGGTAAAGCCCTTCTGTATTCTTCCAAAGACAAACACAGGGCTCTGTGGATGCCAGGAGTAGAAACTGACTCAATGACACACTTTACTTTATGTTAGCAACATCTAATGTTGGGATTTATGTATATATACATTATCTTTGTTCTTGCCACTGGTGTATTGTATGCACATCTGTGTATAGGGGGTGGGCAGAACCAGTTCTATTCTATAAGGAGAGGAGAGTTGGTCGTGTGTTAGCAAGCATGACTTGTCCCCTTAGCTAAGCAGGGTCCGCCCTGGTTGCATATGAATAGGAGATGATGTGTGAGCACTGTAAAATATTTCCCTTAGGGGATGGAGCCGCTCTGGGAAGAGCATCTAGGTTCCAAGTTCCCTCCCTGGCAGCTCCAAGACAGGACTGAGAATGATTGCTGCCTTCAACCTTGGATAAGCTGCTGCCAGTCTGTGTAGACAATACTGAGCTAGATGGACCTATGGTCTGACTCAGTGTATGGCAGCTTCCTATGTTACTATTCAAACCTGGTTCAGATAGAAATGGCTCGGTTCGACCAGATCAGACTCAAATGTGAACCCCTCAAAAGGGATACTAGTCCAAGTTCAAGCAGAACTGACCTTGATTCTAATGAACTGGTTCAGAACCAGTTCGGTGATTTGGAGGCATGCTTGTAAAGGGGAATCCAGTGAGGATTCTCCTTTACAAACAAAGGGGGAAACCCTTCTTAACTAAAAAAAAAAAAGGGGGGGGGAGATCCTAATGGGGCAGACAAGAAGGCACCTGTAGTCTGAGGGCACATTTGCAGCATAGCTCCTCCTCTCTAGACTGGTCCCGGCACCCCAGTGTGGCCCATTTGCTGCCTCTGTGCATGTGTGGAGTCTGGATCTGGGCCACACTGGAGTGCTAGGTCCAGTCTAGAGAGGAGGAGCCAGTCTGCCACCATGCCCTCAGACTACAGGTGCCTTCTTGCCCACCCCTTAGGATAACCTTATGGCATTATAGGATGGGCCTTCAAAGTAATGATAGCATCTTGGAAAAGGAGCAGTTGGCAAGTTTGAAAACAGCTGCACTGAGTGTGTTAAAGCAAATGCTATCAGAAATATATACTCTTCAAACATGGAAATTCAGTCTAGTGGGGTCTTGGACTTAAACCATATTAATGTTTGTGGTTCCTTCTCAGGGACAACTCCAGGGAGAAATTTTTATTTTCTCACTTTTATTGATGACTTTCTTGGTGTGTGTGTGTGTGTGTGTGTGTGTGTGTGTGTGTGTGTGTGTGTACACACACATACACTGAAGGAGAAAAGTGAATTATTTATGAAACTCAAAGAGTATGTGAGCAGAGTCACTTACAGATTTTGGAAGAAACCTAAGACTTTACGTACTGACAATAGTGATGAATATTGTGGAAATGACATTGAGCAGTATTTAAAGGAAGAGGGAATTAAATACGAAAGAGCCATTCCCTATACTCCAGAATGAAATGGAGTAGCTGAGAGGGAAAATAGAACTTTACTTGAAATGTGCAGAAGCATGCTACTTGACACAGGACTGGAGAATAAGTACTGGGGTTGGGGAGCGGTATTAACACAGCAACTTATTTACAAAATAGATTACCTACTAAAAATAAAAATTCAACATTGTTAATTAGACATTGTATTGACATTAGATTTCTGTTTCTCATCAAAGTAAGCAACACTGCAAACCTTGATAGTGTCTGTAGCAGGGTCCAGTATTCTATAATTTTTACTGCCCAATTCATATTCCACAAAAATTATTTCCTCATGTCTACAGTCTAATTCTCCTTTCTATTTATTGGAAATGTATGCATATGCTTTACTTAAGAAGTTAAATGGACTTCTCAATGGAGCTGGGTCTTTGCATAATGTATCCGAAGTATGATAGTTTGAGCCTAATCATGTATGCTTCGAGTAAAAATTCTGAATTGATTTGTTCTATGATCCATTTGTTCGTTTTCCTGGCTGTCCATGGTATCCTCAAAAGTCTTCTCCAGCAACAAAGTTCAAAAGCATCAGTGCGTTTTCTGTCTTGTGTCTTCAAAGTCCAGCTTATGCATCCATAGAGTGTCACAGGAAAAACCATTGTCTGAACAATTCTAATCTTCCTAGACATATCACGGCATCTAAATATCCTTTCCAAGGCCTTCATTGCAACCCTAGCCAGTGCTAGTCTGCGGTGTATTTTTTGACTGCTGGATCCTTTACTGTTGATGGCTGATCCTAAAAGACAGGGGCTATCCACCACTTCATTGTCTTGATTGTCAATTCTGAGGCGCTTGATGTACCCGTTGTCATTGGTTTAGTCTTCTTTACATTTAATTGTAGTCTCATTTTTTCACTATGCTCCTTGACGTTTGTTACTAGAGCTTGTAGATGATCCTCATTCTCAGCTCAGAGTGGTGTCATCAGTGTAGCACAGGTTATTAATAGCAGCAATAGCAATAGCACTTACATTTATATACTGCTCTATAGCCGGAGCTCTCTAAGCGGTTTACAGTGATTTAGCATATTGCCCCAACATTCTGGGTACTCATTTTACCGACCTCGGAAGGATGGAAGGCTGAGTCAACCTTGAGCCCCTGGTCAGGATCGAACTTGTAACCTTCTGGTTACAGGGCGGCAGTTTTACCACTGTGCCACCAGGGGCTCTTATTAATGTAATTGGTAATGATATTGGTTATTGTTAATGATCGGAGTGCTGATCTAACTTCATCTTCCCATAGGGATGTGCATAAAACTGGTTCGGCTGGTTCGGTTCAGAGCTGAACCGGGTCCGAACCGGGAGGGGGTGGTTCGGTTTTGTTTTTGTCCGAACCACCCCCTAGTTTGGTTCGGATCCGAACCGGTTTGGATCTGAACTGAACTGGTTTGGATCTCAAAAAGTAGCTGGCATTAAAGCTGACCTTGGGTTCCACCTACCACCCAAACCTCAAGTCGATTGGACCTTCCTCTGATTTTTAATTTTTTTAAAAAAAAAATTAAAATTTTGCCCATAACTCCCTATCTAGAGCACTTAGGGGCAAGAAGCTGGGGTGGGTGGTAGCCACCCATGGGTGTCCCCCAACCCAAGAATCCCAAGGCAATTGGTTGCTCCTAGTATTATTGGTGCATTTTTGAAAATAAAAATTTTCCCATTGGCTAGAATGGGGATTTGGGGCAGCCCCGTACCCGCCTCTGTGGGGTGGCTGCACCCCCAAAGTGTGTCCGTGGCCATGGCAAAAATGGCCGCAGTCCCTCCCGGCTATCCCCGGAGAGATAGGAGTGATGGTTTTTTTAATTAAGATTTTCTAAGGCATTAAATAATATCTAATTGTAAGAATAGAATGTGTTTCAGTGGGTGAAAGGTAAAGCGAGCATAGCTCTGAGAGAGGCAGTTATTTAATGCCTTAGGAAATCCTAATTAAAAAAACCATCACGCCTATCTATCCGGGGATTGCTGGGAGGGACTGAGGCCATTTTTGCCATGGCCCCGGACCCACTTTGGGGGTGCTGCCACCCCACAGAGGCGGGTACGGGGCTGCCCCAAATCCCCATTCTAGCCAATGGGATTCTTTTTCTCTCTTCAAGAAACCCACCAACAATGCTAGGGGCACCCATCAATTGCCACCCCAGCTTCTTTGCCCCCCTCTCTCTGGGCGCCCTACACGTAACACCCAGTCAGTCCACCTTAATACCTACCTACCACCTACCCAAGCAACTAAGATGACTCAGAGAGACAACACCAACTCCCTGATCTAGCAAAAAGGCCGCTGCTGCTGCCTGCCAGCAGCAGCAGTGGAGCAGCACAGCAGCAGCACAAACACAGAGAAGAAGCAGGAGGCGGAGCAGAGCAGCAGACCTGCTGCTCTGCATGATGGGTGATGTGATGCCCAAAGAAGCCACCGCCTCACTCAGTGCCTGCCACTGAGGCCTGACAGACAGAAGCCAGCCAACCTGCTCTGCCCTGCTGCTACTCCTCCCCATGGATGATGCACGCACACCCAACATCCGCATCCAGGCAGGCCAGGGGGACCGAGCCAAACCAGACCAAGCGCGCAGAGTCAGCACAGGCCAGCCCAGCCAGCAACAACAACTACTACTACTACTAGTAGTACTACTATTACTACTACCACCACCACAACCAGTGTTGCTACGCCAACATTGCCAGTCACACGCACCACAGCCTGAGCATAGCACACAGCCAACAGCTGCTGCCAGCCAGTGCCTAGCAAGCCAACCAAGCCAACAAGAGGAGAGCTAAGTAGACGGTGCACGCACACCAACCTGTCACGACGCGCAACTGCAAGGGGAGAGGGCACAATTACAGGCAGGCAGGAGGAGGCGATGCAATCCTAGCACAGATTTGAAAGTTAGAATCCAGGACATCTTCTACCACCAGCTGTAGTATCTAGTAGTGAGTGCATTGAGTGCAGCTGAGCTGAGCTGCGTGCGAGGATGATAGTTAGTTTAGTTTCAGCAGACTGAGCATGGAGCATGGCATTGGCATTGGCAAGCAACACAACACAACACTCACCTGCTGCTCCTGGTTCTAGTAGTTGTCGTCTCACCTCTCCTTCGTGTGTGTGCAGTGAGAGTGCATGCCTTTTGCCTTACTTGAAAGAAATGGTTCTCTGGTCCACCACATATTTGCTCAAGGACACAGAGAGGCTGAAGGCACAGTGGTGGCACCAGTGTGAGTGCATGTGTGCTGGTGTTTGCCACCAGGTGGTGTGTGTGTGTGTGTGCTGCTAGCTAGGAGGGAGGGGGGGAGGGAGGGAGGGAAGGGGGGAGGGAATGGGGGAGGGGAGGGGGAGAGGGATGTAGCAGCAGAGGGGATTGAAGGGGGGAGGAGGGTCCGGCTTAGAGTTGGTCAGCCGCCACATATTATGCACACACGTGATCACGTGTGTGCTTCGGTGGGAGAGAGTCAGACCACATTCTCATCATTGCCAGACCGGGGTGGGGGCAGGTGATGTGGGCGTGGAAGGGAGGATGGAGGGTGATGAAGAGGAAGGGGGGAGGGTGAGGGGAGGGATGGAGGGAGGCATGGGGGGAGGGAGTCTTGGAGGTGGGGAAGGAAAAAAACATGTAGACACTACAGAGACTACACACACAGCACAGACAAAAGACAGCACACAAACTACACAGCAAGCATCCACACACAGAGACAGTGCTAGGCATCCATTCACACAGACAGACAGACACACAACAGGAAGAGACAGAGCCCGCACCACACACACACACACACACACACACACACACAATTTCCCCTGCATAGTTATCAATCAATATGTTGTGTTGGCAGCCAGTTCATTGCTATTCTGATGGTTTTTGTTTTTTTGCCATCAGCCAACATCAACAGTGACCACAATCAAGATGAACATAAGATGATAATTCATTCGTTTCATTAAAAAAAATCATTAAATTATTTTTTCCATGTAAACCAAGCCCCCCCCCCCATGATTTTGGGTAACATTTTCAATAAAATCAATTCATCTAGCATTCATTTTGTTCTCCCTTGGTTACCAATTTTTTTTCTTTTGAATAATTTTGAGGGTTGATTTTGACATGGGATTTTAAAGAAAAAACTATTTACATGTTTATTTACATAATGGTATTTACATATTTACACTGCGTTAGAACGTATACCCACCGCTGCCGCTGAGTCTAGTACTATTTGGGCTGTGCTACTTTTGGGGTGTGTGCTGTGCCCATGCCAGGTCCCCAAATGCTGACAGGTGGAGAGATAAGGGCCTGTGCTGCTGCTGGTCAGCATTGGGTTTCTTTTTAGGTGGGTGTGGGCGTTGTAAAAGTTTGGCCAGTCACAGCACTACAACTACTACTACCTCTGTGTGGGCACACTACACGCTGCGACTGGCTGGCATGGCTCAGCATCTGTCATGTCAGCTCAGCTAGAGGTGGAATGGGGGAGGGTAGGGATAAGCACAGAGGTCGAGCCAGGCAGGTGACCAACCATGGGGCAACCCACGGTAATCACTCACCCGCCTCAAACTCCAGCTTGGGGTAGCTCAGCAGGGGGAGGTTCACCTTAAGGAAGACCAGCTGCTCCACCAGCCCAGTGTCCAAGCGGGAGCGAGAGGGTGTCACCACGTCCCCGGCAATTGCTTCTGGATGAAGGTTTTAGAAAGGGAAAAGCTGATCCTTGTCTGTACACTAGGAACAGACATGGGGAAATGACATACATTCTTATATATGTAGATGATCTGATTCTTTGTTATCAGGATGAGAAAGATTATGATGAGACAGTGAAGAATTTATTTAAGAAGTAGAATTTAAAGATTTGAGTGAAATATCTTCTTATCTCGGGATACCAATAAAAAGGAGAGATGACGGAAGTTTTACACTCAATCAGAGGCAAAAGATAATGGACTTAATTGAGTGTCTTGGTTTAAGAGAGGCAAATGAGATGAGTATTCACATGGAAGTGGGTTTCTTAAAGGAGAAGGAATCCATTGAAGCCCTTCTCACAAGCGGTGAGAAGGGCTACCTTTTTTTGTGGGCAGGAAGCCCGAAAGTGCTTATCTACTCGCAAAAAAATCAGGAAGACATCATTGGGCAGCTGAAACTCTCTTGCAGGCAACCCATGCCTCACCTGGCCACTCCAGGGGTGGGGCTCAGGGAAGCGCCACCATGCGGAGCCCCTGGTGCCCAAATAATGCACCATGCGAGTGTGCAGTGCATTACTGGTAGCCCCCTCCCCCCAAGTGTGTCTGCTGTGGCAGCAAGCAGCCGCAACCAACAAATGATCAAGTAACCTGGTGTTTGGGCATACTCACACCCAAAACCTGGGTTAAGTGGCGGGCTACCTATGAGGGCTCGCCGGCGGCGGGAGCCACATGACTCCCAGTGGTTCTCATGAGCAGCAAAAATCGGGCTGGTATTCCCTAGCCCATTTTTTGCTGCTTGTGAGAATAGCTTCAATGAGTCCCTGGAAAGCAATGAAAACTGCAGAATGGGAACTGGGAAGTTACTATTTATCACAACTGTATTGTGTCCTGATACTACAGCAGCAGTTGGAATATTGTGTAGGAAAATGAATTCACTGACAAAGGAGGACTGGGTTGCAACTAAAAGAATTGCACAGTATTTAAAGGGCACAGCAAACCTGGAATTAGTACTGCCAGCATGTGAGCAACCCAAGTTAGTAGGATACATGGTTGCCAACGGTGCTGAAGACAGAGATGACAGAAAGTCAACTAGTATTTTTCTATGGAGGAGGCATGATCTCATGGTTAAGCAAGAAACAATCCATGTAGCTTTATCTTCAACCGAAGCTGAGTATATATTTGTGGCACAAGCTTGGCAGGAGGTTATTTGGTTGCATAAACTTCTAGAATATTTTGGAGTGGTTGCATTGAAGCCTACTATAATGTATGAAGACAATCAAAGTTGTATTATTCTGTCACAAAATGAGAAGGTTACACAGAGAAGGAAACATATTGATGTGAAATATTTTGTAAGAGAATTGCAAGAGAAAAATATTGATATAAAGTATTGTGCCTCAGAAGAAATGGTTGCACACATGCTGACAAAACCATTGACCAGAGAACAGTTTCAAAATCTGTGGATGGCAATTGGGCTTATAATTTAAGGAACAAAACAATGGCCTGGTTCACATATACACATTAACAGCAGTTAACACGAACTGTAGTTAAAATTACAAACTCAGATTTGTGCTGCAGATGTACAACTAACTGCTATTAGCCAAACTGGAGTAGTTAGAGGGAGAGGTGAGCTCCTCACTGCTGCTCAGCCTGTCACGCCCTCGAGCTCCGACAGCGAGGAGGAAGGGGAAGCTGTCAACTTTCAAGCCGATTCAGGAGTGTCTGAGGGGCAGAGTCCGGCTGTCAGCATTCATGAAATGGCTGTGGTAGATCCAACTAATGATTTAGAGCAGGCACGGCAACCTGAGTCAGCAGAAGGGGTGGGGGACCAATGCGAAGAAGATGAAACACCAATGACTCCACAACAGCACAGGATCACGAGACGTAAAACGCTATTAGAGGCTGTTAGGAGGAGCAAATGCCTCTTGCTGAGGGCTGACAAGCCGTGAATTCCTACCAGCTGGGAGCTCTTGGCTTGCTCCATAAATCACAGCTCCAGCCTCCTACTCATTGCTGAGAATCAACGTTCGTCAACATTCCTTGACGACAGCGTTCAGCCAAGCCATATCCGATTTCAGCAGCTCCGCTTGCTTCGTGAACTTCCCTAGCAGCTGGCCAGACCTTGACACAGCTTCCCTCCCAGCCCAATCCCAGCCAGCTCTGCAGATAGACTGTGGGCAAAGCGTCACCATGTCAGCGCTTGGCTGTGATTGGCTACGATCTCCAGCAGGGCGTGCCAAGTGAGGTTGTGAATTTTCAGAGTGCCCTCGGTAGGGGAAACATGTCAAAAGTCCTTTAAATGCCTTGTCGTGCCTATGCCACTTCTGCCAGCCATGGCACTGCCACCCTCCCCCAAGTGGCACCGCACCCGAAAGCACCACAGAAACTCAAATCCCTGGAGGGATCAGGGTCACGGGGATGGGGGCTATAATCCCACTTACTTTGTGGGATGGGAGGGGAGAACCCACATTCGCTATAACACAATATGAAGATGGAGCAGGGCAAAGGATCCTGGGGAGTCTGTCCCACCATGACCAGGGAAGATGTTGCAAGGGGAGACCCTGTCAGATCACTACATCCAGAACCATCACCAAGTTTCTGCAAGCAGCTTGCTGCCTAGTGGGCAAACAATCTCATGAGAGAGTCAGTCTATTGGGGATATACCTGAGCCTATTAAGGCATTATCCCCACCCGTGGACTGTGAGCCCATGAGCTGAGTCAGCCAGTTAACCACCAGGGAATCCAAGGGGGCCCCTAGTGGGGTCACTGACTATTGTTGAAAAAAGGACTTGTAAGAGCCTTCAAAGTCCAGCTTTAACATCCATAGAGTGTCATGGGAAAAACCATGGTCCGAACAATTTTAATCTTTGTAGGTGTAGACACGTCACGGTATCTAAATATCCTTTCATCCATCCATCACATTTGGTAACAGTTAGGTAATAAATCTTAGTAACTTTGTTCAATAACTTAAGCCTATGTCTGGGGATTCCTACAAACACAAATGCTAATTAAACAGAAATATGATGGAGGCAGGAATCATGTTCACATTTATCCAAACCTTCATGTAGAAGATGCATGGAGTGCATTTGTGAACATGAATGAATGAATGAACAGTTGGCTTCCAACAATCATTGTGATTGACCAGTTTGTATCTATTAATTCATTGTGAATGTGTAGAAAAGAGAGGGGGTAAAAATACAATTTTTTTTAGGCTGTAACAGTAGTGTAATCTATTCATTTCCTTTCAGAGAAAAGCCAATCATATGAATGAATGGGCTACATTGCATGGGCGTGGCTCCAGCACGCCAAGAGGGGAAAAGATGCACTGAGAGTGTGCCTGCCCCAACACGACTGAAGGACCTCCTGATGCTCTATTGGGACATCCTTCAAGCACATGTGGGCACTGTTCATCTGAATGGCCACTACCTGTTTAAACAGGTTTTTGGAGAGTATGTTTAGGGGCCACTTGGATGAGCAACCCTCACTTGTGATTGAAGAATGTCCCAACAGCATATCAGGATACCCTTCAGTGACATTGGGGTGGGTGCACTTTCAGGATGCCCCACACCGCTCTTAGCATGCATGTTCATTTGAATTGGCCGTATGTATGCTTTGTGGTCAATTCAGGGTGTTCCTATGAGGATTTACAACTTTAGACAGTTATTTAAAAGCCAGGGCCCTGTGTAGGTTAGGCACTGACTGAACTCCCCCAGATCAGAAGGGATGAACTTGCACCATGTTGCCTCACTGGTTACCTTTTCTGATGCAGCAGCACCCATCTTTTGGAACTCCCTCCCTAGGGAGATTCATCTCATCACTTCTGTGTTTTCCTTCTGCTGACAGGTAAATATTGTATTCATATGAAAAGTTTACAGAGTAGGCAAAGTTTATTATGCTTAAGTCCCACTGAAATCAACAGGGCAGGTTAGTCCCATCAACTTAAGTAATTTATTTTATTTCAATAGGCAAAAATATAGCTAGCTTTACCATGATTGGGTACTCAGGAGTTTTTCCTGGTTTTAATTCTTCTGACATGGTTGCTTCTGCCAATTTTTGTTTCAATGACTTGCATCCGTAGCTGTCCTTACCCAGAGAAAGAATTCCTGTTCCAGATGGACAACTGTGGATGCTACCCAATATTTGATTGACTGACATCCTGACTAAGGCAGAATAGATGTGCTGGACAACGTGTCCACATTGCATAGAACTTCCCCACTGCAGTGCTGCTGTACCCATGCACAGGCAGAGGGAGGGTGTTTTTGTGATCTCTGCCTCCAGAAGTACTCTGTAGTTTCAAAAAAAAAAAAAAAATGTTCCTGCAGGCTTTGCAGCCCTAAGGGAGAGTGCACTTGCCAGAGGCAGAGAAAATGCACCCACCACTACATGTGCAGGTGCACCTGCAGTGAGGAAGCTCTACACAGCACGGACGCATCCTCCCAATGCAACCATGCAGGCTTAGGACATCAGCCATCATTTTAGTAGCATAGCTTATATTTTTCCTTTTGATTGCAATATGGTGTTTTATTTTATTAATCACTTCTAGAATTTCCTTTTTTGTTTGAGAAGCAGAAAATATATTTATAAAATATATAAATATTATATACATATGCACATGCCTTTCATATGTAGCATTTGCAAGAAAACGATTTCATGTTTAAAAAGCTTTATTCCAGTGTTCTGGTTAAAGGGAATGGTGTAAATGAGAGAGGATTTAGTGTTCTTGCTATCCAGCTAGGATTACCGCTCAAATTAATACAGTGTTGCAGGAGCAGCGGATTAAAAACTGTCAAATCAAAACTTTGATTTCCTGCTCAGAATAAAAAGAAATGTTGCGACTCTACTCCTATGAGAAAATACTTTAAATAAGCTGAACTGGTTGGATCTCAAACCATGACTGTCATTTAGTACAGTATGTGGGGTTGTTGCAAACAGCAGATAACGCAAAGCGTCAAATTGTTTATCTTATTACTCTGTGCAAATATAATGCACTCCTCAGCTCATAATCATATTTCTTCCCACACAACAGCCCTGCCAATCTTCCATTGACATCTTGGCAAAATAAACCAAATAAATTTAAAATATTCAGCAACCTCTTTCACACTGAAATAGAATGGTAGTTAGAGTTCTTTTACAAAAGAAAACACATCATCGATAGTATTACTGCAATACATAGCTGAGTTTTTAACATAAGGCTCTGAACTTAAATGAATCTAGATGGTTTTTCTTCTCTAATAGAGACCTACTATCACCCCAAGGAATGAGATAAAATGATCTCCCTTTTTCTGAGGAGTTCTGGGACAGTCCTTTATAGCAGAGAAAACTATTAATGCCCTCAAAAGATTAAAGTTGCAGTACAGCAATGAACTTTACCTGGGCCATCCTTCATTTCACAAAATTCATCTGGTGAAGAATCTGCTGGTCAATCTTCTGCCAAAGATTTTTGCACTGGAACATAGTGTCCCTCAACCTACCCCAAAACAAAGGGAAACATGAGCATGCCAATGTTGGCATTGGCTTTCTATTGTCATCCAGCCATAAGCCTTTTTGGACTTAGAACCAACCTATCAAAGAGATCATCATGTTCATCATGACTCATGATAGTCATTGATAGATATAGATAGACATACATAAAGTAATCCAAAATCCTTTGTTTTAAGATGAGAGTTAAGATGTTTCATTTCCATCTGTGCCCCCAAAAGAATGCCCCATCCTGCAGCCTCATGCTGGGGGGTGGGTCTCTGTCCCACCCACCCCAGCAGACATCCACAGGGAGTACCTTGATTGGGCAGGGCTGGAGGGAAGGCGGTGCTTGCATTCCATGGAGGCTGTCCCTTGCCTCCCCTCTTCAGTTGGCTTCAGGAAGGGAGCTCTGTTTAGCTCTCTTTCCCAGCCATGTGACCTTTCGGGCCAAAGAGGAGTTGCAGCAGGGCGTGGTGAAGGAGCCTGTTTAGGAGGGCCAGGCGTGGCCAGGATCCCAGCAACGCTTGCCACAATGGTTTGGTGTGGCGGCGGCAGTCCCAGTATCTCTGTGTGTGTGTGTGTGTGTGTGTGTTCGGGCCCGCTGTGGTGAGCTGCGGAGAAGGGCTGGGGCAGCTTTTGCTGCAGCGGGCAGATTGTAAGATGTGTACATAGACTATTTTATGCCTTCATTCTCTAGTTTTCAAAGGGTAACAAGAAAAGTGATGGCTTTACAGAACCTGATACAAATGGTGCAGTGGTGTACTTGGAACAACCTATCTTGAAATGCAGCTGCTTTTCTGATAATCTGAGCTGAATGTATAAGCAGAGAGAATGGGGGAATCGCATTAAATGGAGAATTTGAGAAAATGAAGCTCTCATGGTGGCATTTCTAGAAGTCCAGCAATGAAGCTATATTTTCTCATCTTTACAATGTAACATTTGATGTAAGGGGCTTCTTAAAACTCTGGCCTTCTTTTAAAAAGTATAGAAGGCATTTCAAGGGGTATTTTATTGTTTTTTGTTTCGGAAAAGCATACTGAATGCACAGCTTTAAGCAATTGGAGGCAAGGTCCTAGTGGCCTTTGCGGCAGCAGGCGAATAGTCCAGGCTCCTGCCCCTGGATTTTGAGGAAGTGTTTTCAGCCTGTTTACAAAGGAGCCAGTTGCAGGAGAAGAGATGGACGTGGCTGGGAGCCCAGTGGCCCCCGCCACAGAGAATTGTTTCCTCACCTGGTGGGAAGGGCGGTGCTTGTAGATGGCTGAAGCAGCTTGGCGTGCCTATTGTCTGAGCCCACCCACCCACCCTGCTGTCTCTAGGGCAGCCCGGTGGGCCTTCCTTGTTCTTTGGTTCCCCCCACATGCAGGGTTGGGACCATAGCTCAGTGATAGATCATCTGCCTTGCAATCGGTGGGTTCCAGGTTCATTCTCAGGCAGCATCCCAAGCAGTGTTGGGGAAGAGTCCTGCCTGAAACCTTGCAGAATCTCTGCACTCCAGGCAGACAATGCTGAGCTAGTAATGGGCCAATGACTTGGCTCTATACAATCCTAAGACCTCCTTGGCATCGCAAAAGAGTTTTGGTCATATTGCGGAAGAAGAAGAGCTGTGCTTGTGGTGGCAAGTATGAATGGTCTCCTTGGCTAAGCAGAGTCTGTCCTCATTTGCATTTGAATGGGGACTACAAGTGTAAGTATAGGGGGATGTTCCCTTGGGGGTTGGCGTCATTGCTCAGGGGAAGAGCATTTGCATGATTGCATGCAGAAAGTTCCAGTAAGTCTCACAGCAGGCCAGTTAACTCAATTGGTTAATGTGTGGTGCTTGTAATGCGAAGGTCATGGGTTTGATCCTGATATGGGCCAAATCTGCTGGGGTTTCCCCCAAGAGCTTTCAATCTGGCTGCCTGATATCTCAACACATACCTGCCACAGACCCTGCTAGGATCTCTCTTTGGTGGGAGAGTTGATTTGGTGTGAGCAAGCATGAATTGCTCCCTTGCTCAATAGAGTCCACTCTGGTGGCATTTTATATTTTGGACAGTGGGGGCTGCATTGGGCCATTCTGGGGCCCTTTGGGCAGGGTTAGCCCACCACATAGTTCAGTGGTGGCTAATTAAGTAGAAAGGGGGGGCACCCTATTAGAAACCCTAGAAAGCCCTAGAAAGAGGAGAGGAGAGCTGGTCTTGTGGTAGCAGCATGACTTGTCCCCATAGCTAAGCAGGGTCTGCCCTGGTTGCATATGAATGGGAGACTTGATGTGTGAGCACTGCAAGACATTCCCCTCAGGGGATGAAGCTGCTCTGGGAAGAGCAGAAGGTTTCAAGTTCCCTCCCTGACTTCTCCAAGATAGGGCTGTGAGAGATTCCTGCCTGCAACCTTGGAGAAGCCGCTGCCAGTCTGTGAAGACAATACTGAGCTAGATAGACCAATGGTCTGACTCAGTATATGGCAGTTTCCTATGTTCCTAAAGCCCCTCCATCCTCATCAGGGGATGACGAGGATATGGTGCTGATATGCATGCTAATTCACAGGATGGGGGAGCTTGAAAGGGTGAAGGAGGCCCCACCACAGAAGGGCACAGGCCCCTTGGGGGTGTGCCCTAAAAGCAGGGAGCATGCAATGGGGGGAGTACATGCAGAATTATTGAAAGCCTTGTCTGACAGGTTGGCATCCTGGGAGAAGGACAAAGAAAAGCCTGCACTGGTTTCAGTTCAACCAGCAGCAAGTTAACGGTTGATTTACCAAGCAAGCCTCCCGTTCTGGCACATGACACACTGGCACTGCTAGACCCATAACTGGTGGAGCCACCTACACCAAGTTCATTGGGTGAGGCAGACGGTGATCCTGCATAGGATGAGGCGGGGCCATGACCCATGTACCATGCAGCCTTTTGGTGGTAGGGGTTTCAGTCCCTTTTGGGCTACACCAATGCAACCCTGGGCTTCAGGGGCATGCCTGGGGGCTCTTATGGCATGAGGGGCTGCGGAGCAGTATGCTACTCTGTGAGTCTGATGTGAGGCAGAAGGAGGGTGATTTTGGTAAGGAGCAGGAGGTTCCCAAGCATAAACCAGTGGAATGGACCTGGAACAATTGGCTTTTTGGTTTCAGTGTCTCAGTAATGGAAAGGAAATAGAGTAAACTACAGGGCAAATGCCCAGTGGAAAAGAAAGGCCTTCAGTAAGGATTTAAAGACCAGTAAAGAGGGGGCTAGATGAATCTGAACGGGAAGAGAATTCCAAAGAAGTGAGGCAGCAACCAAAAAAGCTCTTTCACTGGTCCTAGAACTCTGAACCTCTCAAAAATCAGGGACTGACAAAAGGGCCATCTGAAATGATCTAACAGGATGGGATGCAGCTGGATGGGAGAGGCGGTTCTATAGGTAAACAGGAGCCAAGCCCTGCAAGCCTTTGAAGGTATGAACCAGGTCTTTGAATTGAATTTGGAAGCGAATGGGTAACCAGTGCAGTGACTGCCGGAGAGGTGTTACCCTAACATATCTCTTGGCACCCATAAGAAGGCGAGCTGCCGCATTCTGGACCCACTGAAGCTTCCTGATCGTCTTCAAAGGTAACCCTAAGTAAAGCGTGTTACAGTAATCTGAGCGGGAGATGACAAGGGCATGAGTCACTGTTGTTAGTGCCTGCTGATCAAGATAAGGGCATAATTGGCAAACCAAATGAAGTTGGGCAAATGCACTTCTAGCCGCAGCCTCCACCTGTTGTTCAAGCAGGAGGCGCGAGTCCAAAAGAACCCCCAAGTCATGGACAAAACCATCCAAAAAGAAAATGTTTGGATCCAACTGTTGGCTGGTATGAGGGCTGAATAAGAGCAGCTCAGTCTTAGTGGGGTTTAGTCTGAGCTTATTTTGAGTCATCTAGATCTTAACAGCTTCCAGACATCGAGCAGGCACAGAAACAGCATCTCCAGCATGCTCTGGGATGGCAATGTATAGCTGAGTATCATCAGTGCATTGATGGAATCTCACCCCAAACTGGCAAATGACCTGACTCAGCGGCTTCATATAGATGTTAAAAAGAATAGGGGCAAGAACTTGAACCCTGGGGAACTCCATAAAGAAGTGGCCATGGGTCAGAACACCTGTCCTCAATGCATACCGACTGGTCTCATGTTGCGATAATCTCATACTGTATGAGAGGAGGCAATGGTAAACCCCTCCTGTATTCTACCAAAAGAAAACCACAGGGCTCTGTGGGTGCCAGGAGTCGAAATTGACTTAACGGCACACTTTACTTTACTCTAGGGCTCATCTCTTAATGATGGGTCCCTGTGCATCTCTGTTTGATGCGCTACTCATCCTTTAATGGGCAGTGGGGATAGTCAGGGGGGTGGCCCCGGGGGTCCAGCTTGCAAAGCATGACATTGAATCCACTTTCTGCCTGTTGCCTGTTCATCCACTAGATTTTGGCTGACTAGGCTTTGTATTTGAAGGTAAGTTTTCTTTGATGGAGCACTCCCCATGGGATGCTCTGTTTCCCATGCTGGAATTGTGTTACTGGCTGCTCGATAATTTCATCCTGCTGACGGAAGAGTTGGGCGTCCTGTTAGCCAAAGGTAAGACTGACAGGCCATCCAAGTGGCTGTCCTTCTAGGGTATCACATTCGAGACCGTTGCTAGTCACCTTCCCATGGACAAGCTTGAGGTGTTCAGAGAGCTTATTGGGGCCCTTCAGTCATCTGGAGAAACCACTCCTAGGAAGTTGCACATGACCATAGGCAGCCTGAACTTTGCATGTATGGCAGTGACTCCACAATGCTGTCTCTGGAGTCAGCTGTCGCACCACAGGGTGTGGATTTCTGAGGGCACACATGCTGACCTAGCAGGGTGGGCTTCATTCATTTGAGGACTTTAATGGAATTTCATTTTAGTATGCTGAGCAGCTTGTGGAAGCTGAGCTCCAGGTGCATTCTGTGGGTCCCAGAAGGATGTACAAATTGCACTTTTCTGGCATGCAGTCTAAAGGCTGAAACTATGCAATGGACTACAAGATCAGTTAAATACCATTTCCTCAGTCCAAAAAAAATGTTGCCAGCCCTTTAAACCCTGTACAAAAGAGGGGAGAAACTTAAACTGCTCTATCTGAGCCATTTTCCAACAGATCTTCACCAAATTTGCAGGGGAGGTGTCTCTTGATTCTCAGTTAACATGTGCTGATGGCCAGTCAGATCAGACAAACACTTTTGATATTATAAGCAATCAAATATTCAGGGTTTATAATAATGGTGGGAATTGAAAACACTCTGCAGCTAAACTATATATCGTTCAGACAATGGTTTTTCCCCATGACACTGTATGGATGTGAAAGCTGGACTTTGACAAAGCAAGATAGAAAAATTATTGACACTTTTGAACTTTGGTGCTGGAGAAGACTTTTGAGCATACCATGGACAGCCAGGAAAACAAAACAAAAAATGGATCATAGAACAAATCAATCCAGAATTTTCACTCAAGGCACAAATGACCAGGCTCAAACTTCATACCTTGGACACATTATGTGAAAACCCACCTCCCTTAAGAAGTCCATAATACTCGGAAAGAGAAGAAGAGGATGACCAGCAACAAGGTGGATGGACTCGATTATGACAGCAATGAATGCACCACTGAGAGATCTTAATGGCCAAGTTGAAGAGGCTTTCTCCCTCATCCTGGAGAGAATCTATCTATGTGGTCTCTAAGAGTCAACACCAACTTGATGGCAACTTAATATATCTCTCTCTCTCTCTATATATATATATATGAATGAAAGGAGAGTGTTTTTATCTCTTTTGTTAATGTAGATATCTTACATGTATTAGCTGTTTTTAAACCTAACCAGAGCCTCTGCAGTCGGAGGAGGATGTCAATAATTTGGTTCATTACTATTAAACTAGCTGACCCCGCACAGAGCATCTGTGTGGTTGTGGTTTTACCATGAATTCTCTAAGTGGGGAAATTTGCTGAAGACTCCCATGCCCCCCCCAGCCCCATGTCTCCCCCGCTGGCCCAGCGCCCCATTCTCTCATTCTCTCCTCTGCCTGAAGGCTCCTGCGTCTCCCCCATTCAGCCGGCTCCTTCCTGCACCTCCTCCCCCCGCTGCATGTCATCCTCCTCATGCCAGCGGGGCTCTGCCCGCCTCCTTCCAGCTCCTCCTCCTGCTGCCCGTCATCCTCCTCAGACCAGTGGGGCTTCGCCCGCCAACCGTCCTCCTCCGTTATGTTTGGAGAGAGGCTAATACATTTACATCTGGGCTGATGACCATTCTCACATCTATGTGGATCATGGAGCATCATTGACATACAAAAGCTAACATAATGAGAAAAATTACTCATAGTAGTCCCATTCAAATTAAAAGGGCCACATAGACAATATTTTTTTCCTTTTAATTCCATTGGGACTACTTGGAGTCATTTTCCTCATCATATCAGCCAATGTTATTTTTGTTAGGATTGCCAGAGTGCTACCCAGAGATATCCACTGAATATTTAAATTCATTATTAAATTGTGAAATCAAGCAGGAGCAGTTTCCCCCTCCTCTTTGTTCTCCACATCTATGGATTTCAGGTGTGCAATGTAGAAGGTAGGGGAAAGCTTTAAATACATAAGGGGGAGGTTGCAACCTAGCAAACCTAATACTTGTGTAACGTGAATGACATATACCATTGCACCCAATACTGTCCATAGTACAGTCTGAGCATCCATGTCTTCACACCACTTCCCGTCTGAAAACAGTCAAAATATTCCCCAGTTTTCAGATGCCATCATATAAAGGCTCAGAGGTTCTATCAAGGGCAGGGGAGAAAGCAACTCTGGCCAGCAAATGAGCTGTATGTTTGTATGATAAAATGAAAATGAATAAAATCTGAAATATTCTCAACCAAATCTATACTTCTATTAAAAAGTGACTATTTTGATTAAGACCAGTTTAGTCTGATCCTAGTCTGGTATTGACAGTTGAGATTATATTACTGTCATTCAACAAACTCTCAAATCAACACACAAGGGCTTCAAAAATTGAACCTGGATTTACTATTGATTTAAATATATCTAAAATTATTAAATATTAAATTTACTTTTGGAGGTCACATAACTGGATCCATCAGTCACAATCAAACATGGAGAAAGCGTGCTAAGCCTCTCTAAGTCAACGGGCTTAAGTGTACTTAACTGTTTATTGGATTTGTTAATATGATTTGCATGATTTAATGTAAATTATCTTACATAATATAATATCTCTATCCATGATAAATATGTTATAAGGTCTAGGCTTTTAACAGCAGGAACACTGTGTTTCATACAGATATAGGTTCAATGTTGCTTATGAATGAATAATAAATAATGGTGATAATAATCCTTATTTTTGTCTCTGCACAAGTTAGCAAACGGCTCATTTAACAGCATGAATAAACCATAAAGCAGACTGGGAAATCATTTTGAGCAATGAGTTAGTCAAAGAACTAGATCTTTTGCTATCACAAAATGATATGGGGCACAATCCAGCTAAACTTATGCACTTTGTCCAGCTAAATCCTACACATATTTAATCTGAAGTAAACTCTATTAACTTTGATGGTACTTATTTTCAAATTAGTCTGTAAAGGACTATAGCCCCTCCTCTCATTGTTTCAATAGAAGAGATATAGACTTATTATTTAATTATCTCATTGAAATCAATAGGGTTTAAAAGTGCTTCACTGGACCATCTGTGTCCATAATTTGCCTCTGATTCATATATACATTAAGTGAGAGCCAGTGTGATGGACTTCACTGGGATTCAGTCATATCTAGATTTGGGCTGGAAGAGACTCCTGCCTGAAACCTTGGAGAGTTGCTACCAGACAAAATTGAGCTCCCTGGATCAATGGTCTGACTTAGTACAAGGCAGCCTCCTCTGTTCCTCTGTTCCAGCCAATTTTGGAACAAAGCAGTAAAACTTACACTGTGGTGATCTCTAGTCTTTAAAAGGGAGAGAGGAGAATCAGGACTTCTGTTTTAGGAAGCAGTACCTTATGTCTGCAATAATAACTTATTCAAGTTTTCGTTTACACATGCACATTCTTAAAGATGACCATTTCATTTGATTCCTAGTGCTGAGATGCAAGACCACCTATAGCTCTCCAGAGTGGAGGAGAGTTTCATGTAGAAGTGTTGCCTGCCAGAAAATCATACATTTTATCCTAATGGTTCGAAATAGGCTACTTAACTACTGAAGAAATTCATTTCCCATGCTCCCGGGGATCGCTAACTTCATTTTCAGAATGAAAGTTTTCAAATAGAAAATATTCAATAGGGTTAATCCAGCTCCAGTGCATTTCAGCTGCCCTGCATATTATCAAAAAGGCTTAGCCACTTTGCTTTGAAACCCTGAATAAGTCTCATCACTTAGACTGCTGCATAGAAAAACTCTCTCACTCTTCCTGCACCTGACAGGTAGATGTTAGGGGGAGAAAGTGGTTTTGTTATCTTCATGCACTGCATGGTTTATTAATGAAAGATCCCATTTTAATACCATGGCACCTTTAAAAAAACATATTAAATAAACACAATAATTTTCTTTTAGCTCTGCCACCAAGTTATGGCTCGTTATGTTTAGCATCTGCTTTATGCACACTGTTTTCTCATTATGAATAAGTCAATAAATCAAACCTACCATAAGGTTGTGGGAGACTAAATTAAGGCCATGGAGAACGGATTCCCTTTGTTAACCCTGTGCTTACCAGAGCAAGTTACGCAAGTCACTCCCAGGGCTGAAAACAACTGTCAACATGCTTAATTTAATAAGCATTGCAAATTGAGTACACATGAGACATGAATTGTGGGTCATGGGTATGACTCGTTAGTACACATACCTATTTCCATAATGGATGGGTTCAGAATGCAAAAACACAGGCATACCAAAATAATAGCTTTGAATGAAAAGAAACAAAGTGATTCCACCATGAGGCTTAAATACTTTGTTTAGGAATGTATACATCACTTACGTTCCAAGGAACTCAGGTGGCTTGCAAAAGTTAAAATATTACAAACAATAGAATGAAAAGAAAAACAAAACAGTACATTAGCATCCAACAAATTATCTAAAAGCAGCAGATAATATATGTTCCAACTAGGTGTGTATACAAATGGTTTGCAGCGAACCGGTCTGCCACAAACCAGCTCAGTATGAGCGGCTCAATTGCAAACTGGCCAGTCTGCGATCGATCCAAACTGAGCCCGGTTTGTGGATGACTGGTTCAGTGGTTCGAGAGGCTATGTTTGTAAAGGAGACCAGGTCAGTTCTGGATCTGCACCACCACTGCACAGGCGAGCTGCTGTGGGGAGCACTGCACATGCACTGGGTCTGGGCCAGGGGGGCCTTTGAGGAGTGGTGGTACCACTATTGTGGCTGTCACTGGACCGGTAAACCCCTTACATCTACTTTTCAAGATCCCTCTCACTGCCCCTCTCCAGCAGCCCTTTAAAAACCTTTTCAAGGATTGCCCTTTACAAGCATAGCCCCTCAAACTGTCAAACCATTTCGAGCTGGTTCAGTCAAACAGACTGGTCCAGCTGGTCGATTCAATTGAACAAGTTTGCGGGCCCACAGTTAGGTCTAAATGTGGTCCACATTTGGATCAAACCACACAAAATTGTCCATGCACACCCCTAGCTCCAACTGCCCATATTTACCAGGAATAGTCCCTATTTCCTGATACCTTTCCCAAATAGGTAACCAAAATATGAAATTCTTACCCCAATTTGAGAATGACCCAGCCGCTCTTCAAATCTGACTGGCCAATATTCTGTGCAGTGTAACTTCAGTGTTAGGAAGCCAGGACTGCTGCACACATAAAGGAATCCCCAGGGCTGTTGCAGGGGAGACTGTTATGAATCTCTTTAAAATAGTGTATACGCACTTGCTTCTTTCTACTTCCATTATTTCCAGTCCATGTGTTTGTGTGAGTCTTTGTCCACCTCTAACAACATCTGTGTTTACACAGTCCAATACAAATCAAACAAAAATAACCGAGGGGGTAGGGAGGATTTTTATTGCAATCCACCATCCTGGAAGAAGCATATTTTAAAATTTAATTTAAGAGAGTGCCTCTTTTGTCATGAACCCTTCCACCGATTAAGATCATCTGGGGAGGTCCGGTTATGGCTACAACTAGCTCACTTGGTGATTACTCAGGACTGGGCCTTCTCTGTGGCTGCCCTGGGGTTCTGGAATGCATTCCCTGTTAAAATCACAGTTTCTCCATCTCTGGCTGTTTTTAAAGTCCCTTAAGATGCACTTGTTTTCTCAGGCTTTTAATTCATTTTAATTGATTTTATAGCAAAATTGTTTTAATCATTTCATCTGGTATTTGTATTGTATTTTAACTTATGTGAACCGCCTAGTGATACACATGTCAGGCAGTATAGAAATATGATAGATAGATAGATAGATAGATAGATAGATAGATAGATAGATAGATAGATAGATAGATAGAAGCATCACCCCTTTAGATATATTTATAGCACAATATAAATCAAACTTGTAATACATGGGAGGGCGTCCAAGGGGATTGTGGCAGGGATACTTTCATTACAATATATCTTCTAGAAACAAGATGGCAACCATTCATATTATTAAGACCACGCTTTACAACTCCTGTACTTGCAGTCTGATTCAGGCTACATTTACAGTAGGTTTACTAACTGTTGTTATTATTGTTTCTATTCTTAGTAAGAGTATATATCACTTTTCAACAAAAAAAAGCATCCTCAAAACAGTTTACATAGGAAAGGGAATATAAATATGGAATAGTTAGAATAAATATATTTAGATGTTGCTTTGCTCTAGAGAGATGCTGCATTACCCCTACCCAGATAATATGCAGAGCATATCCATGACAGGAATTTAAAAAGGCAATGTTATTCCATACTTGCTTTCAGTGAGCAATGTGACCTTCCAACATTCACTAAATCTCAGCTGTCCTGATACACTAGTACTCCATATTCTTTATAGGTTGTCTTCTAGACTCAGTGTATAAAACACGCAAACTCCTTCTGACAACTTTGCTTTCCCCACACATGCCCTCCCATAAACCCCCTTTATGACAGTCTCTGTCAGAAATATTTTGTGTCAAAGTAAAATTCTCTCCATTTATAAAGTATCCTTTAGCATTGGCCTCCGTTTGTCTCAGTTAACCTTGCACCTCTGAGTACCACATTCTGCTCAAGGCTGACTTTTTAGTTTGTCCAGCTGATCCAAATTGAGTTAAACTGGAATGAGCACTGCTGCCTTTCTGCTCCAGTGTGTCCACATTACAAACCTTTTAATATAAAATACAAGTGGGGTTTTCCTCAATTAACTTGTTTCAGAATCAATACTCTGTTCTTTTAAGTTGGTATCATCACCAGCAATTCATGAGATTATTCAACAAAAATGGAAAGGTGAAGTAAGGCATGTTTTGCACACAGAGAATGCAAACAAGTGTATGGAAAAGCCACAAGATTAAAAATATTTTTTTAAAAAACTCAGAGCTTTCCCATCCCCTGGACTCAAACCAAATAGTTTTCAACTAGCCAGTTGACACACTCAGTGGTTAGTGACCCAGTAATCAGATTCTGAGTGCTGCATTAGCAAGCAAGGTGCATATATGTGTAAATCACCCCATAATGGGTAATTCACACCAAAGTGATTTAACTTTCTTTGGCCCAGTGTTTCATTTAGGACACATATGCACAAGCTCTTTTTTCCTTTCCTTGGTCCTCCCCGCAAACCAGTTTCTCATGTTATAATTTTAAAGCTACAATCCTATCTACTCTTTCCAGTGGTGGCCACTAGGGGTGGTGGTGGGGGTAGGGGGTACCTTTAACACTAAATTAGGTGGTGATTAACAAAGTTACTGTTGCACCTGCAAGGTGTGGCAAGCAGCAGCACTGTGGCCGGCATCCCACAGGGCTGTGGGGTATTTCTGAAACTCGTCTAGCCTCTGTGCATGGGCGGAGGCCATTTTCGTGGCCAGCAACACCATGCTAACCATGCAAAGAGCCTCAGCATATGCGCAGAAGCTAGATGAGTTTCAGAGTCATCCTGCAGCCATGTGGGATGCTGGGTGCAACACCACTCCTCACTGTACCTTGCAGGTATGGCGGTAACACTGGTAAGCATTATCTAATTTAGTTTTAAAAGCACCTTCCGCCAGCCCCCAAGCACATCCTCACAAGCCGCCGCTGACTCTTTCCTGTGAGAAAGCCCTGTTGAACACATCAGATCCTATTTTTATGTAAATCCACATAGAATTGCACTGTGCTCATTACTGCCTAGTAAAACTAACATACCTGTAATGTAGCTGTAATTGCCTAGTAAATCGAAATTATTTAGTAAAACTCTGGGTTAGTGTAAATTAAACAACTTAACAACAGCAGTATTAACTGCAGTCTTTTATATCATTCTATTTATTCTGTTGACCATGCATACTACCAACTTTCTGCCAAGTCATTCAAGGCAGTTTACAATTTTTAAATGGTGGCTCACATTTCGTGCAGACTTCCATGGGTGTTTTGCATGCCATAGGTGCTGCTGAGGCTTTCAAGCTAAAGTTGCACTAGCACACACTAGCACAAATGCTAAAATTGCACAGGGGAGTTGCATGATTGCATGGCTATTATTTCCAATGGCTGTGCAATCTGCCTTTTGCTACAGAGCAACTTTTATTTGGAAGCTGCAGCATGCCCCATAGTGTGCAAAAAGCCCATGGAACTCTGCTCAGTAGTTGAGCACTAAAACAACTAAAAATCATGCAAGATAAAACAGAGCTCTCTCAAGCTACTATTGGCCCCTTTAGGAACTGATTACATGATGACCCCCCTGGTTTGAGCTCTCTTCTTTTGCCTTCCCCTCAGGGCACACATAGCCCTGGGAAAGTGGGGGAGATATTGTCGCTACTTGTCCATTCAGTCCATTGTTGGTTCCTTCAGGAGCTTGATAGCAGAGCCTTCTGGCTTGGGTCTCCTCTTCTAATTGTTATTATTAGCTTAAATCTCTTTCTCAAAAAGTTGGAAATGTTATTATCCTTATGGACGCATAACTGAAACATCTAAGGGTGAGAGGGAGGTACCAGAAGACTCAGAGTAATCTGCAGCAGATACATCCATTTCATGAAAATTTGGAGGGGAAAACTTAAGGGGGTGGGGAAAAACAAAACTACAAACTGCCTCTCTCTCTCTCTCTCTCTCTCTCTCTCTCTCTCTCTACATATAATTCTCTAAGGCATACCCATGGTCAATCTCATGCGTGGCAGCTCTTGAGAGAGTTTGCGAGCAGAAGCACCATGGTGATTGGGCAGTGGGGATTCCATATGCAGATAGGGAGAAGGAGCCTGTGATGGTTAAAATCAGTTGGAATGCAACTGTTACTGGTCAGAAGATGTTCTTGATTGTAGAGGAGAGGAATCTATATACATATAATGATAGTGGGCAGGGGACTGCGAAGAGAGGGGTCGTGAGGGAGGAAATAGCCCCTCCACGAGAAGGAGGCTGCTGTTGTATGAATTAGATGAGGAAACAAGGTGAACAAGATCTGTTAACTCAGGAAGGGAAAGAGAGAGAGAGAGAGAGAGAGAGAGAGAGAGAGAGAGAGAGAGAGAGAGAGAGAGGAAAGAAAAAAAGAAGGGAGGGAAAGAAAGACAGAGGAGAAGAGTGAGTAGAGGAGAGAGAAAGAGAGAAAAAGAAGGGAGGACAAGGGACAGGGCCGAGCCTCTCAGTGGCCTGAGAATGAGTGGCCATGGTGGTGCCTATTGGCAGCAAGGAAGGGCCCACTGCTGCTGTTTGGGGCTATTGAGGCCATTGGCAGAGGGAGGAAGGCAGGCAAGGGAAAGGCCCAGGCCTGTCAGCAGTCTGAGGGGAATGAATGGCCATGGCGGTGGCGGGAGCAAGGAAGGGCCTGGTTAACTGCTGCGGCTGCTGCTCCTGTGGGGAGGAGCAGGAGGGGCTCGGGTGAGGGTGGAGAGGTCTCTGGGGATAGGAGGCTGCATCTTGGCCAATAGGTGCCAGCAACGCTGAAGCTGCAACCAAGAGGGGTGAGGGGGATGGAGTAAAGTGATGGAGGAGTGACCAAGAGGGGTGAGGGGGATGGAAGCAACTGGATAGAGGAGGAGGAGCAGGAGTGCGGCTCAGGTGAGAGTGGAGAGATCTCTGATTTAAGTGGGGCTGTGACAGGGGGTGAGGGGAGCAATCAAGTACTAGCGTGCAGATGCTCTGTGTGGGTTAAGCTAGTATAACTTAATGCAGCAAAATGTCTGTGGACTCAGTGGGCACTTACTGGACAACCAGATGTGCAGAGCTAATGGAACTCAGAGGCAAGCAGGAGGTGGGGGCTTGAACAAAAAGAGTGGGAAGTTTCTCATTCCCTCAAGACAGTCATACAACAACATGAATAGGAGCTGGGAATAAGCACCAGTGCCATCCCCACAAAATACTCAGAACATAGGGGGGAAATAAAATTTACATATGAAATAGTATCCAAGTTACAGCAGGGACTCCTGTCTTTGTTGTTAACTTTTCCTGATACAAATGAAAAAATAAATATAACCAAAAAAAAAAAATCAAAGTTCTTACATTAGATCAACTGTTCGATGTATGAACACTATGAAATAACAGTATAGTATTTCTTTAAAAAAATATATCCCACCCCATATCTCAGGACAGTTTACAATTTAAACAAACAGCAACTAAAACCTAAAAAAATCATATAAAACAGATTAAAACTACCATAAATAAAACTTTAAAACACCATAAACTAAAAGCCTGATGAAACAGGTGTGTTTTCAAAAGTCCTTTAAAAACAACCAGAGCTGGGAAGATTCTGATTTCATTTGGGAGTATGTTCCAGAGCCTCAGGGCAACTCTAGAGAAGGCTTGGTTTGGGTCACCACCAAGTGAGCTGGTGGCAACCATAACTGGACTTCCCCCGAAGATCTTATTAGGTGGCAGATTATCTTAATGGTATATCAATGAACATCAGTATCAGGCACCTCTAATGTATGACATGGAGCTTTCAAGCCGAAGGAACAAGCATAACATTTAAAAGGCCCTGACAATTATTGTGGGACAGGCATACACTTTTGGTTCTTCTTTTAATTCCACAGTCCTAAGTTCCCCCTTCACCATTTTACAGCATACCACTTTCCCATAGATATGTTGCCCTTGTGAAGTTAAATAAGGAGGAAAGATGTAGGAACCTTGGGTTAGTGGCAAAGCACTGCTGTTTAGACCTTATGCCTCAAGCATGAGAAAACGTGAGTTTCTGTAGCCATGTCACCCATGGTAATTGTGTTACCCTGGTCTTAAATATTTCAGAAATATCTTTGATCTCTTTGTAGTGACATTTCTGATATGATCTCCAACAGCATACCAACACCATTGACACACCATTTCATGATTGTCAAACACCTTCTTTCTATTTTTAGGGTCACAGGTTGGATTTCTGACATCTAAAGGATCTCAGTTGGCAGGGCTGGAAAAGACTGCTTTATTAGAGCTTGGAGAGTTGCTGTCAGGCAGAGTACATAGTAGGCCTGTGCACCTTATAAGAAACACTGGATCTGAGCCAACCCAAACTGACAGAAAAATTATCGGGAGGGTCGACATGCTCCCACCAAAACTGCCAGCTGGTTGAACCCCACCACCCACTGAGATAATCAGAAGTGGTCCGTCTGCAGTTGCCACCAGCTTGTCTGGTGGCTACTCAGGAACAGGCCTTCTCCGTTGCTGCCCTGAGTCTTTGGAAGACACTTCCTGCTGAAATAAGAGCCTCCCCATCTCTGACACCTAAGCCTTTCTGGAAGGGCAGCATAAAAATTGAATGAATGAATGAATGAATAAATAAATAAATAAATAAAAGTCTTTAAAGATGCATCTGTTCACCCAGGCTTTTAATTAATACTAGTGATTTTAAGCCTGTTAAATTAACGGGCGCTAGTAGACTGGTTTCACATGCTCCTTTGCTGGCGTGCGAGGCTCCCTCTTCATTACCCTCCACCACGGCAGCCGCCTGCACACCACCTCCAGCAAGGGCAGCAGGAGGGAGGAGGAGACAACCCTTCACACCCCGTAGGAGCGGCAGAGGCGGCGGGGGGCATCGAGGGCCAGCCTAAGAGAGGCCGCCAGCCATGGGATCCTTCCTGAGGGAGGGAAGGAAGCTGCGCCGCCGCCGCCTGTAGCCACAGAGAGCCGCGGGTAAGGAGGAGAATGTGCTCTGTGTCCGGGGCGACGGCGAGAGCGGCTCGCGTAGCCCTCCAGTGCGGCTGAGGGGTGGGCGGGCAGATGTCCAGGGTTACCAGGGCGACCCTCAGGTTGTCTTCGCACCCCACCCACCCCCACTCCTGCTTTGCGCAGCAGCAGCGGCGTAATGCCTGCCTGGCCCCAAGGAAGGAGGGTGGCTCTCCTCAGGCACTGCTTTGGTCAGGGCGGGGAGGGAGGAGGGGGAGCATGGAGAAGCGGGGGCAGAGGCGCGTCCCCCACCCCCTGCAAGCAGGCTGTGTGTGGTGTGGTGGGGACAAAGCAACGCCAAGGGACAGAGTGGCTGCCACGACTCGTCCGGCTGTTGACTCTCTGGCGCCCTTTTTGGACTCGGGAAAGGGAGCGGAGGATGGGGGGAGGCGGGGGGAGTCTGCTGCTTCATTGCCGCTTCCAGTGCTCCCAACATGGCTGCCGTGTCTCTGCGGCCATATCTTTCTTGGACATTCTGGGCATGCGCTCTGCGCATGCCCAGAATGGCTGAGAAAGACACGGGCAGGGAGACACGGGATTACACCGTGGCTCTTTATTATAGCGGATTGTTTTAATGGTTTTAATGCTGTTTAAACATATTGTTTAAACATTTTGTTTAAACATTTTAAAATTGTTGTAAGGTTTTAAACTTTTTGTTTTTGTTTTAACAGAAATGCTATACAAACTAGAATTGTAATAAAACTTCACACAATTCAGTCTACCATCTTTTGTTGTTGCTGTTTGTTTATAGCAGACTAGCAGCACTTTCAATGGTGGACAAAGCCTACATCTGTAGCTGAGATACAATATAAGCATTTTCCATATGTTCACCTGCTCACAAATTTAATGAGCAGGTAAGCATATGGAAATTGTATCTTTTGTCTCACAATGTGTGTGTGTGTGTGTGTATGCTCACGCACACATGCACCTGAGTGTGTATGCTTCTACTTTAGATTTGGTACATCTCGGAAAGAGACAAAGGGATTAGCAGCTGGAATTATTAGCAATGTTAACTATATTAATGGTTTTAATTAGATTGTTTTTTTCCTTTCTCTTTACCAGTGTATGTATGAGAAAGAAAGGTTTTGCAGGGGGAGCGTGGTCAGAGTTTTGTAACTATCACTCCAGGACTGATAGTAACTATCACTCCAGCGCTGCCAAAGAGTTAGTAAATTCAGCCCTCTTTCATATGAAGGAATGTGAAAGTGTTGAAGCATGTAAAGCACTAATTGGTATTTAAAAGTTCTACTTCAGTTTTAATGGAAAGTGAATATAAGACAGAGTTCAGCATATAGACAATTTTCAAAGCTGAGCAAATATTTGCAGGCAGCTGAGTTTGTTATGAGCTTACCTGTATCTGCCTGGTTATACATTCAAGATAGACATGCTACTGATGCTGTTTGGATCTCATTATAGATACTGAAGCCATCTACAAACTTAAGTTCCATTTATTCACTACTCAGGATCATATGGGAATGCCTTCCCCAAGGGCCACTTCCCATGTTAAGATGCAGTGTCACTGGAGTGGCACTCCTGTATTAGAATGATAGCGCCGGAAAAATCCATATAGATGCCTACTTTACTTGTGAAGATGACACGGTGTGCAAAGCCATCCCTAGATACTTGGCATTTGTGTCCATCTCAAAAGTAGCTCACCGATAAGTCCTCCTCTTACTGGGCAGCTAGAAGTGCCAGGAAGCGAAACAAGCATAGGTCTGGAGAAATGAGTACATTGTTCCCATGAAAAGAAATATACATGTATATTGCATAGTCCATGCTGCTTCTTCAGTCACCCATTTCTGTGGTATAAACAGCAGAAGATAGGGAACAGACTAAAGTCTCTGTAAAAAGCACCATGCAGATGTTCCTGTAAAGACAGGAATAATAAGTATGGACCCACAACACAATATTGCATTATATTTCTGGTGTGCATGTGTTACCTGAGCCTGTGACCAAGCATGGAGAAAAAACAATAAGGATTCTTTTTTATTTTATTTTATTTCTTCCTTTCCTCAATATTCTGTAAGTTTTTCCTATTCAAATCTCCTGCACATAAAATAAACTCCAATCACACTTAATTTCTTTTCGTGTTATACATTGTAGCCTTTTGTTACTTATAATGATCAGACAGTTCTTCAAGTTATTTTATTCCTCTAGGACCATTGAATGAAAGAGCTTCTGATTGTTATTTTAAATTCAGTCAAGTTAGTAGACATTTTAAAGTAAAAATAATGAAGTTTAAATATCTTTGAAAAATACATGACAATTTTATCTCGTAATGAAACAGCAGAATAGCTTGAGATATTTTAATAAAATTATCCAAACGTTCCAAGTATCACTGTGCAGAATTTTTGCATTAACAGGCATTTTTTTTAACATTTAGAGTTTTATGGATGCACTTCATAAATTGTTTTGTAAATACATATTGAGGCTGTTCACACAAGTTAAAACTGGGTAGGACCAGTGTGTGTGTGCTCCCAATTTTCAGTCATGTGGGAGCAAACAACCATGTAGGAGGAAGGAAAAGTGATTGTGCGGGAGACAAAAGCTGGATAGGAGAGCTTTTTCTGCTACCTTGGCCAACTACTGGGTATGAAAGCTGAGTAGGACAGTGCTGTCCTACCCAGCTCCTGTCTCCCACACAATCACTTCTCCTTCTTTCTACCTAGTTGTTTGCTCCCACACAACCCAAAACCAGGTTTGTAAGCATACACAGCTCACAAACCTGGGTAGGATACTTGCCCTACCGAGTTTTCACTTGTGTGAACAGCCTCATTGTATCAAAGGCTTTATATTTTGAGGTTACAAACATCTATGGGAGTGTAACTCACTCAGACCTACTCTGGCTACACAAATCCCACTATTATCGGGATCTTCCTACTTGAGCACTGGCTCAGAAGATGAGGTACATCTCTCTCTCTCTCTCTCTCTCTCCTCTGGAGAATGCAGAGCTGCAAAAGAGTGTCTCAGGCTGCATGCAATCAAAACCTTTTATATATATTTACTATAGTACCAAAATGCAAACCTTCCCACTAGGGGGCCTTGAGAGAGAGAGGGGGAGAGGGAGAGAGGGACGGCGGGCGGGAGGGAGGAAATGTGTGACTTTACCTATCTAAAACAGATTTAATTCACTTGTTTTGGTTATCCGCTGGGCTTCTTCACTGTGTGTAGTTTGGATTGGATTAGATAAAGCACTTCTGTAAACTTTGCCTCTGACCCACTAAGCTCCACCCCCTGCTAGGCTGACATCACAAGATTGCCTGGGCCTCTGCGGGTCCACCTATCCACCCCTGTTGCATTTGATAACAGTTGTTAAAACTCCTGCTGGATTAGGTCATTAAGTTCCTACCATTTATAGAATAACGAAAGAAAGTCAAAGCAACAAAGATTCTTTTGACCCTTAAAAGACTAACTGACATTTTGTGGCCTAAACTTTTGAAGACGAGATCAAACTTCATCAAATGCATGGTGTCATCCTCAGCTGGCAGAATCTGAGGTGCAAGCAGGTACCAAAAGGGCATGAAATGAAAGAGGTACAGTAGGTCTGTGACATTTCTGTGCAAAGCACAACCATCTATAACAGTGATCAAGGTTTTGGGGTTGTTTTTTTTAAGCTTTGAGCAGAAATGTTACAAGCCTACAGTTGCATTTCATTATATATGCCAATTGAGGATGAGACTTCATGCATCTGACAAAGTAGGCAATAATCCATGAAATAATCTATGAGCCTCAGTCAATCTGTTTGTCTTTAAGGTATAAAAGACTGTTTTACTGCAATGGAGTAACTCAGCCACTTCTCTGCAGCTGAGCACTCCTCATGTGCTCAACAAATAGTAACATAGTTGCAAACTCCCTCATCACAATTGTTCAAGGAGATAATTTGCAACATAGCAGCCAACTCCAGACTAGGGGTGTGCATGGAAACAGCTGGCCTGGTTCGGTCTGAGTCCGGACCGGACTCAAACTGGACCAGGCCAGTTCTGTCCTCAACCCCCTCCCCCGGTCTGGTTCAGTCTGGGGTGGGGGTGGGGTATGGACCTTTTTTTTTTTTTTTAATTAACTTACCCCCTTTGGGGGAGTTGTTGGAGGCAGTGGGGGGGGAGGTCCACGGAGGTTCCCCTTCCCCCCGCCAGCCTCCCTTGCAGCCCAAACTGGCCCATTCGACCAGCTCTTCGGCCTATTAGGGCCTTCCCCCTCCAGCACGGCAGCCATTTTGGAAGCCGCCATGCCTGCAATTGGCCTCTGCACTGTCCAGGTCCACAAGAGGACAGCTGGTCTTGTGGTAGCAAGCATGACTTGTCCCCATAGCTAAGCAGGGTCTGCCCTGGTTGCATATGAATGGGAGACTTGATTTATGAGCACTGCAAGATATTCTCCTCAGGGTATGAAGCCACTCTGGGAAGAGCAGAAGGTTTCAAGTTCCCTCCCTGGCTTCTCCAAGATAGGGCTGAGAGAGATTCCTGCCTGCAACCTTGGAGAAGCCACTGCCAGTCTTTGAAGACAATACTGAGCTAGATAGACCAATGGTCTGACTCAGTATATGGCAGCTGCCTATGTTCCTATGTTCCTAACCCCCCACCCCAATGGTCCGCAAACCCCTGAACAGTCAGGGGGTGTTCAGTCCGGTGTCAGACCAAACAGGGAATGGTTCGGTTTGACCCCAAACTGTCGAACCAAAATGGTTGGATGCTGAACACGTTCAACATCAAACCTGTTTGCACATCCCTATTCCAGACTAAGACCATATTATGTAGCATCAGTACATTCATACCGGGCAATTTTGACAACCTCCCTTTCTCTTGGAAGCACTCTGTGCAACATGAAAAAATGTCCCTGAAGACAGCATGATCTTCAGGGACATATTTTTATGTACTAGCAGACTGTACTGTGGGAAAAGGAAGATCATCAAAATTATCCTCTCCTGTGCTATCACCACTGCTGAGTCAGTCAAAGAAATTGGGAGCACTGCTGCTTCTCACGTAGCACCAGCGCTTCTTTTGTCTGGATGTCAGCCAACATTAGTCACCGCATCATATGTCACTATGCTTGTTTTATTTATTTTTTATTTATTATATTTATCATCATTGTTATACTGCCTGATATGTACATCTCTAGGTGGTATTGTTTTAAAGAGAAGAAATGCTTACTACATTCCTTCATCAGCACCACCAAGAGAATACATTGTAGAAAAGCAATTTTATCAGTGTGCTTTTGGGATCACAGGATATGCAAACACCCTGTGTATGCCTTCCTCTTGGTTTCAATTCTATTTGTGGCTATTGTTGTTAATTCTAGGTATGGCTGATGGCCCATCTCTTGCAGTATGGCCTGCAAACCTTTTTGCAGTAACCAGTCAAACTCCAAGATCATATCCTTTCTGTGGAGCAACTGTTTTACTTCAACTGCTGGCTGGGTAATTCAACAATTTGCTCTTTGGAAAAGCTTATATAAAAGCACCTTTCTCCACTGCACAAATGCTCATGACCTCTACAAACCATTTCCCAGAACTCAAAACCCGCTATAACAGGGCTGCTCAATTCTGGCCCTCCTTCAGATGTTGGCCTAAAATTCCCATAATCCCTGGCTATTGGCCACTGTGCCTGAGGATTATGGGAGCTGTTATTCAAAAACAGCTGGTGGGACAAAGTCTGGGAGAGAGAGAGAGAGAGAGAGAGAGACAGAGAGAGACACAGAGAGAGAGACAGAGAGCGCACCAAGACATTCCAGTAGTCCTCAGGATCTGTACTGGGTATCCAAACACACAAAATGTCCTGTAAAAGCATTAAGGAGTGTTATTGCAAAAATTTTCTTGAGTGAAAAATTTAACTGAGTTAACTGATACACCTTAATCCCCTTCCTGTGTTAATTTCCGTTACAAATATTTAAACCAGTGGCAAGATTTTTTTAGTTTTACCACACAACTCAGATCTAAATGATAGTATCACACAAATAAAATGATATAACTTATTCCAGTGATGTGGTGTGGCTTTGCCTCTAGTTTACTGAACAAAGTAACAAATGGTGGTGCAGCTAAAGACTGGGCAACACCTAGACTAAGTTAGTCACTAAGTGCCATTGAAATTAATGGGACTTTAGTCATGACTGCCTTTTCTCATTGATTTCAGTGCTGCTGCTTAGCAATGACTAACTAGTTTGTATATCATCCACCTTTCTTTTCTTTTCTTGCTCTGGCTCACAGAGGTCTCTCCCAGCCCTGCCTGGAAATGCCAGAGATTGAACCTGGGACCTTCTGTACCACTGAGGTACAGCCCCATTCCCTGATCTGAAACCTTCTCAAGGGCACTGCCACCATTTCCCCCATGGTGCTCTGTTCTGAAGCATGAAAGGATCACGGTGTGGGGAAAAGCCTCCCTCCTCCACACACAGTACAGCTGCTACGTTTTCCACTGCTAATAAGACCATTACATAAAGGAGGTCTAACATGGAGGCTAGTGGGGAGAGATGGATCATTTTCTGAGGTGTCTTGGATTGGTTTAGCAAATGCTCTGAGTTCTTGATGCGGGGGTGGGAGAAGAACTTGGATCATATTAGTTTGACACAAGCTCTGAAGAATTTACCCATCTCTTACACTCACTCATACACACACACACCCCTTTTAACATTTTCAGGTCCTTCCTGTGACCTAACCCCAAGGCAGCCATGCAGGCAAGCTACACAAAAGAAAAATGATGTTAAATCTCTAAGATTAATTCTGCCGTGAAGCAAAAATATCTTATTCTCTATGATAGAGATTCTGATTTTGTATTTGCAATAGTGGGGGAAATTAGAATCTATTCAAACCAAGAACCAAACTGCCAGGGCGGTGTTGTCAACTGAACACACATATAACTTGATTTCTTAAAAGTAACAGCCTTTCATATCCAGTGCAAGATATTAACAGATGTATATCAGGGCTCTGGTGAGACTGTCTCTTTGAATATTTCCAGTATTTATCTATTGTTGACATTTTATACACATTTTTCTTGCAAAATCCATTAGCCTGCTGTGTTATCAGGGAAAAATATTCTGTCTGTATTTTAAAAATCACAATATTAAGATAGATATCATTGTAGTGAAGGAATAAAAAATGAAAAATGTGACAGTGAAGGAGATTGCCTGCTTAGAACTGGGTCCTCATTGAGATTTTCCATAGTGGGTGCATAAATGTCTAACTAGTTTCTTTAATGAAAAATATATTCCAACTTGCATGGAGGTTTTCCAAAGTAAGGAATTTCCTAGGGTATCGTCAAAGATTATCTTGTTCATCTTCCTTCTTTTTCCTTGGCAATTAGAAAACAGACAATGATTCTCCCAGTTTTGCAGCAGTCAGTTTTTAAGGAAAGGTTAAATTATTTCATACCATCTTAAAAACTAATTCTAGTCCAATCACAATTCCCTCTCTTTTTGTTAACAGTCTGAAATGCAATATGAAACCCATACTAGGGAGTAAGGCCCTATTTCTGAATGAACATTCATGGAATTCTGCTGTCAGAGAAGCCATTTGTGAGAATGCCCCTCCCAAGGCCTTGTGCTGTAGGGAGGGAGATTTATCCCAGCCCCATCCCTATCACAGGCCCTAGAAAATGCCGTATTGGCCAGGGGCCTTGATGGGGGTGAGGCTAGCATGGCTGCTCCAGCAGCTCCCCGCCCCAAACATTCAGTCCAGAGTTTGCTTTCATCCAGAGAGGGGCTCGCTCATGCAGCTACTCCAGTTACCAGGAGTGCCGGGAAGCCTGTGGTGTGATAGCACACCTGCCTGTGGGCTTGGCAGCAGCGTGGAGGAGGCGGTGACTCAGCAGTGGTGGCATCAGAGCTCTGAGTGATGCGAATGGGGCTTGTTCCTGGGTCTGCTTAACCAATCAGTCAGACACAAGGATTGGGAATTATTAATCGAAGCTTTATTGCTCTGCAGTCAGCAATAGGTAAGCAATAGGCTAATGCTCTCAAACCGATTACAGTTTGGTTACAGGTGCATCTGACACCATATGGTGTGGAGCCGGCTAGGTGCGGTTCCACTGAGGGCTGCTGTTCGCCCCGGGCAGCATCAGATTGGGGATGGGTAGCATGGCTGCAGCAGCCAGGAGCGTTGAGGGTGGTGAGCAGTGGTCTGCTGCCTGGAAGGAGGAAGTGGGGGGGGGGGAGAGAGGAGAAAGGAAGCCCAGCCCCAGCATGCTTCTTCTCTTTCCACCACACTCGGAAAGAGCATGCGCCCCCCAGCTACAGGGCACCAGCGCCTGGCAAGGAAAGGGCTGTGTCGGCTGAGCACACCCCAAGTCTTGTGGGCCCCCTGATCCTCCGGGCCAGGGGACATTTGTCCCCCCTTGTCCAATAGCCCCTACGCCCATGCCACAGAACCTCCCGGCATTTTCCCCACCCTCCCAGCCCCCTCCATACCAGTGCTGGGTCAGGCATTTAAAAAATCTTCACACACACCATATCCGTTTTGTAATGGATGTTCTTGCCTTTGTGATGGAGTTCTTGCTTTTAAGCTAAGCATCACTAAGGGTTTCTTCCCTTTTAATAAATTTTGCTTTATAGGAGCGCAATATGCAAACACGGGGGGACATTATGTCCACTGTCCCTGTAATTCCGTCTGGACCCAACATAAACTGCATGGCTGGATGGATGGCATTGATGAGGGGTGGGAAGCAGGTCAGCAACCTACAGAGGCCAGACACTTTGAGATTGTCTGAATGGGGGTAGGGAGTGCGAAGAGGTGGATATTAAGCTGCATCCATCATCAGTGCTGCCAGTGCTTAGCACCGTTCTTAATTAAGCAGGCAACATTTCCTGCCACGTATCATTTCGATACTGGGAGGGATACCATGTCTGTCTCAGATTGGGAGGCTGCCAGACTGATGGCCTATACTCCCTGCCCCGGAGGCATGGCATGGAGTGCTGGCACTCTTTTGGATGGGCTGCCTTCACCTGCTTCTGCTGTTGTGGATAGAAAAAATTCTTGTATAGCAGGGTGTTTTTCAGGGTCAACCTACTCCCATTGTTGTGGCAGTTAGCGAGCTCTCGGGAGCAACAGCTTTTAAATGTGATGCCTTACACCCAGTTTGGGGTGTGGTGGTAAGCTGTGCTACCGCCACCCTCTTGGGCGGCTTCTTCAGGCTGGCATTGGCCAGCCTCGGATGCATATCAGCTAATGGCAGCATTGTGCAAGGTGCTTATTAACAGGATGAACCTGCTCTCTGCCTTAGCTTGCCCTTGGCCCTTCAAGGGGCTCTGATGCTGCTGCTATTCAAAGCGTATGGGGCAGCTGGGTCCGGGCATTTTCTGTGATATGTACGTTGAGCTGGGTGGTGCGCTCCCTGGCTTGGTGCTGGGCGTTAAAATCCTTCTGTTCCTTTGGCAGGCACTGGCAGAGCAGCGGCTCCTGTGCAGGTTCCAATCTGTGACCACGACATGGTCTTTGGGGCCTGCAATCTGGCCAGCTCCTCACAGATGTGCACCCAACTTGGTTTGGGGAAGCATGCTGGCATGTGCTGGGCAGCTGCCTGGATGTGTAATCCTTCAGTTCCTTTGGCAGGTGCTGGCGGAGCAGCGGTTCCTGTGTGTGTCCTGTTATGCTGCCATTCCATGGCCAATGGGGTGGCAATCAAGCCAGCACCTCGCTGACTGTGTACCCAACTCGGTTTGGGAAAATGTGCCAGCATTGCTGGTTGGGTAGCCAGAGTATGGCATGGAGTACATTGCTTCCAGCATTGGTGGTATAGTGAGCAACTAGTGTCCCTCCCAAGAACGTGGTGGTGTGCCTGTGGGGGTGTTGGCTGGGTAAGTGGACTGGTCTATCCTCAGTACGAGAAGCCATGGCCAATCTGGCTTCATTTCATTGCTCCAGAGGGGCGTGAGTTTTAGGGAATTGCCCGGTGGCGTCGATTTGTTGATCTCTTGGAGGGGGTGAGGGAGGAAGGCCAAGCTAGGCTGACCTCCCTCTGTGGCAGGGACCGTGCAGGCTGGGTGGTAAGGGGAAAAGGATGTGACATCAGTGAGCACCTTTGGACAGTTAAATGAGTAAATTGGGCAATCGATCCCTTGTGGTTTGGGTGCAGCCCAGGGATGATGATTTGCCATGAAGTCCTTCTTCAGGACTTCACAAATCCTAGGGCTGAGAGATTCAGGGTGTCTGAAGTGTCCAGACCCCTGCTGGGGTTGACTATGAAGGGAAAGGAGTGGATTTTTACCTGCTTACTTCCGGAGTCAGGGTGTGTCACCCATGCAAGGCACGGGGAAGGACTGTGAAGTCTGAAACTGGTCTTTTCAAGCCTGCACTGTCTGGGGGTTAGAGTGCTTACCCTCCTACAGTCCGCTAACTCAAATTAATTTGATTAATTAAGTTGTGGCCCTTTATACCCACTATTTGGTTGTCAGTGTCTTCTTGGGGCTGCGGTCTGGGGACAAGAAAGCAACCTATTATATATGGTTATTATAAAGTATAAAAAGTAACTTACAACAAATTGTCTTAAAATATACGTGTGTGTGGGGGGGGTACCCTTTAATAGCCTTGATCCCATGACCTGTTCTGCTTGCAAATAAGTCTTTTTGTTGAGCCACAATCCACACAAAAGTGCTTATGTCATAAATCAACCCAGGACATCATTCTGTGCCACCCAGATGCAGTACAGCTATGGCATGCAAAGTTGTCATATCACATATATTACAGGATGGCTGGGGACTGCAACATAACAGCATCTATATAAATGGAACCATATGTGCCAAATAATTGGTAGAAATCTCTTATGTTGGGAATGTAAATGACAAGAAGAATTAAAGTCTTGCAATTTTTATGAAGCAGAGGATGTCACAAAACTGTCTTTCTCAGACTTCAGTATTCATATGATGAGGTTTCATTCTATTAATTTTTATTTGAAAATCTCCATCATGGTTGTGATGGAGAAGCAATATTTAAAGAAAGGTCACTTAACCTGAAATCTATCCATCCATGTCCATAATAGGTGATGCAACTGAGAGAGAGTGAGTCTGTTCTCAGGACCAGAAATCAGAGGGTAGGTGGCAGTAAAGGCAGCTATTGCTGATCATGAGTATCCACAGGATGCCCACTTACCCAGCCTGTTCAAACCAGGAAGCCCAACTTCTGTACCTTGATTTTTACTGAGGTAGGATGAAAACAGCAGCTACCCTACCATGGAATTTGTTCATGTGTTGAAATCACTACATTAAGCTTTCCCCAGCAGCCAGTGGCCATGTTTGTCAGAGTGTTCTGTGGCTAGAAAGGCCAGTCAGCAGACAGCTGCCATTGTACTGAAGACTGCCTCTCAACTGGGAGTACAATCCACCACTGTGGGATACCTTGGAGGACCCAGCTCCCTTTTCTCATAATGGAAGCTACAGCTGCACTGATCGTCTTGGTGATGAGTTCACAAACCCAAATCAGTCTACAAGACGTCTTGCAAGATATCAGTTTACATTTTATCTTAAAATCTGATTCTAGTCCAATTACAATTACATCTCATTTTGTTAACAGAAGTCTGAAGTGCAATGTGAAATACACCTATTTAGGAGTAAGGCCCACTGAACACATTTGGATCCCTTTGAACTAAAAGGAGATTTTGACTCTCCATGTGGCTGGGTGTAGCTGGCTGGGCAGACCGGGGAAACACCAGGACTGGGGACAGATCTTTTCTCTCATTAAAATTTCCCGGGTTTGGACCGGCATTGTGCCATATGCAGATCTGTCATTGTGAGGAATTGTGGGAGAGGGTAACCCCAATTTCAAGCAACCCCAGGAGAGTGGGGTTGCTGTTACGGGCAAAACCAAAGATGAAGCTGTTCAAATGGGTGGATGGGCTGGCAGAGGGCATGCTTTGACATATTCATTGTGGCAGTCACTAAGATGGGAGAATTGTTGCCGTGGTACCCATGCCTTCATCTTGCTTGTATAAAGAAACCTGGCTGCGTGGCATCTGCATAGCCTGACACACTCGTGAAAGAGTGGTCCTGGGGAGAAGGGATGTCATCACATTAGCGATTCTGCCTGGCACCCCTGTCCCACATACGATTCTTCTCATGACTTGTGAAGGGGTATCATATGGCCTTACATTCCCATGAATGAGTAGTCTCCTTAGGAGCAGCATCCATCCTTGTCACATATGAGGAATCACTCTTTTCACTGGAGTAATGTTGATCCTGCTGCCCGCAGCCTTGAGACTGCACATATTCCCTCAAGCGGAAGGGGCTGCCTCCCCTTCCCCAACATCACTGTGCAAAATATAGACCTTAGCCATTCAAGAATTCCTGCTTGGGGTTGCTTTTTAAACCTGACCCTGGGCATCACCGCCCTGTCATATTTTGCCATCTCAGTGCTCTAACTGTGTTGTCGTGCTTATGCTACCACCTTGAGTGCATCTTTGCCACTTCATTTTTGTAGACCAAACCACATAGAGCCTGTCTTGCCATCCTGTCCCTTCTCTCCTGATTGCCAAGGGGGAGGGGGGCAAGGGACAGAATGGGGCATGCCCCTGTGTGACGTTGCCATTTGACAGGTTGACGAGCTTGGGATGGGACATTGTGGTGTCCCTGTTGCTGGGCAACTGGTTTGTTGGATCAGACATGGTGTGTGGCAAGCACTCAGAGAGGCAGCTAGCGAGAAGCACTGCAGTCATGGAGCAGGCATGATCCTGGGTGGGTCTGCACCACGGTCTCTATGATTACAGTTCCAAAAAGTGAACAAAACCACAGTTATGGTGCCATCCATGTCTGGACATAACACTCTACAAAAACCCCACAGATTGCGGCAGTGGATCTCATTAGAAACCAAAGGTCCAAACTGGAGTTTGGTGAGGCAAACCTCAGGTCGCTCTTACTACAGAACTGCTGCTTTAGTTTGCATTTGGACATAACAGAGTTCTAACCTCTACCCTGTTTAACTGTGGTTTCATGTTATGTGTGAATGCAGCTATATCCTTTCTCTCTAAACTCTACTGCCATGACTTGTTGCCTCAATGGAGGCTCATAAGGGGCTGCTCTCTGAAGGGCTCTGCTCCAGCTCTTATGCTAGGTCAGGGTTCATATTAACCACCTCCACTTTGTGCAATGCATTGATATACCATAAGCAGCCTGGAGATATCTGTAAAGTTCTGCAATTCTGGGCAGGATAGATAATTTCAAGGCAGCTGCTTGGTGCCTTTTGACTGCATTAGTGATCTGTCTGGAGTTAGCAGCCTTCAGCAGCTTTGAAAAATTATCTGGAGATTTCAGGTTTCAATGCCAGGAGCAGGAACACCTCATTGCCTTCTAGGAAATGATTTGTTTTCAGAGAAACGCATTTAGCACCAGACTGTGCTGCTTACCGATGCCTCTCCTCCATCATGCTGATAATACCATTGGCCCCAATATGTTTAAGATAGGGAAGCACCAAGTCATCTTGAGGTTATTAAAGGAATAGCAGGCAAAAATGTGGGGCTGCTCAAATGCTATTGGAAACTTTAACACAATAAGCCATTTTATTTATTTATTTATTTATTTGAAACATTTGATATACTGCCCACTCTGAAGACTCTGGGCGGTGTACAAAAACATGCAAAACAAGACAGCATTAAAATTACATTCTAAATAAAACTAAAGTAACTAACAAAAAAGAAAGGGGGCGGGAAGCAAATAGATAAAGTACAGGGTAAAAGCCTGGCGAAAAAGCAAAGTCTTCAATGGAGATTTAAAAATCAACAAGGAAGGAACTAAACAGATCTGCAGGGAAAGGGAATTCCAGAGAAGAGGGGCAGCAACCGGGAAGGCCCTTTCACGGGTCCTAGCACCCTGAACCACTCGGAAATCGGGGACAGACAAAAGGGCCATCTCAGCATATCTGACCACATGGGATGTAACTGGATGGGACAGGCAGGTCTGTAGGTAGACAGGTGCCAAACCCCGCAAGGCTTTGAAGGTCAAAACCAGGACCTTAAATTGAACTTGGTAGTGAATAGGCAATATTATGCAAGTGAGGACACAGAATTCACGTTGGTTCGGACAATTGTGAGGATAGGAGAAGGCTTCTACTTTCATTTTGGAAGCTTCCTTCATTTAAACAACTCCCATGTGCTGCTCATGTGTGGGTTAAAACCAAGGTCGGCGTCACCAGCAGTGAACGTGCTAAGCAGCAGCTGGGTCTGAGGGCTCCCTCCTACCCAGCAGCTTTTGGGGCACCAGCAGCCTCACCATTCATAAACATGGGAGCAGCTGTTCTTCAAGCAGTGACAGACCATTCAGCCAAGAGCCATTCCTAGGTGTCTCCCCTCCTCTTTCAGCTATATAAAAAGCAGAGGCTGGCAAAGGAGGCTGAAGTCATGAACTGGACCAGTGGAGTATTGGTCTAGAGCATCTCTGTGGAGACCAGTGCTGTACTCACTGGCTCAAACCATTTACTCTTCCTCTCTTTTTGCTGACCAAAGCTCAGGGTAGAAGTGGGGGACACAGATGGAAGAGAATGAGGGTTGCTCTGACTGTTCACATATTGCTGGGTGAATTAAGTGGAAAAGAGGATTTTATGGGCTGGGTTCTGTGTGTGTGTGTGTGTGTGTGTGTGTGTGCACATGAACTTAAGTAAGATGGGCTAGGTTTTGGGTGAAAGGAGAGAGAGTGAGTGAGTGACTGTGTGTGAGATTGGCAGTGGAGGTGGGAAAGTTTGGCTGCAGCTCACAGGAGGCTGGGTCACAACTAGGAAAAAGTCATATTGCATAAAAATCAATGGGTCAATCAATACCTTTAAACTACCAGTAATATACAGTACTTCAATCAGTGACATTTCCCAAACTCCCGAGAAGATTAAAACAAATATTGTATTCTTATTATTTACCATTATTTATATACTGCCTTTCAACAAAAATGTTCATAACACATTCTGCATAGCAAAAGAAATGTCAAGATGGTTCCCTGTCCTAAAAGTGTTAAAAGTATAAAAAACACACATACATACACAGAAGACACCAGCAACAACTTGCCATTTCTAACTTGCCATTTCTAACTTGCCATTTTTGGAGCACATTTTGGAGCACATGGTGTGTCTCATCTTCAGGCAGTCCCAGATGAAAAGAACTATTTATATCAATATCTGCTATGGGTGTGCACAAAACCACCTGGCCTGGTTTGATTTGAGTTTGAACCAGACTCAAACCGGACCAGGCCAGTTTGGTTTTACCCCCCACTGAACCCCGCCCCCACATTTGGTTGGGAGGGGGGGACATTTTAAAAAAAATATTTTCTGTTTTAAAATTTACTTCATCTGGGAAGGCTTCTCTGAGGTGCCAGGGGGCTCCGCAGAGGTTTCCCCACCAGCCTTTCTTTTTGTAAAAATCGCCTGATTCAGGCATCTTGGGCCATTTCCGGGCCTATTCCACAGTGTCACAGCCATTTTGGAGGCCGCTACATCTGTGCAGTGGGACCCTGAGTGGCCTGGGTCATGACGCACAACTGGCCAGGGCTGTCATATGGTAGGGCGGTGCTGGGGGTTGAGAAGCCACCACCAATATCTCTGCTGCCACCATCCCCGCCACCTGCAAATTAAAGTTAGAGATTCCCCTTTCACTTGCGTTCCCTTCTTTAGGCTAGGGAATCTTCCTTTGCTTGTAAAGAGGACTACTCAATGGATTCCCCTTTACAAGTATACCCCTCAAGCCAGCCAGTGAAGCAGTTCAGCCCGGTTTGGCCAAGATCAGGCCGGACCGGGTCAGTTAAAATCCTGTCCAGATTCCTGGACAGAATTCCAGGCCCAGAACTGGGCCTGGTCAGTTCCATGCACATCCCTAGTTAGTAAAACTGCTGATCTGTGTAGAGAGGTAAATCTAATCTTGGAGGAGATTGCTCCCTGAAAGATGAAGGCTTTATGCGGGCTCTCCTGAATTCAATGCTGTCCCTGGAGGTCCCGGTGGCAGTGGTGTCGAAGGAGTGCCAAGCCAACTGTGACTTTACTTGGAGATACCAAAGCTGACCATTGGCACTCACACTTTGCTTACATTCAGTTTGGAGTACTGCAATTCCCTCTATGTGGGGCTGCCTCTGAAGACTTTTCAGAAGCTTCAGCTGGTCCAGAATGCTACTGTAAGGATGTCTGTGGGCACTAGTCACTGCACAAATATTATAGTTATCCTGTAGCAACTTCATTGGTTGCCAGTTTGGCTCAGGGCCAGATTCAAACTGCTGTTTTTGATCTTTAAAGCCCTACACAGCTTCCAACTGGGTTAGCTTTTGGACTACATTCACCCATATGAAACTTCCAGGACCTTCAGATCTTCCAATCAAGCCCTTCTTTCAGCCCCACCATTGACACAAATCCAGTTTGTGGGGACCAAGTTTAGGACTTACAGTGCCTCCTGCCCATATTTGGAATGCCCTCCCAGAAGTGCTTCAACAGCCTCCTTTTTTGCTTAGTTTAAAAAAGAACTTTAAAACTTTCCTTTTAAAAGAAGCTTTTAAAGCCTGGTGGTGATTGTCATCTAGTTTTAATCCTGGCTGCTGTTCTACTTATCATATATCTGCTCTGTCTTTTACTATGTTTTAGGATGATTCATCTATTTAATTGTCTTATACTCTTGCATTCTTTTATCACAGATTTTATGCTTTTATGCTTTTATTGTAAGCTGCCCTGAGTAACAGTGTGATGGAGGGGCAGGATATAAATATTTTAAACAAACAAATGAACAAACTAACGAACAAACAAACAAGCAAACAAAAAACCAAAAACACTTGAGATACACTATGCTGGGCTGAGCAGGAACAGGTGCTCTCCCGCTTCTAAATATAAGAGAAACGCCACTTTAAAAGATGCCTCTTTGCCCTGTTAACAATATTCCACAATAAGTAAGTAAGAAAGTAAGTAAATAATCCACACCATAATTACAGACACTATGAATATATTGTCTTGGGGATATATATTATCTGAGAGTTGTACCACATATTTCTAGTACAAATACACAGTGGAGCTATTCTCACTACCAGTAAAAATCAGGCTAGGAGAGCCTAGCCTGATTTTTACTGGTTGTGTAAACCACCGGGCTCGCAGGCAGGGCATGCTGGAGCTTCTGGGGGCCATGCAGCCCCAGATCCTCCCAGCCTCCGCCAACTCCATAATGGAGGTGGCAGTCATGTGGGTGGCCAGTTCGGCCGCCTGGAGTAGACTGCCTGCTCGTGTGCAGGGAGAGTGGGCTAAGCCCGCTCTCTCTGCTAACCCACTCCAGGCTCTTCTCACTGATTGTGAGAAGAGCCTCAGTGACATCTAAAAACATAAAATATAAAGGCTCCTGCTGTTACCACTGTTACCAGAAGCATTATCTGGATATTAGGGTTAAAGAATTCACAATGAGACCGATTGCTCTGTAAAGTTCTGTGGAGATATTTGATCTGATTCAACCCTGTTTGGGTATATTTTTTCACCAATCTGGTGAAAAAGCCTGAATGGTTTTTTAAAGGTGCCAAATGGCACTTGAATCAAATGACTCTTTGAATTTGAATCAAATCACCCCTTAAAAGGGCAATTCAATCAGAATTTGAATTAAATTCTCAAAATTTGAATCAAATTTGAATCAAATTTTGAGAATTTAATTCAAATTCTGATTGAATTGCCCTTTTAAGGGGTGATTTGATTCAAATTCAAATCACTCACATCAAGCCCTGTGATTTTCTTTTGGTAGAATACAGGAGGGGTTTACCATTGCCTCCTCCCATGCAGTATGATATGATGCCTTTCAGCATCTTCCTGTATTGCTGCTGCCCGGTATAGGTGTTTACCATAGTCTGGAAAACATACCAGCAGGGATTCGAACCGGCAACCTTCTGCTTGTTAGTCAAGCATTTCCCCACTGTATGTATGTATATATACATAGAGAGAGAGAGAGAGAGAGAGAGAGAGAGAGATATTTCTCAAAGCTAAAGGGTGAGAGCCGAAGGACCAGTCATACAATTTGTAAACACCATAGTTACATAAAATGACTGATTGTGATTAATAATCTTAGTTATACCTAAACATTACAAAATGTTCCATGATTATACCTTAGAGGGCCAGTTCAGTTGATACTTTCTGACTGGTTGAAAACATGTCCTGCCCCACTCCCAGCATATTTAGCTACCATCATCTACTAGTGTGAAAGTGGTTAATCTAAACCTCCCTTCTGTGTATGGTTAAATACTAGTTTAAACAGTACATAGAGGGGCACTTTGAATAAAAACATCCCCGCTCACAGTTAGGCTAATGGGATCAGGATGAATATGCTCATGGAGTGCTCAAATCCCCATATCACATGGAACTGGGCCAATCAGAGAGTGTCATCCAAACAAATCCAATGGGTAGCTTTGACATTTCTCCACTGGTTTTGGTGTCCTACTGGTAATATTTGGTGTCCTTTCAGCAACTGAGACTTCAAAGAAAGTTTTCATAATACTTTTTGAAATCTTTAGTTGGGATTGGAAAATAAGGAGGTTACATGCTGATCTTCTCTCTTACATTATCCAGGCCCTTGGCCTGAAGTTTTAGCAGTAAACATATTCCAAGCCTTGGACATTGTCTGTATGTGATACTCTCACTTGCATAAAATGGGTACTGAAACTAAGATAGAGTTCTGTAATCTAGCTCACAATAACCTGGTTTGTGTAGCTGACTAAGACACCAGGAAGGTTCTTACTATAGCTTTGTGCTGTACATCTAGGACTGTTATACTGTTTATCTGTTCCCCATTTCTCCTTCCCTTGTGTCTTACTAAAGAAGTGCGATTGTTACTGAAATAGTAAATGCCAGTTAAACTATCTATAGCAAGCACAGGATGGTAATTAACATGTGTCAACTCTGCATATTTCCATTTGTTAATTAGAACATTGCTACTTGATTCAAAGATAAAAACTAAATACAACAATTATTTCTGTTTAGCAAGTGTTTTACTGACAGCTTGAAAATTGCCAGTAATAACACTGTTAAAAATAGTGATGTAGCAATGGAATTAAACTTGTTTGAGAGACTGTTGAGGCCTACCTCTCTTGTATGATGTTTGACTACAGCTTTGCTTTAAACAAAACTGGTGATTTTACTGTTATCATTAACAGTTTAAAGAAGGGGGTATGTGTAATTTAGAATTTGAGACATAACATTTTAATGTGCCCAGTGATGATGCTAGACAGCTGTTCCTCAACATCATCCTACCTTAGAGGCATCTCACAGATTACAAGGAACTGCCAAGAGATGATTAGGAGTGACTCACCCATCATATATATATATATATATATATATATATATATATATATATATATGAGAATATTTTGTATTTCCTATAGTTTGGTGCACTCCCGCTGTGCATTCATTTCAGAATGGTTCATTTAAATCAAACTAATTTAGAGACTATCCAAAATCAATACAATTTAAAATCAGATCCAAGTGGTGAAGCCTCTAGGCCTTATCACATTCTCGATATCATTTTGAACACAGCTGGCTTCACTGCTGCCTTTGCACTCAGTCCATCCCTTTTGCAAAATTTCTGAGGCAAGGAAGGATCCAGCAGGCACAGGCAAGCACAGGGATACAGAGATGCCAAAAATAATGAAAATCTAGTTCTTATGGGTTTTGGCATTGCTGCATAATGAAGTCCTTAGCAACCACCTTAGGATTGTTTTAATGAAAGGAGGTATATAAATTTAACAATAAACAAACAAACAAACAAACAAACTACTTTCCCCATATATCTTGATATCCCTGAATTTCTAATGAGGGTCTAAGTCTGATTCAAAATGGATCTGGATCAGATTAGACTCATAAATATAGATTTTGAACCTTCCTTCTTTGTTCGAGTCCACCCCAACACAAATTTCCACTATGGTATGTCAAAGGGTAACACATGCATCTTCTCTACATCATGTTGTTGTTGTTGTTGTTGTTACCCTCCACATGTGTGGTGATCAGCCCTCCCCTCCTCTAAGGAGTGAACCAGAAGTGAACCCTGTCCTGTCTGTCAGGCATTGACCTCAAGGGATCAGTCACTCAGCACATGGTGACTGAGACCTAGAGGGTCTGGCAGCAGGAAGTGAAGGGGGTCTTTGTTCTCAGAAGGAGCCAGGAGGGTGATGAGAGAAGATGGGGAGCAGGCTTCATGAGCACCAGCCATGAAGTCTAGCTGCTTCATCGCCAACAGCCAGCCTGAAGACTTCTCTCATGGAAGGACTTCTGCACATCCTTGAGAGACAGGATTGCAGGAAACTTGAATTATTTCCTGGAGTTTGGGGTGAGTTCAAGGGAAAAGGAAGCCAAGGGCTTTGGCTTCAGGGAAAGGTTTAGCCAGGGAACCATGTGCTAGGTAGCCTGCATTAGATTTCTTTTGATTTTGTGCTTTTGCAAATCCTTACAATTGGTCTATGGTGTTTTTATCTGTAATGTATCTAAGAGGAATGCAACCTGAGCCCTTTTATCCAACCAGGGCTCTGTAGAAGTCTCTGTACCCTGTAAAGGTGCTTTTAAAGGGTCCTTGCAACCAGGGGTGCTTTTTGAATTATCTTTGTAACTGGGTAACCACAATTTTTAAAGTGTGCCATTCCAAATACCAGCTGGAGTGCTCTTTGAAAGTATGCAAATACTGAGTGTTTCTATTACCTGTAACTAAAAGCTGAGAAAACTTCAGACTGAAGCAGTCTGTAGTATTTTGAATAAAGTTTTTTCTCTTCTTTTGTTCTTTGGGTTTTACCTCTCTCTGAGTGGATCTTTAACTCAGGAAAAAGGGGTTTTTCTCTGGTGCAAACATGCCTCAATGTTAATTGTTCTGCAACCTACCAAGTTTTCCCACCATGTGGAAGCTGCACATAGAGGGGGTTTTGTACTTTTCCATTGGTAAATGAGAAGAATAGTGGTCTTAAATCCACTATTTGCTACAACATGAAAATGTGTGTGCTCTAGATCTGGGAAACTGTGAATGTTTTGTCCAGAAGCACAGACAGGGGATGTGTGCATATCCTTTATATCCTCTTTCTCTTCTTCTTCCTGATGTACAAAATGGGCAAATTAGTAGGAATGTGTGTATGACTGAATCTTTTGTATATACTGTAGTTATGAATATATATGACTACTGAATAGATATTCTCCAGTCCTTGAGAATTCTCAGAAGAGCTTGGCCACGTTCCCAAGATCTTTTGAGTGCAGTTAAAGAGTTAACTGTTATCACAATTCACCCCATACACTCTTGTAAAACATGATATGAAAACCTGGAATTTCTGGGCAATCCTGATCAAACTGTTATACTTAAACTGCATTTACCCAGATAAATAACTAAGACTTGTAGTTTGGCTGGGATTGCCTGAAAATTCCACGTTCTCACATCATGATCCTCAGGAGCATGCAATTTAAATTTATTCCTCAATCACACTCAGTATGGTCATAAAAATGCTTAGGAATGCTTAGAAAGCTGTCTTGCAGGGGCTCTCACTGGCCTTACTGGCTCCAACGTTCCCTTGGCAACCGAGGCCAGTGAGACCCTAGGTGGGGTGTGTGGCCAGCCGAGATGCTGTGGGAACAAGGAGCTGGGCTAGAGGGGCCAGGAGAAGGACGGGGCAAGTGAGGGAGGAGACAACAGCAAACAGAGGCACAGCTGAGGGGGATACAGGTGAGAGCAGCCTGATATGGCACGGTGGAGATCCAATTAGTGGGGGCATGGAATGCATCAGTTGTCAGGAGGGATTTAAGGCAGGCTCAGCCAGTGATGGGGACAGTTGGAGGATGAGTGGTGGAGGCCTCACTGCCACAGTGACCCCAAGAAGCCTGGAGGAGGAGGACCCGGGTGAACCAAACCCTCTCCCCTCACAAACTCTGAGGCCCTGACTGGGGGAGGAGTAATTTAACAAGAGAACGGCAGTGGAGAGATCAGTGTCATGACAAAAGCATATAATTCTTTATAGCAAACCTGAACAGTACATGGCAGTTGAACTACATGCTAAACAGCACTGAACACCATGATAATTAACAATTAAAAAAAAACACATTCTCACACAGATATAAATGCAACTGGATAATGAATAGCTGGAGCATCTATGAAGAAACTTTCCCAGTATTTTTAAAACAGCTTATCACTTTTTCCTCTTGCAGGAATACTTTGTCAGACTTTAAATATTTTATTAGACTGAGTCACGAATGTATGATAACTTATGTTTGTTCTGAGTCACTATTAAAGGAAGAAGAAACCAAATCTACATTCAGAGAAGTGAAATTTTAGATGGGGAGGTTGAAATCCAAAGCAATGAAGAACTGTAGCCCCTGACTGTGCAGCCTTGGATTGTATCTTGTCAGTCAAATGGATTGAATAGAAACCAATTTAGAAGACCTTGTTCTATGTCAGACAAAATTGTAAAACCAGCCCTAAACTTATATCCTTTGTTCCCATTAAACCCCTTTAAAAGTCAAAGAGAGGTGAGGCCTCAAATTAGTGCTCAAAAATGAGCATTGAGAATGATGTAAAGTATATATAACACAATGGGTGACATTCTGACTAAATTACTCAGTGGAACTTCCATTGAAATTACGTCCATTGAAATTCCATTGAAATTACTAACTTGCCCTTTTAATTTCTTCCACTGAGTAATTTAGACAGGATGTCAGCCTATATGTCTTACTATTAGTCTCCTTCAGAAATAAAGACCTTTTTCACTATCCTGTTCCAAAGATTACAACAGCAGGAGTTTACTTAGAGAATGTTCTATAGAACCCTTACTCACGGCCAACAGTTCTACAGAAAACTGATTTATCCGTCTGTACTGATGATGTTCTGAACTCAGGAGGAGGAAGAGGAGGAGGAGGAGGAGGAGGAGGAGGAGGAGGAGGAGGAGGAGAAGAAGAAGAAGAAGAAGAAGAAGAAGAAGAAGAAGAAGAAGAAGAAGAAGAAGAAGAAATAATACAACAATATCTTTAACTTTTCTTTAGTTATCTTAGACTCTTGGAAAGGGCCCAATAATTAAACTTCCAAATCCAGTCAATAATGCCTGCTAGACTGTGTAAATAGCATCATCATCATCATCATCATCATCATCATTATTATTATTAATAAATAAATAAGGTCATTAGAATTAGAGAAAGTAGGGAGACCTACTTTCAAATATCTGAACAGTGAAGAAGCTCATTGTATGACTTTTTATCAGTCAACATTCCTCAGTCTAAGAGTTGCTTTGAGGAAACAATAGGAAAATGCTATGTATGAAGAGTGAGACGTAAAGCAGAACAAAATCAATTAAACTGGTGTAGTAGCTCTTCTGCCATTACTATCATCTTTGCATTGCTGGCTGTCTCCCTGTGGCTCTGAGTCTCACCAGATTAACCTAATATTTTCATTTTTTTAGAAATCCAGAGTAACAATTAGCCCAACCTCAATTATTTTAAAATGTACAGCTATTCAGATTAAGGATTCCAAGTAGCTCTTGAAACAAGAAACTAACTGCATCTGAAAATGTTTTAATTGATACATTTGGGCCCTTGCCTTTTATGTGTTCTGAAAATATGCATATGTGGAACTATCCAGAAAATACAGTTCTTTTGGAAATGTGGAAGTAGTAATCTCTGCATCTCATACCGCTGAGTGTTAATTGTGACTGTTTCACAGTGTCATGAACAGGTAAAACAAATTGCTGTGGTGTGAAGAAAATGTCTAGTTACCAGAACTAACCATATTCATTTTTCAAACTGGGTCCTCAGTTGTCTAAATCTGTTGAAGCTTCCAATTTAGGGAGGGTTCAAGTCAGTTCTGAGAGCAATGCAAATGTCATTGAAGTGCAGGCCACTCCATATATGCACTGAGACTTCCTGCACAAAGACACTACGATTATATAATTATGCTACATGGTGCAGGAGGCTTCTGTGCAAATGTAGCAAGGCTATATCTCTGTGAAGCATTCCAGACTCTGGTGATTTCTGTCTAATTCTACCTGCAGGTGAACCCAGAAATCATCTGCTGTATTTTCCATTAAAATGAAATCCTGATGAATCTCTAACAAGATTTCTGGTCGTTGTGGTGAGTCACTGCACATAAATTGCATTGTATTTTATTCAGGCATAGTGAATTAGTAGTGTACATAGCAAAACCAGATACCAGAAGAACTCCCACCCCATTTCTCTTTCCTTGGCCTATGAGAAACCCAGCTGCAAGCCTACCAGAGAGCTCTATAAAGAGCCTTATTAATAATGTAGATAAGATAATAATAATAATAATTCGATTTCTATACTGCCCTTCCAAAAATGGCTCAGGGTGCTTTACAAAGAGAAATAACAAATAAGATGGCTCCCTGTCCCCAAAGGGCTCACATTCTAAAAACAAAGATAAGACCGACGCCAGCAACAGTCACTGGAAGTACTGTGCTGGGGGTGGATAGGCCAGTTACTCTCCCCCTGCTAAATAAAGAGAATCACCACGGTAAAAGGTGCCTCTTTGCCCAGTTACCAACACTTGTGTGGCATCTATATTCCATAGTCAAGATGCAACATTAATATATCAAGCAGCTTTCACATGCAGACATTTTAAGTGGTTACCCTCAGCGTTTATGTACACCATTTCAAATTGAGACTCTTACAGTAAATCTGGAAGGAAGTCCTACAGAATTGGAAGCTTCAGCAGATTTGGACAGATGAGAATCCCAGTTTGAAAATGGACTGGGAGATTTCATAGCAGCTGTTCATTTGCTCCCATTAATGAAGTGAATAAGGGCTTATTTCTTGCATCAGAGTGGTGAAGTGAAATAATCTCAGCACTACACTTTTACTGCATGCTGTGCATTAGAAAGATGTTAAAAGTCTGACACCAAATACTATCACGTCAGAGTAAGCCTTCAAAATTTCAGTGTATGATATATGCTGAAATAGACACCCTGGCTATTTATAGTCCTTCTTGAATTAGCGCCATCATCTAATTGTCAAAATCAAATATCACTTTTACAGAGCAAATTTATCACCTCCAGTTGTAATAATAGACTCTGCTTTACACCAGGGCTGATAAATCACATACTGATTATTATAATAGCAAGCAGAACCTTTTTGGAATATCTGCTCAGTGTATGCTTAAAATGTTCAGAATTCCAAAATGCAATACCGGCAATGCTCAGATACCTAGAACCCAATTACAAAGAGTACTAGACTACAGATAGAAGCTGCAATCCTAAGTAGTTCTAAGTATGCTTAGGATCATCTAAGTATGCTTAAGGTCTGCCTGTCAGAGAAGCACTGGCCCCAGACATGGCCTTGGCTGGGGGCAGGGGTGTGTGCGCTCACAATTATCCTGGGCTTTACATATGGAGGAGGCACCTCCAAAGCATGGTTCAGTATTTGAAATGGTCAGATTGACCCTTTTCATTCAAGGCAGTAAAATCAGTTAAGAAGGTAAACTATAACCCCAAAATCAAGAATTATTTCAGTATTCAAGTATTTCAGATCAAGTATTATTTCAGTAACCACCGCATATGTGTGGTTTCCCCACATACTCCATTTAGTGGGCCACTGATTTCAATGGACAGTAGTGGTCCTGTTTTTTGACCTGCACAATAATTGACATTGAATCAACATGTGACCCATTAAATCATTGCCTTCAAGTTCAGCTGATAGCCCGGCTGGAGGGTGTGGCAACTGAATCAATTTGGCAAGTAATAGTTACTGGCCACCTAAAGTTGTTAGGCAGTATTGCCAACTTTTTTTTCTTTTCAAAATCAGACAAACTTGAAGTCCAAAGACTTAAACAATGACCAAAATTACCACCTCCAACCCCCTTCCACTATGGAGCAGTAATGCCATTATGCCAGGAGCTAACTAATTAACACTTTAGAAACACAAATTATGGTTGGTGGCAGGTGCATCACCAATTCAATATTATGTTTTGGAGGTGGAATAAGCAATTCACACAACTAACAGCAGCAAAATAGCTGCCCCCTTCCCCACTCCAAACTATGCAGACTCAACTATTCCAATAACTGAGTAACAAAAAAGAGTAATTGGCCCTTCCACCCTACACTTTCCTTTTGAAATGTAAAAAAAAGCCAAGTCTGAAGCCACCTAATGGCTCAGCAGGGAAGTAACTTGCCTAGGGAGCAAGAGGTTGCTGGTTTGAATCCCCACTGGTATTACCCCACTGGTTATATATAGGGATGAGCACAAAACCGGTTTGCCTGGTTTGGTTCAAATTTGAACCGGGTTTGAACTGGGATGGGGACGTTTGGTTTGCTTGAACCCCCCTTTGGTTCGGTTCGAATTTGAACCTGGTTCAAACCGTTTTGAATTGGTTTGAACTGGTTTGAGTCTCCAAAACTGGGTTGGGTGGTATGCACCCTTGGGTGCCAACTACCACCCAAACCCCAAAGCAATTGGACACTGCTATGATTTTTTAATGAAATTTTGAAATTTTTATTATTATTGCCCATTATTTCCTATGTGGTGTACCTAGGGGCAAAAAACTGGGGTGGGTGGTAGGTACCCATGGGTGCCTACTACCCACAGAACAGCAAAGCCATCAGAGACTCCTGCAATTATTTGTGAATTTTTGAAACTTCTTTCATTTTTTTACTCTTCCCATAGGGAAAAATGGGGATTCCAGCAAATGTATTGCTTCACATTGGGGGGGAAAGGGTGGCCCAGAGCGGAGTGTGGTGGGTGGTAGTGCCCAATGGGGGCAAGAAAGCAACTAGAATTATTCCAAAGGAATTGGGCAAAGGGCTGATGGGGGGGAGATTTGTTGGATTTTATGCATCTTTAAGGTTTTCCCCATAAGGAATAATGGAGGATTCAGCAGCCCCATAATTACACTTGGGGGGCACTGGGGTGGCCCAGAGCGAGTGTTGATGTAATGCACATAGGGTGCCAACTACCCCCATGGATAGCTAACCCATGGGAGTACAGATGGTTTGTTGTTTCTGAGGTGTTCTGAGTGTAGATTCTCTGGTAGCAAATGAGAGTGGATTCATGGTTTGTCATTGAAAATCACATATGCTGCCAGAGAATCTACACTCAGAACACCTCAGAAACAACAAAACCCTGTACCCCATGGGTTAGCAATCCATGGGGGTGGTTGTGCACTATGTGCACTACACCACCACATGCTCTGATCCAGAAGAACCCCTAGACGGTGTACCTGTTCCTTCTTGGGAACTGTGACCCCCTCATCCAGAACCAGCAGATCAAAATTGTCTTCTGAGTTCCAACCCCACACAATTTAGTACCTTCATCTTATTTGGATTCAGTCTCAGTTTGTTATCCCTCATCCAGCCCATCACTTCCTCCAGGTAGGCAATTAGGGAGGTTATGGAAGGAAGGAAACAGGAATGCTGCAGTAGCAGTGTATTAAAGAGTAGGTCCTAATGCATTTCGAGTAGAACTCTTCTTCAGATGAAGTAATTTACAAAGCAGAGTACTCAATTTCTAAGCAGCTTAGAAGGTTATGTCTTCTCCTGATGATGTTGACATGGAGAAATAGATTTGAGTGTCATCAGCATACTGATAATACCCTGCACCAAATCTCCTGATGATCCATCCCAGTGCTTTCATGTATATATTAATGAGCACTGGAGACAGTATGTAGCCCAGGGGGACGCCATATAATAGTTCACATTTTTGCAAAACAGTCACCAAACGATGGCATCTGGAATCTGCCTGAAAGATAGCAGTGGAACCACTGCAAAGCAGTGGCTACATCTCCCAGCCCTATCAGATGTTCCAGAAGGATACTAAGGTCAATAGTATTGAAAGCCACCGTGAGATCCAAAAAGACTAACAGAGTCATGCTCCCTCTGTCAATTCCTCATTGGAGATCATCCATCAGGCTAACCAAAGCCGTCTCCATCCCATAGCCCACCCAAAGCCAGTTTGAAATGGGTGTAGAAAAACAGTTTCTTCCATGAATGCCTGGAGCTGGGAGGCCACCACCCTCTCCATTACCTTGCCCAACTATGTAAGGTTGGAGACAGGCTTATAGTTGCTTAACTCTGAGAGATCAAATGCAGACTTCTTCAGAAGAGGTCTAATGATTGCCTCCTTATGGCAAGGAGGCATCCTGCCTCAGAGAAGCATATATAGTATCTAACAGGCCTTGAATAACAAACACCCCCCCCCCTGCAAGATAGTATAACCCATGTTGGACAAGGTTCGAGAGAACAGGTGGTTGGCCACACCATTCCAAACAGCTTGTCCACATCATTAGGAGTCACAAACTGAAATGGATCCAGCTAGGGGCTTCTTTCACTTGTGCTCATCTAACTTGTCACTTCAGGCCCAGTAGTTCTTCCATATACCAAGGGGGCAATTTTGAAGCAGGTTGTAGAGGATGCTTAGGAGCGATCATGTCTACTACCCTGATGAGTTTGTTGTTTGTTCTCTCCATCAGGGCATCAACAAATTCACTGGCAGAGCCAACACTAAATCCTTCCAAGGTTTCTTGGAATTCTAATGGATCCAAATACCTTCTCGGGTGGTAGGGATGTGCGGACCAGTCTGGCAGTCTGGTCATTCAGGGGCAAACCGGTCGTTCAGGGGCAAACCGGTAGTTCAGGGGCGAACCAAAACCCGGTCATTCAGGGGCGAACCAAAACCCCTTCCCCGGTTCCGTCAGACCGGTCTGGCAGGTCCGCGAATTATTTTTTTTAACATTTGAAGTCAAGTAAGTACCTGTAGCCCCTTTGGGGGGCTTGCTGAATCCACGGGGAGGGGGGGTGTCCGCGTGGGTTCCCTCTCCCCCCGCCAGCCTTCTTCATCACCGCCACGGTTGGGTAAGTGAAGCATTTTCGGTCCGGCTTGCCAAAATGGCGGCCACTCCCTCTTACGGAAGCCTGAAAGGGCTGAAAATGCTTCACTTACCTGACCGCGGCAGTGATGAGGAAGGCCAGCAGGGGGAGAGGGAACCTGCTCAGCCACCCCCACCCCCTGCAGATTCAGCAAGCCCCCCAAAGGGGCTACAGATACTTCCTTGACTTTGGATTTTTTTTAAAAAAAATTGTGGACCGGTCCGGGACTGGACCAGACCGGGGGGGGGGTTCAATGGGGGGGTTAAACTGGCCCAGATCTGTTTGAGGCCGGTCCAGCCTCGAACCAAACCAGGCCAGACAGTTCCGTGCACACCCCTATCAGGTGGACTATCCTAATAGGCCCCTCAGCCCTGCATATGAGTGACACAATTGTAAGTCCCACCTTAACCAGATGGTGGTCAGTCCATGACAATGGGGAATCACTAGGGATGTGCAAACTGACTCAACTTAGAGCTGATCCGACATCAAACTGGCCCAGCTCAAAGGCTCGCCCTTGAACCAGAACAGGTCCAGGTCGACTCAAAGTCAAGCCTAACCCGCTGGTCTGGTCCAGGGCTAGGTGGATGTCAAAAAGAACAAAAATGATGGACTTACCACCATTGCTGGGCTCCGGGGGATGCTGACATAGCCATGGGTGTGTGTGTCTCCTAATGTACCCCCTTCTCCCCACTGCTCATGGTTGTTTTTGGCCCATTTTGGTGTGAACAGTGACCATAGTGTGATCATATGCAGCATACATGTGAGCAGAGAATCGCCGAGGAAGACTTAACACAGATGCTTTGAATTTCAGAAGAGGAAACTTCTCTAAAATGAGAAGTTTGATAGAAATAAAACTAAAAGGGAAAATCAGGAATGCATGGAGTTTATTCAAAACCACAATAATAGAAACTCAGTTAGAATTTCCCCTCCCTAGGCCTCATACTGAGGGGAGGGGTATTTGTCTCATCCCATCACAAGGAAGCCCCAAGTAACACCCTGATAGGTCGGGGCTGTTGTTGGTGGTGGGGTTTGCATGTTGTTTGGGCAGCTCCCTGACCCAGGCTCTTCAGGTTGTTCTGGTTGTTCCCCACGCTCATTCCTACCAAAGAATCTACTCTCAGAACTCCTCAGAAACAACAAAACCCAGTGCCTCATGGGTATGTGGGTTTGGGGGTAGTTGACAGCCTATGCACACTACACCACCAGTAGCTCTGGACCACCCTGGTGCCCCACAAGTGGAGTTATGGGGCTGCTGAAATTCCCCATTATTCCTTATGGGGGGAAAGCTTAAATACGCACAAACTTCAGAAATTCTTTAAAATTCATCCCTTTCACTAATTTATTTCAAATCTGGGTGGTAGCAGGCACCCTTTGGGGCACTACCACTAGACCCACTCTTCTGCCCCCAAAACCCCTTTTCTGCCCCAAAGACATGCCAACTTCAAAAATTATTTAAAAATCACCCCTTTGCCCAATTTCTTTGAAATCTGGGTGGTAGCTTCCTTGTACCCATTGGGCACTACCTTCCACCACAACCTACTCTGGGCCACCCTGGTGCCCCCCACATGGAGCTATAAGGCTGCTGAAATCCCCATTATTCCCTATGGGGGAAAGCTGAAAGACATGCCAAATCAAAAAATTCTTTAAAAATCACCCCTTTGCCCAATTTCTTTTAAATTTGGGTGATAGCTTTCACCCATTGGGCATTACCACCCAACCCACTTTGGCCACAAAATGGAGGTCCAAATCACTGAAATTTGGGGGTCTGAATCTGGGGTGATTTGTTTTGTACTTGAATCTGAGCAATTGAGGACAGAGTTGATTTGTTTTGTCTACAAATCACTTGAATCAGCCAGGTTCGGGTACAAATCATTTTGTAGCTGAATAATTTCGCACATCCCTAGTTATCATCCTGTGTGAAACAGCTGTGTACTCACAAATCTCTGGACACTCACAAATCTCTGCAAGGCACAGCTTTTTCTTGGCATACAAATGGATGTAGAAAGGATTTCAGGAATGTACAAAGTTTTGAATTCATTGGTGGCCTACATACTACACAATATCCCACAGGTGGTTTCCACACTTCTCATACTGCTGAAGGCATTTAAAACAACATTAAAATAGGGTTTTGTTCTCACAACCATAATAGGGTTTGTTCTCACAACCATGAGGGCTGGGGGGAAGGCACGCCCTTACCTGTGCCTCCCAGGTGACTCTTTTGGGCTCTGCAGCCCACATGCTCAAACAAACACCACAGCAGCATTCTCCATTGCTGAAACTGGAGGCTGAGATCTCCACAAAATACATTGTGGGATTAGTGGACAGGCAGCCTTTGGTATAGCAGCAGCTCTCCTCTCCCTCACCCCACTTTCCTCAAAACTCTGTGATAAACATGGCTGCCAGCAGCCCGGAAACAGTTCAAATTATGCCAGCTGCACAGATGACAAAAACAAAAAGGTAGGGCAGCTCTCTTCTTGTCTCACTTCACTTTTAACCAGGGTAATGGATCTGGGCTACCCAAGTTCAGAACTGCTGAGTTGTGAGGGCTCCTGGTGCCCCTGAAAACCACAGATTCCTGGGTACCTTCACCAATCCAGGAATCTGTGGTCATGAGAACAACTGTATTGTTACACAAGAGGTCTATTGCACAAATACCAGAAATGTGTCAAACACATTTGCACAAAACTATGGACAATAATGTATCTCAGGACACTGCTCAGTATGTGGGCAACACTATTTTCATTGGCCATAGTGCCATTCTATCCAATGGCCAGAGTGTCACACAATGGTATTGCACATTTTCAGCATTTGCACAACACTCTTGTGAGTGCTTTGATTCTGTTTTAAATTCCCACAGCAGGATGGGCAGTGAGGAAACCTTCTGTGAGACACTCACAGTATGTGGACCAGGGTCTGGATTAAATAGTCTTCAAATGCCTTCATTCCCTATTTCTATGGGTTTTGTTGCATGCATGCATGCATGCATTATTTATTTATTTATTTAGTTAACACATTTGTATACCACCCAAAATACAAGTCTCCGTGCAGTTTACAACAAAAACAATAAAAACAACAGATTAAAAGATTACAACAATTAAAATTTAAAACATTAAAACTATTAAAAACACAATTAAAACAATATCTAATTTAAAGCCTGGGTGTACAAATGCGTCTTGACTGCCTTTTAAAAAGTTTTAAGAGATGGGGAGGCTCTTATTTCAGCAGGAAGTGTATTCCAAAGCCTCAGGGCAGCAATGGAGAAGGCCCGTCTCTAAGTAGCCACCAGATGAGCCAGTGGCAACTGCAGACAAGCCTCTCCAGATGATCTAAATGGGTGATATGGGTTTAGATCCATATATGTACAAAAATGTTAAAAAGCTGTATCAGTAGACAACACTGGCTAAGTAAATTAAAGGCTTTTTATTTAAGCATTCATAATTCATACTGGTCTCCATGCCAAAGAGCCCTTTAAGAAATAAATATATGGCTATCTGATGTAATAATAAAAGATCCTTTGTCAATCTGTCACATAGATCTTAGTAGCTTCCAAGATGAAAGAGCATTTGTACAAGAATCCAAAATAGTTTATTTTCTTGAAACGGAGTATTTGTGTGATTTGATCCGTCTGTTTTTTCATTTGATCTGTGATTTTCTACAGACAACAATATTGCCATGCACTTAGTCTTTAAAAGAACCTTATAGTTGTTGCTAACAAGACTTGTCTCTGCCACTGGGTGACAGGAAATTAAAAGGATTCTGCCATTTATTTGGCCAAGGATCTTTGCCAAGTAGAACTTCATTTCTGAATAGAGACTGGTTGTGATTTTATAAACAACTGAAATGCGATCACCTTGAGGCTGTGCATTCAAATCAGGCACTAGGTAGTATATGAAAGAAAATCTTTCTTCAATTCTGCCAGTTTGTGGATAAGTAGCTACACCCGAAGGATTTTTTTGAATACATACGATGCTAAAAATCATTTATTTGATACTAGGTGGCATTCATTGTGCTTCCTAAACAGGCCTTTTTCTGAAGAAAATTCAACCTTGCAATGACAAGCACCTAAAAATTATAATAATATAGCTTTCTAGAATTAAAAATAGTGAATTAAGAAGGCTCTTCATTTAACTCGATAGCTTTGTGTGAATTGAATAGCATAACCGCATCATGGAACACTTGTGGGGGACACAGAGAGAATATGTAGGTAAACAAATTAAGGCAGTCCTTCATTAAGCAGAGGGATGTATCTCTTGCCATTTGTTTAGTTCCATTCATTGTTAAGTGGTGTGACAACTCAGAATCGCTAAGAGAGATGACCCACCTTTCTGTATGAGCTGAGAATGCACTAGGTAGCATTAAATAAAGAATCTGGGACTATATGGAGTGCTTCACGGGGTGGGAGGGGGGAGAACTGTAAATGGTTGATCCATCTGCTGCCTATGTAACATCAGTACTGAGGAGCACATTGATTTGCAATACTCCTCAGATTTTCTTGACAGTTGGTGCCAGTCTCCATGAGTTTTCCAAGGGCAAAGGACTGCAGTTTCAAAAACCATGGGGAGAAACAAACAGGGAATGATTTGGGAGAGGCTTTACTCAAATCTGTTCCAGTGAGCACATTAGCTCTGGTTACTGTATTTCTTGGGTAGAATCTAGACTAAGACTTGTGTGAGCAGAATGCGTAGACCAGGTCTGCTCAACTTCAGCCCTCCTGCAGATGTTGGCCTACAACTCTGGCTACTGGCCACTGTGGCTGGGGAGTATGAGAGTTGTAGTTCAAAAACAGCTGGTGGGCTAAGTTGAGCAGGCCTGGCTTAGATTCATGCACAAGTGGAATGGTTTATTTTTGCTGATCTCCCCTTCCCCCGACAGCCTCATGTTCCTGCCAAAGCTATGTTCATGAGGACTGAAGGGTCCTTAGGACATAATTTTGATAGGCACAAGCGGCTGCAGAAGGAAGGGTAGCCTGGTGAAAACTGCTCCTCCCACAAGGCACAAACAGAAGATTCTACTTGCAAAAGTCGTAGTCTAGATGCTGCCTGCTATTTAATTATTTTGAAGATCTATAGCCTTTCAATCAAGATTAACTCCAAGGGAGGTTATACTAGATCATACAAAAACAACCCAGTTGTCTTTAGCCCTCTGTCTGATGGCAGAAGCCAGAGTGTGTGTCCTTTGCTTTTACAGTCCCACAGCAACTGCAGTTGAAGCAGAGCTGCTGTTCTCTTCTTTCCAGATGGAGGCAGGCTCTCTGTTAACTGCTCTTTATTTGGCCAATGGATAGACAAAAGGAAAGGACTGTTGTTTCCCACATCATAACTTGTTTGTTTCTTCACATGGTTTTTGAAATTGCAGTCCTTTGCCCTTAACTTCTATGGAAGAAAAGAAGGGGTTGCAATCGGGGGAACTATCTTTTGGCGTGAGGGGCTTCGGCTGTGGGGATCTGAGACATCATTAAAGAGATGCCAAAATCTTTTACAATGTTTGTGCATGTACAAGGCAAGGAAAATTTTCAACAAGTCATACCACATATGTAAAGTGTCCATGGGCACAGATCTGTACACAGGTACAGTTCTTCACATGTTAGGGTGAACACAGGTCAGCTACTAGCTGACATTCAGACTAATGGATGGTGTGTCAGGTTTTCCAGCACACACGAGGTGATTTTAAGAGATCTCCACTTCCCTCTGCAGTTGCCTGTGCCTCCTGAAACTATCTCACTGAGGAGATGGAAAACCATGTTGTATCAAAACAGCTCTTATGCAAAAAAGAAAAAAGGGGGAAAGCCAAGATACTTTAATACTGTCATATTCATAGTGGGCATCAGCAGGTAGGAATTTAACCTGGAAATGGAAGCCCTGTTCTTAAAATGAAAATTAACTATTTTACTATTTAATATTTGACACAATTTTCAAAAGGACCATGGAAACTGATCAAGTATTTGAAGGCCAGTTTTGAAAGAGATTAAAAATATATATATGATAAGATCCATTGTTACCAGAATTGCCCTGTGGTGCTGGCTAGACACCCCTACTTTTGGCTTCAAGTGAGGAAATTAGCTTGGCTTGAGGGAACAATTCAATTCCAGTATCAATTTGAGCAAGTTTTGGGCATATTGGAAAAACGAGGAAACAGGAATACAGTTCAAAGGTTTTATTAAAGGTAAAATGGGGGTACTGAAGGCAAAGGTTAGGTTAGGCAATGCAATCAATCTTAACTGATGCTATAACTATGAGTCTTACTGGAAATAATTGAGCTAAAGTCCTAATGAAGAGTAAATCAGGGTGGCTAGGGCTTTTAGATCAGAGCCTGGCTTAAGGCTTGCCGTGAAAAGTGCTTGAGAAGTGGGGAGGGAGGGAGAGAAGCAACGACTAGATTTAGAAGGGCAAGAGGTTAGTTTTAGGGTTGCACGTTTTGTATTTTTTCTGTTTCGATTTGTACCAAATCCGAATCAACCCCATTTTGTATTTTGTCTGAAATTAAGCCTTCTGAATCACCCCCGTTTTGTTTTGTATCCAAATTAATCTGAATCCGAATTAATTCAGATTTAAAAATGGGTCACATGGTCAAAAGAGTGGGTGGGGGTTATAGTGCCCAATGAGTAGAAGCTACCACGAAAATTTCAATGGAATTGGGCAAACTGCTGATTTTTGGTGAATTTTTGAAGTTTGCGTGTCTTTCAGTTTTTCCTCATAGGGATTCAGGGAAAGTTTCACTGGGGGGGTGGTGGCCCAGAGTGGAGTGTGGTTGGTGGTAGTGCCCAGTTGGTACAAGGAAGCTACCACAATTTTTTCAGAGGAATTTGGCAAAGGGCTGCTTTTTAAAGAATTAATGAAGTTACGCGTCTTTCAGATTTTCCTCATAGGGTATAATGGAGGTTTTTGAAGTCCCATAACTCCACCTGAGGGGCACTGGGGTGGCTCAGAGCAAGTGGTGGTGTAGTGCACATAGGGTGCCAACCACTCACATGGGTTGCCAACCCATGAAGTACAGAGTTTTGTTGTTCTAGAGGTGTTCTGAGAGTAGATTCTCTAGTAGCATATGAGAGTGGATTCATGGTTTTTCATTAAAAATCTCATTTGCTACCAGAGAATCTAAATGCAACACCTCAAAAACAACAAAGCCCAGTACCCCAATGGGTTAGCAATCCAGGGGGGTGGTTGGCACCCTCTGTGCACTACAACACCACTCACTTTGGGCCATCCCAGTGCCCCCCAGGTGGAGTTATGGGGCTGCTGAAACCTCCATTATTCCCTATGGGAAAAAATCTTAAAGACACGTAAACCTCAAAGATTCCTAAGAAATCAGCCCTTTGCCCAATTTCGTATCTGTGTGCACCACCCTTGGGGCACTGCCACCCAACGCACTGTATTTCTCCTGAAGCCCCACATAAACAAGTTGAAAGAGTGAAGAGAATGATGAACAACAACGGCACTTCATTTTTGGCACAGTTATTTGAGAATTTTGCAGCGGGAGGGAGCCTGTCCCTGTGGCACTAGCACAGCAGCACAACCCATTTGTAGATTCAAGCAATCTTTCCATAAAAACTCTCTCCCCTCATGGAACAGTGACCACAGGTCACTTGAGATAGCAAGATAGACCAATGAACTTCCTTGGTACTATGGAACAGCTTCAAATGTTCATTTAACTGAAGTGGAGTGAGCCGTAGCCCAAAGAAATCAGCCTACTGTTCAGAATTGTTGAGATTTATCATTACTGCATTTAAGAAAGTGCAAAACCATGGATGATGGTTACAAGAAAGAGAGAAGCAACTAAGATTCCTGGGGATCAATAGATTGACAAGGGTATTCCCCACCCCCCTCCTTTTGTCTCCTGTAGTCCCATGTGGATGACCAGTAACCAGTGAATCCTCCAAAGCAGAGAGCTTCCCCCAGACCCTCCTCCCCTGCCTTCCTCTTTTGGTCTTATTGGCTGGAACAGCTGCTACTCAAGCTGCTCCAGCCTATCTGATTCCTCGGGGGTTCCTCCTGGCACTGCCCCCAGGAATTATTCATTCATTCATTCATTCATTTGATATTTATCATATTTCTATAAAGTCTGATATGTACGTCTCTAGGCAGTGTACACAATTTAAAACATTTAAAAGTCTCAAATTAAAATACATGAAAATAAATACAACAGAATAGAATAGCTATTTTAAAAGTTTTCGATATTTTTAAAAATTAATTCTAATTGAAAGCCTGTGAAAACAGCAGAGTCTTGAGGTTCTTCCTGAAAACAAACAGAGAAGATGCTCTTATTTCAATAGGGAGCGAGGTGATTCTCATGATCGCCAAGTTTGCCTAGCCGGCTTTTTGGCAATTATGTGCTGCCACGGGAGCCATGCGGCTCCCGGCAGTAAACTGCCAAACCTACCCCTCCCCTTAGCTGAGGTTAATGGAGCGAGCGTTCCGTTAACCTAGGTGTTCTCCTTGTGTGTCGCTGCAGAGTGCAGCAACACACGAGTAGGCCCCGGCCTCATGGGTCTCTCCAGGATGCCCCATGCACTCGCTCGGGCCTTCCTGGAACTTGTGGGGGCTGCACAGCCCCCAATCCCCGCAACCCCCGCCAGCTCCATGACAGAGCCAGCAGTCGTGTAGGCGGGTGATCCGGCTGCCCAGGGCTGCAGGCTTGCTCGTCTGCAGGGAGAGCGGACTAAGCCCACTCTCTCCACCTAACCCCATCTGGCGAGTCTCAGTGATTGTGAGACTCGCCTCAGCATATTCCAAAGTCCTTGGGCAGCCACAGAGAAAGCCCAGTCATGGGTAGCCACCAAACGATCCAGTGGCATCCATAACCAGACCTCTCCAGAAGATTGTAACAGGCAGCAGGATTTATGACAAAGAAGGCACTCTCTTAAATAGCCTGGACCCAAGCTGTTAAGGGCTTTATAGGTAAGAACCACCACTTTGTATTTCACCCAGAAACATATTGGCAGCCAATGCCGTTCTTTCAAAACCAGTGCTGTGTGGTCCCTTTGTGTTGTCCAAGAGAGTAATCTTGCTGCCTCATTCTGTACCAATTGTAGTTTCTGGGCTACATACAAAGGAAACCCCATGTACGGTGCAATACAGTAGACAAGCCTGGTGGTTACTAGCATATGTACCACTGTTTTAAGGTCATTCACCTCTAGAAATGGACGTAGCTGACGTATCAGCCAAAGCTGATAAAAAGTGCTCCTGGCCACTGCCTCAACCTGAGAAACCAGGGAGAGCTTTGGGTCCAGATGCATTCCCAAGCTACGTACCGGATCTTTCAGGGGCAGTGTAATCCCATCCAGAACAGGCAGATCTAAACCATCTCTTGGGTCTTGGCCGCCCTTTGTCTTATTTGGATTCAACGTCAGTTTGTTATCCCTCATCCAGCCCCTTACTGCCTCCAGGCAAGCATTTAGGAAATATGCCATTTCCTGATGAGGTTGGCATGGAGAAGTAGATCTGGGTGTCATCAGCATATTGATAACACCTAGCACCAAACCTCCTGATGATCTCTTCAAGCAGATTCATGTAGATGTTAAAAAGCATTGGAGACAGTATGGAGGCTAGGGATGTGCGGTTCGGTTCGGATCCGGACCGGTTCGTCCGAACCGGTCCGGATCCGGCGGCTCGATCCCGGACCGAATCGGGCCCTCCCGGGGACCGAGCCGGACCGAATTCGAGCCGGTTCGGTACCGAACCGGCTCGGGTTTCCCGAACCGGTTCGGGAATGAAATTGAGTCTCACTCAGTGTCTCTTTAAAGTGTGTCCTCCATTTTGTGTCTCCTTCCCGAAACTTTTGCTCCTCCTTGCATCCATTTTGTGATGCTATTTCCAGGCATTGTATTGGCTGCGCTATTGATCCTTGATTGGCCAGAATGAGTCCTTTGGTCTGGTAGGCTGCTTGGCTGTTGCACTGTTGAGAGCTGGCACCCTGTTGGCCGTGGGGGGAGTGCAAAGGTGGGGGCTCCCAAAGGAGGGAATTTCAAACCTATATAAACCCAAGCCTCTTCTCTGGAAACTTCTCTTGGCTGCAGTTGTGGGATCATCTCTGAGACCTGCTTGCCCTTTGCTGGCTGCTCTGGTGTCTCTGTGAGTCCTGACTGTGTCCTGTGTCTCTCTGTGTGTGCTCTAATCCTTTGTCCACCTGCCCTTTGTGACTCTCTGTGTGTCTCCTCTCTCTGTCTGTCTCTTGTCTGTATACTGTGTGTTACTTCACTTTACTTTCTTCTTAATTTCCCCCAATTTTCCCTGTTCCTTGTCTGTCTGCTTCCCCCCCCTCCCCCCCTTTCCCTTCTCATCCTTTGGGCCTACCCTCCCCCTCCCCCACTCCCACCCACTGCATCCTCATTGCTTTAAATCTTCTTCCATTAATTATTGCTCTTTGTCCTGCCTTGTTGTTGTCCAACTTTTTGATTTTCACATTGCATTCCATTGGTTTCAGTTATATATTGCTTGCTGGTTTTGCTTAAATTGTACCATTTTGTTTGTTTCTGCTGACTGCTGCTGCCCTGCGAGTTGGTTCCCTGAATCCCTCCCCCCCACCCCCAGAGGATTCTGTTGTTGTTTCTTGTTGTCCCATATAATCAGTTTTGGTTCCCTGCTCCAAACTTGCCCCTCCAAGTCCAACCACACCCCACCCCAACCCCACCCCATCCAGCCTTCTCCCAAGTTTGCTGCTGCCAAACCGAGTCCAGTTTTCTTTGCTTGGTTCCACTTATTCATTTGCTATTATTAATTTGCAGCAATTGTGGTTTCATTGTCTCTGTTCACTTAGTGGCCCCCCTCAGAGTCTGTGTTTGGTTCCCCCTCCCCACACCCCCACACCCAAGTTTTTTCTGCTGGTTATAGTCTTTCTTTTAATTTTTTTTTAAACTTCTGGCTTGTGTTCTCTTGATATATATTGCTTTATATATTTTGCTACCCTCCTCCTCCTCCTCCCCCCCCTGCCTGCCCCCCCCCCACCCTCCCTCCTCCCAGACCCTACCCTAGCCCAGGCCCAGCTCCTCCCCCAACCACCCCATCCAGCCTAATCGCTGCTGCTGCCCGAGTTGTTCCAGTTTCTCCTTTGCTGTTTGTTGTTGCCCCCTCCCCTTCCCCCCAACACCCCTCTGCCACACACTAGCCCCCAACCACACACACCCTCTCTGCTCCCCCCACCCCACCTCTTTTTCTCCTTGCCCCTGACTCTCTCCACTCACCCCAGGCCCCCTGCCACACACTAGCCCCCAACCACACACACCCTCTCTGCTCCCCCCACCCCACCTCTTTTCCTCCTTGCCCCTGACTCTCTCCACTTACCCCAGGCCCCCTGCCACACACTAGCCCCAACCACACACACCCTCTCTGCTCCCCCCACCCCACCTCTTTTTCTCCTTGCCCCCGACTCTCTCCACTTACCCCAGGCCCCCTGCCACACACTAGCCCCCAACCACACACAGCCTCTCTGCTCCCCCCACCCCACCTCTTTTCCTCCTTGCCCCCGACTCTCTCCACTTACCCCAGGCCCCCTGCCACACACTAGCCCCAACCACACACACCCTCTCTGCTCCCCCCACCCCACCTCTTTTTCTCCTTGCCCCCGACTCTCTCCACTTACCCCAGGCCCCCTGCCACACACTAGCCCCCAACCACACACACCCTCTCTGCTCCCCCCACCCCACCTCTTTTTCTCCTTGCCCCCGACTCTCTCCACTTACCCCAGGCCCCCTGCCACACACTAGCCCCCAACCACACACAGCCTCTCTGCTCCCCCCACCCCACCTCTTTTCCTCCTTGCCCCCGACTCTCTCCACTTACCCCAGGCCCCCTGCCACACACTAGCCCCAACCACACACACCCTCTCTGCTCCCCCCACCCCACCTCTTTTTCTCCTTGCCCCCGACTCTCTCCACTTACCCCAGGCCCCCTGCCACACACTAGCCCCCAACCACACACACCCTCTCTGCTCCCCCCACCCCACCTCTTTTTCTCCTTGCCCCCGACTCTCTCCACTTACCCCAGGCCCCCTGCCACACACTAGCCCCCAACCACACACACCCTCTCTGCTCCCCCCACCCCACCTCTTTTCCTCCTTGCCCCCGACTCTCTCCACTTACCCCAGGCCCCCTGCCACACACTAGCCCCCAACCACACACACCCTCTCTGCTCCCCCCACCTCTTTGGACCGCTGCTACTGCTGTGTCCTCCCCCCACACCTGAATCCCCCCTCCCTGCTGCGCTGCGCTTCTCCTCTCTCCTCTTTCTCTCTATCATCTCTCTTTCTCCTCTCTCTCTCTTTCTTTTCTCTCTCTCTCCTCTCTTTCTCTTTGTCCCTGCCCCCCCTCTCTTTTCTCTCTCTCTTAGTCTTTTCTCTCTCTGCTCCCCTTCACTTTCCACCTCCTCTCCCACAGCTGCAGCCGCACACAGTAGCCTACCCACCTGGCGGCTGCCATCGGTTTTTTTTTTCTTTTTATAGTTTTTGGTTGATTTTGTCTCTGCTTGGGGGTGAGTTGAGCGACACAAATAGTGTTGTCTCCTCACTTCTGCCCCTCCATCGTTGTTGAACTACCCCGGTTGCCTGTGTGCCTCGTGCGGCCGCCCTGCTGTGTCTCAGCCCAGGGTGGCTGGCTGGCGGCGGCGAATCCGTGACCAGCAGTGAGTGGCAGGAGAAGGACCGGAAGAAGAGGGGTTAGTGCGTGTGCGATTGTGCACCTTTTGTTGCCCCTTTCTCTCCCTAGCTGGCGGTTTTAAATAGGGACACCCCTATTCTGAAATGCATTTGGGTGTGGGGAGGAGGGAGGGAACCTTGGAGAGGAGATGTACTGTTGTAAAACTTGTGTCTTCATGCCCATGCCCAGTAAAGAAATTGCTGCTGTGTGTTGCGTTGCATTGCATGCGTCTTGCAGGTGGTTTTTGAACAGGTGCCTTCCAGAGTGCTTCCTTGCCTCTGGGGCAGTCTGAGTGGGGTCCAGGGTTCTGATGCGATGCTGCCACTACATGCTGGGCCCATGCCATGCCAGAGTGCTTCCTTGCCTCTGGGGCAGTCTGAGTGGGGTCCTGGCTGGGCTCTGATGCTGCCACTACATGCTGGGCCCATGCCATGCCAGAGTGCTTCCTTGCCTCTGGGGCAGTCTGAGTGGGGTCCTGGCTGGGCTCTGATGCTGCCACTACATGCTGGGCCAATACACACGTATGATGATGATCATGATGTTCAATCCATGAGGCTGCCATCAAGTGTTTGCTGCTGCTTGCTTGCCATGGCATTGGGCAGGCAGAGTCACAGAGTGGGTGGGTTCAACCTCTGTGTTGGTGTGACTGGGTTCTGGTTTTGGTTGTGTGCAATTTAGAGTCACTAAATAGGCTGCATTGAGTTTGATGCTCCCCCCACAGGAGCATTACTTGAGAACCACCCCCCAGAACCCACACTTTGTGTTCCAGTTCACTAAATAAGGGTTTCCTCCTTTGATCTGCAGGTTCCCAAGCGTTGACTGCATCCCTCCCCCACCCCCGGTAGGTGCTGTGCCCTCCCCCCATCCACTCCCCCCCCAAAAAAAGCTAAAAACTTGCCACCCACACCACAACTACTCCACCCAACTGCCCGTGCCACCCTCCCACACCGGGGTTCCACCCTTTAACCCCCTATTTTTCTAAAAAAAACCCCTCCCAGACCCATCTCCCCAATTGGCTTGGTGGTTGACTCCCAAATTCAAAAAGGACACCCTCCCCCTCACTTCGATTGGCTTCCCCCCCCCATATCAAAAAGTCTTCCTTTCCCCCCAATTGGCTTCCTTTTTTGAAAACAAACTTCCCCCCCGCCGCCTCCAAATCAGCTGCCTTTTTTTTGGCCCCTAAGCCCCTCCAAATTATTTTTTTGACCCTGTCTGGCCTTCCTCCTAAAGTCTCCCTCCTTCTGACCTAGCAGCATGTCTGAGCGCCGTGTGGCGGGCAGGGCTCGCTCAAGGCTGGCAGGCAGAGGTGGGAGAGGCCAGGTGCGGGGTGCGCCTGCGGCACGGGGAGGGAGAGGACGCGGGGAGCCTGAGGACACCCCAGTTCTCCCCATTGGAGAATTCTTTTCTCCGGCCCCATCTTTGGTGCGCAGGATTCAGTTCCCCACGCCTGCTGCCGCCAATCGCGGCAGAGGCAGAGGCACCGTTAGGGCTGTGGCGGGTCCCTCCTCGCCGGCGGCACCAGGTGCTGCTGAGCTACCGCCAGTTGTTGAGGTGGAGGAGACTGTGGAGTTGGAAGAGCAGGTAGAGGGCGGTGAGGACCGTGCGGCTGGCAGCGATGCAGCCAGGTTCTCCCTCCCTCTGGGGCCCCTTCCCCCTATCCTTTCACCGCTCAGTGGGGCCCCCCCTCGTGAAGCCCGACACTCTGGTGGGGAGCGGTCTGGCGAGGTGGTGGAGGAGAGGCCTGCCTCTCCGATGCCAGTTGAGCCGGGCCCTTCCTCCGCTGTGGAGGGCGGAAGGGGCGGGTTGGGTGGCAGCAGTGGGCAGGCAGCGGCGGCCGCCCCCCCCCCCCTAGGACTGCAGCCACCCTGCGAGAAACGGCCTAGGACGGCGCCCAGGGCGCAGGAGGCCAAGGGCAGTGGTGCATGGGTGCATTTTGAGGTCCCTCAAGATGCCCCATTCCACGCCCGCTGTGTCCACTGCAGGATGCTTGTCAGCCGTGGAAGGGACCCTGCGCACCTGGGTACGACGCCTATGTGGAGACACCTAGAGCGTCACCACCCAGGTCTCAGGGGACAGGCTGGCAGCGCTAGTGCGCCTTGTGCATCTGCCACTAGGGCGGGCAGCGGCAGTGTGCCAGCCAGCAGGCAGGCTACACTGCCCGTCCAGCGGTGGACGCAGTCCTCGGGCAGCCAGCGTATTGTTCGCGTGGACCATCATCACCTCACCCGCCTCATAGGGGAGATGATTTCCACCGATGACCAGCCGTTTCAGGTGGTCGAGAACAACGGCTTCCGCCGTATTCTCCAATACCTGGCTCCCGAATACGTCATCCCCTCAAGGACGACGTTCAGCCGGAACGTGGTCCCCTCCCTGTACCGCCGGTGCAGGGAGCTCGTGTCGGCCGAGCTGCGTGCAGCTCCGGCCAGGACAAGCGTGCATTTCACGACTGACCTCTGGACCAGTGTCAGTGGGATGCACGCTTCTTTCCTGGCCCTCACTGCCCACTGGTGGGGACCGGAGAGTGAGGGGACCTCCGCGGGCGATGCTTCCGGGTCCGGCGCGGCTCCCGATGCACTACGGCACAGGTGGGCCATCCTGCACGTGGAGACGATGGACACGAGGCACACCGCGGAGGAGGTGGCGGCCGTACTCGACCGCCAGATAGAGGAGTGGATTGGCGGGTGTCCACACCTCTCCCGCGGCTTCATTGTCACCAACAATGGAGCCAACGTTACCGCCGCTGTCGAGACAGTCATGGACTGTGTGAACATACGGTGTATGGCACACACGCTCCATCTGGCCGTCAGGGACGCCCTTGGCCTTAAGGAGCTGAGGGCGTCCCAGGAGAAGGGGGCCCGCCCCATCGCAGGTGCTGTTGCTGCCACGGCTACGCTTGTGGATAAGTCCCGCAAGCTGGCCGCCCACTTCCACCGCAGCGAGAAGTCCAGGAGACTGCTTCGCCAGAAGCAGGATGACCTTGGCCTTCCTCGCCATCTCATCCCTACGGATGTGGAGACGCGGTGGAACTCCACCTTCCTCCTGTTCCAGCACCTGTTGGAGCAGGAGAGAGCCCTTGTCGCCCTGGCGAGGGACGAGTCCTTGGATGTCTGCGACTTCTCGAACGCAGAGTGGAAGCAGATGTCCGAGGCGGTGTCGGCACTCGAGCCCTTCCAGCTTGCCACGAAGGGCTTGTGTGGCGACACCACTCCCTTGAGCCAGGCGCTGCCCACAGCTGTTGGTCTCGAGAAGCTGATGGGTGGACTCCATATCTCTCTGACCACGCCAGAGGGTCGTGCTCTGGCTGGGAGGCTGAGGTCTGGGGTTGACAAGCGGCTCGTTGATGTGCTGGGAGACAGGGAGGAGTATGTCCTCGCTTGTCTCTGTCACCCAGCCCTCAAGGGCAATGCCGTGAGTGCCGACGACTTGCCCAGGTGGAAGGGCATCCTGGTCGAGAAGGTTAGGGAGGAGGAGGCCGCTAGGGCCCGCAGAGACCAGGGTGTTGGTAGTGGTGCGGGGGCAGCCCTCGCGGCCCAACCCGCACCCAGCAGCAGCATGGGCGGCCAGCCGGCGTCAGCTTCCCCTTCCCCTCCCTCTTCCCAGTCCAGCAGCGCGGCATCCCAGGCGGCGCCATCGCAGCAGCCATTTGCTACCGACTCGAGATCCGCCCAGTGGTTTCAGCGGTTCTGCTATGGCGCCATGCCTGGTATGCGGGAGGCTCGACCTGCCAGGCCCCCCTCCAGTGCTGAGCAATGCGTTGCGCAGTACTTGGAGGAGCCTGTGGAGGGAGATGGCGTGGACTGCGCACAGTTCTGGGCGAGCCGCCGCCAAGTCTGGCCGGACCTGGCGGTGGTGGCTGTGCGCCTCCTCTCCTGCCCCCCAACCAGTGTCCAGAGCGAGCGGGTGTTTTCACGTGCCGGGGACGTGGTGACACCCTCTCGCTCCCGCTTGGACCCTGGTCTGGTGGAGCAGCTGGTCTTCCTTAAGGTGAACCTCCCCCTGTTGGGCTACCCCAAGCTGCAGTTTGAGACGGGCGAGTGATTACCGTGGGTTGCCCCATGGTTGGTCACCTGCCTGGCTCGAACTCTGTGCTTATCCCTACCCTCCCCCCTTCCACCTCTAGCTGAGCTGACGTGACAGATGCTGAGCCGTGCCAGCCAGTCGCAGCGTGTAGTGTGCCCACACAGAGATGCAGTTGTAGTAGTAGTTGTAGTGCTGCGACTGGCCAGATGTTTACAATGCCCACGCCCACCTAAAAAGAAACCCAATGCTGACCAGCACAGGCCCTTTATCTATCCACCTGTCAGCATTTGGGGACCTGGCGTGGGCACGGCACACCCCCCCAAAGTAGCACAGCCCACGGAGTACTAGACTTAGCGGCAGCGGCGGGTATACGTTCAAAAATGCAGTGTAGATATGTAAATACTGTATGTAAATAAACATGTAAATAATTTTTTCTTTAAAAACCCCATGTCAAAATCAAGCCTCAAAATTATGCAAAAGAAAGAAAAAAAGGTGACAAAGGGAGAACAAAATGATGAATGCCAAATGAATTGATTTTATTGAAAATGTCACCAGAAATCATGTGTGGGGGGCTTGGTTTACATGGAGAAGATGATTGGGTGATTTTTTGAAATGAAACGAATGAATTATTATCATCTTATGTTCATCTTGATTGTGGTCACTGTTGATGTTGGCTGATGGCAAAAAACCCAAAACCATCAGAATAGCAATGAACTGGCTGCCAACACAACATATTGATTGATAACTGTGCAGGGGGGGAATTGGGTCTGTGTGTGTGTGTGTGGTGCAGGCTCAGTCTGTCTCTTCCTGTTGTGTGTCTGTCTGTCTGTCTGTCTGTCTGTCTGTGTGAATGGATGCCTAGCAGTGTCTCTGTGTGTGGATGCTTTCTGTGTGTACTGTGGTGTGTGTCTGTCTACATGTTTTTTTTCCTCCCCCCCATGCCTCCCTCCATCCTTCCCCTCTCATCCTCTCCCCTTCCTCTTCACCACCTTCCATCCTCCCCCCCTTCCAGCCCACCACCGCCTCACCTGCCCCCAACCCCGGTCTGGCAGATGATGAGAGTCTGGTCTCTCCCACCGAAGCACACACGTGAGCACGTGTGTGCACAAATATGTGGCTGACCAACTCTGAGCCGGACCCTCCCCCCTTCAATCCCCTCTACATCCCTCTCCCCCTCCCCTTTCCTCCCCCCTGCCTCCCAGCCTCCCTCCCTGCCTCCCTCCCCCCTCCTAGCTAGCAGCGCACACATACACACACAAAACACCTGTGGTGGCAAACACCACCAGCACACATGCACTCACACTGGTGCCACCACCTCTGCCTTGGGCCTCTGTGTCCTTGAGCAGATATGTGGTGGTGGACCAGAGAAGCATTTCTTTCCAGCAAGGCAAAAGGCATGCACTCACTGCACACACACACACACACACACGAAGAGGTGAAGACGAGAAGAGGCAACTTCTAGAACCAGCAGCAGCAGGTGAGTGTCGTGTAATTGTGTTGCTTCCCAAGGCCACTGCCCATGCTCAATGCTCAGTCTGCTGAAACTAAAGAACTAGCTACAATCACCCTTCCTCACATGCAGCTCAGCTCAGCTCAGCTCAGCTGCACAGCACACTGACTAACTAGACACTACAGCTGGTGGTAGAAAAAACAGAAGTCTAGATTCTAGAAGATGTCCTGGTGGATTTTAAACTTTCAAATCTGTGCTAGGATTGCCTCGCCCGCCTCCTCCTCCTCCTCCTCCTCCTCCTCCTCCTGCCTGTAATTGTGCCCTCTCCCCTTGCAGTTGCGCCGTCGTGATGGGTTGGTGATGTGCGTGCGCCGTCTACTTGTTAGCTCTCTCCTCCTCATGTTGGCTGGGCTTGCCAGGCACTGGCTGGCAGCAGCTGTTGGCTGTGTGCTAGGCTCAGGCTGTGGCGCGCGTGACTGGACTGGGAATGTTATTGTAGCGGCAACACTGGTTGTGGTGGTAGCAGTAGTAGCTGTTGTTGTTGCTGGGCTGGTGGCTGCTGGCCTGTGCTGACTCTGCGCACTTGGTCTGGTCTGGTCTGGTCATTGGGATGCAGATGTAGGGTGTGTGTGCATCATCCATGGGGAGCATCAGAGCAGAGCAGAGCAGGTTGGCTGGCTTCTGTCTGTCGGGCCTAGTCAGTGGCAGGCACTGAGTGAGGCGGTGGTTCCTTTGGGCATCACGTCACCCATCATGCAGAGCGGCAGGTCTGCTGCTCTGCTGCTCCGCCTCCTGCTTCTTCTCTGTGTGTGCTGCTCTTGTGCTTAGTGTGCTGCTCCGCTGCTGCTGCTGTGCTGGCAGGCAGCACAGCAGTGGCCTTTTTGTTAGATCAGAGAGTGGGTGTTGTCTCTCTGAGTGTCCTCCTCTTACTTGCTTGGATAGGAGTGGTGGTAGTAGGTAGGCATTAAGATGGACTGACTAGGTGTTACGTGTTAGGGCGCCCAGAGAGAGGGGCCAAAAAGATGGGGTGGCAATTGTTGGGTTGCTCCTAGTATTATTGGTGAATTTCTGAAGAAAAATTTTTTTTCCATTGGCTAGAATGGGGGTTCGGGGCTGCCCCAGACCCGCCTCTGTGGGGTGGCAGCACCGCCAAAGTGGGTCCGGGGCCATGGCAAAAATGCCCTCAGTCCCTCCCAGCAATCCCCGTAGAGATAGGAGTGATGGTTCTGTTGTTTTTCTGAGGTGTTCTGAGTGAGTGTGGATTCTGTGATAGCAAATGAGAGTGGATTCATGGTGTCTCATTGGAAATCTCATAAGCTATCATAGAATCTACACTCAGAATACCTCAGAAAAACAACAGAACCATCACTCCTATCTCTACGGGGATTGCTGGGAGGGACTGAGGGCATTTTTGCCATGGCCCCGGACCCACTTTGGGGGTGCTGCCACCCCACAGAGGTGGGTCTGGGGCAGCCCCGAACCCCCATTCTAGCCAATGGGAAAAAAAATTTTCTTCAGAAATTCACCAATAATACTAGGAGCCACCAATTGCCTTGGGATTTTTGGGGTGGAGGACACCCATGGGTGGCTACCACCCACCCCAGCTTTTTTGCCCCTAAGGGCTCCACATTGTGAGTTATGGGCAAAAATTTATTTTTTGAAAAAAATTTGTAAAAAATCAGAGGAAGGTCCAATCGACTTGAAATTTGGGTGGCAGGTAGAACACAATGTCCCCTTCAAAACCAGCCACTTTTTGTGATCCGAACCGGTTCGGTTCGGATCCGAACCGGTTCGAAACCGAACCGGACCGGGGGGTGGTCTGGCAAAACCAAAACCGAACCACCCCGGTCCGGTCCGGACCCGGTTCGGACCCGAACCGAACCGGGAGAACCGGTTTTATGCACATCCCTAATGGAGGCTTGTGGAACTCCACACTTCAGCTCTCACTTAGCAGAACAGTCTCCAAGCGACACCATCTGGAATCTGCCAGAGAGCTAGGAGCGGAACTACTGTAAAACAGTGCCACCCAAACCCACCTTCCTCAGGCGGTCCAGAAGGATATCATGGTTGGATCAGTTGGAGATTGTCCATCAGGCTGACCAAGGCAGTCTCAACCCCATACTCCATATGAAAGCCAGTTTGAAATGGGTCTAGATAATCTGCATCATTAAAAACTGCCTGGAGCTGAGAGGTCATACCCACTCATTCACCTTGCCCAACCATGGAAGATTAGAAACAGGCCTGTAATTAGCTAATTCCAAGGGATCCAGTTCAGCTTTCTTCAAAAGTGGTCTAATAATAACCTCCTTAAGACAAGGAGGCACCCTGCCTCCCTCAGAGAAGCATTTATAATATTAGCCAGATCCTCTCTGATAATATGATTATCAGATGAGATAAACCAAGTTGGGCAAGAGTCAAGAGAACAGGTTGTAAAGGGGAAAATGTATTAAAAATGTACTCCCAGAAGCAACCAGGAAGTGATTTTTAACCCATTATTTTAGTCCTTCTTGGGGGCAGTGCCAGGAGAAGGAATCAGACCAGCTGGAGCAGCTTGGGTAGCAGCTGTTCTAGCCAGTTAGATCAAAACAACAAGTTATAGGCAGGGAATGGGGCTGGAAGAATCTCCCTGCTCTGAAGGTTTCCCTGGCTGCTGGTTAGTGTGATCCTTTATTTTTGTTTGGGGGGGAGGCACTGCCCCTTCTGCCCATACTGACCAACCACTACTGTTTTACCAATCCTTCCTAGGTACATTGGTGCATTTGTTGCATGTTGGCAGGGAGGCTTGCTCTCAAGGAACAGGCAGGAAAGTGAAAAAGAGGAGCAAGGAGTGAAGGGCTACAACTTGTGTGTATGAAAGTCTATAGGTTAGTGATCTAAACAGATTCCAAGACTATGTGCTTTGGCTAGAGGTATAGATACCTTGAAACATTCCGTGAGGCAGTTTCCAAACTATTCTGCTTACCTAGAGGGTGGCAGATTTCATGAAAGATAATGAAATCTATTGCCACTTGAACTTAATCACAGCCGCGGCTCTCGCCCAGCCCCGCTTCGCGCCCCATCCTGACCGGCCCAGCCCTCAGAGCCAATCCTTATCCCGAAGTTACGGATCCGGCTTGCCGACTTCCCTTACCTACATTGTTCTAACATGCCAGAGGCTGTTCACCTTGGAGACCTGCTGCGGATATGGGTACGGCCTGGCGCGAGATTTACACCCTCTCCCCCGGATTTTCAAGGGCCAGCGAGAGCTCACCAGACAACGCCGGAACCGCAATGCTTTCCAAGGCTCGGGCCCCTCTCTCGGGGCGAACCCATTCCAGGGCACCCTGCCCTTCACAAAGAAAATAGAACTCTCCCCGGGGCTCCCGCCGGCTTCTCTGGGATCGGTCGTGTTACCGCACTGAACGCCTTGTAGCTTGCTCAACAAAGGCAGGAAGAAGTTATGTAAATGTGATGTACATGGTGAATAGGACTGTATTTGGTTGACTATCCTAAGGTGTTGAAAGATTATGTATTTATAGTTTTTATGAGCTCCTCCTCTGAGTCCTTGCCAGCTAATTTGTTAATTCAGAACGGGTTTGGGAAGTGTGCCACTTTATCTGTCTTACTCCCAAGAGTGCTTCACTGTTATCTCCTTTAGAGGAGGATATCCCTCCCATCAGTGAGTTGCAATGCCTTTGAACTAGCATCTGAATAGCCTCATGTCCCTCATTAGCAAAGTGTGGGGTTAGGGGCACTGGTTTTGGTCTGTCTTGATAGCTTAGATCTGAAGTCATGCTGCCAGCATAACCTATCGGCCCACTTTGAGCCAAGAATCAAGTCTGAGAATCAAGTAAAGTGGGTACTAGGATCATCAATCTATGATCCAATGTGATTGAGAAATTTGGGTAGAGGAGGGCTCTCTGTAGAGCCCTCTGTCCCCCCAATATGGCTTGCTGGCAACATCATTCCAGCTATTCTATCCTTTTCTGTCACAAATAAGGATATCGGGTTTTATTTTTCCTTCATCATGGAACATTATGAAGGCATATTAGTACTCTGATATGAGAAGAGTAAGAAAGATTTTCTGGTGAAAACACCTGTTCCATAATGAAGTTAAAATCAGCAAAGCTGTTAACAAGAGAACCAGTGTGGTTATAATAGATGGAATGTTGAACTAGGACCAGAAAGACCAAGGTTCAAATCCCTCCTTAACCATGAAGCCTGACTGGGTAACCTTGGATAGTCACGTATTTACACATTACATTGCACATGAGTACAAATGTCTCTTAACATATGCATCAGATTTTAGAGTTGGAAGAGATGTTGATGTCTTCTCATTGAACTTCCGTGCAGGAAACTGCTACAAACATGTTTTTGTGTGAATGATTGTATTCATTTATTTGGTATATTTATACATTCATGTGCATGCATTCATTTGAAATGTCAAGTACAAATTTTGTGTACTTGTCTAAACCTGGGTCAGGCAAGGGAGCAAGGGAGACACAAGGTCTGGTGATGGACTTGGAGGAAAAATCAGCCCTTGCATGAGGTGTGGTGTTTTCTTTTTCTTTTGTGGTGCTAGAGATGCCATTGGATCTTTTTTGGGCAGACCCCCTACACCCCACCCTCTCCAGGAACAGCATGCAGCCCCAACAGCCACACTCACCCTGACCGCCATGCCCCATTACCATGCACTTGCCAACAGCCACATCCCCACAACCTCACACCCCACTTAGATGCAATAATTCTGGGAATCCTGTTACAAGAAGCCGAGGGTTGTTCTAACCTGTCATTCTGTGTCTAGCAGTTGGATGACAGGCCAAAATCCAGTAGGTGGTGTTTCCCAACATTTGGAGTTCAGAACTTCACTGGTTGATGTTCTGATTGTCATGCAGCTGAAATACAGGCAGAATATCAGGTACTGGTTCCATTCATATGCTAAGTAAAGGTGCACCTATTGAAAGTCTGCTTGTCATGCAACTGTTAAAAATCTTGGGCCCTATGAACCTTACAAAGAACTCAGCAGCCCCTTCCAGGGGTCATACCATGAAACTGAAGGTCAGGAAATTTAGGACCGACAAGAGGAAGTACTTTTTCACACTGTGTGTAATTAATTTATGGAATTATCTGCCATGGGTTGTGGTGATGGCCACTAGCTTGGATGGCTTAAAAAGGGGCTTAGACAAATTCATGAGGACAGGTCTATCAATGGCTATTAGTCTGATGGCTGTGGGCCACCTCCAGCCTCAGAGGCACGATGCCTCTCAATACCAGTTGCAGGGGAGCAACAGCAGGAGAGAGGGCATGCACATAACTTTTTGCCTGTGAGCTCCCCAGAGGCAGCTGGTGGGCTACTGTGTGAAACAGGATGCTGGACTAGATAGGCCTTGGGCCTGATCCAGCAGGGCTCTTAGGACCCTGTAGCTGTGTAAAATGGCATGATTGCACCCTTTTGCCCAGGTAAATGGTTGGGGGAAAATCCCTGGCTACCTGGGAGGGCAGCTTCTCATGTGTAGCCCATCCCAGATAAGGCTGCCCAAGGCAGGGTAGGGCTACTCATGTGAACAGCCTCTCTGTATACTATAGTGTGTACCGGGGCAGAGCCACCATTAGGCGAACGGGTTCAAAGAACTCGGGCTGCCACCAACCAGGTACCACGAGCCCCAGACACGCCCCCGCATCTGACGTCAAATGTGGGGGGCATTATTTCAGTCCAAAACAGGGCTGCATGGCCCTGTTTGGAGCCAAAATTTCCCCACGCTGCTTTGGCAGCATGGCCAGAGTGACTCTTCCTGCTTTAAAGGCAGGGAAAGCCATTCCTGGTCTCGCTGCCAACCCAATGGGGCTGATTGATCTCTCTCCCAAACAGTGCTGCAAGTCCCTGTATAGGCAAGAGATTGGCCCATGCTGAATGGCTCTCCCTGCCTTTAAGGCAGGGAGAGTCGCTCCGGCCTACGCTGCCCAATGCAGTGCGGGCTGATCTCCCTTCTAAATAGGGCTGTGTGGCCCCATTTGGGAGAGAGACCACATCCCCTGCGTCTGATGTCAGACGTGGGCATGGCTAGCCGGGCCCCTGCATCTGATGTCAGACTCAGGGGGTAGGGCTAGGGAGCTGCCACCAGCCTCCTTATGTTGCTGGTGTGTACACTATAGGCAGATTTTGCATGAACATAACAACCTGCGTTAATAGCCCTCTACTCTCAGATTAATCTATGTTGTAGTGTTGTTATGAGAATAAAAGCAGAGGCAGGGGGTGGGAAGTAATGACAGCCCTGCACCCACCCTGAGCTCTGTGGGAAAAGGAGGGTGGGATAAAAGTTAAAAAGGTATCCCTTTTAAGTTGCAGCCAAAACACTTAATGCAGATGAGGGTTACTGGGAAGCTTGCATAATTCCTTTCTGTGTTAAATCTGACTACCTTAAGTACAGCTGTCAAACTCACCTTGGCACTTTGCAAACATTTAACATAACAATAAAAAAGCACTTCTTGAAAATCTTCTTGAGCATGCAGCTATCACAGCAGCTTGATACTGATAAAAGCAAACAATGCCTTAATTATTTATCTCACTTCCAAAAATATGCAAAAAGAAAAAAAGAATAGCATTATGGTTTCTTAGAGTACTTTCATTTTCTTGAAGGCTTAAAAAAACTTGTAACAAAGCATGGGAAGGATCTGCTGGCACTGTGCTGTTGATATCAGCAAGTGAAGCTGCTATTATGCTGGCAACAACAGACCTATGGCACCATAGGACACTGTTGGTCATGGAGGCTTCCAAGTGGACATGGAGGCTTCCTTCTCAAGACTTTGTGCTTTTCTTTTTTCTTCCCATGTAATATCTAAACCTAATTGGATATGGAACATTCCAGCTCAGATTTCATAATAGAGCATTTCAGTGACACCCCTAGATAAACCTATTAATGAGAAAAGGCAAACCTATGATTTTCCCCCTGAACCCTAGGTTTTAGCTCCTGTATTCCTAAGTATAAAGCTGCCTTCCGAGACTCTTTATAAGTCTTATTCTTGTGTGCATACAATAAGTTCTTTGCAGGCTAATCTACTTAAAGTGTGTCAAGTTTATTCTCCTAACAGAAGGTCCTTCTATCCACTCTTTGTAATGTGAGTGATATCTGCAGTGTATTTCAGCATAGAATAGTCTTTTTTCTCAATTGTAAAAGGAGAACTGGGATGAAATGAAACTTACAAAATATTAGAGCAATTTGTAATGAGCTGGGGAAAGTGTGGCTTATTGCAAATATCTTTCTCCTGTTTTGCATCAACATCCAGTCCAGAAAAAAATATTGTGCTTGTTTTTCTTATTGTTTCTTATGCAAAATAAGAAAACATATTTTGCAGGCTAGCAAAATTCCTGTCAGGGTAATGCATGTGCTTTCCACACACTGGAACTGATATGAGCTATTTATTGCAGAGTAAATAGCAGTTGGACAGAGATCATGGACTGGGACCATGACAATGGATAGTGTTTAAGGTTCCCTACCTCCGCTATCATGGTCCACAGGCCATGAAAGGGGATCCCAAGAATAGCTGTGATACCAAGATGAGCTGTTCATTTTCTCCAGTGATAGAAAATGGCTATCATTTGCTTAAATGGGAAAAGAATACACTTGCTCTCGGGGCATAACCAGCCATGATGTGGAAGTTTGTTGAATATCCTGTGTTTGGGGATCAGTTCAAATGATACAGTTCAACAGCCATGTAGGAACACATTGGAAGGCCCATGATCATGTGATCTTTGGAGTGTAGCCATTACATGTTACATGTTACTTTTTAATGGTATTAGTGACCCCAAAGGGCTCACAATCTAAAAAGAAACATACAGCAGATATCCACAACAACCACTGGAGGGATGCTGTGCTGGGGCTGGATAGGGCCAGTTGCTCTCCCCCTGCTAAATTTAAGAGAATCACCACCTTAAAATTTCTCTCTTTGCTCTGTTAGCAGGGGCTAATGGAGTACAGATAGGTACAGTGCCTACCTTTTTCGTGGTTAGAGTGCTGGACTAGGACCAGGGAGACCCAAGTTCAAATCCTCGTTCAGCCATGAAACTAGCTGGGTGACTCTGGGCCAGTCACTTCTCTCTCAGCCTAACCTACTTCACAGGGTTGTTGTGAAAGAGAAACTCAAGCATGTAGTACACCACTCTGGGCTCCTTGGAGGAAGAGCAGGATATAAATGTAATAATAATAATAATAATAATAATAATAATAATAATAATAATATGCATAGCAATACCAGGGGATAGCAGAATAGATATAGCAATACCAGGGGATAGCAGAATAGAAGAAAAAGAAATAGAAAAAATCACCAAATACAAAGATCTACAAATTGAAATTGAAAGGCTGTGGCAGAAGAAGACCAAAATAATCCCAGTGGTAATTGGCGCCCTGGGTGCAGTCCCAAAAGACCTTGAAGAGCACCTCAACACCACAGGGGCCACAGAAATCACCATCAGCCAATTACAAAAAGCAGCTTTACTGGGAACAGCCTATATTCTGCGACGATATCTATAACCATTGACAATAAAATTCTGGCATCCCAGGTCCTTGGGAAGGACTCAATGTCTGGATAAAACAAACCAGTCAATAACACCTGTCTGACTGTGTAACCAAGAAATAATAATATGGAGACAGTAGCAGTTTCAGAGGGGAGCAATTTAAATTGGAGCAAGGGCATGGGAGGAATGAGCTAAATAGCAGCTTCTAGAGCACAACCCCAAATTTTCAAAGCAATCTTATAGGGCTTCTAATTAGTAGAAGAAAAGTTTAGGAGATCCTAATCACAAATTTTTGAGGCATGCCTTGTTTGGGTCTCATGATACCCTTTCAGGTGGATTTGCCAACTTGTGTCCTCCACAGACCATAATGCTAGTGTGCTCAGAGTTAGATGCATGTCAGTAGTGTCCTTGATTCCAGTCTCAATAGTGTCCTTAATTCCATTCATATCTATAGCACTAAGTTAAAGGCTGGTGCAGGGAACCTCAACTGCACCATGGCAAGCCTTCTTTTTTGCCATGATTGTGAGAAGGAATATGTCCTCCTCATTTCCCCATTCTTCTCCAGTAGTTGTACCTTCCTGTTTCAGTAGCAGCAATAGTTCTTAGGCAGTTTTGCTACTGAAATTGATGAGGCAAGACAGAAAAACCCAAACCCAATCTGAAACAGTTGCCCAGGTATGGGAGAGACATGCTTGTGCTCCTCTTCATGTTATTCAGTGGGCCAGTTACCTGGAATTGTTTGAACTGGCTCTATGTCACAAGAATATATGTGCTAATATTATAAAGAGGGTTTAGTTGGTACCATGAAATGACACTAAACGAAAGTCAAGGAGCACAGAGAAAAAAATGGGACAAAGACTAAATGTCAAGAAGACTAAACTAATGACAACGAGAACAGCATCCAGCCTCAGAATTGATAATGATGACAATGAAGTGGATAGCTTCTGCCTTTGAAGATCGACCATCAACAATAAAGGATCCAGCAGTCAAGAAATACGCCACAGACTAGCACTTGGTAGGGTTGCAATGAAAACCTTGGAAAGGATATTTAGATGCTGTGATGTGTCTACACCTACAAAGATTAGAATCATTCAGACAATAGTTTTTCCCATGACACTCTATGGATGCGAAAGCTGGACTTTGAAGAAGTAAGATAGAAAACGTATTGATGCTTTTGAACTTTAGTGCTGGAGAAAACTTTTGAGGATACCATGGACAGCCAGGAAAACAAACAAATGGATCATAGAACAAATCAATCCAGAATTTTCATTCGAGGCACAAATGATGACCAGGTTCAAACTATAATACTTTGGACACATCATGTGAAACCCAGGTCCCTTGAGAAGACTATAATGCTGGGGAAAGCTGAAGGAAAGAGAAGAAGAGGACGATCAGCAGCAAGGTGGATGCTCGATTATGAGAGCAATGAATGCACAACTGAAAGACCCTCAAGGCCAAGTTTGAATACAGATCATCCTGGAGAGAATCTATCTATCTGGTCAGTAAGAGTCGACACCAACTTGATGGAACTTAATCTAATCTAATCTTATCTATCTATCTATCCCCATGAAATGGCTACCACAAGATCATGTGCTTTCCATAGTTGCCCATAAGGATAATTTCAGCAATACATGAAATCAATCATGCCAAGGTTCAGAGAATGAGGGAAGACATTCTGGTGTCCATTGCAACTTTACCACTGCCAAAGTGTGTGTGTGCGTGCGTGTGTGTGTGTGTGTGTCTAGTAGTAAAAGTTAACTTTCAAGATTTCTGACAGTTAAATGAACACAATGCATCTGTCCTCAAGGGCTGAGAAATTAGTTCCTGGTGATAGTTCATATAAGTAATTGAAAGAAAAGATAGGATAGAGAGAGAGGGGGGGGAGAAAGAGGGAGAGGGAGAGAGATTTTCTTACATTTAATACAGAAAATTGAAAAAATCTGAACTGCACTTATTACACATGACAATGAGAATCCAACAGTGAAAAGAAAAAGGTGTTGTACCTTATTGTTATAGAGTTTAGCAGGCAGCATGTTTTTTTCTCCCATGGCAACATAATAGAAAACCATGCAAGAAATGATGTCCTATGGTTTCCAGGTTATTGTGAGAAAAAGTGGATTATTATGTTGCTTGACAAGATCGAGCAATGATATCTGAGAATACAGAATTAGGGCTGTGGGTGGTATATTTGACCTGTATACCAGGCAAAATCCACTGGGACATTTTCCCCAGTGCTTCTATTCTTTTCAGTGAGACTTGCATAAAAGATGTGCCACACAGATTGTGCCTTCAGTTAACTATTTGGCTGAAGTAAATTAAGGGAAATTCATGGAAACTTTTAGAGAATTGACCAAATAGAATGGAACAGAAACAACATTCTTTGCCCATTGCTATTTATTCATATGCCAGTGTGTGTAGGATAGGGAGTGGCATCAGCACACACCTGGCATCTGTGCATGTGTGGGTGCCATTTGCGTTGTCAGAAACACCCTGCTAACCATGCAAATGGCACCCACACATGCACACATGCCAGGTGCATGCTGATGCCGAACGGAGCTTCTTGGTACACATGCAGCCCCAGCAGGAAGCTGCATGAGTCAGCAGAGAGCCAGTAAGGACCTGTTCTCCTCTTTCTTAAAGCTTTCAGGCCCTGCTCCTGACATGAGCTCGAACCACGGTTCTTGCACATCCCTAGTGTAGGAGGGGAGAGGGTGAAAGAACTGGGGGTCTATTGGACTGTGTGGGATTTTTCATGTTGATTTGAGACTCAGGCCTTTATAATTTTTTTTTTGAAAATAATAATATACCATAGGAAAACAACAAGCAAACATGGAAATTCAGTTAATGTAATGGCAGCATTAGCTATAAGAAATGTACACTAAGATGAAGAGTACAAATAGGGGGAATAAATAGGCTCGACAGTGTTTAAGTTAATGCTACATAGGAAATCAATATGGTACAAAGGACATCAAAATGGCTGTATAGTACGTTGTGTATTAGATTCATCATTCCTAATGAAAGAGAGACAAGAAGCAAGGAAATCTGCATTGTTTAGTTTTTTTGAGCAAAATCTTCTGCACTTGGCAAACCAAATTGCCCAGAGCATAGGCAGTATAGTTTACCTAATAAATGCAGCACCTACAGGTATACTCTTACCATAATGGGCCACTTCAAATCATGCTGTCTCACCAGTTCACCCACATACATGATGAGGCATGTGTGTGCACACATACATCCTACTTCTCCAGTGTGCCAACCCATCACCACATAATCATGTGGGGGCAGAACATCCAAAATGCCTTTCTCCAGGTAACTTAAAAGCTATTTTAAAGTAGCATTTAAACTGCATGGTGAGGGTTGTTTAGACCACCCTCATGTGATTATGCACCATCAAAATGCCCGCACTCCCACACATGGTTATGCACCAGTAGGACAGTATGCCAATGCCCGCACATACTCCATTCCATGTTATTCAGTGGACCAGAAAGGTGGACTTGTTTGAAGTCCAGTTCTATGCCATGAGAACATAAATGCTAATATTATAAATTGAACTTAGTGTCATATAATGGCTACAATCCTAAAACCACATGGCTTTTCCATAGTCAACAGTGTGGAAAAGGAAAGATTTGTGTTATGTAATGTAAGAACATAGATCTTTCTCTTCTTTTTACCTAGCTATGAAAAATCTGTGTAAATGTAGCCTTGCAGTTTAGAGCAAAATCTGCAAATGAAAAATAAATGAGTAGTATAACAGATGGGAAATGTTTGGGTCATATCTTCATTGCCAGCACCACATGCAATAAGTAACACCCAAAGCCAATGTATTAGCAAAGAGGATTTAGACTCATTGGTGCATCACACATTTTTGACTAACTATACTTTGCCAAGGAAAATAGAGAATTTCTGAGTATGTTCAGGAACAAACAAATCACTAAAAGCTAACTGAATACATATATGTTTTGACTTTTCCTAAGGACAGGTAGGGATAGCCTACAATTGGCTTGCTTTGAGATGACATTGCATGGTAATGCATGTTAAATACTTTGCTCTGCATTCTGACTAATGGATCTGTTTATACTGTAAATGGCACATGAAACAGTGTCTCTCCCTAAGATTAGAAGGGACAATAGGGTTTAAATAAGGAAAGGCACACCTTCTTCAAGTGTACTGATACACAAAGAGCCCCCTTAACCACAGATATATGTATGTATTATGCCTTTAGCTATGTTTGTTAATACAGTTATATTTAGGATTAAAACTGTCTAGAATAACAAATCTGTACAGTATTCTAGCTTCATAAAAGGTAGGTAACATATGATCTAAAAGTGATCTGAATAAAACCTGTATAAATACAGATAAAATATATATCAAGACTAATGCAGCAACAAACAGAACACTAATTTAAAAGCCTGGTATTTAAAAATAGCCAAATATACTCTCCAAGGTGGAAAAAATCAAATATATACAAAGAGATTTATAAATGTATAAAATATATATGTAGAAGTCCAAAAAAGCTATCCCAATGGGAGTCCAGAGTTACATGGGATTGTTAACAAGCTTCTGTAGAGTGTACTGCTCTGCATGTCACTTTTCTTCTCATGATAAGGCACAGTGCAAGGATGTACTTGTCCAATGTAATGTCCTACTCCAAACGCATTTCAACCATGGCGGTCTTTGGCAGTGGCATTAGTACTGAAGAATCATACTCCTTGGGTTCACATGTAATAATGTAAGCATTCAGCATTTGGGTCATTTGATGTAAACATTCAGCATTTCAACCCAGATCTGTGGCTGTGAAACTCCTCTCTCAGTGGTCTCCTTCTGTGCCAGACCAGAGAACATGCCAGGTCAAAGAACTTGCTTGCCCACTTCCATGAAAAATGATGGCATCAGTGTATTAGCTGGCAGTATCCCTGACATTGCTGAAGTGGAAGAGTAAGGGATGCCAGTTTAGACAAATAGTGAATATAAGACATGCTTAAATTTCGATGTACTGCTGATTAGGGATGTGCAAGCCAGCTCGCATCAAGCCGGGCTTGACATCTAGCCAGCCCAGTTTGGGCAGTCCAAGTTTGAACTGAATTTCCCCCCACCCCAGTTCAAAGAACTGGCTCGCAGGCTGGCTCGGGGGATATACTTGTAAAGGGGAATCTGGCTAGGTGTCAAAGGGGACTTGTAAAGGGGAACCCTTTACAAGTCATTAGTCCCTAGACTAAGAACGGGGGTGGGCAAAAGGGGAATATTTACCTATAGTTTCCCACTGGCAGGGATGGTGCGGATGGCACAGGCACAGAGGCCAGAACTGGGCCGCATCCAGCCCAGCCTATCATTTGGGAGGCCAGTGGGGGTTGGTTGGAGGAGCTTCTGCCACCACCTCCAATGTCACTGCCACTGTGGCCAGTGTGGCCACCTCCATTGTCCTTGCCAGCGAGAAACTAAAGGCAAATATTCCCCTTCCTCCACCCCCTTCTAAGTCTAGGGAATCCCATTTTACAAGTATATCCCATGAGCCAGCCCATGAGCTGGCTCGCCTGGCTCAATGCCTGAACCAGACCAGACCCAGAACAGCCAAGCCGGAGACCAGACTAAGCAGAGTCAGTTTGAATCCAATCCTGATTTGAACTGAGCTGGCCAAATGGCCGGCCCACTCACCCCTACTCCTCATTCCTGTTCTGTATTGCTTTGCATACTTTCCATTTTTAACATTTTAAAAAATGTTTTAAAAGCTACCAAATTAAAATTCAACTCTTTTACTACAATGCAGCTATACTGAATGTGCAGAAGAAGGAAAATGGGATGTATTGTGAGCATTTAAGTATTACACATCTCAGTTATATGTTACTCAGTCAAGACATTATTACACTTGTTGCATTAAGCTTTTGCCCCTTCCCTTTCAGCCCTCAGTTTCAGATTAGATGCACTGGGCCATGAAGGAGCTACATTCTGATTGTCACTGCTTGGAAAAGCCTTCACAATTTTCCATTGAGGGGGTGGTATCCAGTAGATCACTGAAGAGTAGGGATGTGTGAAAAGATTTGGGTATAAAACGATTTGTACCCAAATCTGGCCAATTCAGGTGATCTGTAGACAAAACAAATCACCCCAGATTTGGAGCAAAAAAATTGGAGGTTTGGACCTCCATTTCATGGCCAAAGTGGTTTGGGTGGTAGCTATCACACAATTTTCAAAGAAATTGGGCAAAGGGGTGATATTAAAATAATTTTTGAAGTTGGCACATCTTTAAGCTTTTCCCCATAGGGACTAATGGGTATTTCAGCAGCTTTATAGTTCCATGTGGGGGGCACCAGGGTGGCCCAGAGTGGGTTGTGGTGGGTGGTAGTGCCCAATGGGTGCAAGGAAGCTACCACCCAGATTTCAAATAAATTGTGCAAAGGGGTGATTTTTAAATGATTTCTGAAGTTTAAGCTTGCTCCCCATATGGAATAATGGGTATTTTAGCAGCCCCATAACTCCACTTGGGGGGCACCAGGGTGGCCCAGAGTGAGTGTTGGTGTAGTGCACACAGGGTGTCAGCCACCCCCAAACCCACAAGCATTGGGCACTGGATTTTGTTATTTCTGAGGTGGTCTGACAGTAGATTCTCTGGTAGGAAATGAGAGTGGATTCAATGTTTGTCTCAGGGAAAGTCAGGCAATCAATAAGTGTGAGGGCTTGGACCAAAAGGAATAGTGACCCTGTGGCTGGGACTCAGTGAAAAGTCTAACAATGTACAGAAGAAAAGTGATGACCACAAGCAAGGCCTATAGCTCACTAGGCTGTTGCAATGGATAAAGGATGCAACAGATTTGGGATGTTGAGACTTCACCATTGACAGTCCAGTCAGAAACAGTGAGAAGACAATCAGCTGGGATACTTAAGGATCAAGTAGATTGGACTGTACAATATTACAAAGGCAAAATGCTTTTGATGACAGCCAGCCAGAAAAGAACAAAATATCCACCTATATCACACTGTTGTTTTGGTTAAATTATGTTGCTTGACAACATTTCAGTTCAAATTAATATGAAGTTTGTTTGTTTTTAGAAATGTTTATTGACTTCATAGATTCAAGAAAAGGTATGTATATTAACTAGACTAGTGTTTAAGAGGTGTGTGTATATGTGTTATTATATTAATAGATAATTATTGGAATTGCTTGCCTGATACTTTAATCTGAAGATCAACAGTGCTGAACTTTGCAATTGTTTATGCCATTGGGCAATATTTACCAAGGGTTTACAACCATCTGATAGTCATTAAATACTAGTAGTATTAAGTGTTAAATCAAGACATTAAAAATATTGTATTAAAAATGTTACATTATCAATCAATGTTTGATGTAAATTGGATAACTCCTTTTTGTGGAGTGTGACAGATGAATGAAAATATTCAAAGATATGCTATATTTTGTTGAAAAAATATTGTTTAAAATATTTATTAAAATTGTGGGACTGTAAGTATGCAACTTTGAGAGAAAGCTTCACAGAAAGGAATATTTGGAATATATTTATTTATTTTATTTTTATTTATCATTAAATTTTTATACAACCTTTCATTAAAACAAGGTAGTTTTAAAAACATTTAAAACAACATAAGGCTATAAAACAGTTACAGATTAAAATATTAATTCGGAATACAGAAATACAAATCTAAATAGAAGTTTTAAAAGCATACAAAATAGGACCATAAAATATAGAGCTGCAGCAACCATAAAAAACAATCATTAAAAAGCCTGCGTAAAAAGCCAAGATTTCACATGCTTTTTAAAAACTGTGATGGAGACTAAGGAGCAGATGCCCACTTAGAGAGAATGACCTTATCAAGTGGGCAGAAATCCTTGGGAGCAGGAGATCACTCAGGTATCCATGGCCCAACCCATTAAGGGGTTTAAAGGTCAAAACCAGTACCTTGAATTTAAACCAGAAAAAAATTGGCAGCCAATGTAGCTCTTTCAAAATGGGTGTAATATGATCTGAACAGGCAGCTCCGGATAACATCCTAGCTGCCGCATTTTGCACTAGCTGCCATTTCCAAATATTTTTCAAGGGCAGCCCCACATAGAGAGTGTAACAGTAATCCAGCCATGAAGTGACTAAGGCATGGGTAACTGTGGCCAGATCTGCCTTCTCCAGAAAGGGTTGCAGCTGGTGCACTAGCCAAAGCTGTGCAAAGGAATCCCTGGCTACCATCTCCACCTGAGCTTCCAAAAGCACAGCCAGGTCTGATAATATCCTCAAGCTGTGCATCTGCTAATTGGGCACCTGCTAATTGGGCAAAGAGGCACCTTTTTAACACGGTGCTTCTCTTTATTTAGCAGGGGGAGAGTAGCTGGCCCTATTCACCCCAGCATAGTACCTCCAGTGACTGTTGCTGGTTTCTTTTTAGACTGTGAGCCCTTTGAGGACAGGGATCTATCATATTTATTCGTTTGTCTGTTTGTTTATTATTTCTCTATGTAAACCACTTTGGAAACTTTTGTTGAAAAGTGGTATATAATATAAATATTTGTTGTTGTTGCCCTTTCAAGGGGAGTGCAACCACATCCAGAAAAGCTTGAATCCACTCAACCCAATTGCTTCTCCTACTAACCAACAGCACCTCCATCTTGCCCAGATTCAATCTCAGTTTATTAGCCACATCCAAGCCATTACTGCCTCCAGCCTCTGATTCAAGACACCCACTGACTCCCTAGGATCTGGAGACAGAGAAAGATCTGAGTGTCATCTGCAAAATGCTGACAACTCGGTCCAGGTTCCTGGATGGTTTCATGTTAAACAGCATGGGGGACAAAATCGAACCCAGTGGGACCCCACAGGCCAATGGCCAAGGAGCTGAGCAGTAGTCCCCCAGCAACACCTTCTGGAACCTCCCACCAAGAAAGGACCAAAGCCTCTCCAAAGTAGTATCTCCAAACCTTGAGACTCAGTCCAGAAGGAAACCATGTTCAAAGGTATGGAACACTGCTGAGAACAATCAAAGAACATTGCCAACCCCCCCCCCCAAAAAAACCCCAAAACAGATTCAGAGTATGTCCTGCCACATGGGTAGGGCCTGATACCAACTGAAATTGGCCCATGGTTGCCATGGAGGCCATGAAATCCTGAGCTGCTCCTACAAGGGGAGCCTCAGCATGGACGTTGAAGTCGTCCAAGAAAATAAGGTTGAGAGAACTCAAATCCACCTCTGACACCACCCCTGCCAGCTCAGGTAGGGAGACAGAAGTACAAAAGGGTTCTCAGTACACCAACAGAATCCCCAGCCTATCTCATAGGCCCACCCTCAAGGAAAAACACTCAATGTTTTGAGATTGCCTAACCAAGACACCTGGAAAGAGGAAAGGTCTCACGATAGATTACTGCAACATCCCCTCACCGACCCTCAAGGTAGGGCTGCTGCAGGATCAGAAATCCTGGAGGACAGAGATGAGAGAGACCAACCCCATCCAGATCAGCCAACCAGGTCTCTGCCACACATACCAGGTCAGCTTACTCATCCACAATCAAATCATGAATGAGATATTTTAGCATTTACTGACCTGGCATTCAATAGCAGCACCCTAATCCTATTGTGTTTCCTGAGCTCCCTAGGGCTGCAAGGTTGGGACAAGATCCTGAAAAAGGAACAGGACTCAATTGACTGGACTGTTTTCTCCTGTTAATGGCCTACCCAACTCCCACAGCCATTTCACACTCTGCCTCTTAAGCATGAAATCACCAACCCCAGACTTTACCAAGTTACCCCTGCTAACTTGGTAAAGAGGTACCTTTTAACGTGGTGATTCTCTTTATTTAGCAAAGGGGGAGAGTAAATGGCCCTATCCACCCTCAGCACAGTACCCCCAGTGACTGTTGCTGGTGTCTATCATGTTTCTTTTTTGATTGTGAGCCCTTTGGGGACAGGGATCCATCTTATTTATTTGTTATTTCTCTGTGTAAACTGCCCTGAACCATTTTTGGAAGGGTGGTATAGAAATTGAATAAATAAACATAAGCATAAGCATAAGAACAAGCAGCACTCCTGAGAGCTTTGATTCTAACATTGAAGATATTCAGATAACTAGGAGTTGGGGCAGGAAGGAGGGCAGGGGGGAAGGCAGGGTTTCGCCTACCTTGCCCCTAGACAATCCTCTACCACATCTTATGTGTACTACTGCATACCCACACAATCCATGCTGTTCCATGCAGCACAAGCAGTTGAAGGAGTCAGGTACTCTAGGTGTATGCTTGTGCTCTGTGCAGCCTGAGCATACCCAGCACCAGGGTTCAGGGCGTGTTCTGACTAAAGGCCAGAGTAAAAGTTATGGGTAGGTTAGGTGGCAGTGCTGGGATCAGTCCCGATCCAGGTACGGGACAGGAGCAGTCTAACCCAGGCTAGGATGCCCTAGTCTGGGTTAGGCTGCTCATGAGAATAGCTTTATTGTGTTGTACAATACATATCTGCAGAGGACACATACATTCCATTCATTCTCCAGTTTCAGGAGCTTTGATGCATTCCTGCTGTCACCTTCATGCAAACAATAGAAACATAAGGCTTTAGGCCAGCATGAAAAGAAAAGCCATCAACATGTCACTGGCTGCCATGATAGGTTTCCTATTTGTATTTGCTTTTCAATCTCTTTCAAATCTGAAAGACAATAAAGGAAAGATTCCCAAGCATTTGATTTGCAGCACAAGTGAGGAGAGCCCTGTTGAATGCTTACTGTTCACTGTTCTGTAATAATAGATGGGTTTAGTGCTTTTCTAGTTCCTTTTTCTTTTCTATTTTTAAGAAACTCTCTCAAGGATTTCCTCAGAGTTGATCTTGGCAGAGCAATGCAAATGTAATCTAATGTAATCTAACTCTAAGAACAAGGAAAAGAAAAGTCTTCCCCATCCTAGTCGATGTTTGACATTTGAATTTATGTTCTACAAATACCATAATTGGGGTTCCCACCACCCTCTGTAGGCCTGCTTTGTTCTACTGCCAAACTTTTCAGGGTTGTTTCCTCAGTAGGTACTTCATTTAGTATATTGAAAGTTAATTAAGGATCCCTTACACCTTGATCCCAAAAACATCACAAGGAAGAAGAAGTGCTATTGAAATCAGTAGGATTTGTTTCTCACTGCTTGCTGTGAAGAAGATGAGTCATGCACAAGATGCAACATTATTCACACTCATTTCTCCAATTTTACTTTAGCCTCCCTTGCCCCAGATTTCAAAGCTTCCTTGCCTATCTATTCTTTTCCTGCCAAAATCACACAGTGCCTTTTATTACTTAGGAACTACTTATATTAGGAGAAGAAGGAACATTATAATGACATTTCCTAAAGGTCCCAAAACATTTCAAGGTAAACAAAACATCTTCAGGGGACTATAAAAATTAAAAGCATACAAGAATGAAAATTTAGAAAGAATAAACATGGTCAAAAAGATAAGAGTGAAAATACAAATGTAGACTAACATTTTAAACATAAAACAAAATATGTGTAAACTGAAAACTACAGCACAAGACCAGTAAGAAAAGCTGCACACAAAAAACCTGAATAAAACCTAATAAAGAATGAAGTATGATAAAAGAAATACAAAAATACAAAGATCATCATCATCATCATCATCATAAATAAATAAATAAATAAATAAGGCACTACCTTGGTGTGGTTGTGGGGCTTGCATGCTCTGAGGAAGGTGAGAGCTATGCCAGAGGTCCAACCATACTGGACAGGTCTCACCAGAGCAGCCAGACAAAGAGTGCCTCTCCCATCAACAATATGGTGAGACGTAACTTTAATAAATCTATACTGGATCGGTCATCGCCCGGGTCAACAAGGACCGCACCAGGTGCTGGAGTCCCTGGACATCTGGTGGCAAGTGGGCAACAGGACTCAGGATCTTCAGTTGAGCAACCAGGGCTGAAGACAGCAAAGTTACTGGAAGAAACGTCACTTAACCGAAAAAAATATACGAAAAATGCCAACAAAGAAATAATGATCTGCTATTACAAGTCTAGTCCAACTAGAAGAGGTTATTTAAAAAGAATGTACCAAATTTGGAAAGAGAAGCATCCAGATACAGAAATCACAGAACAAAGGCTAGCAGACCAGAGAAGATTCATAATAAGAAATAAAGTATTCACAGGAGTTGAACTGGAAGAACTGCAAAGAGCAAGACAGGCTCAAGACATGGAAGAAGAATTACCACCAACTGAAGCAGTTGCTCAGGCGCAGGTGGAGGAGGTGTTGGAAATAGAGGATGCCACCGTTGCGGAACTGTTTCAAAATCAAAACCAGGCAACCTCCCCTTTGCCTTCACCTCAAAAACCCAAATGCCGTTTAACAGAAAAGCAACAAGAACTAAAGCAAAAAATAACTGAGCGCATGAACCAAACAACCACCAGGGTTCGACTTCCAACTCTAACAGTTGCCAAAAAACAACTTGCTCAGGTATTAAAAGATGTCAATGCTGCACTTGCAGAAATAACAACCAATGATTTGCAAGAAACAAACCAACTAATGTACAGTGCAGCAACAATAACAACACAAGAGCTCGGATATAAGATCAATGGACCTGTAAAAAAAGAAAGCAGTACATCACCTAAATGGAAGATTAGATTAGAAAATAAAATCTCCAGGCTCAGATCAGATGCTAGTAAATTGAAAGATATGAAAGACAAGAAGCTGAAGAATGAAAACACCAAACAGTATCTGATCCAAAAATACGACCTAGATTCAAGGAAAATTAGAGAAGTCCTGGAAATAATAAAGCAGCAAATAACAGCAGTGTCAAAGAAGATTAGCAGATATGAAGCCAGAACTACACAACACAGGCAGAATCTCCAATTCCAGTTGAATCAGAGACGTTTCTACCAAAGCATAGAAGGAGAAACTGCAAGAAACATAGAAACACCAAATAAAGAAGAAACAGTGCAATTCTGGGGGAAATTATGGGACAATCTAATAGATTATAATAAAAAAGCAGGCTGGATGAAAGAGGTCAAAAAATGTAACCAACAAATGCAAGATCTAATAATAACACCAGAATTAATAAGTGAAAGAGCAAAGAAAATTAAGAATTGGACTGCTCCAGGTGACTATGAACTGCATGGCTTTTGGCTTAAACAACTAACAAGCCTTCATAAACAACTATCAAAACAGTTCAATCACATTTTGCAAGGAGGTGATATTGAACAATGGCTAACAACTGGGAAAACTCATCTCATCATGAAAGACACAGCAAAAGGTGCAGTTCCAAGTAATTATAGACCGATCACCTGCCTGCCAACCATGTTCAAATTATTAACTGGAATAATAGCAGATGAAGTGATGCAACACTTATTAACTAACAAACAGCTTCCAGTTGAACAGAAAGGAAATTGCCCCAACACCAGAGGCACAAAAGACCAGCTGCTGATTGACAAAATGCTTTTAGAAAATTGCAAGAGAAGAAAAACCAATCTAAGTGTTGCATGGATTGACTACAAGAAAGCCTTCGATTCATTGCCTCACACATGGATACTAAAATGTTTAGAAACAACTGGTGTCAGCAAAAACATTCAGATATTTATTTTAAAAAAGCAAAGAGCATGTGGAGTACACAGTTAACAATCAATGGCGAGGCACTTGGACAGGTTAGCATTAGAAGAGGCATTTTCCAAGGGGACTCACTATCCCCTCTGGTGTTTGTAATCGCCATGACCCCACTTTCACAAATACTAAACAAAACACGCCTCGGATACCAAACATCTAAAACATCAATTAAAATCAACCATCTGCTGTACATGGACGATCTGAAGTTGTATGGAAAGTCCCAGTCAGAAATCGAATCACTGCTAAACACTGTCCGTATATTCAGTAGCGATATAGCAATGGAGTTTGGACTAGACAAGTGTGCTGCATTAATAATGAACAGAGGGAAAATAAGAAAAACAGAAGGAATAGAACTGCCCAATGGAAGCAAGATCAAGAACCTGGAAGAGAAAGAACTTTACAAATACTTGGGCATTCTCCAGGCTGATAACATCGCACACACTGAAGTTAAAAGAAATATAGGAAGTGAATACATCAGGAGAGTTAGAAAAATCCTCAAGTCCAAACTCAATGGCGGGAACACCATACAAGCCATAAACACCTGGGCTATACCTGTTATCAGATACACTGCAGGAATAATAAGACTGGACCCAGGCAGAGCTAGAGACGCTAGCTCGTAAGACCAGGAAAATCATGACCATCAATCATGCTCTGCACCCCCGCAGTGATGTCGATAGGCTATACCTCCCTCACAGCTCAGGTGGAAAAGGAATGCTGCAAGTCCACCAAACAGTAGAGGAGGAGAAAAGAGGCCTTGAAGAATACATAAAGGACAATGAAGAAGATGCACTTCAAATGGTCAATGATGTGAAATTATTCAACACCAATGAAAGAAAGCAGGCCTACAAGAAAGAACAAGTCAAGAACCGAGCAGAAAAATGGAAAAATAAGCCACTGCATGGTCAATATTTGCACAATATAAGTGGAAAATCAGACATCACCAAGACCTGGCAATGGCTTAAGAATGGCAACTTGAAGAAAGAAACAGAGGGTTTAATACTGGCTGCACAAGAACAGGCACTAAGAACAAATGCAATAAGAGCAAAAGTTGAAAAATCCACCACAAACAGCAAGTGCCGCCTTTGTAAAGAAGCAGATGATACCGTGGACCACCTAATCAGCTGTTGTAAAAAGATCGCACAGACTGACTACAAACAAAGGCATGACAAGGTAGCAGGGATGATACACTGGAACGTCTGCAAAAAATACAAGCTAACTGTAGCCAAGAATTGGTGGGACCATAAAATTGAAAAAGTTGAATAAAATGAAGATGTAAAAATATTATGGGACTTCTGACTACAAACAGACGAACATCTGCCACACAATACACCAGATATAACTGTAGTCGAGAAGAAAGAAAAACAAGTGAAAATAATTGACATAGCAAAACCAGGGGATAGCAGAATAGAAGAAAAAGAAATAGAAAAAATCACCAAATACAAAGATCTACAAATTGAAATTGAAAGGCTGTGGCAGAAAAAGACCAAAATAATCCCAGTGGTCATTGATGCCCTGGGTGCAGTTCCAAAAGACCTTGAAGAGCACCTCAACACCATAGGGGCCACAGAAATCACCATCAGGCAATTACAAAAAGCAGCTTTACTGGGAACAGCCTATATTCTGCGATGATATCTATAACAATTGACAATAAAATTTAGCCATCCCAGGTCCTTGGGAAGGACTCGATGTCTGGATAAAACAAACCAGTCAATAACACCTGTCTGACTGTGTAAACAAGAAATAATAATAATAATAATTCAATTTCTATACCGCCCTTCCAAAAATGGCTCAGGGTGGTTTACACAGAGAAATAACAAATACATAAATAAGATGGATCCCTGTCCCCAAAGGGCTCACAGTCTAAAAGAAACATAAGATAGACACCAGCAGCAGTCACTGGAGGTACTGTGCTGGGGGTGTAGAGGGCCAGTTACTCTCCCCCTGCTAAATATAGAGAATCACCACATTAAAAGGTTCCTCTTTGCCAAGTCAGCAGGGGTAAAATAAAAAACTTCTCTCCAGCAATATTGCACAAGTGCTTAGCAGTTCTCTCTTTTTAAGGGTCTGGTGGCCTCTTCTACTTAGAGACCACATCTGCATGTAACATGGGTCCATTGGATATGCAGTTCCACCCCCTCGCTCCCCCCACTCTCCCGTCTGAATTTGGACGTACTGGAGAGCAGTCTTTCTACAGTTGGCAAGGCTGCAGAAAGTAGGGGGAGCTAACTGTGTGGGCTTCCTTCTTCATGGAACGACAGCTCACACAGCCAATCACATCATAGATGAGGGAGGAGCTTCCTCCCTCAGCTGCAGTTCCTAGGGAAGCAGCCTGCGGCTCCAAATCTGGATGTACTAGAGGCTGCCTGGAACTTTGGGTTGTGGCAACAAAATTCGCTACATGCAAAAGTAACAAAATGGCTCCACGCTGCCTCCAGACTGGAAATCAAACTAGAAGTCACTTTTGGTGGCCCAGGAACTATGGATAGGTGAAAATAACAGATTTTTACTACCCACAACAAGGAAATCAGGTCTCTAAGACCCAACCACGGATATGTGAATCTGTGATTTGTGGGTAATGAGGGCCTCTTGTACACACAATACTCACAGGGGAAATGCCCCTGAGGAGAGATAGATTCAAACATAAAGAGAGACTGATATCTAGCAGAAGCAGAAGTGCTGCTTTTAACAAGCCAATGGACAAGTTTCTGGTACAGCAATAGGGAATGACAGGCTTAGATTGACACCCAGGGATGTGTGCTTGGTTTGTTTATTTGAACGAATGTAAATTTCTATGTGATTTTGTCATGTTGTTCTTTCAAAATGGGAGTAATATCATGGTGAAAAGTTTTCTCCACAGGCAAAGAAAAAAACATCCTGAAAAGGAATATGCTAAAGCCAGATGAGCCACTTTATGAAAATATAACAGCTGTGTTTAAAATTTTAGAGTGCTAATGTTCACATTTGAATGCGTTAATCCCAGATGAATGTTGTGAATGTCCAAAGTCTCCGAGATGCTTATTTTAATGTTGACAGTCACCTACATAGAAACTGTCTGCATTCGGTTCACCAGTGCATATCTGACAAGAAGGGACATACACCAGTGACTGCTGACATTCACAAGATTTGTCTGGGATTGTCAACATTCATATATGAAAACAGATATTCAACAAGTTTTGAACTTTATCCTTAATAAGAGTAAGAGAGATGGGATCAGTCCCATTGTCTTCTGCTTGAAGTTTTTTCTTCATCTACTGTATTCTGTAGTATGCTTACCAAAAACAAAGTTTCTTTCATTTTGAAGAAGTTTTAAAATAACAGCAGGCATTATGTCATGCTTTACTATAATGCCATGTAACTGAAAGCAACGTTGACTCTGTCAGTCTAGATTCATATATATGTCAATCAGCGACTGAATGTGAAATAGTACTTGGAAGTTATTGCTAAAAATATACTTATGTGTAACTAAGTAAAACTATGTAACAAAAAGCAAATTCCCCTGCATCAAGCAGTAAAAATTCTATAAATAATTCACCTTTTAAATATGTAATGGAGCCTTTAAAGGCACATAACTCTAGCACTCTGCATGTCAAAGCTCTTCATTTTCTGCTGCTTTAGATATTTATAACTTTCAGAAACATGTGTTATCAATATTTTATTGTAACCCAAAGACTGAGAAGAGTATTCTAGTTAAACCATGAGGAATGAGATGAAAGAACTTTCATGGCCACCTGGAATCATCTTGGACTAACCAGTGAAGAGGTGGAGGGAAATGGGGTTATCTATCTATCTATCTATCTATCTATCTATCTTCCTATCTAGTGCATTTATATACTGCCCTATACAAAAAGTCCCTGAGCAGGTCACAATATAAAAACCATTAAAACATTAACATAATTAAACCAATGTAAATTACAATAAAAACTCTAACTGAAACTTTAAAGCTATAAACTAAAAGCCTGACTAAACAGGTATGTTTTCAGGTCCTTCTTAAAAACATTCAGGAAGGGGAAATTCTAATTTTCCAGATTAGGAAAACTAGGAAGCAAGTTCCAGAGTCCCAGGACAATTCTACAAAAAGACCTGGTTTTGTGTTGCCACCAACCGAGCTGGTGGCAACCTCAATCTGACTTCCCCGAAAGATCTTGAGAGGCAGTGAGGTTGACGAAGAAGGAGTTCTCTTAAATACCTCAGACCCAAGCCATTAAGAGTGTTATAGGTAATGACCAGCACTTTGTATTTCGCCCGGAAACCTAATGGCAGCCGGTGGTGTTCTTTCAAAATGGGAGTAATATGATCTCTTCATGCAGCCCCAGAAACCAACCTGGCTGCTACATTCCGTACTAACTGCAGTTTCCAAACTATGTACAAAGGCAGCCCAACATAGAGCACATTGCAGTAGTCAAGCCTGGATATTACCAGCATATGCACCACTGTTTTAAGGTCATTTATCTCCAGAAATGGACGTAGCTGGTGAATTAGCCAGAGCTGATAAAAAGCACTCCTGGCCACTGCTTCAATCTGAGAAATCAGGGAGAGGTTTGGGTCCAGAAGTACTCCCACATGTTAGTTTGTTGTTGTTGTTGTTTACTCATAGATGCCTAAAAGGCTTTATGTATTATGGAATGGAATCTTCATTTCAGCCATCAAGCAGACAAGCTTTATGTATTATAGTTATATTAGAGCCATTTACAGATATTCTGGAATGTGCACAGGATAGGATGCAAAGCCTAACACTGTGACAACACCCACCACACACACGCACACCCTACATGCATTTACTGAATCCATAGACCCCAACCAAACATATGAGGAGAGCTTTCTCCCCTGTAGTAGGAATCTGCTCAAATTGTTTCAGCACCTTTATTTCGAGGCACCAAAATGCTTTGAGCTGCGCCAGCCAAATCGTTTTTGGGGAGGGGGGTGAGCAGGCACTTTAAAGCGAGAAAGGCAGGTCTTAACTGCCCCTCCCGTGCTCGGTGCTCCTCCTCTGCCAACCCTGAGTGGCACTGTCTGTCTTCAGCAGCTGGGTTCTCTGTTTGCCCAGCTGCATCTTGCTGGGAACAGGAAGTTCCCTGTTCTCAGGAGCCTTTGGGCAGCGTCAGGAAGGAAATGGCATCTGAGTGGATGCCATGTGTGGACACCATCTTGAGTTTTCAGTGTTGAACACTCAAGTGTGTTGAACACTCAAGATGGCATCCACACCTGCTCCTAGAAAGCCCAACCAACAACAGAGCAAACTATAACTCCTTTTTATAGAGCCCCCTCCGGCCTTTAGCAGATTACATAAAAACTACTCAATAATCTAAGGTGTAGCTGTTGTATATCTCACCAAAAGTCCATTAATATCTTATTAATTGCACATACAAAATGTTGCCAGCAGCTGAATCTGTGCTGCTGCAGCAATGCCTGACATCCAAACTCTGCCGTGGCACAAGGGGGAAAGGGGTGATTTTTAACTATATGCCCTTCCTTCTGATAGGAAGGAAATTCCTATCATAAAGCCCTCAGAACATATTTTCAGGAGGCACACTGGGCTTCAGAAGGAAGGAGAGATTGTTAAAAATTACTCCTCCCACTCATGTGACAGTGCATTTGTCTGGATGTCAGCCAGTATCTCCTAGCTTCCTCACATACTCACCAACAATGAAGAAAATTCACTTTAGTACCTACACTTCCAGTATTGAGCTGAATACTCTGGGTTAATCATAGTCAACTGGCTAGTGTCATATACCATTGAACCAACATTTTAATAAAATGTTATCCTAATGTTGAAGCTACCATATACCATTCAGATATACCATTCAGTAAGACTTGTCATGCTTCTGATGCAAAATTCTGTTTCCATTTCTTCTGCTGAAAATTTTGTTTCTGTTGAAAATTTGGTTGCTTTGGTTGTCATTTTGCAATATAACTCAGCTTGACATCCTTAATACATAATTCAATCTGATGTATTTGGCCTCAGTTGCCAGGAGCCTTGCAGGGAGGAGGGCACTTTAACACCTGCTTCCCAGAGACAGCTGCTGCCCAGTGGTGAGAGCCTGTGTTAGGTGTTAGGTGCTGTCTGGTGTTAGCCTGCCAGCCTGTGTGTCCCCTAACATGTGGGGCTGCGACTGCTGCCCTGTGGGTGAGTCTGTGTGGGATCGGGGCCAGAGGTAGGGAACAAGCAGTTCTTGAGGACCAGCTGCCCAGATTAGTAATCTTCCTGGGCTTATCAAAGGGCTGTTGCCCTGGGGGGACCCACTTTCGGGGGTGGTGAGGGCCAGGTGATATTTTTTGGCTTCTGTTGTTTTTTAGGTCCTAGGTGTTTCAGATGTGTCTTGGTTTGTCTGGGGATGGGGAGACAGGGGGGTGGTGTCCAGTGACTGTGGGGTGGCTATTTGGGTGGTGCAGGGGAATAGAAGAAGTAAAGTTGGCAGGTCAGCGAGTCACTACAGGGGAAGGGCAGTCAAAAATCTATTAGCTGTTTCCCTTTCCAGGTGTCCTGCCAGCTCTTTGGCCTTGGGGAGCAGTGCCAACTTCCCAAAGATGCTCACATTACTCCTCTGTAATGCCAGGTTTGTCCAGAATAAGTTGGAAACCATCCATGATTTGATTCTGGATGAAGGGGCAGACCAGGTATGTATTACAGAGACTTGGCTGGGGGAGTCTGGTGGCCCAGTCTGGTCCTGGCTTCTCCCTCCAGGGTACTTTGTTGAGGAGCAGTGGAGGGTAAGTGGGTAGAGAAGTGGTGTGACTGTGGTCTATAACATCTCCCTGACAACGATCCCTATTGAAGTGTCTGACCATATTAGCAACAGCAATAGCAATAGCACTTACATTTATATACCGCTCTATAGCCGGAGCTCTCTAAGCGGTTTACAATGATTTAGCATATTGCCCCCAACATTCTGGGTACTCATTTTACCGACCTTGGAAGGATGGAAGGCTGAGTCAACCTTGCGCCCCGGTCAGGATCGAACTTGTAACCTTCTGGTTACAGGGCGGCAGTTTTACCACTGCACCACCAGGGGCTCATATACATATTGAATGTATGTACCTAAGTCTGCAGACCCGAGATAGACTGGGACTTCTATTGGGGTACCAATTGCCTCACTGCCTGATGGAGACCCTAACTCAGCTGACAGACTTGGTCTCAGGTTTGGCCTTGGAGTCACCCAGGCTTGTGGTGCTGGGGGACTTCAATGTCCACTTTGGGACCAATTCTGTCTGGGGCGGCTCAGGAGTTCATAGCAGCCATGACAACTATGGGCCTAGGCCTATCCCAAATGGTCTTGGGACCAACATATATTGCAGGTCACATGCTTGATCTGGTCTTTCACTCTGATCAGGGTGGTGTTCCATGGGTGGGGACTCCTGTGATTTCCCCATTGTCATGGATGGACCACCATTTGGTTAAGGTTGGACTTACAGTTATGTCCCACCTCTGCAGGGGTGAGAGGCCCGTTAGAATAGTCCACCTGAGAAGGTTATTAGATCCAATAGGGTTCCAAGAAGCCTTGGAAGGATTTACCTGTAGTGTTGGCTCTACTGGTGATGCTGTTGATGTCCTGGTGGAGAACTGGAACAGCAAACTCACCAGGGCAGTAGACATGATCGCTCCTAAGTGTCCTCTCCAACCCACTTCAAAATTGGCCCCTTGGTATAAAGAAGAACTACGGGGGCTGAAGTGGCAAGGTAGATGGCTGGAGCGCAAGTGGAGGAAGACAACTCGAATCCAACTCAAATTTACAACATTGAGCACATTGAAGTTCTATGCTCTGGCAATACGGGTGGCAAAGAAGTGATTATTTTCAGCCCATATTGCATATGCAAGTTCATGTCCAGTGGAGTCTTTCATGGTTGTGAGAGGGCTAGTATGTGCCCCTCCTCCCTTGAATCAGAATTTGGAACTATCTATTATGCACTGTGACATATTTAATGATTTTTTGTGTGGATAAAATATCTTGTATTTAGGCTGACTTGGATGTAGAACCAACAGTTACTACAGTGTCTGAATTGGAGGTGTCCAATGACTCCTCTTATGTGGTCAGCCAGTATCAGTTCCAGTTTGTGACTCGTGAGGATGTGGACAATCTGTTTGGAGCGATGTGGCCTACCACCTGTTCTCTTGAGCCTTGCCCAACATGGCTAATACTATCTGGCAGGGAGCTTGTTTTAGAAGGCCTAGTAGAGATTATAAATACTTTTCTGAGGGAGGGCAGGATGCCTCCTTGCCTTGAGGAGGTAATTATTAGACCACTTCTGAAGAAGCCTGTCTTGGATTCCTCAGAGTTGAGCAACTATAGGCCTGTCTCCAATCTTCCATGGTTGGGCAAGGTAATTGAGAGGGTTGTGGCCTCCCAACTCCAGGCAGACTTGGATGAATAAGAGAGGAGAGCTGGTCTTGTGGTAGAAAGCACGACTTGTCCCCATAGCTAAACAGGGTTGGCCCTGGTTGCATCTGAATGGGAGACTTGATGTGTGAGCACTGCAAGATATTCCACTCAGGGGATGAAGCCGCTCTGGGAAAGCAGAAGGTTTCAAGTTCCCTCCCTGGCTTCTCCAAGATAGGGTTGAGAGATTCCTGCCTGCAACTTTGGAGACGCCACTGCCAGTCTGTGAAGACAATACTGAGCTAGATAGACCAATGGTCTGACTCAGTATATGGCAGTTTCCTATGTTCCTATGAATCAGATTATCAAGACCCATTTCAGACCGGCTTTCGGGTGGGCTATGGGGTGAAGACTACCTTGGTCAGCCTGATGGATGATCTCCAATTGGTAATTGATGGAGGAAGTATGACTCTGTTGGTCTTTTTGGACTTCTTGGCAGCTTTCGATCCTATGAATCATAGTATCCTTCTGGAGCATCTGAGTGGGTTGAGGGTGGGAGGCTCTGCTTTGCAGTGGTTCCACTCTTCTCTCAGGCAGATTCCAGATGGTGACCCTCAGAGATTGTTGTTCTTCAAAATCTGAACTTCGGTATGGTGTTCCTCAGGGTCCATATTACCTCCGATATGGCTTAACATCTACATGAAACCGCTGGGAGAGATCATCAGGAGATTTGGTGCAGGGGTGTTATCAGTATGCTGATGACACCCAATTTTTTTTTTGCACATCAACATCATCAGGAGAAGGCATAACTTCCCCAAATGCCTGCCAGGAGGCAGAGATGAGTTGGATGAGAAGTAACATGGTGAGGATAAATACAGATAAGATGGGGGTACTTATTGTGTGGGGTCAGAACCCAGGAGATAAGTTTGATCTGCTGGTTCTGGATAGAGTCACTCTTCCCCAGAAGAAACAGCTATGCAGTCTGGGGGTGCTTCTGGACACAAACTCTCCCTGGTGTCCCAGGTTTAGGCAGTGACCAGAGGTGCCTTTTATCAGCTTTGGCTGATATGCCAGCTGCCTCCGTTTCTTGGGATAAATGACATCAGAACAGTAGTACAACTGCTGGTCACCTCCAGACTTCATTACTGCAATGCACTCTATGTGGAGCTGCCTTTGTACATAGACCGGAAACTGTAGTTGGTCCAGAATGCGGCAGCCAGGTTGGTCTCTTGGTCATCTCGGAGAGACCATCTCACTCCTATCTTGAATGATCTACACTGGTTGTCGATATGTTTCCGAGCAAAATACAAGGTTCTGTTTATAACCTATAAAGCCCTAAACGGCATGGGCCCTGGGTTTTTAAGAGAATGTCTTCTTTACTATGAACCACACCATCCACTGATATAATCAGGAGAGGTTCGTCTGCAGTTGCCACCGGCTCATCTGGTGTCTACTTTGGGATGCGTAGACACCATTGCTGCCCCAAGGCTTTGGAACGCACTACCTGCTGAAATAAAAGCCTCCCCATCTCTTACAACTTTTTAAAAGGCAGTCAAGATGCATTTGTTCACCCAGGCTTTTCATTATATATTGTTTTCATTGTATTTTTAATAGTTTTAAAGTTTTAAATTTTAATTGTAATGTTTTAATCTTTTTATCCGTTGTTTTGAATGTTTTGTTGTAAACCACCCAGAGACTTGCATTTTGGGCAGCATACAAATATGTTAAATAAATAAACATATAAACAAACAAACAAACAAACAAAATATATTTGGGAAATAGCATCTTTGGACTAGGAATTTGAACAGTAACACCTATTCAAAGTGGATGATGTCTAAATTCGCCTTCATGTCTCAACCAATGTTTAAATACTGTCAGATATGAAAATGCTGAAATATAAGAAGTTTATATTTGCCCTCTCTTGAAACTAATCTCTCTCTCTCTCTCTCTCTCTCACACACACACACACACACACACACACAATGTGGAAGCACATGTTGGTGACTGATTAGTGATAGCTGACTTTTAACTTTTCTGTTGCTGTGATTGTTAAACATGTTTTTTTCCAATTGTGTTATAATCTATAGCTTAAAGCGGAGCTGCAAAGTAACATCAATAGATTCGTTAGAGTTTTTAAAATGTGTTTAATTGACTTAAAAAAGTTCTTCCAATTAATTAATTGAGCAATAGATTTCTTTAAATGTATATATTATGTACAAGTACTTATAAAAACTAAAGATGGAAATCACCACTGTAACAGAAGCACTTCCCTATTTTATAGGAGGGATTGTCTCTCCTAAGATGATACCTGATATCACACATGAATGCATCATATAAAACAAGGAAAGTATGTGTATTTCAAAAGTATTTTCACCTATATGGAAATTTATGAAAATTTAATCTATAGATTGACTAAATGCATACCATTAATTGACTAAGATTTATTTAATACATAATATGTCTTCTGAAGGATTGATTCATCCAGACATCCAAGTCCATCTTCCTATTGTCCTTGCCATTCCATTATTTCCTAGTCACAACTCCAGACTATGATTATGTGTTGCTGCATTTGGATATAACATGAAACCAGAGCTGAAGGGGCTTCCAGTTAGAATTTGTGTATGTCTGAATGCGTGCAACCATAGTTCTGACTAAAAATAGACCTGTGGTTTCCCTCCCCAGACTTCGATTTGTACCTTCAGTTTGTAGTGAGTTTCGATGACTGTACCTCTGATTTAGCATTGCCAGCCTTACGTCCGAATCAGCACTGCAGTCTTGTTGTTTGACAACCAGAGGTTGTGGGAGGAAGCTCCTCCTTTGCTCCATCTGCTATTGGCTGCTGGGGCTGTCTTTCAGTCAAGGAAGAAGCCCAAGCAGCCAGTTCCCCCTCCTCTCTGCAGTCTCACTGATGACTGCATAGAGGGAGTTCTCTGTTATGTCCAAATTCGGATGAGAGAGCAGGGTGAGGGGAGGAGTGGACCACCGGGTCCATTGGACCCACCGTTCCATGTTACGTGCAAATGCAGCCCTTGTTTTCAGAAGCGAAATTTTACATTAATTAACAAATTTCACTTCTGAAAACAATGGCTGTATTCTAAAACAGTTAAGATGACCATCTGCTTTAAAAAAATTTAAGAATAGAGAACCTTAACTAATGGCCAGATTGCAGCCCCAGCTCAGAATTACCTCAATCCTCACTCCCCACCCTCCCTCGCCCCACTGAGAATGAATATACTCTAACACAGTTTGATATCCTCTTTTTTTTTTTTTTTAAGTAAAACATTCATGCAGACTAGTGCTTGGTATTTGCTACATCCAAACCACCCACAGGCATACCTTTGTCCCATTACTACAAGTGAAAAATGAGTGCACAGTCAAATAAATTTCACAATTCAAATTCATTTCAATGTGACATAGGTGTACCTAATGTTCTCTGGCTTGTACTTATATCTGCTTACTTGTTGCACTGCTGTGAGGTGCCTGTGACGTGCTGAGCTGCTTTTGACCCCCCCCCCCCCCATTTTTTAGATGATTGGTATTTAAGCAATGACATTGATTTTGGAGGAACTTAATCACATATAATTACAGAAATGAAAGTACCCTAATGAAAACACTAAGGCTGAATTGACAGCTACCGTGTGTTTTTGAAAACAGTATTTGGAAAGTGTTAGCTTCTAATTACGGCTGTTATTTATAACTTATATTCATAACCTCTCTAGCACAAAATGTATCATTTGGTCTGATAAACCTCCTGACATACCATTTCCATTTTTTTTTCTGGCATAAAACTGAATGATAATAGGTCTTGATTCTTCGGCTTCCTATGTAGATATAAACCATTGTATCCAAACAGACAAATGTTTCATGTAGAGGCAGGTTGTGAAAATTTATTTCCATAGTTAGCAAACTACCAAAGAAATTACCACATTGCCAAGTATGTGTTTCTATATCTACAAATTTATATATGTCTATATCTGCAGACAATTTCTGGTCATACTGTGAGTAGTCTGCTACATATTTATTTATTTCTACATCATATATCTGTATCTATATCTATATCTGTATCTATATCTTTCTATTATTTTTACATTTCTATCTTGTTCTTCCTCCACTGAGCCCAGAGCAGTGTACATCGTTATGTTTATCCCCACAGAGCAACCCTGTGGGGTAGGTTAGGCTGAGATAAATGACTGGCCCAGAATCACCCAGTGAGTTTCATGGCTGAACAGGAATTTGAACTCAGGTCTCCCTGGTACTAGCTTGGCACTCTAACCACTACATCACACTGGCTGTGATGTACACCACACTGTGTACACCACACTGGAGAGGAGAGCTGGTCTGTAGTAGCAAACTTGACTTGTCACATTAGCTAAGCAGGGTCCATCCTGCATGCATCTGAATGGGAGACCACATGTGAGCACTGTAAGATATTCCTCCTAGGGGATGGAGCCACTCTGGAAAGAGCAGAAAGTTTCACGTTCCCTCCTTGGCTTCTTCAAGATAGGGCTGAGAGAGATTCCTGCCTGCAACCATGGAGAAGCTGCTGCCAATCTGTGTCGACAATATTGATCTAGACAGACCAATAGTTTGATTTAGTATATGGCAGCTTCCTATGTTCCTGTCTCATGTGAAGTGAGAAGATGGTCTAATTTGTGGGAAGAGAGCATAAGCACCCAACTGGAGCAAACAGCTGAGGTTGTTTAAAATGTGCTAAGGACTATGAAGAGGGTTAAAAGGATTCCATGGAGATCCTTGCTGTTCAATATGTGTGAAATTCAAAAGTATAGCTGTATATATGTAAATTGGCACTAGGGAGCAATCAAGGTTGTACATGGTTACTAAAATCACTGGCTGACATCCAGACTAACGTTGCACTGGTACTATGGGGAGGAATGCTTTTCTTCAATTTCTCCTTCCCTCTGCAGTCCACTGTGGCTTCCAAAAATATGTATACATTGGGGGGGGGGCATAGCTCCAAGGACATTTCTTGGGAAGTACAGTGGGCTTCAGAGGGGGTGGGGGGATTGGCAAAATCATCCATCCACTGGAGCCCTAGTGCAACATTAATGTCAGCCACTGTGTCCAATCTTTAATTATCAAATGAAAAAGTTTTCAAAAATTTTGTAACCTTTTTTTAGTGAAACTAGAACTTGAAGAATGTTGGAATTTTCAGGCATGGTTATTCTTCTCCCAGTTGGTTGCAGCTGGGAATTCCTCCCTAGCACCAGCTGCTGGACTGGTACGTGCAGACCTAAGCACACAATCATTACTTGGAATCATAATATCATCGAGTAGTCCTATTCTGTATGTACAAACAATTTGAGGTCAGATGAGTAGCCTGCTCACATGAAGTGAAATTACTAGACAGTTCTGTGGGCTGCCAGTCAATCAAGATAATAACTTGGTATGTTTAAGTGTGCTGACTTAAAGGGTTAGGGGTTTATTTGTAAATGTGTGAGAAACTCTAACGAGTTGGAAAACAGATAAATACCATGATAGTCTTCTAAGACACTGTTCTGAAATGTCATTCTTATTAAATACGATATATCTAAGGAAATAGCCCACCCATGCAAAAATGGGAAGAGACTTTTGTTCTGCTGCTCTACCTGGAGACAGCTGTTCTGCTGCTCCAAAATGCTACATAAGAACAGTTTGTGCCAGGGGCATAAGCCTCTTGGCGTGAGCTGTTGGGTGAGAGCACAAGGGCACTCATCATTTCAGCTCTTAGTAGAAGATGACCAATTAATTCACATAAGGAATGAGGTTATAGCAAAGGGCATGTGGAATGCTCCGAGAAATTTGCATGAAATAACTGGTTTGAATAGTAGACTATTTCTTTTTAGGAAGCTTTACAAAATCAGACTTGACAAGGGAACAGAAATGCAAGACCACATACTGTAAATGCCATGCTGGAAGTGGTGGCACAACTGCGTCGAGCTGGGGAAGATATCAAAGACAGTCACATAGGAGTCCTATTGGAGAGGAGAGCTGGTCTTGTGGTAACAAACATGACTCATCCCTATAGCTAAGCAGGGTCTGCCCTGGTTGCATCTGAATGGGAGACTTGATGTGTGAGCACTGCAAGATATTCCCCTCAGGGGATGAAGCCGCTCTGGGAAGAGCAGAAGGTTTCAAGTTCCCTCCCTTGGTTCTCCAAGATAGGGCTGAGAGAGATTCCTGCCTGCAACCTTGGGGAAGCCACTGCTAGTCTGTGAAGACAATACTGAGCTAGATAGACCAATGGTCTGACTCAGTATATGGCAGTTTCCTATGTTCCTATTACTCTGTGGCCTGCCTGACTCCTATGGTGCCATCATTAATGCCCTTGAGACAAGACCTGAGGAAGACCTGTCACTGGAGTTTGTGAGAGGCAGACTTCTGGATGAATTCCAGCTCAGAAAGGAAGTCCAAGAATGAGGGACATTTAAAGAAAGACTGCTCCATATGGAAGACAGAACAATGGAAACTACAAAGAACATATCCACAAGCACCTAAGCAAAAGATGAAGGCTACAACTTTTGACATAACTACAGAACAGTGGAGTGGATGCTTCAAAGTAACCCGGAGTAACTCATCCCAGGGCTGGTATGTTGTCTCTGGTGCTACTACTACTACTCTTATTATTAATTCGATTTCTATACTGCCCTTCCAAAAATGGCTCAGGGCGGTTTACACAGAGAAATAACAAATAAATAAGATGGATCCCTGTCCCTAAAGGGCTCACAATCTAAATGTCATATGGCCAGCAATAGAAACTTTTACAGGATTGGAATTACGCAATAAGGAAAAGATTGATCTTGCAGAAGGAAGCAGCATCACTGCAGAGGGAACTGGACAAGGATTTCTAAACTGCACCAAGACAGATGGGTGCCTCCTCGCTATACCAGTAAAGGTGTGCTACATGTTCCTGACTGGAACGTGGTCCCTTATTGGTTAGGGGCATGGCAACCAAATGACTCACCATTAAGTTCCAGAGCAATGAGTTCACAATCCAAGACGGGACAAAAACCCTTGCCAGAGCAATTGCAGATGAATATGTACCTGTATCGCTTAAGCACAGTGAGAGCAGGTGAAACTCACCACACAAAAGAAACATGACAACTGAATTCATCTATGGCATCAACAGATGGGCCATAGCTGTTGCAGGTTGTTAATTTTTACCCCAGTAGGTAAAAAAGCATAGCACTGAGGAATGAGTACACACTCCAGTTACAGAGTAGGTAGCAGAGGATGGATTAGTTGTTGCAGCTATTTAGAGAAAACACATGGAGATTCTTGTAGATCTAAATACTAAGTATTTAATGGTTAAGTACACTTGGATAGGAAAGCCTAAACCTAATCTAAAGGACTTCACAATGAATAGGTAAGGAGAGAGACAGATGTTTCCATTTGCTCTCTAAGAGGAAAGGAAGGACTGTGACTCAGCACACGAAGTTCAGAAGAGTCAGATCAGGGGTCGTAGAGACAGGTAGAACTGTTAGGGAGACCGTTACTCTCTCTACTCCCAATGCCCCAGTGGTCATTAGGATAGTTGGTGCAAAAGGTTGATGCACTGGAACTCCATATCCAACAATAAGCACCCTGAAAGTATGAAGGAACTGGTGAAGCAGCACCTGACAAAAGACCTTGTGATGTCAGGCTCTCTAGTGACTATGAAGTGTGACTGTTGTATCAGAGCTAAGGCTACAAGAGCGACACTTCCCAAAGCAAGCAAAACCAGAGCTTCAAAACCACTCATACACAGTTATGTTTGTGGCCCAATGCAATTATCAACACCTGGAGGCAATAAATACATAGCGACCTTTATAGATGACTTCTCACCTATCTCATGAAGCCAAGGATGAAGTGTTGGAAAAGCTACAATACTATGTATCCATGGCAAGTATCAGATTTCAGCGCAAGCCACTTATACTAAGCCACCTAATGGTGCAGTGGGGAAGTAACTTGCCTAGGGAGCAAGAAGTTACTGGTTAAAATCCCTGCTGGTATGCTTCCTAGACTATGAGAAACACCTATATCAGGCATCAGTGATATAGGAAAATGCTGAAAGGCATCATCTCATACTGCACGGAAGATGGCAATGGTAAACTCCTCCTTTATTCTACCAAAGGAAACCACATGGCTCTGTGGTCTCCAGGAGTCAACACTGACTTGACGGTACAACTTTACTTCACCACTTATACGACAGACTGACAGTGGAGTTCACAGGGAAGAAAGTTCACAGTGGAGTTCACAGTGGAGTTCACAGGGAAGAAAACTGAGGACTTTTTAAGAGCTCATGGAATAGAGCATCACAAAACAGTCCCATGCACACCCAAACTAATGGAGTGGCAGAACGCAAAAATAGGACATAACAGAAATGATTAGATGCATGCTGATATATTCTGGTCTACCTGAAAAATACTGGGAAAAGCAGCAATCACAGCTACAATTTTTTGCAAAACCAATCCTTCTCTACAACAGTGAAGAAAACCCCATATGAACTGTGGCATGGAGAAAAACCCAGTGTGGGGCATATTAAATTATTTGGATGCAAAGCCTATGTATACATCCCAAAAAAGAAATGTACCAAGTTACAAAACAGAGCAATGGAAAGTATTCTCATTGGCTGCAGTGAATGCTCCAAAGGATACAGAATACTAGACCCACATACTGATAAAGTAACTATTACTAACAGAGTGACATTTGAGGAAAGCTTTGCTAATGATGTCATGACTTTGCAAGAATTGTGAGGACTACTGCTCAAAGACACAAAATGAACTACCTGGAAAGAAGAACTTTCTGAACAAATGGTTCAAGTCAATATACAACCAGCTGAAGTGCAGAGGCAAGCAGAATCAGCAGATGTTGAGCTCAAGCAATCATCCAGGACAAAATTAGGTAAACCACCTCTCTGCCCGTTATACAAAACTAGTACCAATAGATTACCTGAACCATCATCCTAGGAAGACATCTGGCAAATGCCAGAAGGAGAAGCCAACAAATGGGCCAAGGAAGCAGAATAGGAAATGAAATCCCTGAGCAGCAATAATACCTGAACACTTATTCCATTACCACCAGATAGAGAGCCTATAGGCTGTCTCAGCTTGTTGCAAAAGGCTAGCCAGAATGGATTAGTTTGGAATGGATTATGATGAAAAGTTCACTCCAGTTGTAAAGCATAGAACAATTAGGACATTACTAGGTGTTGCATCTGGAAGAGGAATGCATTTCAAACATTTAGATGTAAAAACAGCCTTCGTAAAGGAGAAATCTACATGGAAGTTTTCAAAGATACAGAAAGACCTGACTTTGTATATAAGTTGTGCAAGAGCATATATGGACTTAAACAGGCTGCAAGGGCTTGGAATGCAAAAATAAATTTATATCAGGCTTCCAATGTCTTTCTCCCTCTAATGCTCTGGTAGCGGACAACACACCCCAACCCTCATAAAACACTCAGCCCTATCTCTCCTTATCACCTGATCCTAGGGAGGCAGTGGATGTCCTGAATCGGGGGCTGGAGATAGTGATGGGTTGGATGTGGGCTAATAAACTAAGATTGAATCTGGGCAAGATGGAGGTGCTGTTGGTCAGTAGGAGAGCAAATCGAGATGAGGGGATTCAACTGGTTCTGGATGGGGTTGCACTCCCCTTGAAAACGCCAGTGCACAGTTTGGGGGTATTGCTGGACCTGGCTCTGCTTTTGGAGGCTCAAGTGGAGGCAGTGGCCAGGTGTGCCTCTGCACGACTTTGGCTAGTGCTCTCGAGAAGGCAGATCTCTCCACAGTTACCACACCTTAGTCATGTCACGGCTGGATTATTGTAACATGCTCTATGTGAGGCTGTCCTTGAAGAGTATTCGGAAACTGCAGCTAGTGCAAAATGAGGCACCTGAGATTGTACCCAGAGCTGCCCACTGGTATCATATTACATCCATTTTGAAAGAGCTGTTTGGGCCCTGGATATCTGAGGGATCTCTTGCTCCCAAGGGTTTCTGCCCACTTGACAAAGTCATTGGAGGGGGCTCTGCTCCACATGCTGACAATGAGGGAGGCTCAGCTGTCATGCGTGCAGGACAGGGCCTTCTCAGTTATTGCCCCCCAGACTTTGGAATGCTCTCCCGGTGGGTATCTGCTCCTCAATCTCCATCACAGTTTTTAGAAAGCAAGTGAAATCTTGGCTTTTTACTCAGGCTTTTATATGAATGTTGTTTTTCTTGCCGTTGCTCTGCATTTTATGGTCTCATTGTGTATGTTTTTAAAAAACTTTTAATTAAATTGGAATATAAAAATACAAATCTAATATTTTAATTGTGTGACTGTTTTATAGTTTTATATTGTTTAAAAGTTTTGTAAACCACCTTGAGATTGTTTTAATGAAAGGCAGTATAAAAATCTAACAATAAATAAATAAATAAAGCATAGCATAGTCTTTATTTCGGTCTTTGACCAGCATATAAATATATAAATATAAATGAGTTATAACCACACAGTGCAGGTGAGGCTTCTGCTAAGAGTGGGCGGAGCACTATCAGCTGGCCTCAGCAGGAGTGGCTCTTTGGTCTCCATTACACTTATCTAACAAGAATGACTACTGGCAGTAGGATTTCCAGTTTATTCCCATCTGAATGCAGTCTCCTTCCCTTCAAAAACTACAAGGAATTGTCAAATATTCTGATTATTTTGAAAATACCTGAAAGTTGTTTACACCTGGCTTTTAGTTTGCATCTCTTCCAGAATGGAGATGTGCATTCACATATTGGCCAAATTTACCCCCAAGTCCCTGCAAGCTATCAGGGAGCACTTCACACACAATTCGGGGTTTTCATCATGCATTAGATGAAAAACTAATGCATGATTAGCCCAATTTATATCCAGATTTTAAAAATCCACTTTTTGTGTTGGTTTTTTTGGGCAACTTCAAAATTGCAGTAAATCCTCACAGAAAACCCCCGGCAAAGCCTGCTGTCTGGGAAAGCTCCTGAAGTGTGACAATTAAGCTAGCAATCTTGGCTCTGCTGTTGCTTATTATTTCTTTTCATTTTTAAATCATACCATCACTCTGTTCCACCAATGAAAACTGGAAGGCATGATTTTCACAGCAACCAAAAGAAATTAATTAATTAGTGGGTCTGCCAATTAATTTGCAGCCCATTTATCAGGGAGACCTAATGACCCTTACATCAGTCTACCACTCAATGTGCAACCTGTTCTACCACCCCTGTTCCTTACATCTGTTCGCTGTTTGTTCTGCAAATTTTTGAGAGGGTATTAAATGAGCTGCCAGCGGCCAGTTCTCCACAGTGAGCAGAGGCTCTGGGGCAAAGGGTTGGCAGAGACCTAGTCCAGCTGAGGCAGCCAGAGTGCCAGCCTTGCTTTAGTACTTTTGGCCTGTTTACATGATAGTAACAGATGGGTTCTTATTCTCTGATGTTTTGCAACTTACAAGAATAAAAAATGTTGCATGCTAGTCATTCCATTTTTCATTTCCAAGAAAGGTGAGCTCCATGGCTGGAAAAATGAACCAGAGGAAATAAAAGGAGAGGGGAAATGGCCTCTGGAGCAAGGATTGAAAACATCAAGTCTTCTTTTTTCACACTGTAATGAGATTAAATGAGCAAATTGTTCCTACAGTTCCATCTCTTTGGAATAGGGTTTTCTGTATCAGACTGACTTGTTCTTAGCTCTAAAAGCAATGCCATATGAATAAACAGAGGTGCTCTACCTCTGGGCCAAAGCCCTGGGCTGAAGTCTGGGGCCTCCACACCACCTGCCCCCTTGCAAATCCTCTTTAGTCTGTCCCGGATGGTGTGGTCGCCACACCATGCGACCAGCCAGCGCTGCACCAGACAGATTGTGACTGTGACCTGTGCCAGGCTAGGTGTGACTCCTGCTTTAGAGACAAAGGGAGGAATGAGGAAAGAAATATGTGGGGTGGGAATATGATAAGATGTGTGTTGAAATGTTTCTGCTAATGCATATTTGCATAAATATACCTGTTTTGTATTATAACATTCTTGTGTGTTCAGTTGCTGTTTGGGCCAAATACTATGTGTGTCACTGTGTGTGTGTGTGTGTGTGTGTGTGTGTGTGTGTGTGTGTGTGTGGAGATGATGCTTAACTTGCAGTGGGGGTGCGGGCCCTCCGAAGGCCTTTAGGTTCAGGCTCCAAAATTACCTAGGTACATCTCTGTGAATAAAGTGCCATACTTTATAGTCAGACCAGTGCTCCATCTAGCCCAGTACTGAATCTACTCTGATTGGCAGCAGCTCTCCATTGCTCAGGGGAGAGGCCTTTCCTAAACTTGTTACCAGAGATGCTAGGGGTTGAACATGAGTTATTCTGCATGCTAAGTGTATGTGCTATCACTGAGTCAGAGCAATGATAATGGCGATGTCCACCAGCTTGGAAAGCTTTAAAAGGGGCTTAGACAAATTCATGAAGGACAGGTCTATAAATGGCTACTAGTCTGATGGCTGTGTGTCACCTCCAGTTGCAGGGGAGCAACAGCAGGAGAGAGGCTGTTGCCTGTCGGTTCCCCAGAGGCATCTGGTGAGCCACTGTTTGAAACAGGATGCTGGACTAGATGGGGCTTGGGCCTGATCCAGCAGGGTTGCTCTTATATTCTTATAAAGTCCTATAAAGCAAGGAGTCAAACTGAACCTGAAGCCAAAAACAATTTCAGGAAGTTTTTTCCATGAACTGGTAAGGAACATAAAACCTTTTGATTGAACCTGGACCAGAACGTAACACAAAAAGTGGTAACTGTTTCAAAAGCCGTTCAATAATTGGGCACATTCTGAGAGGGGGAAAGGGCTCATCACTGTTCCTGCTATATTTGGAGAAACTACATTCATCAGTGAGTCATCTAAAAAGAAGAGAAGCAGGATGATGACCAATTGGTAGGCCAGTTCTGGGACCGGTAGCCTTCCTGCTGCTTAGCAGACGTTTGCCCACTCACAGGCTGTTGTCCAGCAACAAGGCTTCAGTGTGGAGAATTCATTAAACTGAGGCTGGAAGCTTCTTATATTTCCTCAGCACTGCAGTTCCTCCTTCTGCCATTCATCCTAAACAGCAGTCCTATACTCAGCCCAAAATATTGGGTCCAGACTCCAGATACGGGTGTGCAATGTTCACTCCGTAGGCATTGGCTCTGGGATTCTGCAGCCCCAGAAAAAAATAGTAATCCCAGATCTCCCCATGCCACACAGGGACCTAACAGGGAATTTAGAAGACAAAAAAGTTACCTTTTAAACAGAAGCTGTTCCAGAAGGCAAAGTGGCAGGTTGAATGCTCCCTTTGGAGTGAAGAGGATGTCTCACAGCCTTTCTCCTGACCCATCCAGGTCCCACGTAAAGGGCAGGGGAGGAAGAGAGGGCAGAGAGCAGGGCAGGTCTGGTCCAACAGACATGTTGTATTTCTAAGGAACTTTGGTACAATTCGGGCGGTGGGGGGGCTTTCAATGGTTTGACCTTGTTGGAGACTCCCCACTGTCATGACAAAACTCCCTCCAAAAACTCCTGACAGATGGCAATTTGAACTGGCATGTCTGTCAGACTTACATGACAGGGTAAAGGTAAAGTGTGTCATCAAGACGGGTTTGACTCCTGGTGACCACAGAGCCCTGTGGTTGTCTTTGGTAGGATACAGGTGGGGTTTACCACTGCCATCTCCCACGTAGTATGAGATGATGCCTTTCAGCACCTTCTTATATCACTGTTGCCTGATATAGGTGTTTCTCATAGTGTGGGAAACATACCAGTGGGGGATTTGAACTGGCAACGTCTGGCTTGATAATCAAGTCATTTTCCCACTGCACCATTAGGTGGCTACACATTTATTTATTTATCAAAACATTTTTATACCGCCCAAAACCTATGTCTCTGGGTGGTTTACAACAGAATAAAAACAAAGTAAAACATTCATCAAGACAAAATTGGGGGGGGGGGGGGGACCACACACATTACAACAATTTAAAAATTTAAAAATAATATTTTAAAACAGCATTAAAACCATTAAAACAACATTAATTAAAAGCCTGGGTGAAGAAATGTGTTTTTAAAGACTTTTAAAAAGCTGTCAGAGATGGGGAGGCTCTTATTTCACTAGGGAGCACATTCCAAAGCCTCGAGGCAGCAGGGTATACCCTACACAATACAGGGTAGTTTCTGGTTATTTATCGAAGGTTTCCCCACCCCAAAAAGACATTTATTTTACACAATATATAGTTTAAAATTAATATTTTTTCACAAGTGAAGTAGTTATTGAGCACATTTTCTAGAGTTGCATTACAAGCATAAGAGTTTTATGCCATGCTGCATGGAATGTATTTAAACTAGTTCAAACTTGGTTCAAAGCGTCTGAATCAGTAACTGAATCACTTTTTAAAGTTAGAGTCTGAACCAGAGAGTTAAAAAAAAACCCTGAAGAACCAAAAAGGAACTGTACCCGGTTTGACTCTCTGACAAGACATCCTTTGTACATTGTGGCTCAGACTCTGTCATTAGCTTACATCTTAGTAAATGCAAATTTAGGATAGCATAAGTTTATTTTGGAGAGCCATAAATGGCATGAACGTATGGCATAAAACAGATGACAATAATATTGCATGTATGGATACAGTTAGTTACGCAAGTAGCACCATTTCATTCAGTGAGACTTGTGAAAGAACAGTAACAGATTGTAATGTTTTGTTTTCCTATAAAATTACTGACTAAAAATACACGCAATGAGACTGATCTAGTAGTGTCAAAGAATATTCTTTGTAGGCAATGACCTTTCCAAAGGAAATATATCGGAAGGCGGATCACCTAGAAACACAAGATACAGGATTTAAAAGAGAAGGAAAAAGACAGTTGTTCCATCAGATAATTCCCTGGAGGGGGCCCCTGGAGCGCTGCAGCACACCAATTGCTTTACAGGTGTGGCCTGTTTCATTCAGACAAGGACTGTTGCCAGTTCCAGAGGGGGAGCGGGTGGGGGAAACACCTACCCAGAAAAGCAGCTTGCCTTCCCACCGTCTCCCTTTTCTGATTTAGAAATCTAATATGAGGGACATAGCTTGATTTGCCCCTTCTATGCACCCCCCCTCATTTTTCCCCCCTGGTGCTGCCACTGTGCAAAACCTTTCTCAGTAGCCAAATGACTGGGAAGCTCTTGCTTCTATGAAGTTATGTGTGCACATGAAACTGCAGATCACAGCCAATACCCACATTTTTATCAAGCCCAAGAAGCAAAAAAAGGAATGTTTTGCTTTTGTGGGAGTAGATGAAAGTTTTAGTGCGGCCTTCCTGGTTTCATTTCCAGCTGATATGAAAGAGCTGAAGCCTTACACAGCAGTCAGCAGAACAATGCTCTCCACAAGGATTAAAGGCAAAGTCACAAAACTCCAACAGTAACACAAGCTACAGCTACTGTACTGTACAACAAATAGTACTGAAACTTCTCTGATATGGAACATAGCCCTACTCTTGGGTTAAATTCAACTTTATCTGAATGCTGAAGGGTGCAATATCCAAGCCTCCATGACTAAGCCACCAACTAAGTCAGCTTATTCTGTGCAAGATGCTATATCACACACATATAGTTGGACTCACTTTACATTTGAGAGGACAGCAGGTCTTGTGGTAGCAAGCATGACTTGTCCCTTTAGCTAAGCAGGGTCTGCCCTGGTTGCATATGAATGGGAGACTAGAAGTGTGAGCACTATAAGATATTCCCCTTAGGAGGATGGAGCTGCTCTGGGAAGAGCAGAAGGTTCCAAGTTCCCTCCCTGGCTTCTCCAAGATAGGGCTGAGAGAGATTCCTGCCTGCAACCTTGGAGAAGCCGCTGCCAGTCTGTGTAGACAATACTGAGCTCCAACTCAGTATATGGCAGCTTCCTATGTTCCTATGACTCATTAAGTATAAACCAACTGTCATTTCCTTTATGTTAGTTACCATATATAGTTAGGTGTTTCCTCCCAGTGATGAACCCCTAAGGTTACAACATTCTTAATACAGCAACATAAGGAGAAACGTCAACCCTCTACATTAGAAATTAAAATTCTTTAATAAGACTATGTACCAATTCAATACCTCATAGTGACCCGAGAGTCTTCAAGGAAGCAGCTTCATTAAAGATGTAACATATTTCCCAGCAAACCCTACTCTGGTTACAGGGGCTGACATCCTAACAAAGCACTGGTACAACAGGACAAGCACCAGTGTAGCATCAGTGTTTCCGAAGACTACTACTGCACCAATGTTAGTATATGTCTTTTGGAAGGAGAGATGGAATTTCAGTGACCTCTCCTTTCCCCAGAAGCCTTCTGTGCCACCCTTAGGGCTGTGCAATCCTCAGGGACATATTTTCAGGTGGCACAAGGCACTTGTTGGAAGGTGAGTTGGTCAGGATTTGCCCCCACCTCTGAGCCAGCAATGGTGCTGAGTTAGTTGAACTTTTCAGAAGTTTTGGTGCATCTGCCATTGCACCGGTGCTTCATTAATTAAGATGTCAGCCACTAAATGGTTTCGGGAGGCAACTGGAGTGAAAGCAGTGGTGCAATTTTCATCCACTGCATGGAAGTGACGTATGACAATATGGGTATGCAAAGTCAAACATGTTTTCTAAACCTGCATTTACATCTCTGGTGATAGAAGAAACTACCACAGAGGAGTCAGCAAATGTCTGAATTGGCTCTAAAAATTATCTTATTTGATGATCAGAAATATGTACATCTGTTTTATGTTAAAGCTATTTCTATGCTTTTGTTAATACTATTTTTAAAACAGTTATGACTTAAAATGACTTGTTTTAATTGTTTTAATTGTTTTAATTATGACTTGTTTTAATTATTTTTATTGAGTTTTTATTTATTGTTTTAAGCTATGTACATCGCCTTGAGATTTAGGTGTTAGGCAGTTTATAAATGTAGTCAATCAACCAACCAACCAACAAATGTTAAGTGAGCAAAGGATTCCTCATGTGATAAAAATGAGATTACATTCATTTTTCAAACCCCGCCTTGGGGTTGTCTTTTAACGAAAGGCGGTATATAAATGCAAAAATAAATAAATAAATAAATAAATAAATAAATAAATAAATAAATAAGTGATTTCTATACACCCTGGTGATTTGCCTGTTAATTTGTTCTCCGCCCCCCCCCGCCCCACCAAAACTTCTCTACAGTTCAGAAGACACTACTTTTTATTGATATCATATAGATGTGCATTTCTGCAATTGTATCATAACCAATATGTTTATAATTTCAAAGTCAGTAACCAGCAACATTGTGGAACACATTTCCAAACCAAGGGAGACAGTAGCATGCCAGAAAACAAAGATACAGATAGCAAGCAAGTTCTGATACTAGTTATGCACTTATTATGCACTAAACCGGACCCACACAGTATGCCCAGCAGCATTTTACATATGTATTCAGAAAGCCAGATGCTGGAGAAGATGTTGTGTATAAAGTATGTGATTATATGGTCGCAGCTCACTCTAGTATGGAACTCGATGTCTGCTTGAACTACACCATTAAATGCAATGCAGCTGCTCAGCTAGAAACTGTAGGAAGTTGTATGTAGGCTAATTTATTTCTGAGGACATTTAGCCAGATTGTTGCAATTACTGTAACACCACAGTTATTAACATTTTTTAAAGTCATCATTGTACTGTATTTCTTCGATACCAGTCATCCTACCCTAAATAATGCTATTTGTTAGGGATGTGCAAAAAATTTCGGGCACAGAACGATCTGTGCCTGAAATGAACAATTTCGGGTGATTCAGGGCCGAACCGAATCACCCCCGATGTCCCCCGATATTTTTTGGGCACGAGCCGAATGACCCGAATTTCGGACCCAAAAAATTTGGGTGATTCTGTTCATGGTTGATTTTTGGTGAATTTTTAAAGTTTTAGTGACTTTGGAGCAGTTCGGGGGCATAGCATGGGATCTGGGCAAAAGGAGTGGGGGGGTGGTAGTGCCTAATGGGTGCAGGCTACCACCCCAATTTCAGGGGGATTGGGCAAAGGGCTGATTTTTGGTAAATTTCTGAAATTTTCATGTCTTTGGGGCAGATTGGGGCAGAAAGTGGGGCCTGGGGCAGAAGAGTGGGGTGGGGTGGTAGTGCCTAATGGGTTCAGGCTACCACCCCAATTTCAGGGGGTTTGGACAAAGGGGTGATTTTTTGAGAATTTTTGAAGTTTTGGTGACTTTGTGGCAGTTTGGGGGCAGAAAGTGGATCTGCCCCAAAATAGTGGGGTGGGGTGGTAGTGCCTAATGGGTGGAGGCTACCAAACCAGTTTCAGGGGGATTGGGCAGAGGGCTGATTTTTTGAGAATTTTTGAAGTTTGGGTGTCTTTGGGGCAGATTGGGGGCAGAAAGTGGATCTGCCCCAAAGGAGTGGGGTGGGCTGGTAGATAGTGCCTAATGGCTGGAGGCTACCACCCATCCCCAATTTAAGAGTGATTGGGCAGAGGGGGGAATTTTGGTGAATTTATTTTTATGAGGTTTGTCTTCATAAGGTGAAGTGTGCTAAATTGATTACTTCCTCATATTATTCATAGTAAAGGAAAGTGTGAAAAAGTGAAAGTGGGGTCATGAGAGTTGTTTAATTGAAAAAAATCTCATTTGCTATGATAGAATGAGAATTCACACCTCAGAAAAAACTTCTAAGGTGTGAATTCTCATTCTATCATAGCAAATGAGATTTTTTTCAATTAAACAACTCTCATGACCCCACTTTCACTTTTTCACACTTTCCTTTACTATGAATAATATGAGGAAGTAATCAATTTAGCACACTTCACCTTATGAAGACAAACCTCATAAAAATAAATTCACCAAAATTCCCCCCTCTGCCCAATCACTCTTAAATTGGGGATGGGTGGTAGCCTCCAGCCATTAGGCACTATCTACCAGCCCACCCCACTCCTTTGGGGCAGATCCACTTTCTGCCCCCAATCTGCCCCAAAGACACCCAAACTTCAAAAATTCTCAAAAAATCAGCCCTCTGCCCAATCCCCCTGAAATTGGTGTGGTAGCCTCCACCCATTAGGCACTACCACCCCACCCCACTATTTTGGGGCAGATCCACTTTCTGCCCCCAAACTGCCACAAAGTCCCTAAAACTTCAAAAATTCTCAAAAAATCACCCCTTTGTCCAAACCCCCTGAAATTGGGATGGTAGCCTGCACCCATTAGGCACTACCACCCCACCCCACTCTTCTGCCCCAGGCCCCACTTTCTGCCCCAATATGCCCCAATCTGCCCCAAAGACATGAAAATTTCAGAAATTTACCAAAAATCAGCCCTTTGCCGAATCCCCCTGAAATTGGGGTGGTAGCCTGCACCCATTAGGCACTACCACCCCAACCCACTCCTTTTGCCCAGATCCCATGCTATGCCCCCGAACTGCCCCAAAGTTACTAAAACTTTAAAAATTCACAAAAAATCAGGACTTTGCCCAATCCCCCTGAAGTTGGGGTGGTAGACTCTACCCATTGGGCACTACCACCCCACCCCAAAATTTTGCCCCTGGACCCCTTTTTACCCCCCGAATCGATTCAGATACAGATTCGGATTAAATCCAAATCCGAACCGAATCAAGGGTGATTCGGGTGACCCAGATTCGGGCACAAAACAGAACAGGGGTGATTCGGCTCGGGTCTGAGCCGAATCACCCGAAAACCCGAATTGCACACCCCTACTATTTGTCAAGACACTAGTCTCTCCACGGCTTTTCTCTTGTTTTACTTTTTCCCTCTCACCTCCCCCAGGCAGGTCTCAGAGTTTTTGAGGGGAGGGGGTTTGGTTCACCCGAGACCTCCTCCTCCTGGCTTCTTGGGGTCACTGTGGCAGTCTCTCTCTGAAGGCCTCCACTACTTGACCTCCAACTGCCTTTCATCACTGGCCGAGCCTGCCTTAAATCCCTCCTGACAACTGATGCATCCCACACCCCTGCTAATTGGACCTCCGCCCTGCCATATCAGGCTGCTCTCACCCGTATCCCCCTCAGCTGTGCCTCTGCTGCTGCCTCCTCCCTCACTCGCCTCCGCCCTTCCCCCACCCTTAATACAGCAACATATGAATGAATATGAATGGCAGCAGCGGCAGAACGGTTTCTAGCCTGGCTCCTGGGTCTTGCAGCATCTCCACTGGCCACTTGTCGGGCTGCTCTGCCTGCCCATCCCACCCCATCCCTGGGGCCATTCTGGCCTTGGCTGCCTAGGGAACGTTGGAGCCGGTAGGGCTGGCAGGGCCCCCCGCTGGATACTATTAAACATTTAGACAGTGCTTGTGCTTTCAGAACCAGTGGGTGCACACCATATTCACATTTTATAAATGATATGTAAAGATATATAATTTCAGTGGTAGTTTTTCAGAGAACTACCACAAGTCAATCCTGAGCTGCAGTACTCCAAACACACTTTCTAAAACAGTCTCTCAGAAATAAATTGACTAGCTTCTATAATGTGCAGCAATTGGAGCTGCAACGCTCTGCCCCAGGGCTGCTGCAAACTTCAAAGTAAGCCCCAATGGTGTTCTGAAGCAGAAGATGTAGAAGTAACATTAGCCCTCACACCAATAAAGGCACGAGGCAAGATATCTTGGAGGCAAGGGCCACAACTTTATTAATTCAAATCCAATCAATACTGCTGTTAAGGAACCCTAGTTTCAACCCTCACCCCTCCTCCATTTCTGTTTCCTCGCTTCATAACACTGCTGTGGAAATATCTGTCCCTCTTTGCAAAGATGTAATGTCTGAGCCAGAGTCAAGGAGTCCTTGTACTTTCTGGCTATTTATGTTTATGTGGATCTGGCAGCATCAGGAAAGGAGGGGAAGGAATGTTGGAGCCTCATCTCCCATCTGGGTTGGGTCTATCTCTGCTGCTCTCTCCACCACTCCTACTTGTGCCATCTCTGTGGCAGCCTCCTCAGTGGTCGGGGATGTTCTTCCATGCTGTAGTCGTCCACTGTCACCACCATCTGTGATGGGTATAGCTTGCATCTGCACAGTTTCTCTTGTTCCTCCTGCATCCTGTTGGTGTTGATCATCTCATTTCCCCCAGCCTTTGTCCCTACTGCTGTGTTTGTGGGGCCTAGTTGTTGCCCAGTCCCTCTTGCACTGCTGCTGCTGTTGCTTGGCCTTGTCCTATCCCTGCCCACCGTGGAGGTTTGGGTTGCCTCTATAGGTGCAGGATCCTTGAAGGACATTATCATGTGGACTTGACAGGGTTCAGAGGGTGCCACCAGAACTGCTTGTGGGCAAGCTCATTTCAAGTATCCCATCTCTACACAAGTGTAACAGTTAGACCCTAGGCAGAGGGTTTGAGGGGACTGGAATAGAGCTGAGTCACACAGGGTTATGCGAATGGAGTTTCATTGCTTTCCACTCCTTTGCAACTTGGCTGCAATGCTAGCAGGTGAGTGTGGGTGTTGCCATGAAGAGGTTGGTAGAGCCTTTCTCTCCTTAAAGAGATGTCATCCCCTTCCTTAAGGAGTAGGCATTGGCCTCCTCAGCTGTTCTTGGGCCTTGGTCCAGTGGTACTTAGCAAGATGAGCTTCAGGAAGTATTTTGAGGGTGATTGAGTTCATTAGGTCTCTCCATGACACAGCCTGTTCTTCTCTCACCCAAAGGTTAAGCTCTTTGTCTAGTTTACAGACAAATAAAACAAAACCCTTTTTGTATACGAACAATATACATGGGTACAAACAGTATACATGATATACATGTTCAGTATATCAGAACAGCAAGAAAGAATACAAATAATATATGCTAATATTTTAATATAGTGATAATAGTAAATCTGTATGGTTGAAAACTATCAGGACTATATTAAATAGAATTAATCCAAATCAATAAAATATATCTATATTTCACAATAAAATTTATAAAAGATGATAAATATAATATCACTGAAATGGTTTCTATGTGTCCAACTGGAATGATCAGATCTGATATCTTATTTCAAAAGTGTCATGTTGTCGAAGAATGGGAGAAGTGTAGATAAATATTCCCATGTGGTCTCAGTATCATGTTTTGTTTTAAAGATTAAGTGTCAGATCATAGTTTTGCCAATATCTGATCAATCTTGTACTTTTGCCAAATCCATTGCAACTAGTCTAAGAGGCTATTCACACGATGGGAGAAAATCAGGCTAGCGGAGGCTAGCCCGATTTTCTCCCATTGTGAGAACCACCGGGCTCGGCTGCAAGCCCGGTTGTTCCTCAGTGGGTAACCCACTAAACTACCCCTGCCCTAAAATTAGGTTTGTGGAGCAAGCACTCTGCAGACCCGGTTTTTAAAATTGTGTGTTGCTGCAGCATGGCTCCGCACCACAGCAAATCACGAGTAGACCCCCGACCGGGAGGCTGAAAAACAGCCTCCCAGCTCAGAGGACTCTCCAGCATGCCCTGCGCACTTGCCCACGCGGCCCCCGATCCTCTCAGCCCCCGCTGGCTCCATAGTGAAGCCGGCAGTCATAATGGAGCCAGCTAAGCCCACTCTCCCTGCTAACTCTGCCGAAGTGGGTCCCACTGATCCTGGGAACTGCCTAAGTCTTCCTCATTGGCAATAGTCTGAAAGATTCTTACTTCTGCTAGTAGTCTCCAGTCCCAATGTGGAGATTAAACTGGCTCTAGCTGAAGGGAGAGATTAGAGCTTTCTAGCTGAAAGCTGAAGGGAGAAACTAGATACAGTTTATTGCCACTTGATGACTATAGGCTACTTCCAGGCTCAGAGGAAGGTTGACTTTGAATATATTATGGGGCAGCAACAGCAGTAGAGAGGGCATACCTTCCCAACTTGCTTGTGGGCTTCCCAACAGCATCTGGTGAGCCACTGTAGGAAAAAGAATGCTGGGCTACGCGGACCATGGGCTTGATGGTGCGGCACGCAGGTCTGATTCTAAATGGCTATTCTTATGTTCCTATACTGTGTAAATTTAAAAACTTCAACAGATTCATCAGTTCTTTTCCTGATAGTTATTAAAGTGAAATACCTTTAATAGCTATCAGTGAAAGAACTGATGAATCTGTTGAAGTTTTTAAATACAAACAAACAAACTCCAAAGTCCCTTGGATTTAGCATCACCAGAGATGCGTTATAAATCTCTGCTTCAAATAATTGGCTGCTGAAGTTTTAGCAACTTCCAACTATTTTAATTTATTCAATATTCCTGACATGGTAATCTGCATAGTATTACCCATAATAAAGGGATTTTACTTTCTTAATTTATCTTCCAAGAGTTATTCCATCCTCAGTCTGTCTCGAAAGCCTTTACCAAGGTGATTATCTGGTGATGTGGTGTGAAGGCACACACATTTATAAGTGAAGAGGTTTTGAGGAAATTCCACGGCTTCTATCAATTTCTTTGGTGAAATGTATTACAAAAACCCCAATTCTGTTACCTGAATGTGGTCATGAAGAGACAAGGCACTGATATTGGATGAATAAAGGCCACACACGTTTATTAATTCTTAAGCAAAATATAACACAACAAATAGCTAAGTTAATCTACTCAAAGTCGGTGTGGAGAACCCCCAGGTGGGTTTAAATTTTAAAACAAAAATTACAATATTTAAAAATCACAGATTAACATACATGAAATAATAAAAACAGCAGCATAAAAACAGAAACACAATTTTTTAAAAAGTAGGAAAAGTAATTTTTAAAAGTACAAAGGAGTGGGAATGTCAGCAGCTAGTCAACTAGCCAGCGGAAGGAGGGGGCAGGGCCCCAAGGGGTGGAAGGACTCCATGGAGCAGATGGCCCATGCTCTGGGGACACACTCAAGACTGGTAGGTCCACTCCTGGTGGCAGAAGCTGTACTAGTAAGAGAAGGGCTGAACATGCATCACCACGTAAGTGGAGGGTGACCCCTGGCTTCTCCAGGTGACATCTGGCACAGTGAGGCACACTGCCTCATATGCTAGGGGGATCTTGGGCAGGCCCTGCTTTCATCATCAAAATAGGAGTTGTTAATGTTACAGTTTAATTTTGGCAGTCTGCATTGCTCATCTTCTCCTAAGACACAATATTTTGCATTTTACCATACAATTCCATATCATCTATAATCCTCATTCCAACATGGCCTCATGCCTCCACCTACCTCCATTTTCTCATACTCTGTCTCTTTTTAAAGAATCCCTTAGAGAACTAACCTCAAGTAGAGAACTACTGATTTTATTAGGAAAAATAACTACCCACATGTCAAAAACAATTTGTCAGAGCTGAAACCCATGCTCTCCATTTCTCCCACTTAAATCAGCAGAAGTGTTGGGATGGATTACTCTCTATCATTCCCAGCATTCCTCTCCTTTCTACACATCAATGGAGTGATTTATCTTCAGATATCAGTCCAAATATTTATGCAATTCAATGTGAATTTCTCTAAACCATGGACTCTAGACATGATTGATTTTAATTGAATAATTGAATAAGGGAACACGCCAGTGCACAAATCAAATATAAAAATTTACGGCTACATGATATTCTCTCCTCACATTATAGAGGACTGTCACTTTCAGCAGCATGAAGGTTTAGAGAAAAGATATATGCTAACAAGAAGCTGAGAAAGTGTGGTAGATAGAGTGGTCTTGGAAGATTGACAACATATCCATCTTATATCTGCAAAAAGTACAGCAGTAGGAGTTGATTGGCTCTAATTTGAATATCATGAACATGAGGCATAAATGTGCTGTGTGACATTTCTTACATCAGCTATCCACGACCTTGGCAACCAATTGTCTACCAAACTACAGGTTTATTTATAGCTATCTTGGAGATTCAGCACTGCAGTGTATGAGCATTACAGACATTAGCATGCATAGAATTTGGTCTTTAGAGCTTCCTGACTTACATTGATGTCATTAGGACTACACTAGGTCTATGCTGAAGAGGAGCCAAAGCCACACAAGTCAGCCAAGGAAGCATTTTAACAGCCCCGTTGAGGATAGGATGCAGAGTAGGGATTTTCATGGTACCAGACAGGCTGAATCAGTTCGAATTCAAACCAAATTCAAACCAACCAAGCCCAGCCCATTTCTGGTTCCAGTCAAACTGGTCCTGGTTCGGATTGACTGTCATATCGGTTCAAATTGGTTCACTGACTGGTTCGGGGTTCTGCTTGTAAAGGGGAATCTGGTAAGGATTCCCCTTTGTGAACAAAGGGGCAGGGGGCTTCCCTAAAGTTAAAAGAAAGAGATAAGAGAGTCAGGGAACTTATGCTGAGCAAGCGGCAGCTGCGGCAGCAGCATAGATGGCAGCAGGGGTGGAGATGGCAGTGGCTCCCCTCAACTCCTGTTGGCCTCCCTCAGAACAGCCCAGGCTGACTCCGGACCAATTCAGGCTTTCTGCAGCCCGGTTTATGCCTGAATGCCTGGCCTAGGTTGTCCTGAGGGAGGCCAGCAGGTGTTGAAGGGAGCTGCTGCCACCCCCACCCCCCACACACGGACTGTCTAAACTGACACCACTGCCACTTGCTTGGGGTAAGTCCCCTGACTCCCCCAACTCTTTCTTTTAACCTTAGGGAAACCCCCTGCCCATTTGCTCATAAAGGGGAAAACTTACTGGATTCCCCTTTATGAGCAGAAACCTGAACCGGTCCATTAACCAGTCCAGCTCAAACCAGGGGCAGTCCAGTTCAAACTCAGATTGCTATCCCTTTTGGGGGTCCAGGCCAGTTTGATCTCGGACCACTCGGACCAGGTTCAAACCAGAACTGGTTCGCACATCCCTAATGTAGAGAAATAAAGTAGATATTAAGATGAAATACTGCTAGTATCAGCATGCGGCACTATCTACTCAGTATGGTAGCAAGTAGTAGATAAGTTAGAGATGTCTCAATTTGTTGGGAATATGTGGCGTGCTTTGGATAATAGGTTCAGGCCTATTATGAAATCTTTGGGTATTTTAAACATAGAAGAAAATCCAGGATAGTTGCTCTGTTATTATATAACAGTTCCAAAGTATAGTAAAAAGAGCATCCCAACTGAACGCAGGGCAGTTTTGAACAGCTTTTTACTGTGGAGGCAATGAGAGAGGAAGTGCATGTGAATTGTGCTTCTTGTTTTTGCATTTTGGATTTGACTATAAAAATGCAGTAACAAAACAGACTAACCGGTTTAGTGAGCTATCTGAGCTTTCTCAGAAGGCATCCTTCTTTATCAGTTGGAGGAATTGACTCAAAAGGCTGGTAGATATTTATTCACATAGGCTGAGGTACTTTAAAAGATAAACCAAGTTAACAAGGTGAGAACTATAGATAATGGAAATACAATAAAGCACATCCTGATAGCCAGAGTACCAAACATGTTGTTGTCGTAGTTGTTAAATTTTATTAATCACCTTTATACAAGAAACCAGTATTCAAGGTGACCTACAACAATATGAAAGACACAACAAAATAAAAAAAGGGTGGGTGGGTGAAGCATTCAAAATAAAAACTGTAATAAACTAGGATAGCCACCTGGCAGTGTTTGTCCATTGTTGAGAATAATTTTTAAACACATTTTTTAAATTAAAAAATGTGTTAAAATGCTGGAAATGTTTGTCATAGCATCCAACGTGAACACTAGTTGGGACACAAAAATAAGCATAATATACAAAATCGAACCAGAAAAAAACAAAACAATCATTTTTCTAGGAAGCCTACTACACAGAATGTTTATTCATAAAAACATCCATGTTGGATCATGCCCAGGGTCTATCTAGTCCAGCATCCTTTCCCCCACAGTGACCCAACAGGTGCCTCTGGGAAGCCCACAAGCAAGAGCTAAAGGTATGCCCTCTTTCCTGCTGTTCCTCCCCTGCAACTGGTATTTAGATGAATCCTGCAGCTTAGGCTGGAGGAGACTTATAGCCACCAGACTGATATCCATTGATAGACCTGTCCTCCATAAATTTGTCTAAGCCCCTTTTGAAGGCAGCTAAGCCAGGGGACATGACCACATGCTGTGGCAGATAATTCCATAGATTATTTATGCACTTTGTGAAAATGTACTTGTTTTTGTTGATCCTAAATTCCTGGGCAATCAGTTGACTAACATCCCCACCCTGCAGCATAACATTTCCTCACTGCCACCAAATTTCTATGCAGAATTTTAGGCCATAGTTGGGAATCCCTTTGAAAAGATTGCATGAGGAAAATATAAGTATAATGCATGTCTGTAAATCCCACTCTAGGTACACGGTCTTTCCAACCTCTTGCTGGAATATTCAAACTTCAGGGTAGAGGTGGCCATCGCTACTCATGTAGGTTCTGTTCTAGACTAAAACTGCGGATAACGAAACAGCAAAAAATGAACCCTTGGGCCCTTGATCTAATGGTTTTGTAGGGAGGAAGCCCGAAAAAGCTTACCTCCTTGCAGACAATCATTTCACCATCTTTGGGAGGGCAGATTGCCCATCCAGACAAGCACAGGCTGCTGCTTGCAGCTCCAAGGGTTGGGGTGCCAGGATGCGCCAACGTGCATTGCCCCATTCCCGGAGCTCCAATAATGCACCATATTCATGTGCAGTGTATTATGGGGATCACTTCTCCCATCCCCAAGTCCGCAGTGAAAAAGTAAAAGTAAATACACAAAAGTAAAATGATGATACAAGAGTACATAAGAACAGCCCGGTTGGATCAGGCACGAAGCCTATCTAGTCCGGCATCCTTTTTCACACAGTTGCCAACCAGATGCCTCTGAGAAGCCCACAGGCAGGGGGTGAGGGCTTGCTCTCGCTCCTGCTGTTGCTCCCCTGCAACTGGAATTTAGCAGCATCTTGCCGCTGAGGCTGGAGGTGGCCTATAGCCACCAGAAATAAAGCACAGTATCTTGCTCTCCAGGCCTCCAGCTCTCCCCAAAGCCCCCCCCCCCCCACATGCAAATCCTCCCAATTGTTAAGATTTTCCCCCAAAAAAAGTTCTTGGGGGGGGATTTTAAGAGCCACAGAATGGTTCCATACTGTAAAACGGTGGTCAGAAATGACATTTAAAGTCATTACCAGTCACCCAAGAACCGCAGATAGGTGAATTTTGTCTTATCCCTGGTGGATAAGACAAAGAGCCCCTGGTAGCGCAGTGGTAAAACTGCCACCCTGTAACCAGAAGGTTACAAGTTCGATCCTGACCAGGGGCTCAAGGTTGACTCAGCCTTCCATCCTTCTTAGGTCGGTAAAATGAGTACCCAGAATGTTGGGGGCAATATGCTAAATCATTGTAAACCGCTTAGAGAGCTCCGGCTATAGAGCGGTATATAAATGTAAGTGCTATTGCTATTGCTATTGCTATTATTGCCAAGGTCGAGTGCCAGGACCACAGATAACGAGAGCCACCTGTACATGGAGTTATATTTTTAAGTGAACAGTTCTAAACCAATTTAGAGCATTCAGAGAGAGAGAGAGGAGAGAGAGATTTGTACTGCCAAACACAGAGAGATAAAAGCATCACACACTACAAGCAATTAGAAAAGAAATCAAAAGGAAAAACATATCTCTAACTTATCTACTCGTTAATGAAGATGACACAAAAGTAAAATGATGATACAAGAGTACATAAGAACAGCCCGGTTGGATCAGGCACGAGGCCTATCTAGTCCAGCATCCTGTTTCACACAGTTGCCAACCAGATGCCTCTGAGAAGCCCACAGGCAGGGGGTGAGGGCTTGCTCTCACTCCTGCTGTTACTTCCCTGCAACTGGAATTTAGCAGCATCTTGCCGCTGAGGCTGGAGGTGGCCTATAGCCACCAGACCAGTATCCATTGATAGACCTTTCCTCCATGACTTTGTCTAAGCCCCCTTTAAAGCCACCCAAGCTAGTGGCCATCACATCCTGTGGCTGAGAATTCCATAGGTTAATTATTTGCTGTGTGGAAAAGTATTTCCTTTTGTCTGTCGTGAATTTCTCAACTTTCAGTTTCATGTTATGACTCCTGGTTCTAGATGTGTGAGAGGGTAAAAAATGTCTCACTGTCCATTCTCTCTACTTGATGTATAATTTTATACACTTCTATCATGTCTCTCTATAGTTGCCACTTTTCCATACTAAAAAACCCCAGATGCTGTAGCCTTTCCTGAGCAGCATCCAGTGAACAGGCATCTAGACTAAGTTACTCAGTAGTACTACTCAGGAGTTACTGAATAGGACGACTTAATTTCAATAGGACTACGAAGAGAATTTTAGTCTGGATGTTGCCCACTGGCTTTATACTTGCAGCTATATTTGGGACCATGACCACTTTCTGACTCCTCTCACAGGAAAATCTTCATTTTTGAGACAAAGTTTGTCTTAGGGCTTTTGGCCCACAAGGGCTGGGGCTTGGGGCTTAGTTGCTTTCAAATTTGGGATCAGCCAGTGGGGAAGTTAGTTTTGTAGCTGGTCTTTTCCAGTACACTGTTAAATAGTAAAGTAAAATGCAACAAGATAGGAATCTTAATCCTTATCAAGACCATTTCTGGGCCCTAATGTCAATGTGGAAGAAGTTTGTTGTGATTAAGGCACAATGGATATGAGATAGTTCTTGGGGAAGAGCTCTTTTCTCAAAAATGGCTTATCAGCCTGATGCCTGTTTTATTCTATTTAGCGCTCTTGTATGTTTTGTTAATTAAAAGTTTGTCCCTGCATGGATCCTGTAGCGGGTGGAGTAAAAAAAGGGAAAGGGAGGGAAGGAAAAGGAGAAAAATAGAGTTGTTTCTGAATAAAGCTTAGATTAAAAAAAATAAGATTGCTTTGTGTTTGCGAGGGAAGCTACTATAAAACATTTGGCAATTAAATTTTGCACTAGCTATGTGTGTGAGCCTGCACAGCCTATGAAGGTTCCTGCATTTTCCTTTCATTACATTACTGCACCTACCTTTCTGAACTGCTGCATTCTACTATCGCTGCCGCTGATTGTTTCTCCAGCTTCCTGACCTGCACAACCCCTGAAGGTACTTCTTCCTTATCAGTCCTGGACTCTGTTGTTCACTGGATGCCCACTGCTGTATTTTTTTTTACATTTACATTTTACATTGGCTCAGATCCCACCGCCACCGTTTTTCTTGTCTACCTCATCAGACAAGAGCTAATCTTGTCTGCTCTTCCCTGGAAACAATGGACGTAATATTTCCGCAATCACATCCTCACCATAAAGACCCCTGACTTTACTCCATCAAAGCAGAAGGCCATATTGCTTCACTGCCTCGACCCTAAAGGCCAGAGAATATATACTCATTTGCCATTTCCTATCGACTTGGAAGGGGATGCTAACCCATATAAAGCCTCCCTTCAAGCCTTAGATTATAATTTCAACCCTACTTTGAATGTGATTGCTGAACATTACAAGTTTTCTTCTAGATTCCAACTACCTGGTGAATCTATCAATCAATGAGGCTATTCCTACAATCACCCAAAAGTGGGCTAAGGGAGCCCAGCCCACTTTGGGGTGATTGTGTGCTGCAATGGGAGCCGTGCAGCTCCTGGCAGCTAACCTCGTTAAATTCCCCTCCCCTTAAACAAGGTTAACGGAGTGATCGTGTGTTGCAGCGGTGCGTAGCAACACATGAGGAGACCCCCGACTGGAGGCTGCAAGCAGCCTCCTGGGCTTGGGGGTCTCTCCAGGATGCTCTGTGCACTCGCATGGGGCATCCTGTAACTTCTGGGGGCCACGTGCCCCCTGATCCCCGCAGCCCCCACCTGCTCTATGACTGAGCTGGCAGTCATGTGGGTGGCCGATCCGTCCCCCCCAGGGCTGCCTTTTGATCATCTGCAGGGACAGCGGGCTAAGCCCACTCTCACTGCAGACCCAGAAGAAGCTCTTCTCACTGATCATGAGAAGAGCTTCAATATGTGACAGCATTGCATGCCTTAAGTGTAACTTGTGAGTTTGCCAGCTTTACTGATGAAATGATCAGAGATCAGATTGTTATGAAATCAAACTGCTCCAAACTGCATGAAAAATTATTACTGGAGTAGAATCTATACTTGGATACAGTTATAGAGATGACTGGGAGGGTGGAGAACATCCCCCAGCTGCAAGGATGACACAAACCCTGTGGTTTTTAGGATGAAAAGGCCACAACTTTATTTTATAATGAATTAGCAAACTGGATGTGGACAAACCTCCACCCCCTGCCGTGAGGGTCTACCAAGGCTGTGGGTCAGACTTTTACACCCTTCCTTGAGCCTCCTATGGGTGATACACCCTACCTCAAAGGTAGAAGCAATGCCAGCCTGTTTCCTCTTATCTTTATCAACCCTACCTCAAAGGTAGAAGCAATGCCAGCCTGTTTCTTCTTATCTTTATCAACCCAGAAGTTCAGGGTGACTTCTTGTGCTTCACCTCCCCATGTCACACAGCCTTTAAGGATTGTGAAGGCCTGAAGTAGGTGTAACGGCCAATCGTAGCACCTGGGCCATGAAACCTCTGAGAAGCGATGGTCCACTCCACCCTTCAAATACCCAAGGGTGCTCACCAATACCAAATATCCTTTTTAACATCCACCCAGCCCGTACTGCATCTGCCCCGTTGTGACCTAACACTAGCTAACTAGACAGAATGGTCAGAATGGAGTTGGCGAAAAGACCCCTCCAACACAACCAATTGATGGAGGGGACAACAATTCCTACTTGGCCCCCAAAAGGATGACCAGCAAAATGCCCAATCTGTACCCTAGGGTGGGAGGGAGGGAAGCCAAAAATGAAACAAAATGAGAGGGGAGACATGGGCAGCCACAACAGAACATTATTGCACACCCCCTCTAACTCCTGCCCAAAAAGGGCAGTCCTAGTAAGGCAGAGATGGGACAAAGAGTCACCCCCTCCAGCACAAGGCTCAGCCAAATCACTCTCTTTGGTACCCAAAAAACCAACATCCTGCAATCCAGGCTGCTCAGTCTAAATCCTTCCAATCCCAGTCTTCTCATATGGCACTGCCCCAGAATGTGTCAGCACAAGGAAGGAAGTGCTACCACTGCTACCAATGTGGAGGCTTTGCCCACAAAGTCAATTTTGCTCACTGTCCTACATGGAAGGTCAATTGCAATGGGTGCAAAAAGGGGGACACTTTGCTAAGGTTAGCAAGTCTGCTGTCCAGTCCATTAGTGATTCCCTATTTGATAAGGATGGGGTAGATGAACTGCTTCCTAACAGAATTTTAAGTGTGACAGACTAAGAGCCTCCTTCTCCACATCAATTAAAACTTAATGGCCATGAAGTGCAGATGGTGGCTGATTCTGGTTCTCCATACACTATCATTTCCCATTTACTTTACAAGATATTCCATACTACATCAGATCTGCACTTGCAGCCTTCAGACATCCACCCATGTAGATATGGAGGTTCCCCTATTGCCATACATGGACACTTCACTGCTGTCCTGGAATACAAAGAACGTACTGCAGAAGGGAAAGTGTACATGTCACAAAAAGGAGTCTCAGTATTGGGCTGGAATAGTGTTACGGATAGTGTTAGACCCAGATAGCACGGAACTCGTATTGCAGATAATGGAGCATCCATATGTCAGCAATCCATATCTTAGCAATCATATCTCAGACATTTTTGCTGATACTCCTGGCACTGCCACACAGACTTAAAATTCAGATGAAGGCAAATGCAATACATGTACAACACCAAGTGAGGAATGTATCCATAGCATTGTACCAACCACTTAAAGAGGCACTTTCAAGACTACAGCATGCTGACATCATAGAGCCTGTTGATTCATCATAATGGGCGTCTCCCATTGTTCTTGTATGAAAATCAAATGGTATGCCTTGAATGTGCCTAGATTTAAAAAATGTGAAATCCATCATGTCAGTGGATTGTCATCCATTACCTAATATCAACGAAATGCTGCTTACTCTGAAAGAGGCTTCCATGTTCACAACTTTGGTCTTGTCTGAAGCCTATCATCAAATTCCTCTGCTCAAACTTTTTTCACAGACAACTTTCATTACCCCAGACAGTCTTTTTCAGTTCAAAAGGCTGCCCTTTGGATTAGCCTCTGCAGCTCTGGTATTTCAAAGAAGGATGCATGCATTTTTTGGGACTACAGAAGGCATCACTTACTTTCAGGATGACATTTTAGTGTATGGCAAAACCATTGAGGAACATGATGCTAAAGTGACAGAAGTCTTAAGAAAACTCTGACAACATGGACTATCTCTGCAGAGAAATGTCAATTTTGCACACACTCAGTAATATACTTGGAACACACAATATCTCACAGCAGCGAACATCCCAAAATAGACTAGGTGAAAGCTATTCGGGAAGCACCAGAGCCACACAATAAGGATTAACATTGATGATTTTTAGGACTCTGTTGGTATTACTCTAAATTTGTTAGACAGTTTGCTTCAAAAGTTGCTCCAGAAAAAGAATGTAGCATTTAACTGGGCTGCATCCTGCAAGGCTCATTTTCAGACTCTCAGATCGGTCATTGCTGAAAGCCCTGCTCTCACTTCTTTTGACACCAACAGGCACTCTATTGTAACCACTGATGCTTCTGAATATGGTTTAGGTCAGGCCTGCTCAACTTAGGGCCCCCAGCTGTTTTCGGACTACAACTAGCATAATCCCCAACCACAGTGGCCAATAGCCAGAGATTATGGGAGTTGTAGGCCAACATTTGCAGGAGGGCGAAGTTGAGCAGCCCTGGTTTAGGTCTTGGCCAGAAAAATGGGGATAGGAAGTTACAGTATCCTTTCCTTCCAGAACTCTTACTGCTTCAGAGAATGTGTGTTATTTCATTGAAAAAGAAGTTCTATCATGTTGCTGGGTGCCCAGGCACTTCAGGGCTTACTTGTGGGGCAGAAAATAGTCAGACCATAAATCCCTATCTGCTTTATTTACTACTTGGGGATCAAGTCAAGCAACCCCAAGAACAGCCAAATGGATCACCAGACATATGGACTTTGATTTCCAGGTGGAATATCTGCCAGGTATTAAGAATACAACTGCAGTGTAATTTGGCATGGTGGGCCCAGTATTAGCATCACTTTTTGCGTTCATTAATCAGACTACAAGTATACCTCATGATTGGAGCTCGTCTATAATTATCTCGATCTTCAAGAAAAGAAACAAAACTGATCCAGCTAATTATAGGCCAATTAGCCTCCTCTCCATAATAGGTAAACTTTATGCCAGACACTTATATCAGAAGCTCCTTCAATGGCTCAACCAAGAAAGTGTACTGGCAGATGAGCAGGGAGGCTTCAGAGCTGGACAATCTACTTTCGACTAGGGTCTGGTCCTGAGGCATCTAATATATAAGTATAAGAACAAGCCAAAGGGGTTTACTGGGCAGCTTTTGATAACATCTCTTGCAATAGATTATGGCAGAAATTATCAAATTCCTCAGTTGACTGAAGGTTACTCCTGTTAATAAATTTTTTTAAAGGGCTTCTCACTTAAGAGTGTGTTGCAATCTGGGAATTTAACAAGCCCCATTAGTGAAGAGAGGGGGATCTGGCAGGGATGCATACTAGCCCTATTATTGTTTATTACATTAATGACATGGTGCATAGATTATCTAATTTTGAATTTCACCCACCAAAATTGGGCAGCAGACATATATCCATCCTTCTCTATGCAGATGATACCATGCTTCTGTCATGATCTCTGGCGGGGATGAGAAAAATGTTGAGAGCTCTGGCTGATTACTGTCATGAAAACCTGCTTTCCATCAATTATCAGGAGACAAAGGTTGTGATGTTTGCCAGGAAACCCATTATCCACAAATGGAAAATTAATGGGGTTAGTGTAATGCAGACAATGCAATATCAATATTTGGGGGTCACCTTTCAGGAGATAGGCTGGAAAGAGCAAACTAATTTCATTGTAACAAATGCTCAGTGGTCAACTACGGCAATTTTGAGATTCTTCTTTTCCTTCTTCTTTTCCTCAGGGGGTAAATTTATTCCAGCTGCCATTAAGGTCTTTCAAATTAAGGTAATATCTCAGCTCCTTTATGGCTCACAGATCTGTATATAAAGTGACTTTCACCCACTTGAAAGGGTCCAGTCTAAATTTCTTAGGGCTATTTTTTCAACCTCCTGCTGTGTGTCAAATGCTAAGCTGCGAATGGAAGCGGGCCTGTTAAGTCTGGAGTCTTATGTGTATCTATATCTTCAACTTTTGCTTTAAATTGATCTATTTTCATTCTGGCTTAGCTCCCTTAATTTTTAAGGATGAATATCCTTCTGATTGGACACATCACTGAAAAGCTAAACATATGGGTTTTCAATGGAATATGTACTCTGTCTGGGCTATGTTAACGCCAAGGTGATCCTTAAGCAGCACATTACCGATATGGAACACCAGATAGATCTAAGCTGGGCATCAAGTTACGTGTGGTTAGGAGCTGTTCAGCTCTTGCAAAAACCAGTGAAATATCTGTATAATCTCACATTCCCAACACACAGAAGAGCCCTGGCATTAGCTCGGCTGGATATGCTGCTCTCTGTGGTATTGGAGGATAGGTTTAGGCAAGTCCCCTATCTGGAGAGACTGTGTTCTTGTGGGAATGGGGATGTTGAGGCAGTTGGCCATGTTCTTTTGTATTATTCCTTCGGTCATGATTTGCATTCTAGATATCTTGCTGCCCTTGTTCTTAGAAACCGAAATAATTTTGATGAATTTTATATTAATTTATTTCTCTCGGATAAATACACCAATGTTTTGCATGTGGTAGCCAAATTTTGTACATCTGTGATTAAGATTTGCTCATTGTGTGTTAGGAACAGTTAATTGAGGCTTTTAGTACGTATTTTATTTTATATTAATTTTATGTAATAGTTCCTATATGTGTGTGTGTGTGCGCACACACACACACACACAGATATATTCTTTCAATATTCACCTTTAATGTCCTTTTTATCTGGATCTGATCTGAGATCTGTATATTTGATCAATGATAATAATAAACTGAACTGAACTGAACTGAACAACTTTTTATGTGGACTTCCACTTCCATGCCAAGAGGAGATCCCAGAAGAAGAGGATGAAGGAGTAGTAATTGTACAAATCGCTTGTCCACTCATGGAGTGATAATGTCTTCTGAGTGCAAAGTGGCTCTCAGTGCTGATCAACTGCTTACTGAACTTAAACCTTATATAACTAAGAGATGGCTATGCAAAAACAGGGTACCTGAACCTAGGAATATACACAGGAACATAGGAAACTGCCTTCTACCAAATCAGATGATTCCAGAGAAATCACTAGTACCTAGAAGTGAGATGCTAGCCATGATGTATATGGATGGACAAAATGTAGTTTTTAAGGGACAGGATGGTGCTCTGGATAGGATGGAATTTGATGAGTTGATATATATACTTGGAGACAGCTACCTAGAGGATAATTGTGTGTAATGATGCCTTGTATGATCTCAGAATATGATATGTGTGCAGTGTTAGTGCACTCTAAGGAGGGGGGAGTGATGGATCTGAAGGTTCAGATATTTTCAAGAGAAAGGGGGGAACTGATGTATAGTGAAATAGTAACAGTAGTTTTCCATCCCCCATGGGTTACAGCGACCGACTGTGGAATGTAGAAAAGCTGATATGGCTAGGAAGCCGCTAGCTGTCTGCCCAGGTACATTTTTGTGGTTTGTGCCTGGCCCTGGGTAGGGCCTCTGGCAACAATATGTTGTTTTCTTGTGTGGATGACTTCTGAATTTTTCTTTTATAAAGGTAGGCTGTTTGAAATGCATTCTTTGTCCTACTTTGAGCATAAGCCAAAGTAACACCTCTGTTCTTAAGGCAGAATAAAAACCTTGATTATAAGTCCTCTCAACTGGCTGATTATTGGCTCCATCTGCCCAGGAACAAACGTCTCCTATTGGGGTCGCAGCTACCCCAATACATCATACAGAGTTTCGAAATGTAACAAAAGCCCTTTTCTCATATTCCATGAGTGTAGACTGTGGGTGAGAATTGGGATCATATTTACTGTTCTCATTCCTGACTTCTGTGCACTCTTCTAAAGGTCTACTTGCAACATAGCCTACATAAAACTGACTGTATAAAAGCCTCTAGGCTTTAATAGAGTTTGGTGAATACATGGAAGTATTCAGGGCAGCAGGCTTCCCCATCATCCCCACATTGCCATGCTTTCACTGAAGGTGAGAAAGGACTAAGGGGATTTTGCCATCGTATCCAAGATATATAGTGTCTTTCTATTACTGTCTTAAACAGCAACCTGAGCAAAGCAGCAAACCGGATACAAATGATTAGCAATGATTTAGTGCACTAACCTTATGTCAGCATAGAAGCAGATGCTTTGCACTCTGTAAATTTGTCATTTATTAAAGATAACAAGATGAATAGCCTTATCATTTACTCCATAGTGGATCCAGGCCTGCAAGGAAATTTGAAGAAAGCTTCTGAAAGCAACTGGGCAAGTGGCAGCAAAGCAGATTGGAGGGGGTAGGGGAAGGGGAGGGAAGGGAAGGATGGTATGAAAGATTGCCGGCAGTTTCATAAGAGAGGGGTAAATATCATGTCATGATCTTTTACTGCAGAATACCTCTTCCACTGACTTCTGTAGGATTTCCATTCTGAGGCAGGGACTAAGAAATTCAGTGTAGGAAGGAGGATATCAGAAATTGTGAGGATATTTCCCTTTCCCTTTATGTTTGACATTTTCCCATTTGATATAAAAGCTTTGAAAAATAGTGTTCTTCTCCTCTAGTTAAAGGGCCCATGAGGTAAAGTAAAGATGAACTTTATGAAGTTTGTTAAGTTCTGTTGCAAAAAAACAATTGCTGTGTTGGTCCAAAAGTTTTGCTAGGATACAAAATGGATTAAACATTAATTTTAAAATTAATAGACATAATTAATACTTATATCATACTTGTTTATGTCATAAAATAGAAAACAAAATTTCAGCTGGAGATAATAGAAATAGCATTGTGGCTGTTTTAAGGTCGCTGGCATTGCTTTCAGAATGTAGAATGGTGGAGAAAGTAGCTACCCCTACATCATATGATTCACTTACTTGATTAACTTAACCAAGGTATAATTTGACTTTGGAAAATTTGATTTAGAATGGAACTAAGTAAAATGAAATTATAATGATTTATGTAAAGCTGAACTTCATGCATATATTTCCAGTGTTGCAAATCTGAATTTGAATCATGCTCATTGAAGGAAAGAGGAACATTAATCACATGAATCTGCTCAAAGAGGCAATCTCACTTTCAGCTTTCTGCGTGGCTGTTATATGGTTCCAACCTCTAACCTCTAACCTCATCTAACCTCTGTGTCTTACACCATACATGCTCATGGTAGAAAATCAAACAAGTTTCAAATCTGCTTAACTGTCATGGTTTCCATTAAATAACTTGGAAATTCTGGGTTTGTGAAAGAGACAGCAGTCTTCACAAAAGAATCCTCAGCATTCTCATGAGACTATTCTCCAGAGTTCTTTGGAGAAAGTCAAAACAACTGAAACTGTTTGAAACAAACTACTGATTTAAAGTTGCAGTATGGTGCCTGTATAGGCTTTCAACTTGGAGCCTAACTAGACATAGAAGCTATTCTCATGACCAGCGGAAATTGGGCTAAGGGAGCCTAGCCCAATTTCTCCTTCTTGGCTGCTGCCACGGGAGCCACACAGCTCCCGGCAGCAAACTGCAAAAACGACCCCTCCCCTTAAATGAGGTTAGCGGAGCGAGTGCTCCACTAACCCCGTTTTGTTGATCATGTGCTGCTGCAGCACGGCTCCTCGCCTCAGCAACACATGAGGAGACCCCTGCCGGGAGGCTGAAACAAGCCTTCTGGCCCCGGAGGTCTCTCCAGAATCTGGAGCTTCCAAAATTTCTGGTACTATCCTGGAACTTCTGGGGGTCGGCTGGCCCCCAATCCCCACTGCCCCTGCCTGTTCTGTCACAGAGCCAGCAGTTGTGTGGGTGGCCAATCCCTGCCCATGTGCACTACCCCGAATGGCGCTTCACTCCAATCATGTGAAGCGCCTCATAGTATTGAATACATCATTGTCAAGCTAGGGACTTTATTTGATTTTCCAAACAGAATCCACACTGCAGCCCAATCAGGATCAGGACTGTACCATAATATTGTTTGTTGAATCTTTTACCTCCACACAGTTTCACCAAACCCACCCCCAGCTGATGTGGGCCCAAAGATTCGAATTGCTGCATTTGCTGCCTGCAGAGTGCTAATAGCAGCCGCATGTGGGGGGGTGTGTGTGTGTGTGCACGCGCACATGTGCGCATGTGTAAATAGTGCAGAGGTAAAGGTTTACATGCCCTTTGTCTATGCACCATGGTTCCAGTCCAGCTGAGGCTTTCACATGGGCACTATTTTAAAGTAAATATAAACCCCTAACTAGATGGAGATAACTCATTTAGATCATGTCTAATTTGGCCCTTAGGGAGCTTGGAAATATTCACAAGACAAAATCCCTTGACTCCCTTTAAATAATTGGTTTGTCAACTGCGGTCTGTGCTAACAAAGCAGAAGGAGAAGAGAGATATTGCAAATAAACCCTGTTAATAGCATGGGTGTTGCCTGGTAGCACAAATTAAGATTAAGTTCTATCTCTCTGTAGATTTGTAAGTTTGGGGCTGAGAGAGGAAAGGGGGGAAAGGGAGTGTAGATGGAAGTTGGATATGAATGTAGGAGGTTCCCCAGGAGTCATTATTCAATGTGCAAAGCTTCCCATTTCCTGAGGAAACAGGAACTAAGTCTTCCCTATTCAGCAAACCACCACCCATTGCTCCCACACTTGAAGAAGACACGAGACACAGAGTTATGATGAAACGGGCCACAATTTTATAAATCTTAAATTCAATGTAACTGTGAAAGGAAACTGAGATTGGCTATCCACCCCGACACTGCAGTCCCTGAAGGTGTGCCACCTCTGTGGTACCCTTCCCTAGTTCACACGGGCAAAAACACGTTGGCTCCAGACAACCCCATAGCTCTAAAGCAGAGGCTTCCCATCTTAGCCAACCTAAGTCTCTGCCCTTGATGGCAACACCACCCCAAAGCCTCCAAGCCTTTCCGGGGGATGTCGCCTGACAGAGTAGAGTGGACTATGTCAAAGTTTCCTGAGCTGCCGAGCCTCTAAGGATCTGACTTGCTACTCCATAGCCAAACGCTTACCTGAATGTGTACACCAAGGCTTAGATGTTACTTCCTACTACTGCACTGTACCTGCCAGAATTATGACCATGGATGGAACTTATGTGAACAAACGATAGAACACAGTCAGGGGAAGGCGAAAAAGGACGTGCACCAAAGGCCAATTAGGTAAATGCCCCCCAAATTCCTACCCAACCCCAAACGGCAAGCCCAGACTGTACCCAAGGGAGGGTGCCTGCTGAGAACGGACTGAGCAGACTCATACACTGCTGGATGCTGAGGTCTGGGAGTTCTGCCCCCTTGTGTCATGGAGCTGATGGGCTCCAAGCCCTTGGCTTGCGTTCCTTGTGTAAGGGGCTGGGGCAAACAAGCCACACACCCCATTTGGGCAGCATGTGACTAGATTCCTTCACTTAGAAGAATACAAATAGCTGAATGATCTGGTGTACTTCTTCCCTGAATGTCTCATCTGTTGCTAATTCCAGAATAAAAAACTTACCCATAAATTATTCCACAAAGCAATCATGTTGCAAGAACATTGAGCAACAATGTTAAATGATAAAGATTGTTCTTGTCATGTATAGGGGTGTACATGGAACTGGTTTCTGCAGTTTGGTTCAAATTCAAACCGGACAGCCAGTTCATGAACCAGTTCAACAGAACTACCCAGTCAAGCCGGATGGTTTATCAAACTCATTTGAACTGGCTCAAACCAGTTCACCCATAGGGAATAATGAGGAATTGATAGATAAACTTTATTACGATCATAGATCAGACTGTACAACAAAAAAGATTACAGAAGACTAGAGCGTATAATACAAACAATGTAGCAAAACCTAGCCACATTGAAAGTGATCTCTTTACAAAAGTTAGTTAACAAAAACTCTAAATAAAATTCATCAGAGTGACCTGGAAACTTCCCCAAAAGAGGAGTAATTAGTTTTAAACAAGCATCACTATAAAATTTACAATATAAAATAACATGAGGGGTAGTTTCTACGGCACCCATTCCACAGGGGCAAATCCTTAAATTAAATGGAATCCCTTTATATCTACCATCCCTAACATCCATCAGAAGGGTGTTTAGGTGGGCAAATGAGGAATTGAAGCACCCCATTATCTCCCCATGCGTAGGTCAATCCTAACAGACCCAGAAAAATTCAAAACTTCCTTAAAACTTGCCTGATTGCCAAATTGTTATGCAGACTGGGTTGTAGGTAGCACCCATCATGGCCTACTGGCTGAACCACTTTGGTGTCCCTAGGTGCTACCCATGGGGACCTAGCAAAGCAGCAGGGAAGGGATCCAGAAGCAGAGCAGAGAGCAAGGCAAGGAAGGCAGCAATGCAAGCCAAGGCAGCCAGCTCCTTTTCCAGATAGCTAGAGAAAGAATGAAGCCAGTTCAGGGCAACTCTGCCCCCATTGTCTGGGGGCAATGGATGAGGGAGAGAGAGCAAAAAAGGAGGGAGTTGTAAAGTGTATTTCAAGCCATTGCAGCTTGTGTAGTTTTTTGTTTGTTTTTGTTTTGCAAATGCACTCTGGCCCAGATCTGTGGGTTTGTGGTGAAATGTATATATAGAGTAAGGATGTTTACTTTGCAGTGGGGGGTGGGGGGTGAAGATAAGCTCATTAGGTCCAGTGTTCAAAATTACATAGCTGCACCTCAAACTGGTGCAGCTTTAGGATGGCTTTAGGATTCCTCAAGGCTCTTTTCACTGTGTGACAGTTTTGAATTCTGACGACAGATCTCATAGGGTATATAGTTGTTGAGAGACATACCCAATACTGTAATTATTAGTATTAATCCTTTATAGACAGGCTGACAGACTGATCAGACAAGGTATGACAACAAACTAATTCTTTTACTTTAAATTAATTTCAGTAAATACAATTTCAAGGAGCTATTTTCACAGTTACTAAGAAAGCATTGTATAGTTCCTCCATGAAAATTGTACATGGACCAAGGAGCAGTGGAAATCTTTTTAAAAGATACTTTGCTACATAAATACAACCAGTTTCCAGATCCTCCTGAATGACAGAACATCTGCTGGCAGCCCTTTTGCCAACACAAGTTTGATTTTTAAAAGGACATTTACCACTAATCAAATTGGCATTCATTTATTCTATAGTATGGAGTTTGCTTCTGTTGGAGGAGTCATCAGAATGATGCTGAGCCAAACTGCAGGAGAGCACCATTTTAGGAACACTTTCACCCCCTGGGATGAACCTACCAATTTTGCATTCCTTTGAAAAAAAAGCGTAAAACTCTTTATAAGGGGGCATGTATCAGAGGGGAGATGGAATGTCTCCCCATTGGAGTTGCATGAATGCTCTCGGGGGGGAATACTTCCATCCATTACTTTTTGGATTTTAAGGTAATGACTCCTTGTGTTGTGGTGGAATGTAGGGATGAGTGTACAGGTGCGGAAATGAACCCGTTTGACATTGAACTGGTTCAGTTCGATGGCTCAATATTGGACCAAATCCCCCCTGGTTTAGTTCAATATCGAGCCAAACCCCCACCCCCATCCTGTTTGAGGGATTTGTGAGATTAAAACATTAGATTTTTAATATATATATATAGAAATAGAACTCACTGCTGCTGCTCCGGGGACTTCTCTAGGTCATGACCCGGCCATGCAGAGGCCCATTGGGCATGTGCAGTGGCCTCCAAAATGGCCACCGCCACAGGGGTGAGGCCCAGTATGGGTTGAAGACCACCTGTACCAGGCAATTTTGAAAATAATGGAGCCTAGCAGTGGGAGGGAGAACCTCTGGAGACACCCCCGTGGCCTCGGAGAAGTACCCAGAGCAGTGGCAGTGAGTTCTATTTCTGTAGAAACAATATAAACAGAATTTCTTTTAAGTGATGAACCCCCCACGTACCCAAACCAAACCGGGCAGAGGTTCAAGGTGCACAAAACTGAACATGCCTGGTCCAGTTTGAGTCTGGTCCAGACTTGAACCAAACTGGGCTACCTGGTTTTGTCCACACCCCTTGTGGAAGGCGCACCCCCCAATGTGCAAATGACTGGAAGTAATGCAGTGCAGAGAAAAAACATCTGCATTCAGATATACATTTAGGTGCAGATTTTTTTTTCTGTACTGCATTACTGTAAGATGGATGTTCATTTGTGTGAATTCCGTGATGCAAGAGAGTAAGCCTAGTTGCCTCAGCAAATGGAGGGACATTAGCTTTTCCTTCTCCAAGCAGCAAGAGGACAATGGCTGTTGATATACATTAAAGTGCATCACAGAGTGAAAAGAGGGGGGTTGTCTGAGAACATTTTTGCAACTCCAAAATAACATCCACACCCAAAATAAAAATTAAAAAATCTCATGAAATTTGGACAACAGTAATCTGAAGCGATCTCTACGTGGACACATATTCTGTAAACGAGTAAACAGGCACCTTTTAAAAGTGTTTCTCTTTATTGAGCCAGAGGAGAGCAATTGGCCCTATCTATCCCCAACACAGCATCACTCCAGTGGCTGATGCTAGTATCTATCTTATGTGTCTTTTTTAGGATTGTAAGCCGTTTGGGAACAGGGAGCCATTTCATTTTTATTTTCTTATATCTATTTAAACCACTTTGGGAACTTTTGTTGAAAAGTGGTATATAAATATTCATCATATTCATATTCATGATGTATCTGCTGTTTGAATGTGGAACAGAATATTACTTATCATGAGCTGATCTTTGGAAAGCTGATGGGTAGACATGCAGAAAGGCTGGGCTTGATGGCCTTCAGATCCCTTTCACTTCTATAGTACTAGGACATGTCATTGACAACTGTGCGGCTTTCATCATGACTAAGAAAATCAGACTAATTGAATTCGGTAAAGAAGAAAGAACTTTGATAACAGAGTCAAACATATCTGGTGAAAAGATAAATCATCACTGTATATATGTGTTGCCCCTGTATCATCTTGTGTTGTCTACTTACAACGATTTATTACAATAACAGAATTATTTCTTCCTTCACATTCATTCTTGCAGCATATGGAAATCAAACTGTCTCCTCTCACTGTCCTCCAGTACATTACCAGCAGAACAATCAACTAGTAAAAAAAAAACAAGTGCAGATTTTAAACTGGTAATGAATGATGGATGAGCTAAAAGGACACAAGGACAAAATTGATTTCTTTAAACTAGTCTAGCAAAATTGAAGAGTGGGGGAAACTTGAATGCTCTGTTTTTGGTAATGAATTGATGGTGTACAAAGTGGAAGCAGTGAAGAAATATCTGAACTAGGAGTTTCAGAAAGTGGCAATATAATTGGTTCATGGGCAAGTTATTGTCACACCTATTATGTGTGTCCTCAGCTTTAGGGATAGATAAACTTTATTACGATCGTAGATCAGACAATACAACAAAAAACATGTGCTGGCTCACTTCGAGCTGAGCTCAAGATGGAACCAACCTGGACCAGCAATGCAAAGGGGCTGCCTGTCCAAGTTTGAATCAAACCGGCCCCTAGTTCTAAGAACTGGTTCACAGACTGGCTCAGATATACTTGTAAAGGGGAATCCTTGAAGATTCCCTAGCCTCTATACCTTTAGAGGAGGTGGCAGAGGAGGCAGCGTTGGCAGACATAGGCACATAGGGAGCTGCCATATACTGAGTCAGACCATTGGTCCATCTAGCTCAGTATTGTCTACACAGACTGAGAGCAGCTTCTCCATGGTTGCAGGCAGGAATCTCTCTCAGTCCTATCTTGGAGATGCCAGTGAGGAAAATTGGAACCGTTTGCTCTCCCAGAACAGCTCCATCCCCTAAGGGGAATATCTTACAGTGCTCACACATCAAGTCTCCCATTCATATGCAACCAGGGTGGACCTTGCTTAGCTAAGGGGACAAATCATGCTTGCTACCACAAGACTAGCTCTCCCGAGAGTGATTTTTAACAGTTTCCCCTCATGAAACCTCAACAGCTGCATTGTATAAAATAAAAAGTCAGAAAAAATAATGCATAAGATAAAGTTCTCTTGGACCTGACATGATGCATAAGCCTACTAGATATTTTTAAGACATATCAAACACAGTTAAATGTATTGGTTACTACAAATGTGCACAAATCACAATTCAAAGCACGATTCATAACACATTCCCTGGCCCTTTAAAATGAATAGGGAGTGTGAAACGTTTCGGGAACAAAATGTTTTGTACTCGAAATGGGCCGTTTGGGGTGTTTTGTAGACAAAGCAAAACACCCATTTTCCACATCCAAAAGGTTTGTACTCAAAACAAAACATCCCTATTTCGGCTAGAAATGTTTTGTTGTTTTGGACCTCCATTTTGTGGCGATCTCTGAGTCAGTTTCCATTTTGTGTTTGACATCTCTTTGAATTTCCCGCCCTTCCATCCTTCCGATCGGTGACCTAAAGCATAGGCTGACCTGCTGACGATTCCCTCCTCGTTCCTCATTGGCTCTTTTGCCTCTTGCCACTCTTTACTGACCCCACATTGGCCAGGGGAAGGGTTGAAGAAGGGACAAGGGTGGGGGGAGTTAAAGGAGGGGTTTTCAATTCATTCAACAATTTCGTTACTCATTCGCCATTCTGCCTTTCTGCCTCACTGAAGAGAGAGAGAGAGAGAGAACTAGTTTGCATTGCATGGCATGCCTCAAGTTGCCATGATGATGCCATGCCATTGCCTATGCCTGCCTGCCTTGTTGCAAGCCTGAGCCCAGCCTGCCAGCCTGCTATGGCTACTGCATGCCAGTCTGGGAATGGATTTATCTGCTGCATTGCCTTTTTGTCCCAGAAGAATTTTTTTTTACCCCCTTGAGAGATGCCATGCCATTGCCTATGCCTGCCTTATCACCAGCCTGAGCCCAGCCTGTAGATTCTCTGATAGCATATGATATATTCAACGACAAACCATGAATCCACTCTCATATGCTACCAGAGAATCTACACTCAAAACATCTCAGAAACAACAGAACCCAGTACCCCATGGGTTAGCAACCCATGGGGGTGGTTGGCACCCTATGTGCTCTACCCTACCACTCACTCTGGGCTACCCCAGTGCCCCCCAAGTGCAGTTATGGGGCTGCTGAAACTTCCATCATTCCCTATGGGGAAGAACCTTAAAGACTCGTAAACTCCATTAAATCTTTAAAAATCAGCCCTCTGCCCAATTCCTTTGAAATAATTCTAGCATCTTTCTTGCCCCCATTGGGCACTACCACCCACCCTACTCTGCTCTGGGCCACCCCCCTTTCCCCCTGATGTGAAGTGATACTTTTGCTGAAACCTCCATTATTCCTTATGGGAAAAATCTTAAACTTCAAAAATTCACCAAAAACCAGCCCTTTGCCCAATTCCTCTGAAATTTTGGTGGTAGCTTCTACTCATTGGGCACTACCACCACTACCCACTAGTTATTCTCTGGGGTCATTTTTTAAAATCCAAAACATTTTGGATTCGGATTTTGTAATTTTGAACAAAGAACAAAATCAGGGTGTTTTGGATTCAGGCCAAAAACATAACACAAAACAAAACAAAACACACAGCCCTAAAAATGAAAGAGAGCAGGTACATACCTGCTGCTCTGCTGCTCACCATCACTTCCTGAATCGACAGTGCTCCTCCCAGCTATTTTTGTGCAGTGGTGGTTCTCTCTCCAAGCTGCTCCCATGCAATGCCAGCATGCACATGGCCTCCGTGCATGCATGGAGGCCATGTGTGTGCTGGTGTCATGTGGGGGCAGCTGGGGAGAGTGCTGCCAGTACACAAAGATAGCTGGGAGGAGCGCCACCAATTCACAAAGTGGTGGCAAGCAATGGAGCAGCAGGTATGCACCTGTTCTCCTCTGTTTTAAAGGGGCAAGAGTGTATTATGAATCGCGCTTTGAATTGTGATTTGTGTGCACACATCCCTATTGTGTGCACACATCCCTATCTTTTCTACACTACAAACTAATATTGGTTTTATCCTTGATTGTGGTGTCTACCAAATTAATATAAAAATTGCAGTTTGGTGTGGTTACTGATTTGTTCGAGATTCTTCCCTGCTGCCACACAAGACCAATGTTCCCTGTAACAGGGATTCCCAGATGTTGCTGACCACAACTCCCAACAATGCCATCTGCAATGGCCTTTGGCTGAGGATTCTGGGAGTTGTAGTCAACAACAGCTGGGAATCCTTGTTACAGGGAACACTGCACAGGACAATAATTATCTGGGGGAAAGGAATGATTAGTAAACCAGTTTAGGACTGCATTGTAGATCTGCCCAAAGGGGTTTTTTTTACTGCCCATAAGTTCTTCAGTAGAAGTGACAAAAACTAATTAGCAGTGAATTACCAGTGATTCTTTGGGCATTTTGCACCTCAAGAACCTTTAGTATCAAGTGTGAAATGTCTCAGGAACCCTAGACAACACTCATCCTCCAGTTCACCCTATTATCAGCCTCATGGTAGTACTTACCTGCATTCATTAAGTATGTGAATTAGGGAAGGGTCCTATTTCTTTTTAATTTCTGTCAGTGTTGTCTCTGTACAGCTATTTTACAAAGCAGATGGAGGCAAGTTATCATACAGTTTTTCTGCCACACACTGCTGTGCTCTCCCTCGGTTGGTTCTCATGGTACAGTGATGAAAACAATGACAGAACAGTTATGACAATGGCAAGATTCCATAGTACTAGTAATTGCAAACCATGCATCATACAGGAAGTTCTCATTTTGATTTGTTTGTCCTTTCAAATGTTTTGATGATTTAAACATATCAGCATTGATTGAGCAGGGACAGTTTATTTCATGTGCAAAATGACTAGATATATGCAAGAAAAATAAATTGTTTAATTTCCCTATTCATTTTTTGTAGGTAAAGTAAAAGTCCCATTCATGTTGATATTCATTTGTTCAAATTGTATTTGGCTTATCACAATTTTTGTCCATTTCATCTTTTCATTTATTCCCATTAATTTCAATAGAGAGCCAGCTGCATTTCTTCTGTCTATATCTTTTCTGTTTTCCAGCCAATTGTAATTTAAATTTTAAGCATTTTAGGAAATCTCTAGGGAATCATATATCTCAGATTTCAGAAACATAGGACAAAAGTTTTCCATTTTAAAGACTATTAAAAAGGCATACACACATAACTGGTCCCATAACAACCCATTCCCCCCCTTTGTGGATGTATTATATCTGCACAGGTATGACATATCACCTGGGATTCAGGTGTTACTCTTACTTTAAATAATTTTTATTATTTTAACATTCTATTATTTTAAAGATGTCATTGAACTTGTATTTATTTTTTATTATTAATTAGCTTTTGAAGTGTTTGTAATATTGTAAGAATCATATACATTTCATATTTAAAATCTAAGTATTCATAATATGAGAAACAGTTAAAGCCCTGATATCTTACCAAAAAAGGTCAAATAACATTGTTTTCTGTCAAACTCCCATATTCAGTTTGAGCTTCAAATCTAAAATGTTATATCCTCCATAGGAATTACTATTAGTATTAAGCTGAGCGATATGAGAGGAATTTTCGTCTGCAGGCTTGTTGAAGGGGGCATTGTACAAGCAAGAGAAATTGCCTGAATTCACAAAACAGTTTTCAAAAGGTGAAGCCATGTGTTCTGCCTCAAAAAGACATTGATTTTTCTGTGAGATTTCCTCTCATGGGATTTGCTCTCATGCCTTAGATGAATGATTTACTCAGAACCACTTCTCAACATTACTTTTTAATGATATGGGTGTTCTTTCATTAGATCTGTGTCTGTAGAAGTGAAACTCAATGCAGTTTGCATTGCACTCCCATAATCAGCTGCTGATTGGAGCTCCTCGCTCCTTTAATCCTGTAGAGCAGCAGGGGTGGCCAGCCTGAGGCTCCCCTGCTCTTGTTGGACTATAAACCCCATCATCCCCAGGCATAATTGTTGCTCTTGTTGGACTACAACTCCCATTATCTCCAGCCACAAAGGCCAGTAGCCAGTCCTGTTTGGAGTTGTAGGCCAAGATCTACAGGAAAGCCGCAGTGTGAGATCCCTGTTGTGGAGGAAGGCTGACTTCATGCTGTCTGCTAGCTTGAAATGTTAACAGACCCAGCAAAACCAAAACCAAAACCAAATCAATGTCGTGCTAGGGGAAAGGGCTACATGTGCAAATTATTGCATACCTTCACTTGCATTGTGTTACTGCCAATGAAACAACAGGAAAAGTAAAGATGACAGTGGGACAAAAGTAATATGAATGTATGGACACAAATGACAGTGCCTTTTACTCTCTGAACAATTATAATTTTATCTCCAGCCTAGGCTCACATAACCAGTGTGCCTCCTGTCTGTTCCATGTGCTTCTGGGAGAACAGGAAAGGCAGGGGCATAGCAAAGTTGGAGTGGGCCCAGAGACAAGATTTTAAAATGCCCCCCACCCCACTGAAGCTCAGCTCATAAAGTAAAGAAATCTTAAATGAGGATGAATAGTGGTAACAAAAAGCATAGTAAAATTTATATAGAAATTATTTTTGAAAAGGTTTTTTAGATTGTGGATAATGCAAGTCATTTAATGGTACTAGAGAAAGACATGCTGTTCTAGTAGCTCCAAGTCTTAACACTCACCTCAATTTTGGAGGATGAATACAACTGAAGGAAGCCCGGGCGGGTGTGCAGCTGGGCGAGTCAGTCATGTGACTTGCCTCTGGGCCCCCCCCCCAAGGCAATGGGCCCCCAGACAACTGTCTCCCCTTGCCCTATTATAGTTACGCCCCTGAGGAAAGGTGTGGGTGTTTCTTGATCAGTGTACAGAGTTTTTATTTCTGCCATATTGGCAGCCAGGATTAAGCTTTCACTGTGTTTCACCTCCTGACCTTAACTGGAACAACTTTTTTTCATATATAATGTGTGATAAATGTGTGTTTCTTTGTAAGGAAATTCATTCTGCTAGATAGAAAATAAAATAATATAAAACTTCTCCTTGAGCACAGAGCACAAAGAAGCAGCTGGCTTGTAAAATGAGGCGTGTGTGAGGATTTTTCAAATCTTGTTTGCTATCACTGAAAGTATAGAATGAGAGAGGGGAGTGATCACTCAACAAGAGCCACTGATGACATGAAAAGTCAAGACGAACAAGGACAGAACATGAAACTTCAGATAGTTACTTCTTATCAGTCTCAGTCCAATAACATTCTTTTAATATCTTTGCGTTCATCCAGGAAAGCACTTGAGCATATGCCTACCATAAATACACTAAGACCCATTTACAGAATCAAGCTATACAGTTGGTAAAAGGACTGCTATAGATGCTTCCCTTCATTCCCCCCCACCAGTTATCATTAAGGTAATCAGGGAGTTTTTGCTCTCTCTGAGACCCATCATAAGATGACTATTGGAGATAACCCACAATATTGGTGGTAACCCAGAAATCCAGGGGGTCTGACAGGGTCAATGCTATTACTGAGCAAAGTGAGGTTGTCTTCCTCAAGGCAAGAATTTTGGAACATTATTAAAGAGCAATATTTCAGTTATTTAGTTTATTGTTTTATTTTGACTATTAGGAGAGTAACCAATCCGTTCTGCCTGTCTCAGATATCAAAAGGTCTTGGGCTGCTTTGGGGCACTCATTATTATAGATAATTAATACTCAAGCTATTTCAAAACTTGCTGGAGAGTTTTACTCAGGTGCTTCTTGGTATATTGTCCAGAGATTTGTGCCATCAGATTTAGCCCTGGCTGAAGCTGCACCTTATTTGGTGCCTCTTTAAAGAAACTTTATAATCAGAAGACAAGAACTCACTGTTGGGAGATTTTAATTGCACAGTTTTTTATTATTGGAAGCATATTGGCAATAGCTCTTGATATGGAATTTTTAGCTTGCCCAAAGTTTTGCACAGGCCTGATTAGCAGATACAAGATGGAAGGCTGTTGTTTTGCAATTTCTGCTTGGAAATGACTCTATCTTTAAAGCTGAACAAAGGTAGTTAAAGAAAAAGTTAAATGAAGGTTTTATAAATGTAAAGGTAGACAAAAGTATATGTTTACCTTTGAAGTTAAATAAAGTTAAAGTTAAATAAAATCAATACATTTACCTGTTCTGTACATTTCTCATTATCTTCATTCTCTTACTCTCAGTTTCTTTCTCTATTTATTTATTATTTCTAACATCTCTAGATTAAAAAGATAACATCCATTTTTAACATCTCTATATAAAAAGATAACAACATTGTTGCTAGTGGGATGGCCTTTAAGCCAGGGCATGATCTGTTTCAGGGTTCTGATGCCCCAACAGTTGAAGACCAATACTCTACACCAGAGGTTCCCCAGATGCTGTTGACCTTGTGGCTAGGGATGATGGGAATTGTAGTCCAACACACTTCAGGACCTAAGGCTGGGAACACTTGCACTATACCACACCAACTCTCATTAATGCAATAAATTCCAATCTAATCCAGCAAAAGGTTTCTATTGTATTATTAGGACATGGAGAAAGGGCCGTCTAAGAGTCTATTTCAGTTTGTGGTGATTTTACTTGCTAACTTGTTTTCTACCACTGTGTTCAGAATGTATAGTAACAAGTTCCTAAGCAAAGATTGGCATCATGATTTCATAGTTATAAGTCAAATGAAATAGATTTTCCCAGACAGATGGAAATTAGAGCAAGGTAGAAAATGAAGATGTGAAATTGGAATTTGACATTTAAATGAGAAGGAATTGCATCTGCAAGTGATTTGACAGTATTTCGGATAAAATGACAAGTCATCTGTCTTCATAATACAAGGTGGAAATTGGTCATCAATTTGGATCAGGAATATGTTTCCCATTCCTGCCCCTTGCTGGGGAATTGTACAATGAGGTGCGTGGGGATTTGACATTGCTCTCAAGCATCTGTGCCAGAGGCAGGACACATTATTAGATATCCTACTGGGCTGTTCTGAAACAGTTGCCTCGTGTAAGAGACACAAATATTTCAGTCTTAATTCATCAATTTGATGTTGGTACAGCAGAATCTACTTAAAGCTTGTCTTAGCAAGGCATAAAGGACAGGTATATCTATAGCTGAGCTGAACACTTTTTAAATGCAAGTATAACCAAGGACAAAATGAGTTCAGCAGCATTTTGGAAATCAGAGCTAACTTAGGAGCTTCTTCATGCAAACCTTCTACACAATTTTTGGAACTGTGTCTGAACATGGTTTGTCCTTGGATAACATTCACAATTAAATGCAAAGGGACCCCAGATAAAGTGGAGTTGATCTGTTTGGGATACATGGTACTAGTAAACAAAATGCCTGCATGTAAATGCAAGAAATATAGGCAGCATTACAATCAGGATGATTCAAACCACAATAAAAGAGGATACTTTAGCTTCATTTAGTGGTGTATAGATATACCCTGAACTTTCCATGGTTCTGGCCACTTTCTTATGCTTGTTTAAATAGGACTACATTTTTCACCTGCAACTTGTGTTGCTAGATCCTGGATGTTACTTCTCATATGCAGCACTGGGAAGGGGAAATTTGCAAGGGAAATACAGCAGAAAGAACCCTACAGGAGAAAATTTTCCCTGGCAACTCCCTATAGCTACATTTTTCTCAGTCAGAGTTTCAGACTCATCTTTGCAGAAAAAACATGGGTGTGGAGAGAAAAAGTGAGGTCATTCTCATGACCTTGGAAGTGGGGCTGGGGAGACGACAGGCAAGTTCCTGCCTTCCACCCAGATGAGCAATGGCTGTTTCAGATGCTGCTGCACTGTGAACCCACACGAGTGGCACCAGGGCAGTTTATCACCCTGGGATCAGGAGGAGGAAGTCCTCCCACATTGCAATGTGCTCCATATGAGCAGCAGAGCATCTGCTCTCAGTAGAGCAACCGCTCCGCTTAGTGTGGCCACTCCTTCCCTTTGGCTCACTCACTGACCAAAATGGTAGCAGGCTGGGAGGGAAGCCCAGTTAACTGCCAGCGATCACCCACATGATCATCTGCCAAGGTAGACCGAACTGTTCATTCATTCTACCTCAATAAAAAAGTTCATTCTACCTCAATAAAAAGCTGGGTAGATAAGGTGGGCTATCCAAGCCTAGAGCAGAAATGAACAGATCCTTAATTATTGGTTGCATCTGTGTTTGTATCAAAGTCTTTTGTTCTCTGTCATATAATTCTCCCAGTTTCTAAAGGCAGGGCTGGATGATCCACTGGACACAATAGGCACAGTGCCTAGGGTCTACAAAACTCCCAAGGGCCGACAAAAATGTTTTTTGTGTATGATTTCTTCCCCTTGCTTATAAGCTACTGAGGACATACTCACATTTGAAATTCATATTGACCCTTGTAGATTATTGTGCCCTGAATTTCCAGCACCATTTAATGGAAACACGGTGCACCAATTTGTTTTTCAAATGTGCTATTGCAAATAATGTGTTTGCCTAAACAAGTATCAGCCTGTGTCTGTAGTGATAGTGATAGCTTGAGGAAGGACTAGGCCTCAATTAGAGTAACTGCTTGGAGGGTGAGCTTCTCCAAATAAGGAAGAAAGCCTGGGAGAATCAAATTCCCGTGGCCCAATCCAGAGTGAGGGTCAGGGTTTACTGGACAATAGCCTATAGAGGAATAGGGGTTGTGTTAGGGTTCAGTGCTTCCCTGGAGGCCTCTGAGTGAGGATTGATTAGCAACAACAACATCTAAAAAGGGAGAGACAAACAGCCTTGGGCTAGGAATCAACAGGAAGTTCCTTACCTGGAAGTATGTAGGAACGATAGGGACCAGTTTAGCTAGATGTGTCAAGGAATTTATCCTTGTTTAAGTGATTGGATCTGAGTGCATGATTCTTGTAGTTCCTGGGGAAGGATTTTACTTGAATGGAAGCAAGCAATTGTTGATGCCTCTATAGTTTTCCTTATCATACAATTATTAATAAATCCTTGTTGTTATAGAATGTCACTCCTTATTGGGTCCTTCTGTAGTCACATGCTCCTGAAGGCCTAAGACTGCTCAAGGGCGTGTTGTTGTTTTTTGTAGGGAGGGGGTTTTCCACTTTACTCTCCCAGAATATTCCCTTGGAAGGGTAAATCTGCTCCTATTAAAAAGTGGATAGTGTCAGCCTACCCAGGACTCCTCACAGCTAGAGGAGGGATTTTGTATTTTTGTATTCCCCCTGTTTTGATCATTACAGTTGTCACACAGAGATTTACATTTGAAATCATGGATCAGAGATGTGGAGATGACATCACACCATTAGATGAATGATAGTTGTTTTGTTTTTTTCTTTCTGTTGCACAAGTGTGGAGTTGTTCTGAAGGAAAATCTCTCTCATCTGTGTGAAAAAGTATTTGCTGAGGTTCAAGGGCTGACACACTACCCATAGCAGCTGCAGCAAAGATATGTTTATTTCTCTAGTTTTCATCCCAAGTCATTTTATGCTATGAAACAGTGCAGCTCTGCTTCCGTTAGTACAGAATACAATTTGTTCTGGGCATCAAGGGCATCATGGGTTTAGAATCCATGCAGACTAGGGGGTTATGCTGTCATGTATTGGCCTTTAAGGAACACTCTGGATTATTGCTGTGTGCTTAGCCACTAGTGTATGCAGTTGTTTAGAGAAGGGATTCTCAACGTTGGGTCCCCAGATGTTATTGGACTTCAGATCCCATAATCCCCAGCCAAAGGCCACTGGGCCTGGGAATTATGGGAGTTAAAGTCCAATAACATCTGGGGTCCCAACGTTGAGAATCCCTGGTCTAGAGCTTTAGTCTATATACTATTGAACTACTCAGAAACACCTGGATATGTAAACAGGAATTCACCTGGAGAGCTTCTTCTCTCTCAGCCAATTCAGAATAAGCAGCTCTGCCCTTTGTTCTTACTCAGTATCCCAGACTTACCTAGAGCGTGATGAGTGCTCTCTCTCAACTATTTCATGGTTAGCAAACCCACAGAGTCTTTCACCTAGCAATCCTCTTTCCACAAATTATAGGCTGCATTCACATGTAACATGCAACCCTGGGTCCAATGGACCCATGGTTCCACCAGCACATGACTCTCCTGTCCACATTCGGACATAATGGAGAGGAGGGGAAATTGGCTGTGCAGACTTCCTTTTTGAATGAAGGTCAGCCTGCGCAGCCAATCACAGCTGGAGAAAGGGAGGAGCTTCCTCTCTCAATTCTCATTTCAGACAGCCAAGCCTGCAGTTCCCCATTCAGATGTACTGCAGGTGGTTATTAACTTTGGGTAGGAGAGGTGACATTCATTACAACCCAAGGGTTCAAACTGGAGTCTGGAGAGCAAAACCTTGGGTCACTCTCCATTTGAGATGGGAGTTACACATATTCAGATGTACAGGTTTGGCAAACTCTGGCTCCTTTAACTCTAGTTTCCCCTTATGTGTGAATGGGACCATAACCTTCCAGAATTCATCTCCTGAACTCCGATCTTTGCCTTAATTGCAACTCCCTCCAACTGAGTTTCCAAGAGTGAGTTATCTTTGCATGTTTTGGATGTAAAAATAAAGCTTTTAACACTAGTGGGAAGTTTGATTGTTTTTAATGACACTTTATTGCAATCCCAGGATTGGCAGAACACTCATCAGCTGCCACATTTTAGACAATGCAGTCCTTTCCCATGCATACACTACCGATTTAGAGTTTGATCCTGCAGTTCCCATGTGCTCAGATTCCTCCTTAACTGAGTGTGACACGCCATGGAAAAAGTACCGGACAGGCTGTTTAAAAGGCTTTCTGATAAATGTCATTGCAACTTTATTGACTTGTACAAGGGAACTAATTTGCTCAAAATAGCGTGATGGTCTAACATTACAAATGTAAGACCTTAGGTGATCATGAATGCCTATAAACAATGGATAAATGTCATGACAAATGCAGTCTGCAAGTCTGTTTGCAGTAATTAACAGGTGTGAATTGCTGTTTGCTCCAACTGAGCAAGCCTTTGCTGACTTTCAGCTGCTTCTTAGTCACATTATTATTTGGCTTCTAAACAAGTAAATCTTGCCTTACTGTTGTTTTTTCAACATATTAATTATTTGGACAGTGTTTATTTTTGAATTAGTTGAGGAAATAACCTTGAACATTTCCCATTATGCACCACTTTGAGCTTTTTAAGGACAATACAAATGAGATAGCATTTTTACTATCCAAACAAATATGTTTGTATCTTGGGTTTGTTTGGCAGACTATTTTCTCCCCCACCCCTTCTGCACAAAACATTTATATATGTGAAATGCCTCTGTGAACAAATAGGATATTTTCAGGGAAATTAATCATAGGGTTTGTTCTTGCTATAATGCCTCTTTCCTTTCTTCCCACTTGCTTTCACCTTCTTGGTAAATCCCTAATAAACAATACCTGATGAATCAACCTAATTAGCAAGAGTGATAGTACTAGAGAGGAATGGTGAGCTTGTTAGAAAGGTCTAATCAAAGAGCAGAGATGTGGGAAGAAAAATATTCATTGAAGTAGAAAGTAGGGATGTGCATTTCGTTCCGGATACAAAATGTTTTGTGCACAAAACAGGCCATTTCGGCTATTTTGTAGCCAAAACAAAACACCCAATGCTCAAAACAGAAAATTTTGTAGCCAAAACAAAAGGCCCCTGTTTCGGATACAAAAGTTTTGTTGTTTCGGCTGTTTTGGAACTCCATTTTGCAATCGCAAAAAGTCTTTCTCCTTCAGTCTCCATTTTAAGTTTTGACATCTGTTTGAATTTCCAGCCCTTCCAACCCACAGATTGGCCAGCAAAAGCATGGGCTGATCTGCTGGCAATTGCCTCTTTATTCCTTTTAAGCAAATTCAAGGGTAAATTTTACCTTCATTGGCTAGTGGGGCAGTGTGCATTTACCCTCATTGGTCAGTGGGGCAGTGTACATTTCATTGTTGTTGTTTCACACTGTTGTGTGTAGATCAATTGCATTTTGGGCAGGGTGGATGTGGATGTGGATGTGCATGGCCTTTGGAAATCTGGCTGATATTTTCCAAAGCTCTGCTGTTGTTGATTTGTGATGTTGATGTTATTTGGGGTGGATTCGAGGCAGAAAGGGGGCTTTGGGGGCAGAAGAGTGGTTCAGGTGGTAGTGCCCCAATGGGTGCCTGCTGCCACACAGATCCCAAAGGAATTGGGAAAAGAGCTGATTTTCAAAGAATTTCTGAAGTTGACATGTCTTTGGGGCAGATTTGGGGCAGAAAGGGGGCCTGAGGGGCAAAACAGTGGGTTGGGTGGCAGTGCCCTAAGGGGTGCCTGCCACATCCCAGATTTCAAAGGAATAGGACAAAGGGATGATTTCTTAGGAATTGTTGAAGTTTATGCTTCTTCAAGGTTTTCCCCCCTAGAGAATAATGGAGGTTTCAGCAGACCCATAACTCCACCTGGGGGGCACTGGGGTGGCCGGGAGCAAGTGGTGGTGTAGTGTACATAGGTTGCCAACCACCCCCATGGATTGCTAACCCATGGGGTGCTGGGTTTTGTTGTTTCTGAGGTGTTCTGAGTGTAGATTCTCTGGTAGGATATGAGATTTTCAATGACAAACCATGAATCCACTCTCATATGCTACTAGAGAATCTGAATCTACACTCAAAACATCTCAGAAACAACAGAACCCAGTACCCCATGGGTTAGCAACCCATGGGGGTGGTTGGCACCCTATGTGCTCTACACTGCCACTTGCTCTGGGCCACCCTGGTGCCCCCCAAGTGCAGTTATGGGGCAGGAATTATGGAGGTCCATTATTCCCTATGGGGAAGAACTTTACAGACACGCAAACTCCATTGCATCTTTAAAAATCAGCCCTCTGCCCAATTCCTTTGAAATAATTCTGGCAGCTTCCTTGCCCCCACTGGGCACTACCACCCACCCTACTCTGCTCTGGGCCACCCCTTTCCCCCCAACAGGAACCTATACTTTTGCTGAAACCTCCATTCTTCCCTATGGGAAAAATCCTATACTTCAAAAATTCACCAAAAATCAGCCCTTTGCCCAATTCCTCTGAAATTTGGGTGGTAGTTTCCACCCATTGGGCACTACCACCACCACCCACTAGTTTTCCCCCAGGGCCATTTTTTAAAATCCAAAACATTTCGGATTCGGATTTTGCAATTTCGAACAAAGAACAAAATTGGGGTGTTTCGGATTGGCTGATTTCGAACAAAGAACAAAATGGAGGTGTTTCGGATTCGGGCTAAAAACAAAACAGAAAAACAAACAAAATGCACAACCCTAGTAGAAAGGAGGAGGAGAGAGTGAGCAAGCTGGCCACTAGGTTGAACTAAGAAACATACTAAAGAGCTATACTCCAAAGTGTGTGTGTGGGGGGGGGGGGTCTGAGGAGTTCTCGTTGATGGGTTTACTTCAGAGCTGTGTTGCAGTCTCATAATTATTTATTTTATTTTCACATCTATATCCTGCTCTTCCTCCAAGGAGGCCAGAGCAGGGTACATGGTTATATTTATTGTCACAACAACCCCATGGGGCAGGTTAGACTGATAGATCCGTGACTGGCCCAGAGTCACCCAGTGAGAGTCATGACTGAACAGGGATCTGAACTCAGGTCTCCCCAATCCTAGTCCAACATTCTAACCATGACACTATGCTTGTAGTTCTTTCATCCTGTTCACTTTGGTTTATTTCCTAGAATCCAGTACCCACTTGTCTCTGTGTGTATATGTGAAGTGTGTGTGTGTGTGTGTGTTTATGAAAGCATCTTTCATACACAGTGAACAAATCTGTGTTGTATTCTAACCAAGTGAATTAATCATGCAGTGACCACTTAAGTACAGTCCATCCTGCACTCCCTTTGGATTAGGAGAAATCCTGTGGAATGGGAAAATAAGCGTGGTTGGAGGAAGGAATCTGGATGTTCTTTGTAAAATTCCTAATCTATATATTTAATTCTCTAAGGCATACCCATGGCTAATCCCATGCGTAGCAGCTCTCGCGAGAGTTCACAAGCAGCTGCCAGATATCCTCAGGTATGCCGCTGGGCTGGTGAGGGAAAGTGCCGCTGGGCAGTGAGGGAAAGTGCCACTGCTGGTTGGAGAGTGAAAGCACCGGCCAGGGGTGGCTCAGTCAGACCCCAATTAAAGTGAGTGGGGGAAACAAACCTCTCTCTGGGAGGTGGAGCCAACATGGCCGACGGATAGTTTGATTCCTCTCAGCTCCCCCAGTTCTTTCTCTTTTTTCCCTGTAGAGGCCTCTCTTTCTGGATTATTTTTTGCTATTTTATTATTTTATATTTTTTATTCTACTTTTTATCACTTGGGAGATTATTTTTAGCCCTCCAGGATGGGCAGAAGGAATTGCATAGGAGCTGGTCTCCCTGCCTCAGTCCCAGCGTCAAAGAGACGCACCAAGCAGCTGAAGTTGGACTCTTTCTTGCCTTCGGTGAGTGCCTCGACTCCTATTTCACTACAAAACAGATTTGCCCCGTTAGAGGATATTTGTGCCTTCACAGAAGCTGCTGCTGGGGATGATTTTGTCGACCCCCCCCTGAATGGCTCTTCACAGGAGACGCAGCGTAGCATTGATCAAAACGTTCTTTTATCTCAATTCTGCAATTTAACTGCAGATACGCTGCAATATATTCTACAAACATTAAAGAGACTGGAATCTAAAACAAGTGAGATCATGAAGCTTGTTTTAACCCAAAGCCAGTCTTGCTCCTGTTTCCATCGTGAAGGCAATACTAAAACAAAGACAGCCTCACCGGTTAATGGGCTATCGGTTAATGGGCAATTAAATCGTATATCATTCCCTCCACCTGACAACAAAGCTAACCTCAGACTTCAACCTAATTGTGTTATGCTTTCTGTTCCTCGTCAGTCATGCTATCGTTATAACTGGATCCACAAATCTGCTATTCTTCGCTCATTAAGCTCCTTAACTGCCTGTTCTATCTCAAGCTATGACCTTATTAAATATGAACATTTACCAGTTGTGAATCATAACCAGAGGATTCTACTCACATTCAGGAATTCCAGCTTCCCAGAGTTATTTTTTCGATCAAGAGAGTATCTGGCCAGATTCAATATTTCAACCCAGAGATGTTTTGTAAATGCTACTGTTAAACCTCTAGCTATGAGGGAGATAAATCCGCCACTCTCTGCGCCTCGCCCTCAGCCTCGCAGCCTTGAGAGAACTAAGCTAAGCAGCAAAACATCCAGGCCTAAGACAACATCGCATTCCATACCTCAAGGTCAGCATCCCTGTGTACTTTCAATTAAGACTCCCTCCCAAGAGAAAGGAGCTGAGGCAGAAATTTTAAACTCTTATGCTGCTCCAAAGCTTATTTCTGCATTACAGGACTATGCTGATATACTTCCCCAACCGGATACTATAAAGTCCTTGCTTGAGGTAGCCGACGATTTGGCTGAACTGAGTAAACAAAGTCAGGCTGCTTCTCTCTCCACAGCTGGGAATTCCTCTCCAGTTAACCATCTATCTGCTGACGCTCCAGTGGATGTGGATACGTTGAAATTGGTACACATGGCATTACAAGAAAATGGCCAAATTGAGGAAGACCATTGGGCGGGCTTGGCAAACGACCCCCATTTCTGTGCAATTTTTTCCTTGCTAGATTCTAAACAGCACTCTTCCCCTGCTAAAGCTTTAAAAAAGACTGGTGCTAGGCCTCTCCCAGATGACAACGATAATGGTCCCTCATTTCCAACTTATAAGGATGCTACCGCTAACGCTGTTGATACTGCAAGTGCCTCACCTTCCCCTTCTTCTGCTACTCTAAGAGTTACAGAAGACCCTATTGTTCTCTCCTCTGATGATGACACAAGCCTGATTTGCATTTCAACTACTCCATCTCCTCAAGATGATCCTACCTCTACTTCCAGATTATCTGCACCAACCAATATCCCCAACTGCTCTTTGTTGCCAGAACCCCTGGCCACTGATGCCACTCTATGTGAACCTGAAACTAACTCTACTCCCGCGGCTACCCAGATTCCAACTGATTGACTTTTGGCTGGGCCAGAACAGATATCGATCTTAGCCTGGAATGTCGGCGGTTGGAACAGCAAACGTCGTGACCCGGACTTTTCAACTTTTGTTTCCCACTTTGACATTTTGATGATCCAAGAAACTTGGCTAACAGGAGACCTTTTTCTCCCTGGTTATACACCTTTTCTACTAGCTGCCAAGGCTGAGGGGGGCAGGGGTAGACCGAAGGGTGGTCTTGCGGTCCTTGTATCTACATCTCTGCAATGCAAATTGACTTATCTTGGCTCCCTTGACCCTTATGCATTAGCTGTTCTACTTACTTCTGGGGTTTTCAGTTTAGTGCTGATAAACATCTATATCCCACCTTTAGGTTCACACTCTTGTGTTAGGGGGGTATGGCTAAATTTGGAAGCATTTATTACTGATATCCAGATCTCACAGCATAATTCACATTATGTACTGGCGGGAGACTTCAATGCCCGTACTGGTTTGGATGATCGAGCTCTTTATTCCAAATTTCACTGTTACCCTCCAACTGTAGAACCTCCATTCCCTTTAATCGTTAGACGCTCTAAAGACTTTAGAGCTAATGCTTCCGGTTTAACCTTACTTCAGTCATTTAATAAGTTGGATTTGCACTGTCTTAATGGAGCGGTTCACACTGATTTTCCCGCAGAGTTTACTCATTGGGCGGGAGCTAGACCTTCCTTAATTGACTATATGGCTATTTCTCGTGGTTTGGCCTCAGCTGTTAGGAACTTTCAAGTTGTTAATCGACCAGAGAGCGATCATTTCCCCCTGCTTCTGAATATTGGTTGGAAAGGCCTTGTTAGGTTAGACTGCAGACAAGATCTTTGCAGGAATGATGGACCTACACACCAGCGAGTGAGATGGTCTCCTTTCTTGCTTAATCAAGTAAGCTTGTTCCTAAATTCTCAGGATGCCATCTCTCTGCGAGATGCCCTAGTTGGGAAAGGATTACAGATTTCCTCTCCATCTATCTTAGATTTTTATGATAGCCTAATTAGTCTCCTTTCACCCATGCTCACCAACTCCTGTCCACCAGCTAGTCAGCACCATAAAACCCCCTCCCGTCCATGGTTTGATTCTGAGTGTCGCGCTGCCAAGAGGGCCCTCATTCAGGCTTTTAAATCCCATGCTGAAGGTACCTCTGTATTCAGTTCGCAGGATTTACTTAATCTGAGGCATCAATATAAGAAATTGTTGAAATCCAAGAAATTCCAATTTACTAAAGAAAAATGGTCTGAACTAATTGACGCGGCTAAATCAAGGAATCAAACAAGGTTTTGGCGACTGATCTCTTCTCCTCACGTGAGAGCTCCCTCCTCGCCGACCTTTATTGTTCCCGCGGAATCATGGGAGCGTCATTTCCACAAACTCTACAGTCAAACTGATCCTACAGAAGCTAAGCTAGAATTAAATACCTCTGACCTTTCCTATTGGAACCCAGTTACATGCTCAGAAATTGAGGCCCTTGTCAAACAAACTAAATCCGGTAAAGCTCCCGGGATCGACCGCATCATTATTGAGATTATACGCACTAACTTAGAATGGTGGGCCCCTGTTCTTGCGTCATTATTCTCATTTATCGATAAGACTGCGAAAATTCCTCAGGATTGGGGGGTTGCTTTAATTATCCCTATTTATAAAAAAGGAAGCAGACAAGATCCCGCAAATTACCGCCCAATTAGCCTCTTGAGTATTATCTCTAAATTATATGCGAAACATCTCCTGATAAAACTGGCAGACTGGATTGATGCCTATAACATCCTGGCTCCTGAACAAGCCGGATTTCGTGAAGACCGATCGACCATTGAGCAGGCCTTTATACTCCAACATCTGGTTGAGAAATATACTTGTAAACCTGGCTCTGCCCTCTATGCGGCATTTATCGACTTAAAATCTGCCTTTGATTCCATCTCTAGGGGCCGCCTTTGGGCTAAGTTGAGGGATTTATCCATAGATAAGCGTCTCCTATTACTAATTTATAAGCTACATGAAAATACATCCTTAAGAGTTCGTTGTAGTGTACGGGGTCACTTATCTGCTGAAATCCCCACACATAGAGGAGTCAGACAAGGGTGTATTTTAGCCCCTTTTTTGTTTAACATCTATATTAACTCCATAGTAACTCATATGAATGCTCCTTCTATTCATCCGCCCAAACTGGCTCATAAACATATATCAATTCTCCTGTATGCCGATGACATGGTTCTCCTGTCACTGACTCCAGTCGGCCTAAGGCGGGCACTTGCATCACTTAGCTCTTTTTGTGCAGAGGAGGCCATTGAGGTAAACTACCAGAAAACTAAAGTACTGGTATTTGCCAAACGCCCCAAGCCCCATGTATGGAAAATAAATGGCCAATTAATTGAACAAGTTAAAATATTTAAATACCTTGGCATAGTCTTCCATGCTTCGGGAGGCCGTCAGGCCCACCTGAACTATACCATACAGAAAGCTCAGCTTTCGGCCAACTTAATTAGATCTTTTTATTTCACGAAGGGCGCTGCATATATACCTGCTGCTATTAAACTCTTTGCAGCTAAAGTACACCCACAGCTTACATATGGTGCACAATTGGGCCCTTTCTGCAATTTTTCACCTCTGGAGGCCATACAGACAAAATTTCTTAGATCCATCTTCCAGGTCCCAAATAGTGTCTCAAATGCTGCTATTAGACGGGAGGCAGGCCTCTATACTTTGGAATCGGCTTATTGGAAATGTATTTTCCTATTCTGGTTAAAACTGAAGTTCTCACAAGTGGGATTAGTCCCTCTTATTATGACCGACTCCTTTGATTCGAGATGGAAACGGTCGCTTAAAATAAAATCTCAACTTTATGGGATCCCACTTGAAGAACTTGTTAGGATGGGCTCTACTACAGCTACGAAGGTTATTAAACAGCGAATAATTGATACTGACCTACAGGTTGAAGCCTCCAAAATATCTAGAGGTTTGTATATAGGTAACCAGCTCTACAATCTTAAGCCTGCTGATTACCTAAGTAACATAACTTTTCCTAAATTCAGGCGTGCCTTGACCCTTGCACGTCTTAATGTTCTTCCAACATCTGTGCTTAAGGGAAGGTTCAAGGGGATTCCTTATGTTTTGCGCCTCTGCCCTTGTGGCTCAGGTGCTATTGAGTCGACTGCACATTTTATTCTTTACTGTGACCTCTACAGGGATGCCCGTTTAGATTTTATCTCACCCCTGTTGAAGTCTTTTCCTGGCCGCTCAGATGACTTTTATCTTGATTTATTACTGACTAAATTTGATAGTATGAGCACTAATTCTGTGGCCAAGTTTTGTTACGTTGCATGTAAGTTGCGTACTACTATTTTATGAAGTTGTATTTTCTTTTTCCTTTTGCTTGTGTTTGTTCTGGTCACTGATCGAAATAAAGCTCGTACTCGTACCCGGCCAGGGAGGTAAAGCACCATTCAGGCCAGCGGGCAGGGAAGGAAAGTGCCGGGCCCCGGCCAGGCCAGTGGGTGGGGAGGGAAGGGAGAACAGACTGGGGCTGAAGGGGGAAGAGAACGGCCTGGGGCTGAAGGGGGGGAGGAGAGACAGGGAGGACTAGGGACACAAATGCTCTGTGCCAGGTTAGCTAGTTTATAATTACTGAGCATAACACTACGTTAGAGCTAGCCATAAATTCTATGAGCCGAAGAGGAAGAAGAGGAAGAAGAAGAAGGGTGACTTATACTTTTCCACCTGCTTCCAATATAATCTAGAATGCAGGATTTGAAGACCTTTGTGAAGATCAGGCATCATTAGAAACTCAGCAAGGAAGCATCCAGGTGTTTCATTGTCTGTCTGTCTATTTATTTATTTAAAATATTTATATCCCCACCCCTCCAGTACACTACGGCTCGGGGCGGCTCACAACATTTTCACCTGTTACACCAGAAGCAGAACAAAAAAAAAAAAACTTCTTTAAAATGTATGACTCTGCCAGATAAAGGTAGATGCACCCTGGATCTTAAACTGTGGAACCAAAGGGCAAAGGATTAGGGAATGTTTTATGAGTTACTAAGGCACATTAAGAAATGACAGACAAAGAACACAGGTATGTAGATATCATGGTCTACAGACATATTCTGAAACACAGCATATTTTTTGGCTATGAAACTCTCATAACTCCTTGCAAATCTCAACAATAAAGCAATACAGAAGAAGTACTATAGATATTTTGAGTTCTTTCTCATGTTAGTGTGAGAGGGTGGGCAGTATGTAAGATGAGCAACGTGGAGTAACTGGACTGGACACATGATTCAGCACTGGCTGAAAGCAGGCTGTACTGACATACAGTCAATTGAGTGGGGTTAAGGGAGTTCTCACTCTCTTAACCGCGTTTAAGAGCCAGGTTTGCCACGGAGGTGCAGGGCCGGACTGGGGGCACTGAGAGGGTGCTGGAATGTATGTGGGGAGGGGGCCAGGTTTTGAGCAGAATGGGTAATTAATGGTGGGAGTTGGGGCACAGGGGTGGGGTGGGGTGGGGCACACCAGGTGGGGTGGGGCACACCGGGAATATGCCCTGTTGCCCTAAGGGCAGTATGAGCCTACTTCTCATGACCAATCGGAAGGAGAGGAGGTGGGGCTCTCCGGACAGGGAGAGGGGGAAAGAGGAGCCAGGCAGCTGGCACGGGGAGAGCCCAGCGAGTGCAGCAGGGCGCACCAGGTGAGGGTGCATCGGAAAAATGCCCTGCTGCTCGGTGGGCCAGTCCAAGCCTGTGGAGGTGCCTCCAGGAGCTGAGCGGCTCCTAGAGGTTCCCATGGGCAGCCAAGCCTGGGCTTATCTGCCCAGTCTTGACTACTCATGAGAACAGCTTCTTCATGTTTAGAGTTCCAAATACATATGTATCTTTGTACCATTATGAAAACAAGAAGTTATCACTTTATTATCTCATATATGCATTCATTCCTCTCCACAAACTTAATCAGATTACAGACATAACTTTTCAAATCCTCATGGCACAGATGGCAGATAAAATATTATTACATTGTGCCTGTTGATAACTGTGGTGAGTTTGGAGTAGTTAGCTGGCTGGCTATGCCATTGTCAGTTAATTGCTGGGCAATGGGTGAAGAGACCTGGAAGATATTTTGCTAATGACTCTAAATGGTCCTGGATACTTCACATCTTCAAGAAGACCATCTCTAAGAAATGTGACAGAGGTACCAATTTCCAGCCTTCTAGGAGAGATTAAGGGGGGAGTACAGATTCCCTGATACCCCCTTCCCCCCCTCCCCTGCCAGGTTTTTTGTGTTGTGCTAGTAGAAAAGAGCAAACAAATTGCTAGAGGAGGAAGACTCAGTGCAGGATTTTAGAGAGAGCTTGAAATTGATCAGCTAAGGCAGAGAGCTGTAGTATCTCAAAATGCAGGGCATTTTGAGATGTCAGCCTGCTACTGACTTCTAAGAATGGTATGCTATCTTCTACCTCCATCCATGCTGAGCCCGTAGATTTGTGTAAAGAAACCTAATATTACTAAATCACTGTCAGTTCCAAGGCAGGATATGAGCCCCTGGAACTTCTCCTCACTCAGGAAAGTAGAGCAAGTGGAGATACCATAATACTGCTGTGGCAAACTAAGCCATAGTAGCCTGATTAACAGTATTCCCAGTTTCAGTTTATACTACAGCAGTAACTTGTCTAGATATTCTAGTTATCCTCTCTAGGAAAAAAGTTAGTTTTCTATTTTAAAATCCAAGGCAATGAATGGCATAGCAGAGTCTTCGTGATCCTTCTGTTCTAGCGGCACTAATTCTGACCTAAGCATAGAATCACATAAATTGATTTCCAGACAAACACAGGGAACATATTTTTTAAATGTAAACCATCTGGAAATGTTTTTTATCAGTTAGTTTATAGATCTAAGAAACAAACAAACATCTTATTAGCCTATCCATTGTAAGCCAGTGTGATGAAATGTACCAGATATGAATGGTGAATAGGTGACTTCTTCATACTAGTATGTGCCCCAATGATTCAAAGAGCAAGACTATTTAAATAAGCAACAAACAGATCTAGTATTTTCTTTCTTAGCATACCTGAGCATGGTATAGTAAACTTCAGACTGCTCTAAATAAGGGAGTCAGATTTTTTTAAAAAATCATCCTGACATTTTGTCCATGTGAGATTGTACTGATGGGTTTTTAAAAATACGCTTGGAGATTTACACACAGAAAAATCCTTTTCATCTAGACCATCTGTAATCTGTGTTGTTTTAGCAGCTTCATTCATTCCCCATGCACCTTCAAAAATTAAGGACATTTTTAATGCAAAGTATATGCTCCCTTGGTGTTAACTGCTCTTATACTGGTTCTATACATGCAGCAGAATGAGATGGCTAAGTCCAGTGGTGGGCTTTATTACCTTAGACAGCATGTGGGGGACCACAGTTGTCAATTCCCCCCCCCTACAAATTCTCTATAAATAGAAAGCTAGTACACTTGAGAAAGGGCTCGGGTAGCCCCTGAGGTTGTTCACATAACCAGAGGAGCGGGTTAGCTGGCAGTGGGGGAGGCTTGTTTAACTCCCCCCAAAATGGGCACTTGACCTTGCTCGGAGCTTGGACTGCGCTTCCAGATGATCCGTGCTGTATAGGCACAGTGTGGAGCTCCAGTGGCTGGGATGATGCATCCGGGCCTTGAGAGATTCCACAATGCACTGCGTGACTTGTGCAATGCATTTGGGGGATTCCCCCAGAAGATGGGCGCTCTAAGCTACTGTCTCTGTGTAAAGCTGGGCTGGAAGCAGCTTGAGGTCACACATGAGCTTGAAGCTGGGGTTAAGGGAGCACTTGCTCCCTTAACTTTGGCTAAAGGCTGGGTTAGGAAGTGGGTGGGGCTGCCCCACCAGGATTGGGCCCAATCCCAGTGGTTCTCATGTGCAGCCTAACTCAGGCTGGGTTTCCTTAGCCTAGGTTAGGCTATGCATGAGAAGAGCCTCCCAGCCTTCATGATGTGCTAGTGTTTTAATTGCAGAAAGTTTTTCTTTTTTAATCTGGGGAAGCATTAAAAAAAATTGTGTCCTCCATCAGCAGTCTGAAATGGTTTCAATCCACCCCTGAAGTGGATTTAATCTATCTCAAGACTGTATTAACTCATTTTATTGGATGTGTAGATCCAACCTCAGTCTACTGGATTGTTGATGTTTCCCCCTTTGTTCTTTTCACTGAGAACTGAAAATCCTTGAATGCCTAAGCCAAGAGATTCATTTGTTCAGCAACCGGAGAAGAAATTGAACACTGAAGCACACTGATGATATTAGGCGATGTCATATATTAGGTATTTTACTTCAGACATGATTATCTGTGAAGCAGTTTGGGGGAGGGAGGGAGAAAGAGAATGTGCCTCTTTATAAGCACAAATGAAAGTGTGCCTAGTGGCCCTCTATTTTACTACTATCTCTGGGTTTCCCTTTCCAGAAAGAAAAAAGGGATATTTATGACATGCCATCTTCTTACTCCATATAAAGCAGTCCCAATTATCAGTGGACATTGTGCAGTTTAGTTATAAATTATTAGCCAGAAGAGAGTAACCCAGACAAAGCACTTAAAGCTCCTTAGCAAGACAGAGTTAAAATGTTGATCTAAATGAGGCCACAGATATTCAATTAGAGAGCTTAAATCCTCTTAATGGAGAAAATCTTGTTGCCTACAAAGAGGCTTTGGGCTTTGTTTGGGCACATTTGAGTGTAATTGTGTTACTGGATCTTTTATATATTTATTAGTATAGGAAATACTTCAGGCAGGGGTGCAGCTAGGTAATTTTGGAGCCTGGACCTAGTGAGTTACTGCCCGCCCCCTGCAAAATAAGCGTCTTCTACACACACACACACACACACACACACAGGCCCCACAGTTTCACACAGCTTCCCATTGGCGCAAGCAGGCAGGAAGAGGAAGGCAGGCATACATTGAGACAGAAGCAGAAAGAGCACTGTGCTTCATCCAGCCCCTCCCACCCTCTGAACAGCCGAAGGATTCACACACCTTTTTGATCATTCATCATAAAGCCATAGCTGTGGGCTAGAGTGCATTTGGGTGGGGGGGGAGGAAGACTACACAACACCCCAAAGAATACACACACCTTCTTGATCATTCATCACAAATCCACAGGTTTGGGTCAGAGTGCATTTGAGGAAGGAAGGAGTCAACACAACCCCCAATAGATTCGTGACCATTCACAAACCTAACACCTGTCCCTTGCTCCACAGTTCAAACACATACCTGGATCACAAACCAGCTTGGGCATAGGTTGCATTTGAAAAGGAAACACGTTAAAACCACAACACATGCCACTTGCTTCACAGTTCTCACTCAGACCTTCTGGATTGCAAACCAGCTCTGGCATAGTGCATTTATTTTTTATTCTTATTATTCTGATTATTCTTTGTTTATTCTGATGATTAAGGTTAGCTCCACTTTTACTAGGTATGAAGTACGCTATGGCTAGAGATAACTCTTTCTAGTAGCTTTACTGTTGTAGGGAAAACGTAATAAAAATCACCTGATTTCACTGTCCTGCTTCAAATTAAATACGCAGAGCTCTCCCACCCTGCTCTATATCTGTGCTCAATATCAAAGCCCTATGCCAAGCCATTCCAGCATATCTAAAGGGTGGAGCAAAAAGGGGAGTGCTTTATCCTTTTTTATGAAAGCAAGAGGTAGATTCCTGCACATGGGGGCAGAATGATGGTCCGGAGGACAGGGGTTCCGTTTTGGTTCAGCTCACATAGGGCATCCTGGAACTTCCAGGGACCACGCAGTCCCCGATCCCCGCTGCTTCTGTTGGCTCCGTGGCGGAGCTGGCAGTCGTGTGGGTGGCCGATCTGGCTGCCCAGCTACGAGTGGCTGCTCGTCTGGGGAGAGAGCGGGCTAAGCCCACTCTCCCCACAGAATCCCCTCCGGTGCTTCACACCGATTGTATGAAGCACCTCTATATCTGTTTCTTCCAAGTGACATTGGATGATGTTAGTCATCATAGAAATATAGACGATTTTACTTTTTTCCTGTTCTAGCACCTATTAGCTTGAAAGCTGCAAAAATACAGTAGCTTAACCATTCAATTTAACTATGTGCACACTGTACTAAAAACAGACCGATATGTTACTCATTAATTCACTCACTTAAAACATTAAGAGATATATTTATTGTTAGTTTTCCTTTTTTTGACAGGATGCTTCTATTCTGGCATTTTTCTCCTTTCCGTGTTTTTCAGTTCTGCATAATGATGACATTTTCTCCTTATAGAACTAGCTTTGATTCCAATAAATTCTCCTACTGATGTATTTGATGATCACACAGGTACACCGATGATAGTTTAAACAATAATACAAGTTGATTCTATCCCAAGAACGACTCTGGAACAACTAGTTAGAGGGAGCAAAGGGATGGTAAAAAATGTTATTTGAAGAGGATATTTGCTATACACTAAACACTTACAAAGTTAAGGTAACTAGTGTTGTTAGTTTGTTTACTTTATTACCAACACTTGCTTGACATGTTCAAACTTACTCAGAAAATGGGCCAGATTCCTCTTAGAAAATACTGTCTTTTTGGATTAGGCCAGACCTAATCCAAAATCTCTGGATTAGGCCATACCTAATCTAGTCTGCTCTCAATGCTATTTTCCTCTTTCTGTCCAGTACAATGTGGCTGGAAAGACCCAGGAGAGGAGAGAGGTCCTTAGTGAAATAAGAGCCTCCCCATCTCTGACAGTTTAAAAAAAGTCTTTAAAGACACATCTGTTCACCCAGGCTTTTAATTAATATTGTTTTAATTGTTATAATGTTTTTTTAGAATATTATTTTAATTTTTTTAATTGTTGTGTTTTAAATTTCTTTGTGTTTTTAACTTATGTTTTACTTTCTGTTTTTATTTTATTATTTATTATTTATTATTTATTTATTTATTTGATTTTTATACCGCCCTTCTGTAAAGGCTCAGGTTTTAAAAACCATTAAAACCAATAACAATCAAAACAGATATAAATATTAACAACAATTAAAAACATCTTAAAAAATAATTAAACTATCATAACAATTAGAACCCTGAAAATCAGGTTAGCATTAAAACAATCAAAACTAATTAAAACCCTAAAAGGCCAGGCCAAACAGATGGGCTCTCTTGAATTTTGTTGTAAGCCGCCCAGAGACATGAGTTTTGGGCGGTATAAAAATATGTTAAACAAACAAACAAACAAACTAGTCAGCTGAAATCTGCAGGGGAGATAGCCCTGCACACATGAAGGGTATTCACACGCTCATTGGAGAGGGTGGGGAGGAGGCTGCAGACAATCTAGTAAAAGTTGCTGGGGGCACGGACTGCACTCCCAGATGATCTGCTGCTGTGCCAGGCCATGCGGAGCTCCATAGACTGGGACAGGGCATCCTGGCCTCTGGGTATTCGACAACGTACCATGCACCAATCATGGTGCATTGGGGGATTCCCACAGGAGACGAGTGCTCTAGGTACCCATCTCTGTGACTGCGCAGGCTGCAAGCAGCCTGCATGGTCACACACCCGCAGAGTCTGGGTTAAGGAGGGCTTGCACCCTTAACCTAGGCTAAAAAGCCAGGCTAGGTGGCACTGCTCCACTGGAATAGGACCCAAGCAAATAGCCTCTAGGGATTAGCTGGTGTATTGAAGAAGTCCTGTACATTTGACTAATACAGAAAGATGCTTTGGATCGACCAAGGTGCCTGAAAAAACATTCAGTGTGCAGTTAAATCCATCATGGAACCAATGCTATTTGATTGTATTATCGACAAGGTGCTGCAGAAGATAGTTATGGAACTCAACAGCCATTTGGAGCTGTATCTATTCTAAACATTACAATGATAAAAAAAATTTGCAGGTGTGGTTGATTTTTCAGTGTTGGCGTTGAGCAATTGGAGATTCAAAAGTAATGTTGATGCCATTTGCATTAGCAAAGAGGGGGATTTGGGGGATTCTGTGGGGGAAAGAGAAATGCTGCAAAATGCTGTTGTGCATAAAAAATAAATAAATTCTCCACCTCAAAAATTTCTCCACTCCAGAAACAGTGCCAGCAATAGCAGAGCTCTTCTGGGCAGCCAGTTTCCAACAGCTGCCATGATTTCACTCTCAGAATGGCATGGGAATGATGGCCCCAGCCCCAAGGGTCACATTTCTTTTCCCCAGAAGCTTCATTGGATTGATGCTATGTAATTCCTAGGGAATTCTAGGGGGGAAATCAGGGAACCCGACATGAATGGGCTGCTGAGAAGAGCTCCTTATCTATCACTGCCAAAGAGGTTGTGGAGGGAGGGGAGAGAAGTAAATGAACAACCACAATCACCCCAAATTTTTTGAGTAAATTATTCTGCCCTGGAAGTTCTGCTTTTTTTCCTGCCCCAGTTTTTTTGCCCCCAAAGTTATTTCTGTATTAGAAAACTTTTGGATCAGCATGAAGCTCACTGGCCTTGGGGAAATCTAGCCTATATTAATTTCATTCATTCATTCATTCATTCATTCATTTATGCGTGGCATTTATATACCACCCTATATAAAATCTCAGGGCAGTTTACAAGCTAATCAAAAACAACCAAAACCTAAAAATCATATAAACGTATTAAAATTACCACAAATAAAGCTTTAAATCTTTAAAACATCATAAACTAAAAGCCTGATAAAACAGATATTTTATCACATGGTTTTCGTAAACATTGTGTGCTCACCCCATGAATGCTGCTGGGAGGAAGAATGGAATATCAATATGGCAAAATAAATCAAATGAATCTACAGGGAGTTTTTCAAAGAGAGGGTTGGAAAGAAGGTTGGCAACATGTCTAGCGTATTCAATATGCCTCAATTGTGTATGTAGTCTGCTGGCATTTGCAAGAACATTAAGCTGTTAGTCTATATGACTATAATTTGCCCTGCATTGCATGGGTTGTACATTTGGAATTTGAAGGAAGGTGATAGTGAAAGCTAAATGTAACTATAAAGCTGCACATATGTCAAATATTCATTTAGTAGTAACTGACACACTACCAAAGGATGCTTATACTCTTATTATGAATGGAATATCAATAAGAAGCAAAAGCTCTCCAATCACCAGAAAAAGCAGCATGAACAAACTCCCTAAAGCTCTTGTTTGCGTTCTAGCTAGGGATATGCCAAAATGTGATTCGGCTTGCAAATCGGCATCCAAATAACAAGCACATCCCTTTAAAAATGAGGGCTACACAGCCCCTTTGAAGCGGAGGAGAGCAGGTCCACACCTGCTCCTCCTCTGATCGCTGCCATTGTCATAATTCCAGGGCTCCCCCCAGCTATAACCACATGCCAGACTGTCTCCCTGCTGGGCCTGCACGACAATGGCATGCACATGACCTCCACACATGTGCAGAGGCCATGTGCATGCCAGCACTGCACAGGGGCAGCTGGGAGACACTGTGCCAGCAGACGGGAATAGCTCAGGGGAGAGCTGGGATTACGGCAATGGTGATGATCGGATGAGGAGCAGGTACGGACCTGCTCTCCTCCACTTTAAAAGGGCTGTGTAAACCCTCATTTTTAAAGGGATCTGCCCACAATTCAGACACCAAATCATGTTTTGAGCACATCCCTAGTTCTAGCTACCGAGTGTAACAGATATGTACAAGTAAGATGGGTCTGCCAGGATACAAACTGAGAACCTCCAGCTCTGTGTACTGGTGACCCTTGGCAGCACTGATCTCCTAGGTGGCAGCATTGCTCTCCCATCATACCTCCTAACCCCCACAGGTACTCCATTGCCTCCTCCTGACCTGGCCATTCTATAAATACTTCCAGGTCAGACTTGGGTCTTTGGCTTGTCAACAGGCAATATCTGGCCTTAGTGAGGCTTCCTAGTTTTTCTCTAAGCATCTCTACATGTCAGCCTGTCTGTTCCACTCCTACTCCAAACTTTTCAAAGCTGCCAGTAGTGGCATTTCCGTTCCCTGGGTGCTCAGCTATTTGCATATAACTGCTGAGAGTTACTAAGGATGGAGAAAGATCAAGGCGGCAGTAGAGGGGGGAAATGTGAAAGAGATAAAATTGATGACTTGGTGAAGTAGGTTCAAGACGTATATAGAAAACAAACAAGCACTGCAGACTCTTAGTTGGCTAGGAAGAGAAGCAGCAATCCAGTGATTGTCAGTAGTGGGAAAATTTGGTGGACAGTCATGACAGGGAAGGCATACATGAAACTGATGCAGGTTGAAGACCCAAACCTATGTGTACAGTGCTGTAGCTTACCAGCCCCTTAGGATCAGGCAGTTAGGAAGAAATAGAAAGAGGACAGAATATGCCTTTGGATTTTAAATGAAGAACATTATCCAAATATTTATTTCTCATCTAACCTGGGAATATACAATACTAGATAAATATGCCAACAAGCATTTAATAGCCAGATCCAGCTTGAAAGCTAGAAAAAAAATAAACATCCTGATTGGGCTGCAGCTCTAGAAAAAGTCTGACAATTCTTTGGAGAGTCTGTATAAGTTACCAGCTTGTTGTCATATTTGTAAATAAACAGAATTATTTTTATAATAATTCAGCAGCATGTGACATTTATTTCAGCAGTAGATCTCAAACGAGCTCAAAGAACAGCTTTAGGGCTGAGCAGTGACTGTATAAATATAAAACTGAGACAAACAGGCAGATTTCCTCACTATATCACAAGAGCAGGCATTTTGTGCCTGTGCCAACAAAGGAGATTTTATATATGCCAGTAGAATGTCCTTTTAAAATGGTGACCTTATGAGCCTCTGGCATTCTCTTTTCATTTGATGAAGAGATTTTCTCACTCTGCATTGTAGGAAAAGTCTGCATGAATAATAGCTTGACACACCCATTCTTTGAAGCTGCAATTTTGCACAACAGGAACAATCAGGTTTCTCATTCTAATCTAAAAGTGTAGACATTACCACTCTGATCCTAAGCATAGTTACAGGAAAGCAAGTTCCATTGATTACAAATTGAACTTACTTCCTCTTAATTGCTGGGATTCAGAAGAATCCATGTCCACTTTATATAATCAGAAGTGCTAAGGTTTTCCTTCCATATCATTCCAGCAGATGAGAAGGGAGACTGCATGTTTGACTATTCTTTTGTGGGAAATAAAGCTCCCTGAATGGAGAAAGCTAATATATCAAGGAGGGCATTAAAAAAAAAGATTTAGTGTTTTATTGTGCTGACTTGCGTATACGATCTTCCAGTAGGCATGTGCAAGAGAGCTGAGCATGCACATGTTGTTGTTGTTTCCTACAGCATAGCTGTACACAAAATGTTTCTTTTTGAAATTTCTGCCTAAATATGAGAAGTGGCATTATGGCTAAATTCTAGCAACAGAAGCTTTATGAAAAGCCTTGAGTACACAGACATGAAATTAAAGCCAGTGGCTGACATCCTGACTAAGAGTGCTGGAAGAATCACCTGTGGTGCAGAAGGCTTTTCAGGCTACCACAGCAGTAGCACTCAAGCAGGAAGGATGATTCTGCCACTCTGCACTTCCTTCAGAAGTACCCTGAACCACCCAAAAATATTCCCTGAGGGCCATGCAACCCTCAAGGACATACTTTCAGATGATGCAGGGCATTTCTGAGGGAAGAGGAGATTGGCGAAAATTGCTCCCACACCATCACATAACTGCATTGTTTATTTGTTTATTTGTTTAGAAATTTAATATACTGCCCAATCCACAGACTCAGAGTGGTGTACCAAAAAGAACAGCATCTGGATTTAAACAAACAAACACCCCCCAAACCCACCAAAAATTAAAGGGCAAACGCCTGGCAAAATAGAAATTTCTTCAATAAGGTTTTAAAGGCATTAGTAGAAGCCGTCTGCTGTACTGGTGCTCTGTGTTTACTAAGCAGTTGTGACGGTACTCCCATCATTCCCAATGGAAGTACCATTGCAACTGCAATGACACACTGCTTAGTAGGCATAGAGCAGTCCCACCTCTGCAAGCAACACAAGTGTGCTGCATGGCATGCAAGCCTCTGTTGGTTAGAGTTGGCATTCCTGGGCTAGATGGGTCACTGGTCTAGCTCAGTATAAGGTAGCCTCATATATTCATGTAGTATCAGCCAAGCGCACATCTTACATAGCAGCATCACAAAGGCAATATCAAACTGCTGGCATTCTTACCCTTGAATATGATATAGGGGAAAGAGCAATAAAAATGAAACTCTATTCCTGTGTCTAGGGTATAAGGCAAATGACATTGCTTGGCAAAGACACTACTGTGTCCATGACCAATGTTACAATCACAAAAATACCAATTTAACTGATATATGGCTAGAATCAACCTTCCTCTAAGATTGTTTTCAATAAATATGAAGGAATTTATGTCTTCTGCAGTGAACAAGGCTGCTACACAAGTTGTCTCTCCCCCCCCCCCAAGAGTTATCACTTCTAGGACAGATAATTCAATGCTACTAGCTCAATTGTGCAATGTGCACAGAGTCCTCTGCAAGGCTGGGTGCAGTGATATGACAGGCACCGTAGGGCAAGAGGAGCAGTCGCTCTTGAGGCTCTTTTTGACATTTAGCAGTACAAACAAAAGCAACCTTGCCAAGTATGCTCCTTCTGTTCTGGGGTCAGAATGGACGAGAGGCTGGATCAAACACTTTTTGAACCTTGCTCACCTCAATTAAGTACATTATCACCTCAGCTTATATTATGGTCTGTGCAGGCCACTTCCAGAGGCTTCATTATTACCTCTTTTTCTGCACTGAATCTTTGTATTTGAAACATCCAGCATATGTAGGCTGCTAGTGTCAAATCAAGGCAATTTTAATAAACCTGAGGAGGAAACTCTTTTCACTCTGAGTTGCTACTACTGTAGAATTATCAAAGCCTTTGACTCTGTTGTTCCGCAGAACATGTCTTCAAGGTGCCTTATGTGCTACAAAATGAAATACTATCATGCTACATGGCACTTTCCCTTCACTATCAAGGCAATCCTGGTTAAAGAGTTAACCAGGATAACAGACTTCCACAGCAGATTGTGAGAACCCAGAATTCTGGTCAAACTGCTGTGGTTAAACCACATTTAACCAGAATAGATAACCAGGATCAGATCATAGACAGCTATTCCTGCTGCTAATGCAGGATGAAATTCCCAAGGAAAGATATTATAGTATACAATTGCCTCTAAGGAAGAGCACTCTTAAGCATGAAATGTGTCACACAACGAGGCGAGTCTCACGACCAGTGAGACTCGCCAAAATGAGATCTGCGGAGAAAGTGGGCTTAACCCGCTCTCCCTGCTGAAGATCAGGCAGGAAGCCCTGGGCGGCTGAACTGGCCACCCACATGACTGCCGGCTCCGTCATGGAGCCAGCAGGGCTGCAGGGATCAGGGGCCACATGGCCCTTGAAAGTTCCAGGATGCCCCACACAAGCACGCAGAGCATCCTGGCGAGACCCCCAGGGCCGAGAGGCTGGTTTCAGCCTCCCGGCGGAGGTCTCCTCATGTGTTACCATGGCATGGAGCCGTGCCATGGCAATACACAAGCAAATAGACAGGGTTAGCGGAGTGCTTGCTTGGCTAACCTCATCTAAGGGGAGGGCTCCATAAGCGGGTTACCCTCTTTGAGGACACCAGGCTCACCTGAGAGCCCGGTGATTCTCACACTCGCCAGAAAGCGGGCTAGGGTTGCCTTCTTTTTGGCGATCATGAGATTTTCCTCAATGACTTAATAAAAAACTGATTGATACATATTCAGCATCTCTGGCAACCTGTCACCTCCACGTTATCTTGGCTTATTGGTGCTGTGTCATTTTACTCCCCCCAATTTCTTTTCCTGGTGTTCACTCTCCCACCATGCACTTTAGTTTGAAACAATATAAATAGTCACATGTGTAAGCCCCACTGACCCGTATATTTTTCACAATTGATGGACTACTGGATAAACGTTGCATGAACAGAAACCACTGACAACGAGCTTCACACATAAAGAGCATGCACTGTAAACATTCAACATACACTGAGCCCTTATTTACATTCAGTGAGAAAGGGCTCAAGGGAGCATGGGGAGGAGGGTTGCTAGCACTTTCTTCCCTGCAGATGATCCCTCTGTCTTTGCTGGGTGGGTGGATCTGGCAGTGCAGAGTGTCGGGGGCTGGGAAGCACCTCCTTGCCCCCAGGAATTCCCATAATGAACCACGAGAGTGCACAATGCATTATGGGGATCCCCCTGACACCATCTGGGAACCCCGCAGTCTCCCAGGCCCAGCTACAAGAGTCTGGTGCTGGCAGACAATTAAAAAAGCAGGACTAAGAGGGTGGCCTCTTTGTGAGGTTTACCGCTGTGCTGCTGCTGGTTCTTATGATCAGCAAAGATTGGGCTTGGCTTTCCTAGCCCGGTTTAGAATGATCATAAGAATAGCCTCTATGTGTGGTGAGGAAAGAAACAGAGCTCAAGGCTTGTTTCTGCACTCTCCATAACCTACACATTGGGATTGTTTGCCCCACCTATTATGTTACATGATTAATTATGGCATAACGCAATCCAGAAATGTTCTAGAAAGTGGGCAAGTTACTCGTAGAAGTCCTGCTTTGAGGGTCCTGCAGGGAACTGCTTGGCGACCCCATGTCTGACCTAGGATTTGGGCCACAGGTTTTCAAACGCTGAGAATCTCCATAACCTTTCTTTTGCATAGTGGTGGGCACCTGACTGAGGAGGACTGACCTTGTAAGTCCAGAGATCAGTCAGAGGACACAAATAAGGTAATTATTACATGATGGAGAGTCCACAAGGGAATTAGGAAGGTATTTTATGACAACAGTGAAAGTTAAATTATGTGCCTATAATCTGTCCAATAAAACAGAAGCTTTTTATTCCCTGTCAGTCTGCTGCTCTTACTTTCTATGATACATGGCAACCCTGTAACCATTTTGCAGGCTTTAATTTCATAGGAACATAGGAAACTGCCATATACTGAGTCAGACCATTCGTCCATCTAGCTCAGTATTATCTTCACAGACTGGCAGTGGCTTCTCCAAAGTTGCAGGCAGGAATCTCTCTCAGCCCTATCTTGGAGAAGCCAGGGAGGGAACTTGAAACCTTCTGATCTTCCCAGAGCGGCTTCATCCCCTGAGGGGAATATCTTCCAGTGCTCGCACTTCTAGTCTCCCATTCAGATGCAACCAGGGCAGACCCTGCTTACCGATGGGGACAAGTCATGCTTGCTACCACAAGACCAGCTCTCCTCTCCAGAAGAGGCCTTTTAAATAATTCATTGCTGTTGCCCCAATGTAATATTGCTTGTCAAAGCACAACTGCCAGCCCCTTCCCCTCACCACTTAGCACCTCATGCCTTCTTTTTACTTGCCAGTTCAAGCCACATAGACAGAAAAACTGACAGATCCTCTTGTTTTCATGCCCAGAGCATCATTTTATAGAAGACTGAAGATAGCATGTTGGAGCATGGCAACTCAAGTTTCCATTCAAATGTGTGGTTGATTGTGGTGTGTGTGTGTTTTTTGTGTGTGTTTTTTGTGAAGAGCTAAATTAATAATGAATAGCTTGTCAGTCACCTATGAAGCATTTAAAAAGAAACATATCAATAAAAATCTAAATCACTGCCTTTTATTCGAAAATACTCAACATCTAGAGCCCAGATAAACTGCTTCAGTGCAGCACAAAGGAAGTAATAAAAGATCAGTATTGGACAATGGCAAATTATTTTTTTTCATTCATATTTCAAGCCACTTAGTACAAGGCTCTGGACAAATAATGGTGTAACAGATAAATAAATAACCACTCATTTGTGATTAGTAACGGCTGCCTCCAGATAACCAGGCAGGGATGTTTGTGTAGACTGGAACAGAGCTGACCCTTTCTCCCTTTCAGACTTTGATGGTCTACAAATCCATATTATATTACACCAGTGGCACTGAAACCTTTGACACCAATTGATAAAACTGGTGTGATGGCATGGAATGTTTACAAACATTCCAGTTGTTCAGCTAACAAAGCTGACCATGTCTGTTGTCGAAAGGAAGCTATCAATTTGGCTGGGAAACCTCATATAATCTCTAGCACAAGAGTAGCACTTTGAGGAAAGCTGGGAAAAGGTTAAAAAAGCCTGGGAGGTAGGAAAATTTAGGGGCAGAAAGCCCAGAAGAAAGATGACTAAAAGAAAGGTTCAAAGGAGGCATCAGTGAGAAATAAACAAATAAATGTAGGAGAAGGAGGCTTGAGAAAGGAATAGAGGGCACAGGGCCTATTAAAGAGGTAGAATGGAGTTCAGTTTCACATATTTATTTGAACTAACTGGCCAATTATTTGGCTGCAGGCTGCTAATTGCTTGCATTGGTAATGTGAGAAAGTGGGCAAGTAAAAACGTTAGTAAGCTTGTAATTATTATAGATTTATTTGAAAGGCTAAATTACTCTGACTAGGAAAACAATAAAATGTTATTCACATGACCACCCCCGGGTCAGGGAGATGTCAGAGGGGGGGAGGCCTGGACAAACCTATCTTCCTTCCAGACTATCCATGTTTGTTGGTGGTGCACGTGAACTACACACCTACATGATCTGTGCTGCTCTGAGCAGTGCAGATCTCCAGAGGTTGGGACAATGAATCCTGGCCACTAAATATCCCTAAATGCACTGCGTGAGCAGTGCAGTGCATTTAGGGATCCCCCCATGAGTCAGGCACTCTAGGCTCCCAATTCTATGAGGCTATTCACATGAAGCGGGCTAAGGGAGCCCAACCCACTTTGGAGCGGTTGTGAGAACCACCGGCAGCCGTGCGCCTCCCGGTGGTCCGCCCACATAATTCCCCCCTGTAAATGAGGTTAGTGGAGCGAGTGCTCAGCTAACCCCATTTTGTGATCATGAGTCGCCATGACACAGCTCTGTGCTGGGGTGACTCATGAGGAGACCTCCAACTGGGAGGCTCCAACAAGACTTCCTGACTCAGGGGTCTCCCCAGAATGTCCTGAGCACTTGCACAGAGCATTCTGGGACTTCCGGGGGCCGGGAGGCCCCCAATCCACACCGCCCTTACAGGCTCCATGACAGCTAAGCCCACTCTCCCCACAGAGCCCAGTTAGGCTCTGTGCATGGATCATGTGTAGAGCCTCTATGTGTTCTCGGGCTGCATGCAGCCCGAGCACACACACAACCTTTAAAGAAGTGCTCACACCCTTCTACCCAGGTAAACCATCAGGTAAAAAACCCAGGCTATCCAGGAGGGCAGCACCAAGATCAAGGCTATTCCCAGCACTCCACATGAGCAGCCCAATCCAGGTTGGTCTGCTCTTGTCTGTGCTGGGCTGCTCGTGTGCATAGCCATACAGTCTGAGTCAATGTAAGGCTTCAAAAACAATATCACTGTAGGATATGAACACAGATACAACTAGGTCCTGGAACTACTGACAACAGACCATCAAAAAAAAAATTGTGTCCTCAAGCTAAAAGGTCACTGGAAGTCTGTTTCTGCATTGTCTTACTAAATGCAAAACAAATATTGCTATGCTCTTAACTATTCATATAGGAAGCTGTTCTTACAGATCATACTTTAAAATAGACACCATTGCCCAAATTACTATTGCTTCAATAGTTGTCTAGGCAACAGACCTTACTCAAATTGGAGGGGTGTGTTGCACAATCTTTAAAATAGCTTAGCAACCCAATTCTTAAAGTATTCTTTCTATTCCCAAATGCATTGAATCTCACAACAGTGTAAGAGTTTGAGATTTGGAACCTTGAGCCACTCTGTGGTCTCTTCAATCCAATCAGCACATTTTACATATCCATTTAATTATGGACGTTGATTTGCTTCTGCAGTCATATTAAACACAGCCACAGGAGGTCCACTATATTAGTATACATTCTGAATTACTAAGCATGTTATGTAAAAGCATAAATGATGAGGTTGTGTTATCTTAACTTCATAGCAGCTGTGGCTATCTTATCTAGCCAGCTGTTCTCTGTAAAATACAAACGCAATATGTTTTTTGACATATATCAGAAGCTTCAGCTTTTCAGGCAGCAAAATCATTGACAAGCCCTTTATTTACTAATAAATATTTATAGCATTTATTTTATAACTTATACCACGGTGTTTAAAATACTGAAAAATATCAGGCATGTGGAAGACAAATTATGTCTGTCTGGTCCTAGCAAAATTCACTCTGTAGGATTCTCTTCCAAGGGGGAATTTTTCATTATAATCAATCATGAAGGGTTAATGCCATCATTAAATGGAATGAACAACCTGTTTTTCTTCAGTGCATTACAGTGAAACTGTACTTTGGTTCTAGAGTTACTCCCAGATTCCACCCCATCAAAAATGACCAGAAGCACTTTTTGAATGGTGATGAGGATCCCTCCTGCATGGAGAAAGAGATGGTCTGGTTCTGAAAATCAATGTGATATGGCATGGTGAGAAGGAGGCATTTTCCCCACTCATTGGCCATGCTGGACACAATGGAAATAGCTGAGATTCCCTAGAAAACTGCCTCATATACCCCAGGCTTCCAGAAGGGCATGCAGGTGCAAGCCTAACACCATCTATTCACTGCACTAGAAGTCATTGGGGCTGTTGAATTACCACAATTTGTTCCCTTGTTCAGCCACTTAATGTTAATTTATTCCTGGTTTTGTTCCTAAACTAGTCTGTGACATGTAACATTATTAGATATTTCCTGTTTAATTAAAAAGCCTACATGTACCCACAGAAAGGGTGAAAACGCCCTCTCTGGGTTGTAGTGCAGCCTTGGTTTTGATTCAATATTTTACGGAATTAAGGTATATTGTTGTAACTTACATATAGCAAGCTAAGTTTCTGATTAGCTTCAGAAACATCAAACTGGTTCGCATCTCATCTCTCCTAGGAGAAACTGTATACCTGCTTTTTGCTACTTGGTTTAGTTCCAGGAATGGGCAACAGCTACTGTATAACATGTGGGAACTCACAGATCAATTGCATAACCTGGCATTTTGAATGAATGAATGAATGAATGAATAGCTTTATTATGATCATTGATCAGTTATACATACAAACAGGTAATACTGCATTCAGATAAGAGTTAAGTCACACAGAATACACCAACATAGAAGCCTCTTGTAGCATCATATAAAAAGAAAGGCTGGAATTTAGCTTTTGGCAGATCTTAACAGCAGCTGCACAAAATTTGGCAACATTGTAGATAATAGAAGGCCCCTTATCTGCAAGAAGGAGTGTGGCATAAAATTCAGCAGTCCAGCCGGGAAAACGTGATAGCAGGGGAGAAATAAGACCGCACCAGCTATCATTATAAAAAGGACAAAACAGCAGCACATGGTGGACAGATTCGACCTCACCTGAGCCACAGGGGAAAAATTGACTGGCTAGAGGGGTTTTCAAAAACCTTCAAGATAAAACTGCTGATGGTAAGGCATCATATTTTACTCTGAGAAACATCCTGTGATGGCTTGGTAAAGAAAGGGACAATAGGTAGCTAGCAGGTTCCTGGTTAAAGGCACCAAGGTGCCCTCTTATGGTATCCGAGATGGAGCTTAAATCATTCTGATGTTCAATGTCAAGACGCTCTGTATGAGGATCTCCTTGGCTTGACTGTAATCTAGTAATGACAAATTTTCTGTAGAAAGGCCAAGTGATGACAGTTTACCCATCAGTGCTCATTTCCAGGTAGATTGAAACACATCAACCAACATAAGATGAATCAGTCCCAGAAGGGAGAAATGGACCCTAAGCCAATAAATGACAATTAAAATCCATGCTTTTGTTTCCACCCTTTGGAGGCCCATTTCCAACCTCAGCACTACATTGGAGATACATTGAGGGGCCCTGAATACTGCTCTAATAAACTTAGACTGGATGATCTCCAAAGGCCTATAATTAGGGTAGGGGCCCAATTGTGTGCCATATAGAAGTTGGGACAATAATTTAGCAGGAAATAGCTTAAGTGCTGTAGGGATAACCTCTCTACCTTTGGAGCAAAGTGATCATAACGTTGCCAAAGTGCTCCTTTGTGCCTGTTGGGTAATATAGTCCACATGGGCCTTCCATGACCCAGTGGCATGCAATATCTTTATTTATGTAAAGACTGATCAGGGAAGTTGCCAAAATGCACCCCTGTGTAACTCCTCGAGGCGGTTCCCATGATCAATGGGAGCCGCCTGGGGAGGGTTTGCGGGGAGAGCGGGCTTATCCTGCTCTCCCTACAAACGAGCAGTCAGTCTGCTCTGGGCAGCCGCAGCGGCCGCCCACACGATTGGCAGCTCTGTCATGGAGCCTGCGGGGCCTGGGGAGTTCAGGGGCTGCGCAGCCTCCAGAAGCTTCAGCATGCCCTGCGCGAGCACGCAGGGCATGCTGGAGAAACCCCTGAGCCAGGAGGCTGCTTTTGAGCCTCCCAGTCGGGGGTCTACTCATGAGTTGCTGTGTCATGGAGCCATGCTGCAGCAACTCACAATTGCAAAAACTGGGTTTGCAGAGTGCTCGCTCCGCAAACCCAGTTTAAGCACCGGGCTACTTATGCGGGTGACTCACTTATGAACCACTGGGCTCGCAGGCGAGCCTGGTGGTTCTCACAATGGTAGAAAATTGGGCTAGCAGTGGCTAGCCCATTTTCTACAATTGTGTGAATAGCCTCCTCTTCTAGTAGTTATTGAGGTGCTTCACATGACATGTGCAAAACGCCAGGAGGGTTTGTGCGGGGAGAGCAGGCTTAGCCCACTCTCCCCACACATGAGCAACTTCCAAGCCCTAGGTTGCTGGATTGGCCACCCACATGACTGCCAGCTCTGTCACAGAGCTGATGGGAGCCACATGGATTGAGGGCCGCCTAGCCCCCAGAAGTTCCAAGCTGCCCTGCACAAGTACACAGGGAATTCTGGAGAGACCCTCAAGGCTGGGAGGCTGGCTGCCGGTCAGGGGTCTACTCATGTGTCGCCACATACCGCAGCAGCACACGAGCAAAAAACTGAGGTTAATGGAGTGCTTGCTCCATTAACCTCATTTAAGGGGAGGGGGAATTAAGTAGGCTAGCCTGGTGGTTCCCACGATCAGTAGAAAGTGGGCTAGGCTCCTTTGATCAGTAGATCATTTCTACTGATTGTGGGAATAGCCTCATTAAATGTGAAAGTGAGCCTTGAGGGTTACCTTTCATTCTTACACTGGTGTTCTCATAGAGCTTCTGTATGAGAAAAAGTAAACGCCTATCAATATTAGTGTCTCTGTGTTTTCCCCAGAGGCTTATCCTTGAGATTGAATCAAAGGCTGCTTTAAAATCTACAAAGGCCACATACAAGGAGGACTTAGATTTATTCCTATATTTCTCATTCACATGGAGTAATACCAGGTCATGGTCCATGGTTGAATGCCCTGTTCTAAAACCAGCCTGTTCATCACCCCAAATACCTTCATTCTCCATCCAGGTTTTTTATCATTTACCAAGATATTATCCCCCTGTAACTGTCTTTCTTTGATAACTGTTGATGCTTCAATTAGTTCAAGCTCCTGTTGATCCGAGAGTGCAAATCTATTCAGCGTGGAAACTTACAGGCTCTTTTGATGACTTGCTATCCTTCATTGCCATAAATGTATCCAAACGAGTTTGCTTTGAAGTTTACACTGGTACACTGCTCCCCTCCCCCCGCCCAGCCCATTGTTTAAGTTAGCTCAAAGGTTTTTGACAGAAAATAATCTGTTGTCCTTTAGTAAAAACCAAATTATCCAAGAAAAAACAACAACTAAGCAATCAGTCAGCCAGCCAACTGATCAACAGTCCTCTGGCTGATTAAGTGAATAATTCCTCTGGGAGACAAACTGCAAACAGAAGAGCAGAGTTTAAAAGGGTGGGGGACTCAAAACTAAATAACTGCTCTTCTTCAGTGTGGTCTCTGTCTTTTATACTGATGGGCTATGCACCTGCACAGAGACCTTATCGGAGTACAACAAGCTCAATTCTCCTGCTTTGGGTGGGAACCCCACCCCCAGCCGCTATATGTGGCTGTGCCACTCCTCATCCCCTAAGCCTTTCTTTGTCCACGCTTCAGTGAACATCGTGGAGTCTGCAGCTCGACAATGAGTAGGATCTATCTAGCCCCTTATTGTTTTTTCTCCCTGCTTCTTCATTTTTTATTTTTTCATTTCTTCACGTAGTAGCAGGTTTTTCTTGGCGTTTTGGTTTTTATGGTCTTTCCCCTTCTCAGAGCTCTGATCCCAACTGGGACAGAGCACGGTTTCTGGCTGGCCCTTGGCATTTATGCCAGGCACGACGTACTTCAAAAGATGTGTTCAGTGTGGCTCAAAGATCCCTTCCCCCAGTACTCATACCAAGTGTCTCTTGTGTCTGGGGGAACCCCACATCGTTGAGACCTGTTTTCACTCTCAGAAGTTCACAAAGCAGGGTCACAAAAATAGGGCTTCACACCTATGCTCAGCCCTGTGGGAACTGGCTGTCCATTTATCAGAAGCCTTATCATTGAAGCAATCCATGAAAATGGCTTCTGGAGTGACATCAGAGCATTCTGTGTCTGCTCCTGTAGAGGCTGGGAACCTGAGCTCGGTACTGGTATCGACACCACCTAAGGTTGTCCCTTCAATGACATCAAGTGAGCTGATGTGTTCAGAATTAGGGATGTGCAAAATGTTTCGGGCACAGAACAATCTGTGCCCGAAATGGCCAATTTCGGGTGATTCGGAGCTGAACCGAATCACCCATGATGAGACCCGATAATTTTCGGACCCGAAATGAATCACCCCTGTTTCGGGTCTGAATTTTTTGGGTGTTTTGGGTCTCCTTTTTGTGCCCTAGAAAAGTGCCAGCCTTGTTTTCTTCTTCCCCCTCCGTTTTCAGTTTGACGTCTCTTTGAATTTCCCGCCTTTTTGCCTCCATTGATTTCAATGCAGAAATTGCTTTCCTTTTACTTTAATTGAAAAGGTCCTGGGGCCAAAAGAGTGGGGTGGGGTAGTAGTGCCTAATGGGTGGAGGCTACCACCCCAATTGCAGAGTGATTGGGCAGAGGGCTGATTTTTGTTGAATTGTTGAAGTTTATGCGTCTTTAAGGTTTTTCCCCATTAAGTATAATGGAGGGTGTATCACTTCACATCGGGGGGAAGGGGTGGCCTAGAGTGGTGTGGGGTTGGTGGTAGTGCCGGGAAGGGGCAAGGAAGCTACCTGAATTTTTTCAAAGGATTTGGGCAGAGGGCTGATTTTTGGTGAATTGTTGAAGTTTACGCGTCTTTAAGGTTTTTCCTCATAAGTTATAATAGAATGGAGCTTTCAGCAGCCCCATAAGTGCACTTGGGGGGTGCTGGGGTGGCCCAGAGCGAGTGGTGGTGTAGTGCACATAGGGTGCCAACCACCCCCATGAGTTTCTAACCCATGGCGTACAGGGTTCTGTTGTTTCTGAGGTATTCTGAGTGTGGATTCTATGATAGCAAATGAGATTTTCAATGACACACCATGAATCCACTCTAATTTGTTATCATAGAATCTAAACCTTAAAGACATGAACTTCAACAATTCACCAAAAATCAGCCCTCTGCCCAAATCCTTTGAAAAAATTCAGGTAGCTTCCTTGCCCCTACACAGCACTACCACCAACCCCACACCACTCTAGGTCACCCCTTTCCCCTTGACGTGAAGCGATACACCCCCCATTCTACCTAATGGGGGGAAACCTTAAAAACGTGTAAACTTCAGAAATTCACCAAAAATCAGCCCTCTGCCCAATCACTCTGTAATTGGGGTGGTAGCCTCCACCCATTAGGCACTACCACCCCACCCCACTCTTCTGGCCCAGATCCCACTTTCTGCCCCTGTTCTGCCCCAAAAGACACTAAAACTTCAAAAAATCACAAAAAATCAGCCCTTTGCCCAATACCCCTGAAATTTGGGTGGTAGCCTCCACCCATTGGGCACTACCACCCCACCCCACTCTTTTGGCCCCAGGACCCGTTTTTCTTACCCCAATCGATTTGGATTCGGATAAATCCGAATCCGAACCGAATCGGGGGTGATTCGGGTGAGCAAAATTCGGGCACAGAACAGAACAGGGGTGTTTTGGTTTGGGTCTGAACTGAAACACCAAAAATACCGAATTGCACACCCCTATTCAGAATACCCTCTGCAGTGTTTGGCTATTGTGATACCGAAATCATCCTTGATTCCTGTGACTTTGGTACTTAAGGTGAAGAAGGAGAAACTGAAGTGGCATCATGACTTGCCAGTGGTTCGACACCTCCCTCCTATACCCAAGAAGAAGACAACAGAGGCAGTTCCTGCGTTGGAGGCCCCTGTGGCCAAGAAGACTAAAGTAGTCTTGGATCATCCCATACAGAAGTTGTCGGTGTCAGCACAGCCTAACCCACCTGTGGTTGCAGAGTCATTGGACTTGGCCCACGATCAGGCTAGATCTAATAGAGAACTTTAGGTGGTGACGGATGAACCGGGGTAAGCTTCATCGGAGGAGGAGACCTATTCTCCAACCAAGCCCGCATAAGGTGCATCCTGGCTGCCTGGGCGTCGGTCACTCCCATGAAGGCAACAGGAGCATATCCCCCTGAGAGACTATGGTGCCTGTTGGGAATCAGAAGAATGCTTCTTGACTTACAGATGGGATTGGTCCTGGGACCATCGTGATCAATCGTATCCAGATCGATACCAGGCAGGGAATATCACTACTCAAGTGAAGTCGAGCCATAAGAAGTTATGGCACTTGGCACTGAGACTCTGGGTCATGTGATCAATACCAAGTGGACTATTGATCTGACTATTCCGCCTGTGTTCAGCTCCACTATGGGTCCTGTTACTCAGATGCTCCCCCATATGGGAAGCCCATAACAATGAGGGACTGGCATGAACCCCTCTCACACTCAGAAGGGAGGCCGTGTTCCCGCTAACTGCAATGGTCCCTGAGGAATCAAAATGAGCATCGCAAACCACCTCCATCGGCCCCAGTGATACAACAGGCTACCGTGCCTATCTAAGTATTGCAGGACTTTCTACTTTGGTATCCGACAATCCGGATAGCAAACCAGGCTCCCCTTCAGGTTCAATGCCCATGCCACAAGATCCGTTGGCTCCCCTGGAGCCTGGGTATGAGAGCGATGCTAGCTCCCAAGGCTTTGAAGTTGTTTCCCTGGGCTCGTCCCCGCTCAACATACAGTTGGACTCGAAGCCTGTCTGTCTGTCGAAAGACTTCAAGCTGTACTCTGCTTACGTGACCTGAATGGCTTCAGCCTTGAGAGTGAGCCTTGGTACCCAGCTAAAGGGAGAACTAGACCCATTATTCAGTCTTATTGATTTGGAGGCCAAGGTACCGGTCATTTTGCCCCTGAACCCAGCATTGTTGAGGGTGATGCAGGGTCACTGGAAGAAGCCGGTGATGCTTTCCCAGCCTAAGAGGCATTTAGAGAATTTCTACAGGATGCAATTGCAGGATGATATGACCTTCTTGAAATATCATCCCACCCTGAATTTGATTGTCATGGAGGCAACATTGCAAAGGACCAGAGGTCTCAACCAATTGGCACCGAGTGACAAAGAGGGCAGAAAATTGGACTCCTTCGGGAAAAGGCTTTATTTGGCCTCTGCCCTCCACTTGTGGGTGGCCAATTATCAGGCTTATAATGCCCAATATAACCACTTTTTGTGGGGAAAGGTGGGTCCTTTCCTGGATCTCCTCCCACAGGACAAGAGGGATCCAGCAAAAGTGTATTTTCACGAGCCTATTCAGATGGCAGAGCAAGAACTTTACTCAGCCTGCCATTTGGTGGAATGTGTGGCTAAGGTGATGGCCACATACGTGGTGTTCAGACGACACGCTTGGCTGCATTCGTCTGGACTGAACTATGAGGACCATGCTATGGTCGAGGACCTGCCCTTTGAGGGCTCTAGCCTTTTCTCTGAGCAGACTGATGACACGCTCCAGAATGTTCAAAAACAGAGGAGCACAGTGTGATCCATGTCATACCCTTCGTCAGCTACCAAACTGCAGAAAACTGCCAGGTGGTCACCTTATTAACCACAGAGGGCCCCTTCCCAGCAACAGTCGCCTTCAGAACGGTCCTTTCATGGCAACAAATCCCAGTCAAGATACAAGTTGGGCATCCAGCCCGGTAAGCCAGCCTTTCAAAAATAGTGCCTGAATACATTCCAAAAGAAGCAATGACTCAGGGCGCTTCAGGACTCGCCTGGCCCCATTCTTGGTGAGCTGGCACAAAGTGACAATGAACCAATGGGTCCTTACAATCATATGCCCTAGGCTATGCCCTAGAGTTTTGCGGAACACGGCCGGTGTCCAGAATTGTGGTGGACCAGGAGGTTGCTGCTCCCCTGTCAAAAGATGCAATTGAGAAGGTCACCAATCCTGACAGCCCCGGGTTCTATTCCCGGTACTTTCTCATACCAAAACCAGATGATGGTCAGTACCCCATACTAGACTTCAGGGCCCTGAACAAACATTTGGTCTACAAAAGGTTCCAAATGCTGTCGGTACTGGCCATTACGACCATCCTGGAAAAGAAAATGTGTATGGTTTCCCTGGAATTAAAAGATGCATATTACCACATCTCAATATGCCCTTATCATCGTCACTTCCTGTGGTATCAGATTGTGGGGATCCCCTATCAATTCAAAGCCTTGCCATTCAGCCTCACGACAGCACTGAGGGTTTTTACGAAATGCCTGGCCGCAGTGGTGGCTTTCCTGCAGGAGCGAGGGTTGCAGGTGGTTGGCGTGGTTCTACCGTATTTAGACAATTGGCTCATTGTGGTGAGCACCAGATGTGTGGTCCAGAATGCCTTCGAGATCGTAGTAGATACTCTGCAGGCTCTGGGTTTCCAATTACATTTCAAAAAATCTCAGTTGGAACTGACCTGACGGATTCAGTTCATTGGGCTTATATTTGATACTAGTAATTTTAAGCCCGTTAGATTAACGGGCGCTGGTAGACCGCCCCCACCCACCCCGCCACTGTCAGCGGGCCCAGTCCTTCCACCGCGGCCCCCGCCACCAGCGGGCCCAGTCTCCCTGGCGTGGCGGCCGCCGCCATTGGGCCCAGTCACCTTGCCATGGCGGCCGCCGCCATCGGGGCCAGTCGCCCTGCCGCGGCCACCGCCGCCTCGCCCGCACTCCTGCAACGGTGTCCGCCGCCATCGGGGCCAGTCGCCCCGCCACGGCCACCACCACCTTGCCCGCACTCTCCTCCCTGCGTTGGCGGCGGCTGCTTTTCCTCGGCCCGCCGCTTCTCCTCCTCCTGGCCCCAACATGGCCGCTGTGTCTCTGCAGCCGTATCTTTCTCGGACGTTCTGGGCATGCACTCCGCGCATGCCCAGAACAGCCGAGAAAGACACGGGCAGGGAGACACGGTATTACACCGTGGCTCTTTATTATAGAGGATGACCTTGGAAAAGGTTTTCCTTCTGATAGGCTGTATTGATACTCTCCAGAAGCTGGTGGCTGCTTTCTTCACTGGAGCCCACAGACTATATGATCAGTGCAGTGCCTGTTGGGTCATATGGTGGCTACTACATATGTGCTGCCTCAAGCGTGCCTTTGAATCATTCAGAGATGGTTTTTAGACTTGTTTGATCCCCTTTGGGATCCGGGTCATCTAGAGTGCACGCCCCCTCAATAAGAATGAGTGATGGTAGAGTGGTGGATGGAGTTGCAGCACCCGAGTGTCAATGCTCCCTTTCAGGCCCCTTGATCCCATTGGGTGGTCATGACAGACATCTCGGAGCTCAGTTGGGGGGCTCACCTAGAAGGGTTTCATCTGAGTGGACATCAAGGAAAGGACTCGACACATCAATTATTTGGTGCTGCTGGCCATTTTCAATGCTCTCAAGGGCTTCCTGCTCATGATTTGGGGTCACTCAGTGACAATACAAACATTCAATACAACACCAAAAGCCTACGTCAATCGATAGGGCAGCACGTCCTCCAGCACAGGGCAGCATGTCCTTCGACATGCAGCATGTCCTTCGGTTTCTGTCTCTGGACCTTTGGCATTGGTGCATGGTACATGCAGTGTCACCCCAGGCGATTCATATACAAGGTTCCATGAATGTCCAAATGGACACACTTAGCAGAATGACGATGGTCTCCCACAAGTGGACATTGCACCAGGATGTTCTCAGGGACATATTTGCGAATTGGGGAGTCCCAACTCTGGACCTATTTGCTTCCCGGGACAATGCACAATGCACCCTCTATTGTTCCAGGGGAGGGGAGGGCGAGGGTTTTCTAGGCGATGCCTTTGTCCGGTCTTGGATGGGCCCTCTTCTGTATGTGTTTCCCCCATTTCCCCTCATTCCGAGGGTCATGCACAAACTGAGGTGGATCAGACCAGGGCAATCCTGATAGCTCCATGGTGATCCAGGAGGCCTTGGTTTCTGGCCCTGAGGCACTTTTCTGTGGATTGGAAATGCCTGACTGCCATACCGGATGTGCTGTCACAGGAGAAGGGACAGGTGCTCCACTCGGATGTTCAGTCCCTCCATCTGATGGCATGGACGGTCCTGCCGACTTCCCGTTGAGACTTGAAGTTTTGGTTGCAGCCGGAAAGCAATCCACACGGAAGTCATATGATCACAAGCAGACTTATTTCTGTTCATTCGCTTCCCTGCATGGGTTTGATGCATGTAATCCATCTGTACAAGATATATGTAATTATCTGTTGTCCCTTAAGGAACCTAGTTTAAAGCTTTCATCTCTTAAGGTGTATTTGGATGCCACTGCGGCTTATTCCACTGCTAACCAGGCTTCATGGTTTAAAGATATGGTAGTGAAAGGTTTTCTAAAAGGTTTAACACATATGCTCCCAGATGATCTCGTCATGTCATCAGCCTGGAACCTATCAGTGGTATTGCCCGATCTGCTACTGTCGCCATTTGAGCCTTTGGCTTCAATTGATCCCTGTCTCCTGACCTGGAAGGTCACCTTTTTGGTGTCCATTACCTCTGCCAGGAGGGTAAGTGAGTTAAGGGCCCTGAGGGTTGACCAATCATACCTTCAGTTCCATTAGGACAAGGTCGTACTCAGATGTCTAGTTCCTGCCCAAAGTGAGGTCTATGTTTCACCATTTGTCCCCGCTCACTTTACCCATGTTTTTCTGAATCCATCATCAGATGCAGAGAGAAGGTTACATCCTTTGGACATTTGAAGGGCGTTATCCTTGTACGTTCAGAGGTCTGCTGAATGGAGGAAATCTCCTGCCTTGTTTGTTCTGTACAATGGGCCACATAAAGGTCTTCAAGTGTCGGCCCAGTCCATGTCCAGGTGGATAATTTCCACAATTGAACTTTGTTATCAATTGGCTCATAATCAGTTGCCTGTTATGGTTAAGGCACACTCTGTTAGGTCTGTGGCGGCCTCTGTGGCCTTTGATTGTGTGGTTCCGTTGGATGCTATATGTCAGACAGCTACCTGGGCTTTGCCCCATTCATTTATCCATCAGGCACATAGCCCATTAGTGTAAAAGTACAAATGACCACTGGAAGAACCAAAGTTACTGGTGAGTAACCTGTAGTTCTAAGAGAGTTTTTAAAAAATCGCATTGAATGAAGCTAACAGGACCAGCTGCTTTCACATCACCATCTTAGCTCCTCTCTGACTGCCCTGGCATTTATATACTTGAGAGATCATGGAAGTTGCCATGGCTACCACATGTGAACTTCCAGTTTTCCATTCTGGTAACCACAGATCTATACTGGTTCATGATATATACAAATTTTGCATACTTTCCTGATGAGATATATTGAAGGATCTGAAGGACCATCCACTGCTATGCGAGTCTGCCTGTCCATTAAGATCTTCCAGGTGAATTCTGTTCCATGTGTTGTAATTTACTGAGATTTGACAGAGGTGTGGGACTGAGCCTTATTGGTGGTGATTCTTAGGCTCTGGAACTCCCTATGACAGGCAGCCCATGGTACCCTTACCTGCAAGCCTTTAAGAACGCTTTAAAAAACTACCTCTTTTCTTTTCTTTTTTAGAAAAAGCTTTTTAAAAACTATCTAAACTGGTAGTTTTAACAAATGGTCAGAGGTTGTCTTTGTAACATCTGCAGAACTGCATTTGGTATTTCCTTCTTTGTTTTTCATTATTCTTTTAACAACAATAATAAACTTCGTTAGCTATCCCACAACAAATTATTCTCTGGCCGGCTCACATTTGTTATTTTTTGACTGTTTTAATTGTCTTTTATACTTGCTTGTGTTAGCTTGAGGCTAGTGCAAAATGCAAGCTACAAACTCATAGATAGATAAATAAGTTATAATGATTTCCAACATTTCTTTTCAGACCATCAGACACTTTGATAAATAGGTAGCCTTCTTATTTGGTACATTGCCATATAGCTCCTTTGGGTTCCAAGAGGCATTAAAATAGCTAAAACTATCTGGAATGTGAAGGCTCTGCATGCATGCAGTCATGACCTAGAGTCCAAATATGAAAATACCCATGTTCAAATGTTCAATTCACATTATTGCAAAAGGTTTGCCCTTTTAGTTGAAAACCAGACACAGCTGAAAGGTTCATTATGAAAGTGTCATGTTGATGTCCTGATCCCCTCCATCTTAACAAGAAAAAAAGAGAAGACAAGAGAGTGATGGAGAGAAAACCATTGCTAACTTAATGCCATTGGAAAATCATTTAAGACTTTTCATCCCCCGCCAACTTCTCTAAAAAAAATTGAATTCTTTCTTTACAAATCAGTCCTGTTTTACTCAGCAATATTATCTGTGTCCCCAGGGTAGTCTCTGCCTTTTAGAGCATGACAGCTTGATCAAACTTTTCAAATTGCATTTTTTTTTCTAATTTGAAGAAGATTTTAGCTAACATCCAACTAGTTAAAGTGGAGAAGGATGTAAATACTTCTCAAACATCGAGCCTTATTACTGACAGAATTTCCATGATGTCTTCGCAATAATCAGAAAACTTTGCTTCTAAACCTTCCTAATATTTGAAATGGTGTGAAAGAACAATACCACACCATATGTGTAGTTGGTGGTGTTTATAAAAACGTGTAAAGTGTACTACACCCTTTATTATGTGTTCATTACTCCACAGCTGAGGAAGATCACTCATTTGTATTTCATAAATGCAAATGCAAAAGTGAATTTGTCAAGGAGGTCATTCAAACAATCAAAAATATATATTTCTACCCGTGATTGGGAGCTCTGTGTGCTCCTAATTTTCTTACCTTGCTTCAGTTGTGTGGAAGCAAGGTAAGAGGAAAATCTGGGTTTACCACTTACTTTGCTTCCACACAACTGAAAATTGGGATCATGCACAGCTCCGGGTAGAAAACCCGGGTAGAAAACATTTTTTTGATTGCGTGAATGGCCTCAAGGAGTAAGTTACCAAGGGTTACTAGTGAGTCACATAATAGAACTTGGGTCCATATTATCATGAAGCTTGTATACCTCCCCCCCCCCAAAAAAAAGTGGCTATAGGGAGGCTGAAATCAGGCCACTGCTGCTTGGGCTGCACTGCTAGGGGGATTGCCAGGGTTTCGATGAACCACTGGCACCAGTAAGGTGTCCTCTCACCACTCCCCTGGTCACCATTAGAAACATTTTAAATGTAGGGTTCCCCTTTGCTTGTAATCATCACCCGAAATATTGACTAGCTCACCTGATTCCCCTTTACAAGCACAGTTCTTTGAACCAAGTCAAGCAGGCTGAACCCAGTTTGATTGAACAGTCCTGACTGCTGTCTGGTTTGACTGAACCAGTTAACCAGTGGTTCAGTTCAAATTTGAACCAAACTGCCAAATACAGTTCCGTGCACACTCGTGAGAACAGCCTCTAAAACAAGAATGAAGAGAAGAGCAGGGAAGTGCATGGGCGGCTGAGCTAACCCTACCCTTCCCTGCATCCTAAAACCCTAAACTCCATTTGCTGACTCATACTTCCTACTACTAGTAGTTATCTGAGGCTCTACAAAAGATCAAAGTGTAGAGCCTCAAGGGGTTTGGTGGGGAGAGTGGGCTTAGCCCACTCTCCCTGCACATGAGCAGTCACTCATTGCTGAATGCTCATTGCTCCAGCACCTGGCCACGGCTCGCTGGGGAGCTCCAGGGGAAGGGGAGCACTGCCAGGCAGCTCCCTGGCTCCCAGAGCCCCAGGAAGGCAGTGCATGAGTGCATGGTGCTTTCCTGGGGTCCGCCCTCCCTGAGTGTGTCAGTCATGGCTACAAGCAGCTGCGGCTGACACACAATCAAAGAAACAAGGTTAACGGAGTGTTCTCTCCATTAACCTAGTTTAGCGGGAGGGGTTTCTGGGCGGGCTAGCTGCTGTGGAGCCAGTGGAGCCCTGTGGTTCTGACGATCATTAGAAACTGGGCTGGGCTCCCTTAGCCCAGTCTCTTGTGATCGTGGGAATAGCTTCATTTATATACTGCTTTTCAACCAAGGACGTTCTCAAAGTGGTTTACACAAAAAGAAAATGAAGATGGTTCCCTGTCCACAAAGGGCTCACAGTCTACAAAGAAACTCAAGGGAGACACCAGTAACAGAACTGGAGACCCCAGCAACAGTCAAAGGAGGGATGTTGCTGTCCCTCTGCTTAATATAAAGAGAACACCACTTTGAAAGGTGCCTCTTTGCCCAATTACAGAGGTGCACCTAGGTAGTTTTGGACCCTGGACATAAAGGCCTTTAGAGCCCCCCCCCCTGCTGCAAGTTAAGCATCACTCCCCTACACACACACACACACACACACACACAGAGAGGCTATTCACATGCATGTGCAAAACCGGGCTTAAGGAGCCCAGCCTGGTTTTGCTTGTGCACGGGGATCAACAGAATCCAATCCCAGAGACTTGATGGCAGCCAATCAGGCCAATCCCGGAGACTTGACGGCAGCAAATCCACCAAAATAGTAATGCTATAAAAAGAGGTTAAGGGAACGAGCGCTCCCTTAACCTTGTGTTTTGGGTTGTGTGGCAGCCATGGCTGCTTGCAGCTATGGCTGCCATACCATGGGGAGCTAAGGGAGGGAGGGGATCTCCATGATGGGAATCCCCCATGCAGTTGTGCAGTGCATCATGGTAGTTCTTGGGGCTGGGACAACACATCCCAGCCCCCAGCCATCCCCACTGCACCTGCATGTGGGTAATCATCTGGCTGTGCTCAATCATCTGTGGGGAAGGTATGAATAAACCACCTTCCCCACAGACCGCCCTCTAGCCCTGCTCATAGATCATGTGAAGAGGCTCACAGCATTTCTAATACATGGGTTCTTGAGGCACAAACAGCAACTTAACTCACAAATATGTAATGGCCCCCGAACTCCCAAGCCCCTGTCGGCTCCATGATGGAGCCGGCAGTTGTGTCGGCGGCCGATCTGGCCGCCCAGGCAGGGCTTGCTGATCATCTGCGGGGAGAGCAGACTTAGCCACTCTCCCCACAAACCCTTTCAAAGCGGGTCTCACTGATTGTGAGACCCACCTCAATGTTTCTTAAGTATGATAGTTTGAGCCTGGTCATTTGTGCCTCAAGTGAAATTTCTGGATTGATTTGTTCTATGAGCAATATTACCGCCAGTAATATGATACACATATTGTATAGGCAGCACAAATCCATAAAATTGCCAGGGCCAGATGGCATCCATCCAAGAGTTCTCAAAGAACTCAAATGTGAAATTGCCGACCTCCTTGCCAAAATATATAACTTATCCCTGCAATCAGGCTCTGTACCAGAGGACTGGAAAGTAGCAAATGTAACACCGATTTTCAAAAAGGGATCCAGGGGCGATCTGGGAAATTACAGGCTGGTTAGCTTAATGTCCGCTCCAGGAAAATTGATGGAAAGCATCCTCAAGGATAAAATTTCAAAGCACATAAAAGAACAGGCCCTGCTGGAGGAGAACCAGCATGGCTTCCACAAAGGGAAACCTTGCCTCACAGACCTTTTGGAGTTCTTTGAGAGTGTCAGTGAGTGTGTGGATCAAGGTGATCCAGCTGACATAGTATACCTGGACTTAGAAAAAGTTTTTGACAAAGTTCCTCATCAAAGAATTCTGAGGGAACATAGTGGTCATGGGATAAGGGGACAAGAACATGTGTGGATTTCTAACTGATTGAAGGACAGGAAACAGAGGGTAGGGATAAATAGAGAGTTTTCACTATGGAGGGAAGTAAGACGTGGGGTCCCCACGGTACTGGATCGGTACTGGGACCATTGCTTTTTCATTTATTCATAAATGATCAATAAGTAGGGGTAAGCAGTGAGGTGGCCAAATTTGCAGATGATACCAAACTCTTTTGGGTAGTGAAATCCAAAATGAATTGTGAGGAGCTCCAAAGGGATCTCTACAAGCTGAGGGAATGGGTGACAAATTGACAAATGTGCTTCAGTGTTGGCAAGTGTAAAGTGATGCACCTTGGGACAAAAAGCCCCAGCTTCAATATACGTCAATGGGATCTGAGATGTTGGTAACTGACTAGGAGCGGGATCTTGGGGTATTGGTGGACAGCTCATTGAAAGTGTTGACTCAATGTATGGCAGCTGTGAAAGAGGCTAATTCCATGCTAGGGATCATTAGGAAGGAGATTGAATATAAAACTGCTAATATTATAATGCCCTTATTCAAAACTATGGTGGAGCAACACCTCAAGTACTGTGTACAATTCTGGTCACCACATCTAAAAAGGACATTGTAGAACTGAAAAGGGTGTAGAAGAGGGCAACCAAGATGATCAGGGGCCTAGAGTACCTTTCTTATGAGGCAAGGCTACAACACCTGGGGCTATTTGGTATAGAAAAAAGACTACTGCGCAGAGACATGATGGAGGTCTATAAAAGCATGCATGGTGTGGAGAAAGTGGATAGATAGAAATTCTTCTCCACACTAGAACATAAGAACATAACACTAGAAACAGGAGTCATCCCATGAAATTGATTGGCTAGAAGTTTAGGACCAGGAAATGGTAGTAATTTTTCACAAAATGCATAATGAACTTGTGGAATTGTCTGCCACAACATGTGGTGACAGTCAACAACCTGGAAGACTTTAAGAGGGGTTTGAAAATCTTCATGGAGGAGAGTTCTATCAACGGCTACTAGTCAGAGGGCTGTAGGCCACCTCCAGCCTCAAAGGCAGGATGCCTCTGAGTACCAGTTGCAGGGGAGTAACAGCAGGAGAGAAGGCATGCCCTCAACTCCTGCCTGTAGGCTTCCAGTGGCATCTGTTGGGCCACTGTGTGAAACAGGATGCTGGACTAGGTGGGCCTTGGGCCTGATCCAGCAGGGCTGTTCTTATGTTCTTATTTATAGACAAGTCCTAAGATACAAACATATTTCTTCCAGCTTGTTGGACAGAGTCAAATACCTCAAGGATTAATATTAGGCATTTCTAATGTAGAAATTTTTACCTAGGAAGCAAACATCTAAAGGGGCCAACAAGAGCACACTGGCTAGCCTGTGCTGGTATGCTCAGTGGCCACCCCCCACATTCAGTCCTTGTCTGCAGAGGGCAGTGGCTGCATATGGGGGTAGCTTCCATGACTTAGAATCATGGCTGTTGTCTGAGGGTTCATGGCCAAGGAGTGTCACCATGAGGAATGTGGCTAGCCAGCGTGCTTCCATTTATCCCTCTGATGTGTTAGCCCTCCATATATAGCACCTGCTATATATACTTGGAATTAAGTGAGGTATGCATTTAAATACGTGTTTTTAGTATTGCAGCCTTTCTCTCTCATTTAATTCCACAGAACTGTCACCTCAGCCACACACATTTCTTGGAAGCAAGTCTTACATTTCAGTGAACTGTATTTCCATATAATTTATGTAGGATCCAGGTTCAAAAGGTCTTAGATCCAAGTAATGTGGCAGAGCTCACATGGGGATAATGATTTGTGGTCTTAGCATTATCCAGGTAGGAAACCCATCTAGTATCTACCAAGGAAACATGGCCTAGATAGTAAGTTGACAAGCTGCTTCCTAAAATTCTAATAACCAGACTTCCCCCCCTCTGAATTAAATCTGAATTATGCTTTTACTCTCTCACCTGAGATGGCTTGCTTTTAGTGGGAAAGTATTTCTACAGGAGACACTGGCTGACATCCTGATTCACAAAGCACCAGTGCAATAGGAGAAGCACCAATACTTCTGAAATGTTCAGCTAGGAGCCTCTTCTCATGAACAGTGAGAAAGGCTTGCGAGAAGGCTGCAGGGATGGTGGGTTAAACCTACCTTCCTCGCAGATTATTGTCTCCTCTTCCCTGTGCAGGCGGGTTGCTCGCCCAGATAAGCAGCGGCTTCTTCCAGCAGCTCTGAGGGTCAGGGTGCAGGGACATGCTGCCGTAAATCGCCCCACCTCCCAGAACTCTGATAATGCACAATGCAAGTGTGAGGTGCATTATGGGGATCCCCCTGCCCTCTCTGAGTGTGGCAGCCATGGCTGCAAGCCACAACACACGAGTGGAAAAATTAGGTTTAGGGAGTGCTCACTCCTTTAACCTCATTTTAAAGGGTAGCTACATAGGTGGGTTTTCTGCCAAGTTGCCGCCAGGTTTGGCCTGATCCTTGCAGTTCACATGCATGTGCAAAACCAGGCAGGGTTCCCTAAGCCCAGTTTTGCACACTCATGTGAATAACCTCCATGTCATCTCCACTGTTGGTTCAATTTCCCATCCCCAAAAAGCACTCTGTGCCCCACCCTCCCACAAGTTATATCCCTATTTTCTAATATGCCACACTCTCTTCAGGGACATAATTTGTGGTGACACCGGGAGCTTCCGGGAGAAGTGAAAGTAACTGAAATTCACACACACACACACACGACTGTTAAAACAATAAATCACTAAATCTCGTGACATATAAACATTTTTCTTCTTTGTCTAAAAGCAGTCAGGGAGCAACCTGATGAACTTCCTTGGATGCATATTTTAAACCATCACTGAAAAGGCCCTGGCTGTAATAGCCATGCCAGAATTACTCAACCACAAAGTATTATTACACAAGTACTTTGGGCTTACAGAAGCCTCTAAAGATTGAATTCATGTACATCTAGGATGATCTAAAAGTTCTCCCCTGAAAGAACTTTCAGCCAGATTTTGGGAGACCAGACGCGTAACCACGGGGGGGCAGGCAGGGCACGTACCCTAGGCTCAGCTGAAGGGGGGTGTAGAATACCTGCCATGCCCCGCCCCTGCCTCCACCACAACACATTTTTTAAAAAAATCTTTAAAAAATTTTCCCCGAGTCCAGGCCGCCGGCGCCCCCTCCCCCCCTCCACTCTTTTGCCCAGCTCCTCCCTTGTCCTGCTCTCATTGGCTGAGATACAGGCTGCACGTCCATCATCAGGCAGGATTCGGAACTGAAAGTTCCTGAAGCATGCTGCTGCTGGCGAGTCGGGTGGGCGAGAGTCAAGATGCAGCCTGCCTTAACACTTAGTTTGGCCGCTGTACTGGTCCCTGCCTATTGCTGCGTGGTTGTGGCTGTACTGTGCTAAGTGGCTGCTGTTCCCTGCCTTGCTGTGCCTTGGAGGGTGGCTGCTGGTCTTCTGAGGACAGGACTAGAGAGACATGGCGCCCTTAGGTAATCCCGTCCTGTGCCACCACCTTATGCACTGCCCGCCATCAGCCTTCGCTGGGGAAGCCGCACCAGGTAGGGGAAAAAGGCAGCCAGAGGCAGGCATGTGAGTAAGAAGGGGAACATGAGAAGCTTTTCCTCCTGACCCACTCCAGCCTGGAGAACCAGTAAGCTTTGTACTTTTTTGTTGGTTTTTAAAACATTTTAGACAGCAGGACACTTTGGAGAGTTATGTGAGCTGGTGAGGATTCAGATGGAGGGAGGGAGGGAGCTCGAGAAGGAGTGGGCACCATTGCGCACCACCAACAATGGCTCCTCCCTTTCCCTTCTTCCTCCTGCCTGCCTTGCTTGCTGCCTGCCTGGCTCGTTCTTTTTTGTTTCCTTTTCCCCCTTCTGAACCACCACACAAAAGAAGAGCTGGGAGAATTTGCTCCCCGACTCAAGCATGCAGCTCACGCGTGCTCTCCACACACACCCTCGCCTCTGTCTTTCTCTCTGCTGCTGGGTGGGAAAAAGGAAATGAAGACGCAAACCAGAGAGCATTGGCTTTTGCTGCTGCTGATCCTTTTTTTCTTCTTTCCCCCACCCTTTATTTGCCGCCGGCGCCGCCAGCCTCGCTTCCTTTCCTGCTGCTGCTTTGCTGGCTTGAAGCTTCGCTCTGCCTCAGAAACTCTCTGAATAAGGGTTAACTCTCCTTGGTGCTGTGGGGGAAGCATCAACGATTTTGCTGCTAGACATGCCCTCCCAGCAGGAGAAGGAACCTCATTGGTCCCCTGCTGCTTTCTTGAGTTCCTGGTCACTCTGTATTTGAATGAAGCCCAGGAGCGGAGCTGAATGGAAATGTCTCCCAGACTAGCCGAAGTCTCCCTTACTTCATCTTCAAGGAATGTAACAAACAAACAAACAAACAAACACCTAACTCTTATGTTTTGTGTGTGTGAGTGTGAGTGAGATTGAGAGAGATCTGCCACCACACATATACTTGATGTTGAAGACTCCGTTTGTGTGTTTATGATGTACTGGCTGGTGTGTTGCGTTTACTTTGAAGACTGCTTATAGGCTACTTATAGCTCTGATCTGGTGGTCTCTGTGTTTTTAAAAATCCTCTTGTCTTGACTTGACTGTAATGGCTTTAGTTTTTGATAAGTTGCTGGTCTTGTTACTGTAGTAGCAAGCATGCACTGTCCCATTTGCAAAGCAAATGCCCTCCCTGTTCTTCATTTGAAGCAGTAAATTGCTCTTGGTGTATGGCTGAAAGATTCCTGGGGAAAGTAAACTTTCGTGGGGATGGGGCAGGGATAAACCTTTTTGGCTTCCCATACAATGAGTGCTGCTTCTGGTATATATGTTTAGTTTGTCTTTCCCAATGGAGAGACAACTTTCTCTACTCTCACCACAGCCCTTCTCTACTTTCTCCCCTTCCTACTTCATGTATGTAGAAATCTGAAAACACTTTCCCCACAAAAAAATCACATCGACATATTTATTCATATAAAAGATGATTCTAAAGTTAAGACAACCCCACAATTTCTAACAGCAGAAGACTTGGGAAAAACCTAGTTTTAGATTTCAGGTAATATGTTTGCTTGTTTCTCCAGGTTTCCTCCATTTTTCTTCTTCTAAATTTTTATGAGACTGACATCCAATAGCATACAAACAGAGGCATGTCTAGGGAAAATAGTGCCTAGGGCAAGCACTGAAATTGCGCCCCCTGTCCAAACATCTGACACCCATCTGATTCTCTGTACATAGTGCCAAACTGAATATGTGTACAGTGACTTATATTATATTAATTTTAAAAAAATTAAAAATTAATTTTTTTAAAAAAATTACCTGTAGCCCCTTTGGGGGGCTTCCTAAAGGCTGGGGGGGGGTCTGCAAAGGTTTCCCCTCCCCTCTCTGGCCTCTAGGGCCTCGCAGGGACCATTTCAGCATGTGCGGTGGCCATTTTTTTTAAAAAAAAAATTTAATGGCCACTGAAAACAAAATGGCGACTGCGCATGCTCAAATGGCATGGCCTAGGGCCTCACAGAGGCCATTTGAGCATGCACGGTGGCCATTTTGTTTTCAGCAGCCATTTTTATTTTTAAATGTTTTTTAGAAAAATGGCGCCCCCCTTCAAGTGGCGCCTGGGGCACGTGCCCTGCCTGCCCTACCCCTAGATACGCCCCTGCATACAAAATGCTGAATATATAAATTCTAAGATACCCCACTAACTGAGCAAGAAGAATCTTTTAAAGTTGTGATTCTCTATATATTTAGCATGGGGAGTGCATCTGGCCCTATCCAGCCCCAGCATAGCATCTGTCCAGTGGCTGTTGCTAGTGTCTACCACATTTCTTTTCAGAGTGTGAGCCCTTTGGAGACAGAGAATCATCTGTTTATCTACTATTTGTTTTTCTATATAAACCACTTTGAGAATGTTGATTGAAAAATTGTATATAATTGTTCACTGTAGTGATAGCTGTGTGTTTGTGGCTTGGTCTCCTATATTCCAAAATTCTTACTTCCCCATACCTACCAGGACACTGAAGGACTTATAAAATTCAGAACTGGTAGACACTCCATCCCAACACACAAAATCAGCACCTCAGACATTTAACTTTTTAAAATCACCTTAAATTAAGTGTCCTTGTTCTCAGTGGAAGGACTTCCTAGTCAGCCAGTATAGCTTTTAGGCAACTTTGAGTCCTGTGCAGCGTTTTATCCTAAGACCTTACTGTCTTGCTGCCAAAGTAAGTGTGCTGCCCTCTGAACTCAATGGGGCTTCAGAAGCCATGGAAAACTCCCTCCACTCCTTTAAGTTCATCTGTACTGGCAAAGCTTTCAACTTGATTTTTTCTTGATTTTTCACCTATGCAAGTGTATATTTGAGGTTTCTATGGGGAAATGCATTATTGTGCAGAAATGAAAGCTAGTTTTAAATGTTTTGGCAGTGTGAGCTAATATTATGATAAAAGACAAGTTTTCTGAAATAGATGTGTCAGATGTTTGTATGGGGGTGGGCGCAATTTCAGTGCTTGCCCTAGGCGCCATTTCCCCTAGTTACGCCTCTGCGGGAGATGGAGGTGGTGGTGAATTTCACACTTTTAAAATTGGGAGAGATGCTTTTTGAGGATGGGGAGACTAATTGGCACCTATCCCAGCTCCTTTTGGTTGCTGAGGAGCCAGCAGAATGCCTCTAAGAACACTACACCATGCTCATGCTTATTGCATTTTGTGAAGTATAATATTTTAGGTAAATGTTGATGGCATTTTACAAGTGAAATGCCGGTAGAAACACTGAGAAAAGTTAGATTGATAGAGAGTTAAAGGCCTGAAAATTAAATAGAAATGTTAACAAAGAGTGAGAGAAGTAGCGTGCAGTAGCCAGATCAACTGGAAGGCAGCTTCAGTGTCTCCCTTCTTCTGTTGCAAGTTAACAGAGCAGGGGTAGGTAACATGCAGGGCCAGTGCCTGACTACTTTGTCCCCCACCCCGCAAAAAAAAATTTCAACTTTGATTTTCAAAGACAGAGATTTTGTAGAAAAAATGAAAAGCACAAAACTTGGAACTGCTAAATTTATTTCAAATTCCAAGAATAGGTAATACATCAATTTTTTTATTATCTTTCTTAAATACAGAAGAAAATATTTTGGCACACAAATAATTTTGAACTAAGAGGGCACTTGTTAGAGCGCATACCTCTGCCAAGGGCAACACAACCCTCAACACCACATCAAAATTTTCAAATTGCGTGCCTTTTCCTTTGTAAATTTTGTCACCAAGTCAATCAGATCAAGTGCTGATTCCTGTTCATATTCAATTGATATAGTTGCCAAGAGAACTAGTCTCTTTTGCAACATTGTTGAGCATATGTAAGTTTTTATAAGTTTGAGCTTTGAGAAACTACATTCACCACTTGCTGTTGCAACAGAAACATTAGGCACATTATCCAGGAGTTTTTGTTATAGTATGAAGAGAAGAACTCCTTGTGGTGACATAGATTTTGGAAGTCTTCGAGCTATTGCTATAAGTTTATAAAACAGATCTTCAGCATCAATATCTTGTTTCCATTATACATCAATGATTTTTCCAAATTCCTGCAGGCCTTAAGTGCAACTTCAATAGATTTTTTCTTTGTAATTTATAAATTAAGTTTAACAGTATTGTTAGTGTTGAAAACAATGAACTGTATTTTCCTCATATCTCTACTCATTATTCTGGTTTCTCACACTCTTAACACATTGACACTCTACACTCTGCGCCCCTCTGAGGTCTGTGCCCTAGGTGGCTGCCTAGTTGGCCTAATGGTAGTACTGGCCCTGGTAACATGTGGCTCTCCAGATGTTGCTTAATTACAACTCCCTTCATTCCCAGCTGTAATAAATTGTAGCTGAGAATGGGAGTTGTAGTTCTGCAACATGTTGCCTACCTCTGGATTAGAGGGTAGGAGAGTAGAAAACACAAGTGACCAACCTGAGTGCCTGGCTATGTAAAGACCTACCTTGTAGGCCATACTCATGCCATTTCTTGCACAGGACCTGGTGCGAGATGTCAAAATTGTAGAACCATATGGGAACAGTGATCCAATTCAGCTTATATGCGAGTGGAGTATTGCCAAGGACAGAAGTGAAGATTTTAACAGTGGCTACCATGGTTGGCACATCGACCCCAAAAGACTGATACTGGTTGAGACAGCCCCAAAAGAATGATGCCAACAAGTATTGTTACTTTGTAGCCAGCTCAGAGTGAGGGCACTATGTGAGCATTAGAATATAAGATCCGGAGTTATTTTTACTGAGTCCTACTGGAGTGCTTAGAGAAGTGAAGAGATCACACAGGGATCATAGGGAGTTCAGTGCATTAGTTTGTGGGCCACATGCATTTCTGTTTATCCTTTCCATCAGAGTCAGGTGAGGGTAGTGGAGGAGGTGATATATCAGTGTTAGTAATCAGAAATGGACTGGATAAAGGCAGCACACAGAACAGAAGCTCAATCTAGATAGAGGGGCTATTTCAATTTTGTAGAGCCAGGTTGGTCTCTCGGGCATCTCGGAGAGACCACGTTACTCCTTTACTGATGGAGATACACTGGCTGCCAATAGGTTTCCAGACAAAATACTAAGTGCTAGTTATAAAGCCCTAAATGGCTTAGGCCCTAGGTATCTAAGAGAGCATCTTCTTCACTAAGAGCCCCACTGCCTATTGAGGTCATCTGAGGAGGTCCATCTCCAGTTACCGCCAACTGGTTTGGCAGCTACACAGAGACGGGCCTTCTCAGTCACTGCCCTGAGATTGTGGAATGTGCTCCCTGCTGAGATACGATCCTTCCCATCTCTGGCAATATTTAATAAACACCTGAAAACCCATCTTTTCACCCAAACTTTCTCAGCTTCCTATTTTATTTTATTTTTAGGTTTTAATCTCTGGTTTATTTTTAAATTGTTAAATTGTTTTAAGTTTTTTGTATATGTTTTTAACTTTTTTTAATGCTTTTGTTAACCACCCAGAGATGAAAGTTTGGGGTGGTGTACAAATCTGATAGATAGATAGATAGATAGATAGATAGATAGATAGATAGATAGATAGAATAAGTTCCTAGGTTGTTCATCTGATCAAGTGTGTGATGTTCAACCTGCACTCCTTCTTGAAGGTCAGGTCCACAATCTGTAACATCAAGTTTTGTCACTGGAGGCCTGCCCACATGGTGGGTAGGGCCATTCAACAGCTAAGGCTGGTGCCTCAGTTGTGACCCCTCTTGCACAGGACCTGGTGTGAAATGTCAAAATTGTAGAACCATTGGGGAACAGTGACCATAGTGTGATCCAATTCAGCTTATATGTGAGTGGAGTATTGCCAAGGAAGTCCAACTTGCTGGACTTCAGAAAAAGAAACTTCTCAAAAATGAGGGGACTGGTAAAAAGGAAGCTGAATGGTAAAGTCAGGAGGTCAAATCATTCCAGAAAGCATGGAACCTATTTAAACCACAATAATAGAAGCTCAGTTGGAATGTATACCAAGAAGGAGGAAAGGTACCATCAAGGTTCAGAAGAACACCAACATGGCTAACAAATAGAGTCAGGGAAGCTATGAAAGGGAAGAAGACTTCCTTCAGAAAATGAAAGTCCTGCCCAAATGAAGAGAACAAAAGAAACATAAACACTGGCAAAATAAATGCAAGGAGACAATAAGGGATGTAAAAGAGAGTTTGAGGAACATATAGCTAGAAGTGTCAAGGGGAATAACAAAAGCTTCTTTAAAGGTATCAGCAGCAGAAAACCTGCCAGGAGGACACTCAGACCCATAGATGACGAAGTAATGAACAGGATAATTAGGGAGGATAAGGAGATTGCAGAGAAGCTGAATAAGCTCTTTGCATCTGTCTTCACAGCAGAAAATACTGACCATATACACTCTCCAAAACTGGGTTTCTCAGGCTCAGAGGCATAAGAACTGGGCCAGTTTGAGGTGACAAGGGAAGATGTTCTAAACTGTCTTGAAAAAACTAAAAGTGAACAAATCACCATGGCCAGATGGCATACACCAGATTTCTGAAGGAACTCAAATGTGAAATTGTTGATCTCCTAGCAAAAATATGTAACTTGTCCCTACAATCATGCTTTGTACCAGAGGATTGAAAAGTAGCTAATGTAACTTCGATTTTCAAGAAGGGACCTAGTGGGGATTCAGGAAATTACAAATCACTTAACTTCTGTGCCGGGCAAATTGATGGAAAGCATACTTAAGGACAAAATTGTTAAACACATAGAAGAATGGGTCTTGCTGAAGGAGAACCAGCATGGCTTCTACAAGGGCAAGTCTTGCCTCACTAAACTTTTGGAGTTCTTTGAGAACGTCAACAGGCATGTGGACAAGGTGATCCAGTTGACATAGTATACTCAAACTTCTAAAAACATTTTGACAAAATTCCCCACCAAAGGCTCTTGAAAAAATATAGCAGTCATGGGATGAGGGAACATATTCATGTTTGGATTGGTAACTGGTTGAAGGACAGGATAGGAATAAATGGGTAAAAATAAATGGACAGTTTTCACAATGGAGGGAAGTAAGAAGTGGGGTCCCCCAGGGATCTGTACTGGGACCAGTGCTCTTATTCATAAATGATCTAGAAGCTAGGATAAGCAGCAAAGTGGCCACATTTGCAGATGATACTAAACTATATAGGATAGTGAAATCCAAAACAGATTGTGAGGTGCTCCAAAAAGATCTCTCCAAACTGGAGGAGTGAGTGACAAAATGGCAAATGCAGTTCAATGTAAGCAAGTGTAAAGTGATGCATATTGGAGTAACCCCCTCAACTTCACATATACGCTGATGGGATCTGAGTTGTCAGTGATTGCCCAGGAGAAAGATAGGAACAAAGGAAGTTAGGAAGCTGCCATATACAGACCATTGGTCCATCTAGCTCAGTATTGTCTTCACAGACTGGCAGTGGCTTCTCCAAGGTTGCAGGCAGAAATCTCTATCAGCCCTATCTTGGAGGAGCCAGGGAGGGAACTTAAAACCTTCTGTTTTTCCCAGAGCAGCTCCATCCCCTGAGGGGAATATCTTACAATGCTCACACTTCTATTCTCCCATTCATAAACAACCAGGGCAGACCCTGCTTAGCTAAGGGAACAAGTCATGCTTGCTACCACTGCTCTCCTCTGGTCTACAGGGTCATGGTGGACAGCTCATTGAAAGTGTTGATTCAGTGTGAAACAGCTGTGAAAAATGGAAATTCCATGCTAGGGATCATTAGGAAGGAGATTGAAAATAAAATGGACAAAATTATAATGCTCTTATGCAAATCTATGGTGCAGCCACATTTGGAGTACTGTGTTCAGTTCTGGTCACTATATCTTAAGAAGGACATTGTAGAACTGGAAAAGATGCAGAGGAGAGCAATCAAGATGATCAGGGGCCTGGAGTATCTTTCTTATGAGGCAAGGCTATAGCATCTGGGGCTTTTTTGTCTGGAAAAGAGGCGACTATGGGGAGATATGATAGAAGTGTATAAAATTATGCCTAGAGTAGAGAGAATGTACAAAGAGAAATTTTTCACCCTCTTGCACAACACTAGAACAAGGAGTCATCCCATGGAACTGAATGTTGAGAAATTTAGGACTTAAAAAGGAAGTACTTTGTCACACAACAAATAATTAACTTATGGAACTCTCTGCCATAGGATGTGGTGGCGGACAAAAGCTTTGATGGCTTTAAAAGGGGCTTAGACAAAGTCATGGAGGACAGGTCTATCAATGGATATTAGTCTGGTGGCTATAGACCACCTCCAGCCTCAGAAGCAAGATGTCACTAAATACCAGTTTAAGGGGAGCAATGGCAGGAAAGGGGGCAAGCCCTCACCCCCTGCTTGTGGACTTCTTGAATGCATCTGGTGGGCCACTGTGTGAAACAGGATGCTAGATTAGATGGGCCTTGAGCCTGATCCAGCAGAGCTGTTCTTATATTGTTTATGCTTTTTTAACATGGACCTGCTCTTACTTTTATATTGTTCTGTTGTGTTCTTCTTGTGCTGCTTTCACAGAATCATCAAATTATATATTTGGAGGGGTTCTTGTAGGCTATCCAGTAACTGCCTGCTTAGTGTAGAACATCTAGAGCAATTGCCTCAACAAGGGCAGGTTGAGTGCCTGGTGCTGCTGAAGCCTCTAGTTCCTTCAGCAGCCTGCTGTTCCCAGCTCTGTTGCCTGAACAGCTCTCTTTTGGGGTAGCACAGACAACACCCCTCTATGCAATTGGAAATGTGGGCTCACAGATGCCATTTTGAATACCTCAGTTAATGGGATCATGAACTCTTCACCTCCCCATATTTGGCAATATTTGGCAAAGACTCACAGCTAGTCGTTTGGCATGTGCAAGACATGGGGCAATGTGCTCTGAGGTCATAATAGCCAAGACTGCAAGGAGCCATCCCCAACCTCTCTCACACTTTATCTAAATCAGAAGAGAAGGCAATCCAACAGCAAGGAGACCTAACTCAAAGGTACACCTCAAGGGAAGAAAACACTCCCTTTTTGCAAGTAAGATAGCATTGCTAGCACTCTTCGTAGCAATCCAGAAAAGAGCAGCATTTTCAAACCTGCCATCAACAGCTTAATTGGCTGTCAATTACCAGAGCGGAGGTAGCCCATTAAAATATCAAATCATATATCTTTACATCTGGCGTGGCATCTCTGTCTCAAGATAAGCCTGAAGTCCAACTATTCACATCTACACACACACACTTCCACAAGCCACTCTTGCCTTTTGTTTGGCAAGGCACACCCAAGACTTACTAGTTCATGTAACTATGATCTTCATTGTTCTACCTGCGTTCCTGCCTCTCCAGGGAGGGAGCATATGAATTGCCTGCGCATGCTTTTGAGTATATATACCCCTTGCAAAGCCACATGGCCTAAGAATCTATATGGATTTGCTGGTTTTCAAGCGAGCGAGAGGTAACCCTCCGCTCCTCGCTATTTCTTTTTCCTACTAGGAGAACTGCAGGTGCACTGAATTCACCACTGGACTAAAGATAGGTAAAACTTACCTCTCGCCTGTCTAAGTCTCCCCCTTCCCTGCTTTTCCTCCCCACATTTAAGCATTTTCCACAGGAAGCCTCAAGCCAGGCTTTGCTCTAAGCAACTTAAGCCAAGCCGATTGATTCATAATTAGGACTTTAAGTAAATTATTACCAGCTATATTCTTGCCTAGAATATTAGTTAGGAGTTATTGCTTTACCTAATTGAACTTTTGCTTTCCTGTACCCTTTTCTATCCTTAATAAAATGGTTGCATTGCAACTTTACCTCCTCATCATTTCCAAACATAAAACTTGCTCAAATTGATACTGAAGCCAAACTGCTCCCTCCAGCAAAATTAATTCCTCACACTAAGCCGAAAGCATAGTTGGAGTGTCTAGCCAACACTCCGGGGCATTTCTGGTAACAGCTCCTAGTTGTATCAGCTGAGTGCACAGCTCTGCATTTGCCGCAATCAGGGCCTCCATTCCAGCCCTGAATTGGCGGAAGGAAGCTGTCATACCCGGGCAGGTCAGGTGTGGCAGGAGGCACACCGTGGGAGGAGACAAATCAGAGTCAAATCATCAAGGGGTCAAAAGCTAGAAGTCAGTCCATTGGGCAGACAAGACAAAGTCAATCAAGGAGGAGGTCAGGAGCCAAAGATCCGTCCATTACGAGCAGGCAAGGTCAGAGTCCTGACAGGTAAAGGGTCAGGGGCCAAAGATTAATCTGTTAGGAGCAGGCTTGGTCAAGATCCAAAAACAAATAAGAGGTCAAGAGCCAGAAAATCCAAGAAAAGGAGCAGTAACAAGGTAGCACACATTCACAAGAAACTTGCTTTAGCAACCAGTGGTGGCACACTGAAGTCTTAAATGCAGAGCCAGCACTGCAGCCCTAGCCAAGTCCCAAATGTCTTAAAGGGCCTGCACTTTATTTCTTAAGCACTGGCTGTGGCATAGCTGGGTGGCTGCTGGTGAGGATTGGGGTGCTTGTGGTTCACCCTCCAACTCAGGTGTCACAGGCAAGGGTGTGTTGAGGAGGTAAGCAGGTGCTGGTAATTCCACTGGTGGAAGCGAGGGCCCCTCGAACCCTGCCTTGTCCTGTGAGTCGTTTCAACCAGAGTTGGGCTCAGGGGTCATGACCACTTCACCTTGAGAGCCTCTGGTGTCTAGCTCATTCCCCTTTATCCTGGGACTCCTCCATGTCAGATGTGGGGTTTATGACACCCATAGGCAGTTCTGCATTGCCCACATTACCGTACAAGACATATAAGCCATTACATTTAGCACTGCCTTCTGGAGCAGCAGAGAACAAGTTTTTGCCCTCTTCAGTGTGATGGCCCTTCAGGTATTTGAACAGCACTATCATACCCAATTTCTTCAGCCTTTCCTCTGGGCTCCATTTTCAGACACCTGAATATTTTTGTTGCCCTCCTGAATCCATTCTAATTTGTTTACATCCTTCTTAAAATGCAGTGCCTAGAACTGGATGTAGTACTCCAGATAAAGCTAGTGTAAGTCATGACACACTATTACTCCTCATAACTTGAAAATCACCATTCTGTTAATGTAGCCTAAAATGTCATTACCCAGTATTGGAACTACATAGCATTACTGACTCATGTTCAGCTTATGATTGACACAGTTTAGCTTGTTCAGCTTTGGATTGAAAAAGATCTCTGTAATCCCAAGATCCTTTTCACAGGTGCTAGTGCCAAATCTCGTATCTCCCATCCTACCTAAGCTTTTGTGGGGGTTGAGGGCTAAGTACATAACTTTCCATTTATCTCTGTTGAATTTTGTTGTGTTAGTTTTAGCCCAGTTTCCCATCCCATCAAGGTCATTTTGAATGTCATTTCAGCTTACTGAAGTGTTAGCTATTCTTCACAGTTTTATGTCATCTGCAAATTTGGTCTCTACCCCTTCATCCCTCTACCCCTTGTGTTAGTTTTAGCCCAGTTTCCCATCCCATCAAGGTCATTTTGAATGTCATTTCAGCTTACTGAAGTGTTAGCTATTCTTCACAGTTTTATGTCATCTGCAAATTTGGTCTCTACCCCTTCATCTAAGTAATTGATTTTTAAAAGTCATTGAAGAGTACCAGACAGAATCTTGTTGCACACCACTGAAAACCTCCCCTAGGTGAGGAGCCATTAATGGGCATTATTTGAGTACAGTTTTCTAACCAGTTGTGAAAAGGGATGTGCGAACACACCCTTGCCTGTGACATCTGAGTCGGAGGGTGAACCATAAGTACCCCAGTCCCCACCAGCAGCCACCCACCTATGCTACAGCCAGTGATTAAGACTGGGCTGGCTTGAGGGTTTGTCCTTGAGCTGAACTTGAGGGGGTGGTTCGGGGTACACAAAATATGCCCAGTCCAGTTTGAGTCCGGTCCAAACTCAAACTGAACTGGGCAAACCAGTTTTGTGCACACCCCTAGTTGTGAATTCATCTGATGGTATTATCCTCTAGCCCACATTTGACCAGCTTACTAATTATAATATAATTATATAATATATAATATAATTTTGATTAGTAAATGCTTTGCTGAAATCAAGATAAATTACATCTATGGCATTTCCACAATCCACAGCTTGTGGGGCGGGGGGTGGGGAGAGAGATATGAATGATTAGTCCGGCAGGAATTGTTCTTGGCAGATGTTATTTTTTAACTGTACACCACCGTGGGAGCTTATACTGAAGGGCAGCTTACAAATTTTCTAATTAAATAAATAAAATTAATCAAGGGGTTTATACACATCTCTAGAAACATCATTTTCCCTCCTTGTAAAAATTATTGTGTGATCATGTCATTGGAATAAAAAAAATTATGAGTATCAAGGCTGGAATCTACTTTCCTTTTCACAATGTAGATTTTGCATCCTGGCATAATGCACCACATGAATTCAGTTGAGGACATGTTCCATTGGGACTGATGCACATATCATTCTTTTAGCATCAAAACTAAAGAAAACAGCAGTTCATCAGGACTATGGGACTATGTTTAATGGCTATGTGTTAGGGTTATGTTCTAATGAAAGTGTATTCGATATAATTTTAAATGAAAATCCTCAATCCAAGTGTATGTGGGAGAAGGAGTTAAATAAAGCTATGAATTTTACAGCGCTGCTTGCTTTATTACTGTTAAGGCATCTCTGACATACTCAGAGTGCTGTACAAAGGGTGAACTGTAACAAGCAACATGTCCCTACCTCTAGTAGATTGCTGTCTAAAGGCAAGAGAGGGTTCAGTGAACCCATAGTGCAGTACAGAAAGTACATGCTTCTCCTCATTACAGCAAGAACAGAAAACGGCACACACTAAATTGCTCTATACTAGTTTTGCACTGTTTTCTTCCTTTTGTTTCTTTAGTTTTTGACTTGCTTTGCCAAGCATTTTTTTTTAAAAAAACAACAAATTCAGTGAACGAAAATGTATTTTACATGTTCTTTCATCAGTTTTCATACACTGACTTCAGCACTGTCTGTCACACAAGCCACTTGTAAACATGCTTCTAAACTTCTGCACATGCATAAGGCACTTCATTTTGTTCCTTCCTGCCCATGGAGATGCAACTGGGCTAAAATGTGAACTTCATTTTGTTTATGTACACAACAAATTCCACACAATGTGGAAATAAGATACTGGGGGCATCTAGCTTGTAGCATTGTGGTTTGTCTGCGGTCATGTTATTCAATGTTTCTTCTCACAAGTTGGTTCAATTCTACCCGCTTCATATTTGAAGTTGGCAAGCTTCCTCTTATTATCTTATTTTGCTTTCTACTTCCCTTTGAATTCATAAAATGTACATGTTATTACTATAAGGACAGATTTGTGAAAGTTATGTTGGGCACACCTTATGTACCAAAGTGGATTTTTAAACTAACATTTACTCAAGAGCAAAATATTGCAAGAAGTATGAGTCTCAAACCACCCAAAATAAAGTGCTAATATTTAAATTGATTGGTACCCTGATATAACAGTCAAGTCCAAAGTGTGTCCAGCAGAAATAAATCCCAGTATAAGATGATTATACTTGAAGGTTGATTTCAGAGATAAAACAATGTTTATGCCATCTTCACATATCCTTCCTAAATAAAATGACATAAACTAACTACATTGGAATTTTTCATTGTATACAAAGATTTTTTTTCAAGAAAGGAAAATGGTATTTTATCATTTATTCTTATTTTACCAATAAGAATCGGTATACAATTTTTAATGTAAAATATTCTGATTGTTAGACATTATGTGTACACATTCCTAATACAAAGTCTGACTAAACAAACCTTTCCTTCTGCTAAACTTCCCAAAAACATAAGCTCTGGATCCTTGCCTTGAAATCACCTAACTCCTGTTGAGAATTCAAGCTTCCTGCTCTCCTGTCTTTCAAGGATCTGCAGAGTTATTCTCCTGCAGCCAGCCTCGATGGCCACATGTCCTCCTGTGCACCTTCAGCCTAGCTTCTTCTAACAAAGATCTCCCTTCTTCCTGGCTACAGCTCTCTAGGTCGCACCCACCTTGGTGTGCTTATTGGCTGAGCCCTGGAGTTCCCCAGCCTGTCAATCAAGACAGGGTTCACTTCCAGTTAACTCTTTAGAGGGAGGGGAGCCTGGTCACTACAAGGTCAACGATTATTTGCTGATATTTGTAATATAAAATTATGCAGACATACTTCATTAAATGTAAGCAAAATGTAAGCAGAGTATTTTGAAAGGTAGTAAATTATAATCTATGTCCACAGTGGGAAAGTGGGCATATTGGAACAATGGAAGATATACACTGAGCAGAGTATAAATCAGACCCAACTTTTCCTAACAAGAATTTTCATAAATGAACCACTTGTTCATATATGATCTGAAGTTAAGGGTAAGTAGGAAAGTGACCAAGTCTGCAGAAGGTATAAAACTCTTCTAGGTGGTGAAAACCAAAATATATTGAGGCGGGTCTCATGATCAGTGAGACCTGTTTTTGCTGGTTTTGCGAGGAGAGCGAGCTAAGCCTGCCCTCCCTGTAGACGATCCGGGCGGGAGCCCTGGGAGGCCGGATTGGCCACCCACACGATTGCCAGCTCCGTGATGGAGCTGGGGGGAACGGGGGCCGATTGGTGCGAGTGCGCAGGGTGCACAGGGCATGATGGCGAGACCCCTGGAGCCAGGAGGCAGCTTTTCACCTCACCTCCGGGGGTCTCCTCATGAATAACCATGGCGCAGAACCACGCCGCAGCTACTCACAGTCTTGAAAACCAGCATGCTTGAGAATCCACAAGCAAGTTTCCAAGTAATCCCTCACAGGGGACCCACCCTCAAAAAAGGAATAATCTTCTGATAATCCAGTGCTATCTGTCTCATCCTTGTGCTTGCCTCCTCAGAACATCAGTAATATTCAGCTGATACCCCTATTGTCATCAGAGATGCACTGTGGTTTATTGGGCCACACAGAGTACAGATTACTCCACCCCTTTTTGTTCTCCATCTCTTCCCCTAACTATGCCTTCAGTTCAGGCAATTCTGACTGTGTCAAAGAAATAGAAAGCCCTTCCTTGGATTCCCACCCCCTGCCCTTTCCTTAAGCTTTCCCATCAGGCCTGCCCTGGGCCTGCCCATTGAGTCTTCTTAGGCAGACAATGCTGTTGCCTGGTTCTAGAAAGCAGAAGCCACCACCTAAAATTAAAATTGGCAGATGTCAGTAAACAGTACAGGCAATGTTTTAATGAGCTCAGCACAACCAGGGCCAAGGGAAAAGGGGAGGAAGTGAGACAAGAAGCAAGGTTTTCTATTCTAAAAAGCAATCCCTTCTACATCTCCAAAGGAACAAAAGCTTAAATTCCCAGCTGTCACTTAGCAAGTATATATAACTCAGCTGGGTTATATTAACAACAACATCTGCTACTCTGGGGCTTTCACCCACTTTGTTGGTGTGCTTATTTCATGGTATTGACTCATTCTTTGAGATGGCTGGTTACAAGCCTAGTATCATTTTAGAAAGAGACCATATATGCTGAAACTTAGACAGAATTTTGTTGTGTGACCAGGCAGTTTAGAAGATAATGAGGTGCTTCACATGATTGCTGTGAAACACCTCAATGAGGTCTGCAGTGAGAGCGGGCTTAGCCTGCTCTCCCCGCAGATCATTGGCACATGATTGCTGTGAAGCACCCCAATGAGGTCTGCAGTGAGAGCGGGCTTAGCCTGCTCTCCCTGCAGATCATTGGCGGTGGAGCCCTGGACAGCTGGATTGGCCACCCACACGGCTGCCAACTTCATCATGGAGCCAGCAGGGGCTGTGGGGATTGGGGCCACGTGGCCCCCAGAAGTCCCAGGATGCCCCATGTGAGTGCATGGGTCATCCTGGAGAGACCCCAGAGCCCAGGATGCTAAGCAACATGGTGACAAACGAGCAACGAAAATGAGATTAACGGAGCGCCTCAGAGTGTGTCTGGTCCACCACATCTTTACTGGACGCCTCACAGGGCAACAGGCATGTGGTGGTGGCACCAGCGGCATGCATGTATGTTTGGTGGGGGGGGTTGTGTGTGCTGCTAGCTAGAAGAGGAGAAAGGACAGGGGCTCTGAAAAAATTAAAGGGATAGGAACGTCTGGCTTAGAGGCGGGTCAGTGGAGGCCACACATGACATGCTGTGGCGGGAGACTTCTTACTCATCATGACCAGTGCATGCGTGTCTCGTGTGTGTGCATGTGTGCGTGTCAGCAGAACCAAACAAGAGGGAGGGCACATTTAATAAAAACAATTCACAAACACATTTATACACAATACACAAGTATATATACAAATTCATCTATACAGCAGTTATATAGTAATATTTACACCATCAACAACTATCTATACACAAACCAGACCAAAAACACTATCTAGAGAAAGGACATAAAAAATCTCTACTACTACTACTGACAACATCCAAACACGCACACACACACCAGAAGAAACCTCCATGGACACACTCACACACACATATGTACACACAACACTTCTATCTACACAAGCACATATTTACACACACTGAAATAATTGCAAATATATATTTTGTTAGCCCCGCTGCCCTCCCACCAAGCAACACAACACGTTAAAAAATTTACATGCTAACAAATCTGCATTTTTACAGATTCACAGTTTTACAGGCCCGGGCCACATAGAAGCCAATCGCGCAGGTGCACGGTCTCCAAAATGGCTGCTGCACTGTTGGAGAAGGCCGAAAACCAACCAAAGAACGTCCGAACCAGCTGGAGACGGCCATAGGGAGAGCTGGCGAGGGGAGGAGGAATCTCTGTGGACCACCCCCCTGCAGCTGCCTTCAGCAACTCTCCCAAGGGGGATAAGGTAATTATTTTAAAGAAACTCGCAACCCCCCTTAACGGCTGGGGTGTGTTTGTTCCATGTTTGGACCAAACAGGGGGTGGTTTGGTTCAACCCCGGACCATTGAACCGAACTGGTGCGATTTCAAACTGGCGTGATGTCAAACTCTCAATGTTGAGCTGGTTTGCACATCTCTACTGGTGGGCCTGGTAGGCTGAGCCTCCCACAAACCGGGCAAGGCACCAAGGTACACCCGCTTAAACCACTGGGCTGATTTAGCGGGAGAAACTGCCTGTTGTGCTGACGCCTCTGCCTAGAATGCTGCACCGCCAGACTGCAAAGAAGAAGGGGTGGGAGCTGAAGGGTTGTCTGCAATGCTGCTGCGAGATGTGGGTCGCACATGCTTGTGGGGTGCACCATCACCACCCTCCTGGTATCTGCCAATTCTAGTGACCTCCTCTTCCCTAACTCTATTGACCAGGAGATCCCTCCACCTGGGCAACTCATCTGCACAAATGACATTGCCCTTGATGGTTGGGTCACAGAGACAAGCCAGGACATACTCCTCCCTGTCACGCAGCTCATTGACCAACCTGTCAACAACCCCGGCCCTCAGTCATCCAGCCAGAGCACGTCCCTCTGGCATGGTAAGCAAAGTCTGGAGTTCACCCATCAGCTTCTCCAGGAGGAGAGCCATGGGCAGGGCCTGGCTCAGAGGAGTGGTGTCACCACACAAGCTCTTCATGGCAAACAGGAAGGGCTTGAATGCTGACACCATCTCGGACATTAGCTTCCACTCTGCATTGGATAAGTCACACACGCCCAAGGACTCGTTCCTTGCTAGGTTGTCAAGGGCCACTTCTTGCTCCAGCAGGCGCTGGAACAAGAGGAAGTTGGAGTTCCTCTGGGTATCTACATCCATGGGGATGAGATGTTGTGGAAGCCCATGGACACGCTGCCACTCACGAAGCAGGTGCCTGGACCTATTACTCTGGTGGAAGTGAGCTGCAATCTTGCGGGGACTTCTCCACAAGTGCAGCTGTGGCAGCAACAGCACCTACCATGGGGCGGCCATGTTCCCCACACACCTTAACCTCCTTGAGGCCAAGGGCATCCCTGACAGTCAGGTGGTACATGTGTGCCATGCAGCAGATGTTCACACACTCCAACACTGACTCTACCACTGCGGTGATGTTGGACCCATTGTCTGTGACAATGAAGCCCCGCAAAAGGCTCCTCCATTTGGCGGCTGAGAATGGCTGTCATCTCCTCCTTGGTGTGCTTGACATCCAAGGACTCCATGTGCAAGATGGACCTCCTTTGGCAAAGTGCTGTGTGGGATGCGCTAGAGCCAGAGGCAGCACCAGAGGTCCCTTCTCTCTCCGGACACCACCAGTGTGCAGTCAGGGCCAGGAAAGCAGCATGCATCCCACTCACACTGTTCCACAGATCAGTGCTGAAATGCACACTGGTGCCAGCTGGTGCTGCACACAGCATGGCTGTCACGAGCGCTTTGCATCGCCTGTACAGGGAGGGCACCACGTTCCAGGCTGGCACAGTGTGGGCAGGCAGGCACAGCTGGGGCGGGAGTAGGGCAGAATGAAAAGCTTTCCAGCTATTTCACCCACTCAAAAAACAAATTAGAAGTTAAAACACGGAGAAAATAAATAAAAATGCTGGTGGAGAAAAATGCGGTGGGAATGGGGATGGGAAGGAAAGGGGAGAACAGAGAGGTGCTGGACTCTGGAGCAGGTGGTGTGCTAAGCACAGCAAGAAAAGGATTAACAATGAAAAACACCTGCTCCAGAGAAACAAGGAGGGAAACCCCCCCAAAGAACCCAGAATAAAATAAAAACAACTGGCAGTGGCTGCTGAGCTGGTAATTGCTGGTAATAATCAGCATCTATTCATTTGTAAAAGAAGACAGATTTAACCTTTCACAGTACAGGAGAACCTCATTATAGGCAGATTATATATCTACAGTGTCATGTAATTGCAGGTGTCTAATTGACACCTGATTTCAATATCTGTGGATACTAAAGGGTTAAAACCCATGTACCTGTGAGAATATCCATGGCTGAGAATTTTTTGATGCAGTTTTATTCTTTTAGTAGTTCTTTTCTGCTGTAGATGCAGAATATATATATTTTTTAATGAATTGTAGAATATACTCTTTTCCCATGTCTACGTATTTTACCTGCTGGGTCTTTTCCATAGTAGATAACTCTTGGAAACCAATCTGACCTTGTCAATCTATTTCTTCACTTTCCCAGGCGAGCGTCATAGCTTTAAGAATATTTGATGTAAATCCTGTAGGTGTTTGTTCCTGTCTAAATAACTGGAGCAAATGTGATTATATCACAGGGCTTGGCTGCAGACAATGTGTTCCATAGTGTGCAGTGCATGGTAACTGGAAGCATTTAGATAAGTTTAGCAGGCTGGTTTCTGGTATAAGATGGGATTTATATGCGCTCACATAGTTGTACTATAATATCCAGAAAATGAATCTGCTTCATGGAGTGGTCAATTGGGGTAGAAAACATTGACTCTTTCATAGCATCTTCCAAGGGTCTTTTGATATTTCTGACATGGCTAGAATTGTAGATATTGTGGGTGAAATTAAAATTGTATCTCCTTATTCCTGTATACAACTCAGTGGGGAGGGGGCATGAACACATGTAGGGGTGATAAGCCACCCTCTGCTGCTAATTCTTTGGAAACCCAGCGCACAGCATCTGTTGCCAATCTTACAGAGATGTCTCAATGAAACCCATCAGCAGAAGCAGTAATGACTGCTGATCTTTGGGTTGCTCCTGAACAGTTGAAGCCGCAACCAGGTCCATCTACAGAGGCAGCAACCAATGTTGACCCTCCTATGAGATCCCAGCAAGATGGCTCTGCAGAATTTCATGCTAATATTTCTCCATATGTATACTTAGAACTTGTCTGGAGGTGGGAGGAGGTCTTTGTGTGGCAGAGGGTCCTAGAGATTTATCAGGAATTTCATTTTGTGAATCTAGATAGAGCACCCTCTTACCCTGGAGTGGTTCCAGGGGTGGGGGAGAGGGTAGGTTCTTGAGCTGGCTGTGTTCCATACTGCTGCTGTAGTTTACCTGTGAGGAGATCTTGCTGCGAGGACATTTTGCTATTTCTGTTCTCTTGTTCCAGGTATCTGTGTTGCTTTGATTTTAGCAAGTGGCTGCTGCTGCTGATAACCTCAACTTGTTCCAGCTGCTGAGCTTCTGCCAGAAGTGTTGGTTAACTGGTCGTTTCACTCCACCTCCTCTTCTTGGACTACTTAAGGAAGCTGTGGCTAAAAATGCAGCCAGTGGCACAACTGGTGGCCTGCCTGTAGCTGGCCGCTGAAACCGGCTGCCCAAGGGGGGGTGGCCTTGGGTGGCTAGGCCTTTGGCGGTGGGACTGAGGGCAGTAATGTTGTTTTTGAAAGACTTGTGTCTGGTCTTGGGACTGCCTCTCTGCTGTTTGGCTGAAGGATATGGCTTAGCTTATTAGGGAAGTTGGGGGTGTGTGGTTCCTCAGCTGGGGGTGGCTATCTCAGTGGTGGTGGAAAATAGAAGAAGAAAGAGCATTGGCAGGTCAGCAGGCAGTTACAGGGGAAGGGAAAACATAGACTGTTTCCCCTTCCAGCTGCTGTGTCAGCTCTTTGATCTTTGGGAACAGTGCCAACTACCCACAAAACCTCATCTTGCTCCTTTGCAATGCCAGTTTGGTAATAAACCAGAAATTATCCAAGATGTCATTGTGGATGAGGGAGCCAATTTGGTGTACATGACAGAGATCTAGTTGGGAGGGGCTAGTGGCCCAATCTGGTCCCAGCTTCTCCCTACAAGATACACTGTTATGGAGCAGGTGAGAGGATGTGGGTGGGGAGGTGGGGTGTCTGTGATTTATAAGAACAGTATATCCCTTACCAGAATCCCTGTCAGAGTACCTGCCTATATTGAGTGTGTGTACTTGAGTCTTGGGACCAAGGATAGATTAGGACTTCTGTTGGTGTACCTATCACCCCGCAGCCCAACATAATCCCTAACCGAGCTGTCCGATCTGGTTCAGAGTTGTCATAGGAGATGCCCAGGTTGATGGTGGTGAGTGACTTCAATGTTCACATTGGGACTGAACTGTCAGCAGCAGCTCAGGAGTTCATAGCAGCCATGACAGCTATGGCCCATTCCCAAGTGGTCTCAGGGCCAACACATGTTGCTGGTCTCATGCTTGATTTGGTATTTTGCTCTGATCAGGGAGGTGTTCTGTGGGTGAGGATGCCAATGATTTCCCCAGTGTCATGGATGGACCACAACCTGGTAAAGGTTACATTTGCAGCCACTAGTCACCTCTGCAGGGGTGAAGGGCCTATTAGGATGGTCTGCCCAAGGAGGCCATTGGATCCAATAGGATTTCAAGAAACCTTGGGGGGCTTTAATGTTGGCTGTGCCAGTTATCTTGTTGACACCTTGGTGGAAAACTGGAATACAGAGCTCATTAAAGTGATAGACACTATCGCTTCTTAGCATCCTCTCTGCCCCGCTTCTAAATTAGCTCCATGGTATACGAAACAACTATAGGAGCTGAAGCAGCTAGGTAGATGACTAGAGTGCAAATGGAGGAGGACTGTAATCCGAAAGATTACAGCACAGAGCACAATTGAAGACCTATGCTCTTGCAACACGTGCAGCAAATAAGCTATTCTTTGCTGTCCGTTATGTGTCTGCACATTCACATCCAGCAGAATTGCCAAGGGTGGTGAGGGACCTTATACAGGCCCCTTCTGCTACAGCTTTGGGACAATCATTTAGCCGCTATGAAACTTTTAATGAGTTTCTTTGTGAGCAAAATATCTTGTATTCGAGCCAACCTGGATTCCATTGTTGGTGAAGAGTCTTTAGCAGGAGAACTTCCTGGTGAGATTAGAGCTGCTCCATCCCTCTTGGCTTTTGGGAAACTACTGAAGACACATCTCTTCAGCCAAGTACTTGATGGTTTTATGGATATATTAATCTGGTTTTTATATGTTTTAAGTGTTAAATTCTTGCTTTGTTTTATGCTGTTACCTGCCTAGTGGAAAGTGTACAAATTTATTAAATAAATACATAAATGTAATAATGTATTCTTCCATTCAGGAATTGTTGGATGCTGTGAATGACAGAATAGGGCCATATGACTTTGTCCAAGACACACTACAGAGGGGTGGTATATCTAACCCTCTGAGTGTTGTTAGGAGGCACAAAAATGCTTTAGGTGCTGGGGAATTTTTAACAGCCATTAGTAACTTGCTCCAGAGTTATGCAGAAATCTTTGGGGGTGCTACTTTAAGATAAATTGCCAACATTTTTTTTTAAACTTTCCAGGGTTGTGTACCTCTAAAATCCATACCTTATAGTGCCACTATATTCAAAAAGAGGCAACACCTGGTTCATGTCAATATTGCCAAAAATTGTCAAAAAATCTCTATTTTGCAGTGAGACTTGTGGCTATCATGAATGGGAACCCCCCTGCTGCAGAATTAATAGCTGGTGCAAGGAACTTGCACAATGATCTGGGCTAGTCAGATCAGAAAAATATCTCTCTCTCTCTCTCTCTCTCTCTCTCTCTCTCTCTCTCTCTCTCTGATATAGCCTCTACTGAATGGCATTCACAGATCAATATACCTGTAGTTCACAGGGGTGAAAAAGGCTGGGGGGAGGTGTTTAAATCCCCTGAGCAGAAGCACTCTCAAGCATGCTTTATGCTCCTTCACAATGAACACTATTATGGGATCAAGAATGTAAAACATTTCTTTGGGGCAAGAAACTTTTGTCAAACTTGCGAGATCCCCCGTAAGCATTCTCATGATTGTCTGTTAATGTGCCATTGCTGCTTGAGCAAAGAGTGCAAGCAGAAAGTGGACTAAATATTCATAAGAACATAAGAACAGCCCTGCTGGATCAGGCCCAAGGCCCATCTCGTCCAGCATCCTGTTTCACACAGTGGCCCACCAGATGGGCCCACCAGAGGGCATGCCCTCTCTTCTGCTGTTACTCCTCTGCAACTGGTACTCAAAGGCGTCCTGCCTTTTGAGGCTGGAGATTGCCTATAGCCCTCCAGCTAGTAGCCGTTGATAGACCTCTCCTCCATGAAGTTATCCAAACCCCTCTTAAAGCCAGATGATCCACATGCAGACTAAAATGTAGATCCCATGCCTGCTTAGACAGATGCAAAAACCTTGCAGCAGAGCAAAAAGTGGATTGTTCATTGAAAGAACTGTGTGAAAATTGTGGGCATTATGTAGAGTCAGAACATGAAGAGAAACAGGAATGCCAGGGAAAATAGGGCAGAGTCCGTTGGGATTGTTCTGAGGACCTTCAAAACCACGAGAGTGCTAAATGGGGGAAATTCAGAAACCTGTAATATCTATAAAATATGTCTTTTATAACTGTGAACGTATTCAGGCAGACGAGATGCCTGTTCCCAACTAGATTTATGCAAAAGCATTTTGAGGTGAAACAGTCATTAAGCTTCAGAAGTATAGCAAAAACCATGGCCTCCTGCTGGTAAAAGCTGGGGATTTCATGGAGAGTCATGCCTGGCAGACTTCATCCTCACATTCTCTAGCAAAATATAGTTTAATAAGTGTTCTTTCCTGGCCCATATCTCCAGAAGATATGATGCAATATTGGTTCTAAGACAGCTGGGGCAGGAGGAGCTTGATGTTGACTTGATTAGGTTGTGCATTTCAATTTGGCAACAAAATATTTTGTGTCCAAAAATGGCTATTTCGGACATTTGTACAACTCCCGAAAATCAAAATTGCAATGATTAAGATTTTTATTCCTGAACTGAAATGACCCTGCTTGGAACCGAAAGTTTTGTTTATCGAAAAATGTTCCATACCTCCATTTAGCGAGCAAGCAAAGTCTTTCTCCTCAGTCTCCATTGAGTCCTGGACTCCTGACATGACGTCTGCTTGAATTTCCCACCCTTTTCGATCCTGGATTCGCAGTATATACCAACAACAGTCTGCAAAAATAATAGTAAATGGGTTATTATCCCAAAAGTGTTATATTAACAAAGGAACTAGACAAGGATGCCTACTCTCTCCACTTTGGTTTATACTCGCTCTTGAACCCCTGGCAGTTAAAATTCGACAGGAGCAACAGATCCGGGGTGTTAATATTGGTGACCTAGAACATAAAATAAAATTGTATGCAGATGATGTACTCCTTACTGTAACACAGCTAGAAGATTCTTTTGACACACTGTTGACACAGAGACATCAGTACAGTCTGGTTTCCGGTTACAAGATTAACAGGGATAAAACACAGATTCTGACTTGGAACCTTACGGAAGAGGATATGGAAAATTTCATTAAGGTTTTAGGAGTACAAACAAAGAAGAAGCCAATAAAATACCTGGGAATAAATTTCACTAAGAATAATAAAGACCTGTTTAAAAATAATTATATGCAAATCTGGAAATCTATCGCGGCTGATCTGGACAGATGGAAAAAGCTGACCCTTTCTTGGCTCGAGTGTATTTCAGCGATAAAAATGAATGTACTGCCCAAGATGAATTTTCTTTTTCAAATGATCCCTATAAAGTTAGAAGATAGGATATGGAATAAATGGCAGCTTAACTCATTTATCTGGAACTATAAAAAACCCAGAATACGATTTAAGGTTATGCAAGCTGTAAAGGAAAGAGGTGGACTAGGTGTTCCAAACTTGAAACTCTTATCATGCCAGTTGTTTGACTTGGATTTCAGAATGGATTATATCCCCCTACGGTTATCTTACTGGAATGGAAAGCTCTGGTCTTTCTAGAGGACTGCCTAACTATTTGTAGATTACAAGCTCAAGAAAAGATTCGGAGATACAATATCATGCCATTAGGCAAAGTCTTTTATACGTCTGGGATAAATATCAAAAAATAATAAGTCCAAGGCTATCATCTTTGACCTCAATCTTGAATGTGTATTTCTATGAAGAGGAATCTTCGTACAAGTATAAATCTTTGAGAGAGCACTCACATACTCTGCATAGTTTAATCCAATGCCTTGCCCAAAGTAATTCTTCTAAAAAACCACTGCTTTTTTTCACCTTGGTTTCAACATGCCCAGATCAGTTTGATAGTATGGAAGGAGTTGCAGATACAGGGTGGTAAGCTCAGAGAATTAACTGTCTATGAGGATCTCATTACTCGAAATACGGATCATCTGTTATATCTAACAGATGATCCGTATTTTGAGTAATGAGATCCTCATATATACAAATTGTTACTGAGATATGATAAAGAGACTGAGCAGATTAAAGAATGCATGATAAAATGGATGCAGAATTTTAACAGGTTGATCGACATGTCTGATTGGGCATATCAGTGGAAGAAGAACATTAAATTTACCCTGAGTAACAACTTAAGAGAAAACTGGTATAAGATGTTTTTAAGATGGTACATAACTCCTTTGACAATTAACAAAATAGATTATTCTATCTCGAAGAATTACTGGAAATGTAATCAGCATCCTGGTTCATTTTATCATATGTGGTGGAGCTGTGACAAAGCTCAACTGTTCCGGAAGCAGATTCATAAGAAAATCCAACAAATCTTAGAGGTTAAGCTTACTTTTCTCCCATGAATATTTCTCCTCAGTAAGACTAAATCTTACATTTCTTCTAAACTTAATGAGTTATTCCTATACATGATTACCACAGCAAGGATTATATTCTCCACAAACTGGCAGGTACCTGTGATTCCCTCTCTAAACGACTGGCTTTTGAAGCTATGGAATTATGCATCAATTTCGAAAATCTCCGTTTACAAGAAGGGTCTCTCTTCTGAGTCATTTATGTCTGTTTGGGAGCCTTTTATAAATTACAACATCCAACAAGGTCTCCATTTGTTCCCAATGTCGGGATTTGGTTTATGATCTTCTGTGTACACTGTTGGAAGTTAAGGACTATGCGTTGTCTCTTGTCTCAGACAGTGGAGGACAGACTAGTGAGTCAGAGGGCTAGAGAGTCAAGACATTGGTCATCTCTTCTCTACTGCTCTGGCACTATCCCTTTGGAATGTAGATTGCTAATCTCAGGGACTTCCTTCCTTCCAGCAGCTCACTTCCTCTTTCTCTTCCCTACCTGTCCTTCTACCTTAAGAACATAAGAACAGCCCTGCTGGATCAGGCCCAAGGCCCATCTAGTCCAGCATCCTGTTTCGCACAGTGGCCCACCAGATGCCGGTGGAAACCACAGGCAGGAGTTGAGGGAGTGCCCTATCTCCTGCCACTACTCCCCTGCAACTGCTACTCAAAGGCATCCTGCCTTTGAGGCTGGAGGTGCCCCACAGCCCTCCGACTAGTAGCCATTGATAGACCTCTCCTCCATGAAGTCATCCAAACCCCTCTTAAAGCCATCCAGGTTGTTGGCTGTCACCACAACCTGTGGCAGAGAGTTCCACAAGTGGATCACGCGTTGTGCGAAAAAGTACTTAAGTTTGTTGGTCCTAGACCTCCTGGCAATCAATTTAATGGAGTGACCCCTGGTTCTAGTGTTGTGTGACAGGGAAAATAATTTCTCTCTCTCCACTTTCTCCACACCATGCATGCTTTTATAGACCTCTATCATGTCACCATGCAGTCGACATTTTTCTAAACTAAAAAGCCCCAGATGTTGTAGTCTTGCCTCATAAGAAAGGTGCTCTAGGCCCCTGATCATCTTGGTTGCCCTCTTCTGTACCTTCTCCAGTTCAACAATGTCCTTTTTAAGATGTGGTGACCAGAATTGTACACAGTACTCCAAGTGTGGTCGCACCATAGTTTTGTATAAGGGCATTATAATGTTAGCCTTTTTATTTTCAATCCCTTCCTAATGATTCCTAGCATAGAATTGGCCTTTTTCACAGCTGCCGCACATTGAGTCAACAATTTCAACGAGCTGTCCACCACGACCCCAAGATCCCTCTCCTGGTCTGTCACCGAAAGCTCAGATCCCATCAGCATATACTTGAAGTTGGGGTTCTTTGTCCCAATGTGCATTACTTTACACTTGCTAACATTGAACCTCATTTGCCATTTTGTCGCCCACTCCCCCAGTTTGGAGAGATCATTTTGGAGCTGCTCAAAATCCGTTTTGGATTTCACTACCCGGAAGAGTTTGGTATCATCTGCAAATTTGGCCACATCGCTGCTTACCCCTGCTTCTAGATAATTTATGAATAAATTAAAAAGCACCGGTCCCAGTACAAATCCCTCGGGGACCCCACTTCTTACTTCCCTCCATTGTGAAAACTCTCCATTTATACCTACCCTCTGTTCCCTGTCTTTCAGCCAGTTAGCAATCCACACATGTACTTGTCCCCTTATCCCATGACCGCTAAATTTCCTCAAGAGTCTTTGATGAGGAACTTTTTGTCAAAAGCTTTTTGGAAGTCCAGGTAGACTATGTCAAATTTATCACCTTGATCCACACACTCATAGACACTCTCAAAGAAGTCCAAAAGGTTGGTGAAGCAAGATTTACCTTTGCGGAAGCCATGCTGGCTCACTCCCAGCAGGGCCTGTTCTTCTAGGTGCTTTACAATTTTATCCTTGAGGATGCTTTCCATCAATTTGCCTGGAACGGACGTAAGGCTAACTGGCCTGTAATTTCTCGGATCGCCCCTGGATCCCTTTTTGAAAATCGGTGTTACATTTGCTACTCTCCAGTCTTCTGGTACAGAGCCTGATTTCAGCAATAAGTTAAATATTTTAGCAAGGAGGTTGGCAATTTCACATTTGAGTTTTTGAGGACTCTTGGATGGATGCCATCTGGCCCTGGTGATTTGTTAGCTTTCAGTTTTTCCAGAGAGTTTAGAACATCATCCCTTGTCACTTTTATCTGACTCAGCTCTCTAGCCTCCATCCCTAAAAAGCCTGGTTCAGGAACAGGTGTATGCTCAGTATCCTCTGCCGTGAAGACAGACGCAAATAACTCATTCAGCTTCTCTGCAACCTCCAAATCCTCCTTAATAATCTCTTTCACTCCCTCATTGTCTAATGGTCCAACTGCGTCCCTGGCAGGTTTCCTGTTTCTAATGTATTTAAAGAAGTTTTTGTTATTCCCCTTGATACTTTTGGCTAAATGTTCCTCAAACTCTCTTTTTGCCTCCCTTATTGTCACCTTGCATTTCTTTTGCCAGAGTTTGTATTCCTTTCTGTTCTCTTCGTTTGGACAGGCCTTCCAATTTCGGAAGGAAGTCTTCTTCCCTTTTATGGCTTCCTTGATGGTACCCATTAGCCATGCTGGCATCCTCCTGGACTTAGTGGTACCTTTCCTCCTTTTGGGTATGCAAGCTGACTGGGCTTCTAGTATTGTGGTTTTAAGTAAACTCCATGCACTCTGGAGCGAAGTGACTCTCCTGATTTTCCCTTTCAGATTTCTTTTCACCATACTCCTCATTTTGGAGAAGTTTCCTCTTCTGAAATTCAAAATGTCTCTCCCCGCATGTATGCTGAATTTGAGGGCACTGTGGCCACTGTTCCCTAAAAGGTCAATGACCCTGACAACATGCACAAGGTCCTGAGTATCACTCAGAATTAGATCCAAGGTCACCTTCTCTCTGGTTGGTTCCACGACCAACTGTTCTAGGGCACAGTCATTTAGCGGAACTAGAAATTTGACCTCTTTGTCCTGACCTGAATGTGAATTTACCCAGTCTATGTGTGGGTAATTGAAGTCACCCATAGTTACAGCCCTGCCTCTCCTTGACGCCTCCCTGATTTCCTCCTGCAACTCCCAGTCACTGTCGGCATTTTGATCCGGAGGGCGATAGCACATCCCCAGTAGCACATTCCCTTTCCGGCCCTGTATAGTCACCCACAGGGTTTCTGTGGAGGACTCCAGTCCACCTAGGTTTTCTAGCTTGTTAGATTCTATCCCTTCTTTAATATATTGTGCTACCCTCCTCCAAGGTGCCCCTCCCTGTCCTTTCTATAGAGTTTATACCCAGGGATAACAGTGTCCCATTGGTTCTCACTGTTCCACCATGTTTCTGTTATGCCTACTATATCTCTTTCTGCGTTAGCAACCAAGCACTCCAGCTCACCCATCTTGGCTCGGAGGCTTCTGGCATTGGCATATAAGCACCTATATGCTGAATCTCTCCCCTGATGTATGCTAATCTTTTGACTCTTTGACCTGCTGGCACAGGCTCCTGTCTGCTCTTTATGCAGTTCTGCTCTGTCCCCTTCTGTTTTATCTGAATTCTTTGCAGCCTCACACTTTAAAGGATGGCTTTTGCCAAACGGGATACTGCCCAGCTCCCGTCGGCTGTTCCCCAGGCGTCATTTTAAAAGCTGCTCCGCAACCTTTTTGATTTTAAGTGCCAGCAGTCTGGTTCTATCTTGGTTCAAGTGTAGCCCGTCCCTTTTGTACAGGCCTTGCTTGTCCCAAAATGTGTCCCAGTGCCTAACAAATCTAAACCCCTCCTCCCGGCACCAATGTCTCAACCATGCATTGAGACCCATCAGCTCTGCCTGTCTCACTGTACTTGCATGTGGAACAGGTAGCATTTCTGAGAATGCTACCTTGGGCGTCCAGGACTTCAAAATGCTACCTAACCTATCAGCCTAAATTTGCATTCCAGGACCTCCCGACTGCATTTCCCCACATCGTTGGTGCTGATGTGCACCATGACAGCTGTCTCCTCCCCAGCACTGTCTAGGAGCCTGTCTAGATGCTGCGTGATGTCCGCAACCTTCACACCAGGCAGGCAAGTAGCTGTGCGGTCAACACGTGGGTCACAAACCCATCTCTCTATCCCTCTAATGATTGAATCACCCACTACAAGGAGGCCCCCACCCCCCAGAGAAGTATCCCCTGTGCGAGAGGATATGGGCTCATCATCCACGGAAGGAGTCACTTCTAAAGGAGCATTTCCCTCTTCCTCAGACTGATGTCCTCCTTGCCCAAGACCTTCATTCTCCCTGACAGCAGAGGAGCTACCAGCCCTGGAGTGGGATGCCTCTATCACATCCCTGAAGGTCTCATCCACATGCCTCTCTGTCTTTCTGAACTTCTCCAGATCTGCCACCTTGGTCTCAAGGGAAAGGATTTGTTTCCTGAGATCCAGGAGCTCCTTGCACCGAGCACACACCCATGACTTCTGCCCATGGGGCAAATTGTCATACATGTGGCACTCTGTGCAATACACTGGGAAGTGCCCCTTCCCCTGCTGACCTTCTGTCTTCATACTGTTTTTGTTGACTGTTTACAGTATTTAGAAAGTTTATTGTCCGTTTATTAGATAGTTTATTAAAAGGATAGGTCTCAGCTGTAGTGGTCAGCTATTTAACTGTCCAAACAACCTTTCCCAAGAATATGAGGGATATGAGGGAGGGATATGTAGTTACGTTATCTTCTCTACCAGGCTCCTTGTGATCCTTTTGATCGCAGGGGCTTGATCCAGGCTCCCCTGCACACTTCCTGCTAAACTCCTGATAAACTCCTACGTCCTGTCTGCTATCCGTGTTTGCTATGCTCTGTTCGCTATGCCCTCGGGCCTTCTCCTCATATGTAGAGTAGCCTTCCAACTGACACACAGGATGTGAGTCAAAGGAAAGGAATGTGGGGCCTCTCCCAGCCCTACCTGACTCCACCCTCTCCAGGCAGCCACTAAGTAAACACTGGAGTTAGGTAACCCTAATAACTCCTAGCCCTGTGATATCTTAACCCTAACAAGTAACCCTAACGAGAGAGAGAGAGAGAGAGAGAGAGAGAGAGAGAGAGAGAGAGAGAGACCTACCCCTTAAAGAGAAACAGCTCCTGCAAAACTCCCCTCTTCCTGTTAGTTTGTTTGAAGGGGAAAAAGCTAGATGTTTAGAAAAGCTTGCTCATCTTCTCAGCTGTGTCTGCTCTTCCCAGAGTAGCCTTCCAACTGACCAATGCATACCTTGCAACATGGCAAGCTCCTCTCCCTGCACCATGTGTGCAGAGAAGATGCAGAATCCATCTGCATGCAGCTAGATAGATAGAGATCCTAACTCCTCACTTTCCTATCTAGAATGGAGTTCCTTAATAAATGCTTTATATATTAATTTGAAACTATGAATTGGCTCCAAGTTACTTTACTCTCAGCATACACGCATGCCTAACTAAATTCGTTGTGTTGTGCCTCTGTGCACTCTGCTATAATGAAAAAGGGATTCTCTCACCAAAGAGAATTCCCAACATACACAAGGTAAATATGGCATAAAATATTGCAGAAAGGGGTGTTTTGCCATTTGTTAACTTGGCTTTTTAATAGAAATGACTCTTTTTTTACTCAATAGAATTGGTTGCTGTTGTTTTTTTATCATTCTTATCTGTAATTATGGAATGTTAGGTTGCTTTTTTATTCAGTTTTATGTTCTTTTGTGTACACAAGGTAAAAATGGCATAAAGCATTGCAGAAAAGGAAGTTATTCTGTTCGTTAACTTGGCATTTTTAAAGAAATGATTTTTTAAAATAAAAATTAAATGATTTTTATAGAAATGATTCTTTTTTACTCAATAGAAATGGCTTTTTATCATATCTGTAATTATGAAATGTTAGGTTGTTTCTTTATTTAGTTATCAAACTATGGGTGGTGAAAAGTGTGGGAAGAGGTTGTTGTTTCTTTTCCTTTTTTAAAATTTGTATTGCTTGATATTTTCGAACACTATTGTTGTATCTCTCCTTTATCTACTTTTTATTTTGAAAATGAAAATTCTATTATTTTTTTAAAATGAATTTCCCACCCCTCAGGCCTGCAGATTGGCAGGCAAAGGCAGGGCTGTATGCATGGCGGAGCGGCAGTTTCCAGAGCGGAAGGGACTAGGGAGCTTGCCGAGAGCTCCTTTCTTTGTGTGGGCAATGAGGTGGTGGTGGCGGGAATGGCTGTGGTGGGGTGGCAGCAGAAGAGGTGGATGGCTCGGTGAGGAGGCAGTGGTGAAGGTAGCAGTGGGCCCTGGCAGAGGAGGTGACAGGTGGGTGGGCAAAAATGGCAGGGAGGGAAGGAGCCCAGCAGGGAGAGAAAGTACTGCCAGGGGGCGGGGAGGGAAAGCTGCCAGTGGCTGGAGGAGGATGAGGACTTCTATAATGATGGAGAACGGATTGGGGCAGGAGTGAGGGAGGGACTGGCAATTTTCTGAATCCAATATAATTGGCGCTGAAACTGAAAATGGGGCATTTGGGGAGGGTTGAATTCGGACCCTTGCTGAATTGCAGGGGCTTCAGATTTGGCCGAAAACAAAATTTAAAAAACCCAAAATGCATGCCCCTAGATTTGATTACCCAAGGAAGAAAGTTGATGTGTATCACTGTCAAAAGCTTAGATATAATATTTATGGATGTCTTATGTCATTTACCATGGCACTAGCAAAATTTCCTAAAGCCATTGGGTTCCAAGAGTCCAAAGGGTATTTTCCCAATTTCTTTAAAATGTTGTAAAATTGGAATTATGTGATGGGGGACAAATGTAAAATACTATAATGTTGAATCTGTGAATGATGCCTGCTAAAAAGGCAGAGTTCTTGTAATATCAACCACCAATTCTGCAGTTGTGGACTAATACCCCTTTCCTAAACTGAAGGACCACTTTATTAGCCCCTCAACATATCAAAGGGGGTATCCTCTGTAATAGTGTCCCAGCTGTGTGGGTACTATATTTCAACCAGACCCATTTCCTACTCTCCATTAAGATCCAGGAGCCTTGCTAACTGGATGGTGAAGGCTGAACTAGTGTTCTGTGGGAAAGCCTTCCTGCTGGCATTACTGGGGAGAGTAACATAAAATCCTCTCTCAGCCATTCTATACCCGTTTACAAAGGTCTGAAGAGGGCTCCCAACTGTTGAACTTGTCAGGCCAGCCTAGTTACTTCACTAAATGTTGTTTTACTTTGCCACGACCTTTTGTACGTAGAATTTTTTTCAACCCTGTACACCCTGTCCTCTTCTGCTTTAACTTTCTGAAATTCTTCCAGATAGAAGCTGCCAAGAACTGCCTCACCCATGTAATATTTTATCAGGTAGACAGGCCTTTTGGCTCTTCTGATGACTTGGTCCACTGTAAACAACTCCAGCTGTAAACAACTGGTGTAGTTCTGTTCATTACCTTCCTCAAAAACTTTTTTAATTTTAGAAATCCTAACATGATCTCCTTTTCTTAGCAAAGGAGGTTTGGCTACCAAAAGCTCTTTTCCAAACAGTCAGACTATTGGAGGGGTTAATGTCCACAGGCCTGGTTTGAATGGTTCTGTGAAAGCTGTGGTTATAGCCAGTGATGTATTTGCAAATTCTCCATGACAGCCAGAGAAGCCAAGAATTACCAGTGCCCCATTCCTGCTCTTCCTCCCTCTACTACACCCCTGATTATAGCTCTAAGAGTTCAAGACACTGATATACCTGAAAGGGTTGTGATTGGCAAAGTGCTCCACATTCTTGTTTTTAAGGTTCTATTAAACTGTCAACCACTCCTGCTTTGACATCATTGTGACAAAGTGGTGACAGGCCACCTACTGGCTTATTTGAAAACTTTCTCCCTCTGTCAGTTTGGAGCTTGCCAGGCTTTCAGCCTTCTGTGAAAGTAGCTTTAAAAGCTCAAGCCAATTCTGTGCCTGTTTTATCTTTTAGAGCTGCATCCCAAGCGTATTTAGATAGAATATCTACCACTGTCAAAATGTACTTGTAGCCTTTGTTGTATTTACAAAACTGTTGCATGTCCACTAAAACTGCCTGTCATTGTGCATCCACTCCTGAAACAGTAGTCTTGTTTCTCACAGGTTTGTGCAGAGTGTAAGCATCGTGCTCTGAAAGCCAGGCCTCAACTTGCCTTTTACTCAGCTCTTGTCTGTGCTGCCTGGCCTCTTGAAATAGTGGATTTACACCCCCAAAGCTCCCCACTCTCCCAGGGGTGTAATTAGGATTTTCTCATGCTCTGCCATGGGGATTTTTAACACCAGTATGAACACATTTATTTATTAACAAAATTATTTTATTGTTCACCATCAGTACAAGCACACAAGATGCAGGATGCATTGACATCCCTGAGGTGCATATTCTCAAAGGCTTAGACCTGCACAAACAAGGGCAATTTTTTTATTACTGCAGAGTAAAAAACAATAGCAAGCAGCACCTGATATTTGATGCAAACTATTTTATTTTACATTTGAAAAACATAAATAAATTAAATTTTTAGGTAGCTAGATTTCCTCATTTGTTTTTTGAAACCTGATGAGAAGTACTAGGTGACAGAGACACCCTGCTGGGATTTTTTTAGATTGTAGATCTAAAACCAATTGTAGAACAGGTAATCAATGTATAGCACAGATGCTTCCATGTACAAATTATCCCATGCTCCCATGGTGGTAACTTAACATAGCATCATAGCACTGGATAAAGTTAGTGCTAGTATGGTACTATCTGAACTGCTGACTCTTCTCCCACATTTAGGAAGACCCCTAAATGCACTTCATTTAAGAAAGTTGGTTTCTCCTTTTAACATTTCTGAATGTATATGCTTAACTTCATAAAACTTCCTCCCACTCATGTCAGTAAAAGGAATATGCTTGCTCTGATATCATTGCATTCAGCATTTCTCTCACTGCCTGCCAATATCCAGAAGGAGGTGTGAAGATATGCTGAACAAAATGGTGTTACATCACATATTCCTTTTATGAGATGTTCTGGGATGTGTAGAGCAGAAGGAAGGTCACAATGGCAACCATGCAACTCCCATAATAATATATTATTTAGAATATTTATATACTGCCCTTTAACAAAAAGCTATCAAATCATTTAGATAGCAAAAGGATTGAGAAGATGGCTCCCGGTCCCAAAGGAGCTCCAAATATCTAAAGAAAGATAATGGAACAACTAGCACCCAGAAGGACACTATCCCGAGATGACTAGGGACAGTTGCTATTCCCTCTTAAACAGAAGAGAATCACCACTTTTAAAGGTGCCTATTGACAGTTATCAGAAATTGTAAGCTAGGCCCAGAGGCCACAAGAGAACAATATAATGTCAGAAATGGGATTTCTGAATCTTGAGAAGGAAGGGGCTTGGAAGGGTGGCTGCTGACAACTTCCCTTCCTCTTCCCCCAAGATCCCTCCTCACCCCATGCAAGACCGCTGGCAGGTGTGAGCTCCCATGAACGTATCTTAACCATCCTGAGCTAATTATATTGGTTACCAGTGTATTTCTGTGTTATAGTCTATCTAGAAATCTTTTGTGTTTTGGAGTTTTGTCCCAGTGAGAATCCTGTAGACAGTTGGGGGGTGAGGGTAGAGTCAGAAAGGGAAAGGAGAAAGAGAAAATGGAGTTCCTTCTGAATAAAATTTTAGTTAAACCAACGTAAGATAACTTCATGTTTACAAGGGAAGCTATTATAAAACATTTAACAAAGAAATTTTGAATCAGCTATGGGTGTGAGCCTGCAAAGCTTGTGAATATTCCTGCTTCTTCCTTTCATTGCTTTACAGGGCCTGCATTCCTGAACTGCTGTATTCTGCTATTGCTGCTACTGAATGTTTATCCAGTTTCCTGACCAGCACAACCCCTGGAGATACCTTTTCCTTATCAATCTTGGACTCTGTTGTTCACTTGATGCCCACTGTAGCATGGCTCAGATCCTGCCACCACTTCTTTTCTTCTCCATCCCTGAAATCCAGGCTGTTCAGTCTAAATCCTTTCAAACTCAGTCATCTCACATGGCACTGCCCCAGAAAGTGGTAGCACAAGAAAGGAGATGCTACCAATGTGGAGACTGCCCACAAAGCCAATTTTGCTTAATGTTCTGCACACATAATCACTTGCAACAGGTGCAAGAAAAAAGGACACTTTGCTAAAGTATGCAAATCTATGTTCCACTCCTTTACTGATTCACTAAATGAGAAGAATGAAGCAGATGAATCAGAATTAGGGAAGAGAGCTGGCCTTGTGGTAGCAAGCATGACTTGTCTCCTTAAGCTAAGCAGGGTCTGCCCTGGTTGCATACAAAAGGGAGACTAGAAGTATGAGCACTGTAAGATATTCCCCTTAGGGAATGGAGCCACTCTGGGAAGAGCATCTAGGCTCCAAGTTCCTTCCCTGGCATCTCCAAGATAGGACAAGATTTTTTTAGAAAAAAAATAGGACAAGATTTTTTTATTGAACCAACAAACTACCAAAGCATACAGTATGTTGCCAAAGCACAATTATATACAAAGTGGTTGTTTGTACATTATATATCTACAAAGATTTACACACAAGGATTTGGAAACCCACAAGGTTATGAAGTATATGCAGGTAGTACTGTAACTCGGGGGTGGGGGATTTCAAGGCACATCAGGTAATCGGGGGGGGGGGTTACGTCCGACGTCCATTTCCACAATTTGTCCCATTGCTGTTTAGAAGAGATACTCTTGTCTTTTTGCACATAACCATACAAACTTTTCCAGAAGAGATTTACCGTCTCATCTGCGTGAACCTCTTGGTCACGTCTTCCCTCCCTATTCCTATGCAGGAGCATTGCATAAATGACATACAGGTTTACTAACCTGATTACAAGGAGGGGAACATTCCAATTCCCTAGTATGAGGGCACCCGTTCCATCCCGTTTCCTTGAAGGTTTCTTTCTGGGACCTCGAAAGGAGGTTCTATCGCTCAAACCCGAGGTTAGTTCTTCCCAAGTCTGTTTTTCCAAATCAGGCCACTCTAACAGCTTGCTTACTCCCTGCCACACTCTTTTGGCTACCACACACTCTTTTAAGAAATGTGAGTGGGTTTCCCTGAATGTTTTACCTAGCTCACTAGCTTTCTGTTTGCAGGTGATTTTAGGGCACTCTTGCTGGTCCTCTGGGAGCCATGGCTTAGCCGCATTAAGTGGTAGTACTTGATGGTATAAGCGCCACCTTGTTTCCCATAAATGGAAAGGGATTTTTTTCTCTTTAAAGAGAGCAATAGGGTGATCAGGTTGCAACAAGTACTGTGAATAATAATAATAATTCGATTTCTATACCGCTCTTCCAAAAATGGCTCAGGGCGGTTTACAAAGAGAAATAACAAACAAATAAGATGGCTCCCTGTCCCCAAAGGGCTCACATTCTAAAAAGAAACTTAAGACACACACCAGCAACAGTCACTGGAAGTACTGTGCTGGGGGTGGATAGGGCCAGTTAATCTCCCCCTGCTCAATAAAGAGAATCTCCACGGTAAAAGGTGCCTCTTTGCCCAGTTAGCAGGGTTAGGGTTAGGGTTTTAATCCCATATTCAATCCCCAAAATGTTTACTGTATCTACCCACTTCAGTTTTGACTCTGGGGCCCCTTCGCTTTTACATTCAGAGATGGGTAGGCATGAGAGTTGCTGGCGTCTGGGGTCCATTTTAACAAATACACTTTTGTCAGCATTTAATTCTGAGCCTGAGATTTTGCCATATTCCCAGAAGACATCTAGTATTACAGAGATTTCATTTTCATTCGGTAACAGTAATGTGACATCATCAGCATGAGCTACAAATTTTACCCTATACTCAGAATGCGATTCTGAGTGGACAGGTGGTTCGGCTATCCCATCACTCTTCCTCCTCCTCCCTCCCGGGAAGGTCTCGCAGGGTGGAGGGATAGAGACCGAGAGCCCTTGCAGATGTGGTTCTCTCTGAATCCTGATCAGGATCGGATCCAGGGCCAAAACATAAAGTAATGGGCTCAGTGGGCATCCTTGGCGGACACCCGAATGCAAAGTGATCGGGTCGCCCCACCATCCATTAATCTGTGGTGTCACCTTTGCATTCGTATAGAGCAGCTGTATCCAAGTCACGAATAGGGGTGGTATACGTTTAGCTTTCAACAATGTCCACAGATAATTGTGGTTCACTTTGTCAAAGGCCTTAACTTGATCCAATAAGAGGAGGTGACCTTTCCAACTTTCATTCTGTATAGAGTAAAAAAGTTCTCTCAGCAGACACAATGAGTCTGTCATCTTTCTTCCCGAGATAGTGCTTGTCTGCAAGCTGTGGACCAATTTAGGGGCCACTTTCGCCAATCTATTATTTAGGATTTTGGCAAAGATTCTGTAATCGATATTTGTGAGGGTTATTGGTCTCCAGTTTTGTGGTAAAGTGGTGTCACCTTTCTTGGGGGGGGGGAAATTAAGAGGCCGTCCCCAAAGGACCGATTTAAACGCCCATTGTCTAGGACAAAATTAAATAATTTTACTAAAACTGGTAGTAGCTGGTCTGCGTAAATCTTATAGAAAGCCCATGTCAGACCATCATCCCCAGGGCCGATGTGTTCTTTCCCACTGAGATAACTGCTCTGACCTCTTCTATCGTTACAGGATGGGTCAAAGAGCTTTTTCCTCCCTCAGTGAGGGAATAGCCGAGACCATATTCATTCAGACTGCAGAACCTATCTAGATGGGATTGAATGTCCTTTACAGAAATATCCTTCAATGCATACAAGTTTGTATAAAACTGGGCCATGCTTTTTAACATATCATTGGGGTCAGCCATTAGTGGGCTACTTCCATCCGATTGCAGGCCTTGGAATGTCAAACTAGATGCATGTATCTTGTCCTTTACCCACTCCCCTTTTTCAACTACAGACCCTTTGAAGCGATAATGCTTATTTTCTAAACGCCTGTGCTGCAGTTCATTTTGAAATGTCCTGATTGTCTCTTTGTAGCGGCGGCATGATTCCACGTCGAAGGCTTCTCCCCTGTTCATCTTATCAACAATCTTCAGATGTTGGGTGATCGCTTTCTGATAATTTTTGACCCCTATCTTATATGTCCGGCTGGTCACTGCCCTAGTACGGCAGCCCACCCTCTTTTTAAGTGTCTCCCAGGCTCCCAAAAGATCATCTTCTGCCTCTAGTAGCCGAGGGATCTGTTGCCTCAATTCTGATAAAAGGACACCTTTGAGATATTCACCACTTAACATTTTTGGGTGTAATCGCCACAAGGGCTTACCATGTGGAATTACCTCAGAGAGATTACAAATAATTCCCACAGCCACATGGTCTGACCATGGGGTAAGTACTAGTTTACACCTATAGACTTCAAAAGAAGGGGGAGCCCAGAGTCTATCTAGCTGGCTAGCTGATCTTGGGTGGTAATATGTAAATTTGACTCCGGTTTTAAATTTATGTCTATACTGTGATTTAAAGTTCTCTTTGTGGCGGATTGGGAAAAAATCCAAATCATTATATACCCTCAAGGCCTTATCATCTAAACCCACTCAGAAAACGTCGGAGAGCTTTTTCCTCATTCATTAGAGAGGGACTTGAGGGGGAGACTGGGAGGCCTCCCGAAAAGGCTTTCCTGTCGATCAGTTGGGCTCTGTTATTAAAATCCCATGTGATCAGGAGGTGGCGCTTGGTGTCACATATATCTTTTTGTTTAGCCCAAAGAGCCTTCCTAAGGTGTGATTGTACCGGGGCATATATGGCGCACAGTCTAAAGGCTCAGTCGAACCTTAGAGTGGTTGCCAAGCTTGGGTCACCCCTGACAGTAAAATCTACATACATTAGTCTGCCCTGATCAATTTCCAATACCCTCTCGATTTTGAGATCAGGTCTGTCTTTAAACAATATCGCTACCCCTGCATTGCCGCTCCCATCATAGGACCAGAAGGATGGGCCCACTGTCCATTGCTGTTGTGCCGAAAAGCGGTGGCTCTCATTTTTGAAATGGGTCTCTTGCAGAACATAGATGTGATAGTTCCATTTTGTTAAAAATTGTAGGATCTCTTGCCTACGATTTGGTGACCTTAATCTATTAACATTCCATGTAAGTATATTATAGGAATTGGCCCGACAACCCATGATAGGAGGGTGTTATGTGTAAGGCATGGACCCATTCAGACAAAGAGTCACTGTTCATGTAGAAGCGAGGCAACAGAATGGTAGGCATTTGTTCCTTAGATCTCAGATCATGTCAAGTATTGTTCAAAGGGGCTTATTGGGTTAATTCAACCCTTACCTCCATGTCTTCCATGATAACATTATTACCTCCTACCCCTTCCATGTTTACTTCACGTGGAAGGGGTAGTTTGAGGCAGATGGGCCCCGGGGAGGGTTGGTAAGGGGGAGGGTGTTTGGGGTTCAGAGACGGGAGGCAAGGCAGGGTGGTTTGGGATGAGAATAGACCCATTTTTGCTCCCAGGTTCCTGGGAGGCCTGGGATGTTCCTGGGATGTTTTCTACATTTTCACCCTGGGATGTTCTTTTTCTACATTTTCGTCTAAGCTGTTTTTAGGATCTGTCCCTTCTTCCACTAACATATTCTCTTCTGTCATCATACAATCATCAGTAACACCATTTTCGGCCAAGGTAGTTACTTTGTGTCCCTGTCAGGGGTCCTCTAGGATGCTTTTAATTTCTTCCATTTCTCCTGTATGTTTCTTATCCTTGCAAGCTGATAGCTGTAACTCAAGTCTATCGAGTTAAGTTCTGTGGTATCTTCACTAATCTCGGCTAGGACTAGGTCCAATTTTTCCACATCAGGGTCTTTCTCCCCTGAAGTTTGGATTGGTGGGTCTTTTGTTTGTATGGCTTGGCATAGGGCTGACTTTTCCTCTTCATGTTGTTTTAGAATGCTCTTGTATTCTTTCTTTAGGTTCCATATTTCTGCTGCTTTGTCTTGTTCCACCCTCAACTCTTCCTCCAGGTCGGTTAGAGTTTTGGGTGTATTTAATCCAGTTTTATTTGGGGCCCTTGAGTGCTTCGAGGATATCCATTTATTTTATTTTTTTGCGGGCTTTCTGAGTTGTCTCTGTTCTTTGATCAACTCATCTACCTGTTGGGCAGCTTCCGAGTCTGAAGGAGGGATCAGTTCATCATTGGCATCTGGAACCTCTGCCATGGTTGCTAGCACCATGGTTGCTAGCACCTTGAATCTATTCGTGGGGATTCTATAGAGAGGGGGGTGATGTCAGAAAGAAAAAAGAGGGAAAGGAGAAGGAGAAAATGGAATTGCTTCTGAATAAATTCTTTGTTAAGCCAGCATAAGATTATTTCATTTTCACAAGGGAAGGAGTTACAAAATTCTGGTCCCATTTAAGGTGCTAATTGTTACTGTGAACTGCTACTATTACTATATATACACCACTTTTCAACAAATGTTTCCAAAGTGGTATCCATAGAAAAAATAAATACATGAGATGGTGCCCTGTCCCCAAAGGCCCTCAGTCTAATAAAGATACATGATAGAGACACCAACAACAGTCACTGGAAGGATGCTATGCTGGTGTTGGATGGGGCCAGTTGCTCTCTCCTTGCTAAATACAAGAGAATCACCATTTTAAAAGGTGCCTCTTTGCTGTTGGTGTCATTTGAAGTCTGTTTATGGCCTGAGATCAAGTTATTTTAAGGATGATGTTTGACAAAATGTACCTGTCCAGACTTAAAGATCACAGGTTCTTCTGTATGGTCTACCACAAACAAAGATCCATCTTATTCTTCTGTAGTGACACTGCACTTTTAGAATTCTCTCCTAGAGCAGAGGATGTTCAGATCCCACATATTTATGAGTTTTAAATGGGTAATTAAAATTCACTTTTTAATGCTGGCTTTTAACTGAAATTTTTTCGTTGAATTTTTTTTACTGGCATTTTAAATTGGAAATTTTATGGTCATTTATGGTATTCTGATTTTGCTGCATTGTCTTCATTTTGCTTTTTATAATTCAATTTCTTTTATGTTTAGTATTATTTTATTCTAAACTGTCTTGTTTAAATGTATTTTTGGAAAGTGGTATTAAAATTGTTTTAATTAATTAATTAATTAATTAATGGAAGCATCAGGCAAGGAGAGGAGCTGTTAACAACCTCCTCTCCTTACCCACGGCCCTTTCAGATCAACCCTATAAGCTTTGAAAGAAGCACAAGATGAGGAGGGGATGAAGGAGTAGGGTCTCTTATGCTCGCTCATCCTACATCCCTCTAAATCCGAAAAGAATCAAATTAGGAGCTGGGGGCTCTTGATCCTTCCCTTCCAGGGTTTTGGAGCATAGTGGAAGAGGGGGAGGTTGCTAAGGTTCTCTTTGCTTCACTTTGCCCCCCTTTAAAACCTCAAAGGGTCAAATCCACTCTTGCAAGTTTTGAAATTAGCTGTAGAAAAAGAGGAAAGATTGTTAACTTCTTATCACTCCTCATCCTTCTCAAAGTTTACAAAATCAGATACAATCACTTCAAGCTTTGAAATGGGTGCAGGGTGAGAAGAGACTATTATCAACTTCCCTTCCACTCCACACTGCTTCTGGAGCAGCTATCTCTACTGTCCTCCTCCTTCCAGAAGGAAGAGGAAAGGGGGAGATGCAGGAGCATTGCAGTACCAGGAGTAGTGGCTGGCTGGAAGCCCAGCCCACCAGTGTGAGAAATTGGAGGGAGAAGAGGCAGCAGGGAACAGGCAAATGAAGAGGCACCTGTAAAATGGGAAAGGCTAGCGTTGCCTGGTGTTTCTCAACCACTGTGCCCACTGCCCAATTTAAGCTTCATAAGGAGCTGGCCTTTACCGTCCTCCTGTCCCCAGAGGGTTTTATTTGAAACCCTCAAAATGTCAAGTATTTTGCCTGGAAAGGTCAAATTGGCTTCAAATTTTGCTTTAGGCAATGTCCTGTGATAATCTATGGAAGTACAACCCCATCCCCAGGATATTCAGAAATTCTGCTAATATTTTCAACATTTTTTGGTTCCCCTTGAGATTCCGCAAATGTTTTGCTTGAATACAAATGCCCAACTCCAGTTCAAATTTCAGTTGCAGTTAAATTTCAGAGGCAATTTCAAGGTGAAGGATAGATTGCAAGTACTTCTCAAGCAGTCCTGTATTTTCAAGTTTTCTATTTTCTCAAATGCTGTAATTTTATTAGCCACTGGACTGAAACAAAGAATTTTTTTACTGCTTATCATAAATTGGATGTGTTTAGCAAGTCTGTCATATAGTCAATTGCATACAAATTGGGAAGCAGCACCATTTATAAACACTGCATGCTATGCAAACATTCTGCATCAGCAGGATGTCAGCCTCTTTAACATACCATTGAAAAGACTTAAAGCATCAAAGCCTGTGGAAGGATAGGTACACATAAGTTCTGATTTTTAACTATTGCTTCTTTAAAATGTCAAAATAATTCATGTAAATTTTTCAGGAACAAAAGCAATGTGTTTCAAATGCTTTTGGAAAGGTAAAAATGTGAAGGTAAAGTACTAAAGAAGTAAGATGGTAGTCATTGAGGTGCTTCACACAAGCAAAGTGAAACACCTCGAGGTGGTTTGCAGGCAGAGAGGGCTTCGCCACACAAAAGCAGGGAGCCGTCCCTGGGCAGCCAGATTGGCTGCTCACACAATTACCTGCTCTGTCATGGAGCCTGTACAGGTGGTGCGGATCGGGGGCCACCTGGCCCCCGGAAGTCCTAGGATGCCCTGCGTGAGTGTGTGGGGCATTCTGGAGAGACCCCCGAAGGCGGGCGGCTTGGACCTCTGAGGCCAGAGCCACGCCATGGTGTCTCACGATTGGAAGAACCAGGTTAACAGAACGCTTGTTCCATTAACCTGGTTTAAGGGAAGGGGTATTTTTTAGTAGTGTGCACGGACCGGTTCGGAGGCCATTCTACTGGCCTCCGAACCGGTCCGGACAAGGGGTGGTTTTGGTTCGGGAGGGTTAGGGTGGGGGGGTCCCATTAAGGGCGGGGGGGGCCTTTACTCACCCCTCCCACGCTTTGCAGCTTTGGCGCCATAATTCTTAAAAAAAAATGCGGCTGCAGAATCGCTCTCCACCCGCTCCTATGGCTCCGGGGCTCCTTCTTGTTTTAAAAATCGGGCGGCAGGATACTTCCCTGCCGCCCCCGAAGCCCCCTCAAGCCATTTCGCTTCTTTAAATCTCGCCCGGACCGAGTCCGTCTCGCTGCCGCCCGCCCGAGCATGGTCGGACTCGGTCCGGGCGAGATTAAAAGAAGCGAAATGGCTTGAGGGGGCTTCGGGGGCAGCAGGGAAGTATCCTGCCGCCCAATTTTTAAAACAAGAAGGAGCCCCGGAGCCATAGGAGCGGGCAGAGAGCGATTCTACAGCCGCATTTTGTTAAAGAATTATGGCGCCAAAGCTGCAAAGTGCGGGAGGGGTGAGTAAAGCCCCCCCCCGCCCTTAATGGAACCCCCCACCCCAGTGCCGGACCGCAGCTCCGCGGTCCGGTGCACACCCCTAGTATTTTTGAAGGTTTGCTGCTGGGAGCTGCATGGCTCCCATTGCAGCACATGACCATGCGGAACTGGGAATAGCCTCATTACTATGAGCATATACAATGCTATAAAGAGGGAGTAAATTAGTGGACCATAAACTGCATGCATTCCTGACAACACTAGCTATATTTGAACTGACTGGGATCTGAACAGAAAATTCACAAAGTTCTGCCCGCCCCTTCCTTCTGTTTTCAGTGCTAAGATGTGTGTGATCAGGAATTGTTCATTATACTGTAAAGCAGGAGTTCCGAACCTTGGGTCCCCCAGTGTTGAACTACAACTCCCATAATCTCCAGCCACAATGGCCACTGAGGCTGGTTTGATGGGAATTGTAGCCCAAAACCATCTGGAGAACCAAGGTTAAGAACTGTTCCTTAAAGCACAACCCAGGTAGTTCCCTTCGGCATATGCAAGTGCCATGATGACTTTCCTTTCATCAGCAGCCCTGATCCCTGGGCCATGTTTTTGTCTATGGGAATTATGTAAGTAAGTATTTATTAAATTTATATCCTGCCCTTTCTCCAAGATTCTTGGTAGCATACACAGTACTCCTCCCACATTTTATTGTCACAACAGTCTTGTGAGGTAGATTAGACTAAGTGCCACTGTTGCAGATATGGTTGGTAACAACCAGTAGGGCTCTGCAAAGCTTTGGGTGGTCAATGTTATTCAGAAAAAAATAACTTGTTTTTTCAGTCCAGATTGTAGCAGCCATGCCCAAATTGGGCCAATTTGCTTCCAAAGGAACTCCGCCACTTCACTCTCCCCACCTTGCTACCATTCCCTAACCCCTGTTGTTGCTTACCAGCACAGATGGGAATAGGCTGGCTCTACCTTTTTTTAGGGATGTGCATTAACCTAGGTTTGTGCACCGGTTTGGTGTGGAACAAGTTTGGACAAGGTCTGAACCAGTTCAGCACCATAGGGAGGAGAGCAAGATCTTATTAAAAAAGAAGAGCAGGCCAGCACGTACATGGCATCAGCACATGCATGGGTGCCATTTCTGTGGTCAGCATGGTGCTGCTGACCACACAAATGGCACCTGCACAAGCAAGGATCTCATGTGCATGCTGGTGCCATACGTGGGTACTTGGGACAGGTGCTGTCATAGCAGGAAGCTGCATGCTGTAGAAGGAAGCAAATAAGGACCTCCCTTATCAAAGGGGAAGGTGGTCAGGTCACCACCTCCTCCCACCCCACTGTGGGCTCTGCACATTAAGGGTAATTTTGGGGTGCCCTGTTCAGAGGCGTAACTAGGGAAAATGGTGCCCGGGGCAAGCACTGAAATTGCGCCCCCCGCCACCCACCCCCCAAACATACATCTGACTGACAACTGGATGTGAAGCAGAAGCCCAGACAAGATCATGACAGCAGCAATTGAGCTCTGTTAGCTGACAACAGTACTTCTTTTTATTAATGTTCTTTTTATTTATTAATTAATATTTTAATATTAATACTCTGGTTCTTTTCGATTCCCTAAGCCCTCGGTGGTATTATTATGAGGCTCTCGTCCAGCGGCAAGATCAAGCGGGTTTCCCATTTGTGTAATGGGAAATCACATTCATAATTATAACCAGGTAAGCAATAAATGTGCACACCAAAGACATCTTAACTATCAAGTGATGGATGGAAGATAATCTGCAGTATATGCCCAATTTCCACGGCGATGAGAGGGATAGTAAAAATGGGCCGGGCATAAATCCTTCCTACCCAGAAACCACCTTTCTCTCTTCTGTCAGGTCATTGTCAGGTTGTGACCTGAAAACCAGCTAGGAAATTCTCTCTCTTTCTCTTTTTTGTTAAAAGCAAGAGAAGCAAAACCCAGAAAAACATGGCAGCACAAAAAAAGCAAAGTGTACATCCTTACAACAAGAGAATGAACCCCAGCGATGTGGTATTAATTAATTAAAATAATACTAATACTAATACTAATACTAATACTAATACTAATAATAATAATAATAATAATAATACCAGCAGTCCTAAAAGTACCTTTAGCAGCCGCATTAACCAACTTTGCCTAGACGGTTAGTGTCTCGCGAGAAAAGGAAATCACGCAGTCCTTGCCCACCCCGTGGATTTTAGACCAATATCTTGGATCGCTTCTTCGCTGTTTCAGAAACCGCTTCCTGACTTTCCCAAAGCATTATTAGATAAAATTAAGACCCTCCTTCCATCCTCGTAAAGGCACGCTTAAATGACTTTAAGCAGCGACAAAGCTGGAAATTCTCGCATCTGAGGCTGGCTGACTTCCACAACCCTGCGCAGGAAAATGGACCTCAAGACGCCCTGTAGCTGTACATTCTCCCGCCCCTGCACAGAGCTCTAGATTAGGCGTTTAATCATCAATGGGATTATTTCGGCAGGTTCCTAGCTAGCTTATAAACTCGCCTCTTTTATACGATTTAAAGAGGCAGTAGGAATCTCCCACGAGAGGTGTCTATGTGCGTATCACTTACTTCGCTTCTCTCATACAATTTCCACTCTCTTCTCCCGTCCCAACCCTCATGTTGTGGGAGATAGGGGGCAGGGGGGCTTTAACACTGCTCACACTAGATTTCCTTCCCCGCCAATCCCAGCTTTTTGCTGCGGGAGTAAGAGAGGAGTAAGGATTTATTTCTTTTTACCTCCAAACAGCGTGGCGGTGAGATGGGAGGGTGGCAAGAAAGACTCTGCGCTGTCTGCGTTCTCCCCCCAGGGGTTCCTTGCCATGCTACTGCAGGTCTCACAGCACAAAGGCGGGACACTCGCTGCGGTGTCCTGTGGGCTGTGGTGCTTCGCTGAACAGCCTGGGAGCAGCCGGCTTCAGCGCTTTCAGGGGAGGCATTCCAGTTGCTCTTGTGGTGTTTGGAAAGCCACCTTGCCCTTTTCCCCTCAGCACACAAATATTCCTCTCCTTCCCTGTGTGCTCCATGACCGGGGAATAGAGAGAAGGGGAGAGAGAGAGAGAGAAGGAGAAAAAAACGCTGAGGGAACCCAAATGGAGGAGGAGTGGAGACAGCCTGCTGGGCCTGGGGGGAGGAGACAGGACTGCAAGGAGCCTGGTGTGCACGCAGCCGCACCCCACCCCCCGGGCGCGCGCCCTTCCCACCGTGGCTCACTCAGGAAGCAGAGTCAGCCAGACAGGAGCGCAGGAAAGGGCCAGCCAGCCAGGAGGGCAGTTGTGTCTGTAGCGAGCGAGCACTCTGAGGAGAAGCAGAAGAAGGACTTCTTCTGTTGCCTCCTCAGCGCTCCTGCTGTGCCCCACCCAGGACTCTTCACCACGCTCTCTTTGCCCCCTCCCCCGGGCAGCCCGCACCACTCTGTTTTGGAGGCACGTGCCGCCTGTCCTGCCAGAAGTAGCTAGCCACAGCACAGTGGCCTGGCACGCGCCCTTGAGACAGAGGCGTGCGAGAGCAGGAAAGGCGGCGACAGGGCTATGACGGTCCGTTGACGACACTGATTCTCCGAAGCAGCAAGCAGGCAGGAACTGTAAATTTAGGCGCCCGCGCCACACCGTGGCACCCAGGAGCAATGGGGGGGGGCGCCGGGACCCGGGGGGAGGGGGACTGCTCAATGCGTCCCACCTGCTGCACGCAGATACAAAAAAAATTCCGAACAAAAAAAAATTTTCTGGAAAGGCAGGGGCTTGGCAGGGGCACTTTTTGGCACCCCCACGTGATCCAACAGAGTGGCGCCCAGGGCACGTGCCCCCCCTGCCCCCCTATCATTATGCCCCTGGCCTGATGCCTCTTTCTTTGTCTAGAAAGGCTGAAATGAGGCTACCCTCTCATAAAAACTGGGTGAATGGGCGTCAAAATGGCAAATGTGGTTCAATGTTGGCAAGTGTAAAGTGATGTACATTGCAACAAAAAACCCCAATTTCACATATACACTGATGGGATCTGAGCTGTCAGTGAATGACCAGGAGAGGGATCTTGGGGTCATGGTGGACAGCTCATAGAAAGTGTTGACTCAATGTATGATAGCTGTGGAAAAGGCCAATTCCATGCTAGGGATCGCTAGGAAGGAGATTGTAAATAAAACTGCTAATATTATAATGTGCTTATACAAAACTATGGTGGGGCCACACCTGGAGTAGTGTGTACAGTTCTGGTCACCACGTCTAAAGAAGGACATTGTAGAACTGGAAAAGGTGCAGAAAACTGCAACCAGGATGATCAGAGGCCTAGGGCACCATTCTTAAGAGACAAGGCTACAACACCTGGGGCTATTTAGTTTATTAAAAAGATGACTGCAGGGAGACATGATAGAGGTCTATACAATCATGCATGGTGTAGAGAAAGTGGATAGAGAGAAATTCTTCTCCCTCTCACATAAACTAGAACCAGGGGTCATCCCATGAAATTGATTGCCAGGAAATTTAGGACCAACAAATGGAAATACTACTTCATACAATGCATGATCAACCTGTGGAATGCTCTGCCACAAGATGTGGTGACAGCCAACAACCTGGTTGGCTTTAAGAGGGGTTTGGATGACTTCATGGAGGAGAGGTCTATCAATGGCTACTAGTCAGAGGGCTGTGGGCTACCTCCAGCTTCAAAGGCAGGGTGCCTCTGAGTACCAGTTGCAGGGGAGTAAATGGCACGCCCTCAACTCCTGGCTGTAGGCTTCCAGCAGCATCTGGTTGGCCACTGTGTGAAAAAGTGGATGCTGGACTAGATGGGCCTTGGGCCCGATCTAGCAGGGCTGTTCTTATGTTCTTATGTACAGTACAGATCAAATTGGTTCAGATTTGAATTCAATCTAATGAAGTACAAATTGAATCACCCTAATTTTGAGCACATTCCATTTGTGTGTGAATCAAAACAGCAGGTTTTGATTTGAACCTAAAACGAATCACAATTTTTGATTAGTGCTCTTGAAACGAATCACATTTTTTTATTGGGGAGCCGCTTGGCAAGAGCAGCCCCAGGCAGCTGGCTTGAAGTTTGCAATGGTTCAGGAACTCAAATTGTTAAATCAGTATTTGAGGAGTCAGATATTCTTGAGGTCAAGAATTTCTGAGGATACACCCACAGAATAATTTCTCTCTTTGGGCTTTGCAGTGGGGTGGCTGGTCTTTGAGGCAGAAACCAGTGTGGTTTGGGTCTCTGGAAGAAGTCCATAAGTAGGGGGTGCAGGAGAAAAGGTAGTATTTACCTTTAAAATCAAGGCGCTAGGAGCAGCGGGGATGATGAAAGCAGAGACATCAGAGGCAGCAGCGTGGGCAACTCCAACCCCACCACCGGCCTCCAAAATGACAGCCTGAGCCAGCTGAAGCCCAGTTCAGGCCTCTGCACACACAGATGATACTACCTTTTATTTTTCCCCACCCCCATTTACTGTAGAGAATTTCCCTGCTTGTAAAGGGAGATCATAGCCGGATTCGCCTTTACCCCGTCAACTGGTTCTTTGAACTGGGGGTTGATCTAGTTTGAACTCAGACCAGCCTCACCCATTTGGGGGCCAGTCCAGTTCAAACTCGGACCGCCCAAACTGGGCCCACTCATTGTTGAGCCTGGCTCAAAACAAGCTGGCTCACACATCACTATCCACAAGCACTCTCTCTCTCTCTGGAGTTCTTATACCCTCAAATTGATTGGATATTACAAAAGTAATGAATACCTTCCATCTTACTGCTAAAGCGAGAATTCCTAATCTATTGTTGCAGCAATGACATAATCAACTGTTTGGGGGGATTCAGATTAGCTGCATCACCTACAAGTAGAGGGTACTCTAGGTGTGATGCTAGTCACAATTTGATTTAATCACTAGGTTCTAATCCCTGGGGCTAATTCTATCAGTAATGGGAAATCTCTTTCATGCTTAAGGGGGAAATTGCTCTGCCTGAGGAAATTATTTTCCCTGTTAACTGAGAAAAGGGGCAACATTTTAAAGTGGTGATTTTCTTTATTGAGCAAGGAGAGAGCAACTGGCCCTATCCAACCCCAGCACACCATCCCTCCAGTGGCTGTTGCTGGTGTCTATCTTATGTTTCTTTTTAGATTGTGAGCCCTTTGGGGACAGAGAGCCATCTTTAGTTATTTTATTTTTATTTCTCTATGTTAACCACTTTGGGAACTTTTGTTGAAAAGCGGTATATAAATATTCATACGGTAGTAGTAGTTTTCTATGATTACATTTAATTTGACTAGAGGTGCTTTTATCATATGCATACCAAATTTAGTTGCTGCTACAAGCAACTTCTTTTGGGGTCTTCTGGCCACTTGATTTCTCAAATACCTATTCAGCCCTATTGTTGTCAAGCAAGGGAAAGGCGCAATGGAGCTCACTTTCTCCTACATCCAATTTCAAAATATTCTTTTCCCCCTTTGGTCTCAGGAAGTCCCAATCTGGATCTATAAGTCCTGGTTCTGCTTGGGAGACTCTAAAGGTTTGGGCTGAAAAGGGGGCTACTTCTAACAAGCCCAAGAAAAAAAGACTACAGTTCCCAGGATCACCCACATCTTTCTCAGTGCTCTGAGGAGGAACAAAAAAGTCTTTGGGGTTTTGTTTTTAAAGTGAAATCACTGAAGACTCTGCTGCCTCAGCAGCAGGGGCGTATCTAGGGGTAGGGCAGGCAGGGCACGTGCCCTGGGCGCCACTTGAAGGGGGGCGCCATTTTGTAAAAATTTTTTTTTTAAAGAAATGGCTGCCAAAAACAAAATGGCCACCGTGCATGCTCAAATGGCCTCTGTGAGGCCCTAGGTCTTGCCAGGCCTTGCAGAGGCCATTTGAGCATGCGCGGTGGCCATTTTGTTTTCAGTGGCCATTTTTTAAAAAAAGATTTTTAAAAATGGCCACTGCACATGCTCAAATGGTCCCTGCGAGGCCCTAGAGGCCATTGGGGGGAGGAGGAACCTTTGCAAAAAAAAACACCCCAGCCTTTAGGAAGCTCCCCGAAGGGGCTACAGGTAAAAAAATAATAATATATAATATAAGTCACTGTACACATATTCAGATTGGCACTATGTACAGAGAATCAGGGCTTGTGAATACTGAGCTGATGCTTATGAGCTAGGATTGTATTTATTTGCTCTTACTTTGCTTCTTGTGATAAGTGAGTTAAATGTGATGTCTTGCTAATATGGCTATTAATGGTGAATTTGTCTTTGAATCAGTGTGAAATCCTTAATATTAAGGCCCACTGGGAGTTTTTTGCTCTCTTTCTCTCATTTTAACTGTCTTTCTGAAAGACTAGAATATATTCCAAGCAGTGACACAGTTTACTCTGCATATCCTTTAATTATTTACAGAGTATCTGGGAAAAGTCAAATCCTCCATTTATTTTTAAAACTTATGTACATAGTAGAGAATTAGACAGGCATTTCTGTTTAGTTTTACAAGTACACCTCCACATAGTATTTGGGTATTTCATGAGCCCAAGCATACTGAAATTTGTAGTTTTCCAGCATTTTTTGGTCTGGCTAATGTTACAGACCAAGCCTGATCCATATACTAAATATGCTCATTAGCTAGTATATAAAATAGGTCTGGGCCAAGTTCTTTTGTATTAGTGACCACATATGATCTGGATGCAAAGAAGAAAGGAGACCAAACCAGTCCTCAAGATTCAATGGGCTTTATTGAATATAATAACATAATCTAGCAAGCAAAAAGCAGAGCACTCTATCAATATTGCTAACAGTATTTAAACAGAACATCCCAACCAGTACCAATATTCACCCATGTGCCTTGCTAACATTTGTGTGTGCATTAAATCTTCCTAAAGGCTAATACATTTCAGATACAGGCAGAAAAGACGGGGGGGGGGAAGGCTGAGGCCTGGTATGGTTTGGGGTGTTTAGTGGAGGAATGGGGGGGGGAGGAGAAGGGAGCAGTGAAAGGGGAAGGAGGGAATTCCAGGCAGCATATTTACCCAGGCTTGAGAATGGTGGATCTTTCAGCTGAAGAGGAGAGACTGTAGCTGGGATCAGCAACAGAGCGATGGTCTGGCTTCTGGTGGTCAAGCAGACAGTTTGCTCAGAGCAAGGCAGAGAGTGAAGGTGCCATGGCTGGGGAAAAGTCTTGACTTCTCACTGCGCAGTAGAAGTCACAGACAGTTCCTGTTCATGAGCAGAGTTCCTGAGCAAATCTTGCTGTAGGCACAAGATAGCTAGCATGTGAGCAGAATGCCCGTAGGCACAGAACTGCTAACCTGCCATGTCCAGAGACTCCTTCTTATAGTGGTTCCATCCTTTGATGTCCCTTTTCCATCTTCTGGATCACAAAAGGCATTTATTCCTGCTATCCTCTGAATATTGTCTTTTAATTACCAAAATTAGCTCAGGATATTTGGTCAGTTCAGAGAGATCTCACTCTCATCTCCTGTTAGCTGTTATCTTGAGGAGGGGACAAAGTCCAAAAGCAAATCTGCATCCCAGATGTGCTAGCCTGGTCCCAGAAGGTGTTAAAAGTTAGCAATTAGTGAGAGGGAGTTAGTTATATTTGTGTGAGACATTATTTCTTGTATACATCTATCTAGTGTGTATTTGCAACAAAAGAATATTCAAAGTAACATCAAAAGGGTAAGCATGAGTGAGGCAAGTCAATCAACACATTTAAGGCAGAAGCATCCTGTTACTGGACAACAGGTTAATTTCAGCAGTGTGAGACTGGTAATTAAGCCTGACCCATTGTCTCAGTGAGTTTCCACAAATAACCAATGCTAGATTCTCCTGCCTCTACAAATCATTGACCAAGCAGGTCTAATTGAACTCTTAATAAAAAGAAATGAAATCAGACACAGGCCTATGTTTCACATACTTCTGAGTTGCTACCTCTGGTTTTGATATATTGGGTTCATAACACTAAGTCCACTGCTAAAATAGTTTTTGAAAGATTAAAAGATTAACAAGCCTGACTTGTATTTTTCAGCTGATATTATGGTAAAGTTATCTGAAAGATGGGTGTCAGATGCTTGGACAGGGGGCACAATTTCAGTGTTTGCCCTAGGCGCTATTTTCCCTAGATACGCCTCTGCTCAGCAGTAGAACTAACCTGTTTATTACCCATGCCAGTAAATAACTACAGGATTCAGGAAAGGAGGGTGCTTTGAATCAGCCCAAAGATAAGCAGGAACACTCCCACTAAGGCCCCAGAACAAACTGGAGCTGCTTCATATAGCCCTAATAATTAGAGGCAGGTATCTTCTAGGAAGGTTTGGCAAACCATCTCACTGGCAATATTTCAAAAGTCTATCAAAACCCTCATCTTCTTCTGAGATTCTTTTAATTGAATATATATATATATATATATATATATATATATATATATATATATATATTCACAGAAAGTAAAACGTACATCTATTATTTTATGCCTCTACCATAATATTATTTGATATGTTTATAACTGTGCTTTCAGACATATTTTATGGTAACATTTTGGCTTGGTTCACACCATTGTTCATATCTAGTTTTAATGTGGGTTGTTCACATTAGTGTAATTGTGTGAATGCATGCCAAGATAGGAATATCAGATTTACCTCAAACCATAAACCCCCTAGGTGTGGGTTCATACAATCATTCTAATGTCAGTAACCCACATTAAACCTACTGTAGATTCAAACTACTGTGTGAACATGCTATAATTATCACTTTTGTAAGCGAACTTATAAGACCTTTACATTTAAAAGGCAGGGTAACAAGTCCCTTAACTAAATATATACCACAATAATGAACTGTAACATTGGTATATAATTATGCCGGTGCTTATGGCTGTCCTTTATCTGTTACATTACATTATACTCTGTTGATTCAGTTGGTTCACCCTCAGTCTCAGCAGTTCATAACTTCTGTGGCCAAAGTTCAATAGAAGCAAAGGAACCACTTGCCTGCAACATGTATGTGCAACAAGTGCACTAAGTGCAACAAGTGCACTAAGAAAGCCCACAGGGATGTACCAGGCAATGAACTTGCTGAACATGTGTGATATCCATACTAATGATAGTCAATAGGGATGTGCACGAACCGGTTCGGCGGTCCTTTTCTGGGCCGCCAAACTGGTCCCGAGGTCCAGTGTTCAGACTGGTTTGGTGGTGGAAGGGTTACCTTTAAGGAGCAGGGAGGGTGCTCTTACCCACCACCCACCCCAGTTTCCCCCACTGGCACTGCTGCCAAAACCACTGGCACGGGCTGCTGCATACTTCCTAGCAGCCCCGGTCATTGTAAAAGTTCTGGTTTTATGCTGACCAGGGATACAAGGAGGTACATAGTAACCCCCCGCACCAGCGGTTTTGGCAGCAGCACCAGTGGGGGAAATGTGGCAGGTGAAGGGGGGGTAAGGGCACTGCTCCTTAAAGGTAACCCCTCACCACCAAACCGTCCGAACAATGGTTCATGTACATCCCTAACAGTCAGCAATTTCAAAATGTGACTCTCTGCAATACAACCAAATGGAAGTCAGCAGCACAGAACATAGAGGTTACAAGCAGCTGCTGTAAAACATGTACAAGGAAAAGCAAATGAATGTGAACCTCAGAAAATGTTTTCATAGACTCTCCTCCTGTTTGATGAGCATCACATTAGTAAAACATAAGACCTTGGAGACTCTTCAAGGTGAATTAAAAGTTATGAACATTTTTTTAAAAAAACTTAGACTTTGCAATGATTTTTTTCCCCATCTTATTTTCTTTGTTGAAAGGAAGAATCCAGAAATCCTTAATTCAATTTGCAAATTGTGCACATTTGCCCATTAACTAATTTGATATTTGACAAAGAAACTAATCAGGAGCCTGCTTCTATTGATTTCAGTGAGAGAACCTTCAGTGCATTTCACTTCAGCTGGAGCAAGATTGGATATGCTTTTGCATTAATTTTTGGAATCTGTTCTTGTATATGCACTTATAGGCATGACATATCTAAAATCAGTAGAGTTATGCCAGATGTGCATTGATTTTAATGAGACCGTTTTTTGGCATCTATGGATGTGTTGTTTCATAGGTAGCTTTTCACAGGTAACTTTTACTCTAACCAGCACTCCAGACAAATGGATGAAACTTCTTAAGAACATTCCATATCATTACATGTTGCTAACTCTGTCCCTTAAATGTTAACTAGGAATGCCTGCTTTCTAGAAATGTATGTTTCTGTACCAGCTGTACTTTCTAAATTTGAAGGACATTCTCTTTCTCCTTCATAAGGTTACCTCTAATGCTCTAATGAGTAAAGTATAACAAATGGCAATTTCATTACCATGGTAACATAGTTTCTCTTATGTGCCATCAAGCTGCCTGCTTTTTACTTTTGCTTTGCTTCCTTTTAGGAAAATAGAGGTCATAAATGCAATAAATGTGGTTTCGCTTTCCCTTTTTAATATATGGAATAAACAAATTGAAGGGGAAGGATCTATACCCTAATAATAGCATCCATTCATACTTAATTACTCAGTGCCATTATTCTGAAGGAAGCATGAAACTGCAGACAGAGAGGCTTCCTTCTCCGTGGAGTAATTAATAGTGTTGTTTATTGTGCTATAAGTTCTCTTTTTGTCAGACATAATTTGTTAAGTAAATTAGAAACTGAAATGCATATGGGCCTAAAAGATAGCAAATAATAAAGCATTACCAAGGATTTAATGATACTAAAATAGCTTGAAGGAAAAATAGTATTCTGATGTGAACAGTTGCCATGGTAATGAGTTAAAACCTCCAATATTTAATATGTGTACAATTTTAGAGCCTGTAAATTCCTACCTATGTCTTAAGAGGCAAAAAGGACTAGGAAACATGTGAATTATTTTTCTCCTATGGACAAAATGCCACCATTATGTCCTGATCCTAAACACAATACTTGGAAGGAAGTTCCAGTTTCTTGAAATGAATGGACTTTATTCCCAAGAAAATGGAAATGTGTAAGACTGAAGTATAAGAAATCTTTATGAGCCAAAGGACTGTCAGCTGCAACTAGCTATAGCCTGGAGATACTTTTGGTACAGAAAGCCCCACTGAAGACCATCTGAACTTTGGTATTTAAAAACATTTTTATGTGATGTTTGGTGTCTCAAGTCTTGCTAGCACACTAAAACAAATCTTTCTTTTCTAGCATCAACTTTATTAATAGGTGATATTTATTCTCAAGGACTAGGCAGAAGGCTGGAAAGAAGCCTGATCAAACTGCTACATTTTCATCCTGTTCCTATAGTCACCACCTGCTGCCACCCAAGAACCAATTAATTGCAGAGGGCACCCTACATTTCCACTTTTAAAAAATAAATAAATCTGTTTTATTATTTACAACTAATAAAAGCATAGGGCCTTCTCTGTTCTCACCTCTAGGTTGTGAAATGTGCTCTCCAAGGATATAAGAGGATTGTCATCCTTGGAGGCCTTCAGGAGAGCCTTAAGGACCCATCTTTTTAGTGTGGCTTTTAATTATATCCTGTTTTAATGTTATCTAGTTTTAATTGTAATTGTAATCTGTTTTTAATTGGTTTTTGATTTTAATTATTATGTATTTCTGATTTTAGTGTAAACTACCCTGAGCCACTTTAGGGAGGGCAGTATATCAATCAATCAATCAATCAAACAAACAAACAAACAAACAACAGATCATAGTTATTGTGTTACAAATAATTATATTTGATCTGCATAAAATGCAGATGAAACAATATAAAACAGGAATACACACACACACTCACACACACACACACCATGTCTGAGGCAGTTCATGAAGCCACTGCCTGCCCTTTGCACAAAGTACCTTGCTGTGCCAAATGCCACCTGGGACTTTTATGCACAACAGGTTTTTACCATGAGTTTACAGGGAGGCTTTACTGCGATCTCAAAGTTGTCCCCCAAACCTGCCGCAAATAGTGGATTTGTTTACCCCAGATATAAATTGGGCTACATTCTAATGCACACTGAAAATCCCAAATTGTATGTGAACTGCTCCCTGATAACCCATGGGGACATGGGGTAAATCTAGCTGATATGTGAACGCACCTCCTCACTCGTGAATTAAAGAGCTTCAAAAGCCCCATGTGAAAAGCTTCCTGGGCGAAGTGCATTCTCCTTCCCTTCTCCAACAGTATATGCCTCATCCTTTCCCTTCCCTTCCACTCCATCCCCCTCCCCCACTTTACCTGATGCTATGCTAGTACTGCAGCTCTCATCTTCCTTCTGCTGATGCCTGGATTTCAAAAACCAATAGAAGAGAGTATCTAGAAATGCTCTACGACACGAGTTCCCAACCTGTGGTACTCCAGGTGTTGCTGAACTACAGCTTCCATCATTCCCAGCCACACTAAATTGTAGCTGAGGATGATGGCAGTTGTGGTTCAGCAATATCTGGAGTACCACAGTTTGGGAAATGCTGCTTTAGGGCTATGCCATCGTTTTTATCCTTCATGCTGCCTTCTGTTCTGCTCCCTTCTTCTTTAAAAAAAAAAAGATCCAGAGAAGAGAGGGAGGAAGAACAGCAGCAGTTATTTTACAAACTCCATAAATGTTATGTCATTTTGGAATTTACTGCACTCACATTCCTTGATGCATCCTATAACTTGGATGCAATATGCTATCAAACAAATAATAGCAAGATGATTTGGTTTTCAAACCTCCTTGGATTGTAAGTGATTCCTCAGTTGACATGCTGGTGATTGCGCACCAATGCCATATTTGATTATTTTGAAAGGGAATTTGCCATAAAGGCCAAAGTCAGGATATACCAGTCCAGACTACACCTGTTCTATCTTCATATCCCACTTGTTATAAAATATATAACCAGTATTCTTCAGCGAGAGTGAAGAAGCTCTACCTAACAGCCTCAGAAAAATATGCTGCTTTATCTCAGCTGTTTTACAACCCTAAAAAAAACAAAACAAAAAAAACAGAGCAGGTCTCTTGGGAAAGGGAATGCCAACTTTATGAGTTACCTAGGTAGAAAAATGTCAAGAAGCATATAATAGGCTCTTGGGAAGCTTTTTAATTATTAAGTAGGAAAAAAAGTGGCAGTTGTTTTGACTTATGTACTCTTTAATGTTTACTATTCTAACAGCAGCCGGCATAAAGGGCAATCAGCCACACTTTATCAAAAGACTGTCTCGTTGTTTCATAAGCTACAGATCAATCAAAATACCATGTTTTTTTCAACTGGCGTTTGAAGACAAAAGGTCCTGCCCAGGGACTTTTTTGTACAGGGCAGTATAGAAATGTACTAAATAAATACGTAAATAAATATTACTAGAACAGAAAAATCACATCAACCCATTTGCAGTTAATGTTTATTTTGCAGTCAAATAAAGTATTTTCAGTTGAAATTCAGCCTGTTAGCCCTTGACTCCCTGTATCATTTCATTCCATTACTTATTTGTTGAACCTCCCCATATTATACCAACTTCTCCTTATCTGTCTTTCTTTTCACAGCCCACAGCATCTGCCACCTATTCTATCCTCACTTCTTCTGGTATCAAGCCTCTGGAAACACTTTCTGTCCAGGCAAAGAGAATTGACTAGAGATGTGCAAATTGGTTGGCATTTGAATCCGTTCAAGCTCGAAATGGGCTGTTTCGAGTAATTCAAACTTGAAACAAAATACTCTTAAAATAAAGGGCCTGTTTCAAGTTCAAATAGGAATGACTCCATTTTAAGTTCAAATTGATTTAAGTGTTTCGAGCACTATTTTGGCAGGCTTCCCCCCCCATTTCTGATTGGTTTTCTGACACTGGCTTCCAATTGGCTTGAAATCTCCTTGCTACTCGGTTGGCTTGTTATCATTCAGATCAAGTGCTGTCATGGGCAACTGAGCCTCCATTCTCTGGGGGGAGAAAGATGGAGGGGAACAAAAAAGGAGGGGATTTCAAAACATCTTCACAGGGCCTGTGGGGGGGGGGGGTAGGCAGAGAGAGCCCTTAGTGTGCCCTTGGAGAATACATCAGGAGAGGAGTGAGGAAATATTCAAGGAAGGTTTGGTTTTATGGTTTTCTTTTCTCAGCACTGAGTATGATATGCTGTACTATTGCTGCTATATTATTAACGATCTGATTTTACTGGCTCTCAATTGGACAAAGGCAGAATTTGTGTGCCTGCCTGCCTTCCTTGAGTTGTGGTTTGTTTTGTTTGTGAGATAGTGTTGAGGTGAGAAATGGACAGTGGCAGATCAGACCTCTCTCAGCTGGTTTGATGTTGAGCCCGGCTTGAACTGAGCCAGCTCACATACCCCTACTCTCCTATAAGAAAGCAAAAACTATGCATCCCTGATATTCAGATACACTTGGAAAGCATATGGAACCCATACATGAATCAGATTCCTCATTCCCTAGAGAGCTGCAGCCAATTTTTGCCTAAAGCAAGATTTGATGTAAGTTTTGAAGTTCCTGCTCTAATACAGTATCTGTGAATCTTGACAGAGCCACATGAGTTTTGATACAATTGCACTGATGGGGCTTGGCACATTTTCCAGTTGCCGCTGGATGATGTCTAAAGGAAAAAGTGAGAAAAAACTGGAGCTTCCTTCCTGCTCTGGGAAGACCTCTGAGGACTCTTGAGAGTAGCTAGCTATAGGTTTTAATTAGGCTAGTGAAATTTTGCAAAGCCCTAGCAGACATGAAGCTGTCCCTTCATTGAAGTTAATGCAATGAGGTCCACTTGACCATGGAAACCCCTTGGTCTTCAAAGAATCAATGAGTCAAGGTACATATGTGCCATGGCTTTGTGCAAGTACTGCATTGCATTTTCAGGGAAAGGACTGAAAATCCCCAATAATATAAACCTTTGGATTGATATTATTGTGGCCACCATATGGCCACAACATGCAAGACATTTCTCAGTCATGAGACTTATCCCATTTGTAATTGGATCAGTAGCAATTGTGCTTATTTTGTTCTTATTAAAGAACATGTATATTTTGGTAACAGAAACATGTGCCCTCATTACATCATTAGCTCCTCAGTTGACCTGCTGTCTGTGCTTTGAGAACCGCTTTTTCAATCAAGTATCAGACAAAAGGTGGGAGTGCATGGTGCTTTTGCAGTTCACTGAAGAAAATGATTTAAAAGCTGCTGTTGGATTTCTCAAGGGGATTAATAATGCTGCCAATACTGTTTATAGGGAAATGCCTGATGCAGCATGGGGAACCAAACCTCAGATCTTCATGTGATTGCAGCGAGAAAAAAGAAGCAAATTTCCATCCTATTCCCCATATGTAGCATCACAAATTGACTGAGTCTATTATGGGGGTGGTTTGTTTTCTTTTTCTTCCTCTGAAGTGTTAAGTATTGATTAATTCTGGAGACGGAATACAGAACTTCATAGATCAATGGCCCAACCCGATATTGTATCCTATGGATTAATGCATCTTTGGCTTGCAAGATTTAATGTGTTATTTAGAAAGGTTCAAATAGTTTGCATCACAAATTATAATGTGATTCATGTAAAGTGGTAGCAGGAAATGAATTACAATAATTTCCTCAAGTACTGGAGTACATCTAACTAAGCCACAAGAGTTGCTATCTGCCAGGGTTTAAACTGGAATGGGGAAATCAGGGGTTTGGGTATTCAGGCAGATATTACTATGTTGGAAGTATGGGAACTGCCATGTTGTCAAGAATGGCCAATTTCTATATTCTCAGACGCCAATAGCCCTGTTCACATGTGATGTTCAGTGCATGTATAATCTGTATACAATGTGCACACAATGATCTATAGCACATAGGAGCCCTATTCACACTTTATGCTCAACACTTGTGCAATGAGTGTATGGTGTGCACAAGAACAGATCTGTACAGAGGTACAGTTATTCCCACATTATATTGAATGCAAAGACAATACTTTCTACCTGCATCATGCATTTGAGGAGCCTGTAGCCAAGTTCACTTTTAAAATGAATGCAGATACAATTATTCACTGACACAAAAATATGATTGAGTGTACAGACATATATACACCTGTACAGAATAATGTCTGAATAGGGCTACAGTTCACATGTTATGATCAGCACATGTATACCCATACACTTCATATCTGTAGCCAGTATTTGAGGGGGCCTGTAAAATGAATGCATGTACAATGATTTACACAAAAACATGAATCTCAATAGAGCCACTGGCCGCATTCACACATAATGTGAAATTGGAGGCTGCCAAACCCGCAGTTAATATTTGTAACCATGAAATACATAGCAGATGTTCGTCCAACTGCAGCCCAGTAAACTCCGGTTTCAGAATAGAGGAGCCACTCCCTCTTTCTGGTCCACTGAGGCTGCATCCCAGCAAACTTTGTAGAGCTTGCATCACCAGACTGTGAACAAGGTGTCAGAACCACTGCAGGGTGGCAGCCATTGGCCACAGTCTTCAAGGGGGCAAGCTGAGCATGATTGTGCCTTTTTGGAAAGGACTGCCTGCCCTTGGCATGGAAAGAGCATTTAAACCCCTTTAAATGGCATTTAAGCCCTTCTCCTGACAGCCCTCATAAGAACCCTGCATCAAAACAATCTTGCACAACCACAATTGCTGCCAATTGGAGAATGCAGGGGACACTATTGTTCTTACTCTGGAAAGGGATCATGATGACTTCCTAGGAGGAAATGAGGGCAGGCAAAGGATCCTGAGGCCTGGTCCACTGTGACTAAGGGTGCTCTTGAGATATCTGACTCCGGCAAACCAGTCCAGGGACACTTAAACCAAACTCCTGCTCCTGTGTCAGTTTACCACCTGGGGATTAGCCCAGGGATTACCCCTCTTATTTATTTTATTGTTATTGTTTATTTATTGTTAAATTTATACCCTGCCTTTCATTACAAAAATCCCAAGGCGGCTCACAATAAAATTTAAAAACAAGATTGTAAAAAAAACACCACATTAATACACACACACACACACACACACACACACACCTGATTTAAAAAGCATAAATTAAAACACAAGCATAAAAAGGATATCTTATGAGAGGGCAAGTCTACTGGGAAGGACTAGAGGCTCTAAAAACTTTGGTCCACCAACTGACTGCACTCTCATGAGGTCAGCCATCCAAATATAGGGGCCCCCACTTGTGTGGGGGGTTAGTAATATATAGTGACCCCCTCCTCCCCTCTTACACAGTGGTTTGCTCCTCCCCAGGCAACCCTTTCATGCACCCAAAGGAGAATTTGCCATTCCATGTCCCTGGGTGGTACCAGGTGGACAGACAAGGGAAACCCTGGGACTGGGGATAGATCCCCACTCACTTTCAAATTTCTTGGGTTCAGACCTGTGTTGTGGCATGTGTAGATCTGACAACACATGGAATTGCAGGAGAGGGGAGCCCTGATTATCAGTGATCCCAGGAGAATAGGGTCAATGTGTTGGGCAAAAATAAAGATGAATATCTTCCAATGGGCAGCCGGACTGGCAGAGGGCCTATTTGGGCTTCTTCTTCATGACAGTTGCCTAGGCCGGAAGAGGTGTTGCCAGGTTACCCATCCCCGTGGCTTGCTTATGTGAAGCAGCCAGTTTGAGCAGCATATGTCATCTGACCCGCATGTCTCCATGGATTTCAACTCTCATGAGAGAGAGTGGTCCTTGGGAGAAGGGGCATCGTCATACATGCGGACTTCAGTGGGGGACTTCAAAGTTCACTTTAGAACCAAATTGTCCGAGGCAGGCATATTGCTGGTCACACATTTGATCTGGTCTTTCACTCTCAATAGGGTGGTGTTCCATGTGCAGGGACTCCAGTGATTACTACATTGTCATCGACGGACTACTATCTGGTTAAGGTTGGACTCACTGCCATGTCCTACCTCCTCAGGGGTGAGGGGCCCATTAGGATGGTCCACCTGAGAAGTTATTGGATCCAATAGGATTCCAAGAAGCCTTGGAGGAGTTTAGTATTGGCTCTGCCCTGGTGACACTCTGGTGGAGAATTGTAACAACCAATGTACCTGGGCAGTGGAAATGATTACTTCTAAGCATCCTCTCCAACCCACTTTGAAACTGGCCCCCTTTTTATATGGAAGCATTATGGGGCTGAAGCAGTGAGGTAGATGACTAGAGCGCAAGTGGAGAAAGACTCGGCTCGAATCCGATTATTATATAGAGTGCATATGAAGATCTATGCTCAGGCAATACATACAAAAGAAAAGTGATTCTTTTCCGCCTGTATCTCATCCACAAGTTCACGTCCAGTGGAGTTGTTCAGGGGTGTGAAGGGGCTAGTATGTGCCACTTGCCTGTTGAATCAGGACTTGGAACCAACAGTTACTCACTGGGATGTTTTTAATGAGTTTTTTGTGGACAAAATCTCTCATATTCTCGCCCACTTAGATTCAAACTCCATAATTGTTACAGTGTATGATGCCAAGATGTCCAGCAGCTCCTCTTATGTGATGACCCTGGATCAGTTTCATTTCATGACTCCTGAGGATGTGGACAAGTTGCTTGGAATGGTGCGGCCTACCACCTGCCTTCTTGATCCTTGCCCAACGTGGCTTATACTGTCTGACAGGGTGGCTGTTGTAGAGGGCCTGGTAGAGATGATAAATCTTTCTCTTAGGGATGGCAGGATGCTTCTTTGTCTTAAGGAGGCATTCATTGGACCGGCTCTGAAGAAGCCTGCCTTGGATCCCTTGGAGTTAAGCAACAACAGGCCTGTCTCCAAACTTCCATAGCAAGGTGACTGAGAAGGTGGTGGCCACCCAGCTCCAGGTGGTTTTGGAGGAAACTGATTATCTATACCCATTTCAAACTGGCTTTCGGGTGGACTATGGGATGGAGACTGCTCCTCTTGGCGGCCTTCAATACTGCAAAGTAGTATTGACCATACTATCCTTCCAGAACGCCTGAGGAAATTGGGAGTGAGAGGAACTGCTTTGCAGTCGTTCTGCTCCTACCTCACAGGCAGATTCCAGATGGTGTCTCTTAGAGAATGTTGATCTTCAAAATCTGAACCTTGACATGGTGTCCCTCACAGCTTTATATTATCTCCAATATTGTTTAACATCTACATTAAACCGCTGGGAGAGATCATCAGGAGATTTGGTGCAGGGTGTTATCAGTAAGTATGCTGATAAGACTCTCTGTCAACATCATCGGGAGAAGGCATAACCTCCCTAAATTCCTGCTTGGAGGCAGTGATGGGCTGGATAACAAACTGAGGCTGAATCCAGATAAGATGGAGGTACTTATTGTGCAGGGTCAGAACTCAGGAGTCGATTTTGATGTGCTGGTTCTGGATGGGGTCATGCTCCCCCAGAATGAAATGGTGTGCAGTCTGGGGGTGCTTCTGGATCCGAACCTCTCCCTGATGTCCCAGGTTGAGGCAGTGGCCAGAGGTGCTTTTTATGAGCTTTGGATGATACACCAGCTACGTCCGTTTCTTGAAATGAATGACCTCAGAACAGTGGTACATATGCTTGTAACCTCCAGGCTGAATTACTGCAATGTGCTCTATGTGGGGCTGGCTTTGTACATAGTCCAGAAACTGCAGTTGGTACAGAATGCTGTGACCAGGTTGCTCTCTGGGTGATCTAGGAGAGACCATATTACTCCTGTGCTGAAAGAGCTAGACTGTTTGCCAATAAGTTTCCGGGCAAAATACAAGATGCTGGTTATTACCTATAAAGCCCTAAACAGCTTTGGCCCTGGGTATTTAAGAGAACGTTTTCTTCGCCATAAGCCCCACGGCCTGTTAAGATCATCTAGGGAGGTTCGTCTGCGGTTGCCACCAGTTTGTCTGGTTGTTACTCAGGGATGGGTGTCCATTGCTGCCCCTGAGCTTTGGAATGCACTCCCTGTTGAAGTAAGAGCCTACCCATCTCTGACAACTTTAAAAAATGCACTGAAGACATATTTATTCACTCAGGCTTTTAATTAGATTTATAGTTTTAATAATTTATTGTTGTGTTTAAAATGATTTTAACGTTTACAATTTTAAATTTTAAACCGCCCAGAGAGTCAGGTTTGAGGCATTATAGAAATATGTTGAATAACAACAACAACAATAATAATCTGACTGTGTAAACAAGAAATAACAACAACAACAACAACAACAATAAACAACTATTCTGCCCAATCCCTGCATACCCCAGGATGGTTCTTCTCATGAATAGTGCCTGGGTATCTCCATGGCCTTTCACTCTCATGAGAGCAGTCCACTCTAGAGCAGCAGCATTACACAAGAAGAATATCTCCATTAGCTGGAGACAATACTGCTCTTGCTGGACAGATTTTCTCATGAGTAATGCCCCTTGGCTTCCCCAACTTTATTGAAGAAATAGAGCTGAGCCATTTAATAATTCCTGGATGGGGCTGACTTTTAAACCCAACTCCAGGTATCACCGCCCTGCCATATGTTATCTTGCAGTGATCTCCTCGGGTTGCCTGGTTTACAGTGCCATCACAACTGCATGTGCTTGTGAACATACTTCTTTATTGATTCATTTTTGGAGAGCAAAACACATAGTGTCCATACTGCCATCACATCCCTTTCTCTTCTGATCGCCAGAAGGGGGCAACAAGTGAATCACTGGGAAGCGGGCATCCCCCCCATGCGACTTATCCATTTAACAGGCTTAGAAGCTTGGGATGGAACATGGCAGCATTTCTGTTGATGGGCAACAGCTTGAGTAGCTTGGAGACAGGTCCAGGGCAAGTGCTCTGAGAGGCAGCCATCGAGAAGTGCAGCAGGCATGGAGCAGGCATGTTCGTGGGTGGGTCTGGGCCGCCCTTTCTATGATTTTAGTTCCAGAAACAGCATCAGGTGGCATCTGCATTTGGATGTAATGCTGCTCTGTTGTGAACTACACCCGGTTTCACATTCTGTACATGCTCAGAGGGAAAGAGGCAAAGTCACATCGTACACAAACTGAATTGGTTCTTGGAGATGGTATGTAGGATGTAGGATCTGGGCACGCAAACAGAGATAGAGAGAGACACACTCAGAAAGTTCAATGGGCTTTATTATAGAAAGTTGCTCATCAGGATAAAATAATCCAAATTAAAAACATGTTTCCGATGCAAAGTGTAGTGTAATGTGCCTAACTAACATATGCGTGTGCAATCAGTAATTACAGCTATCTAATAATCTAACAAATCCTAATAAAACATTTAGAGAGAAGCAGAGAAAGAAGGAAGAAGGCAGGGCTTAGGAGAGGGATGGCAGTGATTAGTAGCGAGGAGGGAAGAGGGATCCCAGGGCTTGTGGAGGCAGCATATTACCAGGGTCAGAGGCTTTGAGAGCGGTGAGAACTCAGCTGAAGGAGATATGCTGTAGCTGGGAACAGCAGCTTGGGAGCAATGGTTAGGCTTCTGGTGGTCAAGCAGGCTGGTCAAGCAGGCAGTTTGCTCAGAGCGAGGCAGAGAGTGAGAGCACCATGGCTGGGGAAGTCTTGACTTCTCACTGTGCAGCAGAAGTCAGTTCCTGTCCATGGGCAGAGTTCCTGCTTGTTGTCCCGCAGCTTAGCAGCAAACTCTGGGATGGCTCTTGAGCAAGTATGCTTGTTAGGCAAGATTGCTAATCTGCCATGTCCAGAGACGACTCCTTATAGTGGTTCCATCCTTTGATGTCCATTTGAGTCTCCTGGATCACAAAAGGTGTCTATTCCTGTTATCCTCTGGATATTGTCAAAATTAGCTCAGGATATTTGGTCTGTTCAGGGTAATCTCAATTCCATCTTCTGTTAGCTTTTATCTTGGGGTGGGGACGTTCTATTTTGCCCAAAGCAAATCTGCATCTCTGAGCTGCAGATAGGCATCTTCTCTTGTCCCCAGATTTGGGGCCTGGTCCCAGAAGGTGTTAAAAGGTGTTAGTAAAAGGACTAAACCTACAGGTTTTCCTACAATGGAATTTCTATAGACAGCAGTTGAGTATCCCCTTTGGGCAGAGCAGAGCCATCATTGAAATAGACTTCTTGCAACAGGAAAGGGGAGCTCAGCTTCTGGCCTCTTCCACAGACATTATCTGATAGTGAGTTACATTTTAGCATATTGATAGCTCAGGCCTAGCCCTTGTGTTTCTATGAGTGCCCATTTCACAATACAATGCTAGATTGCCTCCTCTTTCACAGAGCAGTTAGCAAAGGCAGTCATGAGACCTGGGTGTCAGTTCACCTTGAGTTCAGGTATTTAAATAAACTCTTAATAAAATGGAATCAGACACAGGCCTGAATACCATATACTTCTGGGTTGGTACCTTTGGGTCTAATGTTGGGGTACCGGGGGGGAGGTCCCCAACAGCCCCCGCAAAAGAACCTCAGGTTGGAGCAGTGAAACTCAATTCTAACCAAAAGTTCAAATTGGAGTTTGAACTGCAGGTTGCTTTGAGTGCGAAACCACGGTTTCACATGTTTGGACATACAGGAATTCCAATTTCTGCCCCATTTAACTGTGGTTTGTGTCACAGTGGTTGGGGCCACTGTATTCTTCAGACAGTGTTCCAGGGGCTGGAGTTGTATTTTACCATACAAACAGATCTGCTCACAAATGGTCAGGCTCACTAATAAAGGTGTCCCTTTCTAGTAATAAGGTTTACCATAGAGAGTATGCAATCGTGTTGAGTAGAAATGTGCATTTGCTGTTACACACATATTATATTTTTAAAAAATATTATTTATATATATATATTCATATTATATTCAAAATCAAAGAGAGATGCAAACAAGTGTGGAATATCTATATTCCACAGAATTTAAAAACATGTATATTTTCCTTATGAGTGAAGCTGAGGTAAAATGTTTTACTATGCCTTGATCTTTCCTGTTACTCATCCACCCATGCGTTCTCCTGGTCTCTATAGTAATTGACCTCTACAGGTAACCATTTCACATAATGAGGGATCCAGTCTGGAAGCCCTTCTTTATCTCCTTCAAAGTTTGCTTGATGTTGACAAGTGAAGCTTCTTTCTCCATTGAATGGAATGGGGAAAATGTGTTTACTTGGGAGTTCTATTTGCACATTAATGTACACATGAGACTGGATTTGGGGCTTCATTGGCAGTCCCTAAATCTACTGGAATACTCTGGCCATTACCTCTCTGTACTATCCAGGTCTTCGTTCTGCCTTCACTAACTGCTGCTTCTGAGCACATTCCTCCTTACCTACTGCTGCATTAAATATGCTGCCCCCATACAAAGATCTGCCTGAGGCTGGTATTAAGGTCACAGCTGTGCTAGAGTCCCTACAGAAAATGAATATCAATAAGAGTTTGCACAATATTTTGCATTCCAATTGATCTGCCAACTTTAGACCATTCCTTTTCTCCTTCCTCTCCAACATTTCTCTCCTCTTGCCTGCCTAGTTGTTAAGAAAGAAATTAAACTGATTAGATTCTCACCCTGCAGATAACTCTTTAATCCACACTGTCCCAAACCCTTTTCAGTCACACAGTTTAATCCATCCCATCCAAATAATGTATTATCTGGAAAAACAACACTTGAGGCATGTCAAATATCCATTTTCTTCTATATCACAATCCAGTTGGATCAACCCTTAAAGACCCATCTTTTTAGCCTGGCATATAATGATATTTAGTTTTAATAGTAATCTTAATGGGTTTTGATTTGGTTTAAATGGGTTTTTAAAAATTGTTTTCTTGTTTGTGTGTTTTTCATTTATTTTAATGTAAACTGCCCTGAGCCACTTCAGGAAGGGCAGTATATAAATTGAATAAACAAATACTATTACAAATAATTTCGATACTATCAACCATAGCATCTTTCTGGAGCGTCTGAGGGGGTTAGGGGTGGGAGGCACTGCTCTGCAGTGGTTCCGCTCCTACCTCTAGGGCAGGTTCGAGATGGTGTCCCTTGAAGACTGTTGTTCTTCAAAATCTGAACGTTTGTATCATGTCCCTCAGGGCTCTGTATTGTCTCCGATGTTGTTTAACATCTACATGAAACCACTGGGAGACATCATCAGGAGATTTGGTGTGGGGTGCTATCAGTATGCTGATGACACCCAAATCTATTTCTCCATGTCAGCATCATCGGGAGAGGGCATAACCTCCCTAAATGCCTGCCTGGAATCAGTAATGGGCTGGATGAGGGATAACAAACTGAGACTGAATCCAGATAAGACGGAGGTACTCATTGTGCGGGGTTGGAACTCGAGAGACAATTTTGATCTGCCTATTCTGGATGGGGTCACACTTCCCCAGAAGGAACAGGTACGCAGTCTAGGGGTGCTTTTGGATCCAAGTCTCTCCTTGGTGTCCCAGGTTGAGACAGTGGCCAGAAGTGCCTTCTATCAGCTTCGGCTGATACGCCAGCTGCGTCCATTTCTTGAGTTAGACGACCTCAGAACAGTGGTACATCTGCTGGTAATCTCCAGACTGGATTACTGCAATGCACTCTATGTGGGGCTGCCCTTGTATGCAGTCCGGAAACTACAGCTGGTCCAGAATGCAGCAGCCAGGCTAGTCTCTGGGTCATCTAGGGGAGACCATATTACTCCCATATTGAAGGAGTTACACTGGCTGCCAATATGTTTCCGGGCAAAATACAAGGTGTTGGTCATAACCTATAAAGCCCTAAATAGCTTGGGCCCTGGGTTTTTAAGAGAACATCTTCGTTATGAACCCCACCGCCCATTGAGATCATCAGGAGAGGTCCGTCTGCAATTGCCACCAGCTCGTATGGTGGCTACCCAGGGACGGGGCTTCTCCGTTGCTTCCCTGAGGCTTTGGAATGAACTCCCTAGTGAAATAAGAGCCTCCCCATCTCTGACATCCTTTAAAAAGTTCTTAAAGACGCATTTCTTCACCCAGGCTTTTAATTGATATTGTTTTGATTGTTTTAAATGTTGTTTTTAGAATATTATTTTAAAATTTTAAATTGTGTTTTAAATTTCTTGCTTTTAATTTTTTTTTCTTTTTTTCCCTTTTGTTTTTAATTAATGTTTTGCTTTTTAATCTTGTTGTAAACCACCCAGAGACGTAAGTTTTGGGCGGTGTAAAAATATGATAGATAGATAGATAGATAGATAGCAAGCAAGTGAATAAATAAATACAATATAGCATGTTTCAAGCCACAGTTTTATTTAAATTATATAGAATGTATAACATATAATGACGACAGTTTCTTGACTATACAGGGGTTTCCCCCCAGAAACAGGTAGAATTAAGAGATAACCCACTTGCATGCTCTCACATAAAAATTATTTTACAAATAAGTAGGTGAATAGAAGTGTAGTAGTGAGTAGACATGCTGTGTGTGTGTGTGTGTGTACACACACACCTCTATAATTGATCAAAAATATACTGCTCCAAACTCAGGGGTGGAGCTACCCGTGTTTCAATTTGTCCTCGCAACCCTCCTCCCACACACATACATGCACACTGACTAACATTCTGAGCAGTCTGAGAAGTCACACGGGTCCAAATTCCTGAAGTCAAAATGTACTTTGGGATGGAGGAAAGAGTAGCAAAAATCACTAGCCCCTCTGCATGAATTTCCCTGCTCAGCAACACGCTGGGCTGAGCTCTGTTGCAGATTATTCTACAGATGCGACTCCTGTTACATACTTCTTACATTGCTCAGAATCTCAGCCAATTACTTTAAATGAACCTTTATTTTGACAAGTGCTTGAAAGCAGTGGTGTTCCTGCGCATAAATTTCTGATGATAATGCCGCCAAACAAGAGTAATGCATGTGCTTACGGAGAGAGAAAGACTCTGCAGCTAATGCAAGCCCATCAAGAAGTGAGATTGTCAATCGGAATGTGGTGGACAGATAATACACCATAAAAATCACAGGGATTAAAATAGCCTACAGGCACCGCATATGCTTTTCTAATAAAGCCAGTCAGAGAAGAGAGAACTTTGGGATGGAAATGAAAAAGCGGGGTGGGGGGTGTGGAGAGGCACTTTCAAGGCAGTCATTCTAGCTGTCAGCACTCTTTACAGCTTTTCAATAGGCCACAAAAGGGCAGTCCTTTAGAATATGAATCAGATATAGTCAAGGCTTCACAGAATAATAGTAACCAGCATCAGACCTTCCTGTTTGAGCCCTAATAGCTTTTTCCACCTCAGTAACCTTTCATGGTAAACAAAGCAAGCAGTTTTAAACTGTATTTTCCCTCTCTCTGTTTGATTACTATTCTGGTAGTCGGGGGAGGGAGTTACAGATTTAAGAGCCATATGACATGCCATAAAGCATCTGCCTGTTTACCCCTCCCCCACTTTTGGATTGATTTCAAACACTCCAGTTTGGTTTCTGAGATGATTGACACACAACTGGAAAGAGTAAAAAGGCAAGGGGAATTTAAAAGCATGGGTATTCTCTCCCCTGAGTATATCCCTCAGACACACAAGGCGAAGATATTAGTTGGGGTGGGGAGAAGCATTTTATCACTGTCTCAGGAGAAAGTATAGAAAAGCCCATTTGATTTATGTCATACCACCCTGTTCCAAATCATCACCCTTCAAGTGCCTTCAACTGAATGCATTTGCAATCTAGATACAGGCTTTCCCAGAGCACAGGAATAAATTACAATGTATCATTCTTCTGCCATCACTTTTTCAGGCCTCGTTTGGACATAATGCCAAACCAGAGGTTGGAGTTTGTGCTTGTCCAATGCATGAAGCCGCGGTTTCGTCACCCAACCGTGGCTTCAAAATCTGAATGTGAATTTGGAATGTGACTTCTAAATTGCTTCCAAATCTTAATGTGAACTAAATGTGAAATTGTAATGTTTCTAGTCAGTTTCACTGCTGAAACCTGAGATTTGAAGGCACCATTGTGTTGTCCAAATCCTGCTGTCCTATAACCTGGGTTTTGTGTGCAAGCTCCTCCTGCCACCATAGAGAGGTGACATCGGCTCAGAGCAGCCCAGAAATGTGTCAGTTCTAGGGTGGTCACATTTCTCACTGGCTGCCTCTCAGAGCTGGTGCTCCACCCTCTGTCATCTCCTTACTTCTCCTGCTGCTGCTGCTTGGCAATAGGGATGCCACATCCCTAGAATTCATGCATTTAAAGAGACAGAACCACAATGGAGAAAACCCACTTTCCTCAGTGTATTTTGGGCCTTGTGTGTTCCTCAGCCAAAAAAGGATGGGAGGACAAGACTGAGACAGCATGGGAGGTCTCCAGCAATTCACCATTGTGGTGCTTTGTAAACAAACACATAAAGCCCTAGTAACACAAACAATTGAATGCATTTCTGACCATAGACATCTCAATTGACCTTGGTTACCCCATCCTTCCATCATAAGAATGAGGGATGGTACATGACTTTATTTTCATGTGGGAGGTTTCTGTCCACACCTATGTCCCACCTGTACCCCACATTGCTTGTGTAAGGCACTATATGACTTTTTGGTTTAAGAGACTTGGCCAATGTGCCGGTGTGCCAGTGTAACAGTGGACTTTCAAACCATAGTCCAAGGGATCCCTCTGATTTGCCAATGCACCCTTTGACTATCACAACCAGGGAGGGCTTAGTTAGTGGATGTGTGAGGAGACACAAGGAATCAGACCAGAGATGTATTCCATAGGTTTACTTGAGGAAATAGGTTTGAAGAATTATAATGAATGTTGGCTCCCTCTAAGCAAAGACTAACCCTTCTAACTTCTCAACAAAGCATGTCTATCAAACGATAGATACTAAGGCTCTCCACACGAGCTGTGTGGAGAGCCTGAATGGGGTTTGCAGGGACAGCAGGCATGACCCACTCTCCCTGCACACTAGCAGGGAGCAAACCATTACCAGCTCCATCACGGAACCGATTGGGGTGGCATGGTTTGGGGGGGCCTCCCAGTCCCCAGAAGTCCCAGAATGCCCCATATGAATTTACAGGGCATTCTGGGGAGCCCCCCAACACTGGGAGGCTTGTTGCCCCCCCCCCCGAAGCTACTTGTGAGTCACTGAGGCACGGAGCTGCACTGCACCAACACACTATCAGGAAAACAGGGTTAGCAGAGCATGCACTCCACTAACCTTGTTTAAGGGGGAGCACTTAAGAGGGCTTGCCGCCAGGAGCTGCACAGCTCTCATTGCAGCACACAACCAGCTGAAACCAGGCTGGGCTCCCTTAACCTGGTTTTTGCTGCTTGTAAAAATAGCCTCAGTATTACTTTCCTTTCCTGTCCCTTTGGCCATAAAGTCTGTTATTAACACTTCAAATTGGGGATTTAGGAGGGCAAGGGGAAAGGGATGCGGTCACAACTGTTGTTTTTTTTAACCATATAAGGCACATATGCCAGGCCTTTGGGGGAGTGATAACAATGCAACACATCAGAAATACACTACCACTGTTACAGATTTGTACTCATTCACTGAGCTATGGCTCTCACATAAATGTAACGAAGCATGTGACTCGGGATTCCACTGATCTAGCTTTATTTCAGCACATTCTCTATTCAGTATCCTTGGTGCAATTTCCCTCTTCACTTCTTTTCCAACAAACAATGCCTGTGTTCAAAATGTCAAGAGTAAATGAACGTTATAATATTTTAAATGGCCATGAGGACTGGGATGCAAATAACACTTGCCTTGTGTACACGTGTTTGATGATCACACCCCTCCTGCACACCGCTAGCTTTGCACACCCTCACGTGAAGAGAACCAGGTTAGCACCTCTCGCCTTGCTCCTCTAATCATCTACTTTGGAAATCGCCACCAGCAATGCAGTCTCAGCATTCAACGATAGCTTCACCAGCCATGACTAGCACTGGCAGTGCCACAGAAAACAGCCTGACTGGTGGTGGAAGCACAAAAGTCCATGCAAAGTTGTGGATGGAGGCAGAGACAGGGGTGTTCGTGGACCTCTGGGCCTCTGACTATGTCCAGTCACAATTGCAGCAGCAATTCAGGAAGGAGACCATTCAACTGGATCTCTAAGCAGATGGCACAGGGGGCCTCCAATGCATCAGGGCACAGTGCAAGGAAAGACTGCAGTTTCTAAAGAAGAAATTCAAGGTGGTGACCACCCATAAAAAAATGTCAGGAGTGGAGTCAAGGACCATACCACACTATGATCAGCTGGCATCAGTCTTCCTAGATAGGAAGGGCTGGGAGCACAGTTGGGAGCACAGTTGGGAGTGGACACCCACAGAAGAGGTAAAGGCCAAACCAGATGGCACTGCCAACCAGCATGCCAAAGAGCAGGAGGCTCCTTCCTCAGGGAGCTATGTTGGCCACTGCCTTGTCAGCCACTGCCTTTTCTGCCCATCCAGGTAGTTCAATGGCAGCCATCATATAGACCAATTTCTTGGTTGAATGTCAATTATAAACTCTTTGTGGCGATTTTGGCAGGAAGGCTGAAGGGCTTCCTGACTGATATAATACATCCGGATCAAACAGGATTTATACCAAAGACATATATGGAAGATAACTTGAGATTTGTACTGAAAGCAATAGATGGTATAAAAAGAAATGAACAGGACATAAAATCCCACACAATCAGAAATCATCTGCTAAGTGTTTGGGACAAGTATAAGAAAAGGATCAGCCTGGATCTTTCACCTTTGGCATCAAACTAAATACCTTTTTTCCATAAAGAAGAAAAATCTAATGAGTTTGATTCTTGGAGAGAGAAGGCATATAGTATGCAAAGTTTAACTACTGGAAAAGCAAAACCTAAATCTATTCAAACTCTTACTTTGGAATGGTCCGAGGAATCTTCATGGTTTCAATATTTACAAATTAGTTCTATAGTGCAGAAAGAAATACAAAGACAAGGTGGTAAGCTTAGAGATTTAACAGAATTTGAAGTACTAATAACCAAAACCATTGATCATTTATTGGGATTGATATACAAGTTGCTGCTGAAATATGATTCAGAAACAGAACAGATAAAAGACTGCATGATTAAGTGGGTGCAAAACTTAAACAGGACAATCGATGTTCAGCAATGGGAACATCAATGGAATGTGATCATGAAATTTACAGCAAATAGTACCTTAAGATAAAATTGGTACAAAATGTATTTTCATTGGTACATTACTCCTACGACCATTAGAAAGCTGGACAGTAATTACTCGGGAGACTGTTGGAAATGTAAGAATCATGCGGGAACATTCTATCATATGTGGTGGACTTGTGGCAAAGCAAAACAATTTTGGGGGGAAATTCACTCTGATGCAATAAAATTTAAATATAAACTTTCCTTATTCACCTGAGCTGTTTTGTTTTGTTTTTGTTAAATATGACTAAACCTTGTATACCTTCTAAATATATGGAGTTGTCCTTATATATGATTACTGCCACCAGGATTCTCTATGCTGCCTATTGATGGTCACAGGCAACCCCAACCTTGGATGATTGGCTACTAAAGCTATGGGAATATGCCTCAATGACTAAGGTCACTGCTTATTTGCGGAATGCCTCAGATGAATCATTTGTGTTAACCTGGGAACCTTTCATAAATTACAATTTAGCACAAGGTCAAAATCTACACCCAAGATTTGTTTTTTTTAAAAATATTGATGGCTGATTAAAGCATTATTTATATCTTTTTGTAATATCTGATGTGAGCCGGAAGGTTGGCAAAGGGTGGAAGCGGAATTTTGGATTGTGATATGCAATATGTCATACATAAGTGCTTGATGTTCAAGAGATGATAATGTAACCATGTTATTTCTTTTTATTCTCTTACTAAATAAACATATTATTATTAAAAAAAACACCTTTTCCTCCTAATGAATCCCTATGAGGATTCCTTGCACACCTTCAAGGCAGTGGGGTACTTAGTTTATTTTTTAGGAATATTAAAGTCTTTAGATTATTTGGTGTCTAATAATCTTTCCTCATAATGAATCCCTATGAGGATTCATTATAATCCTTCATTTCTTCTGTTCATTTTGACTGTCATTGGACAGTGCCAACTGTCAACTGCCATGTGTCAACTACAACCCCACCACCACCACATACACACACAAACTATTTTTTAGGAATTTTTGAAGTGTTTAGATTCTTATGTGTCTTCATTACACATCTTCATTTCTTCTGTTCATTTTGAGCCCACTGCATGGTGGGGAATTAGTGGCATCCCATGAGCCAACTATCCCCCAACCCGCAAGCCACTGGGTACTCAGTTTATCTTTTAGCAGTTGTTGAGGTGTTTCGACTCATTGGTGCGTAATGAATTCTCATAGGAATTCAGGAAAAGTTATTAGTCCCCAAAGAATTTAAACATTTGAAAAAATTCCTAGAATATAAACTGAGCAGTACCTCAGAGCCTTGTGGATGGGAGGGGGGTATAGTTCATACATGGCAGTTGACAGTTGGCACTGTCCAAAGACAGTCAAAATGAATAGAAGAAATGAAGGTGTGCAATGAATCCTCATAGAGATTCATTGAGGGAAAGTTATTACACAACCAAATCAGCTAGATTTGTGTACAAATCAATTTGTACCCGAATCGATTCATACATCCCTACTTTATATAGAGCAATCCTTCCAGACCCCCACTGCCAGCCCCTTAATATGCAGGGAACAACTTTTAGAGCAGGGATCTTGCATGCTAGAGTTATAATGGCTGTAAAAACATTTGAAAAATGATTTTAGTTGCCATTCTAACAAATGGCACCTTTACAATGTATGCAGTTCACAGAAGTTATGTGAGGCTGAAAGAGGGAGTAGATACAAACTCTTTCTGCCATTCCTAGAGATTCTTATCTATCCCTTGGGAATAATCATGCCGTATATTGAAGCATTCCTCAAAACATGCTTAGTATGCTGCTTCAAAACCACTTCGAAACAATGTCAAGCAATTATTCTTAACAACAGCCTTCTATTCCCTTTTCACAATTCTCTCTCCAGGTTCTTCAGGTTTGGGACCTCCATTGCCACAGGAGGATGTGCCCACTCATCCAGCAGCTCCAAAAGAAGAGCCTGCACCCAGAATGCCACTATCCAATGCATAGTATGCAGCACAACTAAGGAGCAGGAGGCATGTGGATTGCTTGCAGTTTGCAATGTACCTTGTGGCCCAGAATGTGGGGAATTCACAGGCCACATGTGCCCTTTTCTGAGAACTGGACCACAATGACAACTAGAGAAGACTAATCCTCTCCACATTCTGGGCAGAAGACAGGAGGATCTTCCAGGTGGTCTCAGAGCACACAGTGCAGGAAGAACCATGGAGCTATCCAATGCTGCAGCAGAGAAGCAATTTGAATGCTGCGTGGCCTCGAGAGGATAGCTGAATGAATGGTGTGATTGGCCAAGCAGGCACCAGCTCATCCTCCCCACCAGCAGCAACTGTATCAGCCACAGGTGCTCATGAAGACCTTACATGCCAGCAAAGCCAGGGCAGGCCCAAGGCACCCCAGCTTTGGCACCTCTGCAACCTCTGCAACCTATGCAGACAAAGTTCATGCATAAAAAGGAGGAACAAGGGCCCTCTGAGCTCACACATCAGCAGCTAATAGAGCATGTCCTCCCCCACCCCCACTCCAGGTTCCAGAGCTGTAACACCCACCACCCCAAACACACAGCATAGCTGCAAAAGGAAAATCCATGCATGATACAATCCTTGCTGTTGAAACCCACATATCCCCCAGGGGAAAAAAAACCACTTTGCAGTTCTATCTGGGTTGCTGGAAGGTGATAAGATCAAATGGACTCACTGGAGGTTCCAAACATCTTCCTGAATCTTCCTCAGCATCGGGTGAGGATTAAGATTAAGGCACACATGGGAAGGAACTGTTTTTTTGAAAAAAAAGCCAAATCAAAGTTCTTTGCAACATGACTTACAGTTTTGTTTTTTATGCACTAATCCACTTTTGTTATTTAAGCCACAGTTATGTGTGGTTTTTGCACTCTAGAGTTGGTTGACTGTTGTCTTAACAAAAACTTGCAGAAGTTTTTTGGTTTTTTCCACATAGTGTAGCAATCGGCCCTCTCTTACCCTAAAGAGTGAACCAGAAGTGAACACTGTCCTGACTGACAGGCTAGGGAACAGCCACTGAGCACACAGTGGGCGGGACCTTGAGGGCCATGTGGCAGGAAGAGAAGTGTGTCTTTGTTCTCAGAAGGAGCTAGGAGGAGGATGAGAGAAGACAGGTGGAAGGTTTAGTGAGGAGCATTTGCTGCCTTGTGGTCAAAATCTCTCCTGGAAGGACAACTGTAGATCCTTGAGAGACTGGATTGCAAGAAGCTTGAAATCTCTCCTAGAGTTTGGGGTGAGTTTCAAAGGGGAAGGAAGCCTGGGCTTCTGAAGGGTTTAGTGGGGGAACAGTTTGTTAATTAACTTGTGTTATAATTCCTTCTTTTTGTGCTTTGCAAATCCTTACAACTGGTCTACTTTATTTTTATTTGTAAAATAAGCAAACTAAGAGAAACTGAGCCTATGCCCTTTCTTTTCAGCTAGGACGTTGCAGAAGTCTCTGTAGACTCCCAAAGGTGCTTTTTGGTATTTTCTTACATTTATGTTCTTTGCAACTGGGTAACCACCATTTTTAAAGTATGCCACCCTAATATCATCTGAGGGTGCATTTTGAAGTATTCTTGCAAGTACTGAGTGTTTCTGTTACCTGTAACTAAAAGCTGAGAGAGCCTCAGACTGAAGCAGTCTGTAGTATTTTGAAAAACGTTTTCGCTCTCTAATTGTTCTTTGTATTTTACCAGCCTCTGAGTGGATTTTTAACTCAGAAAAAGGGGGTTTCCTCTGGTGCAAACACATCTCAAGTTTGATTGCTCAGCAGCTCAATACCCAGTGTTCTCTTCATGTGTAGGTTGCACGTGGAGGGGTGTTTTTGTAATTTTCCATTAGTCCATTTTCCATGTAGAATTTCTTTTTTAAGCAGCCCTGTGGCTGTGAGTTCTGCAGCAGGTATGCAAAATTATGTTTAAAAATGTTTTCTATCAGCAAACAGAATTTTAAAATGGTACACTGCCTCTAGTTTTCATTACAGAAAGTGTGTGTGCTTGGTGATGCTACTTTCTCACATGCAAGTAGTGCTTTTACTGCACTATGTAAGGAGCCTTACTTGCAGCTTAATTCCTGGTGTGATTCCCACCCCCAGGTGGGCAGTGTTGAGACTTCCAACTGTTTTAACAGGATACTTCCCTCTTGGTGGGGGGTGGGCAGGGCCATGCAAAGGGAGTCAAGTAAGCACTACTATAGTATGACCCTGCAAGCTCTGGTGGACTCTACAAGGCATTTAACGGACAAATTCTCAGGGGTGTCCAGAAGAAGCCACAAGACAGTGATCTTCTGGACGTGTCCTCTTGCAGCAAAACTGAGGGCTGGGACCTTCATTTCTACACACACACATATCATAAACAACCTCTCAGAGATCTAAGTTTGGGCAGGGTATAAAATAAATAAATAAATAAATAAATCATTGTCAGTGGTGTTGCAGTCAAGCCCATGATATTTGGAGACCACAGTCTTCAGAAGTAGCTCATCTACCCCTACCGTGCACCTTGGAAGGAACTTGAACGTCTTCACAGTAGTGTAAGAATGGTCAGGGAGTGGGCTTTTGGGAGGCTGAAGCCCCATTGGGGTGCCCTTTACACCTTGCTGGATGTGGAGGAGGATCTGGTTCCACAGGTAATAGTGGCCTCCTGCATCCTCCACAACAGCTGTGAGTCAAGGGGAGACATCCTGCTGCTGGCCCATCCAGATCTGCCAGCCTCTCAGACAAATGACAGCAGCAGCGAGCAAGACAGAAGCAAGACAGGGGAGCAGTGCTCTCCTGTCCCAGTGGAAATGAGTCAGAACAGCACCAGAGAAGTGCAAGCAGTAAGAGCAGCTTTCCTGAGATATGCCTGGGCGCATTTTTCACCACCCCAACAGGTGTGTGGTGAAAGAGCACACCACTTTTAAAGTGCAAGATACTATGTACATGCCCCCATGTACAGTAGAACTTCTATAAAAGCTACATCATGAATACACCTGCAGTAACCCCACTTGTGGCAAACCTCTCCTTTTTCAGTCAATTAAAGAGATAACATTTACCCTAACAAATGTGGTGTCTGTCTCTGTCAATCGCATCTGTGCATTAACAATGGGCCTTGTGTGCTGGCATGTGGTGGGGGGCTAGGAAGTCAGTGTTCTGTGCAAGCTTAAAAGTCTTGGGGGGGGGTCACAAAAGTGGGAGTGGGTCAGGTTATATGGTCGTTTTAAAAACCATTTGCAGCCTTGGGCACTTATATTGAAGCACTTATACTGGGCTCTTATACAAATACAAAATATTTGTAAACTAACTACTTGGAAAACAAAGGCAAGACTGAAACTACACAGCGATTCTGTCCAGATCTCTAGCTACAGTATTGCAGCAAGAGCAAAGCTGAAGCTAGGTGATTTTGGAGCCTGGACCTAATGGTCTTTTGCCCACCCCCACCCCACAAGACAAGCATCATACCCCTACGCGCGCACACCGTGACACACACAGTATTTAATGTGTGGGTTCTTGAGGGCCAAAACAGCAACTGAACTCACAAGAATGTAAGCATATAAAACAACTATATTTATGCTGATGTTCATTAGCAGAAACACTTCAACATATAACTTAACATATTCCAATCCCACATTTTTCTTTCCCCCACTCCCTACTCCTATCTCTAAAAGATCCATTTTTTAAGCAACAGAATTTGCAAGAATGTAAAGATGTAAAACAAGACCCTTGGTGCAGATATCCACATCTCAACATGTAACTTAACATATTCTCATCACACATATTTCCTTCCCCACTTCCCTCTCTGTCTCTCGAGAGTCCAAAAGTGCATTTTTGCCTTTAATAAATAGTTGAATTTGAAAGTGAACTTTGGTAGCTGAAGTTTCTCTTCATACACTATTGCAGTGTTGAACTTGAGCTCTTAATAAGGCTTAATTAAAGCTCTTAATAAGGCTTAAATAAAATTTAGAATTTATCTCTAATCAAAGCTGCTCCCCTCCCTGTACCACATGGATGAGCAGCACACTTTACCTGTATGTTGTTGTTGTTCTTATTCTTCTTATTCTTATTATTTTACATTTTATATCCTGCTTCGCCTCCAAGGAGCCCAGAGCAGTGTACTACATACTTGTTTCTCCTCACAACAACCCTGTGAAGTAGGTTAGGCTGAGAGAGAAGTGACTGGCCCAGAGTCACCCAGCAAGTATCATGGCTGAATGGGGATTTGAACTCGGGTCTCCCCGATCCTAGTCCAGCACTCTAACCATTACACCACGCTGTCCCTAGAGGTGTTGAAGTGTTTCTGCTAATGCACATCTACATAAATATGCAGATCAGTGCTGACCTTCAGACTAATGTCACACATGCTAAAGAAGATGTTCACATGCACAATGGAGATGGGAAATATTAGCTGGTTTCCCCTTTCCTCTGCAGCCCACTATGCTTCTTGGAAGCAGTTGTCTCCTGCTCAGCAGCAGCCTTCTTACAAGGCCTGGCCTCCAGGCTGGCCCTGCACTTACACCTGGAGGGAGGCTGGAGATTGGGTGGTGCAGTGGTGCAAGTTATGTGAGGAAAGGTTTAAAATGTTTTTGCCCTCCAGGAGGCAGGCGACCAATGCTGAAAAGGCATGATCACACAGAGCACACCTCCTCCAACATCGTAGCCAATGGTTGCTGCTTTACTGACATGCTGACACCTTGCCCACAGTCTGGTGATGCAAGCTGAACAGAGCTTGCTGGGCTGCAGCCTGGGCATATTAGGAAGAGGAAGGGGTTCCTCTTTCCAGAAGCCAGAGGCTGCTGAACTGCAGTTCAGCAGTCATCCACAGCATGATTCCTGGCTTCACAGATTAACCACAGCTTCGTCTATCCGAGCTTTGACGCTACCTCCCAACAGAGCCTCAGAGCATGAAAATGATTGATACTTGTCAGTCAAATGTCTTCAGATGTCTAGCCGCTGAGCATTTATGCTTGCCCTTGTGATTCCCATAGCTACAAATCAGATCTAAGGTTGTGAACTGGTATAGCATGCATATATAGCACTAGCATTTCTGGCTCACTCTGCATTAATCTTTATCCTGGAACTGCAAATCATTATCACAATCGTAAGGTCTGAAGCTGACATCCAAAGACTTCACTTTGCATTGGTTCAATCAGATGCTGCATGTATTTTTCCATCATTCACAATAAAGTTGGCACACCTGAGATAGAAAACTGCTTTTCTGCCTATAACAGGAACATTTCAGGAAAAGGTTCACCCAGACCTATCTTGTTATGGATCACTGTAACAGGAGAATCAAAACTTCTTACCACTATCACTGTTCCTGAACAATTTTCAGATTTAAAAAGCCTATATTCTAAACCATGTAATAGAATTAAGTATGCAAATTAAGTAAATGTACACAATGGATCACACAGGATATTAGTCATGACTAAGTCCCATTGAAATCATTGGGGCTCAAGTTATTCCCAACAAACTTGTCTCATGGATTTCAATGGTGCTTATTCATGACTAACTAATCAGTATGTGACCCAGTATCTCTTATTGGCATATTGATGTGTACAGCTGAAATTAAGTATTCTGGTAACATAATATTTTGCATTGAATTCTGGACTTTGATAAAGTATGGCTTGCCATAATTCCTTTGTCTGTAATCCAAACCACAGACAGACAGACAGACACACAAATGGAATCTTTCTCATTCTCTCAAATGGCAGAAAATGTATGTGCACAGTGAACTGGTATATACAGAAGACACTGAATGACATTCACACTGCTTGAAAAATCACATCAAAACTATCCAGATGCAAATGAGGGATGATGGTGATTTTTGCCAATCTCCTTTCCGTCTGAGACCACCTTGACTCCCAAAATATGTTACTGATGGTACATGAACCACCTGGGGCATATTTCCAAGAGGCATAGTGGGCTGCAGAGGAAAGGTGAAAACAGCTAAAATTTCCCATCTCCATTATGCATGTGAACATTTTCTTTAGCATGTGCAACATTAGTCTGAAGGTCAGCACTGACAAAAATAAGGCAGACTGACTCATGCAGAGCTTGAGTGTATATTCTGCATCCTCAAGATGAAAGTGTTTCCTTACATAGCTATACACAAGAAATATGGTAAAACAGAGGTTAAAATTTTGTGCAGCTATTAAGCTACATACATATAACCCCTCTGACTTCTATGTGTTGGTAGAGAAACTGTGCTGAGACCAACGAATCTTTTTCAAAGTACATGTCATGTCATTCAGTAACATGATCAACATCATGGGGGAAATGATGACATTAGAAAAACTCATGCGCCAAACTTGCTATTTTCAGTCAATACAGTTATAAGCTGTAGTAAATCATTGCAGTCATCCAGGACATATTTCAGAGACTTTGGCGATATATATATATATATATATATATATATATATATATATATTTATGAGCAACTCCTGAATTTTTCCCCATTGTGCTCCTCAAACATTGTTTATGCCAGAATTGTTCATGGGCTTCTCTATAGGAAGCAGTTTAAGAACTAGAGCTGGAGGCATCATGTTAATATTATTGTCAGCAGTAAATTCCTTCCTTACCTGAATAATTCGTTACATTTTTGCATCCTTTTTTTCAAGTTCTACTGATTTCATTTAAAAATAAACTTGTCAAAAGCCATTTACAATAAAATGGAGCACCAAACCAATGGAAGATTTTTATTATGTTGTTTAATAGCTGAACAGTTCTTTAGTTACAGTATGATTCTTCAGGTAAATATGTTTGCCTGCAGAAACAAGCTGGAGTTGACAGAACCAAGAGAATAGATGGACATGTCAATTGATTGACAGACAAAAGCTAGCTTTCAAAACACATTTCCCAAATCTCAGCATTACTCTTACTGCTGAGACAGCAAACATGTATGTGAAAGAAGGGTAGATTTGTGGGTGGAAAGTAGGGATGTGCGAACTGGCTTGATGTCACGCTGGTTCACCATCAAACCTGGCTCGCTTGAGGGCTTGCTCCCAGCTTGCCCTCAAGCTGAACCAGGCCCGGTTCAGTCTGAGGCTAAGCTGAAACCTTCCCCTAGCTGGTCCGGGGGTTCTAATGTAAAATAATAATATATATTTTTAAAGAACTGTGGCCATGGGGGTGTCTCCAGCGGTTCCCCTCCCTTAGCCGGCCTTCCTCTGATCTCAAATATGGCCAGTTTGGGATGTTTTCAGTCCATTCTGGGCCTCTCCACACTGGTGGTAGCCATTTTGGAGGCCACCATGCATGCACACTGGCCATTTGAGTCAAACAGATGGCCAGTGCACATGCACTGTGGTCTCCAAAATGGCCACTGACAGTATGAAGAGGCCCAGAACAGACTATAAACCGCCCAAACCAGGCTGCTTTGAGACTGGGGGAGGCCAGTGGGGTAAGGGAGAACCACTGGAAACACACACACACAACCCGCAGCTGCGGAATTGAACCAAACTGGGCATAACAGTTTTGTACACACTCCTAGTGGGGAAAAAAGAGATTCAAGAGATAATCTGACACCTATTTAGTATGCACAGGAGCTTCCATGTATTTGTATTAGTGTTGTCCACGGAACTGCTCTGAGCATTTTGGTTCAAGTTTGAATTGAACTCTAAATGAACAGCCCAGTCCATGTATCAGTTCTAACAAAATGGCCGGCAGTTCGGTTAGTGCCTAGAACCTGAGTCAAACTGGGTCAAACTAGGTCGCCTCCAGTTCTAGTGCTTCCAAAGGGGAATCCGGTAAGGATTCTCCTTTACAAGCACTGGGGGGGGGAAGCACGGGGGGGCTCCTATGGGGTTGAAAAAGGGTGGGCGGAAGGTTACCTCGTGTGCCGCCATGGCAGTGTGGCTCTTCAGGGCTGGAGGCAGCCCCATCAGCACTCCCCGCCATCTGCTCGGGTTGGCATGGTGACGCAAAAGGCCTCCCCCCATCAGCTCAGACTTGCGTGGTGACACAAAAAGCCTCAGTATATGCCATTTTTCAACCCTTTAGGGTTTCCCCAGTGCGTGTCAAGGGGAATCCTCACCCAAATCCCCTTTCCAAAATTAAATCCGGTCAAAGCAGGCCAAACCAAACTCGAACCAGCTTTCACACCCCTAATCTGTATATCCTAAGATAAAATAGAAATTGACATTTGAACCTTTCTTTGCAAAAAGGTCAGGCCATTTTTGCCTGTTTCTCATATTTTCCCATTTCCTTTGATATGATACAGAAAGGAATTTCCTGAGGCAACTCTTTTCAGCAATATATTTTAAAAGTGGATGTCAAAAGACATGTTGATCACGACTGAACTAGATGGAGCCACTAATCCTCTGCTCCATTAATTCCATTCATTGAGAAAGTATAGTGGCTGCATTTATGCAGTATTTGTGGATTATTTGAATTATTTGACTCCAAAATATTAATTTTCCTTCTTTTATCTGCTTCCCACACAGTCCATATGATACATGTTTAAATCTAATTTTGTGCTCTTAGAATTCTGGCATCTTCTGGTGATGTCCAGACTTCCAGTATAAGAATTATTTGTACACTACCTAGATATGGTTGTTTGAGGTGGCATATAAATGTAATTGTAGATAAATAAATAAGAATCCAGCTGCTATGTTGACTATTACAAATATGCAACTAGAACTGGTTTTCTTCTCACGACCAGAACCTGTGGTGGAATGACATTTAACATTAAACAAAAAACCTGGAGTTGACTGACCAGCTTCCACACATAACCTTAAAGTCCATACTGTCTAAACAAAGGTTAAAAAGCTTTCTAAGGCTCAGTGCTGGAATAAGAAAACTAAGAGGTGGCTGAATGACTAGGAGAGATATGTCATGGAACCACAGAGAAGCAGCTATAGCTACTGGGTGGAATGGCAGGAATATTCCCTGTGATCTTGTATCCCTTTTCTAATTCTCATTTTGTGTTATCCCCAAATTAGTCATTCTACCCACTAGTCATGGCATCCACCTTATTCTGCCCAGTTCATTCCTGCTATGCCTATTCCCTGTAGCCTCCTTCTTGTTTGAATGATTCCACTCATTCAGCCTGATGGTTTACTCACTCTGCCACAACCGATTGCCTTTCCCATTTCCAAAGATGCAACTGTGTTGTTTTATTTCTATGGCAGCTGCCTAATGGGATGTACAAATGACAATTATGTTTTTTCCAAACTGGCATGGCTGTTTCATCTGTTCCATTTGATGAGAATTTCATTTCATTGGATTCAACTGTCAACAATCTTTTTCTAAACGATTATATAGCACTAGTACCATCCAACTTTGCACCCTACTTACAGGGGGAAAGAATTGGGTCTGAAAGACCAAGATAAAATGTAGATAATAGAGCCTAAGTTGTAACAGTATATCTTATGTACAAGGGTACTGCTTACCTGGTATTCAAGTTAAGGCAGGACATTCAATGAACGTACTTTCTTTTTTTTTTTAGCTTGAGTTGAATTTATAAGAGCCTTAACTCATTTCTTAAACAAAGCTGTTTGGATCCTAGGAAAATAATCAATCAATCAATCAATCAATGGAGTTGCTGTGAGTTTTGCAGAGGAAATGCATTAAATTCATCTTCTGTAGCAACATCAACCTTCAGCTAGGTATTTTTGCTTTCATATTCTAATTCCCATTTTTAAACGACCACTTACATCTGAGAATTATCATTGTTAAAAAAAAACACCTTCTAATCTACCCCCAGCCCCCCCCCCCATAATTGGCAAGTTCACACATCACATGGAACCTACTTGCAATCTTGGTTACCCAGTTGTCCGCAATTGTGTTAATCCACGCCAAGGCAGCAACCTGAAGTTGACTTGTTGCCTCAAACCAAGACGTGTAACCAAGATTTGAAGTTGGCTTGCCAGACCAAGTGCTGCTCCTACTGAAGTGCATGCTGTGTCTGAATTGACAGCATTCATGAACCTCTAGACCAATGGCTGTGAGAGAGTACGGGGCAGGCTGGGTTAGCATCTAGGTGATGTACCTCTGGCCCAACTCTGATACTTCTAAGATAAGTGAGCATTTGCAGCACTACTTCAAGTTCCCTCAATATCTCAAACAGGGGTAACCTCAGGTTCCTCATTATGTGTGAACCTGGTCAGTCAAATAATTAAGCCATACAAACATATCCTAAAATGGCTGTCTAGAAGTATGTCTATTGTCTAGTGGAGAATTTAAAATGACAGCCTTGTCCTTCTTCATGCCACGAGAACCTAGCCCCTTTCTAGTCCAGCCTCATACAATAGTTCCCAAAATACCACTCTGAAGCAAATGTGCCACTCATGTGGAATTCCATTCTTTTTAGTGACATCTAAAGGTGGGGGGAACCAGTCACGTTGGGCAGTCATTCTGTGTTGGGTAAAAATAACCTCTTCCCATTTATGTACATAACTTTGGACTCAAGAGCAGCAAAAACAATATATGAACAACCTCAATAAAACAAAAACCCAGGAAAAGGTAATCTAATAGTACCTTGCCTTTTCACCGAGATTACTGCAGAATTTCAGAAAGTAGAAAAAATTGCCAGAAAGGCTAAAAATCACAGCATACTATAGCAATAAACAGCACCATGCTGTACAAATCTATGCCACTGACAGATCCAGGCCTGATGTCATTTATTGGATTCTCAGCTGGCTCTAAAGGTCACAAAGGCCTGTTTATACACGATATAACATTGTTATAGTCTGGTAGTAAATAGGAAACTTCCCAGAATGCTGTTTGGCTTGTTCTGATTTCAGAACTCACTCCTGACTAATTAAAATAAAGTCACATTTTTATTTATTGGCTGGCTGTTTTGTTTTGTTTTTTAGTGTTTTTTTAGGCTTGATTTTGAAAAGTGCATGGTATATATGTATCTTACATTTGAAAAAGAAAAAAGAAAATACAAAAAAAAAATCAGGTCTGTAAATATGTTATGTGTGTTTCCCAGTGTTATTGTGATGAATGATTTGTGGAAACCACATTTCTTATAAAGTAATGAGGCCATTCACACGACTGTATAGCTAGCCTCTGCTAGCCCACTATAGCCTCCGCTAGCCCGATTTTCTACAATCGTGAGAACCACCAGGCTCATTAAAATCATGAGTAGTCACAGTGCGTCTCTGCGCCGCAGTTACTCATGAGTAGACCCCCGGCAGGAGGCTGAAAAGCAGCCTCCCGGCTCGGGGGTCTCCCCAGTATGCCTTGCGTGCTTGCGCAGGACATACTGGAGTTTCCGGGGGCCATGCGGCCCCCAAACTCCCCAGCCCCTGCCGGCTCTGTCATGGAGCCGGCAGTCATGTGGGCAGCCGATCCAGCCACCCAGGGCTCCCGCCCTGCTTCTGTGCAAGGAGAGCGGGCTTAGCCCGCTCTCCCCGCTCACTCTTACAAACCGGGTCTCACTGATTGTGAGACCCAGCTCTGTGTTTCTGAGTTCAGTGAAAGCAGTTGGATAACTACAGTGAAAGGAGTTGGGTAACTACAGGCCTGTCTCCAGACCTCCGTGGTTGGGCAAGGTAATTGAGAGGGTTGTGGCTTCCCAGATCCAGACAGTATTGAAAGAAACCAATTATCTAGAGCCTTTTCAGACTGGCTTTCGGGCAGGCTATGGGGTGGAGACAGCCTTGGTCGGCCTGATAGATGATCTCCAATTGGGAATTGACAGAGGAACTGTGACTCTGTTGATCTTTTTGGACCTCTCAGTGGCTTTCAATACTATCAACCATAGGATCCTTCTGGAGCATCTGAGGGGGTGGGGGGTGGGGGGCACTGCTCTGCACTGGTTCCACTCCTACCTTTCGGGCAGATTTGAGATGGTGTCCCTTTGAGACTGCTGTTCTTCAAAATCTGAACTTTCATATGGTCTCCCTCCAGGCTCTGTATTGTCTCCAATGTTGTTTAACATCTACATGAAACCACTGGGAGAGATCATTAGGAAATTTGGTGCAGGGTGCTCTCAGTATGCTGATGACACCCAAATCTATTTCTCTATGTCAACCTCATCGGGAGAAGGCATAACCTACCTAAATGCCTGCCTGGAGTCGGTGATGGTCTGGATGAGGGATAACAAACTGAGACTGAATCCAGATAAGATGGAGGTACTTATTGTGCGGGGTTGGAACTCAGGAGACAATTTTGATCTGCCTGTTCTGGATGGGGTCACACTTCCCCAAAAAGAACAGGTGTGTAGTCTGGGATTCCTTCTGGATCCAGGCTTCTCCCTGGTTTCCCAGGTTGAGGCGGTGGCCAGAGGTGCCTTTTATCAGCTTTGGCTGATATGCCAGCTTCATCCGTTTCTTGAGATGAATGTCCTCAGGACAGTGGTACATCTGCTAGTAACCTCCAGACTGGACTACTGCAATGCACTCTTTGTGGGGCTGCCTTTGTATGTAGTCCGGAATCTACATCTGGTTAAGAATGTGGCAGCCAGGTTGGTCTCTGGGTCATCTCAGAGAGACCATATTATTCCTGTATTGAAAGAGCTACACTGGCTGCCTATAAGTTTCCGGGCAAAACACAAGGTGCTGGTTATAACCTATAAAGCCCTAAATGGCTTGAGCCTTGGGTATTGAAGAGAACGTCTTCTTCAGAATGACCCCACCGCCTATTGTGAACATCAGGAGAGCCCCTGGCTCATCTGGTGGCTACTCAGGGAAGGGCCTTCTCAGTTGCTGCCCTGATGCTTTGGAACACGCTCCCTGCTGAAATAAGAGCTTCCCCATCTCTGACCATTTTTGAAAAGTATTTAAAGACACATTTGTTCACCCAGGCATTTAATTAAATACCGTTTTAATGGTTTTAAGTTCATTTTAAAATACTGTTTTAAGGTTTTAAATTCTTGTAATGTTTTAACTTTTTGTTGAGATTTATTTTAACCAGTGTTTTAATTTTCATTTATTTGTTTTAACTTTTTGTTTTTGTTGTAAACCGCCCAGAGATGTAATTTTTTGGCGGTATAAAAATATGTAAATATTTTTATAATTTTATTTATTTATTTCATTTATATCTTGCTCTTCCTCCAAGGAGCTTAGAGCAGTGTACATGCTTATTTTTATCCTTACAATGACCCTGTGAGATAGGTTAGGCTGAGAGATACATGACTGGCCCAGAGTCACCCAATGAGTTTCATGGTTGAATTGGGATTTGAACTCGGGTCTTCCCGGTCCTAGTCCAAGACTCTAACCACTACACTGTGCTGGCTGTTATATCTTAACTGGCATTATCTTACCATTAGATTACCATCTGTAGGAGGCTGCAGCATGGATAACCAATCTACATTATTATTTCTCCTCAGAAGAAATAATTAATTAGGATTACAGATGGTATTTGTAAGGTACTGTCCCTGCTGCAAGTTACTGTACCTGTGTGGTACAGGATCATGCATCCTCACTCTTCCACTGAGGGATTAGATTGCCACCTGGTAAATGTCCAAACCAAGTCACCGTGTGAAAATTCTAAGGCTAGTTCAGAACTTTGCTAACTTATTATATCATTGTCTGACAATGCAGCCTACATTTTTAATGTAGAAACAGAGAAAAGCATTGTTGGATCATTATATATTGCCTGCTTTCACATGGTAGGCTGATATTGGACCACTTCAGATGATACCACCCAACCCGCCCACCAAATTACATGAGGAGCCATCTATGCCTCTTCTCCATCCAGTGCACCATTCTGCCACCACATAATCATGCTGGGGGGCATCCAAACTGTCCCTCACTTCTTAAATACTAAGTAGTAGTTAAATAATGTGCCTCAGCACAGTGCACAGACTAGGTGAACAGACTATCAAGAGGTGAACTCAGGCAACTGCCTTAGACACAAGCACACCTAGGAGTGGCAAGTGTGAAGCAATTTCATTACTTGCTTTTAATGTGTTGTGTTTGTATATGATATTATGAGGGGAAAGGAAAGGTTGTGCTGTCGAGTCGATGTTAACTCCCGGTGAGCCATGTGGTTTTCTTGGTAGAATACAGGAGGGTTTTACCATTGCCTTCTCCTGCGCAGTATGAGATGATGCCTTTCAGCACCTTTCTTGTGTTTCCCAGAATATGGGAAACTCCTATATCGCTGCTGCTTAATATAGGAATTTCCCATATTCTGGGAAACACACCAGTGGGGATTTGAACCAACAACCTCCTGTTCTCTAGGCAGGTTGCTTCCCCACTGCGCCATTAGATGGCACATGGTATTACAGCATTTGTTATATCTTCCACCTGTATCTTCTTTTGCTTCTGTATCTCCTTTTGCTTCTGTATCGCAAAGGGAAACAATAAGTCCATTCACATGTTATGTTCAACACTCATACGAATTTACAGTGAGATCTGCACATGGGTAAAACCATTCTCATGTTATGTTGAACACAGAAATACACTTACTATCTCTGCCATGCATTTGAAGGGCCTGTATCCAGGATCACTTCTAAAATGAACACAGGTACAGTCATTCACACAAAGACATGTATAAGTGCACAGACATTTTTACACTTCTACACATAGTGTCTGAATTGGGCTAAGTAGCTCCATTCAAAAGAATAATAGATATCCTCTATTTGAAAAGTCAACATAGGGGTCTTTGGGTACATTTTGTTTGGAACTATTTTTATTCTCACGCACACACCACACACAAAAATAGATCACATTTAAAAACTCAGCCTCTTTAGTATAACCACAGTAAATGTATTCTAGATTAGGAATACAACCAGTAAATTGTGCAGCCTTGAGGCTCTTCTCATGATTAGTGAGAAGAGCCATGAGGGGGTTAGCGGAGAGAGCGGGCTTAGCCCTCTCTCCCTGCAGACGAGCAGAGAGGCAGCCCTAGGTGGCCAGATTGGCCATCTGCACAACTGCCGGCTCCGTTACAGAGCTGGCGGGGGCTGGGGGGGATCAGGGGCCGTGCGGCCCCCGGAAGCTCCAGCATGCCCTGCGCGAGCACTCAGGGCATGCTGGAATGACCCCCCGAGCCAGGAAGCTGCTTTTCAGCCTCCCAGTCGGGGGTCTCCTCATGAGTAGCCGCAGTGCAGAGACACGCCACGGCAACTCATGAGCAAAAAAACCAGGTTTGTGGAGCACTCACTCCACAAACCCGGTTTAAGGGGAGGGGTAGTTTGGTGGGTTAACCGCCAAGAGGCCACTGGGCTCGCCTGAGAGCCCGGTGGTTCTCACAGTCAGGCGAAATTGGGCTAGGCTCCCCTAGCCTGATTTCACTGGATCGTGGGAATAGCCTCCTTGTCTTAGCACTTGTCCTGCCTCTGAAACCCTGGTGTTGCTGTCCCCTCTGTTTTGTAGTAAAATGAACCTATAGCAGGATAATCTATTATATTAATTCTCCTGGGTGTGCCATGGAATGTGTGTCCCGGCTCCCAGCTGATTGTCTGGGCGCTGGCACACCCAGGAGATCAGAGGCGGCGGTGGGCATGGCCAGGGAGGCAAGCGGCAGGCGGGCCTGGCAGTGGAGGAAAGTGCCAGCAGCGGCGGGCCCGTCCTCGGAGGTGGCACTCAGCCCGGTGGCGGGCCCATCCACAGAGGCGGCACTTGGCCCGGTGGCAGGCCCAGTGGTGGAGACGGCACTTGGCCCGCCAGCGGAGATGGGCTGTGGAGGCAAGTGGTGGCGGCCCCAGCCGCAAAGGCAGGCAGCGGCAGTGGGCCTGTCCACGGAGGCAGCACTTGGCCCAGCAGCCTAGGCCCAGCCGCCGCTGCCGCTTTCCTCCACGGCCAGGGGAGGGCGGGAGGGCAAGAGAGAGTTGAGCAAGGGGGAGGGAGGGCAAGAGAGTGGGGCAGGAGGGTGGGGGGAACAGCCGGCCCCAAAGAGCACACAGATGCTCTGTGCAGGTCAGCTAGTTTATGTATATTTACTCATTTAGATATTTTATCTTGCTTTTCTTACAAAGATTCAAAGCAGCTTAAATTGAATAATTGCAAATGACATGTAACAGCTGTAAATAAATACTTAAAATGTCCATGTTTCTGCTTGTAAGAATTTATTACCCTACTGAAACACTCACTATTCTCTGCTGCGGTATGGTCAGTATCCTCTGCAGAAGAGCAGTGAACTAATAGCTAGGCCCTCCAGAACTATTTGTCTTATTGACTCACAGAAAAATGTCCAGACACAATTATCCAGTTAATGATATAAAGGGACTTAATTATGCTTACCAACAGTCAAGATGAATACAATCATTTCAGCTAGCTGAATGACCAGGCCTTGGAGAGTTGACATGGAGCTTTCTTTGCAGAACTGACAACACCTCCCATCCTCTCTCTACCACTCTTATACCCATATTCCCACAACATTACCCTTGATCTTGACTTGTTTATCGGTATATTGATTGACTAAAACCTTTATTCCCTTATTCCTTGACCTCTCATATCCCTTGATATGTGTACATCAGTTGTGGGTTTTCACTTTCTGTACCCGAGCAGAGAACATCCTTTGATGTAGATGAATATTGCTTTTGTGGTGGGGCTATATACTTCCTTAACACACCTAGTTTGATACAGGACTATTGATTGAACAACTGAAAGTTGAGAGTTGATCTAATAAATTTAGACCTTTTGTTATAAGATGAGCTTGATCAGAACCATGGAACTTGATTGTGTGTGGAAAATGGAAATATAGATGTAGAAAATAGGACTCTGACCTTTTGCAGATATGTGAAATTATAGTTCAGAGGTTATACTGCTCTTTTAAAGTTCAACAACTGTGCTCAAGCTAAGCTAACACCTCACCTATGTGTGCTATTATTACTGATTTATTAATCCTAATAATATGCTTTATTGATACTAAACATTTCCTCTACTAATAGATGGTTTAAAAGATGGTACATGCTGATGCACGTTTCTGCTGACACATAGCCTTATTCAGACATTAGAGGTCTTCTCACAACCAGTGAGAAGAAGTCGCGGGTTGTTCAGTGAAGAATTCATGGATTTCCTCTATGTGGGTTTAAATATTCACTTAACCAAGGTCCAGTTGCAGGGTTTAGGTCATTAATTAATAGAAGTTGGCTTGAATCATTAATTATGAGAAGTTGAGATTGACAGCTTAATATTTGTTTTGTAACACATTTCTAATTTACAAAACAAATTTGTTTTGCAAAACATTCCTTAGCCATTTTTTAATCCCTGGGTCAGTTTTTCCATTTCACAAAATAATTCCGAGAAACACTACTTGTTGCTCTTTTTTTGGACCAGAAGACACTTCTTGCATACTGTCATCTGAGGGCATTTATTGTCAACTTTTGCTGAATTTTACAAAGGCATAGCATGGAAATAATCCTACAATTGTTTTGCTTGCTTCATTAACCTTGCAGAGTTCAAAATGCAAGAGAGCACAAAACAAAATAAGGACCAGATTATCTTTATCATCTATGTCTGTGGAAATGTCAAAATTATCTATTGTTGACTGCCATCCTTGTTAGGGACAGCACTCTGGGAATTCATGCCTACACTGAGGAGGCCTTCTAGAGCTCTGCAATTCAGAGCTCACAGAGTGCGGTGATTTTTTATAATCTCTGCTGCCCCTGGAGATAATCTCTGCTGCCCCTGCCCTGCACCCTTTGAAAATATATCCCTGAAGACTGTGTGACCCAGAACTACCACTGTCTAAGTCAGGATGTCAGTCGTTGAATTTATTTTGAATTTATTAGAACTTTTAAAATTCGTTAGGACACTTAAAATAATTGGAGGCTTGCAGTACTTATTTTGTCTTCCATAACATCCCAGGTAGGGATGTGCAAGGAACCAGGCAGGGGAAGTTCAAAGGTGGGGAGGGGATAACTTTAAGGGTGGGGGAGGTTGCACTTACCCCTCCCTCTGCCTCCCCCCCCCGGCACTCCATTAGTAAAGGCTCTGGCAGGGCGGCACCATACCTCCCTGTCGCACCGTTCCCTCCCTGCTGTCCTGTTCCCACATGCACGTTGGGTGTGCACGAGATTGAGAACAACATGTGCATGCACACAGCCAGCATGCGCACCCGGCAGTTCCGGCCAAAGAGGGAACAGGACAGCAGGGAGTTATGCTGCCACCCTGGTGGATCCTTTACTAGCAGAGCACAGGAGGCGGAAAAGTGGAGGGAGGCATAAGTGTACCCTCACCCTCCCTTAAAGTTATCCCCCCAGCCTTTGAGCCCTGGAACCGCCCAGTGTTTGAACTTGTTTGGAGGCCTGTAAAAGGCCCTCCGCACAGGTTCGTGCACACCCCTAATTCCAGGTAGAACAGATTGCTCCAACAAGATGCAGATAGTAAATTCATGAAGATATTATAAATACACAGGATATCAAAAGTAAATGGAATAACCCTGCTAACTTGGCAAAGAGGCACCATGGTGATTCTCTTTATTTAGCAGGGGGAGATTAACTGGTCCTATCCACCTCCAGCACGGTACCTTCAGTGACTGTTGCTGGAGTCTATCTCATGTTTCTTTCTAGATTGTGAGCCCTTTGGGGACAGGGAGCCATCTTTTTTGTTTGTTTGTTTGTTTGTTTGTTTGTTTGTTTGTTTATTATTTATCTGTGTAAACCACCCTGAGTCGTTTTTGGAAGAGCGTTATAGAAATCAAGTAAACAAATAAATACATTATGAACAGAGTAGTTCTGAAAGCAAGTGCCTTCCCACCTCTAAGGCATACTTCTCACTGAGGTGGTATATTTGTGTGTGTGTTCTGTACCCTTCAGGTTGCAGGTGGGGGCTTCTATGCATGCTATTCTACCAAATTTCACCTCCAGACAGAAACTAGATGTCAGGAAGAAATCCCCACCTGCAGTGTAAAGTGGTGCAGCCCAAAAGTAGGTTTCCCATCTCAGTGAGAACTAAACTATAGCATTGACCATTTAGCAATATAGAGGCTGACATTATTAAGGGTTTGTTGTCCCTCCCAACAGTGGTATATGTGAGAGTGCGCACATGCAATATGTCTGCTTGACATAACTTGTCCACCACTGCCAACGATTCTGCAGGAACCTTAACCAACCAGCATTTCAAGAGGAGATCTTGTCAAATGGTCCCACAAGCTTGATTCCTAGAAAGTGTTTATTCAGTATGTATTCAGAAGGCAAATGTTCAGTTATGTCCAAGAAACGTTTGTGCCAGGGTGTAACAAGGGTAGGGCAGGCAGGGCACGTGCCCTGGGTACCATTGCAGGGAGGGCGCAAAGTGCCTGCCATGACCCACACCCACCCTAACTGAGGTCCAGAGAGGCGCCCCGCCCCCAGCGAGCACTTGCGTTTATTTTGGCCAGCGTTTGCTGGCTGAAAGCGTCTATTCCCCTTTCTCTTCCTCTGGAGAGGGAGAGAAAAGAAGAATAGATGCTTTCAGCCAGCAAGCTGTGACTGAAATGACTCCAAAGAGGTTGCTCATGCTCTTCGGAGCTCAAGGCCACGCCCCCTTTGCATGTGGTGTCAAAGGGGGAGTGGCCGCAAGCTCCAAAGAGCCAGAGCAAGCTCTTCGGAGTCATTTGAGGGCTTGCTTTCAGGCAGCAAACACTGGCAAGTGCTGGGGGGAGGGGAGTCCTAGTAACCTGGGTGGGGTTGCTTGCTCCCATTTGCAACCACTGTGGCTGCCTGCCCTGCTGGCTCATCTCATGTTCTTGCTGCAAGTCCTGACCCAAGTCCAAAGTAAGTAAATTGCCTGTGCCCTGCCTGCTCTCAAGTAGTCTTAAAGAAATTATATCTGGCTGGTGCTTTCTCAGGCTGATGCTTCCCCCCTGCCCTCCCTGCCCCTGCTGAGGATGTTTGTTTCTTTTTAAAAATGTATACAGTAAAAGAAATGTAAGAGAACTGCAACAAACTAGTTTTTCAGGAGAGGCTGAAAGGGTTAAATGAACAGAGAGTTCGTGCCTAGAGAGGTCCAGAAATGTGAATGCTCTCCAGGTTCCATCCTGTCCCGCCTCCTTCTTCTTGTTAAAAACAAAACCTTGTGTTTGCATTTTCCAACCTGTGAGCAGTTGTGGCTTACAGTTTGCAAGGCAGGAGGTTTTTCAATGGAAATCCTGAAAGATGACGGTGAGTTCAAGGAAGAGAAGGGAAGCCTTGACTGTATAGAAGAAGGGAAAACCTATTGCTGGGGAAAAGGAAGGAAAAGGGCTGCAGATCGAATGCTCAGCTGCAAAGGAGGAGAGAGTGCCTTCCTTTTAGTTGTATATGAGGAAGGGAATTTTGGTAGGTGCAGCTTTTAAACTGAGAAAGCTGATTTACATTTTCATTTTTATGAATTCAAAATTCTCTGCATCCAACACATTGTACTAAAGAGCCATTTAGCTCTAAAAATACAAGATGTTTGCAATTGATGTAAAAATTTGCTTCCCTCAAACTGCCAAAAATTTATATTCAGTGAAACAGAATTAAAATTAACTAATTTCCTTTGCTGAATTAGATATTCTGAACTTCATATGATTTAAAAAATAATTGAAATGTAAATAGTCATTCAGTTAAATAAAGCCAACTTTACATTTATATTAATGTAATTTCATTTCAAAGGAGCAGGTTAAAATTAATCTAGATTCAAATTTTGTGTGTTCAATATTAATCCAAGCAAATTGATCTAGATTTAGATTTTGAAACATAAATAACACACCTAGCTTGCTTCCACTAAGAGTAAAATTCAGTAGAAAGTTATCCATAAACACAGGAGATATTCCAGTAGAACATGACCCTATTCTGGTCATAGGGAAAAGAACTGGGTGTGTGGGGCTCTGCTTCTTAAACAGTGTACTTTGCTTATCCTTTAATTAAATATATGTATATCATAAAGTGAAATGACTTTTAGAGACAGGAATTTCTTTGCAAATATGACCGTTCCTTGCATATAGAACAACTTATAAAAGACCTTGCTGTTGCCCAGGGTCTCTGATGCACTTCTTGCTCTATTGTATCCAGCTTTATGCTTACATTGTCTGCATTTCTTGGTAAATGGAACATCATTTTATTTTATTTATTTAACATATTTTATACAACCCAAAACTTATTCTCTGGGAGGTTTACAAGTTAAAAACAAATATTTTATTTCTTTAACATATTTTTATACTGCCCAGATTCTTTTGCCAAATTCTTGTCCATTGCCTATCACCCAGAACTAGTTAATGTGAAGCAAAATTTCCTGTGGGAATGCCATTTTTGTAAGTAACTGTGCGGAATAGATACATATGTATTGATCACTACACATGGGTTTCTGCACACCTGCACAGAAGAAACTTCCATGTAGAAAATGTGTCTCTTGTAAATTGACCCTATATTTTCCATCCATGACTGAGATATCTGAGAGTTAGGATATCTGAGAGTCAATAATAAAAGAACAGCACACTGCTTGTGACAGGAAGGGGCAAATTACAATGATTTCTTAGTCTGGCAAGGGATGGTTTTGGCCCTGGCAGAACTTGGCGGTCTGCTCCTGTTGCAAATTCCTCTGTCTAGTGTGGCAAACTAATTTATCCTCTTCCCTCCTGGTGCCAAAGTAAGCACTAGTGTGGTGAATGCACATATACCCCATCATGAGCCAACTGTCATCACAAGACAAAGGCTGTCAGGAATTTGGGCAGGTGATCCTTTAGGACAAAGTCATGGTTTTTAAAAAGCATGAGATGAGACAGAAAATGACACTGGAATCCTCACATAACTCCTGACTGTTGTTCTAAGTCTTTAATAAAAATGGCTCATGTTTTCAGGTTTTGAACAACAACCATGTCTAGATGGTACAGTGTTCCTTTTAACAGGGATTTCCAGATGTTGTTAACTACAAGTCCTATCATCCTTGTTTGGACAGGGGCGCGATTTCAGTGCTTGCCCTAGGCACTATTTTCCCTAGATATGCCTCTGGTTTGTGCTACTGTTAGGGTGAATCTGCAATATCACATGAATCAGATTAGTGTAACATTTCGCACTGTCCCCCATGTGGCTCTGACACTTTGCTTGAACAATTTCCACACAAGCACCAGCTACCACCAGTAACATGAAGCAGCTACACGATAAAATTTAAAGGTTAGGATGGTGTAGAATATGTTTTGGAAGACATTCCCAAATGGCAGCAGAATGAATAAGTACATGAGTAAGAGGGGGAAGATCCTCGATTTCATGCCATCAGAGAACTACTTAATTAGCACTGGGCAAATGCACAACATTTTTCTGGAGTGACTTTCTGAATTAGTCCAAACTAGTGAATTAACTACTCTGCATTTAGCAAGGGAAAACTGCTTTCAGATGACATGGAACCAGCCCAGCAAAGCTCTTTGTTTTAGTTGGCAGGTAAATGGCATTTTATGATATTTGAAGGCATCTAAGGAAAAAGAAGTGGGTACTTCCTTCCCACCTCCAAAATGGGGCCAAAACAGCATAATTTCATCACATCGTTAAATTGTTTTTCATAATCAAATAGGATTAACTGGCAGTTTCCAATATGTGGGTTTTCAATTTTCTGTATCTTCTCCCATAGATTAATATTGTGGTGTTAATAGATGATATTTTGATCTGAAGGAAAGTCATAACAGATACAAAGCAGCAAAGTTGGCCCATTGGACTTGAATTTTTTATAAATAAATAGCTGAGTTGAAAGAGCTATGTTCCCCAAATAACCGTACTTGGAGTCTCATTAATTAGGTTGTAGGGAGGAATGCTTTATTTTCTAACGTTAAGATATAGGAGCTGCTATCAAATTATGGAATGCCAGTAATTAATAAGAAAAGCATATTTCTCATTTATGTACATGCATCTGATTTAGTTCTTGTAACTCTTTTACCTATGGGCTGTTTCATTGTGTTTTCTTGCACACCCACTGCAGAGAGAGAGAGAGAGAGAGAGAGAGAGAGAGAGGCCTATATTAAAAGTTAATGGGATCTTATAAAACAGACTAATGAGCTCTCAGGCTGCGGGAATAGGCTATTCAGATACCAGCTGGAACCCACCCCAGCAAATGCCAAATGTACTAAGGAACTTGGACACCAGCTCACAAAGCATGCTTTATTTTATTTCCCCCCGCTTTCTCTCATTGCTAATTAAATGGGTTCCTCTGACGTGAAAGGAGGGAGCTATTATTGAGTCACTTGCAAGAATTTGCTGTAGTCTGGGGTGTGCATGGAACCGGCTGGTCCAGTTTGTTTTGAGTCTGGATTAACCCGAGCTGGACCAGGCCAGTTCGGTCCAGCACCCCCTCGAACTCCCCCCCCCGGTCCAGCGGGGTTCGCGAACAATTTTAAAAAATATATATGTAAACAATTCTTTTTACTTACCCTCCGTGGGGGAGTTGTTGGAGGTGGCAGGGGGGTGACAGTGGAGGTATCCCCTCCCCCACCAGCTTCCCTTATTGCCGCCACCAGCCGTTCCCCTCTGGCACAGTGGCCATTTTGGAGGCTTCCACACCTGTGCAATTGGCCTCGGTGTGGCCTGGGTCATGCAGAGGCCAATTGCGCAGAAACAGCAGTCTCCAAAATGGCCACCGAGCCGGAGGGGGAAGGCTGAATGGCTGGTGGCGGCAAAAAGGGAAGCTGGCGGGGGGAAGGGGGAACTTTTGCGGACACGCCCCCCGCTGCCTCCAACAACTCCCCCAAACCTGTTTGCACATCCCTACTGTAGCCGTCTTTGAAAGTGATTATAGAGTTGTCAAATTCCAGAATTACACATGGAAATGCACCTGATTACTTGCCTTCTGCTGTGATAAATAACTTGATGAATTAGTTATGCACTCTGTGTTTCAAGGAATAGACCTGACATCTACTTATTTCCTCCTTCTGTATAGGAGCAGAGGATTTTGTTTTTCTTGTTGGCTTTCTCTGAGCTTCTCTTGAAGGAACTGACAGCTTTGAACTGTCTTCCAAAGATCTATAGCTGCCAAAAGAAACACATTGGTGCCATCTCTGTGATAAATGAGAAATCAGTAGCCCCTTCCTTTGAAGCATCGAAGAAAGAAAGCCATAGAGGGCAGCTGAAATCAAAGCATCCTGGTATTAAACAAGTTAGACACTGTGACTCATGATGAGTTCATTATGGCATTTCCATGACTCTGCCTGATGGAAGAAGCCAAGACTGTAAATGGTTATAACATAGCTCAGTTCTTCCTTTAACTTTGACTGTCATATTCATATTATTTAGTCCTAATTCTTGGATCATGAGCTTTCTTGTCTCCATTCCATTCCATAGAACTGGAAAGGGACAAAAAGCCCATCTAATGATATCCTCTTTCCAAAGATAAGACCATGCTGCATTGCACAAGTGAATCTAAGCAATAGGCCACAATGTGCCATAATCCAAGATTGGTGCACTACAGAGGTTGTTTGCAGAGCAAACGTCTCCAGAATAATCTTCTGTTGAGGAAAACAAAGAAACCCCCAGGGTCATGAGAAAATCTTTGCCTGGCTTTAGAGTGTGGGTGAGGGTTCTTGCAAAAAAGCACTCACAGCAGAGATCATCATGATTAGCTCCAAAATTGTGTGCTATACAGTTCACATACAATGCAACTTGTGTAATACCAGGTTGTGATCTTTCCTGCTTTTGAAGCAATGCATAAATAAATAAACAAACAAACTACTAAGCAGATTGCAGCACATCCCCTGCATCTTTAACAGGGAAGATAGCAGGTCCATACCTGCTCCTCCACTGCTCACCAGCACAGGATGCTTGGCGGCACTCACCGAGCTATCATCACACACTGGCAGGGTGCCCCTTGTGTGACACTGGTATGCATGGAGGCCATGTGTGTGCCAGCGTCACCCTAGGGCAGCTGGGAGATGCCCCGGCAGTACACAATGATAGCTGTAGGGGAGCGTCACTGAACTTCCTGTGGGGGCGAGCAGCGGAGTAGCAGGTATTGATACTCCTCCCTGTTAAAGGTGTGGGGATGTCCTGTGATTTGCTCTTTAATCGTGTTTTGTGCACCATGCCTACTAACTACAGCGGTTGACATTCAAAATAATGCTGCACTAGCACAATGGACAAAGATGCACGCAAAGTCAGATAGCAGAGCGGATGCTCAAAGTTGCACAGTCTCTTGCATTCTCAGTCCACACAAGTGTTGTGCTTTCACAAGGACAGTGGAGAGCTTTGCTTCATTCTCTGCAACATATATGGACTGAGGTTTTACAGAAGGAGGCACACTGCAGGTTGCACAAGCGCATCCAGTTGCACCAGTGAAACATTAGTCTGTTACTCAAGTTCTTAACTTAGCAGAACTAGCTAGCGCAACATCTTTGCATTAATGCATCATTAGTCTTGATGTCAGCCCTTGTCTCTTGGCCAGCCTCCTAGTACTCCTCTTCCCAACTCCAGGTCATACTGCCTTCCATATGTTTAGTGCTGAGAAATTTCTTTAGAGCCCCCTGTCTGATTAGCCACTTTTTGTGATAGACTGGAACATCTAGTTGCTCAGGGAAGTAAATGATTTACATTTCAACTTCTGTAAGAAAAATTGCTGATTAAGAAGTTCTGCATAGGAGAGCTAAGATAAAGCTAAGACAAATATGCAGAGCAGCCAAAGCACTGAGAGAGAAGAATCTGAAGTAAGGGAAAGTGAATAATTGCTTTTGGAAATCAGTAGAAAAGATGTGGAATTGAGGCGAGGAGGGACTAGCCAGAGAGAGGACTCTGAAGTAACAACACTTGAGCTCAGATAGGAGGTGCTAGGGAGGTTGGTCAAGAGAATGGCTGGAGGAAAGGGGACAAAGTAGGCCTGAAATAGGAACTGATGAAAATAATGGGTGGTAGAGAAATGGAGCTGAAGAAGGAGGGGGCAAGGAGAAATCAGAACTGAAGTAAAACTACACATAGACAGAACAGACCATGCATTATTGACAGGAAGGGAATGGGAAGTTAAGAAAAGGAACCAAGGATGTATAGGATAGACTTGGTAGACCTTGCATCTAGACCCTAAGCAGGGAATTCTGCTACTTATGGCTCCTTTTCTCACTGTATTATTGTGACCTGGCAACCCTAGTGCAATAAGAGCCAATAAGCAGTGGGTGGTGGAGGTAAGACTAAATTTAACATAATAATTTGAATGAACCAACCAGTTATTTGACTGCAGGCATCTAGTAACTGTTTTGAAGGTTTCTTCCATGCATATATTGGGGCTGATTTCACAGCAAGTAGTCTTCTTTTATACTATCCCAGACTCCTAATCTATAACATGGAGATAGAATCATTGACCTCTATATATTACTACTAGATGTATCATATAAAACATTGCCCCAACACTGCCCAACACCCCCTGGCCGCCAGGTACAACACATAATAATGAAACTTTCACCATTTCTTTATTTTCAAGTCGGTAATTGGATGGTGGCAAGAACAAACTCAACCCCCCAGCAGTGTGGGCCTAACTAAGGCTGGAGTCAGACTTTTGTTCTCCAGAAACATTTCAGGTGACATATCTTGCTAATATGGGGAACAGAACAGAGTAGGCAAAAAACAATTCACACAATGCGAATCCAGTGAGGAGCAAAAATTCCTACTTGGCCCTCAAAAGGATGACTGGCTGAAACCTGTTCTGCACCTAGGGTGGGAGGGAGAGCCTGTCTGATGAGACTGGAACCTTTGAGGCATGGGCAGGCTCCCAAAGGGAGGCCCCAACCAATCATTCCTGCCCCATGCCTGTTCCAGGTGGGGTATAGGCAAAAAGCTTCCCCAACCCCCAGCACTAGGCTGGTGGGTGGCCACATCCTTTAAACCTAGTATGAAGACATTTCCCTAAAAGAGAAATATATGCTAATGAGATTCTTCTATATGCTTGAATAATTCCCCCTTGGCACAGCTGCAGGCAAATATCTACGACATGTCAGCCTTCTTACTTAATATTGGTAAGGGTTACTAACCCATGTGTAGAAACATAAAAGCCCAAAATTAACATTCTAAAAAATATACAAAACCCCCCAAGCTCAATGTGATATGTCAGACTTATCTAAAATGAAACAATTTACATTTTGTTCCTAGAATGGTAGAGAAATGTCCCCATTCCCATCAGAAACAGAGCCAGATAATTCGCATTAAATGCAACTGTGCTGCTAGTGCAGAAGTGTGCAGGCATGTGATCAGTAAGCGATGATGGGCAGGTGAGCAGCCACCTTGTGCTCACTCACCAGCTCATGTTCTGTTACTCTTTCAATCACTCTTCTTTAACATTGTAAGATGAACATAACCAGTTTCTTTCTGGATCCTTGTGATGCCCTACACCTACTGCTGATCCTTTGTACCTTCTCACCCTTAAAACTGACTTCTCTTTCCTGTCTTAAGCATCATGCTTCAGTGCCCTTCTGTAAAAGGCCTTGTTTTCTGATACTACGAGCATTTTCCAGTTACTATTTAGTAACTGTGTTTTTGTTTCACAAAGGCCATGTCTGATATTCCCTAACATACGGCATGATCCTGTCCACCATGTGTATGCTTTCTCCATGAGAAAGATTCCCATAGACTCAGTAGAACTTTCTATTGAACTTTACACCTTTCTCCATCCAGTCCACCCCTTTGTAAAAGTTCTCTGAAGGGCTATGTGAGGACATAGAAGCACACACAGCTTACTGTTTCTCCCTAGTGACTGGGGAAGGGGAACAACAGGTCTTTATAAAACCTATGGGAACCCTCTCTGTGTAAGTGTTATGTCTGCAGTGGTCTGGATCATGCACCTTAGTGTTTATGTCTAATTATCCCATTTCATATTATATTTCTGCTGGCCAGGTTTCTAAAAATACCACATAGCCTGCAGCACAGAACAATGCAAAGAATGTATTTCACTTCTCTGGAGTAATTTTTGATTGGGTCTTTTATTTCCTAGTAGTCCAATGGTCCAAGCAATTCTTTTCTACCTCTAATGTACTTCCCAAAATTGCTATTTCTTTTGGTCATTCACTCTCACAGATTTTGGATTTCTCAAGAGAGCTCAGAACCTTGCAAGATCAGTTTCTGTATCTCCTCTACAGCCTGATTAAATTGTCTTTGCATGCCATGTTTTCTAATTCTATTTTCATTCTAAATGCCTTTACTTGAATGCTATCTAATTTGTCCGATACAATTTATATAATGCTAGGACCATTATTTGGAAGGGAATTGCTTACATCAAGCTCATTAAAAGACTCATTCAGTTGCATATATACCATTTCCCCTTAGGTTTCCCTATGTGGTTATTAGCCATAACTGGTCTTTCCTGGTATAAACAACAACACATATAAAGAATAATCTGATTTCATCCTGGTATGTTCCAATTTGTTTTCCTTATTTCTTCTCATTCTTTTTAATGGGTTTCCTTAACAGCTTGTGCAAATATAAATACTAACCTTTTGAAAACATTTTACTGACTTCCATTAATTTCTGAAAGTAGTTTTTTTAAAAAAATATTCAGGATCTATGGACAAATAAAAATAAGAAAAGATTTAAAAGGTTACATATACGAATACATAAACAACTTTAAAAATCAAACTATAAATATAAAAATCACATTTATAAAGTATTGCACCATATATTAATCATAATACATTTAATACATTATTTCAACTCATTGTGCCAGATATATAATTCACTATTGTTATCCACATGTCACAAATGTTATAATAATTTTGACATAATCTTAGAGAAGCAGTTAATTCATTTTTTTCTGGTTTCCCTTAAGATTTCCAGTATTGCTGTTAGATAAAAGAGAGGACAATGTATATTTTGTGATATTATGGGTTTAAGAAAGTTCAATAGGCATGTCAAGAGGTCTGGTAATTGTAGTAGCTGAATGTTTTCTTGTATAGCTTTTATTACTATTTTCCAGAACTACACTGCTCTTTTACACACCTCCAACGTATGACAGAAATTGCCTTATTTGAACAAAGTCAGCATTCTCCTTTTCCATTTTTATTTATTTTCTCAACATTCCATTGATCCAAATGCTACTAATAAGCTATCTTGTAACAATTCTCCTGAATATTGGAATACATTTAGAAATGTACATGTTTCCACACATTGAAAATAATACATTTTTGAACATCTGTGTTCCATTTCTTAATTAGAGGGATTTGTGTGCAAGTCCAAATGAATACAATAAAATTTGGACATTAAAAAAAAAATCCAAATATGCAAATCTTTCTTACTTTTTGAATTTAAAACATTATATTTTTGAATGCTTAAGAAATGCCTTATCTTTAAATACTGGTAAAAGGGTGAGCTTCATCATATGAGCTATTTGTTCATAATACTTTACCATTTTCATAAAACTTGTCTTATCAGTCTAATCTGTATTTTTGCCAGAGTGTAAAATTTCCTAAATGGCTATTGAGAGTAAAGGTCTCATCACTGATGGCTGATGTTACTGGACATAATGATCGTGTTAATCTCATTTTATATATTCATCCCATACTTCCAAAAGATTGTTCATAATAAAATTATCATTAGCATAAAAGATCTTCATGCATGCTTCATTACACACAACAAATCTCTTCAGTGAATTTTACTGCTAATTTTTTCCTTTAGACATGATTGTAACAATCAGGTAAGACTATTAGCTCCATAATAAAAGTTGATACATGGGATTATTTTTCTAGTTATTATATTTTTGGTTAATTCTTAGTCTTTTAAAAATCCTATATATAAAAAATAAAATTTTCATAGGTGGTATTTGGTGGTATTTATTCTCACAAATTTAGACAAATGAAAAGAGGTATACAAATCCAGATCACCTTGTCTCCTTATTAAGGGAGAAAACTTCAACAGAATGCCTAAATCCAAATAGCATTGTTAGGAGAATGTTGCTTAGCTAATCAATTATATATATGTACATCGATTTTGTATATGAAAAACCTTAGTTTTATCTAAATTCCATTTATATTGAGATGTCTATAAACTTATATTAAAGTACTTAGCTTTGAAGCAGAATGTTGTACTTTGGTTAAGTACAAATAGATGTCTGCTGATTTTCAGAGAGCTGTTGAGAAAGAATGTAACAGATATGTCCACTGAAGAAAATTACGCCAAAATTAAATGCCTGCGTTGTCTATTTTTTTTTAAAAAAAATAACCATTCTAGACTATCAAAGGCTTTTTCAGCACAAAAAAGGGGGGAAGTGCAAAGGCAAATACAGAGTTGACTGAGGCAAGATCCCGACTCCATCTTGTCACTGATGATGGTGATCACAAATCCTTTTGTGGTAGAGCTGCCTGCCTGGTGGGTGACAGTCCCGATACCAAGGATGTGCTGTAAAGCCCTGGTCACAAGGCTCCAGAGCACAGAAAAAGGGAGGAAGTCATAACATTAAATGAGCATCGAGGTTCCCCTTTAATTAAGACGAGGAGCAAAAAACAAGACAAAAAGGTTCCACCACTATGAGCCTCAAAATGCTATTGCTTATAAATATGACAACTGATAAGCCAGTAACTTGAAATTTGGTTTGTGTGATCTACTTGATAAGATCTATGAATTTGCTTAATTTCAAGAAGATCTGTTAACAAATGACAGAGCTCCAGAGAGGTTAAAAAGTGGCAAGAATTGACTCCCCCCACCCCCCCAAATTTTATTCTGGCACATCATATATTTTGTTAACATTTTGTTGGGAATTACTGATGTAATCTGTTCAGGCTTGTCTAGGAAGGCAATCTTGTGTTGGCTTGGTGAAGTTTTGTCCCGAGGTTCAACAGTTATTAAGGTTTTCCCTGCCCCATTAAAGCCTATGGGTAACAAGTCCTGTAAAGCCCCAGCAGAGAACAGAGCCTGCTCCCAATGGTTGAACTCATCCTGCAAGCTAATGATGTTAACAACAAACAGTCATAGGTCAGCTCACAGAATTCCTCTAGCAATACAGATGCTTCATAAGGCAGTACAGAAATAGGACAACATGGGGCATCTTTGCTGGTGCCAGCCATTCCATTCTCCACATTTGATTTGGGCCTCAAAGACCAAGGGAAAGTGTGGGTGCATGGGGGGATGTTGTAAACAAGCACCATCTGTGACATTGCACAACATCATTACTGATCATATGGCATGTCAAGGCATCAGCCTTAGGTTCCAGTTTCCTGTCTTTGTGGAACTTTGAGCCAAAATGAGATAGCCTTAACTCTGGTCTTAAACTAGCAGGCTATTTGACTATCTAACATAGTTGTTTTATTTGCCAGTTCTTCTGCAGCAAAAATAAAGGGAGTGGAGGAGGGAAAGGAAGGTGGGAGAGCATCTTCCTTTGTCCCAGGGTCCATTCCAACTGTATTACACCCCACTGTGAGAGCTGTTATTCCTTCAGTCAAGAGTGATTTCTTTCTGCTCTACAATGGATCTCATTTATAGTCCTCTGTTAATGGATGAACATCAGAAAACATTTAAAATATCTGGGCATAAATCTAGCAGACCCTGAAGTTTTAGTGGCTGACATACTATGCTAGAGTACATCAGCCTAGTACCATTGTGTTTGTGCAGTTTGCACAAATGCAAAATTTGCACAAATTCTATCTCACAAGAGTCAGCCCATTATTTTCAATGGGCTTACTCTTGTGTAATGCAGTTTGTGCAACTTACATAAATTGCAAAAGCACAACATTACTGGGCTGGCGTACTCATGTGCAGTATGTCAGCCATTATTTTTAAGATTTCTACCTTGCCTCACCATATCAGCTATTATTTTGACACATGAGCAGCTGTACTCAAGATCAAGGCTGATCCTGGCACTGCCCTCCCAGATAGTCTGGGATTTTTACCCAACCATCCCACGTACAGGATATCCCAAGTACCCAGATACAGGATGTGTGACACAGAGCTGGGCACCTACAGCACCCAATTCACAGTGGGATTCCTCAATGCACTGTGCTCATCACATGGTGACTGTGGGAAATCTGGAGGCCATGACACATTTTGACAGCCTCCAGAACACCATGTGGCTCACAAAAGCACCAGTCATGTGGATGCATGAGCTGCATGACCTGGGACCACACTGGATTGTCTGGGGGGGGGGGGGAAGGTGGGTGCCATCCTGCGTTTTCCCCTTCTACCCTCTCAAAGGTTGTGTGAATGACCTCAAAGTTGCTCTTGACTAAAAAAAAATGAAGCATAGATAAATCCAAGGATTGAAAATGGTCCTCACATAATTCTCATTTGTATGCAGTGATGAACACAATGTTCTATAATACTTTAGATACTAATTCTTATGATTTACTGTCAAAGAGTCATTCACTGATCTTGTAAATTACAATCTTGCTTTTTCTTTATTATATAGTTCAGAATTTTTCCCATTCTATTGCCAAATTCAAAACATTTTAGATTGACAGGTATTATATTTATATGGATTCTATATGCTTCTGCCATTTCTGGTTTCTTCTCAGCTATTCTTAACTTCATTTAATATACTCTTATTAGCCTTGTTTGCATTGTGAAGCAATTCCAGAGCTTCTGTCTCTGAAGTCCCAACTTCTTGTTATGTTTAAAAAGAAGCTATATTAATTTCTTTTTAAAAAGTAGACTTTACAGATTTCCTACAGAATTGTTTCAAAGATATCTTCAGTCTTATTTGTAATTTCAGAAGCATGTGAGTTCTGTAACTGATTTGACAATTCATGACTGATCTCTGTTAAATTGTTAGAAGATATTTTCCACATTTTAATCCCTATAACTAAATTAACTAAATAACTATAACTAAATAACTAAATAACCCTATAACTAAATTAACTGGATTACTGACTCCATAAAATGCAGTTGTGATATTGGAATCTAAAATTGTGCTTAATAGTCTAGGAACAAAAACTATTTCTGAGTAACTATCATTGGTGATGTAACATAGTTCTCTAGTGCATTCTGGAGTGGAGGTGGAATGGTAGCTGGCAAGAGTTGGCTGTCAGGAAGAACAGCAGGACCTCAAGCACTGTTGCTGTGCTGCCACCACCATCCATACAGCCGCAGCATTTTAGCTATGCAAACAACATACCGCCACAGCTGCCCCTGGAACACATTTAATAAGCTTGTCCTCCAGGTTCTCAAGATCTATTACAACTCTCCTACACCATGGAATCTTGATGTAAAAGTATGGTACTCACTGAAAACAAATCAAATCAATGGACTTAATGGTTAGATGTTAATAATGCAGCTTTGGCCAATGGTATTGCTAAATTTTGGAACCCTTTTCACCACTATATATGCCGGGGCTCATTCTTCACTGGCACAAATAATGGTACAGTGCATTCATCACAGCTGCAGCAAACTTTTCTCCCATTCTTTTTAATAGAATTGTATGAGTCACCTTAAGTGGTGCAGCAGGAAAATGCTTGACTAACAAGCAGAAGGTTGCCGGTTCGAATCCCTGCTGGTACTATATCGGGCAGCAGCGATACAGGAAGATGCTGAAAGGCATCATCTCATACTGCACAGGAGGAGGCAATGTTAAACCCCTCCTGTATTCTACCAAAGAAAACCACAGGGCTCTGTAGGCACCAGGAGTCGAAATCGACTTGATGGCAGACTTTTCTTCTTTATGAGCTTTAGTGTGCTTGTAAAGACTTGTTAGTTACTGTGTAAGGAAAGCAGGTTAAACTAGAAGAATAGTATGCAGCTAGACCAGAATATATTTCACCATGCTCAAGTTTCCAGGTGCCAAGTTCACCAGGCACTTGACATTTTCCAGGCTGGTATATAATTGCTATTGCTGAATCTAAATTTGTAGGGGACAAGAAGCCTTGACTGACAACATTTATTATTATAATTTCTATATTGACAGCAGCAGTCAAAGCGGTAAGGACTAAGAAATAAGACCACTGCTGTTAGAGAATGTTTTTCCAGCATAGGTTTGAGATAATTGAAAGGCAGATATAAAAGACATAAATCATATTTCAACATGGCAGTTCTGAAAGTTATATGTGATTTGTCCAACTACTATAATTACATGCAAATACCCTTCTAAAATATTAGAGATTGTACCTTACTAGCACACAAAATACCAAGCATTCAATTGAGAAACAGGCCAACTGAATGTCCAAGAGGCTATCTCAGCCTTAATATTCAATAACATCTGGAATATTCCAAAACATCTGGATGCCAGAGATTCCAGTAAATAGTGTAATAGGGTGAAGAGGCTCATAGTGAGAGCACATTGTGAATTCAATTAAGAGGGGGATTTGGGTAATCAAGATTTATACAACAGAATTTCATTAAATTTAGTTCAGTGTGTCCAGGGATCACTTAATCTGTATTAAATAAAGTTAGCCTAGAAAAAAACACCAACAGGCCATTAAAAAAATCTTGAAAATCGAGAGGACATGTGAGGAGGCAGAGAGTAACTTCTAGCAAATAACTCAGTAGAAAAGCTGTATTTGAGACTTAGATTAAATGTTTGTTTTGGAGTCCATCTGGAAGCCTAATAGTTTCTAATCAACTATTGTGTTTGGTGGACAGAAGGTCTACCAATAGCTTCCACATATTAGACATTTTTCAGTGTCTAATATTTGCATATCAAAGCCAATTTTATCTCAAACTGTAACATTCCATTACAATGCTGCTTTAGAAAAAAGGTACATTTTCAAGCAGCTGAGCTGAGAGGTTTTAAGCAAAAATAAACCTGTAATTTTAATTGAAATTACAAAGAGGCTTACATGTTTATCTATGTTCCTTTTCCATAAGTATGCAGTAAAAAATGTAGTAGAAGAGCAATCAAAAGCTTCATTGCTTCTAATTCTTTATAAATGCTACTATAAATCTTACCAGCACATTATGCACATGCCAAATTCTATTTTTATTGTGGCTGAGCAGATTTAAATAACAAAGATATTAAACTAAGATGGTCTCACTTAGCTAGTTATGAGCAAAAGGAAATAAATTGGAGATTTCTGGGTGATGTTTATTGCATTGCAGGTCACACAAGATGAAACTGTGATTAGTTCCTATAGTAAACAGATTATATATGTGTTATTAAATCTCTTAGTCTGTATTCATTCAACTGCATTACCAATGATACACAATGATAATGTGTATCAAACAAGATTCAGAGATATTACTTATCTCTGTTCAGCCTGATGCCCTGATCAGTTAGTTCATTTTGTAGGGAAAATATTTTGCAATTTTTCAACCGGCGAATGTCCACATACTTTATAATTATCCAGCTCTAAGCCTTATATCACCTTTCTGAGAAGCAGAAAATTGTTATTCTCAATATCACAAGATAGGGACATATTTTCTTGCTATACTAGGGTTAGTACAGTGCATTGTCAGTTACTGGTGTAACCCACTATGTTGGCACAGAAGGATTTGGGTACTCATTATTTGTGTCTCTCTATATGTTGTCAGCTGATCATGGACAACTACCACTTCTGTTGTTATCTAGTGTTCAGATCCTACCACCAGATGCACTGCTGGACTCCTCTAACTGATTTCCCTGGGTGTCAGTCAGAGAAGAATGGGGATTTACTCTCCTCCTAGTCCTCCTCTCACTCCGTTCTCTCCTCCAATTAGTCTGCAATTAGCATCCACTAAATTGTCATGGACCCGAACCCCAGATAGTCCAGTTCAAACTCAAACCATGGAAAGTTAAAAATTCATAGTTAGTGGATTTTGCCAACATCTAGTCTAGTGTTTATGAAATCTTTACTACATCCTTTTCTGAATCAAGCATTGGATATGCTTCCAAATGCAAAGAGATTGTTATATTAGACAATAGAATATTTAGATGGTCTGGGATCCTTTTGATAGCTAGGTAAAATATATTCATGTGGGAAGGAAGGAAGGGCAATATCATTAACACCCATATGCCCGTTTGGCAAATATCTCATCATGCTGAATACTGTATTAAATGATCACAGATGCATTATATTATTATTTTTATTGAACTGGTAATGTATCACAGCTGGGCAATTTGTGCCTATGGGAAGTGATAAAGAGCCTTTGTAGAGGGCTAGTGCCAAAAAGGATATGATTATGACTTTCATGTGCCAACTTTAGCAGTTGTCCATTTACTCAGTTTTGCAGCCTGGTCTGCCTCCTTCATTCAGTTTCTCTCACTTCCTATTTGTCAATACTTAGGGCTCAGTTGATCAGATATTTGACGTGTGGTAGCTATGCAAAGGGGGCCTGACAGCCCTTCATACTCTATTTACTTGAATACAAGAGTAGGCTTTTCCCAAGTTTTTTTGATATTAAAAATCAGGAGGTTGTCTTAAATTTAGAGTCCTGCTCCTTTTGAGTAAATGCAGGTATAGCCTGGATTTAACCTCTACTTTAAGAGGGTCATCTTACATTCAGTCATCTTCAATTTGGGTAAATATGATATGTTGATTCTCAAGGCATTGTGAATAGGTAATGGGACTATTCACATGACTATGGTCTCTCCTAGATGACCCAGAGACCAACCTGGCTGCCACGTTCTGAATCAACTGCAATTTCTAGACTACGTACAAAGGTAGCCCCACATAGAGTGCATTGCAGTAATCCAACCTAGAGGTTACCATCAGAAGTACCACTGTTTTGAGGTCGAATCCAAACAAGACAGAAGTACTATCTGTAGGGGGTCAGGATCTGAGTGATGGTTTAGATCTTCCTGTTCTCCCCAGGTTCGTAGTCTGGGCATGTTCCTGGATCCCAAACTCTCCCTGGTTTTTCAGGTTGAGGCTGTGGCCAGGAGTGCTTTTTATCAGGTTTGGTTGATACGCCAGATACATCCATTTCTGGAGACAAATGGCCTTAAAAAGGTGGTACATATGCTCTTAACCTCTAGACTTGACTACTGTAATGCAATCTACATGGGGCTGCCTTTGTATGTAGTTCAGAAACTACAATTGGTACAGAATGCGGCAGCCAAACTGGCATCTGGGTTTACCCAAAGGGATCATATAACACAGATTCTAAAAGAACTGCACTGGCTGCCGATATGTTTCTGAATGAAAAACAAAGTAGTGGTTATTAACTATAAAGCCCTTAATGGCTTACGTCCAGGGTACTTAAGAGAGTACCTTCTCCGTCGTGAACCCTGTCACCCATTAAGATCATCTGGAGAGGTCTGGTTACGGTTGCTGCCAACTCATTTGGTGGCAGTTCAGGACCAGGCCTTCTCTGTGGCTGCCCCCGGGGCTTTGGAATGTGCTCCCTGATGAAATAAGAAAATCTCCTTCTCTGGCTGCTTTTAGGAGGACCCTGAAGATGTACCTGTTTTCCCAGGCTTTTGAATGAAATTCAAATTTTAAATTTTAATGTTTTTTCATCTATTGCGATTTTTATTTGTTTTTATGAATTTTAACTGTTTTATATTTTATATTATGTTTTAATCTGTCCACTGCCTAGATATTTCTATATTAGGCGGTATAGAAATTCAATAAATAATAAATAATGAACTCTCCTTCCTTTCCCACAAATATATATACAGGTATAAAGAATACCAGAAAATGCATTGCTTGTTATATTACTCATGGTTGTGATAGAGCTCTGTGGGAATGCTTTTACTTTTCTGGTAATAGATGACCATCCACTATAATCAAGAACAGATTAAGATGGCATCCTTTCTTGTCCAGATCAAGGATTGTACTTGGGCTTGTCAGTATAATGAACAGCTGCAGATGCCTGCATGTGCAGTGAAGTCAGAAATAATTGCAGATTAAAGGTTAAACATTCCTGCCTTCTTATATAATACTAATGAACTGAGAGTTTGGCTCATCACACATTGCTTTGCTTTAGAACAGGGGGAAAACTTATTTATACTTTAGTATCTTCTTTCCCATTTGGCTTCTCATTGCCCTCATTTTAAAAACACTTGTAATTTATCTATTGGTTCTAATTAAGCTATTTCTAGGGATTGTAAGCCTTACTTAATGAAATACATTAATGCATTATCTATATAACAAAACCTAACCCAGTCACCAGGATGCCTTTCCCAGGCTCCCACAGCTCTAATGGGGGTGGGGGTGGGTGGTCAAATGTGCATAGTTTTAATGTTAAATGAATGCCTACAGAATAAGAAGCCAACAATATTCCTGTAAGAAGCCTGAATGATTGTAGTTTCTGATTAACTTCTCAGATAATAAAACTAGAGTTGCTGCAAAGGGTATTGGTTGACATCCAAACTAGGGATGTGCAAATTGGACCAGTTCGAACTGAGGTTCAACTTGAACTGGGGCGGTGGGGTTGTTTCAAGTAGTCCAGGTTTGAACTGGACCAGCCCCAGTTCAAACTGGACCAGTTCAGACTGGTTCAGGGGTCTACCAGTAAAGGGGTATCCATTGAGGGTTCCTCTTTAACAGTAAAGGGATGGGGGGGTCCCTAGAGCTAGAGGGGAAGGGAGGGGAGTCAGGGGAGTCCTACTAACAAGAATTTTTTTTAAAAATAACATTTATAGTCTGCTCTTCCTCCAAGGAGCCCAGAGCAGTGTACATAGTTAAGTTTCTCCTCACAACAACCCTATGAAGTAGGTTAGGCTGAGAGAGAAGTGACTGGCCCAGAGTAACCCAGCAAGTATCATGGCTGAATGGGGATTTGAACTTGGGCCTTCTCAAGCCCAGTTTGGGCCTCCATGTGCACACAGAGGCCATTTTAGTGACCTCTGCATATTCTTGCATTAGTGCTACATATTTGCAGGTTATCACAGTGTTAGACTGGATGTCAGTCAATGATCCCAACAATTTAAACCCACCAATAATCCACATACTGTGCACTGGTATGTCAGCCCATTAGCACTGCATCTACACAAGTTGTGCAAAAGGAATAATGTTATACAAGAGGAAGCCCATTGGAAATAATGAACTTATTCTTGTGTGAATAGTTTGCACAATAGGAATATAGGAAACTGCCATATACTGAGTCAGACCATTGGTCTATCTAGCTCAGTATTGTCTTCACGGACTGGCAGCGGCTTCTCCAAGGTTGCAGGCAGGAATCTCTCTCAGCCCTATCTTGGAGAAGCCAGGGAAGGAACTTGAAACCTTCTGATCTTCCCAGAGCAGCTTCATCCCCTGAGGGGAATATCTTGCAGTGCTCACACATCAAGTCTCCCATTCAGATGCAACCAGGGCAGACCCTGCTTAGCTATGGGGACAAGTCATGCTTGCTACCACAAGACCAAGTTTGTGCAACTTAAATATATGCATCACTCTGGGCTGATGTTTGCATGGTATGTCAGCCACAATATCAAAGGTCAGAGACTGTGAGTTAATATACCCCATGAGTTCATATTAAACCTCTTGATTAGCTTCTGCTCCACCTCATTCAGGAAACTTCCATGAACCAAATACTCATTTCCTTGAACCTGGCTAACACAAGCCATCATTTTGGGACAAAGGCATTATTACAGGTATATAACAATATACCTGATGTTACATTGCAATTGCTAAGCTTCAAACAAAATGCTACAGAGAGTCTGCTGGCCCAAATTTCTGCCCTCTTGATTTAACATATAATGAGTTGATTCAAATGATATCCACAAGTCTTCTCAAACATATCATCCAAGCTACATATTGAAGCTGTTCTCACGAGCAGCCAAGCCCAGGTGAGAATCGCCGGGATCCATGCAGATCTTGTCGGTACTGCAGGGCCAAACCCAGCTCCTAAGCACAGCTGTTAGCTGAGGTTAAGGTCACAAGATTGTGCCATTGAGTCAGTGTCAACTCCTAGCGGTCACATTCCATGTGACTTTCTTGAAAGAATATAGGAGGGGTTGACCAGTGCCTCCTCCTGCGCAGAATGAGATGATGCCTTTCAGCAACTCCCTCTATCGCTGCTGCCCAATATAGGTGACTACAAGGTAGGGATGTGCAAAACGTTTTGGATACAAAATGTTTTGTACCCAAAACAGCCTGTTTCGGGTGTATTGTAGACAAGACAAAACACCCATTTTCCAGATCCAAAAGTTTTGTATACAAAACAAAACGTCCCTGTTTCGGCTACAAAACGTTTTGTTGTTTCGGACCTCCATTTTGTGGTGATCTCTGAGTCAGTCTCCATTTTGTGTTTGACATCTCTGAATTTCCTACCCTTCCAGCCTTCTGATCAGTGACCTAAATCATGGGCTGACCTGCTGACAATTCCCTCCTTGTTCCGCATTGGCTCTTTTGCTTCTTGCCACTCTTTACTGACCCCACATTGGCCAGGGGAAGGATTGCTAATAACCCATGGGGTGCTGGGTTCTGTTGATCCTGTGGTGTTCTGAGTGTAGATTCTCTGGTAGCATATGAGAGTGGATTCTTGTTTTTCACTGAAAATCTCATATGCTACCAGAGAATCTACAATGAACACCTCAGAAACAACAAAATCCAGTACCCCACGGGCTTGTGGTCAGAACCAAAAAAGCCTGTCTCCTTGGTGGCCACCTGTCGCACCATTGTAGGCAGCTGAACCCAGAGAAGAACCTTCGAAGATGACCACAAAGAACAGGCAGAAACATATCAGAGAAGACACTCCTTTGGTTACACTGGTCCTAACATTTTAATTGGGCCCAGAAACTGACTGGCAATTAGTGCAACTGGCATAGCACCAATGTCATATGGTTGAAGCGGCAAGTCCCCGTGAGCAGTCTTACAGCTCTATTCTGCACTGACTAAAGTTTTCAGACCACCTTCAAAGGAAGCCCCACATACAACAATAATCTAGATGGGAGGTTACCTGTGCATGGATAACTGGTATTTTATCTGTGTGTTGAGAGCTGGCTAGAACAAACTGCTCCCCTACATAATTAATTTAATTTATTTGTTGTATATTGCCCAACTGATCATTCTGTCATGGTGGTATACAATCAAGAGAAACTTTCAATATTAAAATTAAATCTAAAGCAATAATACAAATTAAGAATCAAACAATTAAAAACCTAAAACAAGGACAGTCATTAAAGCCAATACAACCAGTAAAAAGCAAGAGAGGAACCAATATAACAACAGAAGTACAGGTTGAATTCCAAAAGAACAGGGAGCCTTTAGCCTGTCACCTAAATGTATGAAAGGAGGTTGCCAGGCAGGTCCTCCCCAGACACAGGGCTGTAGGGACCAAACAGCAATGGGAGACAAATGTCCCCCAGCCACCAGGGTCAGGAGGGCCACCATGGCACCTCCTTGCCCTCTCCCTCATCCAGCTGGTGAACAAAGTGCTCCCTGGCTGAAACATGGACTGGGCTAGGAGAGAAAGCCCAGCCAGCCAGCCTTTCAGTGCAACACTGACTGGGGAGGGATGGGAGAGAGTCCAAACATATCATCTCCAGGACAATGGCCCAACCCCCTACATCTAACATCAGGTGCGAGGTGGCAGTGGTGAGGATGGGGCCCTTATCCTCATGGATGAGGATCATGGAATCGCTAACTGGGGAGGGAACATTCTGCCGGGGTAGGCCCCAACCTCAGCAGTGGCCTCACCCCTTGCATCTTATGTCAGATGTAGGGGGCGTGTCTTGGGACATCCGTGCACTTTGTGCTCATGATGGTAAAGCCTTGGGGGCAGGGGAGCCACTGGAGGACTTTGACTTCCAGATGCAGCCAAACTCCCTATGCCCCTGCACAGGTGGGTGGTCACTACCAAAAAAGCCTGTCTCCCTGGTGGCCACCTGTCGCACCATTGTAGGCAGCTGAACCCAGAGAAGAACCTTTGAAAATGACCACACACACACACAAAAAGGCAGAAACATATCAGAGAAGACACTCCTTCGGTTACACTGGTCCTAACATTTTAATTGGGCCCAGAAACTGACTGGCTATTAGTGCAACTGGCATAGCACCAATGCCATATGGTTGAAGCGGCAAGTCCCCGTGAGCAGTCTTACAGCTCTATTCTGCACTGACTAAAGTTTTCAGACCATCTTCAAAGGAAGCCCCACATATAACAATAATCTAGATGGGAGGTTACCTGTGCATGGATAACTGGTCAGGCTATCTCTGTCCACATAGGGCCGTAGTTGGTATATCAGCTCCATGCCATTGGGTATACCGGGGCCTTAAATTACTAAGATGGATCTACTACAACCCCCAAACTATTAACCTACTCCTTCAGGGGGAGAGCAACCCTTGCCAGAGCATATGAAATATCACTTATCTGGGTAGCCAAGCCTAGGGCGGTGCACAAAACTGTTTTGTCCGGTTTGGGGACAAACATGGTGGCCATTTTTTTAGACTGCCACATGCTCACAGAGGGCTGAATCAGCCCCAAATTGGGCTGGGAGACCAGCAAGGGGAAGGGGGAACACCAGAGACCCCCACTATTGCCACCACGGCATCCTCTCAAGGCCACCGCTGCCCTTGCCAGGCGGTATGTCATTTTTTAAAAAGCTAAAAATTGAACACATACCCCTGGCATTGAACTGGGCCCAAAACAGCCTGGGAGGTTTGGTCCTACTTCGGACCAAACTGGGTTTGGTTTGGTTCAAGTTCGAATTACTCAAACCAAGCCAGTTTGAATGTGAACCGGTTCTAATTAGAACCAATTCACACATTTCTAGCCAAGCCACCTGTCTGCGGCACCTCCATCGTGTCTGAACTGAATCTCAGTTTATTTACCTTCATCAATAGAGGAGAGCTGGTCTTGTGGTAGCAAGCATGAATTGTCCCCATAACTAAGCAGGGTCTGCCCTGATTGCATATGAATTGGAGACTTGATGTGTGAGCAATGCAAGATATTCCCTTCAGGGGATGAAGCCACTCTGGGAAGAGCAGAAGGTTTCAAGTTCCCTCCCTGGCTTCTCCAAGATAGGACAAGATAGCCACCTAATGGCACAGCGAGGAAATGACTTGACTAGCAAGCCAGAGATTGCCGGTTCGAATCCCAGCTGGTATGTTTCCCAGGTTATGTTTCCCAGACTATGGGAAACACCTATATCGGGCAGCAGCAATATAGGAAGATGCTGAAAGTTATCATCTCATTCTGCGTGGGAGATGGCAATGGTAAACACCTCCTGTATTCTACTAAAAGACAACCTCAGGGCTCTGTGGTCACCAGGAGTCGACACCAACTTGACGGCACACTTTACTTTTAGGAGAGGAGAGCTGGTCTTGTGGTAGCAAGCATGACTTGTCCCCATAGCTAAGCAGGGTCTGCCCTGGTTGCATCTGAATGGGAGACTTGATGTGTGAGCACTGCAAGATACTCCCCTCAGGGGATGAAGCTGCTCTGGGAAGAGCAGAAGGTTTCAAGTTCCCTCCTTGGCTTCTCCAAGATAGAGCTGAGAGAGATTCCTGCCTGCAACCTTGGAGAAGCCGCTGCCAGTCTGTGAAGACAATACTGAGCTAGATAGACCAATGGTCTGACTCAGTATATGGCAGTTTCCTATGTTCCTATCCAATTAAACAGCAATGGGATAGCACCAGAGTGGGTGGGCACTGCCCCATGTTCCTCCCACACACATTTGAGAGAATTGACAAGCATTTGAACTGGCCCCTAACAACCAGATATCCAGATAAACATATGTGCCTTCTACATATCATGACAGTAGCATATTATTACATAAGGGACGTGCCTGAATGTTGGCCGATAGCAGTCATGTGTACAGTATCAAATAAGACCTTAATCAGCCCATATTGGTATGCTGGGTCTTGGAGTTATATATCACAGTCCCTAACAGATTATCTGAAGAACTTAGAGTGGGAACTCGAGGCTCTCTGGTGGCCACCTGTTGCACCATTATAGGCAGGTGCACCCAGAGAAGAACCTCCAAAGATGACCTCAAAGAACAGGCAGACACATATTAGAGAAGATGCCCCTTCAGTTAGACTGAATGGAAGCAGTCTAGACTGGCAGTGGAGGCAGTGTTAGGGTTAGGAATATGTCAACGATGAAAGTGAGCTCTGATTGGTGTACATGGGAAGTTAAGGAACCTCAGCAGCCCCATAGCAGCACAGTGGATCAGACAGCAACATTCATCACTTGTAGGTGTGGTTAGAGGTAGAGTTTGACTGCCTAAAATATTTGCTTTTCCTATGTCCCTTCATTCAATAATCTGCCTCTAGCTGTGTTAAAGCTAACCAGTGGAGGCAAAAAGACAGCTTCTAACTGCGTCTTCGCTTGAAATGTGCATCTTGCACTGGGAACTGCATTAATCATTTCCATCAACACAGCAAAGAGGTTATTAAGTGTTTGCCACACAAAAAGATTTAATTTCTCCAGCTGGACTCTCTTGCTGCTTCCTCCCAGCACTGCTCCTGTCACAGTGGTTTAGCACCATTTTAAAATGCATTTATTTCAGCCTCAGGCTAGCATATGCAGCCATCCTGCTTGTTTGTTCTTCCTTCATCTTTACTTCCTCAGTAATTGAAGAGGGGCACTGAATGGAAATGTCTTGATGAGCCGTGAGAAATCAAGCTTAGCTTAGGTGCGTATTGATGTGAAACAATTCATCTTTCCAACCATTTCTAATGGAAGAAATAAGGTATTATTCATCATTTTACCTCTCAATTGCCCTTTTTTCAGAACATGCCTTTGATCAATAGTATTTCTATTGAATGAGGAAATGAAAATACTGTTATGTACTTGTGTCCTGCAGAACAATTGCATTACTTTATTTGTACATAATAGATATATAATAATTGCATGTTGCAATAGGGGATATGCATTTATGCTGCTTTTCTGCCAGCTGTACAGGTTCCAAATTGTAAACATCTACTATATATGCTAAAAATATATAGACAAGTAAGGGCATATCACAAATAATATATTTCAAAAGTAAAATATACCAGCCCTATATCTGGAACATCGAACCTTACAAGGTTGGGAATCAGTAGGCTGTAGGCCAGTTCAGAAAATATGGCCACTGGCTCATCTTCCTAACAGGCAGAGGAACACGGCACTCACATCTCCCCCACATCTGTGATCCTCAGTGTGAGTACTGCTTATCACTAGCGGCATGATTATCATAGGATCATCGAGCTGGAGGGGGTCTTATAGAAAATCTACAGAGTAAAGGGGATCCAGGTCTAGAACATCACCAACAGAAAGCTCTCCAGCCTCTGCCTGAAGACTTCCAGCAAAGGAGTTCCCCATCCACACCCAGGCAATTCGCCCCATTGTCAAACTCCTCTTATCATTAAGACATTTCTCCTAACATTAAACTGAAATCTACCCTCCTATAAGCCCATTATATATTAAGTCAATTAGATGTCTGCAGTTCCACAACTGATCACTGGAACTGTTCTATATTCACGTCACATGCCATGAGCCCAAAGGAGGAATAATATAAGCAAATGGTTTTATGTGCTTTTTACAGCTGAAAAATCTGATCCAAGAATCAGGGCCCTTTCGCTGTTGCCAAATGCATAACTATTGCTTTTCAAGGCAATCTTCTCAGTCTTGGGTAAACATGAATGTAAATGTCTCCCTTTGGGATCAGCATTCAACAGTCTTCTGCACTGCAGCCATTAGGAATCCCTGCACACATTTTTGAGGGTTGATGAGAATTTTTTTAAGTGTCATAAAACTTTATAATCAGCAGTCAATGTCGTAGATATCCTCTAGCAAATCAAGCACTTATTGTAGGTTAAATTTTGGAAATAATTAAGTAACTTTGCATCAACTTGTATAAATGAATTTGCTTCCAAAATTTGCTTTTGCATTTAATTTGGATTTCCTTTTTTAAATAGGGTAGAATAGGAGGATAGCATAAAATTTGCCAATGATAATGACCAATATAGTTAATGAGGAATGAGGGAGAAAAAGACTAATCTCTATGTAAGATTGACAGAGAGCTCTCCAAGGCGTTAAACTTCCTTCTGCTGACCAATAAAACCCCTGCACATCTGAGGAGTGGGAAAGAATAAAATCTGACATTTGGAAGCCTAACAAAGATTAGATCTTTCAAAGATACAGATAATTATACACTGACCTGCTCAGAGTTTTTTCATTGCTAATAAAATAGAGCCAGATTCAAATACCATTCAGTATTTTTCTCTAATGCCTAGCATCCTGTAAATTGTCTTGCAAAAGTCATTAGCACCATTCATGAAAAAAGAAAGAATTGCAATATTGCTCACTGATCAACAGGCAGGGGGAAATGAAATGAAGGAAATTCATTTTGAAAATGACATTGTATCCAGCTGAAGATAGAAGTCCATTACACAGAAAAGTAAGAGCTAATCTTGAAATGAGCTTTATCTTTCTCTAATCTACCATGTATATCTCCAGTGCAGCTTTGGCAACAGCAGAAGATTTTTTTTAATCCAAACCTCTTTTTAATCTGTTCTCATTTCTTTATGTACGTTTGGTTGTATCCCGCTTAATTTCATTAAAAGCATGGACCAACTTCAGCTGCTGATTTATGTGTCTGATTACCTTTATGTGTCTTATCACCTTGGACTGAAAGACCTCTTATAAAATTAATAGAACAAAGCAAGGTCAGGGATGTGTGAGTAACCTTATGCTTGTAACACGGCCTGGCATATTTGTGGGCAGCAGCAATTCAGAAGGAAGCTTACCAGCTGTTCCAGAAAGACAGTGTCTGCCATGCAATGTTAAGAATACTCACTTGCAAGTAAGACTGTACGACTTCAGTATAACCTATTACCAAACAGTCATGCTTAACACTACAGAGTAGTAGTTATACAATTTGATGCCAAAGAGATATTTTTGGAGTTAAGATACAGGTAGGTTGACAATTCACTTTCTTTTTCTGTGAATGCAACACAAATCAGTCCGTTTTCTTATGAATTATAGCTCAATTAAATAAACTATACACTGTATTGGTCTACTGTGAAGAGCAAACCTTTCAGGTTAACTTTAAAGTTGCAGCCACCTAGTGGTGGGAAACAGACAGTGCCTGGAAAACTGAGTACAAAGAATAATCATATCTGAACTGAGCAAGACTTTACTATTGTGAAGTGGTAAGCCCTGGATTACCTTGCAACAGTGCATTTACATTGCATATAAGTCCAACCCTTCCTGCAATGAGCTCAGGCAGCACACCTCCTCCATGAATACCTGTGGCTCTATCTTGACTACAGTTTTTGTTTTTATAATGTACTGGCACTCCTTGTCAGAACCCATTATTACAGACTCTTTGCTGGACAGATTCCCTAGTGTTATTACTGAAGGGTAGTGCTATAGCTACCATCTTGACTTCATTCTGTGACAGTCAAGGCACTGTTGCACAAGCTTTTCTTTCTTAGCACTGTTGCTGAACTTGCTTATGGAATAGATCAGCTAGTTCTCAGGGTATTAGAGCATTGCTGAGAAGCAAGGCTGTGTACTGGACCAACTACATTCTGCCAAGAGCAATGTTCTCAGCTTGGAATTCATCCTTGAACAAGGTCCTTTGATAGCAATTCCACCACGGGCAACCCATGAGTAGAATGTGGGTCATAGATTTTTCAGCTATACACCTTGATTTGGGGACAAAGGCTATTTAGAAATGTGGAAAATCACTGTTTACATTTGTCAGGCAATTCTTTTCTTATTGTTCCTTTATTTGTATTTGAAAAATGTATTTGGTGTTGTTACACCTCAAGTGTGCAAGTGGGGAAGAATTTATACAGTTGTAAGACTTGGGATCCCAGATTTGCAGCCACAAAAGGGAAAGGGGTTCAAACAAGTAGGGTTACAGGAAAGAATTTTGGTACAATACACAGATACAGTAGGGACTGTGTAATTTAGCTAAAATTAGAATACAACCAAGGAGGACTAGAATAAGTGATTAAAAAGGTTTCTCCAGCATTGCCTTGGAAAGAGTCAGAAATGTACCAAGCTGTTTCCCTAAAACTAGGGGTGTGGAAAAACTGTTCAATGTTAAACCAGTTTGCCTCAAACTGGGCCAGTTTGATGGCTTGATCGTGAACTGAACCAAGGGTGGTTCAGTCCTTGATCGAACCAAGCCCAGTTTGGGTGAACCAGTTCGACATCAAACAGTTGGGTTGGCGAGAGAAGCAATAAGGGTCTTACCCCAGCTACCACGACTGCCAGCACCGCCACTCGCTCCCCTGGTGCAGCCCAAGCATGTGTGATGGCTTGTTAGCAAGTCACCCATTCAGCCTCCATAGATACATGGAGGCCAGAATCATGCTGCTGCCACACAGGCCACTTGTTGACAAGCCATCACATGTGCTTGGGTTGCACCAGGGGGGTGCATGGTGATGCCGGCAGCCATGGCAGCTGGGGCAAGACCCTTATTACTTACCTGGATGCCCCTGCTCAGCCATTCCAAATTCCCAGGATCCCCAGTCCCCCACCCCTTTACTTGTAAAGGGGAATCTTCACTGGTTTCCGCTTTACAAATATTAGTAATACTTTACAAGTATGATACTTTACAAATTTTAGTCGCTCAAACTGCTGAATAGGTTTGGTCAAATGGGCTGGACCGTTTGGATGGTTTTACCAAACCGGTTCAGCAAAACGTGGTTGGTTTTGAATTTGATTCAAATGGAACTGAACCACGATTTTTGATTCGTGCACACCCCTAACTAAAACTGGAAATAACGTCATGTCTTTATCTGGGCCAATTGATGCGGGCAAAATAGTCTCCTGACAAAGCAAGGAGCGAATGGTCTCTGTGGCTTTGCTAAGGGGCTGCTTTGAAGAGTTATCCTGCAGAAATGGGGTGGAGGAAAAAAACCTATTCCCCACAGAGAACCCTCTCACCCAAAGGGAATCTACAGAGATGGTATATATCTTCAACCTCCCAGTTTTCCAGAGTGCAGAGTTTCAAAGATGCTCCCAAGCTGAGCAGTGAAGAAATGTCTCAACAACATAGAATGAATTGAAAGTCTGCCTCCTGGAAAATAGAGAGGAAAAACCAATAAGACCCTCCTATGTACCTCACTATTGCCATGGCCATAGATAAGTGGCACAGCATCTGTTTTGCATGCAGAAAGCAATCCCTGTAGATCCATGCATGTGCATGAATGTTTCGGACAGCCACTGGCGGGTTGGGGAGTGGTTCCCTTTAAAAGCAGATAAGCAGCTCCTCACCTGCTCACCCAACTTCCCTCGCCACTTTTCTGGCAGCAGTGCTAGCTGTCCAAAAAGTCACACACGGCCTTTTGGAGAGTGGGCACTAGTGGGGCGGTGGATGAGCAGGTAAAGAGCTGCTTACCGGCTTTTTAAGGGAACCTCTCCCCACCCCTCCAAACTGGTTCAAATGCCGGTGCTGAAACCAGTTTGTCACTTCCCAATTTGAACACTGGCACCAAACAAGCTAATGCACATCCCTAAATCCTTGGCATCTCTAGGTAGGGCTGGGAAAGCCTCCTGCTTAAAAGTTTGGAGAGCTGCTGCTAATCACTGTAGACAATACCTAGCTAGATGGACCAATGGCCTGACTTAGATGGACCAATGGCCTGAACTTTTGGAAATAATTCACACTCCTTTGGAGGAATTTGAGAAATGTGTTTGGAGGAAACAACAAAGAATTTCACACACCAGGGAGAAGAGATTTATATTTAGTAGCTGTGAAGTTTATCACAGGATATATCGCGAAACCTTGTCGATGAAGTGATAAATGAAGTGACATTTGTTATATTTATATTGGTTACAATTGTTTTTTGTATTTGTTCACTCTTTATTCATTGGGTGGTATTTTTCTTTGCAATCTTGACTTAGTATAAGGCAGCTTCCTATGTTCCTATCTATTTTTCAGAGCGCAGTCATTAAATAACACCCCAGCTAAGAAGATACTATCTGCTTCTTAGCTTGCAGCCTCCCCTGGAAAATGAGGGGAAGGAAAACTACCCACCACCACCAAAAGGGCCAGAGGACATGCCTAGAGTGGTTGGATTTTGCCCCTTCCCCAACCCCCATGTTCCAAATTTCGGCTCCAAAACTAAGGCATCATTTGCACCTAAAGCAGAACCAAGGGTACAATGGACCTGTGGTTCCGTTCTCTCCCCACCCCACGCCCACCCCCATGCTTACCTGTCCACATTCGGATGAAACAGACAGGAGCCAAACTGCCATCAGGGAGACTGCAGAGAGGAGGGGGAAGTCACTGTGCGGGCTTCCTTCTGGCATGAAGGACAGCCAATCACAGCCAGACAGAGGGAGGAGCTTCCTTGCTCATTTCTGGTTTCTGCCAGCACATGCTGTATTTCCGCATTTGGACATTCAGCAGGTGGCTGGAAACTTTAGGTACAAGCAGCAAAATTCACTACAACCCGAGATTTCAAATTGGAGTTTGGCAAGGGAAACCTTGGTTCACTTTTTGGATGGGACCAGGGACCAGGGTTTCACACATTTGGATGTACAGGTTTGGCAACCTCTGGCTCCTTCAACTCTGGTTTCCCATTACATACAAATGCGACCTAAAAAGTAGACACAGTTTTAGCTCCACAGCTCAGCTCTGCAGCTTCTTTGAAGGGCTGCCCTCTAGAAATTTGGGGAGGGCATAAATTAGTTCATTTTGAAGTTCCTCTCACCTCAAAAATTTTCCTGAGGGAAGTCACCCTTTGCTCCCTTCCCCCCATTTCCCAAGGTACAGCTCTGAAGCTAAGCAACAGAGACAGTTCTCCACTAACTTGGGGGCTTTTTTTGAAAGGCTGCCCCAAGAGAAAGGGCAGGAGAGAGGCAAAAGACAACCAACCTCTTATGACAAAGTTCCTTCTAGGAGCATTGGCTCCCCCCCACCCCCATCCATTATTCCATAGGGCAGCTCTTCAAAAAATACATTTTGTTTCTCTGCTTCTTAGTTGGGGACCTTTTTAAAGGACTGCATGCTGAAAAACTGAGGAGGGGGACAAAGGTCAATTTCCTCTTACTCCTAAGGTCCCCAGAGGAGAGTTAGCTTTTACTCTTCTCTCCAGATTTCCAGAATGCAGTCCTTAAAAAAAAACATTCTGTTTCAATTCCATGTAATGGAGCTCATTCACTCTATTAAACTGCAGCTGAATTGAGATGCTGCAGGGGCAAGAGCTGAGGGCAAGAGAAGAAAGCCAATATCCTGTGGGTCCTCAATGGGGAACTGGATTTTTCCTCACACCTTTGGGTTTTTCCCACCACAGCAGCATCTGATTTTCAACCCCTCTCCCATTTAATGTAAGGGAGACACAGAGCTCCATTACACTCCAAAAGGAGCAACAAAAGCAGACAATCTTCTCTGCTTGGATATTAATCGGAATGAATCAAGAATTTGGCAGCTTCAAGAATTTGCCTCTGCTTGAAGACAAAATCAGCAAGCCTAGCTCAGGATAACTTCACTAGCATCTTAATGAGAATTCAGAGACTCTAGTGTATGCTCTCTACTCTACAAAAATCAACTTGTGCCAAAATGTGACCATACGATCAATTTTGACATCCCAAAAAGAAATGATCAACATCTGGAGAGAAGTTAGTTCTAGGTCAACTCAAAAAGATGAACTACATAAACATGTCTGAGGTTTTAACAACTGACTGCTGCTAAATGAACTTACTGTATGTATCATGTCATTGGGCTCTCACCATGCCTATGGATGTGGGACCACACCCAGATTTCATCTTCTGGATTTCAAATCCACCCCCCACCTGCCAAAAAATCTTTTAAATACTACAATTTTGCTTCCAAGAATTTAATACTACACTCCCTGCCAGTGTTACACAAATATGCATGCATGATCCCTCAATATCATGGTAGGGTTGGAAGCCATCCATCCATCCATCCATACATTTACATGAGACAAGGGCAGCCGCTACTGCCCTACAAGCCCACTACTTCCAGAGTTATCCCACTTGCCTGTCTGCTGCCTCTCCCCCTGTCTTCCATCCCTACCAGGTTACACCTCCTCTTTCTTCCCAGCTGCCTTCCTCTCACCCTCTTTAAAGCCTGGGGTGAAATCTGACCCTTGCGTGCTTTGAAAGGGCTACAGGACAAAATGGAAGGGGCTGCCTTCTATTTGCACTGCACCCTGCTTAAAGCCTATATAGATCAAATTGGAAACTCCCAATCTTACCCTTGCTTTGAAAGGGGGCACAGGACCGCAGCCCTCCCCTCCTCACCCGTACCTCCATTAAAATTCAGAAACGGTGCAGTGGACTCGGAAAGAGAAAATGGGAGGCAGTCTTTGACACATTACTTTGGGCATCCAAAGACCTTAGGCTACCCCTGCTGTTCATCAACTCAAAACAACCCCTAAATCTTCAGGAGTGGGAGTTCTACTTGCTTGAACTTACAAAGGAAGTCAGGAGATGGATACCGGGTTCTCAGGTTGACATTCATGGCATATCATCTCCATTAGTCTTTCGATCCTCCTGACAAATAAATATGTATGCCATCATCCTGAAACAATACCAATAAGCATTCCAGACAAATCCCAGAACAATGAGGGAGAGAAGATAATACATCTCAGTCACTAATTACTATCTTTTCTTGGGCATCTCCCAAATCCAACATACCTACTTCCAAAATAATTACCAAGCAGATAATTAATCGCTTAACACAAACATTGTATGCATGCTAAAGTTGCATATATATCCATCAAATAAGAAAAGACACCTGGAGATTTTCTCTCTCTCTCTCAGTGAGCAGCCTAAAAGGAAGTGGGGGAGAGGAAATCAATCAGTCATTCGTATTCAAGAAACGTCTTTTTCTGAACTTTTCTAAAAGCGTCAATGCTTTAAAATAAGTAGTAAATTATTATTAGTATCTTTGATTCTCAAAGAAGTCATGTTAAGAACAGATAAGTACATTTACTGCTGCTAACAGAGATGTCCCATATAATTTCAGAGGCACTGCATATGAAATGAGGCCCAAGTGATGGGTGGGGGAGTTCTATCAGCATGCTTGTAACAGCATGATTATTGAACAATTTATAAAATGCAGGAAGAATAAAGTTTATAAGCTTATATTATTTAGGCAGGTATAGCCAAAGAATTTTGGATGCCTGAGGAATAGCTTCAACTATCACTAGGGATGTGCACAGAACTGGCTGGCCTGGTTGGAGGTCGGACCTGCCTCCAACCAGGCCAGTTCGGTATGGCACCCCCTCGAATGGTCCAGTTCGGTTTGATCCTGTCCGGGGGGGTTCACGGACCAAAAATGCTTTAGCATTTTTTTAAAAAAACAACCCCAAAACCTGTACTCCCCTCAGGGGAATTCCTGGAGGCGTCAGGCGGGGCGGATCTGTAAAGGTTCCCCCTCCCCCCGCCAGCCTTCTAAATCACCCCAGGAACTCTGAGGGGAGTACAAGGTAAAGAATTTTACCTTAAAAAAATTTTTTAAAGCATTTTCAAGCTCAAGCTTAGACCAGTCCCCTTTTGGGAGGCAGTTCGAGTTCAAACCAGTTTGCACACCCCTAAAGGTAAAGATAAGTCTGCTGTCAAGTCAATTTCAACTCCTGGCTCCCACAGAGCCCTGTGGTTCTCTTTTGGTAGAATACAGAATGGGTTTATCATTGTCTCCTCCCGTGCAGTATGAGCTGATGCCTTTCAGCATCTTCCTATTTTGCTGCTGCCCGATACAGGTGTTCCTCATACTCTGGGAAAGATACCAGCAGCAACCTTCTGCTTGTTAGTCAAGCATTTCCCCACTGTGCCACTTAAGGTGACACTTGCACACCCCAACTACTTGTTGGTATATTTTCTAATTCTCTTTCAGGACAAATAAACTAGCACATCAGCAACTTCTATACCGTGTTTAATAGAGTTTTGCACTAATCAGTGAATTGCCTATGGTCCTTATCTGCAGGGGTATTTTGTGCATGAAGATAAGATTATGCTTAGTTTGACTGCAAATTTTTTTTAAAAAACCCAGGTGCATAACTATGGAGGACAAATGTCCCTGAAACACTGGTGCCTATTGGACTTCTGGAGGCTACCAAAGTTTCCTGCCCCTTGCTCTCAACCCTGTCTCTTGGGTCAACCAGACACTGGGTGCCAATGTTGCTGCCCCTGTTTTTTGCCACTGCTGCCAGGCATGGGCTTGGCCTGTCTTTGTGGCCCACAATGAACATCTGGTTGCCCACCTGTACTACTATTAATACTGGCCTACCTCCCTTCGTAGATGGTGACATGGCACTAATTCGTACCCGCACAGTGACATCTTTAGACCAGAGCCCAGTCCAGCAAAAGGAATCATGATGGGAGGCGAGGCAGAGTGTGAGTGATTGATGAGGTCGATACCAGGAAGATTTTTGGGATGGCCACCATCAGGATGGTGGTGGCAGCGACCTTGATGGGGGCTACCCCAAAAATATTCTTAGAGTCAACCTCATCATTGCTACACCACTGTAAAAAAAAATAAAAAAAACAACAAATTACAAGACAGCTCAAAGATTCAAAAGCTTAGTACTTATAACCCTCATCTGCTGCGGTAGCAACCAGGGCCTAAGAAGATATTTTAGCTAATGAGGTATCTTTTAATCTACCTTTCCCATTAGATATTATGCATTCCATTCTTACCAGTCACACACTCAGAGAAATATATGCTACCAATAGCACAATTCTGTGCATATTTACTCAGAAGTAAATCCCACTGTGTTCAGTACATAGTGCTTACTCCCAGAAACTATAGATTGGATTGCAGTCTAAAAGGAGATACATAAAGCATTATTTTACTCTTTTATCACTGCAGTTAATAACTCAGGTAGAACTTGAGGGAGAGACAGTATATCCATCATCTCCTGAATACTGAACATTTAATGCAGATCTCATATCGATCCTTTTCTGCAAATACTAATTTTTATTTATCTCGCCTCCCTAAAGGGCTTAGCAAATAAAATACGACATCTCTTCCAAAAAGTATTTATAGTTCCTGAGGGAGATGGAATAAGGAAGCCAAGTTTATTCCATCCATTCTTATTCTTAAACCCTTTCAACTTTGCAAAAACCAGCTAATTTCCCCCACATAATGCACTGTGGTTCCAAGGAGAAGTACTCAGGTTAAGAAGAGAGTACTGCCCATTTTACCCCTACATAGTATTTAACAAATGAAAATTTGTAAGGAAAAATATTTTAGTTGTGTGTGTGTGTGCAATATTGTCAAGAAAGAGGAATAGCCATGCCTAAGGAGAACTCTGTCAGTTTATGGTATCTGAGAAAGTCTTCTCAGATCTTTCTTTGGATTATGTACTTTCATGTTATGAATCAATTTTATGTCAATAATACTGTCTAAAGTTCAATCTCGGGGAAATCAGATGACAGATTCCTAAAAGACTTAAGACTGTAGTTCTTTTACATTTCAAGAGACTATACTGAAAGTTCTCTTTTTACATCAATGGCTTACTGTCTATCAATCTATCCATCTTGTCATTATTATTTAATCTCAATTTGAAATTAAAATGGTTTAAATTGTTCAAAGACTGATGCAAGAGATCCAAAATAATTCTTGCTGCTGGGCTAGGAATCATACTGAAAAGTTGCAGTATTTTTCAGCCAGATTTGCATTATTTGTTACATTGCACATTATGATCCCAAATCTGCCTCTCTTCATGGTGTCAATCACATTGTTTAGGCTTATACTCACAGGTGGGGAAACCTGGGAAATTCTATTATGCTGAATGGGGCAGTTGCTCTCAACCTGCTAAATTGAAGAGCTGGACCTTCACAAGTTCCCCTGCTAACTTGGCAAAGAGGCACCTTTTAATGTGGTGATTCTCTTTATTTAGCAGGGGGAGAGTAATTGGCCCTATCCACCCCTAGCACATTACCTCCAGTGGCTGTTGTTGCTGGCATCTATCTGATGTTTCTTTTTAGATTGTGAGCCCTTTGGGGACAGGGAGCCATCTTATTTATTTATTATTATTTCTCTGTGTAAACTGCCCTGAGCCATTTTTGGAAGGATTATATAGAAATCAAATCAAATCAAATCAATCAATGGTGCCTCTTTGCCCAGTTAGCCGGATAGCTTTGCATCTTATGTTTCTCTTAACCACTATTGTTACTACTATTGTGTCTTCTATAGTTACATCAACACAAGCCTTTGCTGGGATGTTCTAGGCACTATAATATATTAAATACAGATGTGATGCTTCCTACAGAGAGAGTTCAGTCTCATGCAGTTGGATGAGACAGAGATGGGAGTGATTCTAGAGGTTGACATATGGGTTATGGGGAGAATCCCAACACATAAACAGGGAAGGTTAAGCTAGAGTTGTTTCTGTGTTAAAAAGTAGGTTTGAGGTAGAATGGGAGCAGTGTTCCCTCTAACAGGGATTCCCAGATGTTGTTGACTACAATGCCCATAATCCCAAAGCAAAAGCCATTGCAGCTGGGGATTCTGGCAGTTGTAGTCAACAACATCTGGGAATCCCTGTTAGAGGGAATACTGAATGGGAGGCTATTCTAGACTGGGGGTGCGTTATGGCAATTATACAGAATTAGGAGAAAGAAAGAAAATTTGACTAAACATAGAAACAAAGAAAGTAGATAATAAAAGGGGGTATAGAGGAGGAAAAATAGAGATGCATAGAGTTTTAAAAAGGACTAGAAGTTGGAGATACATACAGAATATGACAGGAGCAAATGTAAAGTTTTAAGGAGATGAGTGACATGGGAAGAAGAGAAAGATGAATTGTTCCAAGTCTAGATGGACAGGGATTTAACCAATACGTGCAGAAAGACTGGCCATGGAGATGTTGCAAAGAATTAGCAGTCGGAAATGGCAAAAGAAAAAAGAAAAGAAAAAAAGACCAGGGACAGATCAAAGATACTCCAAGGTCCCAATTTATGAGAGAGAGGACAGTATTATCAATAGTAATGGAGTGAGAAGTTAGAGAGGGGGAGACTCTAGTAGTTTATTTGCACCAATAAATTCTATGGAATTCTAAGAAACTGTGGTGGATATGAAGAGCAAGCTTAATGGCAATGGTTGGATGCCTTGTGGTGCCATGACTGTGGTGCCCATAAGCAGCGGCACAGACTGTAGGAAACCAACAGTTGCATTACCACAGGTTTCCCCCATTTGCAACAACGGGGAAAAATATGTTGCTAGAACAACTGGTTCTCCTCAGCAGTGCCACTGCTAAGTTCTGGGTCTGCAGCAGTGACACAAGTCCCACCATCGTCATTAGACTTGCTCATCATATCAACCAACAATACATACATGCAGTACATACATACAAATATTTATATACCACTTTTCAACTAAAGTTCCTAAAGTGGTTTACACAGAGAAAACAATAATAAAGTAACAAAATGGATCCCTGTCCCCAAAGGGCTCACAGTCTAAAAAGAAACAAAGTAGACTCCAGCAGCAGCCACTGGCAAGATGCTGTGCTGGGGCTAGATAGGGCCAGTTGCTCTCCCCCTGCAAAACATAAGAGAATCACCATTTTGAAGGGTGCCTCTTTGCTCAATTAGCAGTGAAATGAATAAAATGTTTAGTTCCTTTCAGTGCTGAGCAGAATGCATTCTTTTTCTAGATGTGATACTGTATTCAAAGCTCCTCTTTCCATATAAGCAAATGGAACTGGTTTTGATTTATGCAATGTATTATACGCCATGAGCATCCGCTGCTCATCCAGAGCTTGAAATTGCCTAGGCCAAAAATCACTACAGATGCTCCGTTCACATGACAAGTGCAGAAGAGTAGCAGAAGGAAGAACACGGAAGTATGCCTCTACCCCATAATCTTGCTATATATAGCCAGTGTCAGCCACTCTAAGGCAAAAGAGCAGTCTTAATAGCAAGCCTAATGAACACTATGGCAATTGTGGACCACTTAATCTGCCAGCAGCTTTATGAACTTGAATAGATTTTGCTTATGCAAGTGTTTATTTTTCGCTTTTATATATTTTTAGTCAAGCCTCCTGCCTACTCGAGCTAAAAAATTGCTGAGGTTTTCTCTCCACACAAATTTAGGACATTTCCACTCATTGTGCCACATGAATCAGCAAGCCTTCTGCCTTAAATATCAAGAGGGGATTTGTTTTTCTTGCAAGTGCTAAAACAGAATTGCTTGACCTATGCATAAATGAACTATAGATGCCCTAAGTTCTTCCCCCCAATTCTATGGCTAATTCTTTCTTGAAATGTAGATCTAAGCTAGTTCAAATTAACCTGGGACCAGGTGGGATACTGTTCCTGAATGACACTCTTCAACATTTCTTTCTTTTTCAAAAAAGAAAAACCATGCCCATCACCAGTTTGATATATCTGTTGCCAGACATACTTAAGTCCCAATCCAGTCATATGCAACTCATCACAAGCAATTAGTCTGACTTTGGAAAAGGATGTGCATCCCCATCAAAAGACATATCCACTTAGGACTGGATGATGATCATGTTGCAGATGTGAATGTGAAATGTACCCAGATTGACATCAACATCAGTTGGCTTTCTGGAAGCCCACTTTCATTGACTGATATAGCTTCCAAACCAGCAAAGTAAGTTTGTCATCTTGCACCCTATCAACCACCTTGAAACCAGGGGTATAGCTAGGGAAGAGGGGGCTCGTGTTCGCGCCTCTTCACGGCAGCCGCTTGGAGTGAGGGAGATAATGAAGAAAATAGGGAGGGGTGGGGCGGGTTAGGGTTTGCTAAATTTGGGGTTCTTTTAATCCAGTTACGACAATTAACACTTTATGGAAACTTTTATCAATTTCATAGGCCTCTAAATTTTTTGTGCCTGGAGCCTCAACAAAGGTAGCATATGTTAAGAGAGCTGGTCTTGTGGTAGTAAGCATGAATTGTCCCCTTTGCTAAGCAGGGAGGCTATTCACACGATGGGACGAAATCGGCTTAGCCCGCTCTCCCTGCTTCCCTTCACAAACCGGGTTTTACTGATCATGAGACCCAGCTCAGGGTGTACCTGGTTGCATTTGAATAGGAGATTATGAGGCACTTCACATGACACGTGTGAATCACCTAAGAAGGTTCTGTAGCTGGACAGTAGGGGTGTGCACAGAACCGCAGAGCTGCGGTCCGGCACTGTGGGGTGGGTTCCTTTAAGGGCAGGGAGGGTTTACTTACCCCTCCTGCCGCTTTCCCCCCTCCAGAGCTCGTATTTATTGTAGTAATTGGGGCAGCAGGATACCTCCCTGCCGCCCCTTGTCCCTCTGCAATGCAGCCTCCAGGACGGGGTGGGCGCGCACGCGGCTCTGCGAAGGGAAGATCCTGTTGCCGAGGGACTCACATTTTAAAAGGTAACTGCTGATCCCTATGGTAAACCTGAACGAGAAGCCGGCACAGCACCGAGCCGTCCTCCGGCGCCTCTCCGCCCGGCGGCTTCCCCATCCTGAGCCACCGCCAGCAGCCACTGAGAGGAGCTCCGCCAGGGAGGACGTGCCGACACGCCCAGCCCACCCTCACTTCCGGCTCCCAGGCGACTTCCCCTCACATACAGCGTGGCCCGCAGCCTTAAAGCTACCCCCTCCACCTGAACCGAACCGGCCAGGTCCGGACGGTCTGGAGGCCTTTACAATGGCCTCCGGACCGGTCCAGACCCATCCCTACTGGGCAGCTGGATTGACTGCCCACATGACTGCCGGCTCCATTATGGAGCCTGCAGGGGCTGCATGGATCCGGGTCCACACGGCCCCAGGAAGTCCCAGGATGCCCCGTGCGGACCCCCAAGTCTGGGAGGCTGCTTGCAGCCTCCTGGCTGGAGGTCTACTCGTGTCGCCACACACCATGGCAACACACGAGCAACTAAATGAGGTTAATGGAGCGCTTACTCCATTAACCTCATTTAAGGGGAGGGTGGTTTAGGCGGGCTAGCTGCCTTGGGAGCACCGAGCTCCCTTAGCCCACTTTCCAGTGATTGTGGGGATAGCTTCTACATGTGTGAACACTGTAAGATATCCCCCTTATGAGATGCAGCTGCTCTGTGAAGAGTAGAATGTTCCAAGTTCCATCCCTGACATCTCTAAGATAGGGCTGAGATTCCTGCCTGCAATCTTGGAGAAGCTGCTGCCAGTGTGTGTAGACAATACTGAGCTAGATGGACCTATGGACTGACCCAGTATATGGCAGCTTCCTATTTCAAAAAGATTCATTTGAAGATCTTAGCAACTTAATCTGAAATAAGCTTCATGCAAATCCCTGGACAAATTGTGTTTCAGCTTCCAATGTACATTAAAAAAAATAATCTATTGTTCAAGCCAAAACCTAATTTAGATATAAAACATAGATATAAAACACAGAACTTAGCTGTAACCTATGCTGTTACTATAAACCTTATTAACAACAATGGTAGGGAATAAGGACAGAAAACCCATTCTTAATGTGGTAAATAAACGGTGTAATGAATTCCCCTCCCCTTTTTTTAAACAAACAAATGGATCATGTTCTGTAGAGTCTTCAAAAATTTCTGAGAGCTTGTTATAGAAACAAGCAAAGAAGGGAGCTACCCCATATCAGATGCAGAAGGAGGCCTGAAAATACAATCTATCGACCAATCAATCTTTATTACGGTCATAGACCAGCAGCCTGAAAATATATTTTATGGGTCTGTCTCTATTTGTTACAGTTTATGAAGAGAGTATGAGGCAATTCTCATGATCGCCCAAAAGCGGGCTAAGGGAGCCTAGCCCGCTTTGGGGCAATTGTGTGCCACAACAGGAGCTGCGTGGCTCCCGGCAGCTAACCCACATAAATACCCCTCCCCTAAGACAAGGTTAATGGAGCGAGCTGTCACGGCACGCAGCCACACAGAAGGAGAACCCTGCCCGGGAGGCTGAAACAAGCCTCCCGGGCTCAGGGGTCTCTCCAGGATGCCCCACATGCTCACACGGGGCATCCTGGAACTTCCAGGGGCCATGCAGCCCCCGATCCCCGCAGCCCCCGCCAGCTCCATGACAGAGCTGGCAATCATGTGGGTGGCTGATCCAGCTGCCCAGGGCTGCCTTCCAAACATCTGCAGGGAGAGCCAGCCCACTCTCCCCACAACCCCCCTTACGGCTCTTCACTGATCATGAGAATCGCCTCTATATCTATTTTAAATTTGGGAATAAATTGGGCTTAATTTGAAAACTTCATTTTGACTGATGTGTAGTATTGAAAAGTAATGTGTATTGCAAAGTTCTATAGCTGTTATAACTATTTTTAAGTATATGTGTATGAAAAGAAAAGAGAAGCTCCTGGGAGCTTGTGACAGAAACAAGCAAAGAAGGGAGCTACCCCAGAGCAGATGCAGACAGAGGCCTGCAGATATTTCATTTTATTTGTTGCAAAACTGTAATCAAGTAGTATTTTCACTACCCTTCTTCAAGCAAGTTGCACTCCCCACTACAGGATCTTAGCCAAGGCCAGGAGGACTCTTTCTTTGTTTTTTCCTTCTACCTCCAAGATAGATAATGCTATATGTTCATCTTTGAGGGTGCTGAAGAGAATTATGTTCTTATTAATCTAGACTGTTATATAATTGAGGACTATGATATAATATTATTTATTTAATGGATTTTTTAAATTTAATACTGTAAATTTTATCTGGTTTAAAGTTGTGTTCTTATTTAAGAAAAAGGAAAAATAGAACTTCAGTCATATTGTATTTGTTACTGTATTCATGCCAATTGTTGGTTTGGGGAATTGTGCAGCCATGCATGGAGTTCCACTGGCAATAAAACTGAACTCACCTGCTCCTTAAGTTGGAGAGGGTTACACAGACATCTCAGGTCAGTCACTTGTTTCAAAAAACTAGCTTTTATTGATGTATTCCTTGCCTTCCCCCTGCCCACCTTTAAAAATGAAAATCCACTGCAGATCTCTTTATACCACAAGCTGTAACAGTGGACAGACTTAACTGTGGTGCCAGATAACTGTTCCAGCTTCTGGGCACATGTTCCCCCCACCACCATTTTTTACCTTCTCCAGTTACCACCTTGTAGAAATTTATAAAAATGGCCCTAGGAAAGTGAAGTTGTTTTTAAACACTTGCATAAGCCAATCAAATGTTCTAATAATTGGCTGTGTGGAATTCCATGGAAACCACAGCAAAAGAAAGGTAGGAATTGTTTTTAAAATTGAACGTTTGCTACTTCTTACAGGTTTGGCATTCTCCAGAGTTTTGAGGACAGTAAATATAAAACATTGAACACTAGAGATTCTTTAAGCACCTCATAAACACAATGTTTACAGGATTTTATGGAAACCCCCCAAAGGCAACTAGTATAATCATCTTCTTGGTATACCATAACCAGATGCTAGGATATCTTTGTTGTAGCAAAAATGGCTTTCAGTGAGGCTAGATTAATTGCGCTAGAGTAATTAATGGATGGATTTTAGACTAACTTTTAATACATCACTTTTTTCTGTGCAGTTCTTATATAAAAGATTTTTATTTCAATGCCACATTATCATAATTGCAAGTTATATAAACAAATGGTATAGCTGCGTACAACTTATGGGGTACAATGCATCCAACAATGAAAAGTTTAGGAGTAATTCCAAAACTATACTATAAGGCTATTCACATGACTGGTGGGCAGGCCAGAGCAAGACTGCACTGAATGTACATCCCCCCCCCCCCCCCCCGAGACAATCCGGTACTGTAGGTAGGACATATGGATTGCACTCCCACATAATCCATGCTGCTTGGAGCACCATGGATCTCTGCATTAAAAATGTGTCCCAGACTCCAGATATCCCACAATGCACTGTGTGGTGAGCACAGTGCATTGAGGGAATCCCCCAGGAGTTTAGTGTTCTAAATGCCCAGTGTTGTACATGCTTGGGCTGTGTGCAGCCTGAACATCCACATGACCCTGGCAACAAGGTTAAGGGCATACCCACGCCCTTAACTCTCACTAAAGGCCGGAGATAAAGGTGAGCAGACAACACCAGGATCGGCCCCAGTCCAAGGTGGCCTATAGCCCTCAGACTAGTAGGCATTGATAGCCCTGTTTGTTTGTTTGTTTGTTTGTTTGTTTACACAGTCAGACAGGTGTTATTGACTGGTTTGTTTTATCCAGACTGAGTCCTTCCCAAGGACCTGTGATGGGTGAATTTTATTGTCAGTGTTGTTGCTGTTGTTAGAGATATCGTCGCAGAATATAGGCAGTTCCAAGTAAAGTTGCTTTTTGTAATTGGCTGATGGTGATTTATGTGGCCCCTATGGTGTTGAGGTGCTCTTCAAGGTCTTTTGGAACTGCACCTAGGGCACCAATTACTACTGGGATTATTTTGGTCTTTTTCTGCCACAGCCTTTCAATTTCAATTTGTAGATCTTTGTATTTTGTGATTTTTTTCTATTTCTTTGTCTTCTATTCTGCTATCCCCTGGTATTGCTATGTTGATTATTTTAACTTGTTTTTCTTTCTTCTTGACTACAGTTATATCTGGTGTATTGTGTGGCAGATGTTTGTCTGTTTGTAGTCGGAAGTCCCATAATATTTTTACATCGTCATTTTCTTCAACTTTTTCAATTTTATGGTCCTACCAGTTTTTATGGTCCCACCAGTGGTAGTGTAGTGCACATAGGGTGCCAACCACCCCCATGGGTTTCTAACCCATGGGGTACAGGGTTCTGTTGTTTTTGAGGTATTCTGAGTGTGGATTCTATGATAGCTAATGAGATTTTCAATGAAACACCATGAATCCACTCTAATTTGCTATCATAGAATCCACACTCAGAATACCTCTGAAACAACAGAACCCTGTACCCCATGGGTTTAAAACCCATGGGGGTGGTTGGCACCCTATGTGCACTAAACTACCACTCGCTCTGGGCCACCCCAGCACCCCCCAAGTGCACTTATGGGGCTGCTGAAAGCTCCATGTATACCCTATGAGGAAAAACCTTAAAGACACGTAAACTTTAACAATTCCCCAAAAATCAGCCCTCTGCCCAAATCCTTTGAAAAAATTCAGGTAGCTTCCTTGACCCTACCTGGCACTACCACCAACCCCACAATGCTCTAGGCCACCCCTTTGCCCCCCGCGTGAAGCTATACATTTGCTGACACCTCAATGCTTCTCTATGGGGAAAAACCTTAAAGATGCGTAAACTTCAACAATTCCCCCAAAATCAGCCCTCTGCCCAATCACTCTGAAATTGGGGTGGTAGCCTCCACCCTTTAGCACTACCACCCCACCCCACTCTTTTTGCCCAGATCCCACGCTATGCCCTCGAACTGCCCCAAAGACACTAAAACTTCAAAAATTCCACTAAAACCAGCCCTTTGCCCAATTCCCCTGAAATTTGGGTGGTAGTCTCCATCCATTAGGCACTACCACCCCACCCCACTATTTTGTCCCTGGGACCCGAAATTCGATCTGACGTCACATCAGACCTTTTTGCATTCAAATCAATGGAGGCATAAAGGCGGGAAATTCAAAGGGACGTCATCCCGAATCGCCCGAATTTTTCGGGCATGAATCAGGGGTGATTCGGCTCGGCCCCGAAAAATATTTGGGGACATCGGGGTGATTCAGTTCGGACCCGAATCACCCGAAATTGCTCATTTCGGGCACAGATCGGTCTGTGCCCGAAATTTTTTGCACATCCCTAAACACTACACCACGCTGGCTCCATGAATTTATCAAGGGGAAAGGGATGGCCCTTTTAAAGCCATCCAGGCTGTTGGCGAGGGGAGATGGCATTTCAAGCGATCCCTGCCAAGTCACCTGTGCATGGTGGGCAGATAAACCCATACATGTGCACTCTGGGGCGACCTGGCTGCCAGATGAGTGGTTGTGATCCTGCTGTCCGCAATCCACTGAGACCAGGAAAGGTGTTGCTGGGGTTCCCATCCACGGGACTTGCAGGGAAACAGTATCCCATCTGGGCATCCGCAGCCCTACAGCCCATATGTGTACCACCACGGCCTGTCACTCTCATGAGAGAGAGAGAGAGAGAGAGAGAGAGAGAGAGAGAGAGAGAGAGAGAGAGAGAGAGAGAGACAGACAGTCCTGGTCTGTAAAGGCAGGGTGCTATCTGGATACCACAGCTGCATTGCATGAGAATTCTGATCATTTCCCTGTATGGTTCTTCTCATGAGTATGGGCCTGCCGTCACCACCCTTACTTGGTTAAGAATAGAACTTGGCTGCTGCAGCTGCCTTACTTGGGTCTGCCTTTGGGCTTCCCCCTCCCAGCACCATGATGGGTGCCCCACTTGTGCTTCCACTTCCACTTGGGGTGCTTGTAGACACCCATGCCTGTTGCCCCTGGGTGGCTGAGTGGCTTGACAGGCTGGCCAGTTTGGCATTGGGCATGTTGGTGTTCTTGTAGCCTGGCAACTCCATAGCTGCTTGGCTGATAGGAGAGGCAGGGCTGTTTTTCTCAGTAGGGATGTGCAAACCAGTTTGAATTCAAACCAGTTTGAAATCAAACCAGTTCTGTTCAATGGTTCAAATTCGAACTGAACTAGCCATTATGTTCGAGCTGCAGATTTGAATTTCAACCAAACTGAGGGGTTCGATTTGAACCATTCAAACTGGTTTGAACCAGTTTGAACCTCCCAAAGTGGGTGGGGTGGTATTTGGCACCCATGGGTGCCTACCACCCAAAGCAATCAGACACTCCTACGATTTTCCAGTAAGGGGAATTCAAAACTAATTTTAAAATTCACCAATAATCAGAGGAGTGTCCAATTGCCTTGGGGTTTGGTGAGTAGTAGGCACCCCTAGGTGCCTATCACCCACCCCACTTTTGTGCCACAGGTGCTCCACAATAGGGGATAATTGGCTGGTTCGAGTACCATTATACCTATGAGAACAATTAAAAATATTTCAAAAATTCATTAAAAAAATCTTAGGAGTGTCCGATTGCTTTGGAGTTTGGGTGGCAGTTGCCATCCATGGGTGCTCCACAATAGGAAATAATGGGCTGGTTCGAGGCCCATTATACTCTATGAGAAAAAATGAATAAATATTTCAAAAATTCGTAAAAGATAATACGAGTGTCCGATTGCTTTGGGGGTTGGGTGGTAGCCACCCATGGGTGCCAACTACTACCCCACTCACTTTGGGAGGTTTAAACCAGTTCAAACCGGTTCAAATTCAAACCAAACAGGGGGTCTGAGCAAAACCAAAAAGGAACTTCCCCCTCCCGGTTCGGATTCAAACCGAACCAGACAAACCGGTTTTGTGCACATCCCTATTCCTGAGCAGCAGCCAGTGAGAAGTGCTAAAAGCCTGGAACAGCTGTATCCTTAAGCAGGTCTGTGCTGCTGCCTCTATAATTGGAATTAGGAACTGAGTGTTTAACTGTGGTTAGGGACAGGTCTGACTTTGGGTATAATGCAGTGGTGGCATAACTGCAGTTACTGGCAGTAAACCATGAGGAAAATCTCAGGTTCAAGTTGGAGTTTGTTGAAGCAGATTGGTGTTAATTTTTGAGTCTTAAGAACTGCAGTTTTCCATGTTCAGGCATACTGCTGTTACAGACACTGTTAGCTTTAACTGCAGTTAAGCTGTATGTCTGAACTGGCACCATGTGTGGCAGCTGTGAAAAAGGCCAATTCCATGGTAGGAATCATTAGGCAGGGGATTGAAAATAAAAATGCTAATATTCTAATGCCCTTTTACAAAACTATGGTGTGGCCACATGTGGAGTACTGCATACAGTTCTTGTCATCATATCTTAAGAAAGATATTGTAGAACTGGAAAAGATACAGAAGAGGCCAACTAACATGATCAGAGGCCTAGAGCTCCGCGGCCCAATGCCTGCACCCTCCACCCACTTCTTTATTTTGGTTGTGCAATGAACAATGTTCACAAAGTTGACCCCCCCAAAAAGGGATTCCAGAGTGGACAAGTTCTACTTTTTAACCAAGAAAGGTTGGGGGAAGGACCCCCAGGCCCTCCCCCTTTTGGAGTGGATGCCCACAGAAGCTAGCTCATGAGCAGGACAGGTTACCGAGGATAATCTTGAGTCAGCTGAGATCCTTTTTCAAGGAAACTGCCATCTGACCCAGGGCTCAGTCTCCAAGTATGAGAACGACAGGTCACAGGAACACCCCCAGACAGCTAACGAGAGGGACAAACTGAGTGGAGAGGAAAGAAGCGAATTGCCTGGACACATTCACATGTTTTTGTACACCGCCCAGAGTCTTCGGAGTGGGCGGTATATCAAAAGTTTCAAATAAATAAATAAATAAATAAATAAATCTGCCACGATGCCTTCTCCACCTAACACCTCCCCCATGAGAGTGTCATGCCATGGGTGCTCTGGATAGAGCAAGGAAGGTTTCTGTCCCATGGCTGCAGGGACTGCTATCCTGAGGAGCACATTCCTAGTCTTGGAGACCACGGGCAAGCTGCCGCGATACCGTGTCCCCTTCCTGCCCACACATACATGTGCACAGGTGTACCCTGAAGCATCAACACCCCCTCTCCAGCATTCTCCAGAAAGCAGTGGGGCTCCCCTCTCCTGTCCATCCTTGCACCTGCAGATCTGCATATGGTGGTAGGGCGGACAGGAGTCGTGAGTCGTGAATGTGCAGAAAGCTTCGTGGCTGTGTCCATCCCTCCACCAACACCATGCACCTGCCAGGAAGAGGGAAAAGAGGACATCTAGGTGCCCTTTAGGTGCTTGAAGCTCGGCACAGGGGAAGACTGTAGGAAGACTTCAGGGGATCTGTTCTATGTTTTACAAGGAAAGGGTGGGGAAGTGGGGTCATGCCACTTCCTGGGGGGGGTCACAGCCCCCCCCCTTTACTCATGAGCAAGTCCAGGACTACTTGGAGGGAGGGAAAGTATGATGATGAGTGTGGAGTTGTCCGCACAGACTACGTCTGCTCACGGGATCACCAGTCCATGGGTGCTCCGTGTAGAGCTGTGTTTGGAAGCAGTGAGTGGGGGTATCTCAGAGACTGCTTTTCTGTTCCTGGGGACAGCGGCTGAGTTGCCTGGAAATGGAAACTCACCTGAAATGGGAACTCACCTAGAATTCAATTTCCTGAAATGTCCTGCCTAGCCATTCACAACTGTGCACAGGTGCACCGTCATGAGCAGCCCTTGCAGTCGACCCAGCTGCTCCAGGGTTGGGAGAACAGAGGAGAGAGGACTCTCCTGCGATTCCATGCACCTGCTCATCTGCATATGGTACACAAGTGGACCGGACCTGGGAACTTTGAAACTTAGGTGAATGTGCCCACCCCACAGCCCACCCCTTGGGTGGATGTGCCCAACCCATTAGCCCACCCCAGGGCTGTGTGCACAGCCAGGCTATGGAAGATGGGTTGTGGGAATATACTCTGGGGTGTATGCAATGCAGAGGAAGAATAAGGAGAGTGGGAAAGTTATATTTTCCTTTTCCTATTTTTCAATAAGATAGTCAGGGGGCCCACTAGAGCAGGGGACCTTTGGATTCCCTAGTGGTTAAGCAACCAGCTCAGCTCGTGAGCTCACAGTCCACAGGTGGGGATAGTGCCTTCACAGGCTCAGGCATATCCCCAGTAGACTGGCCCTCTCATGAGATTGTCAGCCCACTGGGCAGCAAGCTGCTTTCAGCAGCTTTGGGTTGGATCTGGCTGGAATGCTCTGGTGGGGCCTCCATTCATGACATCTCTCCTGATCATGGTGGCACACGCACGCACGCGCGCACACACACACACACACAGCCTCCTTTGCCCTTCTTCATCTGCATATCCCACTATGGTAAATGTGGGTTCTCCCCTCCCATCCTACAAAGAAAGTGGGATTCAAAACACACACACCCCACTCCCCCATGAAGAGGAGTTTAAGTGGTGCTTTTGGGGGTGGGGCCACTTAGGGGGGCAGCGGTGCCATGGCTAGTAGAAGCAGCGCTGGCATCACAGGGCATTTAAAGGTGTTCTGATGCACTTCCCCTGCTAAGGGCGGGCAGAGCACTCAAAAAATGCTGAGTCTCGCAGGGCACACCCCACTGGCGATCGTGTCCAATAGCAGTTGATCGGCTGACACTGTGACGCTTTCCCCAGAGTCTGGCCACAGAGTGAACTGGGATCAGGCTGTGAGGCTGAATGGCAGGAGAGGATTCCCCTCTCCCTCTACTTCAGTTTAGGATAATGGAGGTTAGTTGTACATCTGCGATGCAAATTGGAGTTTAGAAGTCTAACTCCAGTTAGCACTAAATACAGTTACTCTAATGCTAATACAGTTAGTTTATATGTGTGAACCAGCCTATAGAATCAACACTTTCAATGAGTGGTTTCAACACTTTCACCACTACCCCAAGATCCCTCTCCTGGTCAGTAATCAATAGCTCGGAACCCATCAGCATATATGTGAAGTTGAGGTTTTTTGCCTCAATAAGCATCACTTTACACTTGCTTACACTGAACACTGAACATTGCTTACACATTTGCCATTTTGTTGCCCACTCCCCGAGTTCAGAGAGATCCTTTTGGAGTCTCTCGCAATCTCATTTGGATTTCACTACCCTAAATAATTTGGTGTCATCCATGAATTTGGCCACCTCGCTGCTTACCCCAACTTCTAGATCATTTATGGATAAATTAAAAAGCACTAGTTCCAGTACAGATCCCTGGTGAACCCCACGTCTTACTCCCCTCCATTTGGAGAATTGTCAATTTATACCTACCCTCTGTTAACTGTTCTTCAACCGGTTCCAAATCCACACATGAACCTGTTCCAATTTTATACTTATTGACATACAGCCAGTCTTAACAAGAGCTACCAAAACTACCAATTAATACCATTTTTGAAATTTCAGATGGAGGAATCATGGCAAATATGCCTCCTCTGCCAGTGAGTTGGGAGTGCCTAGCAATCAATCCAATAATCATTGCTGTTCCCAGAGCTAAGAAAATAAATTGACCATAACTTAAAGAATCCCATAGTCCACAATTACTTCAGATTCAGAAAGCCAGTGCCCACCCTGCCATGGAACAGGGTTAAAGGTGGCAATTTTGGGGGAGTGGACTATCCTCCAACACTTGTTCACCTCTGCTGCAGCCAGCAGCACCACAGAGCTACCAGCATCATTGTAGCCAGTCCTACTCTACTGAGCAAGCCCAACTTTTCTGTCCCAACTCCATCTGGGCAGAAATCCCTCCTCTTTTCCATGCCACCCTTTCAATTCCCCCCCCCCGCTACCCTTTCAATTTCTCCATCACGACAATTGCTGCTGAGTACAACAGGGTTCTCTCACCATTAACCCAGCAATGTAGAGCAGAGACAAAGCATGGCAGAAACAGCCACTTGAGGTGATAGGGAAGAGGGGGCAGTACTTGGCACTTTGCTTCAGGTGCCAAAATATGTTGCTGACCCCTGTAGAAAGTCATATGCCCTTCCCTGAACTCTCTTATCTAATGGCTGCTGTGGCAACAGCTATTTCCACTTCCTTTTTAATGGTGTTTGCTTTGGCTCTCTCTAATTTCCCAACCCCGCCATTTTCTTTCTCCGCCCTTCCTTGTCCTTGGTGCCTGGAACACCAGGAAACATAATTTTTCCCAGGAGTAACTGGAGATCACCAGACACACTGGAAAACTATTTTTTCTGGAATTCAACTGCTAAGGAGTGAGTAGAGGGACAGAGAAAAGGGGAGGGAGACCTTTCCATCCTTGCTCCCATTGATATGACTGTCACCAGAGTGACAGAAGTATTCAAGTGATTGGGTAAGTTGGAAAGAGGAGAGGGACACTGTAGGAAAGAAGGCATTCTTTTCCTGCACAAATTAAAAAACAGGCTTTTTGAGTTGCTGAGTTTCCTGTTCCGAGCCAAGGAAGCACAAAAGGAAGCACAAAAAGGAATCCTGTCTCCAACCTTCCGTGGCTGGGCAAGGTAATTGAAAGGGTCGTGGCCTCCCAAATCCAGACAGCCTTGGAGGAAACTGATTATCGAGACCCATTTCAAACTGGCTTCTGGGCTGGCTATGGGGTGGAGATGGCCTTGGTTGGCCTGATGGATGATCTCCAACTGGGAAGTGACAGAGGAAGTATGACTCTGTTGGTCCTTTTGGACCTCTCGGCGGCTTTCAGTACTATTGACCATAGTATCCTTCTAGAGCATCTGAGGGGGGTGGTCGTGGGAGGCACTGCTCTGCAGTGGTTCTGCTCCTACCTCTTGGGCAGGTTCCAGATGGTGTCCCTAGGAGACTGTTGTTCTTCAAAATCTGGACTTTTGTATGGTGTCCCTCAGGACTCCGTATTGTCTCCGATGTTGTTTAACATCTACATGAAAACGCTGGGAAACATCATCAGGAGATTTAGTGAAGGGTGTTATCAGTATGCTGATGACACCCAAATCTATTTCTCCATGTTAGCATCATTGGGAGAGGGCATAACCTCCCTAAATGCCTACCTGGAGTTGGTAATGGGCTGGATGAGGGATAACAAACTGAGACTGAATCCAGATAAGACGGAGGTACTCATTGTGCGGGGTTGAAACTCAGAAGACAATTTTGATCTGCCTGTTCTGGATGGGGTCAAACTTCCCCAGAAGGAACAGGTATGCAGTCTGGGGGTCCTTCTGGATCCAAGTCTCTCCTTGGTGTCCGAGGTTGAGGCAGTGGCCAGAGGTGCCTTCTATCAGCTTCGGCTGATACTCCAGCTGCGTCCAATTCTTGAGATAGATGACTTCAAAACAGTGGTACATCTGCTGGTAACCTCCAGACTGGATTACTGCAATGCACTCTATGTGGGGCTGCCCTTGTATGCAGTCCAGAAATACAGTTGGTTCATGCGGCCGCCATCCTGGTCTCTGGGTCATCTAGGAGATACCATATTACTCCCGTATTGAAGGAGTTATACTGGCTGCCAATATGTTTCTAGGCAAAATACAAGGTGTTAGTTATAACCTATAAAGCCCTAAACATCTTGGGCCCTGGGTATTTAAGAGAACATCTTCTTCGTCATGAATCCCACCGCCTAAGGAGATCATCAGAAGACGTCCATCTATAGTTGCCTCCAGTTTGTCTGGTGGCTACTCAGGAACGGGCCTTCTCAGCTGCTGCCCCGATGCTTTGGAACATGCTCCCTGCTGAAATAAGAGCCTCACCATCTCTGACACTTTTTAAAAAGTCTTTAAAAATGTATCTGTTCACACAGGCTTTTAACTGATACTGTTTTGATTGTTTTTAATGTTATTTTAGAATATTGTTTTAAAATTTTTAATTGTGTTTTAAATTTCTTGTTTTTGTTTTAAACTAATGTTTTAATGTTGTTTTTATTTTGTTGTAAACCACCTAGAGACATAAGTTTTGAATGATATAAAAATATGTAAAATAAATAAAATTAAAATAAATAATATCTAGTCTCATTTTTAGTGCCACAGGAAATATACCACAGGACAGGCCTGATCAACTTTTGGCCACCCAGCTGCTTTTGGACTACAACTCCCATAATCCCCAGCCACAGTGGCTAATAGCCAGGGATTATGGGCGTTGTAGGTCAACATCTGCAGAAGGGCCTAAATTGAGCAGCCCTGCCAGAGGAGATACTGGCTGGCATCCAGATGAAGTTGCTCAATAGTATTACTCAGGAGTTACTGTAAATAACAATTACATTTCAATAGAACTTGTAGCAAATTTAGCTAGTTTATCAGCCACTGACTATTTATTAAACTACAGAGGGAAAAAGTAATGTCCTGATTCCTCTATAGGCTTACTTAGTGATCTGGGCCATTTCACTAAATCTTCTGCTGTAGAATTTCAGCTCACTGATTTCACAGAGATCAAATCCAGTCTGCCAAGTTTAGCTTCACAACACAAATTACTGAGCTGCCTATATATCTTCAGCTATATCTGTGGAAAAGCATAACAGAACAATTAATATTAAATATTATTTTAAAATCATACAAACAATCAAGCATTATGCCACAAGTAATACTCACTCATAGGCCATTTTTTGTAGTGTTTCCTTCTTAGTCTTTTCAACAGTCTCCAGATCCTGGAAATCTATATCATAATATTAGTTGAACCATTCATGGAGATTTATATTATGATAGCTGAAACAATATTATCCATAACCATATCCAGTTTCTCTTGCTGTAGAGTTTTGATCAACATTTAGGCAGCAGCTAATATTTTGAAAAGTATGACTGCAACACTGGAAGGCTTGCCATTTAAAAACATATGCACTTAATTAGCGAGGAAGTGTAGCAAGGGCATGGATAGTAATTCCTAAATAGTATTCTCAAACTGGGAAGAGAATGTAGAACAATAACTGTTTTGTCCTCATGACAGCATCTAATTGCTAACTGTATAATCCTATTGTGCTAAAATGACAGAGAATCTTTCTGATGGACTTCCTGATTATGAGTAGGAGTAATGAAATTAAAAATCTTGGATACATTTGCTCCTGGACAAGCATGCAATAACAATCATTAGTCTTGATCTAGTAAGATCCTCTCATAGGAAAAGTTACATGTTTTCTATTTTCAGTGTGGAATTAAAGGTATAGTATCAAGCAGCATAAAAAAATAAAGAGTACCTTCCAGGCTAAGCCAATTATGTAAAGCTTTGAAGCTAATTACTATGCATTGTCTTTTTCCTAGGCACTGAGCGGATTTGAAAAGTTCAGATTTCAACTGAAGTCTACAGTATCTGTCAATAATCTTTATACTATCAGATCAATTTCGAACCAAAACCCTGATGAAAAACAAGTTCAAACTAGATACGCTGTTTTGCTTAACCAACTCTCTCTCTCCTTCACACACACACACACAGAAAATATTTGCATATTATGTAGATACACTTCAAATCAGCTTTTAGTTAAGTGATCACATGCAACATTTCTGAAAATACTGATGTGCCATAAAAAACCAACAGAATGGATATTATTAATGCATGTCATTGATTTAGGCAATGCATGAAACAGGCAGACTCTGTGAAGCAAAAAAGCTGGAAATTTGCTAATAATTAATATTTTCACTTCCCAGCCTAGTCCGTCATGAAGCATAACATAATATTTCTACAGCAGAAAGAATTAGAGAAACCAAATCCTTTTGGAGGTTTTCCTAGTAGCTATTATTCTACCCCTTATTGTTACAGACTACAATCCATAGGTAAGTTCTGTCCATTTAGTAGGACACCTTGAATCTAGTTCTGCACGGAAAGCTGTCCCTAATGCTTGTAAAACATATTTTTAAATGTAGGTATGGTCCCCAATAGTTTAGTTCTCCCCCATTTTCCACTTCCTTCCAAATTCCTCATTGCGCATGGCTTCATGTGTACAGCCTTAGTTGCTGTGCCTGTGCATAACTAGATCAACCCCATAATGTCTAAGGCAGACCTGAGTTACACTCAAGGATATTCAAAAGATTTTTTCTTGTGCATTTCAGGAAGTGTTCGATAATGCTGCCTGCAGACTTGGGACGACACTTGTGTAGCTCAAAGGTAGGTTGCAGAAGCCCTAAAAATCTATGGCAGTGGTAAGTAGACTAGTGACTTCATTGATAGAAAATTACAGGAAGGAGTCACTGGCTGATTTACCTCTCAGCTTACTCAAATAACTTAGAAGCTTTCTAACAATAAAAAGAGGATTTCTTCTCCATTATCTGAGATTTATTTTCCATTTTATGATACTTACAGTAAGCCACTGACAACTCAGCCTCCCTTGGAGGATTGACATTTCTCTAAATAATAGCAAATTTGAGGCTAAATTGGAGAATCATCACTTGAAAAAACACTCTAGTTTAATTCCCATTCTACTTCATTTCTTTTTCATTTTTCTTCCCAAGAAACAAAAGAAACATTGGGAGCTTTAAGTAACCAATTGCCCAATAAGAAGATGGTTTGTCCACTGATGGCAACTGCCCCAGTTTGTTGTAGCTGCCAACACTCTTTAATATTCTGAGTCTGAAGCCTACACAATTATCAAAAGCAGACGCCTGTTCTTGCTCAACCAGGCAAAGCAACATTTGAGCTAAATTTACAGCCCCCTCTCCTGGGCTTTTCAAAATTCTACCAGATAAATATGCATGCTGTCAAGAGAGTGGGGGAGAAGTATTTGAACATTTACACTGGATAGTGTTTATTCAGTAGCATGGATATCTTCAGGTTTGCAACATATCTAAATCAACCTTGCATATCTGGCCATTCTATTTATCTATCCTTGAAGAGGATGACCTCAAAACAGTTGTGCATCAGCTGGTAACCTCCAGGCTTGACTATTGCAATGTGCTCTATGCGGGGCTTCCTTTGTACGTAGTTTGGAAACTTAAGTTAGTTCAAAATGTGGCAGCCAGATTAGTCTCTGGGACAACCTGGAGAGACCATATCATGCCTGTTTGAAACAGTTGCACTGGCTGGCAATATGTTTCTGGGCAAAATATAAAGAACTGGTTATTACCTTTAAAGCCCTGAATAGCTTAGGTCCAAGTTATCTTAGAGACCACCTTCTTCTGCATGATCCCCACCGGACGTTAAGGTCATCTGAGGAGGTCCGTCTCCAGCTGCCACCAGTGCGTCTGGTGGCAACTCAAGGCAGGCCTTCTCTGTATCTGCTCCTGGGCTGTGGAATGTGTTCCCAGCAGAAATCTGTAATGTGAATTACAGACTTTCAGGACAGCACTGAAAACCTATCTGTTTGGCCTGACTGTCAGGATGCCATGTTACCTGGTTGCTTACCTTGTGGAGTCTGGAGAAGGGCATGGCTTCCCTCCTGTGGGGCTTTTGTTCCCTTCAGAGGGCAGTAGGAATAAGCAGGGTCCAGGCTGGTTGGATTCCAATGGGGCTGAGAGAGCAAGGCAGAGAGAGCTACGGGAAACAGCTCCAAAGAGACAGCTTGGTGGGTGTGGCAGGAAACAGGAATCAATGTCAGGAAGGGGGTGGGGCTTCAAGTAGGCTTTAAGCTCTATCAGCTCTGCACTGGGGTATTTAAAGACAAGGCAGCTGATGAGGAGGGGCTGCTTATAAGTATGGGAGCCAGGAGTTTTCTGTGAAAGGGAATTGTCTGAATGCACCAAGCCAGGAGGAGGACTCAAGTGACAAGGTAATCTTCTCTCCTAGCCTTTTTTTGGTACTTACCTAGTCATTCTGGAGTCCAAAGAGAAAGAGGAGACTACCCCATCCACTGGTAGTCTAACACTGACCTTCCAGGGTTTTTTCATTGTTGTAAATGTGTGGCCTGGTTCTCCAGGGTTTTTAATTGTTAATTGGTGTTATGTTGTTTTATAGTTTTTATTTTTAACCATTGATTGATTTTAATTGTTTTTATTTTGATGTAAATTGCTCTGATCCATTTTTGGAAGGCAATGTATAAATCAAATGAATAAATTTACACACACACACACACACACACATATATATATATATATATATATATATATATATATATATATATAATCTCTTCTACAGAAGAAAGGAATCTGATCTCCACTGAACACATAGTATTTGTGTCTGGTAGTGGTAAGTGCAGCAAGCGATAAGCAAAACAAATAAAAAATATTGCAGGAAATCTCTGAGTCAATATTGAAATACTCAAAGACAATATGGAGCCAAAATATTAAACCACACTAAAATCAAGGTCTGATCAGTTTGCAAAAGCCTGATGATTGTCTTCTGTATTGTGTTTTAGTGTCTGTCAAATATATAGTCCCTGATCCAGAGAAAGTTAATGATCAAATTAAAAGCAATGAATCAGTATCAGAATCTTGGTTATTATGGTCACTGACCAGATGACAGAGGTATAGACAAACATAGTGAATAACCTTCTAAATGTACGGTAACAGCCACCTGTGTTATGAATCTCCCAATACTCCAATAAGTTCCAGTTCTAATAATAACCTAAAACATAATTATTTAAAAATAATTTAACATACAGCATTAATCTGCTCAAAAGCAATGAGATTTGCTCAGTCATGACTACTTTGTTCTATTAGTTTCAGTGGAATTTAATGATTAAATTTAGTTGAATCAGTGCCACTGCCTGTGTTGCTATGTCCAAAGTGGGTCTTTCAGTTGGTCTATATGGCATATTATATGTGTGTGTGTGTGTGTGTGTGTGTGTGTGTGTGTGTGTGTGTGTGTGAAATTGCAGCTGTGAAGAAAGGCAGGCAGCCAGGAGCAGGACTGTGGTGCATGGGGGGAGCACTTAACCCTCTTCTCTTATGCCATGATTCCAACAAAAATGCTTCCTGACCAAACTCATATCAGCCTCAGGAACAGACTGGGACCCCATGCCTTATAAAGGGACCCCTGTTTCAGGTGTATAGAAAAGAGAGCCTCTTTCAGTTAGTTCCAGTTAGTAGCACCAGGGGGGAAAAACTGAGAGGAGGCACAGAAGGGGCAAAATGCATTTATGCGTGGGCAAACTGTGTCCCACATATAAGATTTCTGAAACATAAATGGGAGATGGGGGGGAAACTATTTTTCACTTGCTTCCCCTTGCCCACCGCAGCTGTTCTTTGTCCCAGTCATGTTGCTTAACTCTGCCCTGCTGCAGAAAGACAGCTGCCCTGTCTGCTCCAGTCAGAGAACTCCAGCCAGTCCCATTCCCATGTGATTTGAAGTAGAAGGGAAGCTTAGCCCTAAACTAAGGTCAACCCACAAAGTAAATATTTGTTATAGTGATGGTGGATTAGTATTCCAGGTGGCCAGAGGTTTCATTTGCTGAAAGCATTACTATAAAGAAGATGTTCCAGTTCCTGACTGCTTTTTTTGGTAAGGGAAGGTCTTCCTAAAGAACTAGTGACTGACAATGGGACACACCTCATTTGAAAATGGAGCAATATTTGCATAACCGTGGGATAAATCACAAGACTTTTTCCTTGTACCTTCCTTGGGGGAATGGCTTATTGGAGAGCATGAACAGATTAATTAAAGTTTACAACTGGCTATTATGCAACAACAACCCTGGAAAGTGACAATCTGGGAAACTCTATTGCTTATCACACTACTCATTCTACTACAGGAAAATCACCTTTTGAAAAATCACTTTTTGAACTGCTGAGAGGATGCAAAGCTACCACCAAACTTACTCAATGGCAACAACTGATTGATAGGCCTGATAGGATGCAGAGATTCATGATCAGGTAAGGGGAAAGCAATGAAAATACAAACTGTATGTAGATCAGAAACAGGGGCACGAAACAGCAAACATTTCAGGTGGGGGAGTTTGTTCGAGTATGGCTGCCTTATGAAGTGAGCAAGGGATGTTCCCGATACTCTGGACCAAAACAATCAAAATCCAAGGAGATTCTATCCTATTGGATGATGGAAGGAAACAGAACAGTTCAAGACTTTCCAGAAAGCATTCTATGAGACAAGAGGGAAGGGAGTCTGATCTCAAGAGAGGAACTGAAGATGAATTTGCTCTTGCCTCCAGTTTTGACCTCGCAGATGAAGCTGATGAAATTGACAGAAAATCTTCGGTACCCAAAGACCAAACACCTCTTGTACCAGAGAAACCAGAACTTAGGAGAAGTGCATGTGACAGGAGACCATCTAAAAGACTTCAAGACTTTGTCACTAGATTTTAAATCAATTCAAAAATTTTGTTGTTATAAAGGGGAGGGATGTGTTGTATTCTATCACATAATCTTTTGCAGTCTGTCCTGGGGGGATCCTGTAGAGAATGTGAGGGAGGAAATGGGAGGGAAAGGAGAAGAAGAAAATTGAGTTGTTGCTGAATAAAACTTTGGTTTGTCTACATAAGATTTCCTTGTTTGTATGAAGGAAACAGCTGTAAAAAATTCTGCCTCAGCCCTACCCAAACCTGCCACTGCTGCTACAGGCTTTTCAGTATTCCAGCTGTCACCTTTGTTCTCTCCTCCTCCCTCCTACCACATCCTGTCTTCTGCATATTCAAAAGACTGAGGGCAGTGAAGAGGCACACTTCCAACTGCTCCAACTCCCACCCCATCAGGCTTTTGAATAGGCAGGAAGTGGGAGGGTGCAGTAAGAAAGAGGAGGAGCAGCATCAACTGTGGGTGCCATCACAATCACTGGGAAAGGAGAGTCCAGTCCAGTCCCAGAAAGGAACTGGAATGGTGCTACATAGGAAAGGGGCTGCTGGCAGCCTTCCATGCTTGTGAGGCACTCTTCCAGAGCCTTGCAGTGGCCGGGTGTGATAATCCAATCCAACCTTTGCAAAGCATTTGGAAAGCTGTTGTGTGGGGAGGGAAGGTTGCTGGCAGGGAACCTTCCCATCCAAGCTTTGCAAAGCTTTTGCAAATGCTTCATGTGAAGGGAGGTGCTGGAAGACCTCCTCCTCCCTCCTTCCCAGAGCCCTGCAAAGGTCCAGAGGGGGATATCCCACCTGACCTTTACAAAATGTGTGGAGAGTCTCTGTACTGGGAGGGAAGGCAGCTGGCAGCTTTCCTTCTTCATACATCACCCTTGCACAGCTTTGCAAACGTCTGCTAGGGATGCTTCCACCCAGCCTGTGAAAAGCTATGGAATATGACTAACTGGTTTCAATATTATCAGTTAAATGAGGTTTTCAAAAAAGATTTGAAAATAGGCTTTGAAGAGCAGAGATCAAAATTTGAAATAGAGTTATGTGAAAGTGATGTGAAACTAATTACCAAAATGTACAATCTGTTATTATGTGAAGAAACAAGAGATGAAGTGGTAAAATCAACAATGGTAAAGTGGGCACAAGATGCAGGTCATAATATTAATTTAGAGGCCTGGGAGAAGCTATGGAAGAAAGACCTTAAATTTACAGGGTGTTATAATTTAAAAGAAAATTTTATTAAAATGATGTACAGGTGGTACTTAATACCTAAGAAACTAGCTTTAATGTATCTAAGAAGTGTTGGAGACATAAAGAAAGCGAGGGATCCTTTTACCAAGTGTGGTGGTCCTGCAGGGAGGTAAAGAGGTTTTGTTATATGATTTATGATGAATTTAAAAAGATTTTTAAATGTGTATTCCACAAGAGACCTGAATCCTTTCTGTTGGGCATAATTAATGAAGAAATCTTGAAAGAAAATAGTAATTTATTTCTTTATCTTACGATGGCAGCTAGAATGGTTTCTTTCTCAGAAATGGAGATCTGTGGAAATTCCAGCAAGAGAAGAATGGTTGATGAAGGCATATGAATATTCAGAAATAGCAAAACTTACTATATTAGTAAGAGATAGTCATACAGAAAGTTTTGTAGAAGATTGGAAACCCTTTCTGCGGCATATGAAAAATAATGTGAATTTGGATTTATTAATGGGGGTTGAAATGTAAAAATAACAGTTGGGGAATTTGTTATAGTAATGAAATTAAAAGATTACTATGGTGATGAAAATAAGGACTAGGACATAATAACTATATATATAATTATGAAGAAAATATTTATATGAGAGCAAATATGGATGTTTTAGTATAACTTTGTTGAAAGATGAACTGGAAATCACATTGGTATACAGAAAATAAATTTTTAAAAAGTTGTTGTTTTTTTTTTAAGCTATGGAATATGGGCCTAAAGGAGAGGAGGCTGCTTTCTGGTAGCTTGTTCTTTTTACCAAGCCACCTTGCCAGCCTTGAAAGGTGGCCAAGGAGATGAGAAGAGGCTGCCAGCAAATAGTCACCTCTTCTGAACCTGGGAGAGGGTGTGTGAAGCAACATTTCGCAGCTTGCAAGCAAGAACCCCTGGTTTTGATTCAAATTAAGGTATTTTTTGTTTGTTTTGTTTTCAAGATAAAAAATTCTGAAGAAACCTCCCTGTGAGACCAAAAGTTCGTCCACCAGAATTGTCCCTACTGGTCTTGGGCAGAGCTGGTCTTGCAGTAGAGAGCATGAATTGTCCCTTTACTAAGCAGGGTCTGCCCTGGTTTACATTTGGATGGGTGACTAAATGTAGAGATGTGCACAAAACTGGGAAAACCCGGTTCAGTATGAGTAGAACCCGACTTGAACCAAACTGGGTCCGGTCTGGTTCTGTGCACACTAGAGCTGGTCCCAGTCCAGATTGAGTTCCAACTGGTTTGGACCCGGCTTGGGCGGGGAGGTTGAAAAACAAATTAAAACAAAAAAACAAGGAATGGCAGATTTACCACCATTATGGAGCTTCAGGGGGTGCTGCCACGGCTGTGGGGGTTCTCCTGATGTTCCCCCTCCTCCCACCAGCCATTTTGGAGGTCATAACCCATTTACACAGAATGGTCACCACCAGCACAGAGAGGCCTGGAATGGGCCAAAAATGGCTTGAAACAGGCTGTTTGAGACCAGGGGGAGGCCAGTTGGGGGAATGGAAACCTCAGGAGACGCACACATACCCACGGCCGCAGCCGTAATTCCCCAAAGCCCCACAATGGTGGTAAGTCTGCCTTTTAAAAAAACAAACCCAAACCGGCCCCAGACCTGACCAGCAGGTTTGACTTGACCTCGAGCTGGGCCAATTCAGGTGTGAGCTGGTTCGGCCTTGGGCTGGCTTGCACATCCCTAACTACCTGTGAATGCTGTCTGTGGTAAAATATTCCCCTCGGGGATGGGGCCATGTTAAGTGGTGGAGCATCTGTTTCCATGTAGGTCATCCCTGGTTCACTGGGAGAGACTCCTGCCTGAAACCCTGAAGAACTGCTGCCAGTCAGTGTATACACTGACTGTGTATAGGAGCTGTTTTACTGTTTTTAAAGTAATCGATCCTGGATGCTTGTATACTATTTTATTGTGTGTTATTATCAGTTACTATTTGTGTATATTAGTTATATTTGTTGTTCTGATTTTTATCTCTTGGCTGGCCAACAGCCGTAATAAAAACTGATTGTATACAATTCTGAACTAGATAGACCGACAGTCTCTGTCAGTTTCCTATGTTCCTGGACTGATTATTCTGACCAAATATATAGACTGGAACTTTAATGAGTGGAACTCTATATCAGGATTGAGTTGTTTGGAAGGAAGCTGGAGTACAAATCAGTACCCTAACTGATTATGCAGCATCCATAGTTATCACGGTATCTGCCTTCATAATTTAGCAAAAGCATTTCTTTTGAAGAAGAAAAAAAAGATTAACTAAGCAGGTTGCTTTTAATGCTTAACCAAGCTTGAATCTAACAAATGTGAAGATCCCAAAGGAAACTTTTCCTCTTCAACTTTTGGTTTCTTTCTTCTTCTTTTTTGCATTGCTGTTCTCTTTTCTTCTTTATGCTTTACTCCTGGTATTGCAAAGCTAATCTGCATGAAGCATAGCAAGTACTCTTGAAAACCTAAAAAGAATGCTGATCTAATCCAAACATTTATAATGCTACTCCTTGCAATGAGAGGAAATTAAATCATTTTTAGTAAAACCAGACTCTTATTAGTACACCAGCAAGCATGTAATGTTGATTACCACTTAGAGACTACAGCAAATGCCTTTTAACTGAAGTTGTTTTGAAGCTGTCCCCTAGCAATTGTCTTCGTTTCAGCTGTAATTAACAATTCGATACTCAGACACTAGCTGTAGCTGTATTGTTTTTATTTCTTCAAGGAATTTTGTTTAAAATTGCAGTTAACCTTTTAAAGATTCATGGCAAACTTAGTAGCTATTCTAATGATAGTGGTGTGCAGCCCCTTGAGACCCATTCAGTCAGCAAAGTGACAGAGAACTCCCTTCTCCCTATGCCAGTGTGACAGCTCTAGGAAAATGGGGACATGCTGCTATGACAAAGAGCCACAGCATGGGCTCCACGCATGTAGTTCCAGACTTCTAAAAAGTTTCGTCTGAGGGTGCCACTGGCTCGTCTGGTGACGACTCTTCACTGTAGTTGCCCCAGAACAGTGGAACACACTTCCTGCTGAGATTAGAGCTGCTCAATCCCTATTGGCTTTTAGGGAGCAGTTAAAGGCACTTCTCTTCAGCTAAGCTTTTAAGCTATTTGGTAGTTTTTATAGGTGTTTTAATTAGATCTTTTAATATGTTTTAACTCTGAAAATGTCTTGGTTTGTTTTATTGCTGTAAACTGCCTAGAGACTTTGGTAGTGGGTGGTATACAAATATGTAAATAGATAAATAAATAGATAAATAAATAGATAAGTAAATAGATAAATAAATAGATAAATAAATAGATAAATAAAAATGACCACAACATAGGAAAGAGGCATGTTGCTGCAACTCTTATGTCACTAAGGTAAGGTGAGAAGGGAGCAGAGTGGCACCAGTATTAGAGAATTTGTAGTGATCAGCCACCTCACCCCTAAAGAGTTAACCAGAAGTGAACCCTATCCTAACTGACAGGCTGGTGAACTCCAGGGTTCAGCCAATCAGCACACCAGGTGGGTGGGAACTAACAACCTTTTGGGAGGAATAAAGATTTCTTTGTTAGAGAAGCTGCCTGGGGGTGCAGAGGGGGCTGAAAGGGTATTTTCCCCCTCTGGAGCAAACACATCTCAGGTTGTCAACAGCTTTAAGTTGCTACAAAAGTGAAATACAAATACAATGGATTGGTTCTAACAAATGACAACTGGGTAGGAGGAGCACTCAGCTGGGCTCTAAGTCCCATGTATGCTCCTAAGAAACCGGTGGCTGTCAGTAAAATCAAGGTTGGAGAAGAGAGAAGTCACCCTGTGCTAGCTGTGATCTGGGTTGGTTGGAGCAAGATGTTCTTTTTTTCTATCCTTGATACAGTGCTGGGCACACATTCTGGGTAGGATATTGCACCATCCTACCAAGATCACAGCTAGCATACGATTACTTCTCCCTCCTCTTGCCTTGATTTTGCTGATGCATGACCATTTCCCAGGAGTGTGCCTGAGGCTTGGATCCTGGCTAGACTCTTCTCCTACTCAGCTGTCAGTTGTGAGAACCAGTCCAAAGATGACCAATAAGGTTGCCAATCATCCAGGACTGGTCTGGAGTCAACAGGAATAGTCACCTGGGTGACTATTTAAAATCATAAGAAGATTTAATGGCTTGATACAATGAAATCTTTTGGGGGGGAAATGGTTGGGGATGGGGGGAATCTACAGGAATAGCTGCCATCAGCAGTGGCAGCCCTAACAAGCAACCACAGAATGAATTTGTAAGGGGTAGGATAAAGCTTCCATTATATGCAGATCTTGTGAAGGTGCAGCTAAATATTTTCATGCAAATGCAAGAGCACCTGTGCAATAGGCGAGAAGGAGGCTGTTCTTATGACAGTTTTTAGTTGAGACCTGGGTGAGATTATTTTATAATGTGTCTGGGTTTGGCTGGAGATGGGGAAATGGGCCGTATCCACTGATTATGGGGTGGCCATTCTGGTGGTGGTGGGGAACAGAAGAAGTAACATTGGCAGGTCAGCGGGTATTACAGGGGAAGGGTAATTGGAAATCTAATAGTTGTTTCCTCTTCCGGCTGCGCTGCCAGCTCTTTAACATTGGGGAGCAGTGCCAGCCACCCTTGGAGCCTCCTTTGTAATGCCAGTTCAGTCCAGAACAAATAAGAAATCATTCTTGATTTGATTCTGGATGCAGGAGCCAACCTGGTTTGTATTACGGAGACCTGGTTGGGGGAGGCTGGTGGCCCAGTTTGGTCCCAGCTTCTCCCTCCAGGGTACTCAGTTGAGGAGAGGGTGAGGTGTCGTGGGTGGGGAAGTGGAGTGTCTGTGGTCTATAAGAATAGCATCTCCCTTACCAGGCTCCCTGTTGAGGTGTCGTATCATATCAAATGTGTGTACCTAAGTTGGGGACCAGGGATAGACTGGGACTTCTGTTGGTGTACCGATCATCCCACTGCTCTGAGCTGATAGCCTTGGTCTCGGGCTTGGTGTTGGAGTCCCCCAGGCTTGTGGTGCTGGGGGATTTCAATGTTCATTTGGGGACCAATTTGTCCAGGGCAGCTCAGTAGTTCATAGCGGCCATGACAACTATTGGTCTATTCCCAGGTGGTCTCGGGACCGACGCACATCGCTGCTCACATGCTTGATTTGGTCATTTACTCTGATCAGGGTGGTGTTTCATGGGTGGGGGCTCCTGAGATTTCCCCACTATCGGACGGACCACTGTCTGGTTAAGGTAGGACTCACAGTCACTTCCCACTTTCGCAGGGCTGAAGGGCCTATTAGGATGTTTCTCCCAAGAAGGTTATTGGATCCAATAGGATTAATTTAGTGTTGGCTCTGCTGGCGATCCTGTTGATGCTCTGGTGGAGAACTGGAACAGCAAACTCACCGGGGCAGTAGACATGATTGCTCCTAAGTTTCTCCAACCCACTGCAAAACTGTCCCCTTGGTATACAGAAAAACTATGGGGCTGAAGCGGCGAGGCAGATGACTGGAACTCAAGTGGAGAAAGACTCAACTCGAATCTGACAGATTGCAACATAGAGTACATTTGAAGATCTCTGCTCAGGCAATATGTGTGGCAAATAAGAGATTATTTTCTGCCCATATTGCATCTGCAAGTTCACGTCTGGTGGAGTTGTTCAGGGTTGTAAGAGGGCTAGTATGTGCCCTTCCTCCAATCAAAATCTGAAACCATTGATTACCTGTTGCAACTTATTTAATGATTTTTTGTGGGGAAAATCTCTCGTATTCGGGCTGATTTAGACTCAGTCTCCACACTTACTTCAATGTCTGATGTGGAGGTGTCCAGCAACTCCTACTGTGTGGTTAAGTTGGATCAGTTCCAATTCGTGACTCCTGAGGACATGGACAAGCTGCTTGGAGCGGTGCGGCCTACCACCTGTTCTCTTGACCCTTGCCTGACATGGCTTATACTATCTGGCAGGGGGTTTGTTGTGGAAGGCCTGGTGGAGATCATAAATGCTTCTCTGCGGGAGGGCAGGATGCCTCCTTGACTTAAGGAGGCAATTATTAGACCACTTCTGAAGAAGCCTGCCTTGGATCCCTCAGAGTTAATTAACTACAGGCCTGTCTGCAACTTTCCATGGCTGGGCAAGGTAATTGTGAGGGTTTTGGCTTCCCAGCTCTAGACTGTCTTGGAGGAAACTGATTATCAAGACCCCTTTCAGACTGGCTTTCAGGCAGGCTATATGGTGGAGACTGCCTTGGTCAGCCTTATGGAAGATCCCCAATTGGGAATGGACAGAGGAAGTGTGACTCTGTTTGTCCTTTTGGATCTCTCGGTGGCTTTTGATACTATCGACCATAGTATCCTTCTGGAGCGCCTGAGGGGGTTGGGAGTGAGGGGCACTGCTTTGCAGTGGTTCCACTCCTACCTTTTGGGCAGGTTTCAGATGGTCCCTAGGAGACTGCTGTTCTTCAAAATCTGAACTTTTGTACGGTGTCCCTCAGGACTCCGTATTCTCTCCTATGTTGTTGAACATCTACATGAAACCTCTGGGAGAGATAATCAGGAGATTTGGTGCAGGGTGCTCTCAGTATGCTGATTGCACTCAAATCTATTTCTCCCTGTCAACCTCATCGGGAGAAGGCATAAGCTCCCTAAATGCCTGCCTGGAGGCAGTGATGGGCTGGATGAGAGGTAACAGGCTGAGACTGAATCCAGATAAGACGGAGGTAGTTGTTGTGTGGGGTCAAAACACAGGAGATGAGTTTGATCTGTTTGTTCTGGATGGGGTCACACTTCCCCCAAAGCAACAGGTGTGCAGTCTGGGGGTCTTCCTGGATCCGAGCCTCTCCCTGGTGTCCCAGGTTGAGGCTGCAGCCAGAGGTGCCTTCTATCAGCTTTGGCTAATATGCCACCTGTGTCTGTTTCTCGAGATAAATGACCTCAGAACAGTGGTACATCTGGTGGTAACCTCCAGACTGGATTACTGTAGTGCACTCTGTGGGGCTGCCTTTGTATGTAGTCCGGAAACTACAACTAGTTCAGAATGCGGCAGCCAGTTTGGTCTCCGGGTCATCTCAAAGAGACCATATTACTCCTGTATTGAAAGAGCTACACTGGCTGCTGATAAGTTTCCAGGCAAAATACAAGCTGCTAGTTATAAGCTATACAGCCCTAAATGGCTTGGGCCTTGGATATTTAAGAGAACATCTTCTTCGTCATGAACCCCACCACCTAAGGAGATCATCAGGAGACGTCCATCTGTAGTTGCCTCCAGTTTGTCTGGTGGCTACTCAGGGACGGGCCTTCTCAGCTGCTGCCCCAATGCTTTGGAGCATGCTCCCTGCTGGAATAAGAGCCTCCCCATCTCTGACAATTTTTAAACAATCTTTAAAGACATATTTGTTCACCCAGGCTTTTAATTAAATACCATTTTAATAGTTTTAACATTGTTTAAAATATTGTTTTACGGTTTTAAATTGTTGTAATATTTTAACTTTTTGTTGTCATATACTTTAAACAATGTTTTAATTTCTTTGTTGTCATTTATCTGTTTTAATTAATGTTTTAACTTTTCTGGGGTTTTTTTGTAAACTGCCCAGAGACGTACGTTTGGGGTGGTATTAAAATATATTAAATAAATAAATAAACTTTTGGTAAAGCCTGCTGTGTGACAAACGCCCCAGTGAGAAAAGATAGATTAAACCCCCCCATAAGTGGAGTTTGTGCTTCTGGTACTCCTAGATCTGGGGTATAAGGATAACTATAATTTGTCAGTAACCAAAGCTCTGTTTGACCTTATCCAGGACAAGAGGGAACCAAGTACCTCAGGCTGCTTAATGGGGAATACTTCTGCCGTCTCATAGTAAAAAGAAACATGAAACACTAGCCATGAGCCCTCTCAACTGCCAGAAGAGGTGACCATCATTTATGTATTTATTTATTCATTTATTTGAAATATTTATACCCTGCCCCTCTGGCACAACACTGTTTGGGGCAGCTCACAACATTTATAAAAAGAATTACAATATTAAAATCAGACAAATAAAATCAACCAAATTTAACAAGTTACAAATCCAAGCTGAAACCACAATCAGAATTAGCTTTTTTTAAAAAAATTATTTTATTTAAAAAAAAACTAAAAATGAAGAATGATAAAAACTAAAGACTAAAGAAGCTACCAGATATAAGCAGCAGGTGAAACATTGGAAAGCCTCTTTAAAAAGATCTTTTTAGTAGTTGTTTTTTAAAATACAGAGAGGGGGCATGGTGAAGCTCTTCAGGGAGGGTGTTCCAAAGCTGAGGGGCCACAACTGAAAAGGCCCTGTTTCTATTCCCCACCAACGTTACTATTCCATACTAAATCTCTGTTGGGGCAGCGCAGGACAAGTACCCCAGCCCCAAGCCGCGTAGGGCTTTAAAGGTCAAGACCAGCATTTTTAATCCAGCCTGGAAGCAAACTGCTAACCAATTGAGCTGCTACAGAATGGGTGTGATGCTCATGAAGTGACTTGCACCCATGAGCATCCTTGTGGCAGCATTCTGAACCAGCTGAAGCTTCCCAGCCATCTTCAAGGGCAGCCCCTCGCAGAGCACATTGCAGTAATCCAATCATGAAGGAGAAGCCAGCAGCCAGAGGGATCCACCAGCATTATCTGAAGCTTGCACACAGAAACAGTGTCCTGAAGAGTCAGGAGAACTTGATTGGAATGGTTCGGGGGGGGGGTGCACAGCTGCACCAAGACACCATGTACTGAAGGGGCCCATTCAAGGCTACGTATGTTCTTGCCTAGCCATAAGATGGTCAGCCCTCGAATGCGGGGCCAACTTTCTGTGAGTAGAAGACAACACTGGTTCTCTCCAATGGGGGATGGCCCAAAGCTTGAGAGGGTGGCTGCAATGAATGTGTAAGTGGGGGGCAGGAAAAGAATTGTTCCTTTGAGGCAAGACAGAGAGAGAGATCAGCCAGCCCAGGTCATGAAGCATGAAGCACCAAGTCAGGGAGGAATGAATGAACTGGAGTAGTAGTAGTATATAAATAATAGTAAGGACAGCAGAGCTCACCCAGATGGGAGAAATGTTGGTAACTTTGCTGAGGCCCCCCTCAAACCTGGAGTTATATATTCAGCATCAACTTAGACTTGGTAAAATGGACTACGCAAAGGAGTTTTCAAACTTGTAAGTCTGAGCCTTGTATCTTAAATCTTAGGCAAGCACTGAAAAATAACATCCACCTAAGTAATACTTTATTTTGCTCTTTCTATATTGCTTTTGCCTGCTGCTTTGCTATAGTAAATTACATTTATTTTATAGCAGTGTTGTCTCAGTAATAATCCATTCTGCACCCATATTTTATTGTCTAAATTCCTGGGTTACATGAGTTCTTGAAAAAAAGCTCAGGTTCAGATTAACAAGGGGATCCCAGAAACATGGCTGGATTGACATGAGGTAAAATGGACTACGCAAGGATACACTGAAATACATTTAAAAATACATTTAAAGACATTTAAAAAAAAATTCTTAGACATGGTTTGTGTATATCTTGGGAATTCAAATGGACCAAACGGTTTTGTGCTGGCAGTTAAGACATGGCTTGTTCTAGCAGATTATAAACATTTTAAATGGGATTTTAAAGGGCCTACCTTGTTGGTTATGTGTTGGCTCTGAAAGTGCTAACTACATCATGTCAAGAAATTTCTTACCCCTCCCCCCCCCCCACAATAGTTTTGTGGTTGATGAGGCCAGTTTCACAATATTAAATATGCAAAAAGCAGGTACAAAATGGGATATAGTATCGTACACACACATCCTCTCAGATCAGCAAAATTAACTGCATTTTGATTCTCATCATGTATCCATTCTCATTGTTCCCCTGCACCTCTCACTTGAAAATGTTTCCACTCTTCGTTTCCATCACTTTTAAAAGCCACCATTCACCTGGTGATCTCAGCAACTCTAGCCTCCTCCATTCCCTTACCTATTCAACTTTATATCAACATTATCTGGAAAGGTAGTCATTGTGATATGCTGCCAGAAGTGGTGGCGGTATTCAAAAGGGACTTAAGCCTTAACCAGATAAACAAGCCCAAGTCATTGCAAACTTTTGAGGGTTAACAAAATATTAAACTTTAATTCATTATATCTGAAACCTTCCCTGAAGATTGGCTTATTTGGGTTCCTCAAAGCATGGGAATTAAAAACCCTTTTTGACCAAGGAAATTATTGTATTAAAGCATTGAGGAAATCAGTCTTTAAATGTTCAAAATAAAGAGGGCATATGTTTAAATATGTGACTAAAAAGAAAACATCCATTATATTTCAGTTTTTGTGTTAATTTGAGATTCTGAAAACTAATGTTTCTCTGTACCTGAATACTACTTGTAAAATAATGAATGTTTCCAATCACTTGATTTTCATTTCAGTAAAACAAGGAACCTCATACAAAACAACAACAAAAACACTCTATGCAGGCTGCACTGTGTAGTTCATCTAGACATTGATTAATTGATTGATTGATTGATTGATTGTTCAGTTTTTATACCACCTTCCATAATGCATCCCAAGGTGATTTACAAAAGTTAAAATACAAAAAAATTCCATAAAAGTTACATATAAAACCTTACAATCAATTAAACATTAAAACCATGAAATGCCAAGAAACAATTAAAAAGAAACAGGGGTGGGGAACCTTGGCCCTCCAGCTGTTGCTGAACTACAATTCCCATCAGCCCCAGCCACAATTTCTCCACCCCTGTTCTAGGAGGTAAGAGTCTGAGTAAATAAAAAAGTCTTTAGTTGTTGTTTTAAAAGCAGCCACAGCTGTTACATAGCAAACATTTAGTGGGAGAGCATTCCAGAGTCTGGGGGCAACAACAGAGAAGGCCCTGTCCCATGTACATGACAATCTAGCCTCTCTCAATGCCAGCACACAGAGCAACGGGCCCCCCAACAATCTTGTTGGGTGGCCAGAAACCCTTGGAAGAAGGAGAACCTTCAGGTATCCAGGGCCCATTCTGTTAAGGGCTTTAAAGGTAATAACCAGCACTTTGAATTAGATCCAGAAACAAACTGGCAACCAATGCAACTCTTTCAGAATAGATGTAATATGCTCTGAGCCAGCAGTTCCAGAGAGAACTCGGGCAGCTGCATTCTGCACCAACTGAAATTTCTGAATATTCTTCCAGGGCAGCCCCACATAGAGCACATTGCAGTAAACCAACCATGGCATGACTAAGGCATGGGTAACCATGGCCAGATCTTACTTCTCAAGAAGGGGACACAGTTGGACGAAAGGAACCCCTGGCCACCACCTCCACCTGAGCATCCAAGAGCAGAGCTGGGTCCAGCAACATCCCCAAGCTGTGCACTTGCTCTTTCAAGAGGAGTACAACCCCATCCAGAGCTGGTTGAATAACCCTATCCCAATTGGCCTTCCTGCTAACCAACTGCACCTCCATTTGTCTGGATTTAACCTCAGTTTGGTAGCCCACATCCAGCACATCACTACCTTCAGTCCCTAGTTCAGGACATCCACTGCTTCCCTATGATCTGCTGTCAGGGAAAGATATTGCTGAGTGTCATCTGTGTATTGATGACACTTCAGACCAAACCTCCTGATGACCTCTCCCAGCAGTATCATGTAGATGTTAAACAGCATGGGGGACAATATTGAATCTTGTGGTACCTCATAGGCCAGAGGCCAAGGAGTCTAGCAGAAGTCCCCCAGCACCACTTTCTGGAATCTCCCCCAAGAAAGGACTAGAATCACTCCATTACACTACCCCCAAGCCCTATATCTGAGAGGCAGTCCAGAAGAATACCATGGTCGATTGTATCGAATGCTGCTGAGAGGTCCAGCAGAACCAACAGGGACTGACTCCCCCTGTCTAGTTCCTGGCATAGGTAATCGACCAAGGCAACCAAGGCAGTTTCAGTCTAAAATCCAGAGCAAAAGACAGATTAAAAGGGGTGTAGATAATCCATATCATCCATGACCCTTTGCAGCTGCACAGACACCACACACTCTATCACCTTGCTTTAAAAGGGAAGGTTAGAAACAGGCCTTCTGGTAGAAGTTGGTAGAACTCCTGGTAGTCTGGTAGAACTCCTACCTTCTGGTAGGAGTTGGTAGAATCAAGGGAGGACTTTTTCTAGTGGTGATCTTGCCACCTCCTGCTTGAGGCTCAATGGCATCTTGCCCTCCCTTGATTGATTGATTGATTGATTGATTAAGTGCCATCAAGATCTGTCTTCAACTTGGCCTTTAAGTCTTTCAGTGGTGCTTTCATTGCTGTCATGATCGAGTTCATCCATCTTGCTGCTGGTCATCCTCTTCTTCTCTTGCCTTCAACTTTTCCCAGCATTATGGACTTCTCAAGGGAGCTGGGTCTTCGCATAATGTGTCCAAAGTATGATAGTTTGAGCCTGGTCATTTGTGCCTCGAGTGAAAATTCTGGATTGATTTGTTCTAGGATCCATTTGTTTGTCCTAGAATATACAGGTGAAACTCAGAAAATTAGAATATCGTGCAAAAGTCCATTAATTTCAGTAATGCAAATTAAAAGGTGAAACTGATATATGAGACAGACGCATTACATGCAAAGCGAGAGAAGTCAAGCCTTAATTTGTTATAATTGTGATGAACATGGCGTACAGCTCATGAAAACCCCAAATCCACAATCCCAGAAAATTAGAATATTACATGGAACCAAGCAGACAAGGATTGTAGAATAGAACAATATCAGACCTCTGAAAAGTATACAGTGTACTGTGCTTGATTGGCCAGCAAACTCGCCTGACCTGACCCCATAGAGAATCTATGGGGCATTGCCAAGAGAAGAATGAGAGACATGAGACCAAACAATGCAGAAGAGCTGAAGGCCGCTAATGAAGCATCCTGGTCTTCCATAATACCTTATCAGTGCCACAGGCTGATAGCATCCATGCCACACCGCATTGAGGCAGTAATTCCTGCAAAAGGGGCCCAAACCAAGTACTGAATACATATGCATGCTTATACTTTTCAGAGGTCCGATATTGTTCTATTCTTCAATCCTTGTCTTCTTGGTTCCATGTAATATTCTAATTTTCTGGGATTGTGGATTTGGGGTTTTCATGAGCTGTACGCCATGATCATCACAATTATAACAAATTAAGGCTTGACTTATCTGGCTTTGCATGTAATGCGTCTGTCTCATATATCAGTTTCACCTTTTAATTTGCATTACTGAAATTAATGGACTTTTGCACGATATTCTAATTTTCCGAGTTTCACCTGTATTTGCCCTCCCTAAGTGAAGCATTAAGAAATCTCTCCAACCACCTCCCTGTCCCTTCCATGGCAGATTTTACTAGCCATGAAGGGCAAGGGTTCAGAGTGGATGCTCTTGCCAACATACTGCCTAGGATCTTGTCCACTTCCTCAGGCTGCACAAACTGAAAAGAATCCATAACATTAGAGCAGATGGTTGCTGAGACACATCTCCTGGAACTGGAAAAACCTGGATTCCAAATCGGTATGGATGCAAGCAATTTTATCTGCAATGTGTCATGCAAACTGGTCACAGTGAACTGCTGATTGTTCTTTCCCCATCACCCGGGGGCCTGTGTGAAGCAATGATTTTGCCACATGAAACAGTTCCACTGGCCTACACTGTGCAGACACAATGGAGGCAGAGAAAAAATGTTTCTTTGCTGCTCCCACCACCACGGAGTAGTCCCTAAAATGGGCTCTAGCCTGTGTTTGTTCAGATATGAACAGATATGAGTCTTCTCCCAACATCATTCTAGCCATTGTCCAGGTTGTTTCCTTTCCCTAAGCTCCAAGGAGAACCAAGGAGCAGAATGGGCTCCATCAAGCTGGAAAGGACGTTTAGGAGTGACCATGTCAATAGCCCAGGCTATCTCCACATTCCAGAAAGTCACCAGGGCCTCAACAGAGTCACCAGTTCTGGGCACTGGAAACTCCCCAAGTGTTGTATGGAAACTGAGCAGCAACATAAGCCTTCAGGGGCAGACCATTCTAATTGATCCATCACCCCCTGCAGAGGCTGGTTGAAGCAGTCAAACTAAATGCCAGCAGATGATGATCTATCCATGACAAAGGAGTTAAGTCAAACTCCCCCACCTGCAGATCATTCAGTTCCTGTTCGACAAAAACAAGGTCCAGCATATGTCCAACCTCATGAGTAGGACCCAATATTATTTGAGATAGGCCCATGGTTGTCATGGTGGCCATGAAGTCCTGTGCCGCTCCTACTAGAGGGGCCTTGGCATGGACACTGAATTCCCGCATGACAATAAGCCTAGGGAACCCAATTCCACCTCCAAGACCACGCCCTCCAGCTCAGGAATGGAGACTGAGGTGCAGCAGTGTGGTCGGTACACCAACAGAATCCTGATCCTATCTCTTAGGCCCACCCTCAGGGACAAACACTTGAAATTTTTATATTGCCTAACTGGGCAGCTGGGAAGGGAAACAGACTCACGACAGATGACCAGAACTCCTCCTCCCCAACCCTCAAGGCAAAGTTGCTGTAGGGTCATGAAATCTGGAGAGCATACCTGGTAGAGATACACACCATTGAGCTCACCCATCCAGGTCTCAGTCACACATACTGTTTAGGGAGGTTATGAATCTTCCTAATTGATAGATTATAGTGAGTAAGCCATATACAGCTCAATTTATTGATGCATTAGATCACTTAAATGACTAGTCTCTCTCTCTCTCTCTCTCTCTCTCTCTCTCTCTCTCTCTCTCTCTCTCTCTCACACACACACACACACACACACACACACACACACACACACACACACGGACACACATGAAATGATGTATCCCATTACACATGGTTTAAAAGAGGAATTGTATCATCTAATTGGGATTATTGGAGCATACTCTGTTACCATGTGTTATAGTTTTTGGGAAATGTGCGGTTCCAAAACTCAGTCATGGTGCATTGATAGATTAAAACAATTATTAACATCTTACTACCTTTAAAAAACCATAGTATTGTTGGTCAAAGCTTTGTATGGAAATTCTAATTGCTTTATGTTACACAAAAGGGCAATATTTGTGGCAATTCCACTGAGTTCTCTCCATATGATTATTGTCCAGTTTATGCCCAAAACCATATAGAAATAGTCTTGTATTCATATATACTGAGTTAGGATTTATTCCAAAAGTGTTAACAAAACCTCAGGTTTATTGCAATCCCATGTAGCCAGAGAAATCTGTACTCCCAGTTCACATGATAGAAACTCTCTCTTTAGCAGTGGTTCTTAATGTGGGGTCTGCCAGATGTTTGCTGAACTTCATAAGAACATAAGAACAGCCCTGCTGGATCAGGCCCAAGGCTCATCTAGTCCAGCATCCTGTTTCACACAGTGGCCCACCAGATGCCACTGGAAGTCTACAGCAGGAGTTGAGGGCATGCCCTCTCTCCTGCTGTTACTCCTAGCATCCACAGCCACAATTTATTAGGGTTGGGCATTTTGTTTTGTTTTCTGTTTTGTTTTTGGCCCGAATCCGAAACACCCTCATTTTGTTCTTTGTTCGAAATCAGCCAATCCAAAACACCCCAATTTTGTTCTTTGTTCGAAATTGCAAAATCCGAATCCGAAATGTTTTGGATTTTAAAAATTGGCCCTGGGGGGAAACTAGTGGGCGGGGGTGGTAGTGCCCAATGGGTGGAAACTACCACCCAAATATCAGAGGAATTGGGCAAAGGGCTGGTTTTTGGTGAATTTTTGAAGTATAGGATTTTTCCCATAGAAAAGAATGGAGGTTTCAGCAAAAGTAGAGCTTCATGTTGGGGGGAAAGGCGTGGCCCAGAGCAGAGCAGGGTGGGTGGTAGTGCCCAGTGGGGGCAAGGAAGCGGCCAGAATTATTTCAAAGGAATTGGGCAGAAGGCTGGTTTTTAAAGATGTAATGGAGTTTGCGCATCTGTAAAGTTCTTCCCCATAGGGAATGATGGACCTCCATAATTCCTGCCCCATAACTGCACTTGGGGGGCACCAGGGTGACCCAGAGCGAGTGGTGGTGTAGAGCACATAGAAGGCCAACCACCCCTCTGGGTTGCTAACCCATGGGGTACTGGGTTCTGTTTCTGAGATTCAGTGTAGATTCAGATTCTCTGGTAGCATATGAGAGTGGATTCATGGTTTGTCATTAAAAAATCTCATATGCTACCAGAGAATCTACACTCAGAACACCTCAGAAACAACAGAACCCAGCACCCCATGGGTTAGCAACACGTGGGGCTGGTTGGCACCCTATGTGCACTTACACCACCACTCACTCCTGGCCACCCCAGTGCCCCCCAGGTGGAGTTGTGGGTCTGCTGAAACCTGCATTATTCCCTGGGGGGGGGAACCTTAAAGAAGCGTAAACTTCAACAATTCCTAAGAAATCAGCCCTTTGCCCTATTCCTTTGGAATAGGGCAAGTGGCAGGCACCCCTTGGGGCACTGCCACTCGACCCACTGTTTTGCCCCTCAGGCCCCCTTTCTGCTCCGAATCTGCCCCAAAGACATGTCAACTTCAGAAATTCTTTAAAAATCAGCCCTTTCCCCAATTCCTTTGGAATCTGGGTGGCAGCAGGCACCCATTGGGGCACTACCACCTGAACCAATCTTCTGCTCCTAAAGCCCCCCCCCTTTTGCCCCAAATCCACCCCAAATAACATCAATATCACACATCAACAACAGCAGAGCTTTGGAAAAAATCAGATTTCCAAAGGTCATGCACATCCACATCCACATCCACCCTGCCCAAAATGCAATTGATCTACACACAACAGTGTGAAACAACAACAATGAAATGCACACTGCCCCACTGGTCAATGAGGGTCAATACACACTGCCCCACTAGCCAATGAGGGTAAAATTTACCCTTAAATTTGCTTAAAAGGAATAAGGAAGCAATTGCCAGCAGATCAGCCCATGCTTTCACTGGCCAATCTGTGGGCTGGAAGGGCTGGAAATTCAAATAGATGTCAAAACTCAAAATGGAGACTGAAGGAGAAAGACTTTTTGCTATTGCAAAATGGAGTTCCAAAACAGCCAAAACAACAAAACATTTTGTATCTGAAACAGGGACGTTTTGTTTTGGCCACAAAATTTTCTGTTTTGAGCATTGGGTGTTTTGTTTTGGCTACAAAACAACCGAAATGGCCTGTTTTGTGCACAAAACGTTTTGTAGGGACAGGTGAATCTGACAATGATTCTGTGAAGAATTCAGTAACATTGCCACAAATTGTTCTGGCTATTAGATCTTACTCTTTGCCATATATGTGCACAGGCACACATGTGCACACACATATGTGAATCTTAGCAACTCTCCTATAGCTGCCTGTAAAATTCCTCTGATATTTTACCTGGGAAGGAAACTCCTAATTTACATCAAATTTTGCTTTAGGTGAAATTTGGTGACAACCTAGGGACTTGTGGAACTTCCCCTGAGACATTTAACTAGCCTTATCAAAACTTGGCTTCTCTTGAAATTCCTCAGATTGTCAGTCTGAGGAGGAAGTTCCAAATGTTGCTGTAGGCAGAATTTCAGTGGTAGCTATAATCTTAACTCTTAAGACCATTCTTAATACACAGTGAACTTCTTCTGCAAGTCTCTGACAGAAGCTTCATCAGGATCCACAGAAGTGCATTTATCTATCACTGTGTCAGTGTGTTTTTCACAAAACACTATGAGGCTATTCTCACTATGTGAGAAAACCGGGCCTTTCTCCCATCTTGAGAACCTGTAGGAATCCTCCCCCCACTGAGAGGCTAAAATAAGCCTCTCCCAGGATACCCCATGCACTCACGCGGGGCATTCTGGGACTTCTGTGGGCCCCCTGATCCCTGCAGCCCCTACCAGCTCCGATCTGGCTGCCCAGCAACAAGTGGCTGCTTGTCTGCGGGGAGAGCTGGCTAAAACCACTCTCCCTGCAGTACCCTCCCAGGCTCTACACGCAGATCATGTGTAGAGACTCATTGTGTTGCCTTCATCTAGCAACAGAGTGACACCATAATCTTTTTTAAGAAGTGGGGAAAGGAATCTGCCAATACATTATGGATGTAAAACTAGGCCTCTGTGGCATGTATGCTGTTTTCCACACTAATTATCAAGCTGGATGTAACAAGATGTGTTATCAGATGTTGAAAAAGTAGGGGGAAAGAGGAGAAAAAAGCCAACCAACACTTGTTTTATAGGGTTTGGGACTCAATATTTAAATTGCAGCATCTCAGACATTTTACATTAGATTGGCACCAGATTTGGAGGGGTGGTGTTATTTGTTATCTAGTTGATGTCTGCCAATGTTCAGGCAGATTGTACAGATAGTTTTGATAGTATGACCAATAAAACATTATTTTATTTATTTATTTATTTATTACATTTGTACACCGCCCCAAACTTTCGTCTCTGGGCGGTTAACAATAGTATAAAACAAGTTAAAATATATACAAAAACTTAAAACAATTTAACAATTTAAAAAGCACCACAAATTAAATCCTTAAAATTTTAAAGAACAGAAAAAGCTTGGGTGAAGAGGTGGGTTTTCAAAAGCTTTCTAAAAATTGTCAGAGATGGGGAGGATCGTATCTCAGTAGGGAGCGCATTCCACAGTCTCGGGCCAGTAACCGAGAAAGCCCGTCCTCGTGCGGCCACCAGCCGAGCTGGTGGCAACTGGAGATGGACCTCTCTGGACGACCTCAGTGGGTGGTGGAGATCATAATGAAGAAGATGTTCTCTTAGATACCCAGGGCCTAAGCCATTTAGGGCTTTATAACTTATGACAAGCACTTTGTATTTTGCCCAGAAACCTATTGGCAGCCAGTGTAACTCTATCAACAAAGGAGTGATATGGTCTCTTCGAGATGACCCAGAGACCAACCTGGCCGCCGCATTCTGTACCAACTGAAGCTTCCAGACTACATACAAAGGCAGCTCCACATGGAGCACATTGCAGAAGTCAAGTCTGGAGGTTACCAACATATGTACCACTGTTTTGAGGTTGTTCCTCTCACGAAACGGACACAGCCAAACCTGATAGAAAGCACCCCTGGCCACCGCCTCAACCTGAGAAACCAGGGAGAGGTGTGCATCCAGAAGTGCTCCCAGACTGCAAACCTGTTCCTTTTGGGGAAGTGTGACCCCATCTAGAACAGGCAGAGCAATATAATCTGACTCTGCACAATAAGTACCTCTGTCTTATCTGGATTCAGTTTCAGTTTATTCTCCCTCATCCAGCCCATTACTGCTTCCAGGCAAGCATTTAGGGAAGTTATGCTATCTCCTGAAGAAGTTGACATGGAGAAGTAGATTTGGGTGTCATCAGCATACTGATAACATCCCGCTCCAAATCCCCTGATGATCTCTCCCAGCGATTTCATGTAGATGTTAAAGAGCATTGGAGAAAGTATGGAGCCTTGAGGGACACCATACTTAATCTCAGATTTTGAAGAGCAACAGTCTCCAATCGACACCATCTGAAATTTGTCCAAGAGATATGAGCGGAACCACTGTAAAACAGTGCCCCCCACCCCCAACACCCTCAGACGTTCCAGAAGGATGCTATGGTTGATAGTAGCGAAAGCCATCGAGAGATCCAAAAGGACCAACAGAGTCACACTTCTTCTGTCAATTCCCAATTGGAGATCATCCATCAGGCTGACGAAAGCAGTCTCCACCCCGTAGCCCGCCTGAAAACCAGTTTGAAATGTGTCTAGATAATCAGTTTCCTCCAAGATCACCTGGAGCTGAGAGGCCACCACCTTCTCACTTACCTTGCCCAGCCATGGGAGGTTGGAGACAGGCCTATAGTTGCTCAACTCTGAGGGATCTAATGCAGGCTTCTTAAGAACAGGTCTAATAATTGCCTCGTAAAGCAAGGAGGCATCCTGCCCTCCCGCAGAGAAGCATTTATGATTTCTACCAGGCCTCCCACAACAGCCTCCCTGCTAGATAGAACAAGCTGTGTTGGACAAGGGTCAAGAGAACAAATGGTAGGCCTAACCGTTCCGAGCAGCTTGTCCACATCCTCAGGAGTCACAAACTGAAACCGATCCAGTTGAATCACATAAGAGGAGTTGCCGGACACCTCCAGTTCAGACATTGAATTAATTGTGGAGTCTCTATCTAAGTTGGCCTGAGAGAAATCTTATCTGCAAAAAACTCTTTAAGTACATCACAGCGGGTAACTGATGGCTCCAAATTCTGATTTAAGGAAGGGAGGGCACTTAGTAGCCCCCTCACAACCCTGAACAACTCCGCCGGACGTGAACTCGCAGATGCAATACGGGCAGAAAAGAACCGCTTCTTTGCCACACATATTGCCTGAGCATAGATCTTTAAATGTGCTCTATGTTGTAATCTGTTGGATTCGAGTTGAGTCTTTCTCCACTTGCGCTCCAGTCGCCTACCTTGCCGCTTCTGCCCTTGTAGATCTTCCGTATACCAAGGGGCCTGTTTTGAAGAAACATTACAGATATATTATAATGGCTAAATGTTGAAACAACTCATAACTACACTGGCACATTTCCAGACAGCAGTACATTTATGTACTATTTCTCAAATGTACTTCTAAATTTGTCATGTGGCATACCCCCAGGGGTGGCCCAAGGTATTGCAGTGCCTAAGGCAAGGTGCCAAATGCTGGCTCACCCCTTGATCTTGGTGGGGGCTTGTGCCCTTTCAAAATGAACACTTGGAAGCTTTGAAAGTAGTGCAGGGGAGAGAAAGTTGCCAGCACCCTCCTCTTCTCTCCTTGTGCAGGTTGGTCCCTGAAGTAGTAATGACAGTGATGGGGAGCATCTTGCCACCCTGCGGGTAACCTGGTAATCTGCTGCCTGAGGCAACAGCTTCGCTTGCCACCTGAAAGGCCACCCCTACATACCTTCTGAATAAGGCAGCGGAATGAATTACATTGACTCCTTACTGATACTTGAACCAAAACAGGAAAAACTGAAGATAGGTGTGATTCTTATATCACACAGCAAGCTATGCAATCTTTATTGTATTTTTCAGAAGTTTATTGCACAACCCTACAGTTTTCACATTTACACCTGGTGAGAGAAAGCTAATGATGGTACTTTACCTACAGTACCTCTATTTTTATGTCACTTCTATAGAAAATGGATATTAAGTAAAAGAAAATGATGCACTAGGAGTTCTTGATATAGCCTTGGGATTTTATAGAAAGTATCAAATGAGGAGAAATAGTGCCAATGTATAGGAGTGCAGAAGGGAAAGGAAGGATTATACATGTGTAATTTGCATACACACAAACAAAACCCATTCAAATACCCAGACATATTTCCAATGACATCATATTGATCTTATGACAGTAAAGCTTTTAATGTTGGTTAGCTGAGCTGACATGTGGGACAGAATGATTTCTTGCTAATGCAATTTGAACTTGCAGTCCACCTTCTATGAAGAAAAGAAATGCCAGTTAGGGTGGGATTGAAATTTGGCATAATGGGCCATGGTAGTCTAAGGACTTGGCATAATGGTAGTCTAAACGTTTCTGAGATACTGTATAGGGAAGCTATGGGAAATAGGAAGCCCAGAAACTGTAGGATGAGTGGAGAGATTGGGCAATAAGCTGAAGAAAAATCTAACGGGTAGAAAGAGAATGAGGCTTAAGGAAGATGTTGAACTAAACAGGAATTGAGGCAAGAACTATCTAATCAAAGAAAGGTCACTGAAGAAACTTAAGATCAGGAGAGTCTGTATGCTCTGGGGAAGGGAGAAGAGAGTGCTGAGGAGGGTGGTCAAGACAGGATACCTAAGCAAGTATGACCCATTAGTCAGTGACTTGAAAAGCAGGGACTTGAGGAAACACTGGGTGGTGGGTATGAAGCTGAAGAAAAGAAATATCGATGAGAAGTATAATGTATGCCCTAGTAACAGAAAGAACTACATGCTATCAGCAAAAAATGAAGTAGGCAGTTGTAGAAGCATGGACTTTGAAGGCCAAACTGGCCACAGGGCATAGTATTCCTAAGTCTAGAGCCTAGACCATAACAGATCAATTTGATGGTTTTGGCTTCTATTGTCATTGCAGGATTGTAACTTGACAACCATAAATGAACAATAAGAGCCAAGATGTGTTGAGTGGAGGGTTGAATTACATATATTGATTTGACCTAACCCGTCGATTCTTTGATTGCAGGCTTCTACTTTGACTTACAATTCCATCAACATTTTACAGAGGTGGTTCAATAGGTTATCATAGACTTAATCAGTACGTTAGGTGACAATTCTGTGCAAAGCAGGTGAACTGAAAGCTTTGGATATATTGACTCCAGTAATGATGTTGGTGATATAATTGATAATGTTACCAGTACCTAGAATCCTACCACTAAATATCGTGACTAATGCAACATAGGTGCTATATGAGATGCGTGCGTGCTACAGATGGGTTTGACTAAGTCAGCAGTGCAACTGTACAGTGTGTGTGTGTGTGTGTGTGTGTGTGTGTGTGTGTGTGTGTGTGAATTCCCCAATCTCCTTTCTGCCAGAAGTGCCCTGTGCCACCCACAAATATATTACAGAGGGTAACACCACTCTCAGACATATTTTTGGGTGCTTCCAGGAGAAGAAGAGATTGCACAATTGTCATTGCTGTGTTCGTAAGCACCAACGTGGCATTATTATGGAATTTTTAAACAGCATCAGTGCTTCTTCACACAGTATGAGAGTTGTGCTAGTCAGAATCTCAGCCAAAATAATTAACAAAATAAAAGGAGCCAGCATGGTGTGGTGGCTAGAGTGCTGGACTAGGACAGAGGAGACCCAAATTCAAATCCCCATTCAGCCATGATACTAGCTGGGTGACTCTGGGCCAGTCACTTCTCTCTCAGCCTAACCTACTTCACAGGGTTGTTGTGAGGAGAAACCTAAGTATGTAGTACACTGCTCTGGGCTCCTTGGAGGAAGAGCGGGATATAAAATGTTAAAAAAAACCCCAAAACCCAGCAAATAGATCACTACAATAAGTCAGCAAGTAAAGGGCAAAAGAAATAAACACAGCAGATCAACCAATTAAAATCAGCACACATAAAAAGTAATTAGAGACATAAAAATACAAGAACAGCCCTGCTGGATCATGCCCAAGGCCCATCTAGTCCAGCATTCTGTTTCATACAGTGACCCACCAGATGCTTCTGGGAAGCCCACAGGCAAGAGCTGAGGGCATGCCCTCTCTTCTGCTGTTAGTCCCCTGAAATTGGTATTTAGAGGCATCTTCCCTCTGAGGCTGGAGGTGGCCTCATGCCCTTAACCCCAGTTAAAAGCCAGGGCAGAAAGCTGGGTTAGACAGTGCGGCACCTCCAGGATTGGGCTTGATCCCAGTGGTTGTCACATGTAGCTGAACCCAAGTTGGGTTTCCCTAGCCTGGGTTAGGCTTTGCATGAGAACAGCCTCAGAGTCTGGGCATCTTGGACTACATAGGTACCCAAATTCAAAACTCTAGGCCAAGCCATTCCAGAAATATAAAAGGGGGTGAAAAGAGGGATGACGTTTACCCTTTTTAATGAATGCAATGGGCAGATTCCTCCACATGGGAGTTGAATGATGGTCCAGGGGTGGGGGGTTCAGTTCCAGAAGTTTCTGTAGTTTTCTGTCATGAAATAAGTGACTTCTAGAACTTTTTGGAAGTTTCTTAAAGCATTCAAAAATCATAAAACGTCAATGGATTAACGGATCTGCTTCAAAATTGATGCACAGAGTGATTATAACCTGCCCTACATCTGTGTCAAGTTTAAGAATTGTAGGCCAAGCCATTCCAGTGATATAAAAGGGACCCTCTTTTCACTTGGGGAAAATCATGGAGCCCTCTAGGAGAGTGGGCACATGAACCTCAGCCCCCAGGTGCATGCCTAATGGTGCCCCTACAAGTCAGTAACAATGACATAAGATCCTCAGCACACCTCACATTCTGAGGTTCTTTAGCTCCTTGCCCAGCTTCTCCATTCCAGAATCTACAGAATTGTCTGTTTCTCTCTCACAGAGAAGCTGCTGGAAACTGCTGTTTCTTTCACAGAGTAGACATGCACCCTTGACTGGAGAGGATGATTCACCCACTTTACACTCTCCCATCAGCCCCTCCCATCAGTTGGAGTACGAATGCCCCCTTACAAAACTCCTATACCAAGGAGTCAAAGGAATCTCCATGGTGATGTCTTAACCATTAGCTCATCCACTGGCCTCGTCAACAGAAGCATCCACTGGCCTCCTCAACCAGCTTAACAAAAGAGCAGGCAAACTAGTATTCATGACTGCAAACTTGTTGTACCATCAAATACTCTCTACCAAATCTATTTTATTCTTTGGGAGAAACAACTTATTTAGCTACAATGGAACATATTACAAAGTGAAACCGCTGGGTATTCCCATGACAGCATTGCTTCTTAATATACACCAGCTGTGACTCAGCTAAGCTTACGCCCTTCTTCTGATGCCTGCAATTGTTGTAGACATACGAGTTGTCCTTTTGTTCAGTAGTGAATAAGACACTTTGTGAATATATCCTTTTGTTCAGTAGTGAATACAACACTTTGACCATTCAGGATATGATGGATAATTGATCTGAAATAATCTACTTTACTTCTTTTTGTGTGCAAAATATTCAGCTGCAGCATTTAATGATCTGAAGTAAAGGGCACCACATTGTTTAGAACATGTAAGGTTGGTTTCAGAAAATAATTTTGAAATACAGCCCAGGCTGACGTTTTGCTGCTACTTTCTGAATCAGCCTTATATAAATGTGCATTCTCTCCTCTCCCACCCCCAGTGTCTTGCCAAAGTTACCATTGTAAACCACGACAATCAAGAAATGTCAATGACAAGAGCCTGAAATGAATTCAGTCTCCAGTTCCAAAACCAGCCCGTCATTGACTCTTTGTTAATATATAAATCATTTAGTGAAATGCAGTCATTTCTGAAAATCATTTGCATGCATGTAGGAGTCTGCCAGGGCTTCTTCCCCCCACCCTTTTTTGGGTCAAGAATGACTCATGTTTGAGGCACATCAAATGAATTCTTATAAACATTTTAGACTCAAATTCTTACAACAGAATTAGGTATTTTTAATAACATCTTCATGGTAGGCCTATGAAAACTGTTATCAGAAATAGAAAAAGTGCACATAAATGTTGTATACAGTAAAATCTACAACAAAAACTATGAAGTACAAGAAGGGGCGTATCTATGGTGGGGCAGGCAGGCCATGTGCCCCGGGCACCACTTGAAAAGGGGGTGCCATTTTTTAAAATGAAAAAATAAAATTAAATGGCCACCATGCATGCTCAAATGGCCTCTGTGAGGCCCTAGGCCATGCCAGGCCTTGCAGAGGCCATTTGAGCATGCATAGCAGCCTCCAAAATTGCCACCAAGTAATCTTTGCAGGCCCAAACAGGCCCAAAAATCAGCCTGGGAGGGGCTGTGGAGGTGAATTAAGAGGCTGGCGGCGGCGGGGGGGGGGAGGAAAAACCTTTGCAGACACTCCCCCCCCCCAGAGCCTTTAGGAAGCCCCCCAAAGGGGCTACAGGTTTTTAAAAAAATTTAATATAATATAAATCACTGTACACATATTCAATTTGGCACTATGTACAGAGAATCAGGGCTTGTGAATACTGAGCTGAAGCTTATGAGCTAGGGTTGTATTCATTTGCTCTTACTTTGCTTCTTGTAATAAGTGAGTTAAATGTGATGTCTTGATAATATGGCTATTAATGGTGAGTTTGTCTTTGAATTAGTGTGAAATCCTTAGTATTAAGGCCCACTGGGAGTTTCTTGCTCTCTTTCTCTCATTTTAACTGTCTTTCTGAAATACTAGAATATATTCCAAGCAGTGACACAGTTTACTCTGCATATCCTTTAATTATTTTCAGAGTATGTGGGAAAAGTCAAATTCTCCATTTATTTTTAAAACTGATGTAATAGTGATGCTGCAATGCATAGTAGAGAATTAGATAGGCACTTCTGTTTAGTTTTCCAAGTACATCTCCACATAGTATTTGGGTATTTCATGAGCCCCAGCATACTGAAATTTGTAGTTTTCCAGCATTTTTTGGTCTGGCTACATAGACTGCTAAATAGTTTTTGAAATATTAAAAGATTAATGAGCTTGACTTGTATTTTTGAGCTGATATTATGGTAAAGTTATCTTAAAGACGGGTGTCAGATGTTTGGACAGGGGGTACAATTTCAGTGCTGGCCCTAGGTGCTATTTTCCCTAGATATGCCTCTGAGTACAAGTACAGGAATCATTCTGGATGATTTGGAAATACAAGCAAATAAGTATTTTGAAAGAAAGGAAAACTGTAACTGCGGAAGCTTGTTATCTTTTCATAGCAGTACTTTTGTAATGTGTCTGTCATGGAACAAAATCTGATATCAGAGAAAGATTTACACATTCTAGTTATCCTTAGTGCAAGGATAAAGGTAGTTGATACAGGGCAAATTCTTCTCATCACAGAATATAAAGGTTCCTTGGGAAGCAGCGATATAGGAAGATGCTGAAAGGCATCATCTCGTTTTGTGCTGGAGATGGCAATGGTAAACCGCTCCTGTACTCTACCAAAGACAAATACAGGGCTCTGTGGTTGCCAGGCGTCGACACTGACTTGATGGCACACTTTACTTTACCTAACATTTACTTTACCTAACACGGGAAGAGAGCTGGTCTTGTGACTTGTCCCCTTAGCTAAGCAGGGTCTGCCCTGGCTGCATATGAAAGGGAGACTAGAAGTGTGAGCATAGTAAGAAATTTCCCTCAGGGTATGGAGCCGCTCTGGGAAGAGCATCTAGGTTCCAGGTTCTCTCCCTGGCATCTCCAAGATAAGGCTGAGAGAGATTCCTGCCTGCAAACTTGGAGAAGCCACTGCCAGTCTGTGTAGACAATACTGAGCTAGATGGACCTATGATCTGACTCAGTATACAGCAGCTTCCTATGTTCCTATGGAGCATGAAAATGCCCACAAGTTTACTTTGTAAGTGCTTAAAAAAGTGCAATAGCCATTTCATTATTATTATTTATATGTGAGACCTCTGGGGTTTTTTATATCATAATAATATATCATATTATTAATAATATATAATGATGTTGATTATTATTATTAATAATAATAATAATAATAATGTATTAATAAAATGCAAATTCTACAAGCACAAAACATTGAGCTCAAGACTTCAGGGCTAGATGAATTGCATCCTAAGTACTAAAAGGACTTGCTGATGTACTCTCAGAAACTCTGTTTGTTTATCATCTTTGACAAACCTTAAAGAATGGGTGAAGTGCCACAAGACCGGAGATGGGCTAAAGTTATCCCTATCTTCAAAAAGATAAAAAAGGTTGAAACAAGAAACTACAGATCAGTCAGTCTGACCTTGCTACCAGGGAAAATTATAAAGCAGTCAGTCTGTAAGCATCTTGGGGGGAAATGCAGTGATTCGTAGAAACCAGCACAGATTTGTCAAAAATAAATCATGCCAAACTAACCTTATCTCATTTTTTATAGGACTACTAGTTTAATGAGAATTTTGTGGGCATAATTTATCTTGATTTCAGTAAAGCACTTGACAAAGTTCCCCATGACATATGGATCAGCAAACCATTCAAGTGCAGGCTAGTTGATAAAGCCATACCACCATGTGGATTCACCAGTGGTTGGAAAACCATACTAAAAGAGTGTTCATCAATGGCTTCTCATCAAACTGAAGGGAGATTTTGGTGTGGGGCTGCAGAGAATTCTCATCACATTTGCAGATGACACAAAACTAGGAGAAATAGCAAACACCTCAGGAGACAGGAAGAACATTCAAAATGACGATGACGGAATGAAAAACTGGGCTTAAACAAAATGAAATTAAATAGAGACAAATGCACATTTCTTAATGTGCTGGAAGGAAGAAGGGAACAGCTTGGGTGGGGCACTGACTGTTCTGTTTTTGCCTCTGCCCCACCTTTCCTCCAGGTGTGTTGGATCTCCTCTGGACTGCTGCTGCTGGGGCTCTGTTCCTATATAGGGCAGGCTGGCCCAAGGGCTCTCGTCCTTATGGCTCTCAGCCGTGGGGTGAGCTGCTGGGGGCCCAGAAGACCTTCCTTCCTGTTACCAAGAAGTCAGCAAGTGTTGAGACTGGATTTGGTTTTTTATTAAGCCAAGGAGCTGTGGTGGTTAGTCTGAGGAGATGTGTCTGGGAGAGCAGAAAAATGGGGATGGAGTGGGGGCAGCAATATCACAGGTAGCGGGCAGAGGGAGGTATGGTGGTGGGAGTTGGGCAGGCTGTTACAGGGGGAAACGGTCCAGGCAATTGAGGCATGTTGTGTTTTCCAGCTCTTCTCCCAACCCTCTGATCCCAGGGAACTCTGAGAACATTCCCTCGAGGATTAGGGTACTGCTGTTGAATGCCAGGTCAGTTAATGCTAAAACATCTCTCATCCATGATTTGATTGTGGATAAGCACGCTGACCTGGTATGTGTGACGGAGTCCTGGTTGGATGAGCTGGGCGGGGTTGTCTCTCTCAGCTCTGTCCTCGAGGTTTCCAGAACGCGCAACAGCCCCACCTTGAGGGTTGGGGAGGGGGAGTTGCAGTCATCTATCGAGAGACTCTCCCCGTTTCCAGGTGCCCGGTCAGGCAATCTCAGAATTTTGAGTCTTTGTCCTTGAGGGTGGGCCTCCTAGATAGGCTGGGGATTCTGCTGGTGTACCGACCACCCCGCTGCACTTCAGTCTCCCTACCTGAGCTGGCGGAGGTGGTCTCGGAGGTGGCCTGGAGTTCCCCCAGGCTTATTGTTTTGGGGGATTTAAATGTCCACGCTGAGGGCTCCCTAGGGGGTGCGGCTCAGGATTTCATGGCCTCCATGGCAACCATGGGCCTGTCTGAGTTGGTATCAGGCTACGCACGTGGCAGGACACACTCTGGATCTGGTTTTTGCTGACCGGGAAATAAATGATCTGGAGGTGGGGGAATTTGAGACCACTCCCTTGTCATGGACAGATCATCATCTGGTGGGGTTTAGTTTGACTGCTCTGCTTGGATACCAGACAGCGCTCGGGGAGTTTCCAGTGTCCAGAGCTGTTGACCCTGTTGAGGCCCTGGTCAATCTCTGGAATGGAGAGATGGCTCGGGCTGTTGACACGGTTGCTTCTAAATGCCCTCTCCAGCTTGGTGGAGCCCGATCTGCTCCTTGGTTTTCCTCGGAGCTTAGGGCAATGAAACAACTGCACACTGCAGATTGGCCAAATATAAATCACACCCCTTAGTAGATAAATTCCATCATCCCGATACAGGCAGGGAGAGGAATAGACAATTCCCAGTTGTGGGATGAAAACACCCATGGTGTCATTCACCTTCTTTCTGGCCCTCTCTACCCCATGCAAATCGTGCACCCCCTTCCAAACCCTCCTTTGCAGCCAATCAGCCCAGATCATAATCACTCCTGGAATCCTCCCCCAAATAGTAGCAAAGTTGGCCATGGCTTGCTGAATCAAAGAGAGCCCTGTTGGCTTACCCAGATTATTTTCACCCAATGAATGACCAAAATCTTGGGAGGGGCATTAACAGCTAAATATTCCCACAAATCCAGAAGCAGCTGGCTCCGCAGCATTCCCCCATCTACCTAACCAGTGCAGGCTGGCATGCTTCCTCAAACTGAGTCGGGCACCCAAATGTGAGTTGCTGGATCATTTGAAGGCCCAGAAAACAATGGAATCGCTGCATATCAGTACACCCACAGGAGCCACTGCTCCATGCCAAAAGAACAAGAAAAGTCGAGCTTTTCTTGCATTTTCCAAAAGAAGAAGAAAAGTTGAACACCTAGCAACAGGCCAGGGAGTAACAGAAACCATTAATATACATAATGCAGAAACACCTTGGACTTCCATTGTCCTGTGCACTTGATCTCAGAATAATCAAAGCCCATCCGATGGGCCACCGTTGCAACGCCAATCCAAAATGAGGGCACGGTAAAATGGTGAACTACCTCACCCAGTTTGTTAAGCACTTTTCGCAGCACAGCCCAAATTTGGTACTGTGACAAAGGCATACCGGTGGGGCAATGCCTCAATTTCACATAACGCCTCAAAGCCTGAACCGGGCACAAGATATCACTGCCAGCTGCAGCAAGTGCAATCTCCTGACCATTAACTTTCTGAACAGTCTTTGATCTGTGCAGGAGCAAATGGACCCCAGACTCCCCAAAAGAGATATCAGCGAACTGCAAACACCCCATCTGAGAGGGTCTAGCACTGTGGGGGATGACTCAGCTGGTTTGAAGGCCCCATAAAATGACACAACCACTGTGACTTGGAAAAGCACTACCACCCAGGAGGAGTTACAGATAGCTGGCAGCTGTAGGAGGATAGCCTCAAGCAGCTCTAGGTTACCCCTTTCCCCCTGATGTGAAGTGATACACCTCCATTATACCTTACAGGGGGAAACCTTAAAGATGCGTAAACTTCAACAATTCACCAAAAATCAGCCCTTTGCCCAATCCCCCTGCAATTTGGGTGGTAGCCTCTACTCATTAGGCACTACCACCCCATTCTTGCACCCCAGATCCCACTTGATGCCCTAAATCTGCCCCAAAGACACTAAAACTTCAACAATTCACCAAAAACAAGCCCTTTGCCCAATCCCTCTGCAATTTGGGTGGTAGCCTCTACCCTATAGGCACTTAACTTAAACTGAGTAGTACCTTACTGCCTTGTGGGTGGGAGTGGGGTGTAGTTGGCACATGGCAGTTGACAGTTGGTGCTGTCAAAAAGACAGTCAAAATGAATAGAAGAAATGAAGGTGTGTAATGAATCCTCATAAGGATTCATTGAGTGAAAATTATTATACACCAAAGAATCCAAACACTTGAAAAATAGTGACCACACATTTTGCTCCATAACTCCACTTCTATAAGGACTAGAGCTTAGCTTTTTTAAAAAAATGAAAGCTGGCAATCTGGGGAAATTAATAGGAAGGATCTGAAACTCAAATCGATTAGAATTGAATCAGGCGTGATTCGATTTGTACCCAAATCTAGCCAGTGGACCACAGGGGTGATTTGTTTTGTCTCCGAATCACCCGAATCAGCTAGATTCGAGTACAAATCCATTTATACATGAATCAATTTGCACATCCCTAGTCCATGGAGACGTGGGCTAAGGGCCCACCCAATCCTTTACAGGTTCCATGTCATCCTCACCTGTTGGGACTGGTGTCACTGGCTCACCTGGGGAAGGGTCTGTCAATGCAGGTGTCAAAGGTGCTGAGTTCAGCAGCTCACTCGGTTTAGGCACCACAGGTGCCTGCTGATCTCCATCCACAGGTGCAGCTGGAACAGGCTCTGGCTCCTCTTTGTCATTCTCCAAGGAGGCCAACCTATCAGATAATGATTTCAGAAACTCAGCAAGCACAGCACCCCTCATTTGCTTCCTGCCTTTGTGGGGCTCCTTTTGAGGAAGGGCCTTCTTAGCACACTCAGGCACTTCCATCAATGCTCAGATTTGGGCTACATCCCCTTCATTCTCTCATGAAGATGACTGAAGAGGTGGCCTCCTGGAATTCTTGATGGGGCGACCCCCATTCTTACCCAAAGCTTTCTTAGGAGGCATGTTGAAACCCAAATTCATACCCAAAAGACTATGCAGATACCCAATCGCCCTAAAAGCCCCATGTGTCTTTAATGAAAGAATGGTGGGAAATGCCCACTGGGCAAAAAGCTCACAAGCCCTTGACAGACCCAGCCAATCCCATAAAGAAACAGGCTCCCAAACCCCCCACAAGAGTGCCTAGGGAAAGAGGAGGGGTACAATGTCTAGGGCCAAGAACCAAGCACACAGCCCATGTGATGGGGGGGGCAATGAACAGCCTGCAAACCCACAGGGACAAACCCACCTGTGCCTGTGTAGGCCACAGGAGCACAGGCCACCCCCTACCCACAAACCAACAACCCAGATGCCCAACCCTGAGTGACTAGGAGCAAAATTGTAGTCAACATCTCTGCTATAGGTCCAATACAAAGCTGACATCCCTGGCCCTTCTCCCCGGCACTGCCCTAACAAGCCACGCACTTCCCCAGCCCCCAGGGCTACGGCCCAGGTCAAACCACTGCAACTAGGTCACTGAAGCTCATCTGCAGCCAGCCCAACCACAGCTCCTGCACTGCTCCTCCTGCCACTCTTAGCCCAGGAAATGGCGCCTTCACCACTAATAGAGGCCATGCCCAGCCCAAAAATGTCTCTCTGCCACTCTTCTCTGGCCCAAGATCACATGACCAAGGAAGGAGATGCCCAAGCTAGCTCCTTCCTGAAAGCCAAACCAAAGCAAACTTAGGAGGAGGGCAAGGAGCTGCCCAAGCAGCACGTCAAATCCCACCCACCTTGTGCAACCAATGGGCACTCCCAGCGGCTACTTGCTGAGGAGGGGTGGGACAAAACCCCATACTTCTGCATGAGGCAGAGGGATGGGGCATTCTGCAAAGTTGATAATAGCATGAAGATCCCCTTAATTCCATTTAGCATTACCTTATAGCATCCTCAATCTTCTTCCTTTAAGTAGTGAACAAAATTCATTTTCACTGTAAATTCCACCACACCTCCAAAAAACCTTTTTGCTAGATAGTATTTGTGTAACGTATAGGAGGGTGACTTTCTTTCACAGGGTTCCTATGTTGGTTGGTAGATTTAATCTCTGTCTCTCATTTTGTTTTTAAGCACAAGTGAAGTACAGAAAGCTGTAATAGATTATCACAAATACTAGAGTTGTTAACATACACCATAAATATTAAAGCAATTTTCTGCTTTGGGTATATTGAACCAAAAGCTACTATTTCAGAAAGTTACGTGAGTTCCAAAATACACATGTAAAATTTCACAACATGATAATAAAAAATAAGCTGTATTGTCCTGATATCCTTAGTTGCATCTCCAAAAGGGGGAGGGGGAAAGGGTAGCTATTTTAATAAGATATTTAAGATATTAAGATATTAAGATAAGATATTAAGATATTTAAAAAGCAAAAAAAGTAAGAAAAAGAAATTAATCTTTTTCTTACTTTTTTGCTTTTTAAAATATCTTTTTATTGTTTTTAACAAGATAACAGAAATAGAAAAAAGACATAGAAAGAAAGAAAAAAGATAAAAGTAACTTTACAATTAGCAGTTCTTAGACATCTCATAATTCCATAAATCACTCAGGAGGTTCAGCAGCCCTCTGTTCTCCACCTTCAAAAAAAACCCCATACCCACACAAAACCACCCTTTTCAAGAACTGTGAAAAACAAACAAACAAACAAACAAACACAAAACAAAACACAGAAATACCACTTTAATTAACCTTGTATTCGAGAAAGAAAAACCAAATCTTGAATGAGGGTGTTGACCCCATGCTAAATTGTATATTATGATAGCCTCCCAAACAGAAATAAATGTTTCATCTGAAGTATTCCGTAAATAAGCAGTAACCTTAGCCATAGAGGCAGATTCCCATAATTTTAATAACCACTCATCTACCATCAGGATTATTTGTTGTCTCCATTTAGAATCCATTCCCTGGATTCTACATGATCAGAGGCATGGGGTAAGCCTAGTGGACTGGGAGCATGGGAAGCTTTATAGTTATCCATTCTTTCTTTGACAAGAGTCAATTCAAATTTTCAATTGGCCTTGTGGTTTCCTAAACCAGACCCTCCAGTTTGAGAGGATTAGGTTAATCTGGAAATGCACACCCCACCTTTTGCTGTGTATATGTCACATTCCCACTTGCATTTATAACAACATTAATAATGCATCACATGTATGTCACATGTACATGTAAGTCACACTCCCGCTTGCATTTATACTAACATTTATAGTGCGTCACAAGTACGTCACATTGCCTCTTGCATTTATACCAGCATTTATAGTGCCCATCATAGCCACACTGACTCCTGCTTTTGTTCCCACTTGCATTTATACCAACATTTATAGTGTGTCACATGCACGTCACATGTACATGTACATCACATTCCCACTTGCATTTATACCAAAATTTATAGTACCCATTGTAGCCACAACAAATCCTGTTTCTGTGCTTCTGTGGAAAGCTCAGTCCCTGTTCAGGTGGTGCAACTACTTTTGAATTTGGTTCTGGTTTGGGTTAGGGATGTGCATTTTGATTCAGCTACAAAATGTTTTGTATCAGAAAATGGCACTTTCAGATGTTTTGTACACCTACCAAAAATGAAAAATGCCACAACAAAGATTTCGTAGCTGAATCGAAATGATCCCATTTAGGAAAGGAAGCTTTGTTTTTCATTTAAAAAAATTGGACCTGTTTTGCGATCACTAGCTGTCTCTCAAGAGTCTCCCTTTATTCATTCATTCATTCATTCATCCATTCATTTAACATATTTTTATGCCGCCCAAAATGTAAGTTCTCTGGGCAGTTTACAAGACAATAAAATCAACCAATAAAAAGATCACAACATTTCCACAATTACAATTTAAAATGTTAAAACTATTAAAACACAATTAAAACAGTATCTAATTAAAGTCTGGATAAACAAATGCATCTTGACTGCCCTTTTGTAAGTTGTAAGAGATGGGGAGGCTCTTATTTCAGCAGGAAGTGTGTTCCAAAGCCTCGGGCAGCAATGGAGAAGGCCTGTCCCTGAGTAGCCACCAGACGAGCCAGTGGCATCTAGATGAACCTCTCTAGATAATCTCAATGCATGCTGTGGTTCATAGCAAATAAGATGTTCTCTTAAATACCCAGGGCCCAAGCTGTTTAGGGCTTTATAGCTTATAACCAGCACCTTGTATTTTGCCTGGAAAATAATCGGCAGCCAGTGTAGAACTTTTAAGATAGGAGTAATATGGTCTCTCCAAGATGTCCCAGAGACCTACCTGGCTGCCGCATTCTGGACTAACTGCAGTTTCCAGACTACATATAAGGCAGCCCCACATAGAGCACATTGCAGTAATCCAGCCTAGAGGTGACCAGCAGATGTACTACTGTTCTGAGGTCATTTATCTTAAGAAATGGATACAGCTGCGTATCAGCTGAAGCTGATAAAAGGCACCTCTGGCCACTGCCTCAACCTGGGACACCCGGGAGAGTTTTTTGTCCAGAAGCACCCGCAGACTATGTACCTGTTCCTTCTGGGGAAGTGTAACCCCATCCAGAACAGGCAGATCAAAATCATCTCCTGAGTTCCAACCCCACACAATAAGTACCTCCGTCTTATCTGGATTCAGTATCAGCCTGTTACCTCTCATCCAGCCCATCACTGCCTCCAGGCAGGTATTTAGGAAGGTTATGCCTTCTCCTGATGACGGAGGAATAGATTTGGCTGTTATCAGCATACTGATAATACCCTGCACCAAATCTCCTGATGATCTCTCCCAGCGGTTTCATGTAGATGTTAAACAACATCAGAGACCATAAGGAGCCATGAGGGACACCATACTGAAGTTCAGTTTTTGAAGAACAGTCCCCGAGAGACACCATCTGGAATCTGCCCAAGAGGTAAGAGTGGAACCACTGCAAAGCAGATCCTCCCACCCCCAACCCTCTCAGATGCTCCAAAGTATACTATGGTCAATAGTATCGAAAGCCACCAAGAGGTCCAAAGGCACCAACAGAGTCACACTTCCTCTGTCAATTCCCAATTGGTGATCATCAATCAGGTTGACCAAGACAGTCTCCACCCCATAGCCCCCCCCCAAAAAAAGCTGGTCTGAAACGGGTCTAGATAATCAGTTTCATCCAAGACTGCCTGGAGTTGGGAGGCCACCACCCTCTCATTTACCTTGCCCAGCCACAGAAGGTTGGAGAAAGGCCAATACTTGCTCAACTCTGAGGAATCCAGGGCAGGCTTATTCAGAAGCAGTCTAATAATTGCCTCCTTAAGACAAGGAGGCATCCTGCCCTCCCTCAAAGAAGCATTTATCATCTCTACCAGGCTTTCCACAACAACCTCCCTGCCAGATAGTATTAGCCATGTCGGGCAAGTGTCAAGAGAGCAGGTGGTAGGCTGCATCACTCCAAGCAGCTTTTCCACATCCTCACGAGTCACAAACTGAAAGTGATCCAGCCTAACCACATAAGAGGAGTTGCTGGACACCTCAAATTCAAACACTGCAGTAATTGTGGGGTCTAAATCCAAGTCGGCATGAATACAAGAGATTTTATCCACAAAGAAATAATTAAACATGTCACATCGGGTAATATATGGTTCCTGATTCAAGGGAGGAGGGGCACTCACTAGCCCTCCCACAACCCTGGACAACTCCACTGGACATGAACTTCCAGACGCAATATGGGCCAAAAAGAATCGCTTCTTTGCTGCACGTGAGCATAGATCTTCAAATGTTCTCTATGTTGTAATCTGTCAGATTCGAGTCGAGTCTTCCGCCACTTGTGCTCCAGTCATTCTACCTCACCGCTTCAGCCCCCGTAGTTCTTCCATATACCAAGGGGCCAATTTTGAAGTGGTTTGGAGAGGACGCTTAGGAGCGATCATGTCTACTGCCCTGGTGAGTTTGCTGTTCCAGTTCTCCACGAGGGTATCAACAGGATCACTGGCAGAGCCAACACTAAATCCCTCCAAGGCTTCTTGAAGTCCTATTGGATCCAATAACCTTCTCAGGTGGATCATCCTAATAGGTCCCTCACCCCTGTGAAGGTGGGAAGTGATTGTGAGTCCGACCTTAACTAGATGGTGGTCCATCCATGACAATGGGGAAATCACAGGAGTCCCCACCCATGAAACACCACCCTGATCAGAGTGAAAGACCAGATCAAGCATGTGACCTTCAATGTGTGTCGGTCCCAAGACTACCTGGGAATAGGCCCATATTTGTCATGGCCGCTATGAACTCCTTTGCTGCCCTAGACAAATTGGTCCCAAAGCAGACATTGAAGTCCCCCAACACCACAAGCCTGGGAGACTCCAATGCCAAACCCGAGACCAAGTCTGTCAGCTCAGTCAGGGACTCCATTGGGATGCAGGATGATGGGTACACCAAGAGAAGTCCCAATCTATGCCTGGTCCCCAAACTTAGGTACACACATGCAATATAGTCAGACACTTCCACAGGGATGCTGGTCAGGGAGAGATTATTCTTATAGACCTCAGCCACTCCACCTTTCCACCCACATACCCACAACTGCTCCTCAACTGAGTACCCTGGAGGGAGAAGCTGGGACCAGACTGGGCCACCAGCCTCCCCCAACCAAGTTAGTTCTTGGCGGTGGCAGCAAGCACAATTGTCCCAATAGTGACACACAGCCATCATGGGTGTTCGGCAGAGGGTGAGGTGACGGTGGTGGCGGGCCCTGGCAGAAGAGGTGGGTGGGCAAAAATGGCAGGGAGAGAAGGAGGGAGTCTGACACTGGGGAAAGAACAGACAGGAGAATGGACTGGGAAAGGAGAACAGAACAAGGAGAACATAACAACAGAGAATGGGGAATGGACTGGGCTTGAAGGGAAAGGGGGAAACAGTGGGGAGATTGGCAGCTTGTAATTCGGCTGCAGTTTTGTATCAAGTCAGCTCTGAAACCAAATATTTGGGATTTCAGGGGACTTAATTTTGGACCCTATCTGAATTAGGGGGGCTTTGGATTTGGCCGAAAACAAAACAAAACAAAACAAATCTGAAATGAACACCCCTAGTTCAGGTTCCCTGACTGGCAAGTGAGGTATGCAAGTCTGCTCACCTGTCTTCACACAACATGGCAAATTTCGGTAGCACCATTTTCAACATTAGAGATTCTAGTTTGGTGGCGATCCTTTTTGTAAGTTATGGGCATTCCTTGTGGCTTCTCCCCCAAACTTGTATGCCAAACCCTGATCCTGGCACGGGGGCATAGTCTCATGTTCAATCCCCTGTTCCATCAGACATGTGCCCGCTGACATTGCCAGATCTTAGTCTCACTTCCTTCCAAACTTATTACTAGCCAGGGCAACATACTGGTTGGACTGCTATATAGGTGAGTATGCATTGATTGCAGCCTTCCAGTGGATCACAACTTTTGCTGTAAAGTCTTTGGTTACTCCAGTCAGTGTCGACTCCTGGTGACCACAGAGCCCTGTGGTTTTCTTTGGTAGAATACAGGAGGGGTTTACCATTGCCTCCTCTTGCACAGTTTGAGATGATGCCTTTCAGCATCTTCCTATATCGCTGCTGCCCGATATAAGTACCAGCAGGGATTTGAACTGTCAAAATCATGCTTGCTAGGCAAGTCATTTCCTGCTGTGCCATTAGGTGGCTCGAAAGACATAGGAGGGATCATTTATAGGAAGGAAGGAAGGAAGGAGGCTTGTTAAAAGAGAGGGAGAAAGCAATATATTCCTGTGTTGCTTTTTTAATAGTATTGTAAAGATGGAAGATAAAATGCTCTCATGCTTAAATCTCTCTCTCCCCCCGCCCCACTCTCTCGCTCTCTCCCCTGCTCCCTCCACCAGTCCCTGCACTAGCCTTGACTAGTTTAGATATTTAGAACCCTGCAAAACCCAGGATTGTTCGGCTACTGCTTCCAGACAGCCAAAATCTGCATGACTAGTTGTATGTTTTAATAAAACACATTACAAAATGCCTTTGGAAAATCAGTTGGATTTGGGCCATCATTTTATTTAAACACTTTTTAAAATCCTACACGGTTTGTAAGCTCTGTTGATGCACTGTTCAGAGAATTCCCTGTACTGAGCATATTCTGAACATCTTGGCAAGATTCATAAAGCAAAAGAAGAAACTGTAAACAATTCAGTTTGCTGAACAAAATGCACCTCCCGTGTTGCTTGCTGTTGCAGGTATGTCATGGTCCATTACTGTTTCAGTGGAACATCAATAGAACACAACAGCAGGGAGAATGCAATGGAAAACAAGCTGAGAATGTTCAATAAACCCATAGCTATGCTCTAGGCTGTGGTCAATAAAACTAGATGGGAGTTTATCCTGTTCTGTTTTTCTTTCCCTTTCCTTCTAAATTTAAGAGATTCTTCCAATCAAGTTGGTCCAGTTGAACAAGAGGAATACAGGTTCAGAAATGCAATATCAAATTTCTTGAAAAGGCTGACCTAAACTGTGCCATGGGGTCAAGTTACATGATTATAAGTTCAAAAGGACTAACAAAATATGATGACATCTCAGGCTGGACCAACATATGATCAAAGCAAATTATTTATTTATTTATTTAGATTTATATGTCACCCTACTCCCAGAGGACTCAGGGCAGCTTACAAGCAATAACATACAAAGCAACACAGTTCTATAAAATACAACATACATAACATCATAACCACAACCCCATATAGTACTCATTACAAAACATAATAACCATGGATTACCAGATCACTCTACGACCAGCTATCTCAGCGACCAAACACCCGATGGAACATTTCCATCTTGCATGCCTTACGGAAAGCCAACAAATCATGGAGAGCTCTGACATTATCCGAGAGACTGTTCCATAGAGCCGGGCCACCACTGAGAAGGCCCTGGCTCTCATTGATTGCAGTTTAACATCTCTAGGGCCCGGGATCACCAAGGTATTACTTGTGGCCGATCTCAGGACCCAGCGAGGGACATATCGAACAAGGTGGTCCTGGAGATATGGAGGGCGCATACGGTGTAGGGCTTTAAGTATTAAAGTTAATATCTTAAACCTAACCCAGGACTCAACCGGCAACCAGTGCAGTTGAACGAGCAAAAGTGTCACATGTGCTCGCCAAGGCGTCGTAGTAAGGACCTTGGCTGCTGCATTCTGCACCAGTTGCAATCTCTGAGTTAGGCGCAATGGCAACCTCACATAAAGTGAGTTGCAATAATCTAACCTAGAAATGACCGTCACATGGATCACAGTGTGGCCAAATCTGGAGGGGACAGATAAGGGGCTATCCGCCGTATTTGGCGTAACTGAAAAAAAGGCCTTTCAAGCGACCTCCATGATATGAGCCTCCATATTCAAAGAGGCATCAAGAATCACACCCAGACTCTTTACTGTAGGCTGAGGTATCAAACAAGCACCATCAAGGGTCGGTAATTGGAAACTCCCCCCTGACCTCTTCGGGCCCAGCCATAGAACTTCAGTCTTATCTAGATTAAGCCATAGACGACTTTGCTTCAGCCAGTCTATGACCGCCTCCAAGCACCTGGTCAGCTGAGCTATGGTGTCCTCGGCCCTGCCATCCATCAGCAGAAAAAGCTGTGTGTCATCCGCATATTGATGGCACCCTAGCCCAAAACTCCTCACCAGCTTTGCTAAAGGCTGCATATAAATATTGAACAGCAAGGGCAAGAGAATAGCCCCCTGAGGGATGCCACATGTTAATACATGATGTGAAGACCTTTCATCGCCCATAGCTACTCTATAACCCCGGCCCCGTAGGAAAAAACACAGCTGCAACAAGGCCACGCCTTGAATCCCAGCATCAGCTAGGTGGTGGATCAGAATATCATGAAACACAGTGTCCAACGCTGCTGTGAGATCTAACAGCAACAGCAGCGCTGACCCTCCATTATCAAGCTGGCAATGGATATACTCAGCCAGGGCAACAAGGACCATTTCGACCCCATGCCCAGGCTGAAACCCAGACTGGAAGGGATCGAGAACCACTGCATCCTCCAAAAATGTCTGAAGCTGTACTCCTACCGCTCACTCTATCATTTTACCTTAAAAAGGCAAATTCAATACCGGGCGGTAGTTAGCTGGCTCTGAAGCATCCAACGATGGCTTCTTCAAAAGTGGCCTAACCAATGCCTCCTTCAGCTCTCCTGGGAAAATCCCCGTCTCCAAGGACAGATTGATAATATTCCCAAGGGAGGTCTGCAACCCCTCCCGGGCGGCCTTCACCAGCCAGGAGGGGCAATGATCTAGGGGACATATGATAGGCCTCATGGCTGTCAGAATCTTTTCAACATCGGCCTCTAAAAGTTGGTTAAAATTCTCCAAAATTGGCCTGGTAGATGACCATGGAGCCTCCAATTCCTCAATTGCATCGGAAGTAAGTGGGAGGTCTCAGCGGAGTGACAAGATTTTATCCGCGAAAAAGCCCTTAAAAACCTCACAGCCAATACCCAATTCTCTAACTTCATGATCTTCACTAGAAAAATTTGTCAGAGATTCAACTATCTCAAATACTTTAGCTGGCCTTGAGCTTGCAGATGCGATGGCAGCCCAAAAAAACTCTTTCTTCACGTCCCTCACCGCTACCTCATAGGACCTCATAAATGATCTATAAGATGTTCTCATCGCTTTGTCTTGGGTTCTCTTCCAGCCCCGCTCTAACTGTCTGAGACGCTGTTTCATCTCCCTCAACTCCGGGGTATACCATGGAGCTGGGTTCCGGGGACATCTCAAAAGATACCGCGGTGCAATCATAACAATAGCCTCAGAAAGCCAGCACATATTTCCAAACCATATGTGCACCTTCTCCTTTGCAAAGCAACATTACAAGTGGTGATTGCAGAGGAGAAGTGGCAGCTCGGAGAGGAGATGCTGAGCTCTTCGTCTGTCCATTGCGCCACATGACCTACTCTCTCCACCTCCATACTTCCAGCCAGGGTTCCAGAGCTGTGTTTGCACTGGAAACATAGATCTGAAAGCCTAGCTGAAGGGGTGGGGTGGGGGGACATACATGGGGAAGGTTAGGCATCCTTCCTTCTGCACGCAACATCTGTGTCTTATAGCTGCTTCCCTCAAAATACAAAGTAATCTTATGTTTGTTTATCTAAGAGGCTATTCACACGCTCATGCAAAACCAGGCTAAGGGAGCCCAGCCTGGTTTTGCATGCACATGTGAACTGCCGGCACCTTGCAGCTGCGGCTGACACACTTGGGGGGAGGGGGATCCCAATAATGCACCACACACTTGTGCAGTGCATTATTGGAGCTCCGGGGCGTGGAGTAAAGCATAGCGGCATTTCCCTGCACCCCGACCCCCGGAGCTGCATGGAAACACAGATGATCATCTGCAGGTAGGGTAAGTGTAACCTACTCTCCCTGCAGACCAACTTGGAGCTCTTCTCAGTGATTGTGAGAAGAGCTCCTAAGAGTCTATTCCAGTAGCAGTTCCATTTCCTCCTTCTCCTTCCCCTCCCTTTGCTTTCTGACTCCACCCACACTCTCTACAGGATCCCCACTGGGATAAAGTTCTAATCAACAAAATGTAAAGGACTCCTAGAGAGAATACAACATCCCCTTTATAACAAACAGAATTGAATTGATTAAAATTTGGTAAAGTATTGAAGTCTTTTAGGTGGTCTCCTGTTACACACACTTCTGCAAATTCTTGAGGTATCTAGCACAGGAGCTGCTAGTTATTTGTTTTCTGATGCAAGAATTGTCCATCACTTTCCTCAGCCTCATCCATGAGGTCAAAATAGCAGGCAAGATCAAATTCCTCTACAGTTCCTCTCTGGAGATCAGACTCCATTTCATCTTTTCTCATAATATTCATGCTTGAAAGTCTCGAACTGTTCCATTTCTTTCCAACATCCAATATGACAGAATCTCCTTGGATTTTGGTTATTTGTTTTGTCCAGGATACTGGGAAAATCCCTTTCTCACTTTTTAAGGCAGTCATGTGCGAACCAAGTCCCCCACCTGCACACACACATCTGTACAGGTGTGGTGGCCTCAAAGATGGCTGCCATGCAGGGAAACAGGCCTGGAAAGGGCTGAAGATGCCCAAACTTGCCAATTTTTAAAAAATAAGGAAGGCTGGCGGGGAGAGGGGAAACCTCCATGGGACCCCACCATGGCGAAGCACCCAGAGGGTTGTGGGTGTGATTCTTTTTTTACAAAAAGGCTTGATGAACCCCCGAACTGCAGGGATGTTCAGTCTGGGGTTGAACTGAACCAGGGGTGGTTTGGCTCAACCCCAAAACTTCAAACTGAGCTGGTTCAATGGTGAACAGGTTCAGATTTGTGCTGGTTTGCACATTCCTAATTCCCATACAGCTCCCAGAATCTCCAGCCAAAGGCCACTGCAGCTGGGGATTCTGGGAGTTGTAGTCAACAACATCTGGAAATCACTGTTAGAGGGAACACTGGTCTCCACATCAGTAGCTGCCACTTTCTGAGGCAGTGCCATATCAGAATATATGGTTTGGAAGGATTTATTCTGAACAGCCTGGATTTCAGGAGGTGGGTTTTGGGGTAGGCTTATGCATTTCGATTCAGGTACAACACGAAAATGTGCCCAAAAATTGCAATTTTGGAGGTTTTGTAACCAAAACAAAATCAAGAATTTAAAAACAGAGATTTTTGTTTCCAAATTGAAACGACAGTGTTTCGGACAGAATGCTTTGTTCTTCGGAAAAGCATTGCAATTCAGATTGACTCCTCTGACTCTCTCCACTCCAGCTGAGGCAGTGATTAGCAGAAGATAAGATATGCAAAAAGCTCATGAATGGTTTAGTTAAGTATGTGTTGCATTCAGTGTGATTGAAATGCAAATTGACCTTGCAAAGGGATTTGGAAGACAGCATTTTGAGACAGAAATACCCAAATATCTTTGGGAGCTCAATGCAATTCCAAAGCTCTTGCTAAAAGCCATGGTATAAATTGTGTGGAGAAGCTTTTCAAGAAGCTGGTTAGGAAAGATCTGAAATTATACAAGTGTTTCTTTCCAAAGGTTTAGAAAGAATCTCTTGACTTGTTCAGGGGTCTTTTGAAGAGCTACTTTGTTTTTCTTCTGATTTTTATGAGTTATAGTGGTGTCTAAGTTTTGTTGCCCAAGTTGAGCAGTCTAATGTAATTTAGGCCACAATGTAATTTGGTGGGACATGATGTCTCAGTCAGGGGTTCACAACTTTTGCCATTGAAGGGACAGGTCATCCACATGGGACTACAGGAGACAAAAGGATGGGGGTGGGGAATACACCTATCAATCTATTGACATCCCCAGGAATCTTAGTTGCTTCTCTCTTTCTTGTAACCATGATCCATGGTTTTGCACTTTCTTAAATGCAGTGATGACACATCTCAACAATTCTGAACAGTAGGCTGATTTGTTTGGGCTACAGCTTACTCCACTTCAGTAAAATGAATATTTGAAGCTGTTCCATAGTACCAAGGCACTTTTTTTTTTTAACATTTTATTTCCCACTCTTCCTCCAAGGAGACCAGAGTAGTGCACTACATACTTAGGTTTCTCCTCACACCAACCCTGTGAAGTAGGTTAGGCTGAGAGAAGTGAATGGCCCAGAGTCACCCAGATAGTATCATGGCTGAATGGGGATTTGAACTCTGGTCTCCCCAGTCCTAGTCCAGCACTCTAACCACTACACCACACTGGCTCATTGGTCTTCCTTGCTATCTCAAATGACCTGTGGTCACTGTTCCATGGGGAGGGAGTGTTTTTATTGAAAGATTGCTTGAATCCACAAATGGGTTGTGCTGCTGTGCTAGTGCCACAGGGACAGGCTCCCTCCCGCTGCAAAATTCTCAAATAACTGTGCCAAAAAATTAAGTGTCGTTGTTCATCATTCTCTTCACTCTTTCAACTTGTTTATGTGGGGCTTCAGGGGCAAAACAGTGGGTTGGGTGTCAGTGCCCCAAGGGTGGTGCACCCAGATTCTACATAGGGCAAAGGGCTGATTTCTTAGGAGTTTTTGAGGTTTACGCATCTCTAAGATTTTTCCTCATAGGGAATAATGGTTTAGCAGTCCCATAACTCCACCTGGGGGGGCCACTGGGATGGCCCAAAGCGAGTGGTGGTGTAGTGCACAGAGGGTGCCAACCACCTCCCTGGATTGCTAACCCATTGGGGTATGGGGCTTTGTTGTTTCTGAGGTGTTGAGTTTAGATTCTCTGGTAGAAAATGAGATTTTTTAATGAAAAACCATGAATCCTCTCTCATATGCTACTAAAGAATCTGCTCTCAGAACACCTCTAGAACAACAAAACCCTGTACTTCATGGGTTGGCAACCCATGTGGGTGGTTGGGCACCCTATGTGCACTACACCGCCACTTACTCTGGGCCATCCCAGTGCCCCTCAAGTGGAGTTATGGGACTGCAGAAATCTCCATTATACCCTACGAGGAAAATTTGAAAGACGTGTAACTTCATTAATTCTTTAAAAATCAGCCCTTTGCCAAATTCCTCTCAAAAAAATTGTGGTAGCTTCCTTGTACCAACTGGGCACTACCACCAACCACACTCCACTCTGGGCCACCCCTTCCGTCCACCCCGCGTGAAGCTATACCTTTCCTGAAACCTCCATCATACCCCATGGGGAAAATCTGAAAGACACGCAAACTTCAAAAATTCACTAAAAATCAGCGGTTTGCCCAATTCCTTTGAAATTTTTGTGGTAGCTTCCACTCATTGGGCACTATAACCTCCACCCACTCTTTTGACCATGTGAGCCATTTTAAAATCTGAATTAATTCAGATTCAGATTCAGATTAATTCGGATACAACACAAAACTGGAGTGATTTGGAAGGCTTAATTTCAGACAAAATACAAAATGGGGTTGATTAGGATTTGGTACAAATCAAAACAGAAAAAATACAAAATGCACAACCCTATTTTGGGGTACCAAGGAGAACTATTTGGCACAGTGAAGAGCATTATCCACACTCCTAGCCATCTCTATAACTTTATCCAAGTTAAGTTTCCACTCCAATAGCAGTTTTTCATGCAGTTTTGGAAACTTTGGAGCAGTTTGTTTTCATAACAGTCTGATCCCTGATCATTTCATCAGTAATGTTGGCAAACTCACAGGCTACACTTAAGGCACACAATACTGTGACATATTGATCAATAGATTCACTGGGCAGTTGGGATCTAGAATAGAATGTGTAATGTTCAGCAATCACATTCATAGTAGAATTGAAATGATCATTTCAGGCTTGAACAGCAGCTACATAAGAATCGTCATCCTGTTCTAAGTTGGCAGGAAAGGATAAATAATTATATATTCTTTGGCCTCCAAGGCTTAGGAAATGAAGCAATGTCGCCTTCTTTTCTGGAATAGATTCAGTGCTCTGTATAGTGAGGAGGTTATTGCAGAAATCGGACCTCCATTGTTTCCAGGGAAGAGCAGGTTCTTGGGATGGACAAGAAGAAAGATGGTGGTGGGATCTGAGCCATGCTGCAGTGGGCATCCAGTGAACAGAAATCAGGACTGATAAGGGAACTCTACTTTCAGGGGTTGTGCAGGTCATGAAGCTGGAGAAACAGTATAATGCAGCAGCTCAGGAATGTAGGCCCAGAGATGTAATAAAAGGAAGATGCAGTAACCTTCACCAGCTTTACAGGCTCACAAACATAGCTGGTTCAAAATCTCATCATCAAATGTTTTATAACTGCTTCCCACAAAGTAATCTTACATTTGTTTAACTAAGAGTTTATTCCAGCAACAATTCCATTTTCTCCTTCTCCTTTCCCTCCCTTTTCTTTCTGACTACACTCTCTACAGGATCCTCTCTACCCCTACACGCTCTACAGGATCCCCAATGGGACAAACTTCTCAACAAGAAAATATAAAATATTACTAGATAGAATACAACAACCTACTTTGTTGTGGAGAAACATGATCTGAATATGACTATGAACAATATGACATGTCGTTCCAGCCCTAGAATGTTTTATTGCCTGAACATAAGGGCCAAATTAAATGTCTTGCGGGAGATGAGTTAATGCATTGCTGATTTGGATGAGGGCCATAGTGCTGGGGGAGGAAGGTCTAACTGTCTACCTGTGCCACTGTCTCAGCCCAAACTGCTTTCTAAAGTTGCTACCGTATTATCGGCAAAGATATAGGCACAAAACATATACGACAATACAAGCACATTTTATTAGATGATGATGAGGACTGAGAAAGTGGTAAGTGATGGGTTGAAAATCACCTGACAAGTTGGAAGTTATAGATCTCAAACTACAACTGATGAGTGGAGCATGAAACACATAATGAATACAGTATACAGCCAAATGTCATAAAATTTATTTTTGTGCTGAAAGAGCCACTCATATCTCTTATTTAAGTTCCAAACAATGTGATATATCTGCTGATTCAGACTTGCACTATGATTTCCCCAGAAAACCAAGTAAAACTAATATGGATATAGTAAGATATACTCAGAGCTGCCTTAGTCAACAACATAAAGTTTCCACCTGTAAATGTAAACAGGTAAAATTGTCAGAAAACACTTGCAAGCTTTCAGCCTGAAGTAGGAGATATTGGTTTTATCTTGTCAGTTGCAGCAAGTAGCAATCTTCACCATTAAACACCTGAAAAACAAAAATATCCCCAGTCATCCGCTGCTGGGCAAACGCAGTGTGAAAACGTACCTTGTTTTCCCATTTAATCTCTGTCTAGTGTTCTCTGCCTCATTACCAGCTCTACAGATTTTCCTATTTGGGAGTTTCACCCTTTTAATCCTCAGGGTTAAGGACTAAGATTCTGTATTTCATTTTTCACTTGTTATCTTGTCAGTACCACAAAGAAGTATAGAAAGAAAGAAGAGCTTGTTTCCCTATCTTTTTGGTGTGACTGTGTTAAAATCAGTGTTCTAAAACAAGAAATATATTTCAAGTCTTACTTTTCCATTATGGCATTTCTAAAATATATATTTTTCAGTTATTACATTTTTATCTTGCTTTAAAAAAAACCCTCAAACAGGTTATATCTATTGTGAAATATGTGGATTATTACTAATATTAATAATGATAGGTTATATTATACTACATGATTAAATCTTGTGTTTCCACATTCTTCTCTTATGCACACGGACACAAATACATATTCTCCAATAGACTCTCATTTTATTACAGCCTTTTAAGTAGGGTACAGTGTAATGTCAGGCAGGAACAGAGAGAAGATCACTGTGGCTATTCCATGATTAGAGAAAGCACTGCAGTTTTCCTCTCTTTTAATATAAAGTATAATATTATACATTTTCATATATAAAATTACATAGGTCACAGTTTGACAGATGTATTACAATAAATAATAGGTAGGCTAGCAGCCCAGTTTGGTCCCAGCTTCTCTCTCCAGGGTACTCTGTTGTGGAGCAGTGAGAGGATGTTGGCAGGGAGGTGGAGTGGCTGTGGTTTATAAGACCAACATATCCCTTACCAGGAGCCCTGTCAGAGCACCTGCCTATACTGAGTGTATGTACTTGCATCTTGAGTCCAGGGATAGATTGGGACTTCTGTTGGAATAAACACCATCTTGCTGCCCAACATAATCCAACCAAACGTATGCATTTGGTTGCAGATTTGGCTTTGGAGATGCCCAGGTTAATGGTGGTGAGTGGCTTCAATGTCACAACAAACATTTATATACCACTTTTCAACAACAACAACAAAAAAACCCTTAGAGGGTTGTAATGTTGGCTTTGCTGGTGATCTTCTTAACACCCTGGTGGGAAATTGGAATAATGAGCTCACTAGGGTGATAGACCCGATCACTCCTAAATGTCCTCTCCAACCCGCTTGTAAATTAGCTCCATGGTATATGGAAGAACTACAGGAGCTGAAGTGGCTAGGCAGTGCAAATGGAGTGCAAATGGAGAAGGACTCAACTTGAATCCAACAGATTGCAGCACAGAGCACAACTGAAGACCTACGCAACAATCCTTTGCAGAACATATTGCATCTGCCAATTCATGTCCAGTGGAATTGTCGAGGGCGGTGAGGGGACTTATACAGGCCTCTTCCACTCCAGCTTTGGAACCATCAATTAGGTGCTGCGAAGCTTGTAAGGAGTTTTTTTGAGGGCAAAATATCTCATATTCCATTGTTGGTGCAGAGCCTTTAGCAGAGTTATCGAGTAACTCCTCTTGTGTGGTTAAATTGGATCGGTTTCAGTTTGTGACTTCTCCTGAGTACATGAACAAGTTGCTTGGAACTGTGTGTCCCACCACCTGTTCTCTTGACCCTTGTCCGATATGGCAGGGAGATTTTTGGAAAGGACCTGGTCAAGATCATAAATGCTAGGATGCCTCCTTGTTTAAACAAGGTAATCATTAGACCCATTTTAAAGAAGCCTATACTAGATCCCTCAGAGTTAGGCATTTATAGGCCTGTCTCCAATCTCCCATGGTTGTCCAGGGTGATTGAAAAGGAGGTGGCCTCTCAACTTCAGGCAGTCTTGGATGAAACAGATTATCTAGACCCATTGCAAACTGGATTTCAGGCAGGTTATGGGGTGGAGACTGCCTTGGTTGGCCTGATGGATTATCTCCAAAAGCAAATTGACAGAGGAAGTGTGACTCTATTGGTCCTTTTTGATCTCTCAGCAGCTTTCAATACCATTGACTTGGAGGCGGGGGACTGGGCAAAGTGGGCATTGCTTTGCAGTGGTTCTGCTCATACCCCTCAGATAGATTTCAGAAAGTGTTACTTGGATAGTGCTGCTCTACGAAGCGAGAGCTTTTGTATGGTGTCCTTCAGCACTCCATCCTGACTCCAATGCCTTTTAACATCTACATGAAACTTCTGGGAGAGATCATCAGGGGATTTGGTGCAGGGTGTTATCAGTACTCTGATGACACCCAAATCTATTTCTCCATGCCAGCTTCATCAGGCAATGGCATAACTTCCCTAAATGCTTGCCTTGAGGCAGTAATGGGCTGGATGATGGATAACAAATGGACAGTGTGGCAGTTCAGCTGTGTGTGTGAGAGATATTTTCTTTGTGGTTGATGTGAGATGAGCCCTATGACTGCCCTTGAGATTAAGTTGTGCTTCACTCACTGTTCTGGTCTGCTGTGCAATCTGCATTCTGCATTTCAAGGTGTATTTATTTATTTAAAATATGTATACCCTGCTCCTCCAGTACAATACTGCTTGGGGAAGCTCCCAACAGTAAAAGTAAAACAATAAAAACAAATGCCAGATGTCCTTGAGAAACCCACAAACAACAGGCAAAGAAAGCAAGCACCCTCCTCTCCCACTGCTTGGTCTCTAGCTCCATCAAAATATGGCTGTACTCAGTCAAAATGTGGCTGAAGATGTTGTTCTAGTTGAGCTTATGGCTATGCTTGCTGCTAAGGGTGCTGCTGTTGCAGCTGTTGAAATGCCAAAGTAAGGAGTCATAAATTGTGTGTGAGAGGAATTTGTGCCAATTATGTTACTGCAGTGCAGGCACTGTGTTTGTCAGTGGATTCTGGGTTAGTGATTCTATTTGACCATTTTTGGACTGTGTTTGAAAAAATGTGTGGTGTTCTGTATCAGAAAGGACAGATTCATTTAACTGTGTGCTTCTAATCTGCAGTGTTTGGCAAGGCAGAGATGCAAAATGCATTGCAAATGGCACTGCAAAACTTGTATGTACCCTGTGAGTGCAGTTTGTTTTTGCCATAGGAAACAATGGGGAATTTGAAACACTCCATTGTTGTTCCCCATGGGTAGGTCCTAGGGTAGGTCCCCATGGGTAGAACCTAGGGACATCAAAGTTGTTTGGGTGGTATAGCATGGGTTGGGTGCTACCTACCAGCCAACCCACAAAAGAAATGGGCAATCAGGTGATTAACTTTTTTAACAATTCCCCCCAACTCCCATAGGATCCTATAGGGTTTGAGGGGGAAAGGTTTTTTAAAAAATTGCCTGCTTGCCCATTTCATTTGTGGATTGGGTGGTAGGTAGCACCCATCACACCCTACCATCCAGTGCATTTTGGTGTCCCTAGGACCTACCCATGGGGAACAATGGGGTGATTTGAGTTTCCCATTGTTCCCTATGGCTGAATCACTCAAATAGAGTTGAGTTGATTCGCTGAAACAGCTGGTAATGGCTGGTGTTTCAATGAATTGATTTGAGGATTTTGCTATTCTGTTTGAGCTTGAATCAAATCGCAAAATCCAATCATGCACATCTCTAATGAAAACTCTTTGCTTACAATGATTTGGATATATGCACTTCTTTTTCTTTTTTCTTTTTTTAAAGTTACACTTTTTATGGTAATAGAAAATCTGTTATTGATTGTGTACATATTGCCCACTCCTATTTGTTTTTAAAAACTTGCTACTGGAGAAAAATAAAGTCTTAACTGCCCTCTTTAGAATACAAAAAAATGTTTAGTATATCCATATTTTTAGTATATATCCATATTTTCGATTTATTATCCATTTTACTGATTTGTGGTTTTTTTCCCTCAATGAACACTACATTTTTGTTAGACATTTCAGTCTTTCTGACCATTAACATGACAAAGGCATGGGTCAACTTTTAATCTTCACATACTTCTCTACAAAATGGTACCAACTTTAGTTAGTATTCATTTTCAAAGACATCCAGGTCCATCCTATATTTTGCAGAATCAGTGAAAAGCATAAATTCAAGTATACAGAATTTAAATTCAAGTATACAGAAAAAATCTTTATACATGAAAGACTATTCTCAGTGTTTTTTCTTTCTAATCTTTTTTAAAAAACCATGTAGAGTCCATACCAATTATTTACTATCCAAAAGCTAGAAGTACATTTTTATAAACCCTGAAGCCCCATGGTTACCAGAGACCCCAAACCAGGAAATAATGCAGTAAAGAATATATTGTGTACTGCCTCTTTGTGACGTAAGCCCCTCAGGAGGCCTCAAGATGAGACAGGCCATGTGAAGAAACAGATGAATAACTAGAGGAAATGGTTTCAGTTTTTCTGCGATGGTCTGGGTGAGTGTTTGAGATGAGCCTGTATGATCTTCCTAGAGTCCTGAACAGTTCTATGCCCAGATGAACCAGTAATTAGGAAGAGTCCTCAGATAGCGTGTACTTTTTATTTCATCAATTGAAGTTTTACTGTCCTGGTCCTTTTTAGTCCCCTTTTCCCCCCTTATGAATTGGAAGCAATAAATTGTTGGGTTATTAGAAGTCTGGTTTGTGTTATTTTTCTCATAAGGAAAGGTGTCAATAAAAAGGCTCAGTGTCTAACTGCAAAACCTAATACATAAATAGATAGAATAGCAAGATACCCCTTTTTTCTATACATACCTTGCTCGCACACTTGTCCCAGTAGTAATCACTAATTAAAACTTCTCCACAGGCTGCATTTATGTAATATTTGTATTTCTTTTAATTTCTGGCAGAACTGCCAGTCAGTAGATTGGAGTGTTATAATTATTCTGGGTAAATGCAAAGCAAACATTTCCTATCGCCACTGAAAGCACTTGAGCCAATTAATACAATAGTAACATTTAATCGCAGGAGAAAATCACACCATTTCATGTGCTGAGAGCAAGCTAAGGAGGGGAGGAAAAAACCCCAACAATGCCATATGGCTTAGTATGATGCTTCTTGTAGGTTTGGCAAAACACTGCAGCATTTAAACTCCACAGACCATTTAGAAAGGACAGAAATTAAAGATACCGGTTAGCTAAGATGTTTTCTCTCACCTAATTTTATGTTCATTAGCTTCTTTAGCTTTTTATAATTTTCAGTTTTAATTTGAACCTAATAATTGTGGTTTTTAAGCTGACTTTTTAAAAAATAGTTAATTTTATTACTTTTATTGTATCTGTGTCTGTCTTATTACTGTGAGCCGCCCCAAGCAGTATTGCACTGGAGGGGCAGGTTATAAATATCAATCAATCAGTTTTTATTACAGCCGTTGGCCAGCCAAGAGATAAAAATCAGAATAACAAATATAACTAATATACACAAATAGTGACTGAAAATTATACACAATAAAACAGTATACAAACATCCAGGATAGATTACTTTAAAAACAGTAAAACAACTCCTAAAGACCTTAATCTCGAGACCTTAATCTCACAGCGATATAAAAAAACGTTGGCCACCACTTTTGTGATCTCACAGCTTGTATCTGCAAGGCAATATTGTGTATAAAAAAGCTCACACCTTCTAGGAAATTTAACTAACAGGAGGGAAATAAGTTCTTCTCTAACACCTTGATACAAAGAGCAATATAACAAAACATGGGTAACAGTTTCCAGGAAGCCAGAGCCAAAAGGGCAGAAAACCGTAGCTGAAGAATCCTTAGCGAACCTCCTTTCCAAAAGAGAGGAGGGCAGCACATTTAAGCAAGCCTGAGCAAAAGCCACCCGAAACTTGGAGAAGTGAAGCATTGTTAGATAATTTGCACCTCTATCTCCCATAGGAGGGGAAATCCCAAAGTGTAGGGGAGAGCAAATTCAATGTCACGCAACTGTAGAAATAGTATTTCCTTCACCTTATTATTCTCCAGAGTAAGTAGTTCAGAAGGAGAGAGTCTCATTTGCATTATTTTGTTGTTTACATAAGATAGGCAGGGGTTTGGATAAGAGTCCAACCATAAGTAACAGAAAAAAGAAAATTCCCGAATCTCTAAACAGAGTTAAATCCATCTAGGAAAAGTAGATTCCCAAGCTTTACAGACTACAGAAAAAGACCCAGATTCCAGGCAAAGAACAGAATATGGCACGCACCTAGGCACTGCAAAGATTGCTCTTAGGAATATAGACTGTACTCTCTCCAATTCAATTGTTACCCCTTGTATCCATAATGAGGCTCCAAAAAGTAATTGAGCCACAATCTTAGACCAAAATACCTGTAATGCCATAGGTATATACTGGCCTCCTTTAGAATAGTAGAAGCGCAAAAAGGCACTAAGAGTTTTATGGGCTATATCGATGGAGGACAGCTTGTGGGTATTCCAGTTAAGATTATATTGGGGAGAAATGCCGTATTTGTAAACCTGCTCAATACGGTTCTGGTTTACTACCCATTTGTATACTTTCCTGGATTTAGAAAAAACCAGGACCTTTGATTTTTTATAATTGATAACTAACTTGTTATCATTGCAGTAGCAGGCAAAAGCATACAGCAATCTTTGCAAACCCAGCCTAGTCTGAGATAATACAGTCGCGTCATCCGTGTATAACAACACCAGCACTCGTTTATCAGACAGCTTCGATGCATGTGAATCCACCTTTTCCAGACATTGGGCCAAATCATTAATAAAAAGATTAAATAATGTAGGAGCCAAGACATAACCCTGTCTGACCCCATGAGTAGAAAGAATTGAATCAGTTAGAGCCCCATTAGTGGCATACCTAACCGGTAATGAAGATGTGGAATAGAGCTGCATCATCAGGAATAACAGTCTATTGTAGTTTTTTCAAGTTTGGACCATAATAAGTGTCTGGAAATGGAATGAAACGCAGATTTTAAATCTATAAAAGCAACAAAAAGTTTGCCTTTAGGGCCACTAGAATGTTACTTCGCTAGATGATACAAGATCATACAATGATCTAGAGTAGAGCGGCCTGCTCTAAAACCTGCTTGCTCAATCCCAAGAATCTGGTTCTCTGAGATCCATGCTTCAAGCTTATCCAATAGATAAAGAGCATATAACTACCAACCACGGACAGCAAGCTTATGGGCCTATAATTAGATGGATCCAAATGAGAACCATTTTTAAATATGGGAACAACTATTGCTGTTTTCCATTGCTCTGGTATAATTCCTGTGCTGTTAATAGATGTAAATAAATTAGCTAAAAGGCCCACCATTCTATGTTAGCTTTTAATAGTTCAGGAAGAATAAGGTCTGGACCAGGGGCTTTTCCAGTTTTTAAACGTCCTACTAAATTCGTTATTTCTGCAGGAGTAACGGGGGGGCCAACGGGGTAACACATCGATCAGAGGTGGTACAAAAACCTGGCTGGGCTATGCATCATTATAAACTGTTAAAAAAGGGGGGGTTTCTCATGATCTAGCCAAAATCCTACAAGGCATGTTAACTTAGCTTGTTACAGAAACAATTCTCCAAAAGGTGTGGCTATCTTTATTAGTAGTAGTCATTGCAAGCTTATTCCAGGCATTTTGTGAGGCTTGAGGTTTAGCAAATTTGAGACTGCTTTTGTATGCTTTCTTTATCTGAAAATAGATCCGTGGGAGAGTTTGTTCTGAGTCCAATCTATACTTTCTGTAAATACTCTTCAATTGTTTGCATAGTGTCCTGCAGTGTCAGTCAACACAATTATTAGTTGCTCTCTTGCAGTGAGCATATGAAGACTGTAACTTGCTCAGACATGAAAACTTTTGGATAAGAGCATCTTCTAATGTTACATAAGCAGTAATGGTTTGTGGGCCTAAATGTGCTTGCACAATAGAGTTATATAGATGTCTACCTTCAGGAGAATCATAGAACATAGATACCTCACTTTCTACTTCCTTTGACCTTTTTATTTTACAGCTTGAATTGGTAGAGTTATCATCAAAAACACAGGGGGAAAGATTATCCCTCCCTTCCTGGGGAAGATCTAGATAGATGAACATGGGGAAATGATCACTAAAAATTTGCTCCTCCACCTCAAAAGAAGTGACATAAGGAAGAATAGATTTAGAAACCATAACATAATCCACAGCACTACTCCCCCGTGTGGAAAGAAATGTGTGTTCCCCAGGAATATCCGGTACCATTTAATATTGTAAACTCGAATATCCTAGATAGATGGATCATTTGGGCTCCTGATAAATTGATGGCTTTATCTTTAGAAAATGATTGGAAATGGGGGCACTATCTACAGTCACCCCATTTCCAAAAATCGGAGGCCATCAACGTATCATCAGTACCACATCTAGGGTTAAAATCTCCCATAAGGATTATAGAAGCATGAGGATAGTTCAATATTGCTTCAGTTATATATAAGTCCAACTGTTGCCAAATAGTAGTAGAAGAATTGAGTGTTTGACCCGGAGGCAGATAAACATTAAACAATAACAAATCTCCGCTCTTAGCCTTAATTAGAATTGCCATAGCATAAGGGGGAAGGTCAGATAATCGAATGGATTCTACATTCAAAGCTAATGATATGCAGCATACTAATCCAGCCTTCAGCCTTCCCTTGTTAGTATCCGAATGAGCTTTCAATGAGTAAATAGTATAGCCACTTATATTAATCTCTTCTTTTGTCCATGTCTCCAGAAACACTAAAATATCCCACTGTTGTATGAAGGTAATAAACTCTATATCATATCTCTTCCCATTCCACCCAGAAATATTCCAACCAAGAATTTTCCAGGTTGACTGTTTACAGCTTGCATTACAAAACTCCAATTGAGCAGGAATAGATTGTTCAGGTGAAGTTTCCGAAAATAAAGGTCCAGTGCCATTTCCCATCAGTAACATTAGCACAGGGGATTTCACCTCTGAAAAACTTTCCATATTCCCTTCAGATGGTGCAAAACCAGACAGAGGCATCAAATAATCCTGCTTATCAAAAACAGACTGAAACTGTCATTTCTGCAAAAGAGGACTTGATAACTTTTCCAAGCTACCTAAGGTCTTTTCCAAGAGAGGAAAAAAATTTGAGATTTTCATTTGTCTCAGGTGGTGTAAATCAGCAGTGGGCAAACTGCACAGTTGATCCTTCATGCAGGAGGAGTTAAATTTATCATTCTCCTGTAAATAAGAAGGTGTAATAATATCTCTTACACTTTCCTCCTGTAGCATCTTCTTCCTTTGATTTCAAAAATGAGAAACCAGCAAATTAGATTCTAAACTGGAACAAATAGTCCCACGAGGGAGCAAGGCCAAAAACCTTTCCAAAGCAGAGCCTGGGAAAGAAGTTGGACTCCCAGGAGATACAATGAGAAGATTTTTCCTAAATTTACGGTTATCGGCCAAGATGGATTCAAGGCGGGATAATTTGGCAATATTTGGCCAAAGGCCGTCCTTAAGGAGGGAGGAAGGATTGCAGGTCATAACATCCTCCATCACAGATGGCTCTGAGATGTCAGACAAGATAGGCGACTGATAGAATCTCCGAAGGCCCTGTTTGGCAGCAAGTGGCACTATCGAAGGCATGTCCAGTAGATTTTCTATAAGATCAGACAGATCAGGGATTAACGGATCCAAAGTCAGGCCAACTTCCAAAATAGTCAATTGGACAAAATCCTTGGACTCCCCCGATGGAAGTAAGGCAGGGTCAAAAGATATAGAGGAGACAGATGCCGAGGATACAAGGAGACTGGTGTCGAAGAGCAGAATGGAAGATCAGATGTTAAGCGGCACAGCCAGGCTTCTTTATGGGTAGGAGAAGATCCCCTTGGGGCACTTGACTGAGAAGAATTGGTGGGCCCCTGAGAGACACTGTTCCTAACCTCCCCAGAATTGATGAATTCTGTAAAAACCCGTCTAGGGACAATATTCCACTTTGCCAAGTGGTCCCTCATAGGACAAAGGAATCAAATCTCCACTAAACATCAGCTGTAATTTTAATATATAAAAGAATATTAAATTATTCTTTTAATATTAAGTAGAATCCAGCAGGGAAAAGTCCTCCAGATCAACCACGTGAGGATGAAATGCTAGAGGGAAGCAAGCGAGCTAACAATTTGGTCCTTAGAATGCCATCTGTCACTATTATAAGAGTTCAATTTTTCCCCCAAAAAACAGTTAGTTAGATTGATAAATTAGAGAATAGGAAGATTTCTCATCAGCACATACCCTCCCCTTGTCAGCCAAAAAAGTTTGTAAAGGGGTTCCTCTATGTTGGTGGCGAGGGCTCTGGGCCAGAGAAGTCAGGAGGGAGTAAGAAGACGCCTCTGTCTGGGTCCCCGCTTCAATAGTAGTGGAGAAGCCCTTGTTAGGCTTATTAAGCAAATTGCCATCAAGAGGTTAACACCTAAAGGCTCTCCTTGTCTCAGACAGCAGGTGTTCCAACAGCTCAGTAACACAGCTTCAGGGACTCCTGAACCAAAAAAGCCATACTGGACACAGATTCCTCCACAAGCTCAAACGAAGGCTTTTGACTTGTGGCTGATCCTTGCTTGAGGAGAGGAGAGGTAACAGGAGTTTCCTGCAAAATAAGAGGTGGTTCCTCAACTCCACTCTCCATCTGGGCAGCAGGCAGAGCTGAAGAATTCTTATAAGCCACACAGCGTGCAGAAGAATACATACAGCAACAAACAGTAGGCTCAGAAGTGTGGCTAGGTGAAAGAGAATTGCCTTCCTCCATAATATCCTTTGAATTACAGCTTAATTGCACAGGGGAGGACAGCTGGGAAGATAAGGAGAAACGCCTAGGAGGAGAATACTCCACTCCTTCAGATTGCAGAACTCTTTCGTCAGTCACCAAAGAGGTATTTGCTGAAGGGCAACATTTCTTCCCTGATCTTTTAAGTTTATGGAGAGTCTTGGATTTAGAAATAGTTACTTTTTTTGAGTTTAGGACTCATCATTCATTACACTCCCCTGCGTTCGCATTCCAATAATCCAGATAGCCCTAATGGTGAAATAGCCCGAATAAATCTGGCAATGCCCTTGACCCCTAGTAGAACCCAGAGTAAAGGGAAAAAAAACTGAACAAACCATCCGAAGGAAGCATTTATGAGCCATTAAAATCAAAACTCAGGAGAGTGAAGAAAAACGCTTGTGCTCCCGGGAGCTTCGACTGGAAGTCTCGGCAGGTCAATACCTGCTCCTTCTCTGTGTTCTAGAAGCGTAAATCGAAAAGAGCAAAACTCACACAGACACTTTCACCTGACTTCTCAAAGTTCACCAAGTTCGGGAGAAAAGAGGTTCCTCTGCTCCTCTTCATCGAGCTCTCTCTCTCTCTCTCTCTCTCTCTCTTTCTCTCTCCTGAATTTGAGCTACGTCATGTGAGTATTGGGGGCAGCGGGGCAGCAGCGTCAAAGAAAGCTACTTTTTGTTTCATAATGAGGAAGTCACCCCACAGTTTTTCTGACAGTTATACAAACAGCGCTTTCTTTGGCAAGGGTCTGCCTCCTCCCTGGACCATTTCTCCTGGCAGCCAGCAGGTTGTGAGTGATTCAGGAAGAAGGCGATGTGCTGACTGGGAGGTGCTTCCCACAGCTCATCGTTCACACACACTGGATGTGAGGTGTCCTCCAAAGTTATACATAGATCACTATGAGTAGCAAGTGAGAAGTAATATGTATTAGGGACAATTCCCCACTGCAGTGGAAGAGTGAGCTTGCAGTCGTCTTATGGTGTCATCTATATGGGTGCACTTACGCCTCCCGTTGCTTCCCCCCACCGGCATCCATTTACTTGCAAGCCAATCAGGGTGGCAGTGTACCTCCCTGCTGCTCCATTGCCCCCGTTGCCTGGATATGACCGGAAGTCTCCAACGCACCTACGCACCCCAGCACGTGCTCAGGCACGCGCACCAAATAGGCTTGCAAGTAAACAGACGCCAGCAGGAGAAAAGCGGTGGGAGAGGTAAATCCACCCTCCCCCACTCTTAAAGCTAGATACCCCCACCGTCGAAACAATGGAACCACTGGTTCTTCAAACCTGTTCGGAGACCCATAAAGGGCCCATAAAGGCCTCTGAACCGGTTCCGTGGACATCCCTAATAGGGGTGGGAATGCTAATATAGAGTCTTGTGTTACAAGTTACTACCCAAAGGTTTTAGTCTTCCCATTGCTGTACTGTCTCTCTTTTAGACTCCAGAAGGCAGGGGAGGAGATAAATGAGGACAATCATTTCACTAACCAATCATGTTGTTGTTCACAATGCTTCTCTTCTCCCAGACTTCAGCGAGGAACAGGATGGCATGAGACAAACTTTCAGAGAGTATCTTGCCTCCTACAGGTAGCTTCACATTTTCATTTGTTCTATTGTCTATTGGTTCTATTGTTTCTCCTCCCAATGGCTGTGATCCCTAAAGGAAATACTTTCCTTTCTTCTGGGACTGGAAGTCTTCTGTGTTTGAAAGATTTTAACTGTGAGTACTTATTAAAATGTAATTAAGTTGATTTTAGAAGGTGGATATTGCTGCTGAGTATAGTTAGGGTCAGTGAGGGATGGAGAGGATGGGCGATGGCTTTCTTTGTATTAGTTTGTTTTATTTTTGAAAAGAACTTGAAAAAGGAACTTCCTAAGTTCTTTTCTTTTCCTAAGTATGCATGACATACTTGGTGGTGAAATTGGCTGCTCGGATTCAGAGGTTATATATCTGTGATAGAGCCATAGAATTAATGCCTGCTTGGAAGCAGTAATGGGATGGATGAGGGATAACAAACTGAGATTAAATCCAGACAAGATGGAGATACTTATTGTGCGCGGTCATCACTTGGGAAGCGATATTGATCTACCTGTTCTAGATGGGGTCACACTTCCTCAGAAGGAACACGTAAGCAGTCTGGGAGTGCTTCTGGATCCACACCTCTCCCTGGTTTCCCAGGTTGAGGCAGTGGCCAGAAGCGCTTTCTATCGTCTTCGTTTGATACACCAGCTGCGTCCGTTTCTTGAAGTTCATGATCTCAAAACAGTAGTACACTTGCAGGTAACCTCCAGACTTGATTACTGCAATGTGCTCTATGTGGGACTGCCTTTGTACATAGTCCGGAAACTACTATTAGTACAAAATGCGGCAGACAGGTTGGTCTCCGGGTCATCTTGAAGAGACCATATTACTCCTATATTACAGGAGTTGCACTGGCTGCCGATAGGTTTCTGGGCAAAATACAAAGTGCTGGTTATAACCTATAAAGCCCTAAACAGCTCAGGCCCATGGTACTTAAGAGAGCGTCTTCTTCTCCATGATCCCCATCGTCCACTACGTTCATCGGGGAGGCTCTCTGTGGCTACCTTCATGTCGTTTGGTGGCCACCCAGGGACGGGCCTTCTCTGTTGTCGCCCTGAGACTTTGGAACGCACTTCCCATGGGAATAAGGGTCTCCCCATCTCTGGCTTTTAAAAGGGGTCTAAAGACTTATCTTTTTACCCAAGCTTTTTACCTTTTAAACTTTTAACTTTTTACCTTTTTACCTTTTAATTTTTTAAACTTTTGATTGTTTATTATTTGTTTTAAATTGTTCTTAGTATTTGTTTGTTGTGAACCGCCCTGAGACCTTGGGTTAGGGTGGCATAAAAATGTGCTAAATAAATAAATAAATAAATAAATAAAATAAAATAAAATAGAAGCTCTCCACACGAACAGTGTGAAGAGTCAAGGAGGGTTTGGCAGGGAGAGCGGCTTGGCCCACTCTCCCCACGCACTAGCACTCTGCCCACATGGTTACTGGATCCATCATGGATCTGGTAGGGGCGGCAGGGATCAGGGGCCACACAGCCCCCAGAAGTCCCAGGATATCCCTCACAAGTGTGCAGAGCATTCTGGGGAGAACCCCAACAATGGGAGGCTTGTTGTTGCCCCCCTGCTGGGGGTCTCCTCATGAGTCGCCACAGCATGGAGCTATGTCAAGGTGACTAAAGATCAGGAAAATGGGATTAGTGGACCACTCGCTCTGCTAACCTCATTTTATAGGAGGGGAAATAAAATAGGCTAGCCACTGGGCTCGCCTGCAAGCCCAGTGGTTCTCAGGACCACTGGAAAGTGGGCTGGGCTCCCTTAGCCTGCTTTCCAGTGGTCGTGAGAATAGCCTCATAGTATTCAAAAACAGGTTCTGTGCTAAGATTAGGTGAGCCCTGACTCAAAATATTCTTGTCTAAGCAACAAAAGCTGATGTTAAAAACAGAATTTGGGTTACTGCTGGTTTTTATATATCTGAAGTAGGGTTTTCAGTGCACAGTTAGCTTGGAATAAACACTGTTGAAATTAATGGGACATTGCTTTGAGTAGACGTGCATATGATTGTGCTCATAGCATGCTGTCTGACTCAGTATGCCTCAGTGAAATACGTTGCAGATCTGTATGAGTGAATATTGTACTGTTTTATAAGATTATTTATTGATGATTCATGTAAACAGCTTAGGAGAACTGCCCATATAAAAAGCTATACAGAAAGGTTTTAAATGAGTAAGGTATACTTTAGTCTACAATAACTTTTACAATGGAAACTTAACTGAGATAGAGCCTATATATGGCTATACAGGGAGCCAGTGTGGTGTAGTGGTTAAAGTGCTGGACTAGGACCAGGGAGACCCGAGTTCAAATCCCCATTCAGCCATAATACTTGCTGGGTGTCTCTGGGCCAGTCACATATCTCTCAGCCTAATCTACTTCACAAGGTTGTTGTGAGGAGAAACCTAAGGATGTAGTACACCGTTCTGAACTCCTTGGAGGAAAAGCAGGATATAAAATAAAATAAAAATAAAGACTGAAGCTATTCTCACAATTCCTGGAAAATGGGCTAAGAGTGCTTAGCCCACTTTCCAGGGATTGTGGGAACCACTGAGCTCGCAGGCGAGCCCGGTGCTCCCAAGGTGGCTAGCCCTAATTCCCCCTCCCCTTAGACAAGGTTAATGGAGCGAGTGCTCCATAAACCTAATCTTTTTGCTCATGTGTTGCCACCATGCATGGCGACATACGAGTAGACCCCCCCGAACAGGAGGCTGCAAGCAGCCTCCCAGCTCGGGGGTCTCTCCAAGATGCCCCTAGTGCATTTGCGCGGGGCATCCTGGAACTTCCAGTGGTTGCGCTGACCCCGATCCCCACAGCCCCTGCCAGCTCCATTACAGAGCCAGCAGTCATGTAGGTGGCCGATCCGGCCACCCAGGGCTGCCTCTTGATCGTCTTTGGTGTGAAGCGCCTCCGGTGCTTCACACTGACTGTGTGAAGCGACTCACTACCTTCTCCCAGAAATATTTTTTTCCTTTTTCAAAATCACATCATGCCCCCCAAAAGCTCACATACCACATAATGAAATTTCATCAAGATAAAGGCATTTTTTAACAATTCCTGTAGGGGATGGGTTTTTGTTGTTGTTGTTGTTTGGCTATAATTCAAGCATGTAATCTTATGTGCACAATTTTTGTGGTAGCTGTTGGTATTTGCCACTTACCCAAACCAGGCGTTGAAAAGAGTGACTAATTAAAAGTGGTGAAATAATTGATCTCCTCAGAGTAGCTGTAGAAGAAAGGAAGCTTATGCAGTATGTGTTTAGGATTGCATGAATTGGAATTTGCTGCTACTTTGTTTGCTTTCAGTGGGACAGGCAATTATATATGGTTTGGAAGGCTTCAATAAAAAGACCTTAGAGAAGTTTTCTTACCAGAAAGAATAGGAACACAGGAAGCTGCCATATACTGGGTCAGACTATTGGTCTATCTAGTTCAGTATTGTCTCCACAGACTGGCAGCGGCTTCTCCAAGGTTGCAGGCAGGAATCTCTCTCAGCCCTATCTTGGAGAAGCCAGGGAGGGAACTTGAAACCTTCTGCTTTTCCCAGAGCTGCTTCATCCCCTTGGGGGAGGGGGGGATATCTTACAGTGCTCACACTTCTAGTCTCCCATTCATAAGCAACAAGGGTGGACCCTGCTTAGCTAAGGGGACAAGTCATGCTTGCTACCACAAGACCAGCTCTCCTCTCCTGAGGAGAGGACTTCTGCCCAGAAGTTATGTTTCCCAGAAGTTATGCTTCTGGGTAGAAGTTATGGACTTCTGCCCAGAAGTTATGCTAGGCAGAACTTCTTCACAAGTGAAGAAGATACTTTCTGAGGTAATATTTCCAACAAATGATGTGATAGATCTTGAATCTGGCTTGGTTTTTTGGTTTTAAGAAAAATGCCCTCTTCTTATGTTCAGAGGCATCACTCATTGTACACAGTATGCACTTACCTTGGCACCACTATTAATGAAATCTGCCTTTTCATGGGGTTGTCCTTTAGTTTATATTCTGTTTTAAAGTAGAAGAATAAGCCTGTGGTTTTTTTTAATACTGCCCATAGCTGCAAAATATTTGTTCTACTTTTGTGCAACCAGATGGGAAGAAGTGAGTTGTTACAGTCTACTGAACTGGCAATGGTTACCTTCCCCTTACCTTGCCAAATTTTGGGAAGCACAGGTACACTAATTTCTTTCCCTTTAGCAAGAAGGAAACCCTGGGGCAAGACTCACTTGAGAAAGGCTTGCTTCTGCATTCTAATGCAGTTTCCATGAGATTCTTACACATTCCCTGTAGTCCTGTGTGACAACGGGAAGGACTGGGAGGATTCATTGGATTGGCAAGGCGACTGCCAGCTCTTGGTCACAGGCAGTGGCATTGGCAGATGGTATCACTGTTTTGTAGACTGAGCCAATAGTGCCTAAGGAACCCTGCCACTGTTTACAGTAGTCAGCATAGCAATTGCTGCTTACAAAAATGCTGTATCCATTGTGAATAAGCCCTTATGGTGGATATCCACCACTTCTTTGATCATATAAGAAAATGAAGGAGATAAGCTTCAAGTTTCTGCCTTCTCATATTCAAGAATGTATTTAACTGAGCGCAGTGGGGTTACCTCCCCTCCATCACTGTCATCAAAAAGAAAGACAACAAGTATAGGATATAATTATTCAGAAGAGAAGGTGTTCAAGCAATTTTGATAATCAATAGCCTGAATCAAGGGATAATAATATTTATCAATAATATTTAAAATGTATTCAAAGTAAGTTCAGAACTATTGATTTGATTCTACTCAAGCACTGCAGTTCGCTTTGAGTCATATGAGCATAATTATTCTGTCCTTCAGAAGGTTGCATTGGTTGAAAAAAGAGATCAAACTGAACAAAACTCCCCCCATTTAATTGTATTGCCTTCTAATACTGCGTAGGAAGGTGTGTGTGTGTGTGTTTCTCCCCCCCCCCCCATCATTTGTTCTGCATTAAAGCAGGAAGAATGATTGAAAGTGGGTGGCTCTTGACAATTTCCAAGTAGGCTTAGTCTGTTACTGACTGTGAATTGAATGCTTTTATCTAAGCTTAGAGATGTATTTTGTTGTTGTGGCATTCCTAACAATGCAAACAGAGATGATGAAAACTCTCTTTTTCTTGGTTCCCAACTTGACTGCAATCCTGTGCAGAGTTACCTGAGAGAAAACCCAGCTGAGTTTCACTGGGACTTACTTGTGTTTAAACACAGATAGGATTGCATTGCATAAGGGATCCTTCCAGGTAGTGCTTGCGTACCTGCCATTTAGAGTTATTTTCTTACACAAAACCTCATGCCTTGACCATCCGAACAAGGTCTATATGAAGTGCACTGTTCAACCACATGTTGTTCCCGTGTAATGATGGGGAGAACAATTAGATGGGCAGAATGAAATAAAAGGCCCTCTGTACATGGAAGAAAAAACGAGTAAGAGCACAAAAGATGTTGTCTTGAGACATGCAGAGATGTATCCTTATTGTGTACAAGCTGGGAATATTTGGCATCCCCAACTAAAAAGCCACTTTGTGCACATGGAATATTCTTCTTTATCAAAAGGAATGTGAAGTACCTGCATAGGGCTGATGCAACAGTTCTCAGGTTTCAAGGAGAGTTAACATTATGAATGCAAACCTTGCCTTGAGTGAATCCCAGTTCTGCCAGAATATTGAAGAGCAAATAAAGTATTCAGGCTTGAACTCTGGTGCTTAGACTTCTTTTCCCAGTGGTGTGCCAGGGAAACAGAACTCTTAGTCCAGTCTCGCACACAAGAGCAATCCTGTTGTGAGGTTTTTCTATGCAGGGAAGGGAAGGTCTTATGTCTGAACCACCTTTCATTGAAGTTCTGCAACATGAACAGATATTGTATCATTCTACAAGTGTGTCTTTTCTCGTATTCCCATGTAATGGTTGAAAAGGCTTGTTAATATGAATGCAGAAAAGAAAGCTACCCTCAAAATATAGAATATGTATAATGTTGACCATACGACTTAAGGCTGGGAAACCATTTCTAAATGTGTAAAAATCTGTCTGTAAGTGATAGATTCCATTTGTTGGAAGAACAAATTTTGCAAGACGAACCTGAAATGGTGTCCCTGGCCATGAGATCAAAGTTTACCCTGTGCTGCACCATGTACAGGTACATAGGATTTGCCCCTCACACTGATACATAATTTTATCATTTGGTGGGGGGGGGGTAGCAGACCCATTATTGGGTAATATCTGTCAGGATAAGATGCAATAGTTCAGAACGATTGTTCAGATGGTAGCAGTCCCAGAGATCCCACTTATCAAGTGATGACTGCAGTTAACAAAGGGGTGTTATAAGTTGTGGCTATGGCCACTAACTTAGTTTATTTTTTCAAAGGGTTAAGATGAATTAATGCATCTATTAATATCTGTTACAGGCATCTGCAAATCCCCTTACCAGCTCACCGATGGCAAGTGCTCCCAGACCTCTGCAAGCAGGACATCCAGCACTACACAGATCTCCTCACCAGAGGTCTCTTTTCCACTGCCATTTTTGTGATGGTAGAAAATATCAGGAATCCTTTCTGAGCAATAAGAGAGGACTCCCACTGTTTCTTGCATCTCCTATGTAAACGATAAAAGGCCTGCTTCTATCGTAAGACATCTGCTAGTGGGCCAGAAAAGGATCAGAAAGAAGAGAGGGAATTGAAGGCAACCACAAATAACGGCTGACTAGTGAGCAAATTTGTAATCCCTGATCTATTACCTATGATAGCAATGTGGAGCCTCCATGTTCAAAGGGAGTCTATCAGAGTAGCAGATGTTGGGGACAAAGAGAGGAAGACCATTGTCATAACGCCTTGCTTGTGAATTACTGCAGACATCTTTCTGGCCACCGTTGGTAACTGAATGTTAGACTAGGTGAGGGCTGCACAACTTTGGACTAAAACTTCCATCATCCATGACTATTGGCCACTGTGGCTAGAGATGATGGAAGTTTTAGTCAAACAACAGGTGGAGGGCCAAGTTATGCAGCCCTAGACTAGATGGACCAAGTACCCAACAACGTGGTGCAGGGCCATCCCTAGGGGCGTGCGAGGCTGGGGGAGAATCAACATGTACGGGGCCTCCTTAGCATTTCATATCATTACAGAATCATACTGATTGTTGATATATAGTGTAAATAGTGTGAGTGAGGTTTTTGGACATGTCCAACCAGCTTGGGCATATAATGCATTTCTAAAGAAATAAAAATAAAAAGCACAACATATGCTTCACAATTCTCAGACCTTCTGGGTTGCAAATCAACTTGAGCATAGTTCATTCATAAATAAATAAGTTATATATTGTCTGTTCCAGCAGTTTTTGTAATTTTCTGCCATGAAATAAGCCACTTACGGGACTTATTGGATGGGGTTTTTTTTAACCAACAATTTGTCCAATCCACTTCAATTTAAAGATACATATTCCTCCCACCCTGCCCTACATCTCTGCTCAATACCAGAGCCCTATGACCAACCAATCTCTAAATATTCAAGGTGGGGGAGATAACCACAAAAAGGGAATCACATCATACCTCCAATACTAAGTCTGGGCTGGGCTGGGCAGGGCAGAGGGTCTGCAGAGAGCTCTGGTGCTGGACACTCTCTGCCTGCCTGCCTACTTGCTTCTTTCCTGAGCTTCAGGGAGGCCTGTATTGAGGCCTCTCTGGAAGCCCTGCCCACCCGCTGAACAGCTGAGAGGCAGAACTCTAGCAGCTTGCCTGGGAGCCTTTCAAGCTGCACACAGACACAAAAGATTGGTTCCAGGTGGGCTGCGGGAAAGATAAGTGGCAGGGAGTGGGGGAGAGAGGGGGCAGGCTGCACTGCAGTGTGCCCAGAGTAGGGCCTGTGCCAGCATGGGACTTGAGGCAATTGCCCCAGTCACCCCACCCTAAGGATTGCCCTGAAGTGGTGTTTATGCTAATAATGTAATGTGAGAACTCTGCTAAAGGTTAACCATGAAAATGGTCATTAAAAGCCTTCAAATACAGATAGACACAGTGAAAATAATAGCTGTTTATAAATGGACCTGGAAGGACAAGTTAATTTTACTGCCATGTTTCCAGCAATTACCTGGCAAAATTTTAAATAGTACATCTGTTTAACTAATATGTGATTAGTCACAAAGGAAGAGAAAAGGGTAGCCATAAAAAAAATTTCAACATTGAACTGGCACATTCATTTCTGCATAGTACTCTGAACAAATACCAACACCCACCCACCCGCAAAAAAAAGTCAAAGTTGAAATTATGGATGAATTCAGAATGAATAGAATTTCATTTGGACTTCACCTGAGTGATTTAACAAAGATGTAAACCATAGTTACAACATTGGCTAGTAAACCGGAAAAACCGAAGATGACTGAAAGAGGAAAGAAATGTGTTGGAGAAATATATTATTAATCATAGAATCTGGGAAGGGACCTTGGGGATCTCTTAATCCAACCACCGGTTTGGTATAGAAAACCACCCTACTTCACCTTAAATCCTGAACAGGGATGTAGTGACCCTTGAGCAAGGGGGTACAATTGTCCCCGGGCCCAAAGGGTCTAAAGGGTCCCCAAGACTTCCCCTCATCTAGGGCACCCCCTTGCCCCCTTACAGCACCCAGATGACAAGTAAAGCGCTCATGGCTGGCAGTGCGAGGCATGTGCCTCTCCTCTCCAGTAGAGGTGTGCAAAAAGCAAATTGCCCGGTTCAGTCCGAGACCAGGCATCTTCAGCTTTGTGCACCCCTAAACCCACCCCCCTGGTTCGGGTGGAGTTCAAGCCAGTCTGGGGTTCAAAAAGTTAAAAAAAATTAAATAAATTAGGAACTCATCGCGGGGCCTGGGGCAATTTTGCCACCCCCAGGAGGGTGCTGCCATGTCCTCAAATAGCCATGTGCATGCGTAGTGGCCCTCAAAATGGATGCCATTAGCTGGGAGTGGCTGGAAAGGCCCAAAAATGGGCCAAAGACTGGGGCGGTGGAAGTTTCAGAATCCCGCCCCCATTGCAGCCATGGCAGCCCCACCCCTGCCCCAAGACAGCAAAATTACCCTGAGCCCATCGGTGAGTTGAATTTTTTTTTAAGTTAAAAGTTAAAGTTTAAAATGTTTTTAAAAAATTTAAAAACTGCTTTTGAACCACAGACCAGCTCTGAGCTGGTGGAAGGGTTTGACTCGAGGTCAAGCTGAACTGGGCCCAGTCCACCTTGAGGGCAAGCCCTCAAGCCAGCCCAGATTTATGGTGAACCAGCCCAACCTCAAACTGGTTCTCACATCCCTACACTCCAGCCAGCACTGCACGTTGGTTGGGGAGGGATGGTCTCCTCCCACCACCCGGTATTGGCTCCTCCCTTGTGTCTACCATCAGATGCAAGGGGGGCAGTGCTGGGAATGGGGCTGTGAGGGCCCCAGAAGACTTTCATTTCCCCTGTAAGTGGTTGGTGAATTGCTGAAACCACAACTTGTTGAAACCACAACTTTCAGCTATTCCACCAACTGCTGACAAGGAAAATGAAACTCTACCGGGACTGTCACAGCCCAGACCTTGGCACTGGCCCCACCCCTTGCATCTGATGGCAGATGCAGGGGGCATGGCTTGCATGTGGGAAGGAACACCCAAAGGGCAGGGGAACTGCCAGCCAGAATTTGTCCACTGGTCCTCCCCAAGCTCCCTATGCCCATGACCCTGAGGGAGTGTCATTGGGCAGGGAGGTTAACAGTCAAGCCCCCACTTTCCATACACTCCCCCCAGCCACTCACCCAGAAAAAATTCCAGGTTTTCAATGGCAACAGGGTGAAGCTTAGGGACAAAACTACTGACTTGAATTCTTTTCATATGTTCTGCTGCCAAGCCAGGTCTTCTCCTTTCTTCTACTTGTGCATTTGATTTTTCTTACCCAAATGCAATTTGTCTCTGAACTTGTTGGTTTGACCCTGTCAAGAAAATCTTGCATCTTTCTTCTAAGGTGTTGGATGCCCCCCCCCAGTCCCAGTTTTTTGTCATCTGCAAATTTGATAACCATCCCCTCTACTTCCTCATCCATCCAAGTTACTTATAGAAAGGTTGGACAGCACATTGGACAGTACAGAGCTCTGTGGCATTCCACTTGATATCTATAGGTTGACTCGGAGCCATTAATAAGCACTAGTTGGGTACAATGAAGTTAGTACGAGCTAGTAATCTGCAAACTTGTAATCTACTTGTCTGCATCTCACCAACTTGTCCACAAAGATATTGTGGGAAACCTTGTCAGATGCTTTGCTGAAAGCAAGGTAAACTATGTCCATGGTATTTCCATGTTCCAAACTAGTAACTCTCTCAAAAACTGAGATGTTCTTGGCAAATACATGCTGGAGCTATTCTTATGATCAGTGGAAAGTAAGCTAAGGCTGCTTAGCCCACTTGCTACCGATCGTGAGACTCACCGGGTTCGTAGCCGAGCCCGGTTGAGTCAAAGTGGGTCATCCGCCTATGTAGCCCTCCCCTAAGCTCTGCTAACCTGGGCTTCCCAATCATGAGTTGCCATGGCGTGGCTCTGTGCCGTGGCTACTTACAAGTAGACCCCCCGAAGGGGAGGCAAAAAGCTGCCGGGGGTCTCTCCAGCATGCCCTGCGCGATTGGCCCCTGCTCCCCCCAGCACCCGCCAGCTCTGTACAGAGCCAGCAGTCGTGTGGGCGGCTGGTTCAGCTGCCCAGAGCAGACTGTCTGCTTGTGTGCAGGGAGAGTGGGCTAAGCCCGCTCCCCCACTCACCCTTACAAAGCAGGTCTCACTAATCGTGAGACCTGCCTCCCTGACTCCAAGTTAATGACCACATACTTTTCTAAATGCTCACAGACTGTTTTATAATCTGTTCTATTGGACCTCAGCAGGTATTAATGTCAAGCTGACCAGTCCATAGTTTTTGGGCTGCTCCCTCCACCCCTTTAAAGATAGAGACGTTTGCTTGTCTCTATTGTTCTTGCACCCACTCCTTCTCAAAGATTATAGGCAGTGACTTGAGATCATCTCTGTACATTCCTTCAGTGCCCTGGGATGTACCTGTAAGTCCTGGCCTGGAGATTTAAATTCATTTAAAGTAGTTAGGTGTTCTCTTGAGCCATGATTCCATCCTTTGTTAGTGCAGCTGTTGCCTGGTTTGGCCACAATTCCCTTCTTGGAGAAGGCAGATACAAAATAAGAATTAAGAAGCTCTTCTATTCCTCCATTGCCTGTTAACAATTTCACCATCTTCTCCCAGCCACAGACTGGGAGTGTGGGAGACATGTGTGTGTGCTGGGGCACAGGTATCCCTTTCAAGCCTTGGCTCATTCTGAGTCATAGCCATCCTGATTCCATACTTACAGGTTCAGGCTTGTGGTACTCTTTCTTGGTTACATGCCCCTCCTTCAATTTGCTATACTCTTTTTTTTTAAAAAAAAAATCTGAGATGTATCTGCATCCACAGTGTTTCTTTAGAGGTTCCTATATTTCCTTTTCATGAAATTTTTATGTTTCTGTGTTTAGCATCTCAGTTCTCAGGATCTCCCATCTTGACATTTTTCTACCATTTTCTCCCATAGGACTTCTTGTTGGAAGTGAAGAACTATATGCTGTCTCTTGTCTCAATGACATAGGAGGACAGACTAGTGAGTCAGAAGGCTAGAGGGTCAAGAAATTGGTCATCCTGTCTCTACTGCTCTGACACTATCCCTTTGATATGTACAGTAGATTGCTACTCTTAGGGACTTACCTATTTCCAGCCACTTCCTTCCTCTTCCCTTCCTTCTCCCTTGCAACATGCAAGCTCCTCTCTCCCTGCATCATGTATGCAGAGATGCAGAATCCATCTGCATCCAGCTAGCTAGCTAGATTAGAGGTCCTATCTCTTCACTTTACTATCTAGAATGGAGTTCTATAATAAATACTCCTTATATTTATTTGAAATTATGAACTGGTTCCAAGTTATTTTACTCTCAGCATACACATATGCCTAACCAAATTCCGCTGTGTTGTGCCTCTGTGCACTCTGCTATAATAAAAAAGGGTTTCTCTTACCAGAGAAAATTTCCAACACTTCTAGCCTTGGGGTACTATCTTTTTCTTTCTTATTTCTTTTTTTGTCTGAGCTTCTTAAAATCAGCTTTTCTGAAATCCATGGTACACATACAACTAATCTCAATTCTCCCTCTTCTTGATATAACGAATTCCAAGATTATGTGGTCACTTTCCTCCAAGGTTTTCAATCATTTTCACTCCATCAACCAATTATTTCCAGTTTGTAAGGATTATGTCTGGGATAGCTGATCCCCATATTCCTCCTTCCACTTTCTGAAAGATAAAGTTATTAGCAAGACAGGTCAATAATTTATTGGACTTTCCACTCGTCGCAGAATTATTCTTCCAGCAAATTTCAGGATAGTTGAAGTTCCTCATTATTACGACAACCTGCCTCTTTGAAAGTTTGGTAGTCTAAGTTAGAGCATTAGCAATGTGTTCTGCTTGACCAGTTGGTCATAGTAAACCCTCACAATTTTATCACTTTTATTTCTCTCTATTTTTATTTTTCCCTAGATAGCTTCCACATTGCTTCTGTAAACTCAGAGGCACAGGTTACCAAATTCTTCTTAAACATTGCTAATCCCCTGCTTTTGTTTTTGCCACCATCTTATGGAGGTGGTGGATTGTATGAAAGACCTAGCCAAATTGTGTTTCCATGGTTATGATTTTGTAGGCCAGTACAATGTCTGATACTGCACATCAGATCTCATGCCCTTATTAACCCCTGTTAACTGGGCAAAGAAGCGCCTTTTTAATTTGGTGATTATCTTTATTGAGCAGGGGTCATTTGTTGTCACTGGCCCTATCCACCCCCAGCACAGTACCTCCAGTGACTGTTGCTGGTGTCTATTTTATGTTTCTTTTTAGATTGTGAGCCCTTTGGGGACAGGGAGCCATATTATTTATTTTTTTCTTTCTTTCTTTAAACCGCTTTGGAAACTTTGTTGGAAAGTGGTATATATGTTTGTTTGTTACATTTCTACACCGCCCAATCCAACAGCTCAGGGTGGTTTACAAACTAAAAAGAAAATATAATTATTCAAAAATCAAACATAAAACTATAGAATCTGAGCAATTAAAACAATATAAAACAGTTTAAAAACACTGGAAGGCCAGACCAAACAAATAGTCTTAAGGGCTCTCTTAAAGGCTAATAATGTATTTAAACCACACATTTCTGTGGGGAGCGTATTCCACAACTTAGGAGCAGCTGCAGAGAAAGCCTGGTCCCGAGTTGCCACCAGACAAGTGGCAGCTGGAGACAGACCTCTCCAGATGACCTTAACATGCAGTGGGGATCATACAGAACAGGCTTCCCCAAACTGCGGCCCTCCAGATGTTGATGAACTACAACTCCCAGCATCCTTAGCCATAATTTATTGTGGCTGGGTATGCTGAGTTGTAGTTCAGCAACATCTGGAGGGCCACAGTTTGGGGAAGCCTGATACAGAAGAAGATGCTCTCTGAGGTAACCCGGACCTAAGCCGTTCAGGGCTTTAAAGGTAATAACCAGCACTTTGTATTTTGCCTGGAAACTTTGTATTTTGCCCCAGAGACCAATTTGGCTGCCGCATTTTGAACTAACTGAAGTTCCAGAATACATACAAAGGCAGCCCTATATAGAGCGCATTGCAGAAGTCAAGCCTGGAGGTTACCAGTTGGTGCACCACTGTTTTGAGACTGTTCTCTTCAAGAAAAGGACACAGCTGTTGAATCAACTTAAGATGATAAAAGGCACTCCTAGCCATAGCCTCCACCTGAGATACCATGGTGAGGCCTGGGTCTAAGAACACTCCCAAACTACATACCTGTTCCTTCTGGGAGAGTGTAATCCCAACCAGAACAGGAAGATCCATCTCATCCCTCAAATTCCAGTCGCCCCCAATGAGCACTTCCATCTTACTTGGATTCAGTTTCAATTTGTTATCCCTCATCCAGCCCATTACTGCCTGTAGGCAAGCATTTAAGGAGATTGGAGACAGGCCTATAGCTATCCATCACTGAGGCTCCTTAAGAAGTGGTTTAACCACTGCCTGCTTCAGATAAGGGGACATTCTGCCCTCCCTCAGCGATGCATTAATAATGCATCAATTAGGCTACCTCCAACAATTTCCATACAAGATGAAAGCAACCAATTTGGGCAAGGATCCAAAGAACAAGTAGTAGGCCACAATGCCCCAAGCAGCTTGTCCATGTCCTCAGGAGTCACAGATTGAAACGTGGGTAAGATGTAACCCTAAAGGATCCCTGCCTCAATCAATTTCTACCAACAAAGGAGTTAGGCAGGGGTGCATCTTAGCACCATCACTGTTTAATATTTATGTTAACGATTTAGCAGCCTATTGCAGAAGTTGGAATTTCACTTCTTTATGCAGATGATGCAGCAGTCATGGCTAGATCCCCTGTTGGGCTTAGGAGAGCTCTTAGGCAGCTGGGTTGCTATTGCAGGGATAATCATTTAATTATTAACTACCAGAAGTGAAAGTAATGGTTTTCGCTAGAAGGCCTAGAGTGATGCATTGGTCCATTGAGGGCCATCGACTCGAGCAGGTCAACATCTACAAGTATCTTGCTGTGATTCTTCATGCCAGAGGGTCTTGGAAGGCCCACGTGGACCATGTAGCTCAATTGGCACAAAGGAGTTCTGCTGCCATTTTGAAATTCTTTCGTACCAAGGGTGGTGAGGTTATACCAGCTGCCTTAAGGTTATTTGCAGCCAAATCTAGGAATCAGCTTCTTTATGATGCCCAACTTGGCCCGTACCCTTCTTATAGGATGTTGGAAGTTGTGCAATCTAAATTCATCAGGGCAGTTCCTAGAGCCCCCAGATGTGCTTCTAACGCGGTGCTGAGACTCGAATTGGGGATTCAGAGAATTGAAGCCAGGGCATGGATCTTAATCTTAATTTATTGGCTTAAGATCATTTTTTCCCCTCAAGGCTGGATCTCTCTGGTCCTGGCTGATAGATTTCAGTCATCTTGGATAGGCTTGTGCCCGAAACGTTTCGGAGGCCATTGTAAAGGCCTCCAAAACGTTTCGGCGCTGGTGCAGGATTTGGTGCTTCGGCACCGGTGGAGGTACTACTTTAAGGGCGGGGGAGGGTGTACTCACACACACACCCCCGCTGCATTTCCCCCGCCGGCGCTCTCCAAATTTCAAGCCCCTCGGGGCGGCAGCATTCCTCCCTGCCACCCTGTTCCCCCCGTCGGCTGGAAATCGCGAGAGTGCGGGAGCCCGTTGTGCGTGCGCACGGCAGGCAGGCGGGCACGCATGCGCACGATGGGCACACGCGCACTCGTGACTTCTGGCCACTTCCGGCCGACGGGGGGAACTAGCCTGCTAACCCCTAGCCTACTCCAGGACAGAATAACCTGGAGGGAGAAGCTGAGCCCATACTGGACCATGCGCCTCCCACAACCAGGTCTCAGTTATACATTTCAGGTCAGCTCCCTCATCCACAATCAAACTGTGGAGAATTATTTATGGTGCCCAATTATTCTGAACTGACCTGGCATTGCAGAGGAGCAAGGCCAGACTCTGTGAGTAGTTGGAGCTGCTCTCCAAGGCCTGAGAATTTACAAAGCAGTTGGAAGTGGAAACAGTTACTAAATTACTGATTTTCCTTCCCCTGTAATGGTCAGCTGCTCTGCCAGAGCTAATTCTTCTATTCTCCACCACTACAGTAATAGCTGCTCCAGAAATTCTGGGCACACTCACAGCACCACCCAGCTCGAGAGCCCAAATACATACCTGCAGGAATACATAACTGCCTGGCAGAACCAAACCCACCCAACCCTCAGTCCCACCCTTGAAGGCCCGGCTCCAAAGGCTGGCTCCCTTTGGTGGTTGCCTACAGGTGGCCTGACAGCTATGCCTCTGGTGAGCCTCCTTGTTTTTAAGCCTGCAAGCTCTGGAAGTCACTCCTCCCACAAGCAGCTCCCAGGACAAGTGAGAGGTGGTTCTGTTCAACAATCTGGAACTTGGCAAGAGACAAGCAGGCTGTTCCCCATCTGGACTGGAATCTCCACAAGAGGCAGACGGGCCAGTCGGTAAGTCCTGGCAAGTCAGATCGAAAGGCCTTGCACCCCCCTTTACCTTCCCACTCTGTCTTTTCCTTCCCCACTTCATGGCTGGATCCTGCTCTCTTATTCAAGGTTAACTAAACCTAGGTAGTGCTGCCCCTTGAACATCCTATCATTCAGGGAAGTGGTGAGTGTGCAATATAATTCAGAGTGGGAGCTGCTGGCTTTATTCTGTGAATGGATTGTTAGAAGATGGTTGAAAGGTCTAATCCTTATTGGGATTGATGTTGGATCTCACCCATTCTATCAATACAGACTCTATTTAAGGAGAAAATCATGTGAGTGAGTGTGCATGCATGTGTGAGCAGGTGTGTTCATGTGTATTCAGGGCTGCTATGGATCAATGCTTGCATGTCCTCCATCATGCTGAATCACTGTTGGGCTGAGGATATGTGTGCTAATCTGTTAATTGTTTGGGAATTTGTAAAAGAATCAAAAGTTTAAAATAACATAGTAAAGCTAAAACTGGTATTTTCTTACAAGTTCACAATTCCTACTGGAAGTTGGAGATCTCCTTAATCTTAAGTCATGAGCAAATGGGGAAGTCTCAGCAATTTTGCCCAGTTCAGTAGAGACTCTCAGAGAACTGGCAGTGGTCTCACTTAAGACATGACCTGTGTGTTTCAGCAAGACACCTGTTCTGGATTTACAGCATCCTTTATTGATTGAATCAAATGATAAGTTGCTTAATTAAAGTTTCTCACACCTGTGTCTGAGAAATTCTCACTGCAAACTCTTTCCAAGTTTGTGATAACTGAAGAAAACACCTAAATAAAAATCCAGTGACCAATGAAATGGAAGCTCCAATTAACGATTCACTCAACTGTTTTTGGAAGCCTTCTGGCACCAAGACATTAATAAGCATGTTAAAGAAGTAGGGAGGGACATAGGGACATAGGAAGCTGCCATATACTGAGTCAGACCATTGGTCTATCTAGCTCAGTTTTGTCTTCACAGACTGACAGTGGCTTCTCCAAGGTTGCAGGCAGGAATCTCTCTCAGCTCTGTCTTGGAGAAGCCAGAGAGGGAACTTGAAACCTTCTGCTCTTCCCAGAGCGGCTCCATCCCCTGAGGGAATATCTTACAATGCTCACACTTCTAGTGTCCCTTTCATATCCAACCAGGGTGGACCCTGCTTAGCTAAGGGGACAAGTCATGCTTGATACCACAAGACCAGCTCTCCTCTCTAGACCAGCTCTCCTCTCTAAACTGGAGTAGGGCAAAGTAGGAACCATAGAGTTCCATCTCCCCCCAAAAAATGTGTTGCCCATGTAATCATCTTAAAATGCTTTCAAGTAGCAACCCAAATTTTAGTCTATGCCATGAAAATCTACTAAATTCACTGAATTCAGGGGGACTTAAGCATGCATAGATGGGCAGCAGAAATGATATATCCTGTATGCTTTCATGCTTTTCTATTGAAAAATATTAACCTATATATATATATATATATATATATATATATATATATATATATATATATATTTCATGCTACCAAAGTTCAACATTTAATCAAATGAAAATAATTACTAAACAATTTACTAATTATAACTTATTTTAAAGATGTAGGCAGGAAAGCTTGTGTCCGGAAACCTTTAGTGGAAATGGCAGCAGTTAATCTGCATATCACTATTGTTCTTTCTGTAATCATAGATAAGGATTGTGGAATGCAGAACATAATGCTTATGAAAATGCATTGTACAAATATTTGAGAACTGGTTTAGTAGGCATTTGACCACATAATTAAGCCTACTGTTATTCCCCCTTTTCCTCTTCTCAGAAATTTTTAAAGAGGAGTGGAAACGGGGCTGCCAATCTGTTTCTGGGTCCAATTCAATGTGCTGATTTTGACTTTTAAAGCCCTAAACGGTTTGGGCCCTGGATACCTGAGGGATCGCCTGCTCCCAAGAGTTTCTGCCTGCTCAACAAGGTTATCAGAGGGGACCCTGCTGCGTGTGCCAACAATGAAGGAGGCTCATCTGTTGTGTAAGCAGGACAGGGCTTTCTCAGTCATTGCCCCCAGTCTTTGGAATGCTCTCCCAGTGGGCCTTTGCTCCCCAGTCTCCATCACAGTTTGTAGAAAGCAAGTAAAATCTTGGCTTTTTATCCAGGCTTTTAAATAAGTGTGTTTTGCTGCTGCTTTGTATCTTATGGTTATATTGTACATGTTTTTCAAACTTTTAATTAGATTTGTATTTTTATATTCTATTTTAATTCTTATTGTGTAGTTTTTATGGTTTTATGTTGTTAAATGTTTTGTAAACCACCTTGAATATTCTAATGAATGGTAATATAGAATTAACTATAAAAATAAAGAGTAATGTTATACACATGAAAAATTAGATTAATGTTATACACATATTACACCTGTGTCCCTTATACACATATGCATGCTCAAATTTATTTCGATGCTGAGACGTGTACCTACACCTACAAAGATTAGAATTGTTTGATCAATGGTTTTCCATGTGATACTCTATGGATGTGAAAGTTGGACTTTGAAGAAGCAAGATTGAAGAAGCATTGATGCTTTTGAACTTTGGTGCTGGAGAAGACTTTTGAAAATACCATGGACAGCCAGGAAAACAAACAAATGGATCACAGAACAAATCAATCCAGAATTTTCACTTGAGACACAAATGACCAGGCTCAAACTATCATACTTTGGACACATTATGCGAAGACCCAGCTCCCTTGAGAAGTCTATAATGCGTGGGAAAGTTGAAGGAAAGAGAAGTAGAGGATGATCAGCAGCAAGGTGGATGGACTCGATTACAACAGCAATGAACGCACCACTGAGAGACCTTAAAGGCCAAGTTGAAGACAGATCATCCTGGAGAGAATCTATCTATGTGGTCGCTCAGAGTCAACACCAACTTGACGGCACTTAATCAATCAATCAAAATGCTCAAATTGGGAGTATACTTGGGATTTCCCTTCTCTGTCAACCAAATCAAAGGACAATCATTGGAAGGCTTGCTTCAAGCTATGTATAGAGGCCAATAGGTGGAGCAAGCTGCTTCTGGGTGACAATCATCCACCTTTATATGTTCCTAAGTTTGACCATGGAGTGGCCCTATTTAGAACTAAAGTGTAACTAGGGAAGGTGCTTATACTCCCAGAACAATTAAAAACAAAACAAAACCAGGACCTCTGCATAGATAAACTGGGTATAATTAGAGATTCAAGGAGACTATTGTGTAATATAAAATACTTATGGTATATTGGATACAGACAGATGGAGTGTCTCTGAACCACCCCACCGGCTTAAGCCTGGTGACTTCGGTGCCTCTGCATGGTACAGAATACACACAATTTTGGCCAGGCAAACAATAATTCCTATTGCTATTACTAATAATGCAGCAAACCAAGACCACTGGGCAGCATATTCAGCATACATCAAGCTTTCATGTTATTAATAAAATAGCAACCTATCTATTAATACCTACTTAGCTAGGTCAGGGGCTTGGCCAGAGCCGCTAGCTAGCTAGGTCCAGAGATATGCAGAGTGTCAACTGACAGCAAAGATGAGCGCCCCAGGTACACGCTGAGTTAGATAGAGTCTGAAGGTGTCTGGCTGTCTTTTTATGCCCCAAACTAGGTAGGGATGGGCGATTGCTGGGAGATCCTGATAGTCTCCTTATGGCTAGTGCTTTTCAAGCAGGCTTCTGATCTCTGCTTCAGTGATCCTTCCCTTTAATCTTGGGCGCAGCCATCGGACATCTGTCATGTGCCTTCTCAGCATCTGGCTGGTCCCCTTCTCCTTTGGGCTGTGACATCCATCTGGACTCTCATGATTTTCTAAGGTCTGTCCTGTCCTATCTTGTCCTGGGTCACACAGATGAGTGGTTTTCCACTTGATTCTGCAGCTTTCATTTTTTGCATCTAAGCTTGGCACTTCTTGGAAATACCCTTTATGGTTTGGTCCATGCCCCATTTCTGTCGGCAGGCTCCCACCTCTTCTCTGGTGGCCCAGCTGTAGCCTAGCTATTGCATCTTACTTGTTTTTGTAGATTGCTTTGTAAGCAGGACACAGTAGCATACTTTAAGCAGTTAGAAATTGCTTTCTAGACCTCAGCCTGTTCTTGACCAAAGTTACTTTCCCAAATATGCCATTCAACCAAGACAGTTCTCAGCATCAGCCTTATGGTCTTCGGTGTCTGATTCTACACAATGATTCTTGTCATATAGGGGTGTGTGAACTGGTCTGGTTCCAACCCTGGTTCGATTCGAACCGGGATGGTTCAAGTGGTCAGGGTTTAAACCGGCCTGGCCCCTCAAACGGTCAATTTTGCACAGTAATTTTTGTCATGGAACTCTGTTATGGTATAAGTGTGTGTGTGTGTGTGTGTGTGTGTGTGTGTGTGTGTGTGTGTGTGTTTAAGTCCAGTTATTACAAGATAAGTGTGTTTTAAATTTATATACACATTCTCAGTTCACTTAGCAAATATTTTAATTAAGGAATGAGGTCATATTTCAATGTTAGAGCACCTGTTTTGCATGTAGTGGCCAGATTCAATCCCTGGCATCTCCAGGTAGAGTTAGAAAAGATTCCTGTATGAAACACTGAATAGCTACTGCCCATCAATGCAGATGTTAGAAAGTACTGAACTAGATAGACTAATAGACTAACTCAGTAGGTGGCAGCTTCATTTGTTCACTGGTATGTATACATTTCACCCAATTGTGGTTTTGAGGTTCATTGGAATGGGTACTATACAAGCAAAAGATGTGTTGAGGACTAAATACTGGCATAATTCTCACAACCAAACATCTTGTGTTGCCTACCGAAGTGATCTCTTTATTTTATTTTCCGACTGCTAGAGGGAGAGCCACCAGAGCTCTACAGAGAAGCTCCTTCTATCTTATTTATATTCAGAGTAATTCATTTTTTGGGGCTATAGTATAAAGCTCAGTCCCTGACAGAACATAAGTGTGCCTTATTTGGGATTCTGGACCTGAGCTCTCTGGGAGTTGGGATAAAGAACTGAAATCTTTATTCCCACATGGCACCAGCTTTGGATCCTCAGGCTTAGTTTTGTGTTCTAGTCTGCACTTTTAGCCTGAGTCAGTGAAATTGAAAAGGGTTGAAGAAGTGGTAAACTAAAACATAGTCACCACATACTAAAGCAGAAGTTAAATATCTTCTCCAAAGATAATAACAAGATTTATAACAGTAAGGTTAAGATGACAAAAAATAAGTCTCTTAAGTTCCAAGTTTCTATCTATGACTGTAATATTACAGAGCAATCAAAATTATAATAACTGCATCAAAGATTGAGGGTTGTGCCCTCCATAAATCATAAGGTTTCTATGGGCTAGAACAACCTTTTCATTCATCTGTGCTACCAGTTAGATTAATGACAAAGTAGACAGGGAGGCCAATTTTTACGAATGACCAATGTGCACATTTATATAAACAACAATTATAGGTAACCTTTAGATAATAGTCTGCTTCAAATATTTAGAAGCACCAATAGAGGGTACAGCTTAACATGCAATACTAAAATATTGTATTAAATACTGTTATGTCCCCAGTCAGTATGTGCTTTGGTGCTCCAGATACCAGTCTATACCAGTGAGCCAACTAAATACCCCTGTGTACCAGTTTATACCCATGAGCCCAATGAACCAATGCTCCAGGTACCAGTTCATACCAGTAGGCCAACTTAACACCCCTGCATATCAGTTTATACTTGTGACCTCTAATACTACACTAATTTTATCTGAGGACCCCAACAACCTTGATTAGACAGGGCTCAACCAGTAGATGTGTGAGGAAGGAACCAAACAAGGAATGTCTTTTGTGGTTTTACTTAAGAAATAGTTTCAAAGAATTCCAGAAAAGAACAGAGATCCTGGCAAACAGAGGCAAGTCCTACATATAAGGAAATCTATCTAGCAGGGGAGAGAAGGGGAAGGTGAGGACAAGGAAGAAGGGGGGAAGGTTTGTTACCAAGGCACAGGGAATCAGAAAATAGCCACTTTACTGCTTCTCCCGGCGATCTAGATCAGGCCCGCTCAAAAATCCCAGCTATTCTTGTACTGATAGATAGATAGATAGATAGATAGATAGATAGATAGAGTGCTGTCAAGTCAGTATTGTCTCTTAGCGACCACATAGATAGATTCTCTCCAGGATGATCTGTCTTCAACTTGGCCTTTGCTGTCATAATCGAGTCCATCCACCTTGCTGCTGGTTGTCCTCTTCTTCTCTTTCCTTCAATTTCCCCGAGCATTATAGACTTCTCTCAAAGGAGCTGGGTCTTCGCATAATGTGTCCAAAGTATGATAGTTTGAGCCTGGTCATTTGTGCCTTGAGTGAAAATTTTGGATTCTAGGATCCATTTGTTTGTTCTAGGATCCATTTGTTTGTATTCCTAGCTGTCCATAGTATCCTCAAAAGTCTTCTCCAGCACCAAAGTTCAAAAGCGTCAATGCTTTTTCTTTCTTGCTTCTTCAAAGTCCAGCTTTTGCATCTATAGAGTGTCACGAGGAAAACCATTGATCAAACTATTCTAATCTTTGTAGGTGTAGACATGTCACGTCATCTAAATATACTTTCCAAGGCCTTCATTACAACCCTGCCAAGTGCTAGTCTGTGGCGTATTTCTTGACTGCTGGATCTTTTACTATTGATGTTCAATCCTAAAAGGCAGAAGCTATCCAGCACTTCAATGTCTTCATTATCAATTCTGGTTGCTGTACCTGTTGTCATTAGTTTAATCTTCTTTACATTTAATTGTAGTCCCATTTTTTCACTGTGCTCCTTGACTTTCATTACTAGAGCTTGCAGATTATCCACATTCTCAGCGATCACAGTGGTATCATCAGCGTAGCACAGGTTATTGATATTTCTCCCTCTGACTTTAAAACCACGCTCATCTTCTTTCAATCCAGGTTCTCTCAGTATATGTTCAGCATATAAATTGAATAAAGAGGAAGAAAATATACAGCCTTGTCTTACTCCTTTGCCAATCTGGAACCAGTCTGTTTCACCATGTTCCATCTGGACTGTGGCTTCCCATCCTGTGTATAGGTTTATCATGAGAACAATGAGATGTTCTGGGATGCCCATTTTCCTAAGGATATTCCACAACTTGACATGGTCAATGCAATTGAAGGCTTTTCTATAGTCAATAAAGCACAAATTGACTTCTTTCTGGTATTCTTTGGCGTTCTCAATTATCCAGCATGCATCAGCAATGATGTTTCTTGTTACTCAGCCTTTTCTGAAACTAGCTTGAACATCCAGCATTTCCATTTCCACGTAGAGCTCTAATCTGCATTGGATGATCCTGAGCATTATTTTGCTAGCATGTGAAATTAAGGATATTGTGTGATGGTCTGCACAATCTATTAAGTCTCCTTTCTTTGGTATGGGTATGTAGAATGACCTCTTCCAATCTGTTGGCCACTGTGTTGTTCTCCAAATTTGCTGGCATAGTTTGGTTAGAGCCTTGACTGATCCTTCTTCTGTTGCTTGCCATATTTCTGTAGCTATTCCATCAATTCCTTTAGCCTTCCTACTTGGTAATTATCAGAGTGCTGAACTAACTTCATCTTCTTGTACTAGATGTTCTTGCAAGTAGGGGATATCTTCTAGAGAAGGTTGGATGTTGACGTCCCTGCTGTACAGATTTGCAGTATACTCCTTCCATCTGTTTGATCTTCTCTGAATCAGTTACTATCTGTCCTTTGACATTAACACACCAATTCAAGGTTGGAATCTCCCTCTGAGTTCAGAGATCTTTTGGAAAATTTGCCTTGTTTTTCTGTGTCTATTTCAATCCTCAAGGTCTTTACAGATGTCATTGTAGTACAAGGACCTCACGGCATCTTGGCCTGAGCTCTGTTCCTATTCCAGTCCAGCACACTCTGAAGCATCATTTCTAGCAGTCAGAACTGATGATGGTGCTGCTGCTGGAGAGGAGGAGCCTTCATCCTGGACATAATCTCATAGATTATTGCCACCACGCTTGAGACTGGGCTTTTGTGTTCTTTTATGCTCATTTAATGCTTACAATGTCATTTTGATTGCATTTAGCATGTGTTATCCTTTCAAACCTTTTTTTAGTAATGAGCCTTTGGGGACAGAACTGTTAACATTTAATAAAAAATGTTGTAAGTCACTCTGAGCCCATGAAATAGAGTAGGATATACATTAAATAATTTGTGCACCATTTTTCTAGATACTCCGAGATAACCTGAAATATTTGGGGAAGAATCTGGGCATCCTTTTACTGACATAACCAAGGATGGGCAAAACATGAAATTACTATTTTCAAAATTATTACTTCTCATTTCAGTGTCACATTTTCTTGTACTGGCTACAATTCATTTCTGTTTGCAGTCCCGTGAGGTACATTAAGCTGTGAGAGAATCATTTGTTACTAAGAAAAGATTCATTGTCCAGCTGAATGTTACTTTAAAAAAAAAACCACAACCTTGTTACTGTGGTCTTCAAACAAGAGCAACAACAACAACAAAAACAACCCACAGAGGCACTTACAAATATAATGCAGCCATATTTAAGTAGGAAATTTGCCTGTTGCATCACAGTGGCTTCATTTGGAGGCTGGGGCAGCCACTTTCCATGGAATTATAACGGATGTTGCCTGTAAAGAGCTATTCATGAATATATACATTATTGAAATCTAAAAAGGTCATTTTTGATAATGTGAGAAGACTTCTTTTGAACTTCATGCTAATTCCCATTGTACATGCTTGTACACTGATGTGGGGGATGATTTGTGTCAATTGAAGTGTATTGTTATGATAGAATTGTTGTATCCTGATCCGTTCAGGATACAAAGTATGCAAGTATAGGCATACTTGCATTGTAAGGAGGCAGTGGCCATTGCTGTGAACAGGAGGCCTGTGTGCCTGGAGGCCAGAGATCTTGGATGAGAGGGGCAGCTGGATGGGAATATGGGAAGTGCACATAGGCCCTCTGTTCGAAGTGATGGCCAGGATGCTGTACAGCAGTGTGTGCTCTCATGAATGTATCCAAGGGCCAGCCAGGGAGAAAGAAGGTTGAAAGAGAGTTCCACGGAATCCCCTCTAACTTTATACCAAATAAACAGTTGTGCCAATGAAGGAGAAGGATCATGTTTATTTTTTTGTTACTGTATCTTTTTAAAACAAAAAACAAAAAGAGACAACCCACTATCTTTAGACAAAGCTTACGGTTTTACAGAAAATAAGGTGTGCAATGTGTTCACTGTGTAGTCTAAGGCTGAGATTGGCTACCATTGACTAATGTCATGATTGTATGATTCTGCTGTCTGAGTTTGCAGAAGACTCAAGAAGCCTTTCTTCTCAGAGTGTTGCAATATTAAGTTGAAAGCAGATAATGGAGATTATTGAGCAAGAGACTGTAATTAACATGTTCTGTCAGACTCCAGCACTTCAAGCAATTAAAGTAATTGAATAGAAGGTTTTTATCTGAGTCTGGCAAACTCAAGCAATGCATGGAGACAACAAAATGATGTACACAGCAGCAGTGAGGAAATTGGACATTGTAGGAGGCAGTGAGATGAACATCAAGCATTCAAGTTTTTTGATTTGGGTTCTAACCAGAAGGCTCGTTTTTATTCTTAACTGGGTGCAGTGCCACCCATTGAAAGGCATCTGTAGTTCTCAGTAGTGTGGCAATACCTAACTTGGGCACTAGATAAGAGCACAACATTTAATATCTTCCAAAGTTATTTATAAAAATTCAATTATATAAAGTTTTAATATGGTAGATTAAAGCCTATATATCAGCTTGTTCAGAGGCTTAGAAAGGGCAGTGGTTCAGGCAGAGTGGCACAGTTGCAGATTCACTTGTCATTGGACTTCTTCCCACAGTCTAATACAGTGAACTACATGTGCAGTGTCATTCTGTACATCTTTATCAGTTCTATACATATATAAACATATTGGGGCTTGACAGATCCAAAGTGCAAGGGAGTCTTGGCACCTAGAAATCTAACCATGATGCTTGGACAAGGATATTCAGAGAGAGAGAGTTATTTTTAAAAACATCTCTTTGTCTCAGAAGGCCTCCCCCCCCCATTCTGTGTTACTTGTAAAGGAGATAAATAAAAGTCCATGGACCCTCCCACCCACAATGCCTGTCACTAAATCCAGTAATTTCGTAAGGTGTCTACTGTCTGGCTCCTGTATTTTGGGGCTGTGTGTTCTTTGCCACAGCAGTTCCTGTTGCTGATGAGACAAGCCAGTTTTGAATATAACTCTGTTGTGGCTCTTGTATAGTGGGATCTATTGCAACAAAAATGACAAATGGCATTCTAGCGATATGAACAATGAACAGTGATTTGGTCAGCATTTTAATCCTTCTTGGACAATACCCTTTTCATGGGGGGCAGGGAAGGCAGTTCTGCTTTTGTTTACTTGAAATAAAATAATGATTGCAAACAAAAGTTAAAACCCTCCTTTCACGACTGGCCTGCTCAGAAGGCCAACTGAGGCAGTTGTCTAAGATGGCAGATGGGTAGGGGAGTCCCATGCTGGCCAGTCTTCCTCCAGCACTCCCCCACCTGACAGTGCACCACTGATGTTCAGTCTCCACCACTACACCACCACATCCTTCTTCCTGCTCCTGATGCTGTGAAGGGAAAGAAAGCAGAAGGCCTCATTCACATGTAACACAAAGCCACAATTAAATGGGTCTGAAGCTGGAACTCCGTTACGGCTGAATGCATGTAACGGTGGTTTCACAGCAAAAGTGACCTGTGGTTTGCCTTGTCAAACACCAATTTGAATCTTCAGTTTTTACTGAGTTCTGCGGCCACAACCTGAGGTTTTTCTGTAGCAGCGTTACGTCCAAACGTGGATAGTGTCATAACACAGTTTCATTCACTTTCTGGAGCCATAATCATAGAGACAGCAGTGCAGAACCACCTGGGATTGCACCCGCTTCATGTCTGCAGTGCTTCTCTCTGGCTCCCTCTCCAAGCACTCGCCCCACCGCCATCTACCATCCAACAAAGCAGTTGCCCGGCAAAAGGGATGCCACAATGTCCCAGGAATACTGCAACATCCCAAGCTTGTCATCCTGTCAAACAGCAAAGTCACACAGGGGCATGCCCCGTTCCCACTCTCTCCCTCCCCCCTGACAATCAGGAAAGAAAGGGGGCAGGATGGCAAGAGGGGCACTAAGTGATTTGGTCTCCAAAAAGTGGCAAAGATGTATGTTCACAAGCACATGCATGCCAGGTGGCAACATTAGCATGCCACCCCCACCCCCATTAGGGCACTGGGACAGCAATAGCAACATATGGCAGGGTGGCAATGCCTAGTGTTGGTTTTAAATGCTTGAATGCCTCAGGTCCATTTTTTTGTACAATTGTGTTGGAAGGGGGGTCCAGCCCCTTCCCTTTGGGGGAACATGTGCAGTCCCTAGGCTTACACATGAGAAGAACCAGGCAGCAGGATCAGCATTGCCCCAGTGAAAGGAACAATTCCTCATATATGATGATAATGGATGCTATTCCTGAGCAGAATGCTCACTTATGAGAGTATAAGACCATGGGGATACCCCTTCACAACTCATGAGAAGAACTGTCTGATGGGACAGGCATGTCAGACAGAATCACTAATAATGTGTGACAGCATTCCCTTCTCCCACAGACTGCTTTTTCATGAGAGTGTCAGGTCATGTTGCTCTATAAAAGTAAGCCACAGGGATAGGTACGCCACCAACAACTCTCCCTGTCTTGGCAACTGCTGTGAAGAAACTGTCAAAGTGTGCCTTCTGCCAGCAAACCCACCCATTTGAACATGTCCATCCTTGTCTTTGCCTGTAATGATGACTACATTGTCCTGGGATCACTGGAAATTGGGGCTCCCTTCTCCCATGATTCCCCATGGCAGCAGATCTGCATATGATGCAACGCCAATTTGAACCTAGGAATTTTTAATGGAAGTAAAGATCTGTCACAGGTCCCGCTATTTCCCCAGTCTGCCTACCCAGCTACGCCTGGACACATGGAGCATCAACATCTCTATTGGGTGCATCAGAGGCTTCACTGGAGATCACTGTGCAAAGGTCCTATCATTAACCAGAGAGAGTGGGGGTCCCACAGAAGTGGGGCCCCATCTTTGGGTTAGCGTAACTCCTGAGCATGCACTCCAACAGAAGACCAAAAGTTTTGGTGAGCCTAATGTCCTCCCCAGTACACTAGCCTCTCATGAGAGTGCTAGTTTCCTGGCAGCAAGCCACCACAGGAGCAGAAGCGTGGTTTGGTTTCCATGGACTGCTTTGCTGGGGGAGCCCTCACAACAAGATCTTCGGTCACAGCCAGCCAGACTCCAGGATCCTTTGCCCTCCTTCATATGTGATGATAAAAAGGCACTGAAGACACATTTATTCACCCAGGGTTTTCATTAGATAGATGGTTTTAAATTTTAATGTTGATTTTAATGGTTTGATTGATTTTAATTGTTTTGTTTTTATTTTGTTGTAAACCACCCTGATCCATTTTTAGAAGGGTGGTATATAAATTAATTAACTAATTAATTAATTAATTAGAAATATATATACATATCTACTCATAGGAAGTTGGCATGTTCCCTTTCCTTTTCTGAGTAACAGGGAAATAGTGCCTCCCAAGATCCCCCCCCCCAAATTGTGCTTGTGCAAGACAGTTTTGTTTTGGAGCTTTTAGGAGGGCAGCAGTGCAATCACTGTCAGAAGGAGGGCTTGCATGGCACAGCCTATAAAGGGATTTAAATACCCTTTCCCTGCCAAGGGCAGGCGGACCATTCTGAAAAGGCAAGATTGTGCTCGGCATGCCCCTTCCAAAATTGTGGTTAATGGCTGCCACTCTTGTAGCGTGCTGATGCCTTGCTCACATTCTGGTAACATGAGAGCTATGTAGCTTGCTGGAATTCCCTCTTCAGTGAAAGAGGGAAGGGCTCCCCTGCCCTGAAAACAGGTTGCCAGACTACCATTGGATGAACGTTTGCGATGCAATTCATGGTTAGAAAAATTAACCAATTAACTAGGCAGGAATTGAGAGCATGCCCTCTCTCCTGCTGTTACTCCCCTACAACTGGTATTCAGAGGCATCTTGCCTCTGAGGCTGGAGGTGACCTATAGCCCCCAGACTAGTAGCCGTTGATAGACCTCTCCGACGTTATCCAAACCCCTCTTAAAGCCATCCAAACTAGCCAACACCACATCTTGTGGCAGAGAATTTCACAAGTTTATTATGTGTCGTGTGAAAAAGTACTTCCATATGTTTGACCTAAATTTCTCGGCAACCAATTTCATGGGATGACCCCTGGTTCTAGTGTTATGTGAGAGGGAGAAGAATTGCTTAGTATCCACTTTCTCTACACTATGCATGATTTTATAGACCTCTATCATGTCTCCCCGCAGTTGTCTTTTTTCTAAACTGAAAGGCCCCCGGTGTTGTAGCCTTGCCTCATAAGAAAAGTGCTCTAGGATTCCCGGTTTCTTTAGAAAACTGTCAGTTCTGGATATACCATCAACACTCAAAAGCATTTTTAAAAAGAGAGTGAGGGCCCGCTTGCCGAATGAATGAACATACCAATATTTCTTCAACAGCTTCTTTCAGAAGTGTTCAGTGATTCAAGCATATCTGTTAGCTATTGTGTGATTTTCTGGCAAGTTTGCAGTGAGATCACTAGCTCATGCTTAGTTGTAATTTGGGAGCACCAAAAGTAAACCTCTGAATCTGTTAAGCTGGTATTGTGTGCAGTGAAACAGAAAAGGTAACATTTTCCCACCGGATTATTCTGATGAGCAAACCCGGTTTTAATCAAACAACTGGAACTAGTGGAGTGCTGTGGAAGAGTGGCTGCACAGATTCATTCTACTCACTGCATTCTACTCGATTCATCCATCCTGTTGTCTTCAGTGAGTGGCAAATCTGCAGTTATCTATTAATATACTTCATAAAAGTAATATTAGAGGAGTTTGACTTGTGTGTTCACACTCATATGTATGGACACAAGGAGCTGTATGAAAGAACAATTGAATTATTTTCTTTCATACTGTTCATTCATAACCTTCCTATAAATATACGCATAGCGTTTCAGTTATCCAGTTAAGCAGCGGAAACAATACCATGTGATTAAAGTGGCCAATCTTGCTTTGCAAACAACAAGAGCAGCTGTTTTCAACAGTTCACAGTCAGCCCAGAGGCTGAAATGTGTTTTCTCAAACTGTTCATTAAATAATCATAAATAGGACATAAAAGTCTTGAGTGACAAGTCTCTTTCTTGTACAGCATGCAAAAGGGGATCCAGAGGAATAAGGGATATACAATCACTTGCAAAGCCAAAGGGAAAAAACAATTATACAGACAGAAGTGCAAAATCTAATTTCAAATAATTCTGATGCAAATAAAATGTGACACTTCAGACTTTCTATGTTTAAACAAATAGTCGGGATGTCAGCTGACATCCCAGCTGGCACTGCACTGGTGCAACAGTGTTGATTTCCAGAGTCACTGGCGTATGAGGAGGGGAGGAGTGATTTATATCAATCTCCCCTTCCCTCTGAAGCCCATGGCACATCACCTGTCTTCCCCACTCATGTGATGGTGCAAGTCTAGACCTACAGCACAAAGTAAGTCTGGATGTCAGCCACTGCAATGTTTCTGAAGACATTTTTCAAGTCAGCAGATGTTTAAGGTGCATTTCCTTTTAATAGTCCAGCTATCAGGATAAAGGTGGTGTTTTTAAAATCTAAAATCACACTGTTCAGTTCTTGGCCTACAGTTTACATCAACCTATCTTTGTGACTACATACCAATTACTAAGGGATAGTTCACAATGCACACTAATCATCTGGTGAATTCATCATTGGGCGGCAAGGTACGTGTCTGATAGAACGTTTGTATCCTCTCATGTAGAATGCTTTTCAGTGGAGTCACTTCACATATTGCAAATTATAGCAGCAATATGAAGCACATGCATACACCTATATTAATTATATTAGAAAACTCTCAGAAAAATGCATCAATGCTGCAGAACAAGGATGGTGCTACAGGTGTTCAGCCACATCCAAAGAATGCAAGCCATGGTGGGATGGGCCTGCCAAGGGCCCCTCAGCTGTTCTTCACACCTGCCACTGTATCTACTGCTGCCCACTGGTCACCCCTGCACTGCTGATTGTTGCTGCCATGCCACCATTCACACTATGGATTCATTGTTTGTCACTGAAAATGAATCTACTTTCATTTGCTGCCAGAGAATCTACACTCAGAACACCCCAGAAACAACAAAACCCAGTACCCCATGGGCTTGTGGGTATGGGAGTGGTTGACACCCAATGTGCACTACACCACCACTCGCTCTGGGCCACCCTGGTACCCCCTATGTAGAGTTATGAGGCTGCTGAAATCCCTATTATTCCCTATGGGGGGAAAGCTGAAAGATGCACAAACTTCACAAATTATTTTAAAAATCAGCCCTTTGTCCAATTTCTTTGAAATCTGGGTGGTAGCTTCCTTGCACCCATTGGGCACTACCACCCACCACAACCCACCCTGGGCCACCCTGGTGCCCCTCCCATGGAATTATAACTAAGGCTTCTGGAATCCCCATTATTCCCTATGGGGTAAATACTTAAAGACACATAAACTTCACAAATTATTTTAAAAATCACTCCTTAGCCCAATTTCTTTGAAATTTGGGTGGTAGCTTTCACCCTTTGGGCACTACCACCACCACCACCCTCAGTCTTTTGGCCCTGAGACCCTTTTTTGATTCGAATTGATTTTGATACAAATTGAATCTGGACACAAAACAAATGGGGGGGCTCAATTTGGGTACAAATCAAAATGAAAAAAATTGATTCATGCACATCCCTAGTGGCCAGCTTGCACGTCAGTAAGAAGCTGAAGAGAAGGAGAGAGTGAAGTGTGCCCTCCTAACTGAGCAAAGAGGGACCTTTTAAAAGTGGTGATTCTCTTTATTTAGCAGGGGGAGAGCAACTGGCCATCCCCATCCCCAGCACAACATTCCTGTTGCTGATGTCTACCATATGTTCATTTTTTAGACTGTGATCCCTTTGGGCATAGGGAACCATTTTATTTAGATCTATGTGAACCACTTTGGGGACTTTTGTTGAAAAGTGGTATATAAATATTTGTCATATTCATAGTGAGGAAAGGGGACATCCGGCTTCTTACGACTGTGTGGGCTGGCTACCAAGCAGCAGTGGGGTGACAACAGTGGTTGTGCACCTTGCACCAGCAAGTGAACCTTGCCATGCACCTTGCACCTTGCACCAGCAAGGTGCAGTGAGACAAAGAGCAGCAGATGGGAGGAGTGGCAGCAACAGCATCACAGACTTAAAGGGGCTTTGTTTGACCACAGTGGTGGCTTACAAATGAAGCGTGTACAATTTTCAAGGCACTAATGACTGCCTAGAGCCATCTGGATGAGGCAATATTTAAAAAAAACTAATAAAATAAGTAAAAGGCACAGCAAAAAAGAAAAGGAGGAGACAATATTCATTTATTGATCGTGGGCAGGGGGCTGACCTTGCTAATGATGCAGAACCTCCCCCCCCCCAAAAAAGAATGATATTTCTGACGCTGCCATTTTGGAGGGGGGGCATTTTACAGAGTTCATAGGAGAAAGGACAAATCCAAAAATGGGAGCTGGATCACCTTTGTGTTTTTGTTTACTTTAGTTTCTTCTTCTCTGAAGGGATTTCAGCTTTTTTTTTTTTTTTAACACAAGAAAGGAAGAAATATATAATTTCCTGGTGGAAGAATGTCACTCTGAAATTCCTTTATGAGAAGTATACATCAACACATTTAAATAAGCTGAATTCAAAATACATGAATGTCCATGATGTTCATTAGTGCACTAAATTAGACCTCCCTACTGTGCAATATAAAAAGCTGAATCACTGCACCAGCCTCTAATGTGCACGTATAGGGGTGTTTTTCCCCCCAGCAGGGGTGGGGGCAGTCATCTTGCATCATTTATTTGGAGAGAGCGTTTTAATGCTTCTTTTAAGGAATGTTTTTGTTACATTGAATTGGCTTACAGAAATTGTTATCCTCATGCTGTTCATTCCCTAGATGGTATCCATACACCCTTATTTAAGTTTCATTTATTTGGTGACACTGTGGAAAGTGTGTGTATGAGTGAGTGAGAGAGAGAGAGAGAGAGAGACTGAGAGAGAGAGAGAGATTCTGAGGTCATTCACACAATTGAAAACTGTGTTCTACCTGGGTTTGGGAGCTGTGTATACTCTCAATTTTTGATTGTGTGGAAGCAAGGTTAGAGGAAAACCTGGGTAGAAGTGACTGTGTGGAAGCAAGGTTAGAGGAAAACCTGGGTAGCTTGTCCTCCTACCTTGCTTCCACACAATCACTTCTACTCAGGTTTTCCTCTAACCTTGCTTCCACACAATCAAAAATTGGGAGTACACAAACCCAGGTAGAACACAGTTTTTGATTGTGTGAATGACCTCTATGTATTCCTTGCATGATACTTGCTTATAAAAGCTATTAGCAATGCAAAGTGGGCATGTGTGTTAAAATTTAGACCTGTATTTGGGATTCCTAAGATTGAAATACCCCTCAGCTTTAGGAAAAATGAAAACGCTGCAGATTTTTTATCAGCAATATTGTCAAACACATATAATCCTGAAAATATTGCTGAAACCCTTTAGGGGGCATAGATCTTTGGAAAATCTTTCTCCCAAATTCTATGTTTGTTTGGCCAAAGGCACCAGCCTGGCTTGCATTAGCAGGATCTGGATAAAAGTGTTGGGGAAACCAAGAAAATCTGCCTTGGTTACAAGGACAAGGTATGGCTATACCTTCAACATTTCACTGATGAAAAATAAGAATATGCCTCTGAACGTGTAGTGGGTATGGCGAAGCAACCTGGGAGATAATACATACAATTCCTGTGACAAGCATGCCCCAAATGGAGAGTGGGTAATAAGGTGAATGCAAAGCACATTATTTTCAATTATCAAAGGGAATGAGCCATGCTCATAGCCTCCATCATCTTGCAGGAGAAAATAGGGATTCAGATGATACTGTATCATCTGAAAATATGTCCCTGAGGGTCACAGCTACAGCTGATATTCTATAGCAAGACTTCTTTTTTCTTATTTATTTTATTAAGAGTATTTATATACTGCTTTTCACCAAAAAAAATTCTCAAAGCAATTACAAAGTGCAAAATTGGAAAGATGGTTCCAAGTTCCAAAAGGAATAACAATCTAAACATATAATAAAACTATGACACCAGTGTTCCCTCCAATAGAGATTCCCAGATGTTACAGCAGACAGTACCTTACAGCAGCAGACAGTACCTTACAGCAATATCTTACAGCAGACAGTACTCTCATGTAGTCACCATCTAAATGCAAATGAAGATAAGCCTTGCTTAGCAAAAGGGATAATTCATACTTGCGTAGCGGAGAAATGACTTGACTAGCAAGCCAGAGGTTGCCGGTTTGAATCCCCGCTGGTATGTTTCCCAGACTATGGGAAACGTCTGTATTGGGCAGCAACGATATAGGAAGATGCTTGAAGGCATCATCTCAATCTCGTACTGCACAAGAGGAGGCAATGGTAAACCCCACCTGTACTCTGTCAAAGACAACCAAAGGGCTCTGTGTTCACCAGGAGTCAATACCGACTGGATGGCACACTTTAACTTTTACATTCACTCTTCAGCCCAGACCTAAATCTATCATCTATGAACTTATGGCTATAAATTCAGCATTGCACTAAGTGTTATGTTAGAAAGAGTATAGCTGCCTGCATCAATTGCATTTTTGTATTTAGGTTACGTAATATCCTAAAATGTGTAAGTGTATATATCCCATGAAACATATGCACACCAGTGAATAGTACTTAGAGAAAAGGCTTTACTATTGTCTCTGTAACAAGAGGGTATCCATATCCTGCTCTTTACTGTTGAACGTTTTCAAATCTCAACAGCTCTACTGTCTTCTTGGAGCAAGCTGTTCTTTTGGCACAAATCACAGTACATCTTGCAAATGTGACCATTTTTTAAATTTTCTAGCCATTTTCTGCAGCTACTTGCTTCTTAGCAGACCTGTAACACTTGTTCAACAAGCCTAATTTGAAGAAAAACATAAGATTCATCCTATTTTTCAAAGAGGAAAAAAATCAACCAGATTTTCCATAAATGTTAAGGGGAAATGGTCCTCCTTCAGCTCATTGCATGACATTGTAAGGGCCGGGTGCTGTTAAAGGGGATAATCTGGACTCCTGTAATAACACAGTTTGGAAATACTTATGTAATCACTAGGAATTGGCATATGCAGCAAGTCCTTGTGGCAGCTTTATTATATGGCTGCTGGCACACATGTAATTTTGGTACACTCTGAAGTGTTATGTGTGACTCGAATAGCAAGATAACTAAGGGTCGTACTCAGAAGGTGGTGCTGGGGGATGACTGCTCCCCCTCCTTGGCCTTCGGCCTATAGATGCCACAGGGATCTATTCTGTCCCCCATGCTGTTTAACATCTACATGGGACCTATGGGAGAGGTCATCCATGGGTATGAGCTGCCGTGCCATCAATATGCTGATGACACCCAAGGATAACTGTGTCAGCAGACACCAGGGAGGCAGTGGATGCTCTGAACTGGGGCTTAGAGATTGTTCTGGACTGGATGGGAGCCAACAAGCTGAAACTTAATCCAGAAGTACTCTGGGTTGGTAGAACTGATCATCTGAGTAATGAGGTAAATCTGGTCCTGGACGGAGTCACACTCCCTCTGAAAGACAAAGTCTGCACATTGGGGTTGCTTCTGGACCTGATGCTGTCCTTGGAGGCGCAGGTGGTGGGATGGTATGGAAGATGGTCTGGAATGCTGCTGCAAGGATGCTCATGGGCGCAAGTCGCTTCATGAGTGTCACACCCATCCTGCGGCGGCTTCATTGGTTACTTCTGGGCTAGATTCAAGGTGCTGGTCATGACCTTTAAAGCTGTAAATTTACATTTACATTTTATATCTACATTACATCTACATGGCTTGGAGCCAGCGTTAGAATGGACCACATTCACCCATATGAATGTGGCAGGGCCCTCTGCTCATCATCTCAGGTCTGCTCATATGAACCTGCTCATGGCCCCACCAATAACAGAGATTCAGTTGGTGGGGACTAGAGACAGGGCCTTTTTGGTTGTGGCCACTTGGCTTTGGAATGCCTTCCCTGCAGAGCTTCACCATGCTCCCTCCTTCAGTGTTTTTTTAAAGTAAAAACACATCTTCTTAAATACACTCTTTAATGCTTTATCTTAGCTTCTTTAGTTTTTTTATAATACTCAATTTTTAGCTTTTAAAATAACTTATAATTTGAAACTTTATTCTGATTGTGATTTTAGTCTGACTTTTAACTTTATTTAATTTTATTATTAATTAATTTTATTTTACATTATATTTATTTTATTGTTGTAAGCCACCCTGAGCAGTAATGTACTGGAGGAGTGGGGTATAAATATTTTAAATAAATATAACTTTCATCTAAAAATAAGCATTGGGATCAGTCAGTCCCCTTTACATGAGAAATGCCCTGTCTGAGAAGAGTAAAAAATTAATCCTTGTGTTGCCTCATTGGACTAACCAGATGGGATGAACATATAGCCAGACAACAACACACCAATTCAGAGCACTGCAGTACTGGTTTTACTGAAACAAATTAAAAGCAGTTTATTTTTGGCACTGGGCATTCTTCACAGGAATTAAAGTAAAAGCATATGCACATATGAATCAAAATAACAGAACACAAAAACCAGGCGGAAATGACTTCATGGGGGGGGAAAACAATCTTTTAAAAGGCAAATAACAAGCTTCTCACTCAACTAAGTAGGCAATTTATCTCCTCCTGCTCCCTTCTGCATTCATTACTTAGAAACCCTACAATTCCTGGTATCAAAATTATTTTTTAAAAGACTTGGTTTAAAAGCATTTGAACTTGCTACATGAAAATAAGGCACAATGAATACATAAAAGAACTATTTAGAGTATAAAGAAATGCTAACAGTCATCCCCAGCTGTCCCCAGACCATATCTAGTAACCCCTTAACAAGTTAATGAATAAATTAAAATATATTTAAAATTTGTTACCTACCAATGTTCAGGTGAAAGATGCATCAAGAGTTTCCAGAAGTTAGAAGCACTCTATTAATCCCCTAGAGGTCTGAGGTCTTACAAAAAGATAAATACTGTAACCCACCCGCCCCCCAGAGATAAAAGCAAAGTATCCAACTAAAAATGAAACTTACTACTTAAAAAGAGGTAAAACTTTCCTACTCTAAAAATAAGACCAGAAAAGAAGCAGAAAAGAAATGGGAGCAAAGAACCAAAAAGCCTTCAGGCTCCCTTTGGAACACAAAAATAAGGGAGGGTTAAATATCATTATGAAAGGGTAAAGTCAAATGTAAAAACTGAGAGAAAATCTAAAAATTGCCAAAGTGGGGGCAGGAGGAGTTTAGTTTAAAGGTGGGAAATGGGGCAAAACAGGTGTTATGACATGTGTTTGTGGAAATAACATGCATTGCAATGAGATTTTAATATAGGACTGCTCTTTTCATTTGAATCATACTGCTACAAGAGAGTGAGTCAAGCTTATAATGAACAGTAGTAACTAGGGATGTGCACAGAACTGGCTTGGCCAGTTTGGTTTAAATTTGAACCAGCTTTCAACCAGGATGGGTAGTTTTGGTTTTGGTTTTGCTCAACGCCCCCCACCCCCAGTTTGGTTTGAATTAGAACCAGTTCTAAAAGGTTTTACATAGAGTATAACCTACCACCCACCAAACCCCAAAGCAATTGGACACTCCTGTGATCATTAATGATTTTTTGAACATTTCTTTCGATTTTTGCATTTCTCCCATAGGGAATAATTGGGATTTGAAGATGCCCCATTCCCCCCTTTGTGGGGTGCCTGGGCACCCCAAATTGGGTCTGGGGCATGGCAGGTTGTGCCAGAACTCCCCCCAGGCAGCCCCAAGTTGGTGGGGTTTACAGGTTTTTCCCCAGGAATTTTTTTAGTTCTGGCCTCTCTTAACAGTCTTTCTCAGAGTGGATTCTCTGGTTTGTATATAATATTATGAAAAGCTCTTCAGAAGAGATGCCTGGAGGGTGTTCTGGCACAACCTGCTGTGCCACCAGACCCACTTTGAGGTGCCTAGGCACCCCCCCAAGTGGAGAATTGGGCCAGATGGATCACCACAAACCCCCATTGTTCCCTATGGGAGTAATGGGGGGAATGCAATTTTTAAAAAATCACATAAAATCCCCACTGCTTAGGGGTTTGGTGGGTGGTGGGCACCCATGGGTGCCTACCACTCAAACCAGGTTTGTGCCCCTAGAAGGCCACAATACCAACACACAGTGACTCAACTAAAAAGACACCCTGCTAAGAACAACAACAACAACAAAAAACCACCACAGAAACTGACACTGCTGTTCCTGCACAACTGCAAAGCCAAGGGAACCAAGCCAAGTAGCACAGACTACACAACAGCCACACAAACCAACAAGAGACCTATCAAAATGGCAGCAGAAGGCAGTAAAACCAACTTGGCATCACACAAACTGCAAAGAAAGAGGGGCAAGGCAAAAACACACCATGGTGAAGGAGGAGAACTTACTTTTAAGTAACACACACTTTTGTAAGGAGAACTTACTTTTAAGTAACACACACTTTTGTGTGTGTTACTTTTAAAAAGTAACACACACAAACCTTTTTTTCTGCTGTTCTCTTCAGGCATGCATTTTGCAAAAATACAGCCAGGTCTGCCAAGCAGACTCTCACCACCACCAGAAGGAAGCCAAGGAAGACTGCAACCAGAGTGATTTTGCTCGTCCAGAGGCTTGGCTTTAAAGAGGATTTGAAACTCCAACCTTTGGGAGCCTCCACCTTTGCCCTCCCCCCTGGCCAATAGGGTGCCAGTTCTCAAGGACTGGCACCACTCCAGAGCCTACCAGAGAGCCAGACTCATCTGGCCAATCAGGAAAGCATGAGCTCAGCAAAGGAAAATCAAGCAACACAAGTGACACAAAATGGAGCATAGGACCTAAAAATGGCCTCTAGAACCTTCAAACCGGCTCAAACAGGTTCGAATTTGAACTGGCTCTAAAAGGTTCTAAGTAGGGTATAATGGAGACACAAATCAGCCCATTATTCCCTATGTGGAGTACCCAGGGGCACAAAAATGGGGTGGATGGTAGGCACGCAGGGGACCCTACCACCCAGCGAACAGCAAAGCAATTGGACACTCCTGTGATTAGTAATGGTTTTCTGAAGATTTTTTTCAATTTTTGCATTTCTCCCATAGGGAATCATGGAGATTTGAGGATGCACCATTCCCCACCTTTTTTTTGGGGGGGGGAGGAGCCAGGGCATCCCAAAGTGGGTCTGGGGGCACAGAAGGTCTGGCCTCAACTCCCCCCAGGCAGCCCCAAATTTGTAGGATTTATTAGTTTTTTAAAAACAATTCTTTAAAAGTAGAAAATTCTTTAAGTAGAACTGTGTGTGACCTTAACTGCTGTGAACTCTGAGTTCAGAGTTCACAGCAATTAGGGTCACTCTCACTGTTATATGAATGGGCAGAGGAGAGCGAGATGTGGGAAAGGGAGGGACAGAATGAGCTGTGAATTGCAAAGTTGAAGTGGTTTCCGGCTAGAAGGACTAGGCAAAGAAGGGGACCTCCAAAATGCAGAATGGCTGTTTTACTGAAATGTGTATGTATTCTACAGCAGCTGAATGGGCATTAGGCAGAGAGCAGGAAGGAAGGAGTGCAGGGTTGGGCCTCTAGCCTAGTATTGTGCTCCAGACCTCTTAAGGCACTCTGCACATGCTCTGCATAAGCACCAGAAATCTGGCATAGCCTTGTTTGGGTTCCAAATTTGTGTTGGCTATTGTGGAGAGAAATGAAAGAAATACACACCAAATTCCTTTAAGCTTTTATTTAGGAGGAAAAATATGAAATCATGTGTTTGTTTTAAGCAATTATTGGCCAGCTCACAGTCTAAATACCCATGGGGAAAAGGGGGGGATGAGGACAGATTTTAAAAGAGAGTTTCTCGGAGCATACCAGGGAGATGGCTGTCAAAGCTTTGAGCATGTAGTTTCCAAAATAAAGCGAAGGGGGGCACACTCTGAAGACCGCAGCTTGGTAAAAGTGAGGAGACTTGCTTCTCCTGGATTCACCCAGGGGTTCCCTCAGCCAGTGGTGGAGCTTGACTGCCAGTGGCCCGTGTGCAGCAGCGGTGGCCGTCCTCGCTAACCCCACCGCCTTGCATCTGATGTCAGATTCAGGGCTAGCCACGCCCCCGGGTCTGATGTCAGATGCAGGGGGCGTGGTCTGGCTCCCAAACGGAGCCTTGAGGTTTCATTCAGGAGTTGCAGTTTAACTGCCGAAGGGGCCGTGTGGACCCTTTGGCAGTTAAATGAAGGCTGGCGCTGCTTTTGCAGTGCAGCCCAGGAGCGCAGCCCAGGGAAGAGCCGCTCTTGGGCTGCGCTGCAAGCAGCCTTTTAACTCCTGAAGGGGACACTTAGGCTGGCCCTGCATTCGCAGTGCACAACCAGGAGCAGCTCTTCCCTGCCTTTGCAGGAAAGAGCCACTCCTGGCTGGCGCTGCGAACACAGCGCCAGCCTTAAATTTAGCTCCTGAAGGGGCCACGCAGCCCCCACTCAGGAGCTAAACTACCATCCCCCGCGTCTTATGTCAGATGCGGGGGGCATGTCAGGGGCACGAAGTGCGGCCCCTGATTGGACGCGGCCCGGGTTCTTTGAACTCATTCGCCCAAGGGTAGCTCTGTCCCTGCTCTCAGCTTCCCTCTACCTTTCCAAAACTCATGTTTTGTACCCCCTTCCTTCTTTTTACATCGATAAAATTCTAACTGATAAAATTCCTTATGCTGTGGGTGATGCTCCAAGCCCAGGATCTATATCCCCATACAATTTTTATCACTCGCTGAAGATGTGTTGGCTAATGGGAGGAAAGTCTCTTGTTATCTCCAGAGTGCAAATAGTCATGTCCTTGAGAACAACAACAAATAATAATAATAATACCTGGTATTATTCAGACCTGGAATTATTCAGAGTGGTCTTTGAACAATTAGGGCATAAAAAGTGGGTGAAAGGAGGGATGTGGATTCTAGGAGTTAGGGAGCTTGGCAAGGCTGTTCCAATGCACATCTAAGGGCAATAAACATATCAAAGAGGAGAAACTGGCCAGATGGCCCAGACACAATTAGGCAGTCACAGAGAGGTATTTTCAGCATTGTCTCTAAGCAAACAACATTCTTGGCTCATACATCTTCCACAGTTCCCCCTTTAGCCATAGCCAGAGGGGTTCTGTTCACTTGTGGGTTTGAAAATATAATCCAAATGGACAGGGTGGCCCATTGTCCCTTTTGACAGGACAGCACACACAGCCAATCAGGCCAAAGTGAGGGAGTAACTTTCTCCCTCAACTCTGGCTCTGTGGAGCCAAAACTGTGGTGCCAGCATTCATATACAATTCTGGCACCACAGAAATGGCATCTGCAGCGCCCAGACTCCATTCTGAATTGAAGGTTCAGATTGGAGTTCAGGGAGGGAAACTGCAGATTGCTTTCCCCGGCAAACCCCATTTCCCTGAATTCGGATGTGTGGGTTAGGAAACCAGAGGTGAAGGGACTTCTGGTTTCCTGTTACGTTTGTATTGGGTTTATGTCTCATTGCAAAAGAATCATGCAAAGTAAATTAACAAGTATCTTTAGTTTTAAAATGCCAATTGCCATTTTGTCCCTTAAACTTATTAAGGCCTCAAGTTTCAATTACTTATATCATTCAGTGGTTTCTTTGTAGAGCAATACTTATTGTCTGTAAATATATATAAAAAAGAGAAGTAATAAAATATTTCTGGTAAAAAATTACCATAATAAAATGATTGAATTTGTTCAGTCATTCTGAATATTGTTATTATTAAGCAGATGCACATGCACAAATGCAAAATCACTCATCTGCCAGTGTAATATCAATAAAGACAACAAAAATTCTGCTTCTTGGTTTTTGAATGAATAAATATTATTTTAAATAATTTGCCTTTCCTACTGCTAAATTCCTGGGAGGCCTGAAATTAAAACTCACACGACCATCCATCTGCATTCTGATTCACAGACATCTGTCCTGGGTTTCCCCATTCATAACAGAGAAGGGAAATGTGCCCAAGGATCTGTCTCTTTCATTAGGTGAATTGGAAGGCTGCATGTTCATGTTGCAGTTCTGACTGTTGCACTGGACTGCAAAACTAAGCAAAGAAAACATGACTCTTGCATAAAGCAGCTCATGGAATGCATTACTACAACAAATTAGGCATCTTTGGGTTTGAGCAGAAGGATGCACAACTGGTAAATTGAGTTATCATAATAATCATTCCACCTGACCATTTCAGAGAGAGGAAGATGCAACATCAAAGACGCATCCATTGGCTCATCTGAGACCAATGGTCATATGGCTTCTCCCCTCCCAGAATTGTTCCATGCAATGACCATCCAACCTGGTCATTGTGTAAACAATATGAAAGTTTGAGTGCCTAAATGTTCTTATCTTTCCACTTCCTTCCCATTCCTTTTTTCCTTTTGAATTATATATCTACTAGCTGGGTCGGGCACAGAGCATCTGTGCCTCTAGTTCTGCCTGCATGCTGCAGCTGATTTCTTTCTCAGCTTGCCTGCCACCACTTTCTTCCCCCTCCTGCCCACTGCCCCCACTGATGCCTTCTCCCACCCACCCACCCCCCACTGTTTTGTCCCCATCACCACTGCTGTTGTGTTTCCTGCCTCACCAGTGGTGCCACCGCTTTCCTCTTCCCCTGCCAACAGCTTGCTCGTGAATTGTTGCGAGAGCTGCCATACATGGGATTAGCAATGGGTACACCTAAGAGGAATGTGGTGTGTGTGTGTCTGTGTCTGTGTGTGTGTGTATCACATTGAATGCTTTTGCAGAGGGACAGTATATACATGTAGTAAACGTGTACATAATATATAAATAGTATTTTTCTCATTTTGATATTACCATTGACTTCAAAGAGTACAAAATCTTTGCAGTGTGTGCAATCAAACAGTCAAATAATGAAAATAACATTCTGACTTGTAAGAAAAAAACTACAAAAATAGCTGGCATGCTGATTATGTGTTCATGGCTGACTTGATGAATGAAATGTATTCTTCAAAATAGATCCACATACTACACTAAGTGTCAGTGCAAACAGTATTGCCTTTTAATAAGCTGAATTCATAATTCACTGTTGTGCCTATTAGATTGTGAGCCCTTCTGGCAAGGGCCTGTCTATTTTATTCCTTGTCTAGAGCTTAGCAACATTATAAGTGCTTAAATAATGATGATCAGAATGATGAATCGTGTTTTTAAAAACACATGTAACCAATCAGAGAGCAACACAATACCAGATGTCTGAGGCAGAAAACAGGTAAAGAAAGAGAAAATGCTAACAACTCATAGGGTGTGTGTGTGTGTGTGTGTGTGTGTGTGTGCTATGTTCAACACATTTACAACCTGAATAAAGACCTAAAGTCCATTAAGAAACTGTTTTATCAATCACTGCACATCGTAGTCAAGAGCATTGTGCAGTTTTAAAACAGAGGGTGTGGTATGTTACACCCATAATTAACACACGTGAGAAGAATCTTTGTGTCCCCAATAGGCTCTCTCTTTCATTGTTTGGAAACATAGTTTCATAAAACCTTTTTAAGTCTTGTTTTTAAGCAGAGAATTAGTGCTGCTATTAGACTCTTTACTGTATATGTTGCTTTATTATACTTTGTTATCTGCCTTGTTTTTTAGCAGGGAAATGTGGGGAGAGGGTTCATTAAAATAAAATGAAAATGAAAATAAGACTTTGAAATTTGTTTGGATCATTAGAAAATTTTATTCCAAAAAGACTTCTCTGAAGATAGTACGACAATTGTACTCACAGGCAATTGGTTTACAGAACCTTTTTTGTAAAACCAAGGAAATATTTTTTAACCATTTGATGCTGAAGGTGATATAGATATAAAGGTAAAGGTAAAGTGTGCCATCAAGTCGATTTTGACTCCTGGTGCCCACAGAGCCCTGTGGTTTTCTTTGGTCGAATACAGTTTACCATTGCCTCCTCCTGTGCAGTATGAGGTGATGCCTTTCAGCATCTTCCTATATCACTTCTGCCTGATATAGTACCAGCAGGGATTCGAACCAGCAGCCTTCTGCTTGTTAGTCAAGCATTTCCCTGCTGCACCACTTAAGGTGGTCTGATATAGATATACTTTCAACTTAGTTGTCATCACTGCATTGATCTATCTTTTTGTTGTTAGCATGGATATTTGCTTAACACTTGTCTTTGTTTGCCCCCTTTGTAGTATTGTAATCCAACACAAAACATACAAAAACATGGAAGTGTAGAAAACTAAACCTTAATGAAAAATGTGTATGCTTGTGTACATATGCTTGTGAAATGACATCTTAAATTTAGAGTTTTTTAAAAAGGAATTGATGGATAAATCAGAAAAACTCTGTATTAGAGAGTTAAAATGTTGCTATTTGAAACTGAAGAGGGAAGAAGCTGGAGCTGAATTGACCGATACAGTTATTTGTCTTGCATTCTCAGGTGGTAACACATACTCATAAATCCTATATAGGAAAGGTTACAATAGGTCAACTCCCTTAGCAGATACCTGCCTAAACTAGCTCACTTCTTGAAAACATTCAAAGAAAGAGATGCCACAGCCTTCATGACCAGCTTGTTTCATTATTCCTTTTTGCTGTTTCCAGTCTTTGGGGACCACCACTCTCCTCCTTCAAGCATGTCCTCCCCCCCCACCCCCACACACCTTTTGAAGTATAGCAGCCAGCAATACTAGGATTTCTCCAGCAAGTTCCTTCAGGATCTGTGGGTGACTAAGGTGAGTTCTAAACAGTTGTTGAACATAACATATGAATATTGAGTCGCACATGCAGATGAACAATGATATGTACACTGTGCCCAGATTGTGCATTTGTTTAATGTAATGTATGACTAGGCTAGATGAATGCACATGGGGGAAGAGCATAATCGCAGCAGAAAGCTCTGCCCCAATCAAAATGTTTCCATCAGAATGTGTGTGGAGAGTCTGACATGTAGACCTTTATGCAGTTTATAAGTATGACTATGGAGCAGGTCTGCTCAACTTAGGCCCCCCAGCTGTTGTTGGACTAAAGGTAAAGGTAAAGTGTGCTGTCAAGACAATTTCGACTCCTGGCGCCCACAGAACCATATGGTTTTCTTTGGTAGAATACAGGAGGGGTTTACCATTGCCTCCTCCCATGCAGTATGAGATGATGCCTTTCAGCATCTAACTATATTGCTGCTGCCCTATATAGTACCAGCAGGGATTTGAACCAGCAACCTTCTGCTTGTTAGTCAAGCATTTCTCCGCTGCACCATTAGGTGGCTGGAATATAAATAAAGTATGAATATTATTCCATATTTAATAATATGAAGTATCAATAACAAACACACATGTTGGGAGTGGAGCTTGCTGCAACAATGCCCTGCCTTAGTGCATTTATTTAATCCCTCTATAATGTCTGAAAAGGGCTGTGATATACACCAAAGAAACAAAGTGACGTGTGCATCTATGTGTGAAAAAGGACAAAGCATCATTAAACCACAGTGGTTTCTTCCATTTTTACTTGCCAGGTTGATGTGTTAATTTATCTTCTTCTTTTTTTCTTGCAGTAATGGTATTGCTGTGGCTTCTTCTTCTTCTTCTTCTTCTTCTTCTTCTTCTTCTTCTTCTTCTTCTTCTTCTTCTTCTTCTTCTTCTTCTTCTTCTTCTTCTTCTTCCTGTGTAAAATTGTGAATACAATCTGTGCAATTCAACCAGGTGTGTGCCATGTCAGTATCTTTCCTTCTGAACTGAGCAATAAACCCAGGCCTAGCCTGGATGTCTTCCAGAAGGTGATAGACTTTCTGCAGCTGTAGAGTAGTGCAGGCACCACATTCATCTACAACACACTTAACAGGTTATAGGGGTAGATCTATACATGACAGGCTAGTTACATGCTTTTCCTTTCTCAAGAAAGGGAAGATCATGTTAGACTAGGCAGGCCTCTATATGGCGTGCCCACAGCATGTATGGTGGAGGTGGAGAGAGGGTGCCTGCACTGTTTCTCCATCATACAACGCCATTCACTGTCCAGTAAATGTTTAGAACTTGGGGGCTAACCTCGAGACAATGCTACTCATATGTAGTTCCATTGAACTGAATGGGACATTTTGGTCCTGAGTAATTTGTTCTCAGTGGGACCACTCAGACAGTGTTTTTCTCTTTCTCTTTTAGCATGTTTCAAACTTCATTATCTGTTGTTTCAGGTCTCAAGGGATAGACATTCCTTTTTATACCTTTTCATTTTTTTTTAAACTGGTTCTAAGAATACCCTGTCACTCCAGTGTGCTGTTTGTCAGTAATACATCCAAGTTTGTGCTTTTTATAAGGTTCCTTTCTTCATTTTCAAATCTTTAAGATCTCTCCACAAGTATTGGGAGTTTCTATTCTTGCTTTGTAAGGCTTGCCATTGTGCTTCCAGGATGACTTCTTTCCTAAACTGTCAGTTCTCCTGAACTCCTTTTTCATTTAGCTTATCTCACCACCGAACTTTGCTTACTAACTCTTGGAATATGTTGATATTATGCAGCAATCTATATACAAGCTAACCTTGCATTTTCTATTGATATTTGATCAATGAGTCTGACAAAATATGTGAGTGATTAGTCATAGGCTGGCTTGATAAAATGATTGATGTATGGTTATATTTAGAGGGGGGGGAAGGGGGGAGAATAACAGTCCTCCCTTTGCCTGAATCAGAGCAGCAACATATCCACATGCCTGTGACAGAAAGGAAGATTCCTTATTCTGCTTCTGAATAGAACAGAAAATATGGGTATTGTTTGAAATAATCCACAGTGGGGATGCCCTGTGCATGCTGGTTATCCCTGCCATGAGGGGAGCCATTTGCCAGGGCATACCCACGTGTGGGTGGTGTGGGCACAGGACTCAGGCCTTTAAACCTATTCAAAACTCCCAGGCTGAGACTGATGTGGCGCCATATGCAGATCTTCCAGTTGCATGGATTTCCGGGAGAGGAGAGCCCTGGATTGTAGCTGGCTGCGACCAGTGGGCTTGCCCTTCAGGGCCATGGGCAGTGGTGTTCATCCCCACATGGGTGTGCAGGCTGGCAGGGCACAGGATTTGGTGGGTGGTTGCTGGGACTGGGACAGCAAGTGCCCATCTCCGCAGCTTTGTTGCACAGAGCATCTTCCCATGCTCCCCTTAGCCTGCCATTATCACCAGAGAGCATTCCATGGAGTGATGGGCTTGATCTCCTGTGTGATGATCTCGAAGAAGGGACATCTCAGGTGGCTTTTCTCATAAGCAAGACTTAGTGGGTAAATATCCCAGGGAAGGGGCTGGTCACCCCTTCCCCAACCTGCTAACTTGCACCTTTTAATGTGGTGATTCACTTTATTTAGCAGGGGGCGAGTAACTGGCCCTATCCACCCCCAGCACAGTACCTCCAGTGGTTGTTGCTGGTGTCTATCTTATATTTCCTTTTAGATTGTGAGCCCTTTGGGGACAGTGATCCATCTTATTTATTTGGGTTAGGGTCATTTTTGGAAGGGCAGTTAGGGTTAGGGTCATTTTTGGAAGGGTGGTATAGAAATCGAACAAACAAACAAACAAATCTATATGTGCCAAAATTAGAACTTTGCTGCTCTGGCTTTTATACCTGACCCCAGGGATCCCTCCTCCACCTGGCATTTGCTTCCCCTTCCCCGGCCCTGTGATGCCACTTGGAGTGTTTTGTGCTTGTGAGCATACACGACTGCTGCTCACTTCTAGGGGAGCAAAGCACTTAGTGCCCATCCTGTCATCCCAGAATTAGGGTTTGCCTCGAGTGACTGCTTGGCTTGACAGGCTGGGGTATGACAGCATCCCCATAGCCAGGCAACTCCATAGCTGCATAGCTGATAGGAGGGGTGTGGCTGATTTTCTGAGAGTCTTCCTGTGCTTCTCATTGGAAGCCTCTCATGGAGCAGCTGAGTCCCTAGGATGATCTGTGCCACCGCCTCTATAATTGGGGTTTGGAATTCAGCACGAAACCACAGTTTTTGGTGTCCATGAGGTTTCCAGGTGTTCTTCCATTCAGGAATTGACCAGTCCCAGACCTGTTTAGTATCAGCAAGGTTACTGTAACATGATGTACCTTCAAGTACAGCCAGGTGCATAGTCAGAACACTCATCGCTGTGTGGAAACTAATTTCTTCACAAAAATTGCTGGATGAAAGTCTTAAGGATTCATACTTGCAGAATGATGCAATTAGATTATAAGAGTCTCTATGAAAATATGCTGGATTCGCTGAATAAATAATACATTCTATTCTACAGGCTAAACACTTAAATAATCCCAGTGGAATTGGTTGAATGGCATGCATAGTTAAATAATATGCTTTCATATTGTGTGATGAATGTTGATTGGGTTCTTCCAAAGAACAAAGACCAGCATCCTCCACAGATTCACATATACTTTTCCAGCAGCAGCACAAGAAAGAATAAAGTTAGTAGGCAATAATCTTTAAAAGGCAAACAATATTGCTTAGAGTTGCTTTGCACAAGTCATATATTCTACTAATCTCATGTACGCATATTTCAAGGAGGAGTAGGCGCATGCATTGCTTGTATAAACCTAAAAGCATAACATCACATTTGAAAGGATATAAAAATTGAGCCAGGATCATGTGGCTTTTAAGAGGAAGCTTTTAAAAGGTGATCCTTCATAACATTTTCAAAAGGAAAGGAAATGTGTTCTAAATTAATCTGTCATCCTGTTATTATTAATAAAGGTTTAGCTTCCGACTGTGCCTCCTACTTTATTAATACTTTCAAATTTCTTTGATTTGAGGAACAACCAAATAATTCCTCATTATTCATTGCTCTTTCCATTCGTTAGACATTACAGAGCTCATTCCTGTCATATTTCTTTGAAATGAGATTCCTCCCCCCCCCCCCAGCTTTTCAGTATCTAATATGATGAAGGAGTTTAGCAAGAGCACACTGACAAACAAAGGGAAACTTCCTTTTTACCACCTGACTGATAATTGTTTCTTGCACCTTCAGTGTGTTTAAAGGATCTTCCCCCCTGCTGTGTGAACATTGTTCTTTCGTTTAAAAATAACATTTCGTTTTTACTTGTTCCCTGCTGGTCTTAAAAGTGTATGTGCTGTTAGCACTAGTCTAGAACACAGAATACAAGGCATCTGGGCTTAGGGTGTGTTTTATTTTCAGACTTGCTAATAAGTCTTAGGCCATAACCTTTTGGCTCCTCAGTCCTGTAAATTGTCTTAAGTGGCAGCAGAGCAATTATTGACTTGTGCAGCTGCATCTTGTGCTCCTCCCTTCCCAGTTTCCCAGGAAACCTGTATCTGTTGCTATGGCCAGCACAGATCCTCTCTCCTCCAAACTCCTCCCACACAATGATCAGAGTGGTGAAATGGCTTTTGCCCAGAATTAGGAAGACATTTGTCTGATCTATGCAGCCATAGTTCAAAATATTCATATTCCAAATAAATATCCCCTGACGAAGAGCTTATTCACACTTCATTGCTATGGGTTTCCTATTTTATTCATACATTTCACTTTGGAAGTATTGCTCATTTCATTGATCTTGAATGACTGAGTGCTATCTTCTTCCTATACACCACCAGAATTACACATTCCAGCTGTGCAATGATCAGGGTTTCCTCACCCTGGCATAAATGAAGTAATTGTCCTCTCTTGAGAGCACTAGAACCCTCTTCAAATATGAGATGGGATGACACTTTCCATCCTTATTTTTCTAAGTACAGTCAATCTTTATCTGCATTTTAGCTCAGATAAAGTGTTAACATCTAACTCTCTAAGTATACATATATTTATATTTATATTTAGATGACAATTACTGAAGGGGAGGGCAAAGCAGTGAGCACAACTGACCTGTACTTCCTGTACCCTACCATGAAGATCAACTTCTTACATCTTACCCAACAAGGAAATGCACAATCCTTCCGTGCATCCGCACTGTGCTTCTGTCCACTTCCTGTCATGCCCAAAATGCTTAATGGCTTGAGCCACATTGGAAACACTTGGTAGTTGGAAGTTTGGAGTGCTACCTGTATATAGACTGCAGCTGTTGTGGGACTTTATGGAGAACAACATAGTGAGGTCATTCACACAATTGAAAACTGTTTTCTATCCAGGTTTGGGAGCTGTGTGTGCTCCCAATTTTTGGTTATGTGGAAGCAAGGTAGGAGGAAAACCTGTGCAGAAGTGACTGTGTGGAGGCAAGGTAGGAGGAAATTCTGGGTAGAAGTGATTGTGTGGAAGCAAGGTAAAAGGAAAATCTGGGTAACTTTTCCTCCTACCTTGCTTCCACAAAGTCGTGTCTACCCAGGTTTTCCTCTGACCTTGCTTCCACACAACTAAAATTTGATTATGTGAATGACCTCAATATAATCAGGACATTTTAATGATATATCAAATAGTTATGCTACGTATTGGATTGGGTCTTACGATCCATGAGACCCAGTTTGGGGCGGTGAGCGGGAAGAGCGGGCTAAGCCCTCTCCCTGCTTACGAGTGGGCTAAGCCCGCTCTCCCTGCTCACGAGCAGGGAGGGAGCCCTGGGTGGCCAGATTGGCCGCCCACACGATTGCTGGCTCCGAGATGGAGCCGGCAGGGGCTGGGGAGCTCGGGCGCCACACGGCCCCTGGAAGCCCCAGTATGCCCTGCGTGAGTGTGCAGGGCATACTGGGGAGACCCCCGGAGCCGGTAGGTGGCTTTTTGCCTCCCCTCCGGGGTCTACTCATGAGTAGGCATGGCACAAAGCCGCACCACAGCTACTCATGATTTAAAAAACCAGGTTTGCAGAGTGCTCGCTCCGCAAACCTGGTTTGGGGGCAGGGGTTCTTGACCGGGTTACCATTCAGCTAGTATACATATATTGTCCAGTGGTTCTGATGGTCAGGAAAAATCGGGCTAGCCTTTCCTAGCCCTACTTTTCCCGATCATGGGAATAGCCCCATTATAAGTGAAATAACAGGATTGTCATGAGTGCTTATCAAAAATGTTGGTGAATGACCGCGTGTACAGTTGCTATCTATCTATTTATTTCTCTAAAATGTACCCGTGGCTAATCCCATGTGTGGCAGCTCTCGCAAGAGTTTGCAAGCAACTTCCAGATAGCCACGGGTAAGGGGAGAGAAAATGGTGGCCACCACTGGGCCGGCCAGCAGGGAGGGAAAGCACCCTCTGTGCAGACTGGTGGGGAGGAAAAGCGCCTGCCACCGGGCTGGTCAGGAAAGAGAGTGCCCGCCGCTGGGCTGGTGGGCAGTGAAGGAGAGCGCCCACCACTGCACCAGTAGGTGGGGAAGGAGAGTGCCCACCACTGGGCCAACTGGCTAGTGGGGAAGGAGAGCACCCACCGCCAGCTGGCTGGCTGGGAAGGAGAGTGCCCGCTGATGGGCCGGCCAGCCGGCCAGCAGGAAAGGAGAGCGTCAACTAATGGGCCAGCCAGCCAGCAGGGAAGGAGAGTGCTGTCTGCCGGGCTGGTGGAAAAGGAAAGCGCCCACCACTGGGCCTGCTGCCAGGGAAGGAAAGCTGCTGCCGCTGCGCTGGCCAGTGGGGAAAAACGATAGGAAGAACTAGGGGTGCAGATGCTCTGCGCCAGGTCAGCTAGTATACATATATTGCATAACACACTTTAAAAGCTCTCCTACAGCCAAATGAAGTACAATACGTAAAACACAATGCAAATGCTCTGCCTATTTTCCTGCCTGTTCCAACTGAACAGATTATTAAGTTAGTGCAGGGATAAGCAATGCACATTGTTCTGCAGTCAGCGGCCATGGATTACCTAGTGACAGGTTCATTAAAACAGTTCCTAAGGAGGAGGACATAAAATATACGTTGCTTTGTTCCTACATCCCAATAAGGCATGAGACAGAAGTGTATGGCAATGAAAGGACACAATTTATTGATCAGAACAGAGGCAGATGTTAGATGGGATTGGCGCTCCACACCCCACAGTACGGCAACTAAAGGCAGGACCTATCAGGGCGTGCCTTGCCTAATAAGAACTGGTGGTGCATCTTGGCTCCAGACAGCCTCCATTGCTCTAAAGCAGAGGTTGCCCTTCATAGCCAACCTAAGGCCAGGTCTCTGCCCTCAGTGGCACCAGCCAGAAGCTGCCAAGCTTTCCAAAGGGTGTCACCTGACAGAGTAGAGTGCACAAGGTCAAAATTCCCTGAGCCACCATGTCTCTAGAGAACAGACCTGCCTGTCCAAAAGCCAAACACTTACCTGAAGTAAGCTCACAAAGTATGCTCACCAAAGTTCAGTTGTTACTTCCCACCACACTGTTCCTGCCACAGAGGGGTAGCCTAGCTTAACCCCCTGCACCGCCCACCAGCCACACAGTGCAGTGGCCCATCCCCACTTCAGATCTTCTAAAAAAATTGTGTACTCAAAGGTGACAAGTGGACCCCATCATCCCCATACAATTCCAAAGATGAAAAAACAATATCTGGATGCTCCAAACACCTCCCTAGGGACTCAACAAACTGTGTTAGGGCAACATTAACTTTCCTACATGCTATATCAATCCTCCCTGGCCTCACTACCCCCTTCCAAACTCTGTGCTTCAGCAGTTTGGACCAGATCATGACCAGGCCCGAGAACCGCCTCTGGGCCAGTCATATGTCCTCCTGGGCCCTGTGAATAAGGGACAGCCCTGACTGTGTAGCTAAGTCGTTCTCCCCCAAGTGAAGCAGCAAAATGTCAAGTGGAGGGTGAACCTCCAAATAATCCTGTCACACAGGCAAACATTGGGCAAAGACCATACACCTTTGGCCGATCCATGATATCGAAGCCCACTTACCCAGTCCTAGCTGTGTTCAAGGTTTGCCCACACACACCCTCTTGTGGGACCAGAATACAATGGAGTTCACCAGGACTTGGGCTCGCTCAGCTGAATTCACTGCTCCTGCTAGGAGAAGATAATACGAGTAACAGTACTCAAGAATCTTAATGCACGTAGCACTTGTATATACCTGAACGCCATCGGCCAATCTGCTGAATGTAGCACCCAGAAAACCTAAATGAGAAGCCACAGAGGTTGCACCAATGTGAAAAGAATGCAAGGACAAATGCACAGTAGAAACCCCAGCTGCTGCCAGGGCCTTATGAACCATGGCCCCAAACTGAAACTGAGACAGAGGCCTCCCATCTGTATGCATGAAGAGGCAGCCCTCCCTCAGGGCCCCTCCCTCAGGGTCACATATTGCTCAAGAGCCTCAACCTGGCAGAGTACTGGGTTGTCCGCATGATACAGCACAACCTCATACCCCCGAAAAATGCAACAGCAAGTCAACAGAACCTGACTGAAAAACTAGGTCTCTCACCTGTAACGCGCTGCTGGAGGGGCCCACTCTCCCTTTGGGGAAAAATTCGCTAGCCCTAAAGGCCCCAACGAAGGCCACCAACATAGCCACTTGGAACATTGCCATCTCATAAGGCAACAAACAAATGCTGTCAAAATGCTCAGTTGCACCCTGCACTTCATGGGGGGAAAGGGGCCTATGTTCATTGGGTTTAACTGGCATTTCCCTAGACCACACTTCCTGAAATCAGGCAGCCCCTGGGTCTTGGCGATGAATGCGAGAGCAACCATATGGCTGGACAAAGTCCCTGAAGTGAAGCTCTGCTCCCTCAGATGAACTAAATATTGCATGAGGTGTTGGCCACAATTGGCCAATTCCTACCTGCGCCCTAAACTCCTGGAAGGCCCTGAACTAATGAGTCCTGAAAGGCCGCCCAGAGTTCCATGTCTGCCCACATGAGAGCCATAACGTGAACATGAAAGTGTGGATCCATAACCCCCTTCATTGCATCCACAAGGGGCTGCAAAAGGCACACCAGGCACCACCACCCAACATGCAAAATTAAGATGGCCTACCATCTTAGGCAGCCCCCCCCACCTTCCCAGGAGTATGGAAAAACCAGTGTGCCCTGAGAGGAAGGCAAGAAAGGAGGCACCCAGGCCAGAGAGCTCTTGTCCTTAGCTCCTGAAAAGACCAACAGCATGAGATAACGTTTTATTAATCTATTATTTGCTTCTTTTAATATTGTAAACTGCTTTGGGTGCCTTTGTCAAGACAGAAGGTCAGTATAAAAATGTAGTAAGTAAGTAAGTAAGTAAGCAAATACCAGGCTCTGCAGCTGTCTCAGGGTAATCTTCCTAACATGCAAGCATTCAGCTAAAGTGGTAAAGATGGTAAAGTGTACCATCAAGTCGATTTCAACTCCTGGCACCCACAGAGCCCTGTGGGTTTTTTTTTTGGTAGAATACAGGAGGGGTTTATCATTGCCTCCTCCTGTGCAGTATGAGATGATGCCTTTCAGCATCTTCCTATATCTTTGCTGCCTGATATAGGTGTTTTACATAGTCTGGGAAACATACCAGCGGGGATTCGAACAGGCAACCTTCTGCTTGTTAGTCAAGCATTTCCCCGCTGTGCCATTAGGTGGCTAAAAGGGCCATCAAAACTACCAGCTTCTCCCCAGGATGCCTAGAGCACACAGCCTGAGTGTCCAGCTCAATGCTCAGGAAGGTCAGCCTAGAAACGGGCCCCTTAGTGTTCGCGTTGGCCGAGGGGACCCCTAACTCTGAACATAACCCAATAAAGGAATCCAACAGGTGTGTACACTGACTGTTACCCTCCTGCCCTGCAAAAATAGAGTCCTCTAAAAAGTGGGCAAATGAGTTAATCCTCACCCTGCGCTGAACCGCCCATTCCAGCATAGAGCTGAATGCCTCGAATGCCAGGCAGGACATGGAACAGCTCATTGGCAGGGCCCGGTCAATGTAGTACTGATCTTGAAAAGAAAAACCCAGATGGTCAAAGTCTGCAGGATGCACTGGAAGCAGTGGAAGGTTGATTCTATGTCACAGGCCACCCAGTGTAACCCTCAGGGCTAGTCCCTGCCACACCTGATTGCAAGCCCCATATGGTGTTGGTTGCTGAAGCAGGCGCGGGCCGTGAACATGCCTCCAGGGCAGCAGCGGGCGGCTTCTTTAAGTGTAAACAGAACTGGTGCTCTGTGCTGCCCAGCAGCCCCCACGGTGGGGAATCACCTCCGCCACTGACCTGGCCGCTGGCGGGGGCTCGCCTCCATGGGAGCCAGGTAAGTGACGGAAGCAATTCCCCGTCATGGGAGTTCCTGGGTGGCACAGAGCACCAGCTCTGTTTACACTTAAAGAAGCCGCCTGCCGCCCCGCCCCCTTCCAAAGGCATGTTCACAGCCCGGGCCTGTGCTGAAGTGAAGCAGGATACCACACAAATGGGCCAGAAGGGAACTCATAAGGCTGCACCCTCCATGGCCAAAAACCTTGCACAGTCTCACCTAGCCCATGATCCACTGGCATCCCGCCATCGGCTCCTGAAGTGTCAGGTCCTGGTGTGGCTTTATCCTTCTCCTCTGTCAGATGCACCGGGGCTGGCGTAGTTTGTTCCTTCCCAGATTCCAGAGCAGCCAGCGTATTGGACAGAGACTGCACCAACTTGACACTTTTCTCCCCCCGGTCAGCTTTTTTGGCATAGAAGGAACACACGATGGCCCCACCTTATCTTTCCTCCCTAATGCTTCTCCTTTTCAAGGTCCTCCAAGCGGTTGATCAGGGCCTTAATGGTTGCCATATTAGGCTCTTCCTCTAAAGATGAGGACAATGGAGGAGCAGGCCTCCTGGGGGGGATATGGGCTACCCCCCTGTCTTCCCTTTAGCCTTCTTTGGTGATATAAGCCACTAAAGGTGTCCCATTATCTGAAGCAAGCACCCCTAATAGGCCCACTACACAGGCGAAAACAAGCCCCTCAGAAAACTCAGAACAAAGTAACACAATACAGGTCCCAACAGATGCCTAAAGGCCCAACTCGAGCCTGCCCTGACCAAGTACGTCCCCAAATACCCTTAATACACGGTCCGACAAGATGGCCAAAACTGCAGGACCTCCACCCCAGTGACCGCCCATCAGCCCGAGGCCCCAAACTGTAGGGAGCTGCCTTTCCCAAGTCTCTCTCACCGCTCCCAGGTACCCAGAAGCTGTTCCACCCCTGCTGAGCAAGCCTCTTACTGCTCGCTCTAATGATGACGCTCGCCCACCTTTGGCTCTGCCGGCCATGCACTGCCACCACAGTTGTGCCTCAGCCCTCAGGCCCAGAACTCCTCTGCTGTCATCTGTCTCCCTTGCCTATTCGAGATGGACTGAGGGTGAGGGACACCAACGGCCACAGCATGGGATAAACCCCGCCCCCTTTGTGCCCTGGATCCAATGGGATCCAGTCAGGCTTCATGCCTTTGCAAAGAGGGGTGGGCAAACAGGTGGCGCAGCTCATCTGACCAGCGAGTGGTCATATTAGCATTAATCTCTAAAAGATTTTTTCTGATAATTTGGCCATAGGCACTTTCTTCTCTTATTTTTGCATATTATGAGGACCAATTCTCGAATTGTTTATGCCTGTAAGAGAGAATGGAAGTGTGGCCATAAATTGATGCAGATGGGAAAGGATGAGGATGATCTTATTGTAGTTAGACAAAGCAGTTATTAGCATGTTGGTTCTGGTAGACGTTTGTGTGAGTGGAGTGAAGAGGAAAGTGGTTGATGTGATGGTTCATTCAATTTCAAGTACAGGATAAAAGAAATGGTAGTACAGTGCATGGGAAAGTTCTCCTGAACATGCTCCTTTAAAAGAATTGGAGAAGTCCAAATACTTCAGTATTTACATGTAAAAGGTTTCTTTGACCCCAGCCCTAAATTTTCAGTTTTCCTAGGAATTCCTTTACAATGTTAGCCTCAATCATATTTGGTACTTGTAATATTTTTTGCGTACCATTTCTTATTTACTGGTTTCAATAAGGTGCCATGCTAATTTGTTGTTATGGAGAAGTATTGACTAGTTCTTTTCTTTTTCTTTCTTGATCTTCTGCATTCCACACAGTATTTCCCTCTTTCTTTTAATGTAGAATATTTTAGTTTCTAAGCATGAAAACAGAACTGAGAGGAGAGGAGAGACAAGTAATAGCTGCTGATATAACTAAAGTGCTGATTGCTTCTTAAAGCAGAGTAAACAGTGATATTCTGCTTCTTCCTTGGTGAAGAACTATTTGGGATGGGCAGGACTGAATCAGATGAAAAGTTGCATGTTTCCCAGGGACTGTTGTTATGAAATATCATTTTTCATCAATAACTCTCAATGTGAACAAAGTGATTCAAGGGGAAAAGACAGACAGACAGACTCACAGATGTATAAGACATTATTAAAGAGGGAACAATATATACTACTTATATCAAACATTTTTGAGTGTTTAGAGTATTTCAAATGCATCTCAATAATTGTTGTAGCAGGCCTTGACAAATCCCAGGTACCAGGGGGCCATGGCTCCTAGAAATGTAGTTGTGGCACCTAGATTTGTCTATTCAGAAATAAGTTAGAACCTTAGAAGGTAAAGTGTGCCGTTGAGTCAGTGTTGACTCCTGGCAACCACAGAGCCCTGTGGTTGTCTTTGGTAGAATACAGGAGAGGATTACCATTGTCATATCCCGTGCAGTATAAGATGATAGCTTTCAGCATCTTTCTATATTGCTGCTGCCCGATATAGGTGTTTCCAGTGGAGATTTGAACTGGCAAACTCTGGCTTGCGAATCAAGTCATTTCCCCACTGCAGCATTAGGTGCTGTAATTAATAAAAGATTTATTTGTCCCAGGCAACCCTGTTCTAAGTATGTTATTTGGAAAGCCCATTTACTCTCCCCCCTGCCCAATGTTTGTCACTAAGTCCAGTAATTTTGTCAAGGGCCCATTGTCCAGCTCCTAGATCTAAAGTCAATTTGTCAAGGCCTGTGTTAGAGCAACTTTATTGAGTGGACCAGTATTATTTTATCCATATCGATGATGATGATGATGATGACGACGACTGATGTTTATATTAGGGGTGTGCATCAATGGATTCTTTTTATTCGAGGTTAAATTGAATCTGCATGTATGTATGTGCTGCTTCATTTACATAGTTCCATGTTGGGCGGGGGGGGAGAGCTAAGAGACAGCAAAGCAAAGTAGCAAACCAAACATTAACAAACAATTATGCAAACAAGTGATGCCATATATAAATGAGAAATTCAAACAAATCAATTCATTTCTCAACAAAAACCCCTCTTGCCTGCCTGCTTCACCACACCACAGCCTCTGATGGAGGTGTGGTGCTGCTGGGCCATGGCACCAGTCCACCCACCATTGTCATAGGCCTCGTGGTGTGATGTGTGCGTGCATGTGTACAATGCAATCAATGCCAAAAAATTGTACCCTCCTGTGCCTGTTCCACACACACATCAGCCTCTTATGGATGGGTGCTGCTGCTTGTCCTCAGGACCAGTGCTCCCTGCTAGAAGGAGGGATCCCCAGATTGTATACGCCTCTATTATGTCTCCCCTTAGTCACCTGTTTTCCAAGGTAAAGAGCCCCAGATGCTGTAGTCTAGCCTCATAAAGAAGGTGCTCCCAGCCCCTGGTCATCTTGGTTGCCCTCTTCTGCACCTTTTCCAGTTCAACAATATCCTTCTTAAGGTACGGTGACCAAAGCTGTATGCAGTACTCCAGATGTGTCTGCACCATAGAAAGGGCACTGCTGAAATGCCCTTTCTGTGAAAATCTGCAAAAATCTATCTCTGGAAATGTTCAAGAGAGCTCTGAATACTCTTCTCTTCTGGGAAGCTTTAAGCTGAATGTGTGTTTTATCCCTTCTTTGTGTATGTATTAAATTCAGTTCTAAACACTGTTGCTTTTATTTTCTGTTTACCTGTGATGCTTTTTAAAAAATAATGTTTTAGACTGTTTTCACTTTTGTGATTGTTTTAGCCTGTTGTTTGCACCCTTGAGAGTCAGTATGCAGGATATAAATTGAGTAAATTAAATATAAATTTAAACATTACAGATGGAAGAAAGGTTGCAGCTGAAAGATAGTGACTTGCATAAGTTTACCTATTAATTTCATAGCTGAGATTAGATTTGACCAAATCACCCTTCCCATAAGAATTTCCCCCTAACATCCATATATAGAGAAGTCCAGAGAAATAAAGGAAATCTTACCACAGATGTATAATATAGCATTAGCCTATCCTTATATAATTATGAATAACTTAAAATCAGTTTATGAATATGTCACGTCAATTGTTCATAATAGAGCCAACAATGTAACCTGAAACATTAAAATTGCTTACCAGCAGGGGTGTATCTAGGGTAGAGCAGGTAGGGCAAGTGCCCCAGGCGCCATTTGAAGGGGGGGCGCCATTTTCTAAAATTGAAAAATTTAAAAAATGGCCACCAAAGACAAAATGGCCACCATGCATGTTCAAATGGCCTCTGTGAGGCCCTAGGCCATGCCAGGCCTCACAGAGGCCATTTGAGCATGTGCGGTGGCCATTTTGTTTTCAGCGGCCATTTTAAAAAAAAAGATTGTTTTTTAAAATGGCCACCGCACATGCTCAAATGTTCCCTGAGAGGCCCTAGAGGCCATCAGGGGGAGGGGGAACATTTGCAGACACACACACCCCATGGCCTTTAGGAAGCCCCCTGAAGGGGCTACAGGTAAAAAAAAATTAATTTAATATAATATAAGTAACTGTACACATATTTAGATTGGCACTGTGTACAGAGAATCAGGGCTTGTGAATACTGAGCTGAAGCTTATGAGCTAGGATTGTATTCATTTGCTTTTACTTTGCTTCTTGTGATAAGTGAGGTAAATGTGATGTCTTAATAATATAGCTATTAATGGTGAGTTTGTCTTTGAATCAGTGTGACATCCTTAATATTAAGGCCCACTGGGAGTTTCTTGCTCTCTTTCTCTCATTTTAATTGTCTTTCTGAAATACTAGAATATATTCCAAGCAGCAGTGACACAGTTTACTCTGCATATCCTTTAATTATTTTCAGAGTATCTGGGAAAAGACAAATTCTCCATTGATTTTTAAAACTTATGTAATAGTGATGCTACAATACATAGTACAGAATTAGACAGGCACTTCTGTTTTGTTTCCCAAGTACACCTCCACATAGTATTTGGCTATTTCATGAGCCCCAGCATACTGAAATGTGTAGTTTTCCAGCATTTTTGAGTCTGGCTACATCCACTGCTAAATAGTTTTTGAAATATTTATTTATTTATTTATTTTTATTATTAAAACTTTTATACCGCCCTTCCAAAAGGCTCAGGGTGGTTTATATTAAAACACCATTAAAATCAGTTAATAATTAAAACAAAAATTATAAAGCATAAAACAATGATTAACCATTAAAAACATCATAAAACAACAATTAAACAATCAGAACAATTTAAAAACAAGTATTAAAAAGCTGAGAAATCCTGGTTGAAGAGAAGTGTTTTCAGGTGTTTTCTGAAAATTGCCAGAGATGGGGAGGATCGTATCTCAGCAGGGAGCACATTCCACAATCTCGGGGCAGCAGCCGAGAAGGCCCGTCTCTGTGTAGCCACCAAACAAGTTGGTGGCAACAGAAGACAGACCTCCTCAAGTGACCTCAATGGCTGGTGGGGCTCATAGTGAAGAAGACGCTCTCTTAAATACCCAGGGCCTAAGCCGTTTAGGGCTTTATAAGTTATAACTAGCACTTTTTATTTTGCCCGGAAACCTTTTGGCAGCCAGTGTAACTCCATCAACAAAGGAGTAATGTGGTCTCTCCGAGATGACCCAGAGACCAACCTGGCTGCCGCATTCTGAACCAACTGAAGTTTCCGGACTATGTACAAAGGCAGCCCCACGTAGAGTGCATTGCAGAAGTCCAGTCTGGAGGTTACCAACAAATGTACCACTGTTCTGAGGTCATTGATCTCGAGAAACGGGCGCAGCTGGCGTATCAGCCGGAGCTGATAGAAAGCACCCCTGGCCACCGCCTTAACCTAAGAAACCAAGGAGAGATGTTGATCCAGAAGTACTCCGAGACTGAGAACCTGTTCCTTTTGGGGAAGTGTGACCCCATCTAGAACAGGTAGATCAAAATCGTCTCTAGAGTTCCGACCCCGCACAATAAGTACCTCCGTCTTATCTGGATTCAGCTTCAGTTTATTCTTCCTCATCCAGCCCATTACTGCTTCCAGGCAGGCATTTAGGGAGGATATGCCAACTCCTGAAGAAGTTGACATCGACAAGTAGATTTGGGTGTCTTCAGCATACTGGTAACACCCAGCTCCAAATCCCCTGATGATCTCTCTCAGCGGTTTCATGTAGATGTTAAAAAGCATTGGAGAGAGTATGGAGCCTTGAGGGACACCATACTTAACCTCAGATTTTGAAGAGCAACAATCTCCAATCAACACCATCTGGAATCTGTCCGAGAGGTAGGAGCGGAACCACTGTAAAACAGTGCCCCCCACCCCCATCCCCCTCAGACGTTCCAGAAGGATACTATGGTCGATAGTATCGAAAGCCGCTGAGAGATCCAAGAGGACCAACAGAGTCACACTTCCTCTGTCAATTGCCAATTGGAGATCATCCATCAGGCCGACCAAGGCAGTCTCCACCCCATAGCCCACCCAAAAGCCAGTTTGAAATGGGTCTAGATAATCAGTTTCTTCCAAGACCGCCTGGAGCTGAGAGGCCACCACACTCTCCATTACCTTGCCCAGCCATGGGAGATTGGAAACTGGCCTATAATTGCTCAACTCTGAGGGATCTAACACAGGCTTCTTTAGAAGAGGTCTAATAATTGCCTCCTTAAGACAAGGAGGCATCCTGCCCTCCCTCAGAGAAGAATTTATGATTTCTACCAGGCCACCTACAACAGCCTCCCTGCTAGATAGAACAAGCCATGTTGGACAAGGATCAAGAGGACAAGTAGTAGGCCTCACCGCTCCAAGCAGCTTGTCCACATCATCAGGAGTCACAAACTGAAATTGATCCAGTCGAATCGTATAAGAGGAGTTGTCAGACACCTCCAGTTCAGACATCTAATTAATTCTGGAGTCTTCATCTAGGTCGACCCGGATCCGAGAGATTTTGTCTGTGAAAAATTCATTAAACACACCACAGTGGGTAACTGATATCTCCAAATCTTGGTTCAAGGGATAGGGAGCAGATACTAGTCCCCTCAAAACCCTGAACAACTCCGCCGGACGTGAACTCACAGAGGGAATATGGGCAGAAAAGAACCCCTTCTTTGCCGCACTTGTTGCCTGAGCATAGATCTTTAAATGTGCTCCATGTTGTAATCTGTCAGATTCGAGTCGAGTTTTTCTCCACTTGCGCTCCAGTCGCCTACCTTGCCACTTCAGCCCCCGTAGATCTTCCGTATACCAAGGGGCCAATTTTGAAGCAGGTCGGAGGGGACGCTTAGGAGCAATCGTGTCTACTGCCCTGGTGAGCAAGTTGTTCCAGTTCTCAACCAGGGCATCAACAGGATCACCAGCAGAGGCAACATTAAATCCCTCCAAGGCTTCTTGGAATCCTACCGGATCCCGTAACCTCTTCAGGCGGACCATTCTAATAGGCCCCTCGCCCCTGTGAAAGTTTAAAGCAGTTGTAAGTCCAACCGTAACCAGATGGTGGTCCGTCCATGACAACGGGGAGATCTTAGGAGTCCCCACCCATGGAACACCACCCTGATCAGAATAAAAGACCAAATCAAGCGTGTGGCCTGCAATATGCGTTGATCCAGAGACCGCTTGGGATAGACCCATAGTTGTCATGGCCGCTATGAACTCCTGAGCTGCCCCGGATAAATTGTTCCCAAAATGAACATTGAAGTCCCCCAGCACCAAAAGTCTGGGAGACTCCAACGCAAGTTCCGCGACCAAGTCTGTGAGTTCAGTAAGGGATTCCGCTGGGCAGCGGGGCGATCGGTACACCAACAGAAGTCCCAATCTATCCCTGGTCCCGAAAAACAAGTACGCACATTTGATATGGTCCGATACCCTAACAGGGACCCTGGTAAGGGAGATATTATCCTTATAGACCAGAGCCACTCCATCTCCCCGCCCAAGTCCCCTCACCTGCTCCTCTACAGAATATCTTGTCGGGAGAAGCTGGGACCAAACTGGACCACTAGCCTCCCCCAACCAAGTCTCAGTAATACACATCAGGTCGGCCCCTTCATCCATGAGCAAATCATGGGTGAGTTCTGATTTATTTTGGACCAACCTGGCATTGCAGAGGAGCAAGGTAAGGTTTGTGGGATGTTGGCAGTGCTCCCCAAGGTCAAAGAGCTGGCAGGACAGCCATAAAGGGGGACAGCTATTAGATTTCTGACCACCCTTCCCCCGGAACAGCCTGCTGACCTGCCAGCGTTTCTTCTTCTATTACCCAACACCACCAGAATAGCTGCCCTACCTTCAATGAAGGCACTCCCTGGCTCCCCATCTCCAGACAAACCCACACACATTACAGCTTCAGCCCAACCTCAGCACAACTTTAAACGGATTAAATAGAAGCCCCACTATTGAATGCCTCCCTCTATACAAATGGTTGGACAAAGTGTCCAGCCCTCGCCCTCGTTTCTCCCCCAAAGGGGCTCCAAAGGGGTTAATTAAAAGATTAACGAGCTTGACTTGTATTTTTCATCTGATAAAATTCTTGTATTGACTTGTATTTTTCAGCTGGTAAAGTTATCTGAAAGATGGGAGTCGAATGCTTGGACAGGGGACGCAATTTCAGTGCTTGCTCTACGTTCTATTTTCCCTAGATACGCCTCTGCTTACCAGGAAGCTTTTCACACAGGGCTTTGAAGTCCTTTAACTCAAATCTCCTCTGGAATGGACGGAATGTGTTGACATATCGGCTAGATTTCCCCTGAAGTCCCTGTGAGTTATCGGGGAGCAGTTCACACACAATTTGGATTTTTCAGTGTGCATTGGAGTGTAACCTGCTTTGTATCAGGGGTAAAAAAAAAAATCCACTATTTGTATTGGTTTTTGGGGGACAACTTTGAGTTTGCAATAAAGCCTCCCTGTAAACTCATTGTAAAACCTGCTGTGCGTAAAAGCCCCAGGGGAAAGAAAAAGAAAAAAAACCCAATTGTCAAATGCATTTCAGTCATCCAAAAATTTCAATTGATCCCCAGTAATGTGTGTTTGAACATAGCTGATCTTCTTGGAATTCTGGCATACCCCCAAATTATAGGGACATTTAGTACTTCGCAATGCAAACCTTTCTAGGAAGTTGCCTAACATCACCGTCCAGAGCCTTTGGATGGGGCATTTTATAAAAATAAATAAATAAATAAATAAATAAATAAATAAATAAATAAATAAATAGCATGCACAGTCAGCCAATCCAGAACTTTGTATCATTGCTATGACAGGAACCATATATGCCAACCTCTGAAGTTGGATTGGCACAGTATATAAGCTAAACCATTTCTCTTTTTGTGGGGGAATAGCTTGGCTTCTTTCCCAAGACTCTCCAGTGTGAGCTTGGGAGACGTTATCTTGGATTATCTCTAATTAGATGACTTTTCACTCCTTTAGCATTTAGATTAGTCTTAGGAAGTTGCAAAATGCAAAGCTCCAATTACACAAACAGTTTCTACTAAATTTAGTACAGACTAAAAGGTTTCTGCTAAAATACTTATTTACTTATATCGCTTATAGTTCTGTGTATATATATATATATATAGAACATGGACCAAGAGGAAGACATCAAAATAGTATCAATTACAAAGGGCTTTATATGAAAGATAATTTTAAGGAGGATAGTCTTAAATTCAGAAGTTTACCTTAGCTATACATACAGGCTGCCCACAGCCAGGTGTCTATGACATCTAATTCTCCATTTGAGTTTACACTTTTTAAATTTCTTGTGATTAGGTTAAAAAAAAAATCATAATTAGAAAAATGCCAGCATTCTAATTCTTTAAATAGAAAACAGATTGTCTTGTTTTGATCTTTCTTTGATCTATTGTTATTCTAATTCGAAAATTTAATTAATCTCTTTCATATAGATATGGAACCATTTGCTATCCCTTATATCTGAAGAATGCTGCTCCCCGCTGCCACAATTTGTGGTGTGGTGGGTTTGTATGCCTGGCCCCATGGACAGGCCCCCATCTTGCCTCCCCTTGCATGTGACTCGGGCAGGCCAATCAGAAGCTGGAAGAGCCTACATAAGCAGCAGGCTTCTTGCAATGCCTGTCAGTCGCTCTGGGACAAGGCACCCACCTGCCTATCCCGTAATCAGTGAGGGTTATGCAGTCACAATTTGGGGCCAAGTAGGAATTTTTTGGGTCGCACCAGATTGGCATTAGGTGTAACCTTTTTTCGCCTACTTCTCACTGAGTTTTATGATAGGGGTTCCACTGGGTGGCTGCTTCCTTGTTTAAAAAAAAATCCCCAAAAGAAGAATGTGGTAGCTTTCCTCAAGCAGTGATCTAACCACCACGATCGTACTGTGAGTAAACCAAGCTTTGAGAACAAATGTCCACAAAATTAAAATACAAAAATGAAATATTACAGATGGACAGATATATATTAAAAAGTCTGTGGAAACAAATTATTTCCAGATAATCCAATTGCCTGTTGCTTGCAGATCTCCAATCTGTTAATTATTTCCATTCATCCTGAATCAACTCTCTAGTACAAAGATTCATTAAAAACCTATCCAAATAGTCTGAATAGTCTGCAAAACTATTCAGCATCTTTTATTTCCATCACAGCTCAGAATCATCTTCATGGCTATGAAATCCCTAAAGGCCAAGCATATTTTTTCTCAAATAATATTTGTGTAAATACTTCATTGAAGTCAGTGAAGTTGTGTGAATATCTCTGTGCCTTTATCAGTGCCTCCCATCACCCTTGTCAGCTGCATATACCTTGTGGGGAGGTAGGACTGCTGAGGCAGCAGGAAACGTTCCTTGCACTTTCCCTTGCCACAATGAGCCATGTATTGCCCAAAGTCACATGAGGCCTAAGGTTTGACCCAAGTTTTTGCAAGAGTTGGAAGTCAGAACAGGGCTTATTAAAAGTCTTGTTCCCCTCTGTACTAATCAGCAAATATGAGAAGAGCCATACTGCTGAAGTGCAGTGGCTTGGCATTGTGAATCAGCTGTTGGGATTTGGTTTGGGACTTAATTATGTGGATGGGCAGCATGGCTTTCACATTCCTTTTGTCCCAATGACTGGGCTTTTAAGCCATTTGCGTATTTGTGGTGTTGCACAGAGTTGCTCCTGATTTACTGGACTTGTTCTTACTTGAGGTTTAGATCCTAAGGCTTTTCTCATGCCCAACTAAACTGGGCTAAGGGAGCCCAGCCCGGTTTCAGCTGGTCATGAGAACCAATGGGAGCCACACGGTTCCCGGTGGTGGGGGGGCAATAAGCCATCTTAAGTGGCCCACTGCTTCGGCTCCATGCCACACCAACTCATAAGTAGTCTCCTGACCAGGAGGCTACAACAAACCTCCCGGCGTCAGGGGGCTCCTCAAAAGGCATGGTACACTTGCGCAGTGACTTCTGGACCTTCAAGGGGCCAGTTGAAGATTGAGATGAAGAGATGTTCCTATCTTCAAAAAGCAGAAAAGGAGAATCCAGGAAATTACATCTGGTCCATTTCAGGTTGATACCTGGCATGATCCTAGAATAGGTTATCAGTCTGGCATGACTGCTTAATCTTATCTCCTTTTTAAAACAGAGCTATGGGTTTTAGATCATAGGAGTGCCATAGACATAAGCAGATTCTAGAATTTAATAACTAAGAATGGTTTGACAGTGGAGAAGTCTTCCTTGCACAGTGGTGGACTCTCGTTCAGTAGATGTTTACAAATGGGGACTAGAGCTGTAAAGAATGCTGTAGTCAGAGGTGCACCTAGGTAATTTTGGAGACTAGACCTAAAGGCATTTGGATGCTCCTGCTGCAAATTAAGCATCATTTTTAACACATAGGTTCTTGAGGGCACAAACCACAGACACCACCCAGGACAGACTAAAGAGGATTTGGGGGGCCCCAGGGGGGTGTGGAGGCCCTGGACTTTGGCTCCAAAGTCCAGTGGTAAGAGCACTTCTGGCCATAGTAGCTGCTTGCACTGAACAGGAGGTTGAGCTAGAAGACCTCCAAGATTCCTTCCAACTTTAATATCTTTATGTAAATTTGTTTTGGCAAGTTAGAGTGGTAGCTAGTTAATAATCTCAACCTTTATAGAGGGGCTAATGTTCTTTCATGTTTGCTTCTGTTCAGGGGTCATTTTGAGCCTATAGATCCAGAGGCTAGTAAGTGAAGACCATACTTTGAATTTTGCAAGAATTTGAATTATTTGCAGTATGGATCCAAAGCAGCTCCAGGAGAGCAAATAGATTTTGATTGATTTCAGGCCCCAGCAGAGTGGCTCAGAAGGATACTATGGTCGATAGTATTGAAAGCTGCCAAGAGGTACAAAAGGACAAACACAGTCATATTTTCTCCATCAGGCCGACCAAGGCAGTCTCCACCCCATAGCCCACCCAAAAGCCAATCTGAAATGGGTCTAGATAATCGGTTTCTTCCAAAACTGTCTTGAGCTGGGAGGTGACCACTCTCTCAATTACCTTGCCCAGCCACAGAAGGTTGGAGACAGGCCTGTAATTACTCAAATCTGATGGATCCAACACAGGCTTCTTCAGAAGTGGTCTAATAATTGCCTCTTTAAGACAAGGAGGCATCCTGTCCTCCCTCAGAAAAGCATTTATGATCTCTACCAGGCCTTCCACAACAATCTCCCTGCCAGATAATAGAAGCCTGTTTATACAAGAATAGGATGTAGGTCGCACTGCTCCAATCAGTTTGTCCATGTCCTCAGGAGTCACAAACTGGAACTGATCCAACCTAACAACACAAGAGGAGTTGCTGGACACCTCCACATCAGACACTGAAGTAACTGTGGATACTGAGTTGAGTCGGCCCGAATACAAGATATTCCAAGAATATGAGAGATTTTCCAATGTAGATTGTGAAGGAAAAGGACTCTATTGATCTTATGGGTCCATGGCAAATGCAATAAAGAAGGAATGTTTTTGTTGTCAGTTGGAGGAAGCTACATGCCAGTTCTCACTCATTCTTTTTGTCGCAGATTTCTATCATTGAGGGTTTGGATCATTGAGGTTGGTTTTATGCTCAGTACAGAGACAAATAATTACCAGGGGCCTAGGAACTCAGCTTGCCATCAGCCAGGGGCAAACATTTGTTAGTTCAACTCTTGAACAGTGGGTTAGGTCCAGCTGTCTGAAAAGACAGGAGCAATATACCAGGTGCTTGTAATTCATCTCAGCCTGAATGACCTTAGCAAAGCAACCAGTCTTCTAAAAATAACTGTGGCTTTAAGGTATTTGGGTCTCATCAAGAGGTTAATGTCTGGGTTAGGATAGTGCTGTATGTGCAGAGATGGCTTCCAGAACGATATGGCATGGGCAGTGAACCTTCCTGAATTGGGTACAGTAGGAAGGAAAGTATCTATATGTCTATATCTATAATTTGCCTTAAAAATGTTGTTAGGCAGAAGGGCACAGTAAAGCATCTGATTTAGCCTTTGTGCAGCATTATATATTTAGGACAAATGTGATTTGTCTCTTTCGAAGTATAGCAGGTATGGCTAGTTGTGCCAAAAGAGATGAGGCCTGAAGGGTGGGAAATAACTTCAGGTTTTTGTATTGATTTGGCTCCATCCTCTCCTATAAGGTGGTCAAGGTCCTCAAAAATTTGCAAATTCCTAATCAATCAACCAAGTGTTGCAGAATTATTGACAGACTTTGAGGCTGTTTTCATGATGGGGGAAAGCCGATCTAAGGGAGCCCAGCCTGTTTTTCCTCCATCTTGAAAACCACCGGGCTTGCAGGTGAGTCCAGTGGTTCAATGGCAGCTAGCCCACCAAGGTAGCCCTCCACTAAAACAAAGTTAGTGTACTGAGCGCTCTGCTAACTGCAATTTCCCAATCGTGAGACACTGTGCCATGACTCCGTGCCACAGCGACTCATGAGGAGAACCCCAACTGGGAGGCTAAAACAAGCCTCCCAGCATTGGGGGTCTCCCCAGAATGCCACAGACACTTGAGCAGGGCATTCTGGGACTTCCAGGGGCCAGGTGGGCCCCGATCCCTGCTGCCTCTTCTGGTTCCATGACGGAGCCGACAATCGTGTGGGCGGCCAATCCGGAATGCTCATGTATGGGGAGAGTGGGTCACCCCGCTCTCCCTGCACAAGCCCTGCAGGCTCTCCACACTGTGGAGAACCTCCTTAACATTTATAGTTGAAGCAAATGCAGTATTCTGCATATAGGTATAGGTCAGCTCCATTTGCTCAACAGCACTTCACCCTAAGAAGGATTCTAAGGAGTCACGAGCAATGTGTCAATGAGCATTTTGACCCCACCAATGCTGAACACATAGTTTGTCACCAAACAGCCAGGGGACAGCATGGCCACCACAATACCAGTAGCAGCTGGTGCACCTATACTGCAGTGGAACAAGTTGTGCTCTTGTGCTAGAGCTGGGACCTTGACACTGCAGCTCACAGCAGCAGGCAATTTGAATCTAAAATGTGATGGATAAAACCATAACATTTAAGAGAATTACAGTATTAAGAGCCACTTCTGCCCAGCTGCTGGGAATTTCTGAGGTCAATCAGGACAGACATTGCTGTATAAAAACTTGCTGAAGTGTAGCCCAAACCACAACCCTTTTAAGCTGAAGTAGGAAGAGTTAGCATGATTTAATCAGATTGTCATTAATCTGTTTAAATTGACTTAAATAACATTATTTTGATTTAATGGGAATAGTGTATGCAGTCATGAGGTCCAAGTAACAGCCACAAGGGAATGTAGAACCACAGGTAATTTATGGTGCCTTTCAATGTAACCACAAGGCTGTGTGATAACAACAAGAGAGTGTAGTTCAGGAGTGTCCAGTTGCTTTTGGAGACTTTAAGATAATGGCATTTCTCTTTTTGACATATGGTAAGCTCAAGTGTGATTAGTTAATGACAGCAGTTCATTGCATACTCATATTTCTGTTCGTACTTCAGCTGTAATGTAAGGGATAATTGGTGACCCTTGTTTTAATAGGTTAATCAGGGACTGAAAACCTGCTTTGTGGCAGTTCTTGCTCTATGAGAAACTATTCACACAAGGAACATTTCAGAGTGAGATCTGTGTGCAGGAAGAAGCGAACCTTCTGAATTAAATTGTCCAGGGATGCATTTAATTTGATAAAGCCAGAAACTTTTGTTATCCCCATGAGTGGTTCAGGGGCTGTTCTCATAAAGTCAGAATTTCCTTAATTTTCTTCAATGTGGTGATTTTTTTTTTAATTGCTAAGAAAAAGACTCAGATTGGTAGCTCAGGATACTTCAGTTTCTTTGTTCTTGGGAAAAGTACATCATAGTTAGGAGAGAGAGTTTTCTCTAACAACTTATCCTACACTAGTTTGTTTCAACACAGAGCCCTCTAGTTATTTTAAAACAGACTGTGTAGGGGCTTTGAAGAACTAGATAATGCATCCCCAGAGGACTGCAATGACATTATAATCCATAGCATGTATTGGTACTAGGGAGGCAAGAGACTAGGATCTTGATTTAATTCCAGATGGGTGTGAACTTGCATTTCAGTAGTTAAGCCATTTTTCATGGCTTTATGAAATGGATGAATGTAGACCACACCACTTCCTTATAAGCTTGGAAAACAAAAGACAGAATTGACTCTGTTATCTAAAGGCTTAAGTAGGTAAGAGATTGAATTCTGAAGCAGAGAATTTCAAATTCAAATCTCACCTCGACTATGAACTCAGTAGCTTCTCTCTCTCTCTCTCTCTCTCTCTCTCTCTCTCTCTCTCTCTCTCTCTCTCTCTATTTATCTATCATATTTCTATACTGCCTGACATGTGCAACCCTAGGCACTGTAACATAGGTTAAAATGCAACAAATATAAAACAGGATAGCATGATTAAAACAATTTTATGCTATGAAACAAAGCATTTAAAATTAATTAATTAAAAGCCTGAGAAAACAGGTGCGTCTTAAGGGTCTTTTTAAAAACAGAGATGGAAAAGCTCTATTTTTGTCAGGGAATGCATTCCAGAGCCCCAGGGCAGCCACCAAGAAGGCCTAGTCCTGGATAGCCAGTAAACAATGGTAGCTGTAAGCTGACCTCCCCAGATGATCTTAATAGGTGAGAGGATACATGACAAAGGAGACACTCTCTTAAATACCCTGGACCCAAGCCGTTCAGGGCTTTTTAGGTACTTTGTATTTTGCCTGGAAACATAGCAGCAGCCAGTGCAGTTTTAGGCATACATATGAACACATGAGTCTTATAATAACCCTATTTGGATATTGTTTAAAAGAGACTGAGGCGAGTCTTGCGATCAGTGAGACTTGCCAGAAGGGTGTTTGCAGGGAGAGTGGGCTTAGCCCGCTCTCTCTGCAGATGATCAAGCCGGCAGCCCTGGGCAGCCAGATCGGCCACCCACACAACTGCCGACTCTGTCATGGAGCCAGCGGGAGCTGTGGGGATCGGGGCCCGGAGGCTTGTTTCAGCCTCCAAGCAGAGGTCTCCTCATGTGTTGCCGCAGCACGGAGGTGCACCACAATAATACACAATCACAAAAATGGGGTTAGCCAAGCACTTACTCCGTTAACCCCGTTTAAGGGGAAGGCTACAAAAGCGGCTCACCCACTTTGGAGAAAGTGGGCTCACCTACGAACCCAGTGGGTCTCATACTTGGCCGAAATCGAGCTAGGCTCCCTTAGCCCAATTTTGGCCATTCATGAGAATAGCCTCACTGTATGAGAGTACAGCTATCCCAAGGCACACCAGAAGTCCTGCCCCAGCACATCACTCATCCCCCTGCCCATGCCCCTCATGTCTAGGACAATGTTTGTCTGAAGAGGCTAACTCCATCATTGTGATGGCAGAAGTTTCCGTGGTCGGCAGGCATGGGTGCTTGAGACTGCCAATCATGGAAACTCCTGCCATCACAATGATGGTGTTTGCCTCTTCAGAGAAACACTGCCCTAAGCATGAGCAGAGGGATGAGTGACAGGCAGGGGCAGGACTTCTGGCATGTTTTGGGATGGTTGTACTCATGTACAAACCCCCTTAATAATGTCAAAATAGGGTTTATAAGTCAGGCCATTGTAAGGAGAGCCATGTCATATGGAGTAGACAATATTGGACTAAAATAGCAATGGTTTTATAGGGACTCTGGACAAAGCTGTTTGCCAGAACCCACTATTTAATCCTTTAATTGGAAATACCAGGGATCTCACCTGGGATCCACTGCATACAAGGCATGTGCTCTGACACTGAACAGCATGTGCTCTTTCTGTACTGTCTCTCAGGGTCAGGCGCCCCCCCCCCCACCTAAACTGCTGGGATAATAATACAAACTTGTTTCATATGGTTGACAGGATTTTGTACATAAAGTGCTCTGGAGGCTCAGAAAACACTATAATTTTTGAGTACTGAATTATTATATACCAGTTTATTGGTTTTGAATGGAGAGACCCATCTGGTGAAAAGTCTGGCACAAAAGGGATAACAGAAAATGTATTTAGTACAAAATACTTATATACCCCAAAGAAGAATTCTTTAGACAAATGTCTTAATAATATACAAATGTCATAATTTAGTGTGTAACTTAACAAGTAGTTCAGTGGACCTAATGGAGCTAACTTTCAGCTTCTTTTAATACGGTGATTCTAGGACTCCCTCCCACGTGCTATCAATCTGATTTGTACCTGACTGTCAGCATATGGATTACAAAGGAGTATTGACTATATTTTGAGTGGCTGCCATCTTGAAACAACATGGGAAAGAAGCAAAAAATAAAAAATCGAATTGAGGTCCCCTGGGGACTCCTCTTAAATGCAGTGAATGTATCCATCAACAGAAGAATTACAAAGCACCATTTTGTGTTAAGATATATACATTATACATGTACTAAGATGGGTAGCACATATTAAGATGGGTAGACAAAAAAATCCCTGTTTGGGTTCCTTAGGACCACCTCCCATGTGCTCTGAATTTGGTTTGTATCCGACTCTAAACCAGGGATTCTCAACGTTGGATCCCCAGAAGTTATTGGACTTCCACTCCCATAATCCCCAGCCCCAGTAGCCTTTGGTTGGGGCTTATGGGAGTCCAACAACATCTGGGGACCTAACTTTGAGAATCCCTGCTCTCAACAAAGAAGTTATTAGAGGGGATGCATGGACACACAGAGATACATGGAAATGAGGCTTAAAATAAAAGTGAAATGATGAATCAATCAAATGTTTGATTGTGCTTTGTATTGGACTAAATCTATACAAACTTGCTGAATAATTTTAGTAAGGTTAATGAAAGTATCATTTATGGAATTAACAACATTATTTAATAAAAAATAGTTTGGCAGACTTGTATAGCAAGAAGACATAGAGTCCAAATGATCATAAAGAATGAAGTTCTTGTTTTCTCCCCCTTCCAAATACCATACTCATATCTCTGCAGTCTCTATCTGTGCCAGAGACTATGTAGATTTGGAAATGGTAAAACCATACCTCCCCATTCTACTTTAATATTGATGTTAGGAAAAGTGCTAAAAAATGTTTTGTTTTGGTGGTAGCACAGTTGTAGAATACTCTTCCAGGCAATTTCATTTAATGCCAACACTTTTATCTTTTACACCCTGCAGACAAAGTCACCCATGCTTTTATTCAAGTTTTTTTTTAGAAGTCAGTTGAGATATAATTTTTTTTTTTTAATTAAAACTAAATTGAATGTTAGTGTTTCTGATTAGAAGTAGCTTAAATATGGAGGCAAGACATGATGCTTTCTGACCACTGGATTGTTCAGCAGTTGAAGTATTTTTAGACATTCTTTATGAATACAGTGAATGCACATAATGGCGTGTTTTGCACTGCGGCAGTAGACCTATATCCTTCTGTGAAAGAATTGTAAAGAACCCTGCACTTACAACTGTTCTCACAGAGGCTCTGTCCATATATTTGGGAAACCCCCTTTTCAGACCTTAAAATGAATGGACTGGGTTGCAGATGGTGCCTGCCACTGCAATACCATAACCCCTCAGGCCAACTCACCAGTAGTAAGTGCTCCCAGTTGTCTGATGAGCAGGCACACAGATCTCCTCACCAGAAGTCTCATTTACACTGCCATTTTTGAGAAGGTAAGACAAAGCAGGGATCCTTTCTTAGCAGTAAGGGAGGGCTCCCACTAGTTTTTTACCATCTTCATGTCCCAGCGCAAATCACAAAAGACTGGCTTCTCTCCTAAGACCTCTGCCTGTGTGCCAGAAAGGGATAATCTAATTGCTGGTGACCACAAATAATGACTGGTTAATGAGCTAAGCCTTAATTTGTGGATCCATGAACCCCTCCCATTTATGTTCATTTTACACACGTAGAACATCGAAAATGATTTTTCATGGTCCACTGATAAGTGTGTAAATTTACTCCACTGCAAAACATTTGGCTTGAGAAGATGATGTGAAACTTCTATCTGGTCTCTGGTCTGTAATGGCTCATTCTCACAGGCATCACCACCTGACTCTGCTGTAATTGAGTCAAAAGCATGCATATGTGAACCAGTCGTGTGTGTTAAAACTACAAAATAAATCACTGTTAAATAAGTGGAGGGCTAAGGCCAGTTGAATCTACATAGCATAGCCAGGATTGCCTGGAACATAGGAGCATAACAGTACAGGAGGACCACATTACTCGCGGATCCGGCATCCACGATTTCGTGAATCCACAGTTGGATAATTGGCACCCAACTTCTGAAAACGTGAGAAAAAATGAGGGGGATGAATCCATGTATCCACAGATCCAGGTTGATCCAAAATGACCCCTAAGGTGATTTTGCATACCAGAGCCATTCTGTGACGCATTTTCAAAGAAAAAATGCTTTAAAATCACAATTTCCCACCAAAAAATGGTGGAGTGTAGACTTTTGAGGGGCATTGCTGGAACACGGGGACCCACGGGACATGGTGGAGCACTTCATTTGGCTTTTTTCATGGTTTTCTTGCCTGTTTCCTCCCATTTCTTTGTCCTTTGGAACCTAGACCTGGATTTCCATTGCCCCAATGGAATTCACAGAAGCTCTTCTCATGATCTGTGAGAAGAGCTTCTGTCGGGCTTGTGAGGAGAGTGGGCTTAGCCTCCTCTCCCTGCAGATGAGCAGCCGCACATCGCAGAGCCAGCGGGGGCTGTGGTGACTGAGGGCCGCATGGCCCCCGGGAGTCCCAGGATGCCCCAGGCAAGTGTGCAGGGCATCCAGGAGAGACCCCCAAGCCTAGGAGGCTGCTTGCAGCCTCCCAGCGGGAGTCATATCATGTGTTGCTGTGGCATGGGGCCACACCGCAGCAGCACACAAGCAACCAAACGGGGTTAGCAGAGCGCTAGCTCTTAAGGGGAGGGTTACTTTAGGTGATTTGCTGCCGGGAGCCATGTGGCTCCCATGGCAGCAGACCAGGAGAAATTGGGCTAGACTCCCTTAGCTTCACAGTTTCAGTATCTGCAGTACTAGCTGAGAATGGAACCCCCGCAAATACCAAGGTCCTCCTGTAATCCCCTATGACAACTGAGCAAAGTTTTCCAGCCGTTTCCTTCCACAATCATTCAACATGGTGTGCAATATCAAATTCAGTACAAACTCTGTTCATAGCTATAGTGCCAGGAAGCTTTCAAATAAGAGGGGCAAATAATTCCTCTTTTCATTTAGAGGGGCAAATAATTCCTATCTTTGTTTAGGGTTGGGCTTCATCATGGTGATTTTCTGGAATACTTTTCATCTAAATTCAGCAGTCAATAATTAAGAAATTAGGTCTTCAGGATTTAGCTGAAGTACAAATATAGCCAAGAGGTGCATAGCATCTAATTTTAAATGCAGCATAAGGAATTAATCTTATAATTAGAAGAACTGGATATGTCTAAACAAAGGAAAATTGTTCAAGTGGGTTTGTAACAATTGGGTCTAAATTTACAAGTGATCAGTATACACTTCCCCTCCTTGGTTGTGGAAAGAAACTGTTGGTGAAGTTCTCTTTTCTTTTTGATTTACTTACTTGCTTACATTAGATTGGTTTGGGTTGCAAGTTCTGTGGGTGAAGGAGCTGAAGGCACTTCTCCATGAACACGGGTGGATGGAAGCATTGCTGATTTTCTTTCCTGGCTGCATCTCTCCCAGGCCTCCGACTCCTTGCTGTATTGTATACCATTATCATGGAGGACTCTATGACCATCAGGAATAGCTTTTAAAGGATCCAGGGAGCTACAGATAGAAGAGGGTGCAAAAACTTGAATGCACATGGAAGGATTTGAACTTTAATATTTTAAAACTTCACTGTGTCAATGGGGGAGGGAACTGTGGCTTAGAGAATGCCTTACAATAGCCCTGAAATGTTGTCACTGTTAATATTGCAGGATAGAGCTGATGTTGAGGCTGGTTTGGATTTCCTGTCCCAGATCTCTCATACAACACTCCTTTCAGGCTGCAGGCAACCTTAATCTGTTTAAATTTTGCCTCACACCTTTTCCACATTGTATTCAGAAAGCTTGGGTTCCATTAACATGCAGAAAGCTATGTTGCTAAAAGAGAGAGAGAGAGAAACCTATATATTTTCCACTTCGAATAAGACCTTAGTCAAGATGGCCGAGCTACTTGGAAACGAAGTTCTTTCATAAGAAATCAGGAGGAACTTGGATAACTCACTAAGCCAATCTGAGAGAATAGAGAATTTTCCATCCTTTCCTCCCTGCCAGCTCAATACCTTCTTCTTGGCAGTCTCCACATTGTGGGGTAGGAGAGGTGTGTGTGCAGGGAAGGAAGAGGCTTCTCCCTTTCTCTCTCTCCTCTGTTTCTGCAGTTCACAACAGGACCACCAAAGAATACAAAAAGTGGTACTGAAAAGGACTGAAGGAGACTTTTTTCCTCTCCACCAACCCACTGTGGCTCTTCTCCTACCTATCACAATATTTTATACTGTGTGCACGTGTACACTTAGGTTCTTCATTCATTCATTCATTCAACATATTTTAGTATCGCCCAAAACTTATGTCTCTGGGTGGTTTACAACAATATCAGTCATCCTTAGAACAGTACTGCAAGATACATAATTATCATCAAGTTGCAGATCTGGTATGGGTGTGACTGACACCAAACCCCTTGCTGGTGGCCTTCTCGTGAATTCACATCAAAGGTAACATTTGAACCCCAGGGCTTCTTGTTCACAGCTCAATCTACTACTCCAAGTAGTTTTCTATAACATCTTGGTCACCTATACTTCATTATACTGTCAAGTTTTAGAAGTTTTGGTATGAAAAACTGTGATTGACTTGCGCTCAACTACCCTGAACTCCAGCTGAACCATCCAGAAAACCTAGGAACACTCTGTTCCTTCTAGTTGTATATATGAAATAGTATAACGAAATAGTACATTATTCCTAGTTATTTGACTGCATTATATGTACTGATTCTCTGCATATGTTTTCATCGGTTATCTTCTTCCTTAATAAATAGCACATTCAGGTGTGGTGTTGGTGGTGGTGCAGCAGTATATACTTGTTATAAAACTAAGATGCTCTACACATGATCAACAAGCAGGGAGCCATCCCTGGGCAGCCGGTATGGCCACCCACATGATTACCGGCTCTGTCATGGACTAGCAAGCCAGAGGTTGCTGGTTCGAATCCCTGCTGGTATGTTTCCAAGACTATAGGAAACACCTATATTGGGCAGCAGCGATACAGGAAGATGCTGAAAGGCATCATCTCATACTGTGCAGGAGAGGGCAATGGTAAACCCTTCCTGTATTCTACCAAAGACAACTGCAGGGCTCTGTGGTTGCCAGAAGTTGACACCAACTCGACAGCATACTTTACCTTTACTTTAAAATTAGCTCTAAACTGCAATCCTGGGAAAAGACTGAAAACACAGCCCAGTTGGCTGATGTGATTATGACATCACTTTCCTGTTCTGCTCTGGGGCAGAGATACTGCAGTTTTATTCTGCTGGGTTTTCCCTGCCTTCTTCTTGTCCCATAATTGCATTCTGGAATGCTCTCCCAGTGAATGTCTGCTCTTTGACATGAATGTCTGCTCTGTGGCTGCTTTCAAAAAACAACTGAAGACCTTTTTATTTGTTTAGGCTGCCAGGACTCTCAGCTTTCCAGCTTTTGTTTATCTTTTTTTATGGTGGTTGTTTTTTGGTGGTTTTTGGTTTTTTTTTACTATTTAACTGATTTTAAGGTTTTTAATGTGATTTTTTAATGAAATGTCATTGTATTTTACCATTTGTAAACTGCCTTGGGATGCTTTATGAAAGGTAGTATAAAAATTGAAGAATAAATAAATTGTTACACAATGAGCAGGTAGTAAAACAAGAATCATTGTAACATTTATAGGTTTCAAATAAATATACTTTAAAGTTAACCTAGCAGTGGTGGAGATTGAAAACACACCTCACTAGCTGATGTGATTATGACATCACTTTCCTGTTCTCTGGGGCAGATATACTGCAGTTTATTCTGCTGAGTTTTCTCTGACTTCTTTGCTGCCAGCTAACAGGCCCCCAAATTAAGGTGAGAAACTACATGGTGGGCAGGGAGATGGAGGATTCACCCAACTTTGCTACCAACTAATGAGGAGCTTGCAGCTCTGATTTGGGTGCGATGGTGGGATGGGGTGGGGACTGAGGATCTCTCTCTCTCTCTCTCTCTCTCATAGTGCAGATCTTTGGTGTATAAAGTCGTGGCAGCTCTGATTTTTTTGTGGGGGGGTGATAGTGGAGGGGGGCTCTTTCTCTACCACTGTTTCTAGTGAACCTGGGAGTGGGGTTGGAGTGTGGGGAGAACAGAAGACAAGCAAGAGACTGTATCTGTGCAAGAGGATGTTTACTTAACTTTCCTGAGTCTCTCTCATGTTCCTAAAGGGAAAATACCCTGAGCTGGGAGGTCCAAGAGGTGAAGGCAAGAGCAGAGCAGGACATGGTTGGCTAACAAGGATGCAGAGAGCAATGAGGCAGGCTGACGAGGCTTAGTGCATCAGCCTGCCTCTGAGGACAGGTCTACCTGGGTAGGTCTATCTGAGGTGTACTGATGTGCTAGGTCCAGAGCAGAAGGCTGGTCTACTCACCAATCCCAAATGGTAAACCAGCTCCCCCCAGGGGGAAAGCACCACCCAAATTGATTCAGGTTGAATCGGGGATGATTCTCCTTGACTCCAAATATGGCCCTCTATTTTGAGGGTGATTCGATTTGGCATCTAATTTGTGAATTACCCCTGATTCAAACCAGATTGATTTGGTGAATCGAGTTACACACCCCTAGTGTCCAGTGTAATAACCAGAGAGTTAGGTTTTGTCTGTTATCCAGAAAATGTGCTCAATTAAAGCAGGATATTGATTTTATTTATTTATTTATTTATTTATTGTTGCATTTATATACCGCCTTTCGTTAAAAGACAACCCCAAGGTGGTTTACAAAAGTTAAAACATACAATAAAAGACAATAAAAATATTAAGCTTAAAAATATATAAAAACAAACCAAATTTAAAATCTATAAAATACTAGCATAAAAACAATACAATAGGTAAAAACACACAGAAGCAGCTGTAAAAACGATTATGTAAAAGCCTGGATAAAAAGCCAAGTTTTAACAAGCTTTCTAAAAGCCTTGATGGAGTCCGAGGAGTGAATGGCCACTGGGAGAGCATTCCAAAGTCTGGGGGCAGCAACAGAGAAGGCCCTGTCCCGGGTGCACAACAGCCGGGCCTCTCTCATTGTTGGCACCCTCAGGGCCCCCTCAGATGTTCTCGTCAAGCGGGCAGCAACCCTTGGGAGCAGGCGGTCCCTCAAATACCCCGGGCCCAAACCGTTAAGGGCTTTAAAGGTCAAAACCAGCACCTTGAATTGGACCCGGAAATGAACCGGCAGCCAGTGAAACTCTTTCAAAATGGGGGTGATGTGCTCCCAACGGGCAGCTCTGGATAAAACCCTCGCTGCCGCGTTTTGCACTAGCTGCAGTTTCTGGATATTCTTCAGGGGCAGCCCCATGTAGAGCGCGTTACAGTAATCCAGCCGTGACGTGACAAAGGCATGGGTAACCGTGGCCAGATCTGCCTTCTCGAGAAAGGGACGCAGCTGGTGCACTAGCCAAAGCTGTGCAAAGGCACCCCTGGCCACCGCCTCCACCTGAGCCTCCAAAAGCAGAGCCGGGTCCAGTAGTACCCCCAAGCTGCGTACTTGCTCCTTCAAGGGGAGTGCAACCCCATCCAGAACCGGTAAAATCTCCTCATCCCGATTGGCTCTCCTACTGACCAACAGTACCTCCGTCTTATCCGGATTCAATTTCAGTTTGTTAGCCCACATCCAACCCATCACGGCCTCCAGCCCCCGATTCAGGACATCCACCGCCTCCCTAGGATCAGATGACAAGAAGAGATAGAGCTGAGTGTCATCCGCATATTGCTGACAACTCAGTCCAAGTCCCCGGATGCCTCTCCCAGCGGCTTCATGTAGATGTTAAACAGCTTGGGGGACAAGACCGATCCCTGCGGGACCCCACAGGCCAATGGCCACAGGGCCAAGCAGTAGTCCCCCAGAACCACCTTCTGGACCCTCCCCCCCCGAAAGAACTGGAACCACTGCAACGCAGTGCACCTTCAAAGATGTTGCACCTTTGTTGCACCTTCAAAGGTGTTGCACCTTTGTTGTACCTTCAAAGCAAGTATTTTAGAGTGGTTTAAGAAGAGACTTCACCCTATTCACTTAACTTTTATCTCTAGCCAACATGGTAATGCACCACACACATAAAGCCTTTATCTCTGCAGTTAATAATATAGAAGTTCATTTGCAGCACAGAATAATGGGCATATTGTATTTCTAATTAAGATTACTCATCTGTTCACACCCACCCAGATTTCCACTGTGCTTTTAATTTATCATTCCTTAGTTAAATATACCCAGTTTAATCACAGTAATGCCAGGAATAAGATCATTATAAGCAAATCTGTACTGAATCAGTTTAATCTTTTGGGAGAGGGAGTGAGCAGATTCGAAGAATGCCCCCACCACAGTGTTACTCACTAGCTCCTATTATCTCCAAATGCTAGACTGTAATTGTCACACAAGGTGCATTTTATTTTTTTGAAAGTTAACTTTCATTCCAAGACTCCTTAATAGTTTAGGTGGAGATTGTGCACTCCCTGGATGATATTGAATAGTGCTCTGTAACACCACACTAACTCGCAAGGCAGGAACAAAACCAATTTTTTGAGTGACTAAAACAATATCACTCAATAGACATTTGTTTTTCTACTTAATAACTTAATAATAAGCTGTTTGTAAGCTGTCCAGAGATACAACTTTGAGGCAGTATACAAATATACTAAATAATGAAAAAATATGAGCATCATAGCAAATTGGCATACATTTATTTATTTTTATTATGTATTTATTTATTTATTCGATTTCTATACCGCCCAAATGGCTCGGGGTGGTTTACACAGAGAAATAATAAATAAATAAGATGGATCCCTGTCGCCAAAGGGCTCACAATCTAAAAATAAACATAACATAGACACCAGCAGCAGTCACTGGAGGTACTGTGCTGGGGTTAGATAGAGCCAGTTACTCTCCCCCTGCTAAATAAAGAGAATCGCCATGTGAAAAGGTGCCTCTTTGCCAAGTTAGCAGGGGTAACATTTGCATTTGATGTTGGCTTTTACCAAGTCTATGGAGGGGGCCCCTGAGAAAATTCTGTGAGGCTTCTCCTTGAAGGAGTCCCAACATTCTTTTCAAATACCACTTTGGGAGTTTTTTCATTTCAAGTCACAATGCTGACTGGCAGCAGCTATCCAGATAAGCATCCTTTCCAGCCTTACCTGGAAATGCCAGGGACTGAACCTGTATGCAAAGCAAATACTCTCCCACTGAACTTTGGCCCTACTCCTACATACTGGATATATTAGAACAGGAATGGACACAGCCCATTAATAACCCTCTAAGTATCTGTATCCTGTTGAAAGTGTTGACTTATTTTAAGTTCTCCCCGCTGAATTTATTTCTTCTTCATTAATACTTTTATCATTGTTTGCCACACCGATAAAGCACCTTTGAAATAACTGAATTGATATTAGCTTAAAACTCTGAGCCATCTAAACTAGTGACCTGAAACATATTATGGGACAAAGAATTCTATGAGTTAGTTCTGAAATGAATGAATAAGTGATTTCTTTTAGGGATGTTACCCACTTGCTCTCTTGCCAAAACCTGCTTTGGAATGCATGGTTCCTTACTCAGCAGATTAGATTTTATAAAATAGAGTATCTATGGATTCTGTGCATTCTGTAGGTGTAAATACATATATTGAAATATATAATTTGAAAATATTATTGCACCAGCTGTTTGGGTAGGAAATGTGTGAAAATATACTTGAAAAATATGCAGTTAGATATGGATTTTGCTTTTTAAAGATTGGGTGGGTAAGTCTAGGGATTTTTTTTACTGAAGAGAGTAGAACAGAAAGGAAAGGAAACCATGCAAACTTCAGATGCAATGAAAACAGAGAGATGCTCATCTTTGCTTTCTTTTGTTTGTCTTAATACAATGCCATTCAGTTGTGACCCTGAGTTTTTAAATTGTAAGTGGGAGTGAAACATTTATCACCATATACAATTAATTCCCTGATAGCTTTTTTCATGCTTAATTTTATTTTTAGTAATTTTGGAGCTGATACAATGTTGAATGTTTTCAGATATAATTTCAACCCTACTAAAGGGTAAATGTGATGCTTATACCTATGTGCTATTATTTTGAAAACACTTTGAGGAACTGAGAGAACATGGATCAAAACATCACCTAAAGAGCAATTTGACACAATTTGGGCACATTTGGTGAGGAGGGCAAGCTCAGCCAAGTTTGTGAGAATGTCAAGTAAAGGCAAAGTTTCCATAATTCTTACAAAATTTCTCAAACCGATTCAACACTTTCCTAGGTCGCCAATAACCAGATTTGGACTATACTTGTAGTGAATTTGGCAGTTCTCTCTCAATCAAATCATTTGAGGTATGAAAAGAAGATATGCCAAAGGAATTTCAGTAGCACCAACGAAATTTCTTCTGGAAGTTTCCCAAATCCCCAATTTGTAGCTTTGAGAATAAGCCACTAATCAAGATTTCTTCCACATTTGTAAACACAGAGAGGAGTTTCTCGCGATCAGCAAAAAGCAGGCTAAGGGAGCCTAGCCGGCTTTTTGCTGATCATCTGCTGCCACGGGAGCTGCACAGCTCCCGGCAGCAAACCCTCCTAATTCCCCCTGCCCTTAGCTGAGGTTAGTGGAGCGAGCACTCGGCTAACCCCATCTTTTTGATAGTGGATTGCAGCGGTGCAGCTCCACGCCATGGCAACACACAAGGAGACCCCCACTGGGAGGCTGAAACAAGCCTCCCAACCCTGGGGGGTCTCTCTAGGATGCCACATGCTCTCACACGGGGCATCCTGGAACTTCCAGGGGCCGTGCAGCCCCTGATCTCTGCAGCCCCCGCTGACTCCATGACGGAGCCAGCAGTCATGTGGGCAGCTGATCCGGCTGCCCTGCGCTGTCTGGGGATTGTCCACGGGGAGAGTGGGCTAAGCCTGCTCTCCCTGAAAACCCCATTTCAGCAAACGTTAATCACATTTATTTTTTCTTCATGGTGACCAAAGACCACATTCCTCTCCCAATCCAAATAAATCATTACTTTCAGAATTTTATCTTTGTGGCCTTACTGAAATTGGATTAATGTAGTCATGTCATGTGATCCGATGGAAATTATTTTGTCAATCAAAGTATTCCCAGCATCAACCATTCACTTTGATACCCACCAAATAAAAACAAAACCCCATGCAACAAATGAATGATTTCTGTGAAACATTATGAGATGTTCTTATTATCACTTTGGTTAAGCATGATATTGAAAACCACACTTAGCAAAGTCTTGGGACCTGCCAAAACAGAAAAGGCCTGTGAGAAGACTACTGTAACTAGGATAGGATATTTTATTTGTTCTAGAAACCCTACCAGCACAGCTGGGTGTATTCATTAAACTTGCCTAATCTTTATCTCATCACAGAATCTTAAAGTATTAATTAAAAGCTCCCAGAAACCATAGCTATAGCAATCTGTATGCAGCACAAAGTCTTTCAGTACCTGTTGATGCATAAGATGTAGATTTAAATGAACAATTATCATGTGTAGAAACTCATCGTTTCTTTCCTGGGCCTTGCATGGTCACTACTCCCAGTGGCAAGCTGCTATGCCATTATTGGGTCTCACACTATCAGGTTCAACCAGTGTTAATTACTTATGGTAATGAACAGTTGTGTTCCCTCAGGGTTTTCTCCTCTGAGCTCTTCCATGTTCTTTGTAGTGGTATTATAACCATCTAGGCTGCAAAATAGCTGTAATTTCCCACTCAGCTTGTGGCCAGTGGAATCTCTTGAATCTCTTTCAGCCTAGATACATTTGATAGCATCTGGACTTGATTGAACTGGGACTCTTCTTTCTAAACTTCCTATTGTAGATGTTCTTCAGCCACGCAAACACTCTGAAAAATGTCTTTCTACTCATGCCCAGCAGTCGTCACTTCTGCTTTTGGTACACATATGTGACTACTTACAAAACTACATTTTTATTTATGTGGGTATATTTTCAGAACTGTAATGCATAGTTATAGTTGGGTCTATACATACAATAGAGTGTGGTACAGCTGAGATGGTAGTGATATAGAAGGTGGTATTGCTGATTGTACTACAGAAACTGCAAGTGATCACGTTGTGTTCAAAATAGTTTTGGTCCTGGATAATCCTGAATAAAAATAATTGAGTGAATGTTTGAGTATAACGAATACTTCAGGGGAGCCCACAAAATACCTTGATATTTGAGTAATGGGATGGCTTACTAATGATGTATCTTTCCTAGGTGAAGCCACACCTCTTTGAGTGGCAACAGTACATCAAGTACTGTTGCTTTTTGAAGCAGCCAGTTCTTGCCAACCACAGCTTATTTCCACCAAAATCAAATATAGATTACAGTGGTTTACTTTGTGAATGTGGTTGCATATCTGGGGATACATCTGGTTTGTGCCTCACAGTGCCTACATAGGTCAACTGCTTGTTTAGAAAAGACTTTGTCAGATTTACACTAGTAACAGCAGCATCAGCTACACCTTCCCACATCTTTCCAAAGTTGACCCATGTTCATGTATGATGTCTGCTTTGGACCAGCGTTGGGAGTGGTTGTAGAGTTATAGGACATCTTCTGCCATTCCTGCCTGTCATGTAACCCATTCTTTCAACATCTTCACTATAGATGAACAAGGTCCATCAGACTGTTCAATGCTGTGCATTGCACATGTACCTCCTCCTGCACCTAGAGCCAACCTTCATCCCACCCCTTCTGTTGGGCTTTGTCCCACCAGGAGAAAAAGATGAAATATTTACTGTTGACAGTTGATCCACTGATGCCAGTGTTATTGAAGATAAATGTTGTGGGTGCTTATGACCCTCTGCTTTTGTTCTGGTGCCTAAAATAGCTGCTTCTGCAAGATCAGATGTTTCCAAGACTTTACTCATCCACACTAAGTCTGACATCTGAGAAGGTCTGGTTTCATCTATGCAGTGCTTCAGACTACTGGTCAGACAATTAGGCTATTCACATGATGGGAGAAAATCAGGCTAGTGGAGGCTAGCCCAATTTTCTTCCATCGTGTGAACCACCGGGCTCGGGTCACCCGCTTCTGTAGCACGGTGCTTAAACTGGGTTTGCAGAGCGAGTGCTCCACAAACCAGGTTTAAGTAATCATGAGTAGCCACGGAGCGGCTCCGCGCCATGGCTACTCATGAGTAGACCCCTGGCGGGAGGCTGAAAAGCAGCCTCCCGGCTCGGGGGTCTCTCCAGTATGCCCTGTGCACTTGTGTAGGGCATACTGGAGCTTCCGGGGGCCGTGTGGCCCCCGATCCTCCCAGCCCCCACTGGCTCTGTCATGGAGCCGGCAGTCATGTGGGCAGCCGATCCGGCCACCCAGGGCTCCTGTCCTACTCGTCTGCGCGGACCCCGCTTACGAAGGTCGTGAGACCCGGCTCAATATCACCTTTAAAAATCAATCGAGGTTGCAAGGGGAAATGAAATGTAAGTTTCCAAAGAAAATCTTAACTTAGTTGTCTACCCCAATTAACACACATTAGGACTGGAATACAGCCTACTCCAACAGAAAGGAGAAAAAAAATCCATGCTCTTTGGGATGGTTTTCTTCACAATTGACAGCAATCTTGAGCTGGGATGTGAACTACTCCAATAGAAGAAGTCAGTGCAATTTGGGGTGGTCTCAGCTAGAGATGTACACAAGCTGGTTTGGGCCTTCCTCTGGGAAGCACTAAAATGACTCAGGCGGCAGTGTTCAAACTGGCTTGGCAGAGCAGGGAGCGGTTCCCTTAAAAAGCAAGTAAGCAGCTCATCCACGCCCTGCCCCTCATCCGGCAGTGGCGCCTGCTGTACAAATGGCCACACGGGGCTGCAGAGCTGTTCCCTGCAGCCTCCACACAGTGTTGTCACACACATGGCCGGCATGCATGTGCACCAGCCATTTGCATTGTGTCCCTGTTCAGGGAGGAGGAATTCTCTAATCAACCTTCCCACCCTCTTGCACTAAATTATAGGCATGGGCATTGCCTCAGAATTGGGGGAGGAGGGAAGTATAGTCACTCTACTCCTTTGCCTATCAGTGGGAGCAAAGGTCTAAGCTCCTCTCCGGGAGTCCAACAAACCAACAAACCCCATCCCTGCTGATTGTCTCATCTTCGGCAGCCCCTGCCTTAAATAAAGCCCTACAATTAGGACACTCCTCCCCACTTCCAGCTTGCTCCTTCTTCCCTGGCCAGGCAAGTGGATTGGCCACCCAATCCTTGGCCTCCAAAGGGGACTTGTTTGACTGGCTAAACAACCCTGTCTCATGGAGGAGGGTAAGAAATCCCGACACATGGTCAGCAACACCATGGTCAGCAATACTTCAGCACCATCATCACCCCCTCCTCAGCCTAGCCCATGAGCACTCTACAAGCACTATCCTGAGATCACACAACACTATCTCCTGAGATATTGCCAACACTGTTTCAATTTTACATCTAGAGGCAACTTCAAGGAAAACAACTGTGTGCATAAGTAAATAAGGTGGGATCCACAAACTCCAGCAGATCATGGCTCCCCTATTGTGAAATGGAAAAACTACAACATCTGGTTTCCTTTTCATAGAAGGATAGGAACATAGGAAACTGCCTTATATAGAACCAGAGCATTGTTCAATCTAGCTCAGTTTTGTCTACAGAGACGGGCAGCAGCTTCTCTAAGGTTGCAGGCAGGAGTTCTCTATGCCCAATCTTGGGTTGCATGAGTTCACAGCTTCCATGTTAGACTGCTCATACAAGTTGCTCTCTTGTTAGCACAGGCCACCCAAGTATGTTGATGGAAGCAGCTCTCATACTCCTTTCAAGTTCCACATGTTTTTTGTTTCCCATGGGTGACTGGGAAAGTGTTGAAGAGAAGAAAAGAACATAAGAACAGCCCTGCTGGATCAGGCCCAAGGCCCATCTCGTCCAGCATCCTGTTTCACACAGTGGCCCACCAGATGCCACTGGAAGCCTACAGGCAGGGCACACCCTCTCTCCTGCTGTTACTCCCTTGCAGCTGGTACTTAGGGGCATCCTGCCTTTGAGGCTGGAGGTGGCCTATAGACCTCAGACTAGTAGCCGTTGATAGACCTGTTCTCCTAATTTGGGCAGACCATCCAATTTCGGAAGGAAGTCTTCTTCCTTTTTATGGCTTCCTTGACTTTACCTGTTAGCCATGCTGGCATCCTCCTGGACTTAGTGGTACCTTTCCTCCTCTTGGCTATACAATCTAACTGGGCTTCTAGTATTGTGGTTTTGAGTAAACTCCATGCACTCTGGAGTGAAGTGACTCTCCTGATTTTTCCTTTCAGCTTTCTTTTCACCATACTCCTCATTTTGGAGAAGATAATGGACAGTTCTGCTCTATCCAGAGTTCAGGAGCTTTATTTGCAGATCTCAAGAACTGATTGTGGTTTCCAGGCCCCAGTTGGGTGAATGCTATAAAGAGCTATTCAAGGTGAATTGATCTTTGTGGTAAAATTTCAGTATATAATTCACATCCCTAACGTGTCCTCCTAGCTTCAGTGGGATTTTCTTGATAAAACTTAGTTGGGATGTCAGCCACTGTACTGAGCTCTACAGGTTATTACCCACAAGTTTTGTTCAGCAATATCACCTGCGCGTGCACACACACACACCTCCTTAAGGCTATCTTGTTAAGTTGTCCTGATTGTAATTGCTTGTTTCTGTGCTTACTGGAATCCTAGATTTCAAAATATCAAGAAGTCCTGTTTGAACTTTTTAAATAGATTTGTCTTATAAATGTTTAGTCATTTTGCAGTTCTTCCCAACTCTGAACACTTTTCTTGTGACTTCAGAAGTGAGGGGGGGGGGTCTGAGAAGAGTGGTGGTATTATTTTCTCCAGCTTTGAAATGGTTCTTTAGATGAAAGCAGTATAAGAGAGGAAGAAAATAGCAAGAAGTTAGGGGAGAGAAAGAGATGAGCAAGAAGGCAGATGAAAAGGAAGAGTCAGGCAACAAAGTAATGAGAGACAGAATTGCCAGTGTAAGAAATGGGCATGAAATTCTGTGTGTATGAAAGAGAACAAGGTGCAGGAGAGCTTCATTTTTTGTCAGTTCTTCATTCATGGTTTCAGTTATTCACAGTAAGGCTATGTAGAACCAGACAGTTTGCATTATTGCAGGGTGTGAATGCCGAAACCATTATAATTGAAATTTTGCACCTATGGGAATGAAGGGGTTTGTTTCCTCAGTACTCAGTAGATCCTCAAAATTTCCATTATTGCCATTTTTGGCATTCACAGTGGTAGCCAAGAAAATGACCCAGCAAAAAATGAGGGCCTCCTGTAATCTTCCATATAAAGAAAATTAACCGGCACTTTCCTAAGAAACTTACATCTACAAGCCAGAAGAAGTCAAAGTTTAGCATTAACTTTAGTTGTTTCTGAGCTCATTAGACTGCTTTGCAGCCCTCCTTCACATTTGTGGGATTCTGTATAATAACTTGAATATGAATTTTGGATGACTGACAATGAAAATAAGATTTAATCTGCAGAAGGTGGTTGAATTTGGGAAGCAATCTCTAGGTTCACAAACATTCACATACTAACCACATGTTTTCATGTCCAGTTCAGAAAAACAGTGAACAGAACTGAATGGACAATGAAGAGCATGTCAAAATGGCAATAGTGCCAGAGCCTGGAGAATAGTTTGAGTGTGTCCAGTTTTTGCAGAGCAGATTTATGGGAAGCTTTAGTCCTTTTGCAAGTCAGTTGACAGAACTTGACCAATTTAGGCTATATAGTTTGTACAGAAAACACCAGGGTGCTCCTGATAAAAGGTATCTGTTTCCCCAGGACACTTTCAATGCTTCTGAATGTATACAACAGGCCCCAATTAGAAACATGGGAAGCTGCCATCTGGCTAAGCCCTAAGGCTTTCTACACTCTTTTCTCCAGGTGAACTGCTTCCAGGTGTTCCAGCCTGCAGGCTATTGATCATCACAATTGTGACAATATATTTTGAGAAGCATGTCAATAGCAGAAAGATACCTCTGAGGCTGCCTTTCCTCTTGGCTCTCAATTCACCCTTTTCACATAGTGAAAGACTGAAACTGTTCACTTGTCTAAACTTCCCTACCCCTACCCCTACCCCCACCAATAGATGGAAGGCTGTTTTGCTCACATCTGCAAGAGGTTCCTCTAAAGAGCAAAACCTAGCAATCAGTTAATCAGACCATACTTCAATAGTACCTTTAATGCCATGCATCCCAGGGTGTTTTAGTAAAAGGCAAAATTAGCAACTCAATTAATTATGAATTATTCAGACAATTATGTTGTGCACCATAATTTAAATTCTATAAATAAGCCAGAAAAGCAAACTCCCAATAATATGAAATTCAGAGCAAAAGTGGACAACAGCTGAAATTTCTTTTGTACAGAGGTTGTATGCTTCTAGACCATAATTATAATCCATGCCCGATTAAATTTAAAGTGTTTTCAAAACCCCTAAATTCATGGCACATGCCTTTATCTTTAAGAATACTGGAGAACATGGCTATAACTATGATACTGAGAATGAGTCGATACATAATTTATTGAAATGTTTGGCATTTATCTTCTAATCTATTACCATAACTGTACCAGCATCTTGTCAGTTTATCAAGATTCTGAAATTTATTTATTTAGTAGTAGTGGTAGTATGGATTTCTAATTTACCATATCCCGAGGAGTCAAAGCAGGCAACAGTCATTAAAATTAACATGTGTAAGCAGTAAATAAGCAGACAGTAAATGTTTGAGAGCATGAAAGGGCTTTCTATTATCTCTGGAAGACAGTTCAGGTTGGTTCATACATGCAGCTACATCATTTGATTTTTCCTCATGATTACTGTGCATTTTATGGCTGGCAGCTGTATATGTATACTGACTTTTGAAGAACATTGAGGTGAGTCTCATGATGAGTGAGACCCCCTGGAGAGGGTTCTGCGAAGAGAGCGGGCTTAGCCCGCTTTCCCTGCAGACGATCAAGGCTGCAGCCCTGGGAGGACTGATCGGCCGCCCACACGACCACCAGCTCCGTCATGGAGCTGGCTGGGGCCACAGGGATCAGGGGCTGCACGGCCCTCAGAAGTTCCAGGATGCCCCGCATGAGTGTTCGGGGCATCCTGGAGATACCCCCAAGCCTGGGAGGCTGCTTGCAATCCTGTGTATTGCTGTGGCGCTGAGCCGCACCATGGCAATACACAATCGGAAAACCCACCTGGGCTAAGGGGAGGGGTATTTAAGCGGGTATTTAAGTGGGTTATCTGCTTTGGGGAAACCAGGCTCACCTGCGAGCCTGGTGGTTCCCATGGTCCATGGAAAGGAGGCTAAGCTCCTTTAGCGCGCTTTCCACTGATCATGAGAATCGCCTCATTGTGTGAGAAGAAAGGTGAATGTTCAGTTTATGATGTTATTATTATTATTATTTATTTACACAGTCAGACAGGTGTTATTGACTGGTTTGTTTTGTCCAGACATCAAGTCCTTCCCAAGGACCTGGGATGCCAGAATTTTATTGTCAATGTTGTTGCTGTTGTTATAGATATCATCACAGAATATAGGCTGTTCCCAGTAAAGCTGCTTTTTATAATTGGCTGATGGTGATTTCTGTGGCCCCTATGGTGTTGAGGTGCTCTTCAAGGTCTTTTGGAACTGCACCCAGGGCGCTAATTACCACTGGGATTATTTTGGTCTTTTTCTGCCACAGCCTTTCAATTTCAATTTGTAGATCTTTGTATTTGGTGATTTTTTCTATTTCTTTTTTTCTATTCTGCATTCCCCTGGTATTGCTATGTCAATTATTTTAACTTGTTTTTCTTTCTTCTCGACTACAGTTATATTTGGTGTATTGTGTGGCAGATGTTTGTCTGTTTGCAGTCGGAAGTCCCATAATATTTTTGCATCTTCATTTTCTACCACTTTTTCAATTGTATGGTCCCACCCATTTTTGGCTACAGGACAGGTATCTTGTATTTTTTGCAGATGTTCCAGTGTATCATCCCAGCTTGTCATGCCTTTGTTTGTAGTCAGTCTGTGCGATCTTTTTACAATAGCTGATTAGGTGGTCCACTGTTTCATCTGCTTCTTTACAAAGGCGGCACTTGCTGTTTGTGGTTGACTTTTCGACTTTTGCTCTTATTGCATTTGTTCTTATTGCCTGTTCTTGTGCAGCCAGTATTAAATCCTCTGTTTCTTTCTTCAAGTTGCCATTCTTAAGCCATTGCCAGCTCTTGGTGATGTCTGATTTTCCACTTATATTGTGCAAATATTGACCATGCAGTGGCTTATTTTTCCATTTTTCTGCTCGGTTCTTGACTTGTTCTTTCTTGTAGGCCTGCTTTGTTTCATTGGTGTTGAATAGTTTCTCATTATTGACCATTTTAAGTGCATCTTCTTTATTGTCCTTTACATATTCTTCAAGGCCTCTTTTCTCCTCCTCTACTGTTTGATGGGCTTGCAGCATTCCTCTTCCACCTGAGCTACGAGAGAGGTATAGCCTATCTACATCACTGTGGGGGTGCAGAGCATAATTGATGGTCATGATTTTCCTGGTCTTACAATCTAGCGTCTCTAGCTCTGCCTGGGTCCAGTCTATTATTCCTGCAGTGTATCTGTCAACAGGTATAGCCCAGGTGTTTATGGCTTGTATGGTGTTCCCGCCATTGAGTTTGGACTTTAGGATTTTTCTAACTCTAATTTTTCTAACTTTTAACTTCAGCGTGTGCAATTTTATCAGCCTGGAGAATGCCCAAGTATTTGTAATGTTCTTTCTCTTCCAGGTTCTTGATGTTGCTTCCATTGGGCAGTTCTTCCATTATTATTATTACATTTATATGCCGCTCTTCCTCCAAGGAGCTCAGATCGGTGTAGTACATACTTGAGTTTCTCTTTCACAACAACCCTTTGAAGTAGGTTAGGCTGAGAGAGACGTGACTGGCCCAGAGTCACCCAGCTAGTTTCATGGCTGAATGGGGATTTGAACTCAGGTACCCCTGGTCCTAGTCCAGCAATCTAACCACTACACCATGCTAGCTCTCTTGTTGCTGTCATAGCACATTCAACCCTATCACTAGATACTGTTGACATTAAGTGATGAACATACTTGACAATTAACAATAATTAATAAGAATTAACAAATAATAATTAATAAACTTTATTTGTTAGCCACCCCATAACAAATTGTCCTCTGGGCGGTTTACAACACAACATTAAACATGACATTAAAAACACACACAATACATTATATAATAACAGATCAAGAAAGGGGGAGAAAGAAAATACAATACAAGTAAAGATCAAAATTTAAAAGTGCTGAGTGAACAAAAAGGTCTTTGCCTGGTGTTTAAAAGAACAAAGTGATAAAGCCAGGCAAACTTCACTAGAGAGCCTGTTCCATAAACGGCTGATCCCTGTGATCATACATGTGTGATCCAGACCTTAAGCTCAGATATGGGTGAACCTCAAGAGGAGAAGAGCCTGGATCTATAGAACCATCCTGGCAGATCTTAAAGACCTAGAAGCCACTTACACTCGCACCCTCAACACACACTCCACAAATTAAGGACAGGATCAATAAAATTTTAGTTAAAAACAAAATAATGTAAATTTAATTGTCTTTAAATATACGTGAATTGCCTCGAGATCTCTCTGTCAGGTGGTTTATAAATATAATATATGTTGACATGCAGTGTTAGTGTGCCAGAGATATGTGGCCCATATGCTGTGCCACTGCTGTTCTAGGAGTCCAGGAAGGTGAGACAGCATATGTTATAAACACATTTAAAGGGCAATGAGATAAGTGCTTTTGCTCGTGGTCAATATCACATAATCAATAAACTGGGCTTTATTTGGCCTTCAGTGAGGCCAGAGAAATAGACTGTGCCTTGTTAACTTAGCATGGTAAACATGGTTGTCCTGCTAGCTCTCTAACCACCCTGAGCCATTTTGGAAGGGTGGTATAGAAATTGAATCAAATCAAATCAAATCAAATCAAATCAAATCAAATACCTTTCTCAGTAATTCCCCTTTTGTGTTTCTTCTCCCTTCTTTATTCATTTCACTTCAAAAACTTAGTTATCAGGCCAGGCGAGAAATTCCGGGCAGGTTTAGATGATGCCACCCACATGTGATACGGGATATGAATGTGGATATCTTTCTGTAGTCTTTTTGGTGGGGGGAGTGCAGTTCATCTGAACTATCCTTCACATGCAATCTAAATACTGCATCAAAGTCATAACTAAATTGCATGAGAGGTGTGGTTCTCATCTGGTTATGGGACTGCAAGATGGTTCACTGGGAGGGAAGGCAAGCTATACGTGTTCATGTCCCACATCTATGACATGCTATCACTACAGGCCAATGGGAGGGGTGAATCAGACATTTAGTACTGGTCCACTGATATCTGCTCTTTCCAATTTTGGATGGCATGTCTAAGTGGGTGCTTGGGTTGCCTTCAATATTCTGAAAGGGTATGGAGAAATAGCAGATTCTGTTTTCTGCCAGTGCCCTGCTGATGATGTGCTTCATAAGCTGACTCTCCTAAGCAGTTGTTTAAAATTCTTGTGTATCACTTTTGATACTCTCTATGTAAACTTTCTATATATAAAAAGTTGTGCAAAAATGGATATGTATAAAGCTGGTGGCAGATTCATCACTGTGGGCTAAATATAACACAATAACCTTTTAAAGATGGGATAATTTGCAACATTCTGGTCATATGGGAACAAAGTTCAAGAGAGACTAACCCTGAAATCAAACATTCCATAAATAAACAACTTGAGGACTGCAACCCTAGTGTCATGCACAGAAAGTCTGGATTGTAGCTGGAAAAAATGAACGAAGCACTCTGAATAAGGGAAAACATTATAGAATAAATGTATAATGGTATTAAGCACTCTGAACCAGGGCAAATATTATAGAATAAGTATACAATGGCATATATTTCAATTATAATTTGAAACATCAAAAGCAAAATAGCATTTTTTAAAAGATAAATATCAAAAATACCATATACAAAATGCCTGAACAAGAGACCTGAAAATTGCTAATAAATAAAATAAAGGGTGTGTGTGTGTGTGTGTGTGTGTGTGTGTGTGTGTGTGATTATAATCCAAATTAAAAGTGGGCAGTTTGTCAGTGATAAATTATTGGCTAGACACATTTCAACCTCTCCTGGTCTTCATCAGAGGCCCAATCAATGATTGAATCAGGGTCTACAGACTTGCACATCACTATTTTTTGTTTGCATCAATTGTCACTCCTTCAATCAAGTTCTCTTTACCAGTCTCCATTTCACTGTCACTTCATGTAATAAATATTAAAATGATGAAGTGTATCAACAGGTTCTCTCCACTATAATGACTATTTTCCTTTAAGTCTCAATAATTCCCAATCCAGATAGTCCCTGGCTGCTCTTTACTATAGTGTAAACATATTTATTTATTTATTATTTATTTATATAGTGCACTTTTATACCACCCTAACCCAAAGTCTCAGGGCAGTTCACAACAAATAAAAACAAAACTTAAAATCAATTAAATATTAAAAACAGCTTACGACAAATCAATAAATAATCCAAAATTTAAAAATTTACAAAGTTAAAAAGCTAAAAGGCCTGGGTGAAAAGATAAGTCTTTAGACACCTTTTAAAAGCTGCTAGAAATGGGGAGACTCTTATTCCCACAGGAAGCGCATTTCAAAGTCTCGGGGCAACAACAGAGAAGGCCCATCCCTGGGTGGCCACCAGACGACATGAAGGTAGCCACAGACGAGCCTCCCCTGATGTACGCAGTGGACAATGGGGATCATGCAGAAAAAGACACTCTCCTAAGTACTGTGGGCCTAAGCTGGTTAGGGCTTTATAGGTTATAACCAGCACTTTGTATTTTGCCTGGAAACTTATTGGCAGCCCATGCAACTCCTGTAATATAGGAGTAATATGGTCTCTTCGAGATGACCCGGAGACCAACCTGTCTGCCACATTTTGTAATAATTGCAGTTTCCGGACTACGTACAAAGGTGGCCCCACATAGAGCACATTGCTACGTATGTGTAATCAAGTCTGGAGGATACCAACAAATGTGCTACTGTTTTGAGATCATGAACCTCAAGAAACGGACGCAGCTGGTGTATCAACCGAAGCTGATAGAAAGCGCTTCTGGCCACTGCCTCAATCGGGGGAACCAGGGAAAGGTGTGGATCCAGAAGCACTCACACACCCACTCCAGAAGCACTCCCACACTTGTTCCTTCGGAGGAAGTGTGACCCCACCTAGAACAGGTAGATCAATATCGCTTCCCGAGTGATGACCTCGCACAATAAGTACCTCCGTCTTGTCTGGATTCAGTCTCAGTTTCTTATTCCTCATCTAGCCCATTACTGCTTCCAAGCAGGCATTCAGGGAGGATATGCCTTCTCCTGATGATGTTGACATGGAGAAATAGATTTGGGTGTTATCAGCATACAGATAACACCCAGCACCAAATCTCTGGATGATCTCTCCCAACTGTTTCATGTAGATATTAAAAAGCATTGGAGCCAGTATGGAGCCCTGAGGGAACCCATATAAAAGCTCAGATTTTGAAGAGCAACAGTCTCCAAGCAACTCCATCTGGGATCTGCCAGAAAGGTAGGAGCGGAACCACTGCAAAGCAGTGCCTCCCACCCCCAACTCCCTCATGTCTACTGCCCTGGTAAGCTGATTATTCCAATTCTCCACCAGGGCATCAACTGGATCGCCGGCAGGGCCAACATTGAATCTTTCCAAGGCTTCTTGGAATCCTATTGGATCCAATAAACTTTTTGAATGGACCATTCTAATAGGTCCCTCACCCCTGCTAAATATATATTTTATATCCCATTTAAACTTCAGAGAAGCCTAACAACTATGCACATGCACAGAACAGAATCATTCAGAGACACAAGACAGCCTCCTCTGAGAGTGTGGAATGCTACTGTCTTTCTACACCAGGAGCAACTGAGTAATTCACTTCTACCCAACACAGCACAATTATCCAGAAGAGGCTTTTCTCAAGATGGCAGGACAGAACAGTAAATTGCTCAGAGATGCAGCAAGCCACCTCCTATTTGGCAAGTAATTTGGGCTCACAGGAGCCACTCATCTCATTAATTAATGTATTTCTCATGACACACTGGCAGTTCTCTTATGGAACAGTTGTGGCCTCTGACGGCACATTTGTGCACCCAGCCCAGGATTTACTGCAGAACGAATTCTCTTCTCTGCATTCCAGGTACCTGCAGAGATTGTGATCTCATTGTGTACTTGAGAAATCACAGTGAAACAGAAGCACATTGCTGCGCCAAGTTTCTTATGGTGCCCACAGAATTAATAATAATTTGTTTTTATGAAGGCACATTGTATTATTTTTTACTGTGGATTTAAAAATCCCCTCTAGGTTTTCTGTTGCTTAAGTGCTTCTTGATACCCAGAGTCTAAATTGCTTATGTGAAGAGAGAGGTTGTAAACTGCAAGTCACATTAATTCCCTCATATGCTGAGGGATCTATACCATCTAAGGGAAATAAAATGTCATACAATACAGGCTGCAGATAAGAGGTGGAGAGAGAGGCAGGGGGACGTTTAGTACACAGGGTGCTTTATTTGGCCATTAACACTTACATTTTTATAACAGGCTTTGTGCCCTTTGGTAAGGCATGGCTCTCCAGACAACATAATTTTGTATTGCTTCCTAACCCTGGATGATTCTCTGCCAGTTCCACAAGGACCCATGTTTATCAATGGTTCCTATATCTCACCAGTGTTGCATGTTTCCAGATAAGCAGGCAGAAACCTCCACAGGCAACAGGGTATGCTGGTGTATGACAAAGAACAATAGGTACAATAACAAGACATCCCAAAGGTTGCTTTTTCCTTTCAGGCACTTCAATGAGAGGCTAATGAAAGAAAATTGGAAAGAGGAGCCTGCAAATATGAAATAGGAAGGAAAGAATCAGGAGATGAAAAAATAGCCTAGCGCAGGGAACGTCACTGCAGCAAATTAAGAGGAGATGGGACCACAGCCAGTCAACATGAGGCTGGATGATCAGACATGAAAATCCCAAAAGAGATTTCTGTATCAATGGTGTGTTTACTAATGCAAAATTACCCACAGCTGTATTCCTGCTGAGTAAAGAAGTTAATTAGAAAAGCTAAGCTGGTCAAAGCTCCCAACTAAAAATGATGGTTTCTTAATAGCCAGGGGGGGAAAAATATACTTAGATCATATCGTGCTGCTGGGTTGGAAGCAGTGGCAAGGCCTGTAGCGAGTACACAGTGTTCAGAACTGAATGATACAGTACTCTGGAACAGCAACCGGCTGGCAGCTCGTGGGGCAAATGTAGTCTGAAAATTATTAGCAGTGGGCCTGCTTATCTCATCTGTTGTCATGCTCAAGTAGCATTTCAGTTCGTGATCTCCAGGACTTAACACCTACTGCTCAGCTACTAACAGTATCTTCCCTGTCCATGTCACTTGAAGAGCTCAGTAGTTGAATCCGAACCATAGAACTTCTCTCTTCCTGAGACCAAATGATACTAGATGGAAGACTGGAAGGATACGGAGACATGCAGCTTTAAGATGGAAGAATATAGGGATCTTTAATTGCAGCAGCCACGCAACAGCAATTAGGGCACTGATTAGCAGCTTAATACCATTGCCTGGTCCTATTGGCTCCAATAAGAGCTTTTCTATGAAATAGCAATCATCTGGACCACAATGGGAAAAGGAAGGCTACAGTCCTCTAGCCATCACAGTCTCAGTTGGGGGGACAGGGGTGCACCTAGGTAATTGCGGTGCCCAGACCGCCCCTCCCATGAGGCCCTCCCAACATGAGGCCCCCCAAAACCTGCTTTTGGGGAGCCTCCTGCAGCCACCCCGTGCCTGCCCCACCGTGCCATACCTCTTTGTGTGTGTGTGTGTGTGTATAATTTACACCACCATGTGAGCGGCTGAGGGGTGCCAGCTGGGGGGTGAGCCAAGTGGGCTAGAGTGACTGCTGGGCCTGTCCGTTTGGCCCATTGGCTCTTCATAATTGTGAGGCTCTCCAGCACACCTGCACAGTTGAAATAGATTATTGCAAGCCCATGACATCACATGCTCGCAAGAATCTATTTCAACTGTGCAGGTACGCTGGAGCATCTTGCAGTTATCAAGAGCTGCTGGGTGGAAGGTGCAGGCCCATTGATTGCTCTGGCTGCTATGGGGGGGGGGCGTGGGGAGGCAAGGCCTGCTCAGCTCACCCCCACTAGCCTACCCCTCAGCAGCCACCCCAGCCATGCACATTTATTTATTATTTAATTAATTAATTTCTATACCGCCCTTCCAAAAATGGCTCATGGCAGCTTGAATTGTGCAAAGAAAGGAGGTATGACATGGCAGGACAGGCACAGGGTGGCTGCTGGAGGCCCCCTTGAGCCCCCCGGACCTTGGAGGCTACAGACCCGGGCCCCAAGGTCCGTGGGTAAGAACACCTCTGTGTGTGTGGGGGGGGGGTGGGGGGGTGGAGGGTGTTGATCTAGCTGCTGTAACAACAGTAAAACTTATCATGCTTAAAGACAGGTTTTAAGTTTGTCTTGGCACGATGTTAGTATGGTCATATATGGAAACTTCTTTAGCACCATATAGTATGTGTCAGCTTTGGTGCAAATAGTAACCCAGATTACCTTATTTTTTAAAATTCAAAAGCTTTAAAACATTTTTTAAAAATCACCTACACTTGTACTGCTCTACACAAATTATTGATGTTTATTCCTTTCCCCCTCTTGTGATTGGTTGGTTGGTTGGTTGATTGATTGATTAAGTGCCATCAAGTCAATGTTAGCTTTTAGCAGCCACATAGATTCTCTCCAGGATGATCTGTCTTCAACTTGGCCTTTTAGGTCTGTCAGTGTTGCATTCATTTCTGCCTCATCATGGTGGGGTGTGTGTGTTCCTGGAAGGGATGAGTAAAGTATGCTGGGAGGTATACTCGCAGTAGGGTTACCCAAGGTGCAAAGGTCATCCCAGCTGCCACCTATATTGGGCAGCAGTAATATAGGAAAGTGCTGGAGGCAGACGGTTGCTTTAGTGACAACAACAAAGGCATCATTCCATACTGCGTGGGAGAAGGCAATGGTAAAGCAACTGGGAAATTGCCAAGCCAACCAAGGAGCAATACCAGGCAAGAGGGAAAGGGGGTGAGGGGAGCAGTAGCCACAGAGGCAGCAGCACTTTCTGGGAGGAGGGGAGCAGCAGCCAGCAGCGGCAAGAGGGCAAGTGAGTGCACAGTCATGAGGGTGGCTCATGAGGGCAAGGGGGGACTGGCCTTGGGGGCCTTTTGGACCCTGTGGGCCAGGGGACATTTGTCCCTCCCTTGTCTAATGGATGCTATGCATATGGCTGGCCTAGAATGGAGGCATTTCTGAGCTGATCTCATGGTAACAGGAGGAGCTTAATAATAAAACCCAAGTTACAGCAGCCACAGAATTTGGACAACACAATGATGCCTTGGAACTTTCGGTTTCAGCTGTAAAACTCAGTATAAACTGAGGGTTCAAATTCAGATTTGAAGGAAAAACTGGAGCCACGATTGAATGACGTAACTGTAGCTTCACACATTCAGACAATCAGAAACACCTACATCAGCTATGTTTCCTTGAGGCTTGCTGTGATGTCGGAATTGGGCCATATTTTTTGTTTGTTTGTTTTTAAGTCAGTGGAAATGAGTGCATGTTTAAAATGATCCTGTGGAAATCAGTGGGACTTCACAGGCTTTAACTTTGTCTTGTTGTGTTGTAAGTGTACATTATGTGTGATGTTCACCAAAATAGTGCCACCTACTCTAGCTGTGGGTCATTGTTCCGGCAATATGAATGTCTGTGTTTTATCTCACAAATCATAAAGTCATTGCCTTTTCAAAGAAAATAAGGCTTACTTTTTCTGACGTGCCACAAGATGTTAAGGATATTTTTAAAATTATTATTCTTCATTTGTCATAAAGATCCATCTGAGCTTCACAAGAGATGACTAGGACTCGGGATCAGCAGGGGGTTTGCTTAGTTAGACACCAGGAATCGCCTGTTGTTTTGCAGCTACAGTCCTTGCCATTCTTTCCTTTGTATCATTTTGTCTTCTCCCTCAGCCTGCAACTGTGGGAATGACTTACTTTTGTAACATTTGCAAGGACAGACTATTGAAATTATAAACCCAGGAGACTGAAATCACTAAAGAGGCACTTCACTTTTAACAATGTGCAATACTTAGATAATCAAACACAGCTTTCTGGATTCCTTCTTGCAGAGTGTCTCTGAAATACAAATCCTGTATGTCTTTTCTTTCTGTTAAAAATACTATGTGTTGTATAACAACAAAAACACACCAATACACAATATTGTTATGTCAGCTATGGAGAAATAATAGCAAAATGGGAAGTCATGCTAACCAAAATATAAGAAAGCTTTCAGGAAAGCAAAAAGGTGACAAAAATTTTCTCTAGGCTTTGCAAAGGAAATGCAACTTTAAGGAATCAGATAGATCTTACATACAGTTTGAAGCTGACTGGCAATTACAGTATTGTATGGAACAGAATCCCAACATCATTTCAGTGTTTGTTCCCTTTTTATAGGCACAAATAAAGGGTGTTAAAATCAATTAATGCATTAGGAATACATCAATGTGACCCTTGGTCATTGTTCCTCTAAAAACTGCACCCACTGAGAATTGTTTTGTGTTGCACAATAATCCATTCATGTTTGTGGTTGCCTTCTAGATATTTCCTGATTTGAAAGTTTCCACTACTTTACAGCTGTTAAAAAAACAGTGAGGCTATTCTCAGGAGCAGCAGAAACCAGACTAAGGGAGCCCAGCCCAGTTTCTGATGCTCGTGTGCTGCAATGGGAGCCATGCGGCTCCTGGCAGCCAGTCCTCTTATGTCACCACCCCCTCCCCTGGTTAAACAAGGTTAGCAGCGCATGCGCTCCACTAACCCCAGTTTTTGGGTCATGTGTCACCACAGTGTGGCTCCGTGCCGTGGTGATTCACTAGTAGACCCCCGATGGGGGGGGGGGGGCTACAGCATGCCTCCCAGCATCAGGGGGTTCCCCAGAATGCCCCATGCACTCATGTGGGGCATTCTGGGAATTCCGGGTGGTAGGAGGCTCCCAATCCCATCACCCCAACTGGATCTGTGATGGAGCTGGTAATCGAGTGGGCGGCTGATCCAGCTCCCTGGGGTGAGATACCTGCTCGTGTACAGGGAAAGTGGGTCAAGCCCACTCTCCCCTCAAATCCCATGTAGGATCTCCACACTGCTCGTGTGGAGAGCTTCAGTCTCTCTTCTATTTTGGAATTCAGCAATCAACACAAGCCACACCGGGCACATACACAAAATAACTCAAGGGAAGATATTCATTTTGAGTCCAAGCAAAATGTCAGAACCATGAGTCTGCAAAGATCCTGGGAAGGAGAAATGCGCACCATCCTGTTGTGCAGTTTTAATAAAATGAAATTTCCACTTGTATTAAACAGAAGCCTTAGGAAAAAGGAATATGTCAGCAGACCTCCTTATCGCTCCTACAAGCTTGAAGACAAATAGTTGTATTTGGCATGCCAGAGCCCTTCTGTATTGATGCTTCTGTATTGATGCTCCACCTGAACATCAACCTTCCAAATCGGGTATCTCCCCCAACCCCTCAATAAAGATTCTTAATTCTCTCATAATTCTTGAACCTCCCTACCTTTCTAGCTCCTATTAGAAATTGTCTTTGCTTGTAGACACCTGTGTGACTTCTTATATGAGAGTATGGTGGCATGGTCTTCCTTCTACTGCTCTGAAACCTCCTGGCCAGATGCCCATTTTTGCCCCCACCCCTACCCACTTGTCTTTTAAGCTGCATCACTGGACTGCTGATTTTGAATGGAAACCAATAAACTCTAGGAGATGAAATCACTGGTTGCCTTAGTGAAATAACTGAGGCTAGGATGTTCTGTAAATGGGCTTGTGGATTAATCCCTGAATCTGACTGTCTTGGAAAGCTGCTACTGTCTTGGCCAGCAGTTGGCATGCCAGAGGACCTTAGCCTCTTGGAACCTGGTGCCAGTTCAACACCCCACTGTCTTCTTCTCCTCCCACTTTGGCATCACCTTTGACCTCAGCACATGCACAGGGGTGGGGCAGCCTCCCCATGGGATGCTGGTTCAGGTGCCGACAGTTCCTGTAGGATGCTGGGTGTTGGCAGCGGGTGAGTTTGATTTAAAGTTATATTCCGGGAAATATAACTTAAAATATAAGTTATATTCCGGGTAATATAACGGGAAAGATATACATATCTTTCCCTTGGCTTCGCTCTTGTCACCGCTCCTCTCTTCTCTTCCTGAGAGCGCCTTCACTCCCATTTCCAGTATTGCCACTATCCAGTTTTTAAATTGTGCTTCTGATCTGTGAAAATAAACATAGTTCTTCATGTTTTAAAAGTCCCTTGTCTCTATCTGTTTGCCTGTCTGGGTTCTCTAATGCGACACAGCACTGGGATCCATATATTGTTCACACTTGTAGATTTACTACTGGCAATTCTGGATTTTACTGGGCAAATAGCTGCATGCTTACTCAGCTAGTAGAGTTGGATGCAGTAGACAAAGGGTTTCCTCTAACATCTAACAGTAATGTCTTTCCCTCCCACTTTGCTTCAAAGCATAGGTGCACACATACATGAGAAATGGGTTTGAGCAATTGTGATAACACAGGGTAGTCAACTGTATTGACTTTATGACTCAGCCCTTCAAATAACAGCTTTTGTGTGAATACCAAACCAGAACAGAATGCTGTTTTCATACTTGTTCTATTATTGAGCAAATCCATTTTTTGTTGTAATTTGAAAAAGAACAAATATGACTAGAAGGCTTCCATATTTTCATTTTCCCCTCAGGAACAACATGCCAGAAATTAGCTTGTCAGTAAGCACCCATTAGGGTTTTTTTAAAACTTCTGCATCTTTTGATTGAAAGATCATTGCCACAGTACTTGTGTGAAATTTACTTACTATGCAGGTTTCATAACATGTTAAACACACACACACAATTGAGAATGGGATTATAAAGGATACAACATTTCTCAAGTTTATATAGGAATCACTTCTTGGCCTATGGCTCAGTTCAGGTTTAAAGATTACCACCAATCTGTTCTTATCAATTTAATATTGGAAAAACTTTTGATTTGTTTTATGGTATGCTTCCCCACTTGGAGTTGATTTCTAAGAGTATAAGTGAAATAATTAATGACTCTAAAGAATTAATGAATCTAATAAATCCATTCAGATTTTTAAAAAATCTGAATGGAATCCAGTGAAATTTCTCTTAGGACGCAAATCCAGATTATATCAAGTGAGACCTACTTTGGTTTATTTTCAAACACTGAATAAAAAAGATATAATCCCAAACAGGCAGGAAAATAGCTATTCCTAGCCTATAGCTTTAGGCAGAAAAGGTCAAAGCCTCCACTTTGGTTTGCAAGTAGGAAAGGGCCTTTTTCTTAGGGCCAGAACAGATGTGATATAGGATCTCTGTTTAGAGATCACCCTGCCAATTCCTCAACTTAAATCACTATCCTGAAGCTGCTATTAGTGCTGAAGGGGAAACCTACAGGCATAATTTCATTTCTGTAGTTTTCCCTCTGGCTAATAGCAGCCATGGGGAGGATTTGGATCATGACTGCAGTGGGGTGGTGGGGAGAAGGACTAAATCTTGCCCTGATCTAAAATGGGGGGCCCTGACCCGGCTATTTGAGAGAGAGAGAGAGAGAGAGAGAGAGAGAGAGAGAGAGAGAGAGAGGGAGAGATGCACATCATGGGGCTATTCTCACGATTAGCAAAAATCGGGCTAGGAGAGCCTAGCCCAATTTTTGCTGATTGTGTAAAACCACCGGGATCACAGGCGAGCCCAGTGATTTACAAGCAGGTCACCCACTTCTGTAGCCCTCCATTTAGCCCGGGTTTGCGGAGTGAGTGCTCCGCAAACCCGGCCTATCTGATTGTGAGTAGCCTCCCGGAGGGGAGGCGAAAAGCCACCTCTCGGCTCTGGGGGTCTCCCTAGTATGCCCTGCGTGCTCGCGCAGGGCGTACTGGAGCTTCTGGGGACCGCATAGCCCCCAAACTCCCCAGCCCCCGCCAGCTCCATGATGGAGCTGGCAATCGTGTGGACGGCCGATCTGGCCACCCAGGGCTCCCTCCCTGCTCATGGTTCTAAACTGAGTCTAACTGATAATGAGGCCCGGCTCCATGTCTCGTTTGGTTCTTAGTCACCAGCAGCTTCTTTCTGTTGGGTTGTGCAACAGGGTTTCTGAGCAAGATTGGCTTCATGAGAAAAGGTATTTCAGTTTTAGTGCAATGTTGAAAACATGTTGCTCCTTAGGTGTTATGGGAAGACATAGCCCATCCTTCCTTTCAGCTGCAGCAGGTTTCTGGTGATAAGGGAAATCTGCAACCAACAGGTTGTCTCTGAATGTATGTGCACTGATATTCATTCTTTCTTTCTTTCTTTCTTTTGTTTAAACCACTTCACAATTCTGCAGTCCTGCTCAGGGAAGTGAAAAGGATTCAGTTGGTACCTTGGTAAGCACAACTTAACATATTGCCTAATGCAAAAATCATACAGGTACTCTAAGTCCACTTTTGTTGTTAGGGCTACTGAGAAACAAGCTAGCTAGCAAGAGCTAAAAGCTCAGTCCTAAGCCTCACAGCACCAGGCAGCATTGTAGCAGCACATTAGGGGTTCAGATATACCAACAGCTCTATCAGGGCATCTTCACAATACATTATGCTATGCAAGCACTACAGCATTATAGTTACAGGTCTTCAAAAGCAGATACATATCTGGGATCAGAATGCCTGGCTGCTTCTAATACCATATACTCTTTATTATAAAATGATTTAAGCATTATCTGTTTGCAAATTACACTTTGAGGGTGGGGGATGACCCATGTTAATTCAGTGTTTTTGTCCTGTAAAGTTTCTCAGGCATTTATTTACAAGAATGCAGCTCTGGCAGGATTCAAATGAAAACAAAGAAGTAAAAGGAACAGGATATGCATCATGGGCTACTCTAATAAAAACAACAATCAATTACCTTCCAGTGCCATTAGACTATATTGCCTTTTAAAATTTCAATACACACATAGAAAGAGTACCAAGAAATGCTTGCTGCAGTTCGGTAATCTATTGATAAATAATCAAGAAAGAAAAACAAACACTTATTGCACTGTTTTGGGATCATGAGTTGAACCTTGGTGTAAGAAGAATAGGACAATTCCTGTTGTTTAAACTAACAAACCAATATTCTCTTTTCCCACATTCAGAAAGCTATTTAAGTAAATGGCCTCTAGAAAATGAACTGTTCATTGATCTTCTGCAGACTGGCTCGTAGTCATTTAAGTGGAACTAGAGATGGTGGGACAAATTCTGTTAATGACTGCAGCTCTATAAATCTGTTGAAAATCCATTTAAAGACTCTCTTTCCATGAGCAATTCTCAGCTTAACTCCTAGGAGAGAAATGATATGTGGAATATTACACAGGCCTAGTTCTGAGGTGACAAACCTGTCTCTACCCTGCACCACTTCAAACTGTATGTGGGGCCTTACATGATCTAATACTCACACACACACACACACACACACACATCTGCTTTATAACACTAGTTGATAGGGAGAATGCTAAGTGGGAACCCTTCTCCCTAACCTTCTGTCTAGAAAATTGTTTGTATAAGGCAGGCCTGCACAACATAAGGCCCGGGGGCCGGATCCGTCCCATGGGGACTTTTTCCCCGGCCCCAGGGCTGGGCCAAAGTATTGTGGTGCTTGAGGTAAGGTGCAAAATGCTGCCTTGCCCCAGGGACCTGGTGGGGGTCAGCCTCTTTTCAAAACTGACCTTTGAAGGCATTGAAAGTACATGGGGGACAAGGAAGAGGAAAGGTTGCTAGGAGCCTCCTCTTCCCTCCTCATGTTGTGGGTAACTAATACTTGCTATTATTATTATTATTATTATTATTATTATTATTATTATTATTAAATTTACACCGCCCTTCCAAAAGGCTCATAATTGCTTTCATTAATATTTTTAATAATTTTAATGTAATCATTAATGTGCTGAAAATTTATCTCTCCCCCTGCCTACCAAGTCATGGTTGGTTCCAGCCCACCAGGGTATTTGACTTGTGCACCCCTAGTATAAGAAGATATTCAGACATGTGTGCCCCAACTTGTCTTGCAGGCTGAAATAGTACAGCTCAGATACAGGGACTGGCATTCTCTGCAGCCTTAGAGTGGCAAAGCAAGAGCCTTGCTCTCACAAGGATCAGGTGGACTAGCTGCACTCAAGGCTTGCCTCACTGTGCAGCATGTAGAAATGGGGATCCGATTCTCTCCCCTCTCCACAGAAGCTTTGCTTGCTTGTAGGAATATGTCCTTGAAGGTTGTGCATCTCCATCTACTTCCCTATGCGCTGCACGGCAAGCAATAGATATTTAGCAATAGATATTTTGGTTTTAAGATATGGAGGCTATTCTCATGACCTCCCAAAAGCGGGCTAAGGGAGGCCAGCCCACTTTTGGGAGGTTGTGTGCTACAACAGGAGACACGTGACTCCCAGCAGTAAACCTCCCCAAATACCCCTCCCCTTAAACGAGGTTATTGGAGCGAGCACTCCACTAACTCTGATCTTCTGATCATGAGTCATCACGGTGTAGCTCCATGCCACGGTGACTTACAAAGAGACCCCGACCAGGAGGCTGCAGCAAGCCTCCCGGCCTCAGGGGTCTTCCCAGAATGCCCCATGCACTCACGTTCAGCATCCTGGTCCCCGATCCCCGCCATCCTGGCTCCTTGACAGAGCTGGTAATCATGTGGGTGGCCAATCCAGCTGCTCAGGGTGAGCTCCCTGCTCATCAGCCAAGAGACTGGGCTAATCCGGCTCTCCCTGCAGAGTCCAGTTAGGCTCTACACATGGATCGTGTGTAGAGCTGGTATTTTTATTTATTTTTCAAATTAAATTTTTTTGGATTTTAAAATAGCTTTTACATTCAAATTACATTCATCTATCTAATTCTACACATAAGTAAATATTGACTTCCCCCTTGCCTACCTGCGTGGTTCACAATAACTATACATATAAACTATTGCTATAATAATTCAAAACATACATACTCCACAATACTACTCGATCTACTACTCGAGCTGGTATATTTAGCAGAGATCAGTAACCATATTAAAGAATCACATAAGCAAGATCTGAGAGAGAGAGAGAGAGAGAGAGAGAGAGAGAGGCATAATCTTAGTAAACTCATCTAGGATTACAAAATAAACATGCAAAAGAGTTGTATTCTACAAGCTTGTGAGCCAAAGAACATTCCTTAAATCTCTGCATAATTCTTTAGATGTTTCCAGAAGTAGGGTTAAATTTACCTTAATCACTTACATTTTATTTTCTCAAATCATCTGTAGGTTTGGTTTGCATCATTATAACCTGGATGTACATCATGCTTCCTGGAAACCTCCAAAATTGTAAAGAGAAAAAAACATACCTCTTCCCATACAAGGAGAGGTTGGTAATAAAAGCTCATCATCTAATAAAGTAACTTATTTTGCCAATTTTTCTCCGTGGAAGATTTACACTGGCTTCTGTGACTAGTGCTGAGGAAAAACTAGCTTCAGATAAAGCACAAACCAAGTTGAAGAAAACAAAAAGGGAAACTTTAGACACTTTTCAATGAGGTAAAATCCATTTTGTCACAGAGTTCTGAAAAAATTCTGAGCAAGTGAAACATATTCTGATGTGATGCCTTTTGAAGAAAAGCAACTTTTGTCTTTCCAGTGCTACATTCCCTGCTTTCCCATGCCAGATTTAACAGCAACAAATGAGCCATTTAAAATCAGCCAGATTCACCTTGGTGCAAATACAAGGGTGGCAATAACCCTGCAGCTAGACTATCAAGATGACTGCTCCAATTTATATTCATGTTTCACTCATTTATTGCTCCAGCGTTTGCTTCTTCCTGCATTCTTGCACTTGCTTTTCTTAAACTAGATGGAATGAATAGGTTACTATATTGTGATACAGTCTACTTGTTTTTTAAAAAGTGGTAATGTAGAATTCAAAAACAGAAGAGAATCTTGATTTTTAGTATGAGGAAATAGGAAAACCAGGCTATTCTATAAATAAAGAATTCAACATTCGCAGTGAAGTTCAAATCCATGAAATACAGTTGGCTCAACTTGCCTAAATCCAAGCACAAACCCTTATCAGTTCTCCTACAAATGGAAGAAATTGCTAACAAACTGAGCACAACAACCTATCAGCCACAGCAAACATGCCCCAAGTATAGATTATGTTTGGGTGATATTAAATTATTCTTGCCAATTAGTTATGATTAATATGTGGAATCTGGTCTTCCTTTTCCCCTTTCCAACGGTTTCTTGAGTTGCAATCTTCTTATCTGTTCACTCTTGTCCAATTAGCAATAGGTGAGAGAAATAAGGACAGTGCACATGAAAAGAACTCTGGTTGGCATACTGTGCAATGGTACATCAGCCTACTGGCATTGCATGCAAGGAAGTTGTACGAATGCAAAATAGATGCAAATCCAGAAACTTAAGTATGTAGTACTGGGCTCCTTGGAGGAAGAGCGGGATATAAAATGTAAATGTAGAAGAAGAAGAAGAAGAAGAAGAAGAAGAAGAAGAAGAAGAAGAAGAAGAAGAAGAAGAAGAAGAAGAAGAAGAAGAAGAAGAAGAAGAAGAAATTGTTGTTGTTAACACAAGACTAATCCCATTATTTCCAATGGACTTCCTCTTATGTGACATCATGTATGCAATTTTTGCATGTGTGAAGTTTGCGTGCATGCAGTATAATTAGGCTGATGTACCATAGGGCAGTATGTCTGCTGTATTGCTTTGGTCTTGTATAACCCATCACCTTTGCATCATCATTTTAAAAAATTCTGAGCTGATCACATTATAACACCTCCCCGTTTTGTATGTGTGTGCCAGATATTTCAGCATACAGTTATTTGTAATACTATAGATACTTGCACATTAATCTGAAAGGAAATCTGGAATGTGGGAGCAAACCCATTTGGAATTATAGGTTTGAAAAGCCTCTGTGTTCAGTGTTAGTAATTAAAATAATACTGTAGGCACGTTCATATTAAGTAGTAGCAGAGCACGCAGAAACACCACTGGGAACATTATCCTGTGCTATTTCTCCCTGCTTGTGTTTTGCTTGAGAAAATTAATGCTAACGTTGATAAGCTAGACTCTAAAAGGCTCATAACAAATTCAGGTCAGACTGAGCTTTGCCGTTGTATTCTGAGAGTAGAAATCATTTCAAAGACTTAGCCGTTCCTTTCTTAAATTTCTCAGAAGCCTGAATAACACCCAAGGTGATCAGATAGGTGTCAACAGGGTTTCACCAGTGGAACTTCAAATTAAGCTTTATTGTAATGCTGATTCACAGGGGGTGGGGACAGAGGATCTTACTTTATGTTTGGTTTTGCAAATAGTAAGCAGGCTTTGTTTTTGTTTTTTTAGTCTTACTTTTAAAGTTGGACTTCAGCAAATTGGGATCATGTATTTATCCTCCTTTAGAGCTTCACTAGACTACAGCAAATCGATAAATCTTTTCTTTGTTTAGACCCATCAAAACAGCACATCTCTCAAGGTAAATAATTTTTGAATTGCAAATGGATTTTGCTGGGGTAATCTTAGAGGATTGGTAATAGGATCTGGAGCCTTTCACTTCTATGACTATCTTGCCATCAGCACAGGTAAGCAGTGATCAAAAGTCATTTCTGACTGATAGCTGCCTGGTGGGCAATTCAGAGTGAGCTGGCAGGTCTCTGTTAGACTGTGAAGAAACAGGAATGACATTATATAAAGCCAGCCACAGTGGCATCAAAAACTTCTGAGTCAATGAAGAATGAATGCTGAGAGTATTAATAAGTAGTTCTTTTAGTGGCCTGCAGGCAAGGAGGGTAATAGATTTGGGGAAAGGGTTTGCTGTGCTTTTTATTAAACAAATTTATTAAACTCATCAGACTCATGGAATATGTATACAGACTGGAGATGCATAGGGTATCTATTCATACCCTTACTAGACTGACAATGCAGATAGTGAAGGATGGGTCTCACTCCTCCCATCCACCAGAAACATAATATACTATACTACAATGAATATGATAAATATTTATATGACAAATATTTATACAGGAGAATCTTAATATCCACGGATCTGCGGATTCACATATCCACAGTTGGGTAAACACCCCCCGACCTCAACAAACATGAATACAAACTGGCAGGAAAGCGGTTAACTCTGCATACCTGTGAGTCAGAGGCTGCCAGAAATTACCATGGAGGGTCTTTCCAGCCACCATATTGGAGCCATTTTGTGGATCATTTTCTCTAAAACTTTGGCAGAAAAAGGCAACAAAATTGACTGTTTCTCACTTCTTGGGGGCATTGCAGGTTTGCTGGAGGCCTGCAGACCACAGTAGGGCACTTTATTTTGCCCTTTCAACCCTTTGGGGGTGTTTTGGGGGCAATTTTCAGGCCTCTGGGAACCTAACTCCTGCAATCCCATTGCCCCAATAACCCAGTATTGGTTTCTGTATCCGTGGTAATTGCATAGAGCAAAACCCATGAGAATACTGAGGTTCTCCTGTATACCGCTTTTCCACAAAAGTTCCCAAAGCAGTTTACATAGATATAAATAAATACATAAAATGCTTCCTGTCCCCAAAGGGCTCACAAAAAAGAAACATAAGATAGACACCAGCAACATCCACTGGAGGGATGCTGTGCTGGGGTTGGATAGGGCCAGCTGCTCTCCCCCAGCTAAATAAAGAGAATCACCACTTTTAAAAGGTGCCTCTTTACTCAGTTAGCAGGGGACAATATAATATGCTTTATTATGCAGGAGGTCTGTGTGGAGGCCTGATTTCCCTAACGACTGGATTTGTATTATTCTTCCCTCTCAAAACAGTAGGCAAGTTAAAATGTAGCATGCTAAAAATGGTATTATGCATGTACAGGCTTTTGTATGGAGAGCCCATCTCATATATTATGAACAGGTCAATAGATCAGGAAGATCTTGTCCCTTCTCCTTTGTTTATGATTCCCATGTAACAAAGTGAAGCAAACCAGTTTATCTATAGCTCAACCTACTTCCTCTCATCTCTAAAGGAAAAGAGTATGTTTCACTGTGCCCAACAGAGCCATTCTTCCTGCTGTGGGCAAAAGACAGGGTAAAAGAAAAATAGGGTGATATAATTTCCAGCAGGAAGATCTTGCGGGGTCTCATTGGTATGTATGTTCAAACTATTGTCCCTCTATAGCAGGACTGCACAACTTTGGCCTTCCAAAAAAAAATTTGGGCTGTAACTCCCATAATGCTACAGTTCACATGACCAATAGTCAGGGATTATGGGAACTGTAGTCCAACATCTACAAGAGAGCCAAAGTTGTGCAGCCCTGCTGTAAAGGTAGGACTTGTTCATCAAGGGTGATTGGAGTTTCACGGGTGTAGAATCAACCTGTATATACATAGGTAGGGAATTCCAGGTTGTTTAATCTCTCTCTCTCTCTCTCTCTCTCTCTCTCTCTCTCTCTCTCTCTCTCTCTCTCTCTCTCACTCACACACACACACACACACACACACACACGATCGCACTCTCTCAGAGTGGATTCAAGTGTTTACCCCAAATGGTAACAGAGATGACTTCTAGGTCTCATGAGAAGAAGGGAAATGCTTATATCTTCTTAAGATGTGCATTCGGCTTTGCACTGAGAGAACTTGCATCTTGGTGAAGTTATATGCTTCTCTCCCTTGTGGACAAGATTCAGAAGCAGTGCTAGAGTAATTTATACTTACATGTTTTCTGATTCCACTTTAGGTGAATATCCAAGGGCTAGGGATGTGCGTGGAACTGATTTCTGTGGTTCAGTTCAAATTCAAACCAGGCCTCCAGTTCACAAATTGGTTTGATAAAACTACTGGGCAGGTTTGTTGAACTGGTTTGAACCTGTTCAAACTGGTTTGCTCATAGTGAATAATGGGAAATATAACTACCCCATTTATTCCTCATGGATTGCACCTACGGATACCTAAGTGGGTTGGGCAGCAGGGCATGTTGGGTGCTACCTACCACCCAACCCACAAATAATCAGGCAATCAGGTGATTTTAAAGGAATATTTGAATTTCTTCTGGGTCAGTAGGTCCTCCTGAACATAGGTCCAGCTTAATGACCCAGAAAAACTAAAATATTCCATAAAAATTGCCCAATTGGCTGATTGTTTTGTGGGTTAGGTCATAAGTAGCACCCATCATGCCATACCATCCTATCCTCTACATGCTATCCATGGGGATAAATGGGGTGGTTCAAGTCCCCATTATTCCCAATGGGCAAAACAGTATGTACTACCACACAAGTGAAACATATACACACAACAGTACCAAAAAAAGTAAAAAAGTAATCACTCCCAACACAGAACACGGCACATAACACAAGGTGCGGGGCGGGGGATCACTGACCCAGAATCTGCCAGCTACAGTACCAGGTGCCCATGCTGCATCATTGGCACAAGCTGCTCTCCCACACATAATTTCACAATTATAACTCCATTGCAAAAGCAGCAGCAGCAGCAGGAGCAGCAGCAGCACCCTTTGCAAGCATAGCCATAAGCTGAACTCAGCTAGAAGAAGTCCAACCTCTTCAGCCACATTTTGACTGAGTGAGTACACCTTGTAATGCAGATTGCAGACCGAGCAGAAGTAGGATCTCCAACACCCTCCTCCTGGTTCCAACCCAGCCTCCTGGTTGGAACTCCAACACCCTCCTCCTGGTTCCAACAAAGGTACGGCATACCTAACCTCTTGAACCAGGAGGTGCCAATTGACCCAATGTGTTGCTGAGCCGCTCCACCACTCCAGTAACCAGCCAACCTGCCAGGGTGTGTGCTTCCTTAGGGTTACACACACACACACACACATGCGCGCACACACACACACGCACGACTTTTCAGAATATTTGCATACACTAAATAAGTGAACTTTATTGCAGGTGGAAAAAAATATGCTATGATTCTTTTATGTAAAATTGTTTGGACTTTGGCAGTTCTCTAAGGAAAGGAAGCTCCTAGAGCTTCAGGAGTAGTGTGAGGAATGCATTTCTGTGTACCTTATTGCCTGAAGATCAGGGATGGATAGTTAACATTTTTGCCAGTGGCTGACATCCTGACAATTACTTGATCGAAGTCCTATTGAAATTACTCTTTTAGAGTAATTCTTTAGAGTACTCCTCCAGTACTAATGCTATTGAGAAACGTAGTCTAGATGTCAGCCATTATTGTTTAAAGGCACGCTTAGTATTATTAAAAGATTAATGACATGTCTCTTCCTATCTGAGGAGACCACGCCAGAGCTAAGAGATGATGAAATTGTTGAAGGAGCCCAGGTACATTCTACAACATGAGATTGCAAGGAGACTTCACAGGAGGAATGATGGCAGTCTGTCTAAAAACAAGGAGACCCAGACAGGAAAGGGGCCAAGACAAAAAGACCATCCAATGAGAGATGGAATGTCTGGCAGGCGATGGGACCCCCACTAGTGCCAATAGTACAGACTTGTTTGCTATCCAATTATGACCTTTAAGGGGGTCAAAAAAGGTTGTATATTGGCTCTCTTTTTTGTTTAATATTTATAAAAATTCATTAATGTAACATCCGCAGAGTCTAGATTTACATGCTCCAAAATTATTGGACAGGCAATTCCCTATTCTACTTTATGCTGATGATGCTGTCATTTTGTGACCCAGATTGTCTGGAGGAGAGCTCTTAAGGCTCAGAGAGGAGCAGTTGGTAATTAACCATCAAAAAATGGTCATGGTTTTTTCTAACTATTTTAAGATTCACAAATGGCCTATAGATAACCATGACATAGAACGAGTTAACTGTTTTAAATATTTGGGAGCTTTTTACCAGGCATCTAGAAGGAAGACTGCCCAAGTTAATTATGTCTCTTCCCTGGCTCAAAGAAGTTTTATGGCCATATTAAGATTTCATCGAACTCAGGGGAGGGAATTTTCTTCCAGCTGTTATTAAATTATTTACAGCAAAATCAGTAGCACAGCTTCTATATGGACCACAATTAGGCCCTTATTCCAACTTTAGGCCTATTGAAAAAGTCCAATATGGATTCTTAAGATCATTATTTTTGACCCCTAGAAGCAATGCTAATGCAGCCCTGAGACTGGAGGCAGGGCTACTTAGAACTGAAGCTAAAACTTGGCTAGTTATTCTAACTGCATGGCTAAGGTTAAATCTCATTCCATTTGAGCTGATCTAATACTATCTGATAATTACTGGCCAAATTGGTGGACATTTATTATCCTCAGGAATTGATAAAGCCAAGGATAATATTAAACACTGAGTCTGGGATCAGGAGTTCCAGAACAATTTAAAGTTGAACTTCAGCCTCTTTGAGAGTCCTTAAGATTTCTCCCAGAAGCTTACCTATTCTCACTCACTTATTCTAAGTATTGGTGAACCTTCTCTACAGTCCGCCAGGTACAGAAAAATTCCAGCTTCCCAGCAGTTATGTCAGGTCTGCTCAACTTAGCCCCCCCGCCAGCTGTTTTTGGACTACAACTGCCATAATCCCCAACCACAGTGGAAGTTGTAGGCCAACATGTGCAGGAGGACTGAAGTTGAGCAGCCCTGGGTTATGTTCATGTCCTTTTACGATGCATATTCTATTGCTTCTCTTGGTTAAAGTTGATTTAACCCTTATTAAAAAAATTTCAAGGCATCCAGATGTATTTTATGTCATGTATCTTTTAGCCAACAAATGTTACATATCAAGTAGCAAAATTTTGTTTCTTAGCCACAAGGGCTTGCTGTTTTCTAGTAGCTCCTCCATGATTATGACCATATTGGTCTTGGAATATCAGATGTAGTATGTATGCATTTGTTATTTTAGTATGTTTATTCTTGTTATTGATTACTTGCTTATATTGTAAACTGTAATAAAGTAAAAGTTTTTTAAAACAAAAAACAAAAAACCTGTTTGCTTGCAGAGACCTGCCTCACCACTTCCATGCATCCTGGGGGCCAATAGAACCTATTTGAGTTAAATGCCCTCCTCATTCTTGGGTGGAAGAGGGAATTAGCATCAGGATACAACATAAAATGGCATCCTTATGTCAAGTTCTCTACATTATAACATCACATTGTGCATTTCCCCCACTCTACAACACAGGCTGGTGGTGTTAATGGGGTAGGAAATCTCACATCATCATGTCACAATATGGAATAAGTGATTTTACATATTACAGAAAGTGGATTTATTGTTCTTATGCTGGAAGTAATCAATTTTTTCACTCTTTTATTTTTAGTCTACTTTTCTTAAGGAGAGTAAGCTTATGAGATCACACAGATTTATTTGTTTGTTTGTTTGTTTGTTTTTATTGGGGGTGTGGGTGTGGGTGTGTGTCTGTCCCCCATCAACTTTGCAATGTCTGGACTGATTTGAACCAAATTTGGTACAGTTGTAGGGGCACCTCAGTTGTGTAGTATGTGATGATGTCACCCACCCCAATTCAAGATGACTAACTTGTGAACCACCTAATTTGGACTAGATTTGGTACAGCTGTAGTGACACATAGAGAAGCCTCAACAACATAGGACCGGGTCTCACAATCCGTGAGACACGGTTTGGGGAAGTGAGCGGGAAGAGCGGGCTAAGTCTGCTCTCCCCGCTCACAAGCGGGGAGGGAGCCCTGGGCAGCCGGTTTGGCCTCCCACACGATTGCCAGCTCTGAGATGGAGCTGATGGGGGCTGGGGAGCTTGGGGGCCATGCAGCCCCCGGAAGCCCCAGTATGCCCTGCGTGAGTGCGCAGGGCATACTGGGGAGACCCCAGAGCTGGGAGGCTGCTTTTAAGCCTCCCAGCCAGGGGTCTACTCATGAGTAGCCACAGCGCAGAGCCATGCCGCTGCTACTCACGAGCAGATAGCCCAGGTTTGCAGATAGCCCAGGTAAATATCAATCAAGATTATAATAAAAGGAAAGTAGGCAGATTAGTTCTTACTAGAAGCTCTTCTTATTTATCACATTGAGCCCAGGGAAGGGCACAATTTCTTAGGTCTGTTTGACAAAAGCTGTTTAAGGCATTTTGGCCAAAATGAACACCTTAAAGTGATCCTTTAGACTCAGAAGACTTCCAAAGTGAGATGCTCAAAGCAAAATCAAAAAAGTTCTAAAGATGATGGCCAACATCCTGACTTATGAAGTGCATGTGCACTAAAAAAAGCATATGTATGTTTGCTGCATTCCAGAATAAAGCAGTGTGGACACTGGCACTAGGGGAGGGGATTTCACCAATCTCTCCTCCCACTGAAGTACTCTGTGTCTCCCTCAAATGGAGGGAGTAACCCTCAGGTGTTGCCAAGACTGAATGTTCCCCAGTGCATCCCCAGACTGAATGTTGGCTGTATCACTGCTTCTAGTAACGAGGAAACCTCTGCTTGAGAATAAGTGAATTCCCCCAATTTGACTAAATGGGACATTCTGGCTAGGGTTTTCTTAAGTGCCCTCAGGTCATTAGTGCTATTATAGGAGACTAGGAAATTTATTTATTATTATTTATTTATTTATTTGATTTATATACCGCCCTTCCGAAATGGCTCAGGGCGGTTTACAATTAAAACAGAAAACATTAAAAACAATTAAAACAGAGATACAAATATAAATACCAATTTAAAACAACTTTTAAAACAATTAAACTATCAAAACAGTTAAAACCCTGAAAACCAGGTATTAAAACAATTAAAACTGATTAAAAACCCTGAAAGGCCAGGCCAAACAGATAGGTTTTAAGGGCTCTCCTGAAGAACAGTAAAGAGTCAAGATTACGAATTTCTGCTGGGAGTGCATTCCACAGTCCAGGAGCAGCTGCAGAGAAGGCCCACCTCCGAGTTGTCACCAAACGAACCGGTGATAACTGGAGACGGACCTCCCCAGATGACCTTAACGTGTGGTGGGGATCATGTAAAAGAAGGCACTCTCTAAGATATCTTGGACCCAAGCCGTTCAGGCCTTAAAGGTAATAACCAGCACTTTGTATTTTGCCCAGAAACATAGTGGCAGCCAGTGTAACTGTTTCAAAACAGGAAAAATATGGTTCCTCCGGGTTGCCCCAGAGACCAATCTGGCTGCCGCATTCTGAACTAACTGAAGTTTCCGGACCACGTACAAAGGCAGCCCCACGTAGAGCGCATTGCAATAATGAAGCCGGGAGGTTACCAGCTGATGCACCACTGTTTTGAGGTCATCCTCTTCAAGGAATGGGTGCAGCTGACGAATCAGCCGGAGCTGATAGAAAGCACTCCTGGCCATGGCCTCCACCTGAGATACCAGGGTGAGGCCTGGGTCCAGGAGTACTCCCAAGCTACGCACCTGCTCCTTCTGGGGGAGTGTAACCCCATCCAGCACAGGGAGATCTAACTCACCCATCAGATTCTGAGCCCCACAATGAGCACCTCCGTCTTGCTTGGATTCAGCTTCAATTTGTTCTCCCTCATCCAGCCCATTACTGCCTGTAGGCAGGCATTTAGAGAATGAGTGCCATTTCCTGGGGATGAAAAGGAGAAGTAGATTTGGGTGTCATCAGCATACTGATAACACCCAGCTCCAAACCTCCTGATGACCTCACCCAGCGGTTTCATGTAGATGTTACAAAGCATTGGTGACAAAATGGAGTCCTGAGGGACTCCATATAACAGCTCCCGTTTTGAGGAGCAACTGTCACCAAGCTCCACCATTTGGAATCTACCAGAGAGATAGGAACGGAACCACTGCAAAGCAGTGCCCCCTATCCCCAACTCCCCCAGACGATCCAGAAGGATACCATGGTCGATGGTATCGAACGCCGCCGAGAGATCCAGAAGAACCAGCAGAGTCACACTCCCTCTGTCGATTCCCCGGTAAAGGTCATCCATCAGGCTGACCAAGGCTGTCTCAACTCCATAGCCCGTTCTAAAGCCAGTTTGAAATGGGTCTAGATAATCAGTTTCCTCCAAGACTGCCTGGAGCTGGTCAGCCACCACCCTCTTAATCACCTTGCCCAACCAAGGGAGATTGGAGATTGGCCTGTAGCTGTCCATCGCTAAGGGGTCCAGGGAAGGCTTCTTTAAGAGTGGTCTAATCATTGCCTCCTTCAGGCAGGGGGGCACCCTACCCTCCCTCAGCGACGCATTTACGATATTAATTAGGCCATCTCCAACAATCTCCCTGCTAGATAGAAGCAGCCAAGTCGGGCAAGGATCCAGAGAACAGGTGGTAGGCCGCACCGCCCCAAGCAGCTTGTCCACATCCTCAGGAGTCACAGATTGAAACTGATCCAATCTAATACTGCAAGAAGGATTGCTGGACACCTCCTCCTTAGACCCTGCAGAAATAGTGGAGTCCAAGTCAGCCCGAATACAGGAGATCTTATTCGCAAAGAACCCATTAAAGGAATCACAGCAGAGCAACTCCGGGGACTGATTGGAAGTAGAAGGAGGAGAAACCAAACTCCTCACAACCCGGGATAGCTCCGCCGAGCGTGAACCTGCAGCTGCAATGTGCACAGACCAGAATCTCTTTTTCGCTGCACGCACTGCCACCGCATAAGCCTTCAAATGGGTCACATGCTGAATCCTGTCAGATTTGAACTGAGTTTTCCTCCACTTGAGCTCTAGTCACCTACCCAACCTCTTCAGCCCCCACAGCTCCTCAAGGGGCCCTTTTTGCAGCAGGTCGGAAGGGACGCCACTGCCACCCTGAGCCACTGCCACCCTGAGCATGCACAGAAGGTGCCAGAATAGAACAAGAATCAAAGTACTGAGATGGATGACAGTCTCTCTCTCTTAATGAATGAAACCCAACTAAACCAAGGAACCGATTCCTTCCCACCGATAAGATTCTTAGATTCAATCAAGTGACTCATGCTCAAAATAGGTACCTGCCTTCCCCCTTCAAATTGCCTCTCTTGGGAGGACACTCCTGTTTGGCATTTTGTTTTAAGATGAATCTCTAAGAGAGCAGAGCACACAGCCTGACCATCATCAACATCTTTTGTTTAGGTATCTTCACATTCACAGAACAATAGATTTGCTCAGTATCATGTCCTCAGGAGATTTTGAAGTTCTAATAGATATCTGCCGCCAACACCCCATGTAGGAGGTTATAGTAGAACCAACGGTGGAGGTGATGGACACTATACTGAAGGTATAGGGAAACACCAAACTGCTTGCTTTACTGTTCCCACCATCCCAAAGGCATCTCACCTTTCTGCCAGTGCACATAGAGATTTGTCTCTTGCACCAGGACATTTGTTGCTTTTGTTTTACGTCCTTGGGAGATCCTTTAGAACCCCCATGGGCAGTCAGAGCTCAGTCCTTGCTAGGCACCCTGCACTGCCTTGTGACCCAGAGTTTCGGCCGCGCAACTCAACAAATGATGACTGTCTCAACTTCCTTCTATGAAGGAAGCCTGCAACTCCAACTCCTGTAATCCATGTCCCTGACCTGGGACAGATAACTATAGATTAGTGTTTCTCCCTCTCTCCACTACCAACTCTGTCCCTGTAAATGTGTACTGGAGGCCATTCGGTGCCATTATCAGAGCATTAACCCCTTAAGGGAAGATCATTACCAACAACCTTGTTGAGGTGCTATAACCATTGCCTTTACTGTAAAACTTTGCTCTTAAAAAAACACAACCCCCCCCCCAAAAAGCCCTAACCTTGCTTTCATGAAACATGTCTGTATTTTATGGTGCCCTTCTGAGTATTCTAACATGGGTGTATCTTATCCATTGTCAGCTTTATCTGCACTTCAATATATAATTTAGAAGTATGCGGGTTTGCACTAAATTGAATTAAAAACCCCACATTAAGCCAAAGCATAGTCACAAAGAATGGATGCTACCACGCTTCAGAGCAAACCGAACAGGTTAATTTGTGGAGAAAGTGCAGGCCTAAATCTGTTAACACAGGGATATATTTTTGAGGGCCACATAGTGTTTCAGAGGGAAGGAGAGAAAATGCCTCCCCATTTTGTGCAAGCACCCACACTGCTTTATTTTGGAATGCTACAAATACATGTTTCCTTTTTGTTGCGCACACTTCACAAGTCAGAACATTGGTCAATTATGACAAGAAGACTCAATACCATTTTAACAATTTCAGTGCTTTCCAATTCTGCAATGAAATATTAAATTGCAACCTAGACTTAATCATGTGTGGTGGAACACATCTATCAAGCAACTTTCACACAAACTCGAGCTACTCAAGGGTTTTAAGCCAGTCCATGATTGTTTAAAGAGTATGTACATCTTTGTGTTGTAGGCCATGATGGCATGCATGTCAACTCAAGAAGCAAACACAGAAGGCATGATCATGTCATTGTTCTTTACTTTAACAGTTTTGTAAAAGGGACATTCTGATTTTAAGTATCTCCAAATTATCTTAGGGACCACCACAAGGTTTGTTTTGAAATAAATAAAAACATAACTTCCTTTAATGATCTGATATTGAAGAAAAGAATGAAAAACTACAATATAAGACTAAAGGAGATGGCAACAGTGCAAAGGAATCTTTTTAATCCCTATTCAGAGAGATTTGAACCTCCACTGGTTCCCCTTGTACTCACAAATGCCCCAAAGAACAGAATGCCCCACAAAACTATGAACAATTGTGGAGTGAAGTCTGTTTCCCACCAGAAATGAGCCACAAAATGGCTCCTCCTGTCTCTTCCTGGCTTCCTAGAGAAAAAATGGCATCTGGAAGTGACCCCCACAGTCACTTCTGGCCCTCTAGGAACCATGGATACAAGGGTATTAAACCATTATATCTGTGGATACTGGAAACTGGTATCAGTAAGACACCCCATGGTTCCACAAATAACGAGATTATCCTGCATACACATTCTGAAAAGTCAACTATACTAGTCTCCAGGCTCTGGGAATTTATTCAGTTTTTTTACTTCTCCTCACTGCCATAGATTTTTGTTACCCTGCTCTCAGTACTCAACACATTTGGCTACATAGCATCGTGAGCACAGGATAGGCATATATGTTCAGGATATAAATGAAACAAAACTTAGGGTATAGAATAAAAACAAGAATGAGTTTATTATTTACTGATTAGAATAAAGATCTCTGCAAAGCAGGGTCCACAAACTTCTCTACCAAGTTACTAGGAACATCAGCTGCTCCACTTTCTGAATGTTTCTTTCCTTCTGGATAAATGTAACATATAGTGAGGTGAGATAATTGGGACAGAGGTAATTTAAACTGGGTTTGTAAACTTAGTGAATTCTTCCAAACATTCATGAATGTTACTAGGAGCTGTCCAGTATGCTTCTGGCTTCACAGCCTCCACACATTCACCTTCAGGTTCCTCGCAACCCCTTGAACAATCTCTCCTGTACAGAACACACAGCCCAAATTCTCAACTCTCAGCTTAAACCATCTCCTACTCAAACACAACTAACTCCAACTCCCTTCTCCCTCCCTCTCTCTCTCAACTGCATTTATTTTAAATCCCTCTGCCTCTGAACCTTCTGTGCTTGGTTGCTAGGGCAACACACACACACACACACACACACTAGGGATGTGCAAACAAGTTCAATGTCAAATGTGTTTCAACACTGAACCAGTTTGGTTCAACAGTTCAGGGTCGAACTAAACCACTTCCTGTTTGGGCTGACCCCAGACCGCCCCCGCCCCCACATCCGTTTGGGGGGTTTGTGAGAAATTAAAACAATTTTTAGTACTTACCCTCTCCAGGGGGCTTCTCTGAGGCCAGTGGGGTCCACGGAGGTTCCCTCTCCCCCTGCTGGTCTTCCTTGTGCCAAAAATCACCTGATTTGGGCATTCTTTGGCCCTTTCCAGGCCTTTTCCCCATCATGGCAGCCATTTTGGAGGCTGCCACACATCCACAGTGGGCCCTTGCATGGCCAGGGAATGAATCTTGGAGAAGACCCCCAGAGGGGGTAAGTACTAGATTTTTTTGTATTACTCGTATCGTGAACTCCACCCACCCACCCCACGAACAAACCAGGCCAGCCGTTTTTATGCACACATGTACAATCACCAGTTCCTATTTATATATTCCATCACAACCCCTTTTTCACATCCCATGAAAAATTCTCCAAGGGGAGATGGGATGAAGTCTTGAAAAGCTTACCTCCCCCATAGACGATCTTCTTCTTGTTGCTGAGCGGCTGGATCAGACCACTCGATTCCAGCTTCTGCTGGTAGCTCGACAGCTTGGGATGCTGGGACATATCTCCCAGTCCCCCAGAACTCCCATACTGCACCGTGGGAGTGCACAGTGCATTATGGGGATCCTCCCTCCCCTCCCTGAAGCCAGGCAGGAGCCCTGCAGTCTGCAAGCCCCAGCCGGGGCTGACAGATGATCAGTAAAATGGGAAGGGGTTAAGAGCAGTATTCTCTCTAATTTTTTTCATCTGTGTGCAGAATGAATTTTGTTCTAGGTGGCAGTATCAAGGCAGAGTTTGAACACATGCATTCAGAGTAGGTCCTTCCTGATTCAGCCTGAGCAGGATCTAAAATTAACTGAGTGGACATCAAAAATCATGTGAGCGCACACCTTAGAGGGAACACTGGTTAGGAGAGTGCTCAGTCTCTTAACCACATTTCAGAGGGTGGCTCTGGAGGCAGTTTTGCCACCGAGGCACCATCAGGGTTGGGCACAATCCTGGCAGTACACATGCACAGGCAAAACTGGGTTGGCTTTCCTTTGCTCAGTTTTGCCTGAGCATATGAATAGCTTCCTTGTCTCGATCCGCCCACTCATTTACTAAGTCATGCGTGCATATAAATGTCTCACCCATCAACAACAAGATTCAAGAAAAACCCTGCTGCAGAGAGACACTGTGGTGACTGGGGGTTGGGTTTGGATGTATGAAAACTAAGGTTCATATTCCTGCCCAGGAATAAATCATGCTGGTTGACCATGTGCATATCTTTCTTGCCATGTAGCTTACATCACAAATGAGCTTAAAACATTGGTGTGATGTGCATAAAGGAGTGGTCAGATATTGATTAAATCAGTTGGGCCTAAGTTAATGATTTGCCCATTCCCTAGAAGGTGAAATCTAGCACCAGTCTCACTGCACAATGTAGTGTAGAAACAGTAGAAGCTGCTACTATAGTATGCAAATCTCTCTGTCGTTCTCTCACTTTTTGTGCCTAATTAAGTCTTTCCTTGTATGTCAGTCTAAAGCAAGATAATCTCTGCTTTATGAAGATTAACCCCATTTATACCAATTAACACATGGTAAAGAAGGCTTTTAGTGTTTTACACCAACAGACTAAGGAAAATGCTGTGGAACAGGATTAGAGCGGATCACATCTTTCTTTAGTTTGCAACATATCATTAAATAATATATAATATCTCCCAAATCGGTTGTACTTTAGAAACAGAAAGTGCTTAAGCTGAAGAATCTATTGCAGGTAGTTTAAAAGATGGGGGGTGGAATACCTCCCACATTTTTCAAGATTGGGAAGGAGATGAAGGAAGGAGAACATTATTATGAGGTAAAGACCTCAGCAGAGTGTACAGGAATCTTGTTAATGTGGTATCACCACACCACTCTGAAAGATGATGGGGAGCAATATTTCCTGCCAGACTAGAGACAAGACTTAGCCTAGTAGAAGCACTATGAAACATGTTCGGGTGGCTTCATACCAGAGGCACTATGAAGCAGGTTTTGAGTAGGGAGAAGGATTGTTGCCCCATAACTGTTAGACTTCCTTCTCTTCAAGACACTCTAAAGAAGTAGTGGTGAAGCCTGAGCATCACTTCTCAGTTATTGCAATAAGATATTTTTATATAGTCTTAATTTGTTAGCCACATTTCAGCTGGTGTATCTATGTTTGGCTGGGATTAGGATGATTATTAATTTTGTCATAGGTTCATGTGAAAAGTAGAATCTGTAGCTCCGTGGTGGAGCATATGTGCAGCATGCAGAAGGGCCCAGCTCAATCCCTGGCATCTCCAGGACTGAAAAAATACACCTGTCTGAAACACTGGAGAGCCAATCAGAGTCAATAATACTGTCCAACATTAACCAATAATTGTAAGGCAGCTTTGATATATCCATGTATTTTGCTGTTCCTGGTGAAATCATATTAAGAACTAAAACCCTTTACATTCTCCAGCTATCATGTATCAGAAAACCCAAAGTTTGTCAAACATGTTTTACTTTACAACAAGGCAAGCATCTCAGGCTTACTTTAATATAATCTGGATGTTGTGACATAATGTAGAGTGAATTATTGTGTGGAGAAGATGTGAGTTGATACATGCAGTGACCTGTCTTAGGAAAGGCAGAGTTATTTCCCCCTCTTCCAGCTCTGTCTGTTGGTTGCATAGCTCAGTATATGTTTAACCCTTCACATGGCCCAATTTCTCTCAAAGTCCCAACCTTGAACTGATTAAAATAAAATAGAAAGCTACATAATGTAAGAAAAGTAGAATCCAGCCTTAAAAGCTTAAGACTGTAAAAGGGGAGTGATTCTATACTAAGCCTTGCTTAGAATTTGTGTGGTAAGATCTAACACTTCTTTCTGTATGAAATATGAAAACATTCATTAGCACTACAGCAAGTGACAAAAGAGTACACAAGGATGTTGTACTTCAATGCAGGGATGAATAGAGAGCTATCTCAGTGTCAAGCACTGGAGAGAAGGATGAAGCTTTTTAAAAACATGCCAAGGTAGTGAAGTTAACATCAAAGCAAACAGCTTAACCTAATGGGAACTGGACAACTAATTGCTCTGCCTTGTTTCTTTTGAAAACCTGCCTGTTTCTGGACCTAGAAATTTTTCTAGGTCTTAAATCTCTTCTATAGAGAGCAGACCTTAATGTTTTAGTACTAGACAGCATATTGGCAGTTAATAATCAGTAGAACTGCTAAACAAGGTGTCATTTCATTATGTGAATGATTTTTCAAACTTGTATTTGTTATTTTCGAAGTTAAGAACATAAGAACAGCCCTGCTGGATCAGGCCCAAGGCCCATCTAGTCCAGCATCCTGTTTGCCCACCAGATGCCACTGGAAGCGACAGGTAGGAGTTGAGGGCATGCCCTCTTTCCTGCCATTACTCCCCTGCAACTGGTACTCAGAGGCATACTGCCTTTGTGGCCAGAGGTGGCCCACAGCCCCCGCCTGGTAGCCATTGATAGACCTCTCCTCCATGAAGTTATCCAAACCCCTCTTAAAGCCATCCAGGTTGTTGGCTGTTACCACATCCTGTGGTAGAGAGTTCCACAAGTGGATCATGCATTGTGTTTAAAATTACCTCCGTTTGTTGGCCCTAGACCTCCTGGCAGTCAATTTAATGGAGTGACCCCTGGTTCTAGTGTTGTGTGAGAGGGAAAAGAATTACTCTCTCTCCACTTTCTCCACACCATGCATGGTTTTATAGACCTCTATCACGTCTCCCCGCCGTCGTTTTTTTTCTAAACTAAAAAGCCCCAGGTGTTGTAGTCTTGCCTCATAAGAAAGGTGCTCTAGGCCCCTGATCATCTTGGTTGCCCTCTTCTGTACCTTTTCCTGTTCTACAATGTCCTTTTTAAGATGTGGTGACCAGAATTGTACGAAGTACTCCAAGTGTGGCCCCACCATAGTTTTGTATAAGGGCATTATAATATTAGCCGTTTTATTTTCAATCCCCTTCCTAATGATCCCTAGCATGGTATTGGCCTTTTAAACAGCTGCCACACATTGAGTCAACACTTTCAACGAGCTGTCCACCACGACCCTAAGATCCCTTTCCTGGTCAGTCACCGACAGCTCAGATCCCATCAGCATATACTTGAAGTTGGGGGTTTTCGTTCCAATGTGCATCACTTTACACTTTCTAACATTGAACTGCATTTGCCATTTTGTCGCCCACTCCCCCAGTCTGGAGAGATCCTTTTGGAGCTACTCACAATCCGTTTTGGATTTCACTACCCAGAAGAGTTTGGTATCATCTGCAAATTTGGTCACCTTGCTGCTTACCCCTGATCCTAGATTATTTATGAATAAATTAAAAAGCACCGTTCCCAGTACAGATCCCTGGGAGACCCCACTTCTTACTTCCTTCCATTATGAAAATTCTCCATTTATACCTACACTCTGTTTCATGTCTTTCAGCCGTTAGCAATCCACACATGTACTTGTCCCCTTATCCCATGACTGCTAAGTTTCCTCAGGAGTCTTTGATGAGGAACTTTGTCAAAAGCTTTTTGGAAGTCCAGGTAGACTATGTCAACTGGATCACCTTGATCCACATACTTGTTGACACTCTCAAAGAACTTCAAAAGGTTGGTGAGGCAAGATTTACCTTTGCGGAAGCCTTGCTAGCTCACTCCCAGCAGGGCCTGTTCTTCTATGCGCTTTACAGTTTTGGCCTTGAGAATGCTTTCCATCAATTTCTGGAACAGACCTTAGGCTAACTGGCCTGTAATTTCTTGCATCGCCTCTGGATCCCTTTTTGAAAATCGTTGTTACATTTGCTACTCTCCAGTCCTCTGGTACAGAGCCCGATTTCAGGGATAAGTTATATATTTTAGCAAGGAGGTTGGCAATTTCACATTTGAGTTCTTTGAAGACTCTTGGATGGAAGCCATCCAGACCTGGTGATTTGTTTCAGTTTTTCCAGACAGTTTAGAACATCAGCTCTTGTCACTTCTATCTGACTCAGCTCTCTAGCTTCCATCCCTAAAAAGCCTGGCTCAGGAACAGGTATATGCTCAGTATCCTCTGCCATGAAGACAGACGCAAATAACTCATTCAGCTTCTCTGCAACCTCCATATCCTCCTTAATAATCCCTTTCACTCCCTCATTGTCTAATGGTCCAACCCCCTCCCTGGCAGGTTTCCTGCTTCTGATGTACAGGTGAAACTCGGAAAATTAGAATATCGTGCAAAAGTCCATTAATTTCAGTAATGCAAATTAAAAGGTGAAACTGATATATGAGACAGACGCATTACATGCAAAGCGAAATAAGTCAAGCCTTAATTTGTTATAATTGTGATGATCATGGTGTAGGCATACAGCTCATGAAAACCCCAAATCCACAATCTCAGAAAATTAGAATATTACATGGAACCAAGAAGACAAGGATTGAAGAATAGAACAATATCGGACCTCTGAAAAGTATAAGCATGCATATGTATTCAGTACTTGGTTTGGGCCCCTTTTGCAGCAATTACTGCCTCAATGCGGCGTGGCATGGATGCTATCAGCCTGTGGCACTGATGAGGTTTTATGGAAGACCAGGATGCTTCATTAGCGGCCTTCAGCAATTCTGCATTGTTTGGTCTCATGTCTCTCATCCTTCTCTTGGCAATGCCCCATAGATTCTCTATGGGGTCAGGTCAGGCGAGTTTGCTGGCCAGTCAAGCACAGTACACTGTATACTTTTCAGAGGTCCAATATTGTTCTATTCTTCAATCCTTGTCTTCTTGGTTCCATGTAATATTCTAATTTTCTGAGATTGTGGATTTGGGGTTTTCATGAGCTGTACGCCATGATCATCACAATTATAACAAATTAAGGCTTGACTTATCTGGCTTTGCATGTAATGCGTCTGTCTCATATATCAGTTTCACCTTTTAATTTGCATTACTGAAATTAATGGACTTTTGCACGATATTCTAATTTTCCGAGTTTCACATGTATTTAAAGAAGTTTTTGTTACTCCCCTTGATACTTTTGGCTAAATGTTCCTCAAACTCACTTTTTGTCTCCCTTATTGTCACCTTGCATTTCTTTTGCCAGAGTTTGTGTTCCTTTGTGTTCTCTTCATTTGAACAGGCCTTCCAATTTTGGAAAGAAGTCTTCTTCCCTTTTATGGCTTCATTTTTTAAAAAAATCAATAATTTATTTGATTTTTCCACAACAAAAGACACACACAAAAAAAAGGGGGCTTCCATCATATCATTAGAGCAAGTATAAATTGTAATGCCAAATTCTTGCCTGTAACTTAATCATTCTCCCCCAGTTAAATGATACAAAATTCAGCTTTAGAGCATTTTAAAAACATTTTTGTTACCATTAAAAAGCCTGATACAAATCCATTTTATAATATGTTTTTAGGTAAATAAGAAGAGGGTCCCACTCCCTTTTTAATGATTCGAATTTATTTCTTAATAATGCCTTTAGCGTTGTCATTTCTGCAAGCTCTAGCACTTTAAATATCCAATCTTCTTTACTTGGACAATCGATATCTTTCCATTTGTATGCAAATGTCAATCTTGCTGCTGCTGTGCCTTTTTATGGCTTCCTTGACTGTATCCATTAGCCATGCTGGAATCCTCCTGGACTTAGTGGTACCTTTCCTCCTTTGGGGTATACAATCTAACTGGGCTTCTAGTATTGTGGTTTTGAGTAAACTCCATGTACTCTGGAGAGATGTGACTCCCCTGATTTTCCCTTTCAGCTTTCTTTTTACCATACTCCTCATTTTGGAGAAGTTTCCTCTTCTGAAATTCAAAATGTCCATATTAGATGATGTCCTTGGTGATTCTCTCCCCACATGTATGCTGAATTTGATGGCACTATGGTCACTGTTCCCTAAAGGGTCGTTGACACTGACATCACGCACACGCACCAGGTCCTGGGTGCCACTCAGAATTAGGTCCAAGGTCACCTTCTCTCTGGTTGGTTCCAAGACCAACTGTTCTAGGGGACAGTCACTTAGCATATCTAGAAATCTGACCTCTTTGTCATTACCTGACAGTAAATTTACCCAGTCTATGTGTGGGTAATTGAAGTCACCCATAATTACAGCCCTGCCTCTCCTTGATGCCTCCCTGATTTCCTCCTGCAACTCTCAGTCACTGTTGGCATTTTTATCTGGAGGGCGATAGCATGACCCCAGTAGCACGTTCCCTTTCAAGCCTTGTATTATCACCCACACGGTTTCTGTGGAGGACTCTAGTCCACCTAGGTTTTCTAGCTTGTTAGATTCTATCCCTTCTTTAACATACAGTGCTACCCTGCTCCAAGGTGCCCCTCCCTGTCCTTTCGATAGAGTTTATACCCAGGGATAACAGTGTCTCACTGGTTCTCACTGTTCCACCATTTTTCTGTTATGCCCACTATATCTATTTCTGTGTTAGCAACCAAGCACTCCAGCTCACCCATCTTGGCCCGGAGGCTTCTGGCATTGGCATATAAGCACCTATATGCTGAATCTCTCACCTGATGTATGCTATTCGTTTGACTCTTTGGCCTGCTGGCACAGGCTCCCGTCTGCTCTTTATGCGGCTCTGCTCTGTCCCCTTCTGTTTTATCTGAATTCTTTGCACCCTCACACTTTGAAGGATGGCTTTTGCCAAATGGGATACTGCCCAGCTCCCATCGGATGTTCCGCAGGCATCATTTTAAAAGCTGCTCTGCAACCTTTTTTATTTTAAGCACCAGCAGTCTAGTTCCATCTTGGTTCAAGTGCAGCCCATCCCTTTTGTACAGGCCTTGCTTGCCCCAAAATGTATCCCAGTGCCTAACAAATCTAAACCCCTCCTCGTGGCACCAATGTCTCATCCACACATTGAAACCCATCTCACTGTACCTGTGTGTGGAACAGGCAGCATTTCTTAGAATGCTACCTTGGGGGTCCTGGACTTCAAAATGCTACCTAGCAGCCTAAATTTGGCTTCCAGGACCTACCGACTACATTTCCCCACATCGTTGGTGTCGACATGCACCACGACAGCTGTCTCCTCCCCAGCACTGCCTAACAGCCCATCTAGACACTGTATGAGGTCCGCAACCTTCGCAACAGGCAGGCAAGTCACTGTGCGGTCACAAACCCATCTCTCTATATCTCTAATGATCAAATCACCCACTACAAGGAGCCCCCCCCCCCCGAGGAGTATCCCCTGTGCAAGAGGAAGGGGATCCATGGAAGGGGTCCCTTCTAAAGGAGCATTTCCCTCTTCCTCAGACCGATGTCCTCCTTGCCCAAGACCTTCATTCTCCCTGACAACAGAGGAGCTACCAGCCCTGGAGTGGGATGCCTCTATTACATCCCTGAAGGTCTAGTCCACATGCCTCTCTGTCTCTCTGAGCTTCTCCAGGTCCGCCACCTTGGTCTCAAGGGAATGGATTTGTTCCCTAAGGGCCAGGAGCTCCTTGCACCAAGCATACACCCATGACTTCTGCCCATGGGGCAAACTGTCATACAGGAGGCACTCTGTGCAATACACTGGGAAGTGCCCCTTCCCCTGCTGACTTTCTATCTTCATTCTGTTTTTGTTGCCTGTTTAAAGTATTTAGAGATAGTTTATTAGAAGTAGTTTATTATCTGTTTATTAGATAGTTTATTATAAGGACAGGTCTCAGCTGTAATGGTCAGCTATTTATCTGTCCAAACAGCCTTTCCCAAGTATAAGGGGGATATGAGGGAGGGATTTGTACTTTCGTTCTCTTCTCCACCAGGACCCTTGTGATCACAGGGGCTTAATCCAGGCTCCCCCACACACTTCCAGCTAAACTCTGCAATGCTCCTACTTCCTGTTTGCTATCCCTGTTTGCCATGTTCTCGGGCCTTCACCTCTTATGTAGAGTAGCCTTCCAACTGAGACACAGGATGTGAGTCAAAGGAATGTGTGGCCTCTCCCAGCCTTAGTTGACTCCACCCCCTCCAGGCAGGGACAAAGTAAAACACTGGAGTTGGGTAGCCCTAGCAAAACCTAGCCCTGGGAAATTCTAACCCTAGCAAATAACACACACAAAGAGAGAAACTAAGACCTATTCCTTAAAGAGAAACAGCCCCTGAAAATCTACCCTTTTCCTGTTAGTTTGTCTGAAGGGGAAAAGGCTAGATGTTTAGAAAAGCTTGCTCATCTTCTCAGCTGTGTCTGCTCTTCACAGAGTAGCCTTCCAACTGCACTTTTGAAAGGAAGGTCCTTTCACTGGTGCCTTTAAATATTACACTAGCATTGTGGGTGATGCTTTTTATGAGTTTTTTAACACTTAAAAGCTTACAGCCACTTGAGGCTGATTATATTATCATATACACTGTTGGAGGAATCTACATCATGTGAAATACCTCTTGTCATCTTCAGATGTGTGTGTTGGACCACTAGTGCTTCAAAATACATTTCTGTCAAAATGTCTTTATATGTAGCAACCTTACATATGAAGGAGAAGGTCATACCAACTATTTTCACAAATGGAATTTCGGATTCCAGCCACCCCTAAATGCTCTTTTAATGTTCACTTGTATAACAGGAGCAAAAGATGATGTAGGACCTGGCTATGGATCAGAACATTTTTAATTTTTTGTCATTAGCACAGTGGTAGCCTGTCTGGGTGGAGTGGGGGTGCTGGAAAATTGACTATAGATTCCCACCTTTCCCACCATACTGAAGATGTCTCACTCTCCCTTGCCTCACTCCCCCATGCTAAACCCAGGTTAGGGATATGCACGGAACTGCTTTAATGGCAGGGAAAGGGTGCACTTACCCATCCTGCCACTCTTCTCCCGTCAGTGTAATGTTTTTAGAAAGTCCATAGGGGTGGCAGCATACCTCCCTGCCACCCCGTTTGCCACCCTTACCATAAGTAATCAGAAGTATCTGTTGTACCAGCACAGGCACACACATGCACTGTGCATATCAGATACTTCCATATAGTTTAACCAGATACTTCCAGTTAGTTTAATTAAAGGAACTCAAATTGCTGATCTCCTAGCAAAAATATGTAACTTGTCCCTACAATCAGGCTCTGAACTAGGGAACTGGAAAGTAGCCAATGTAACTCTGATTTTCAAAATGGGATCGAGGGCGGATCTGGGAAATTACAGGCTGGTCTGTGCCAGGTAACTTCTGTGCCAGGTAAATTGATGGAAAGCATAAGGATAAAAATGTTAAACATATAAAAGAATAGGACTTGGTGAAGTAGAACCAGCATGTCTTCTGCAAGAAAGCAGAGCGGGTGAGGGACCGTGGGCAGGGAGGTGGAGTGGTTGTGGTCTATATGAATAACATCTCCCTTACCAGGATCCCTGTTGAAGTGTCAGCCCATATTGAATGTGTGTACTTAAGACTGGGGAACAGGGATAGATTGGGGCTTCTGTTGGTGTAATAATTGCCCCACTGCTCAACAGAGTCCCTAACTGAGCTGATGGACTTAGTCTCAGGCTTGGTGTTGGAGTCCCCCAGGCTTGTGGTGCTGGGGGACTTCAATGTTCATTTCAGGACCAATCTGTCCAGGGCAGCTCAGGAGTTCATAGTGGCCATGACAACTATGGGCCTATCCCAAGTAGTCTTGGGACTGACACACACTGTCAGTCACACACTTGATTTGGTCTTTCACTCTGATCAGGGTGGTGTTCCATGGGTGGGGACTCCTGTGATTTTCCCATTGTCATGGACGGACCACCATCTGGTTATGTTGGACTCACAATTACTTCCCACCTTTGCAGGGGTCAGGGATCTATTAGGATGGTTTGCCTGAGAAGGTTATTGGATCCAATAGGATTTCAAGAAGCTTTTAAGGGATTTAGTGTTGGCTCTGCCAGTGATCCTTTGCTGGCGATCCTGTTGACCACCAGGTTGATGCCCTGGTGGAGAACTGAAAAAGCAAACTCACCGGGGCAGTAGACATGATTGCTCCTAAGCATCCTCTCTGACCCATTTCAAAACTGGCCCCTTGGTATATGGAAGAACTATGGGGGCTGAAACAGTGAGGTAGATGACTGGAGCGCAAGTGGAGATACTCAACTCGAATCCCACAGATTGCAACAAAGAGCACATTTGAAGATCTATGCTCAGGAGATATGTGCAGCAAAGAAGCTATTCTGTTCTGCCCATATTACATTCATAAGTTCACATCCAGCAGAGCTTTTTAGAGTTGTGAGAGGGCTAGTATGAGCCCCTCCTCCCTTGAATCAGAATCTGGAACTATCAATAACCTGCTGTGATGTGTTTAATGAATTATTTATGTGGAAAATCTCTCGTATTTGTGCCGATTTGGGCACTGTCTCTACAATTACTTCAGTGTCTGAAGTGGAGGTGTCCAGAGACTCTTCTTGTGTGTTTAGGTTGAATCAGTTCTACTTTGTGACTTCTAAAGATGTGTATGAGCTGATTGGAATGGTATGGTCTACCACCTGTTCTCTTGACCCTTGCCTGACATGGCTTATACTATCTGTCAGCAGGGTTGTTGTAGAAGGCATGGTAGAGATTACAAATGCTTCTCTGAGAGAAGGCAGGATGACTCTTTGTATTAAAGAAGCAATTATTAGACCGCTTCTGAAGAAGCCTACCTTGCAACCCTCAGAATTGAGCAACTAGAGGCCTGCCTCCAACCTTCCATGGCTAGGCAAGGTAATTGAGGGGGTGGTGGCTTCCCAGCTCCAGACAGTCTCGGAGGAAATTGATTATCTAGACCCACTTCAGACTGGCTTTTGGATGGGTTATGGGGTGGAAATTGACTTGGTTGGCCTGATGGATGATCTCCAATAGGGAATTGACAGTGGAAGTGTGACTCTATTAGTCTTTTTGTACCTCTCAGAGGCTTTTGATACTATTGACCATAGTATCCTTCTGGAGCGTCTGAGGGGGTTGAGAGTGGGAGCCACTGTTTTGCAGTGGTTCCACTCCTACCTCTCGGGCAGGTTCCAGATGGTGTCCCTTGGAGACCATTGTTCTTTAAAATTTGAATTTTCATATGGTGTCCTTCAGGGCTCTGCATTGTCTCCGATGTTCTTTAACAACTACATGAACCTGCTGGGAGAGATCATCAGGAGATTTGGTGCAGGGTGCTATCAGTATGCTGATGACACCCAGATCTATTTTTCCATGTCAACATCACTGGGAGAGGGCATAACCTCCCTAAATGCCTGCCTGGAGGTGGTGAATGGTATGAGGGATAACAAATTAAGACTGAATCCAGATAACATGGAGGTACTCATGTTGTGGGGTTGAAACTCAGGAGATAAGTTTAATCTGCCTGTTCTGGATGGGCTTACACCTCCCCAGAAGGAACAGGTATGCAGTCTGGGGGTGCTTCTGGATCCGAGCCTCTCCCTGGTCTCCCAGGTTGAGGCAGTGGCCATAAGTGCTTTCTATCAGCTTCAACTGATACACCAACTGCATCCGTTTATTGAGATAAACGATCTCAGAACAGTGATACATATGCTGGTAACCTCCAGATTGGATTACTGTAATGCGCTCTATGTGGGGCTGCCCTTGTACGTAGTCCAGAAACTACAGTTGGTCCATAATGCAGCAGCCAGGTTGCTCTCTGGGCCATCTCGGAGAGACCATGTTACTCCCATATAGAAAGAGCTACACTGGCTGCTGATAAGTTTCTGGGCAAAATACAAGGTGCTGGTTATAACTTATAAAGCCCTAAATGACTTGGGTCCTGGGTATTTAAGAGAACATCTTCTTCGTCATGAACCCCACCACCCATTGAGATCATCAGAAGAGGTCTGTCTGCAGTTGCCACCAACTCGTCTGGTTGCTGCTCAGGGATGGGCCGTGTCTGCTGCTGCCCTGAAGCTTTGGAATGCACTCCCTGTTGAAATGAGCCTCCCCATCTCTGACAACCTTTAAAAAGTATTTAAAGACACATTTAATACTTTAAAAAGTATTAAAGACACCCAGGCTTTTAATTAAATATTGTTTTAATAGTTTTAACATTGTTTTAAAATATTGATTTAAAACATTGTTTTAAAATTTTTAATAGTTGTAATGCTTTAACTTTTTCTGTTATTATTTATATTGTTTTAACTAATATTTTAACTTTTCTGTTACTTATTTTCCTTTGTTGTAAACCACCCAGAGATGAAAGGTTTTGGGTGGTGTAAAATATGTTAAATAAATTAATAATAAATAAATAAATACAGGGCAAGTCTTGCCTCACTAATCTTATGGAGTTCTTTGAGAGTGTCAAGAGGCATATGGATAAAGGTTATATGGTTGATATAGTTTGGAGATCTTGGACTTCCAAAAAGCTTTTGACAAAGTTCCCCACCAAAGGCTCTTGAGTAAACCTAGCTGTCATGGGATAAAGGGAGAGGTTCATGTGTGGATTGGAAACTTGTTGGAGGACAGGAAACAGAGGGTAGGAATAAATGGACAGTTTTCACACTGCGGGGTAGGTAGGAAGTGGGTCCCCCAAGGATCTGCACTGGGACCAGTGCTCTTTAAATTGTTCATAAATTATCTAGAAATTGGGGTAAGTAGAGAAGTGGCCAAATTTGCAGATGACACTAAACTATTTAGGGTAATCAAATCCAAAACAGTTTGTGAGGAACTCCAGAAGGATCTTTTCAAACTAGTGGGAGTGGGACTTAAAATGGCAAATGCAGTTCAATGTAAGCTAGTGTAAAGAATGCATTTTGGGTTTTAAAAAACCCCATTTCTTATATACATTGATGGGATCTGAGCTGTCAGCGACTGACCAGATCTTGGGATTATGGTGGACAGCTCATTGAAGGTGTCAACTCAGGGTGCGGCAACTGTGAAAAGAGCAAACTCCATGCTAAGGATCATTAGGAAGGGAATTGAAAATAAAAAGCTCATATTACAATGCCTTTATACAAATCTATGGTGTGGCCACATTTGAAATACTGCAAGCAGTTCTATTTATTGTATCTTAAGAAGTAAATTGTAGAACTGGGAAAGGTGCTATTGTGAACTACACCTGGTTTTGCACTCTGTATATGCTCAGAGGGAAAGAGGGAAAGTCACACCATACACAAACTGAATTAGTTCTTAGAGATGGTGACCATGTAGGATCTGGGCTCACAGAGATAGAGAGAGACATACTCAGAAAGTTCAATGGGCTTTATTATAGAAATTTGCTCAGCAAGAAAAAATTCAAACAGGTAATTCAAATTAAAAACATATTTCCAATTCAAGGTGTAGTGCAATGTGCCTAGCTAACCTATGTGTGTGCAGTCAGTAATTACAGCTATCTAACAATCTAACAAATCCTAATAAAATATTTAGAGAGAAGCCGAGAAAGAAGAAAGGGAGGGCTTAGGAGAGGCATGGCAGTGATTAGGAGGGAGGAGGGAAGTGGGGGAGCAGGCTTCACTGTGCATTGAATAGGCATCTCATCAGGTTCACGAAGAAGGCTTCAAAGGACTTGTTTGTTTCTGGAGCTTGGAAACGATGCAGACTTCAAGCAGTCAGGCAGGCTAGTGGAGAGCACCATGGCTGAGCAGTCCTGACTTCTCACTCGCAGCAGAGGTCACCGACGGTTCCTATCCATGGAAAGAGTTTCTGCTCTAGCTCTGCGGTTTGAACAGCAAACTCTGGGATCACTCTTCAGCAAACATCTGCTGGTAGTCCAAGCTTGCTGGCTTTGCTTGGTGAGCCCAATTCTTTCTGGATATTAGCCCAGTCCAGGCTCTGAGTTCCCTCCCTGTTAGCTGCTGTTTGGGGAGGAGATCGTTCTATTGAGATTTGCCCCCAAGCAAATCTACATTTCTGAGCTGCAAATGGGCATCTTTTTCTGGTCCCCAGATTTCTGGTGCCTTGTCCCCAAGAGTGTTAAAAGGTGTTAGCAAAGAAGAATTGAAGTTATAGGTGTAAATCATTTTCTTTTGTGTGCATCAGCCTAGAGTGGAATTCTTAAAAACAGCAATTGGGTGTAACAATACTTCTAATTCTACATAGCGATAACTCAGAGAGAGAGAGAGAGAGAGAGAGAGAGAGAGAGAGAGAGAGAGAGAGAGAGAGAATGAATTATCTCCTTTGGGCAGAGCAGAGCAATCATTAACAAGGATTAACATAGACTTTTTGCAGGAGGAAATGTGAGCTCAGCTTCTAGCTTCTTCCAGAGACATTATCTGATAGTAAGCTAAATTTTAGCATTTGGATAGCCAAGGTTGGCCATTGTACCCATTTCACAAACATTGAGAATACAATGCTGGATTGCCTCTGCTTTCACAAAGCAATTAGCAGAGGCAGTCATGAGACCTGGGTGTCATGCCCTGGTCAGTGTATCTGAATTCAGGCATTAATTTATTCCTTAATAAAATGGAATCAGACACAGGCCTGAATACTACACAATTCTGGGTTGTTATTAACCCTGGGTTTAATGTGGGGGTCAGGGTGTCCCCAACAGTGCAGAACAGGGCAACCAAGATTATGAGGGGCCTGGAGCATCTTCCTTATGAAGCAAGGCTAAAGCATCAGGGGCTTTTTAGTTTGGAAAAAAGGTGACTACGTGGAGACAGAATAGAGGTGTACAAAATTATGCATGGAGTAGAATGAGTGGACCGAGATACATTTTTCTCCCTCTCTCACAACACTAGAACCAGGGGTCATCCCATGAAACTGAAGGCTGGGAATTTTAGGGCCAACAAAAGGAATTACTTTTTCCACACAGCACACAATTAAACTATGGAATTATCTGCCATGGGATGTGGTGATGGCCACTAGCTTGGACTAACTTGGCTTTAAAAGGGGCTTAGACAAATTCAAGGAGAATGAGTCTGTCAATGGCTACTAGTCCAGTAGTAGCCATTTCCATCTCAGAGGCAAGATGCCTCTAAATACCAGGTGTAAGTGAGCAACAGCACGAGAGAGGGCATGCCCTCACCTCTTGCCTGTGAGTTTCTCAGAAGCGTCTGGTGCGCCACTGTGTGAAACAGAATGCTGGACTGGTTGGGCCTTGGGCCTCAGGCAGCAGGGCTGTTCTTATGTTCATATGGTCTATAAGATATTAATTTCTATCTGGTTTTTGCAGGTAGGTTCCAAAAATTGTCCAGACTACCAAAAATAACTTATATCCCACAAAAATTCATTACATTCCCAGAAAATGCTAGGCGTGTGCACAAAAATGGTTTGTCTGGTTTGGTTTAAGTCTGAACTGGACTCAAACTGAATCAGGCATGCTCAGGTTTGTGCCCCTTGAACAGACCCCTGGTTTGGCTCAATTTCGAGCTGGTTCAGGCATTCTAAGGTTTCCAAAAAAAATTAAGGACTCCCCTGGGTTTGGGGGTGCTGCCGTGGGTGGGGTGGGATCTCTGCCATCTCCCCTCCCCCCTTGGCCTCCCCCATTCTTTGGCCCATTTGGGGGCTCTTCTCCCCCTTCATCCTCCCCCCACTCTTTAAAGGGCCATTTTGGCCCATTTGGCGCCAGGCTTACCTTCCTCTGGTGGTTGTAGCCATTTTGGAGGCCACCACGCATGGGCCCATGTAAATGCCCCTGCTAACTGGGCAAAGAGGCACCTTTTAACATGGTGATTCTCTTTATTTAGCAGGGGGGGAGTAACTGGCCCTATCCACCCCCAAACACAGTACCTCAGTGACTGTTGCTGGTGTCTATCTTGTGTTTCTTTTTAGAATGTGAGCCCTTTGGGGACAGGGATCCATCTTATTTGCTTGTTATTTCTCTGTGTAAACCGCCCTGAGCCATTTTTGGAAGGGCGGTGTAGAAATCAAAATAATAATAATAATAATAATAATAATAATAATTATTATTATTGCCAGGGCAGATGCATGGTGGCCTCCAAAATGGCTACCACCACCAGAGGAAAGGCCAGAACAGCCCAAAAATGGGCCAAAGCAGTCCTTTAAAGAGCAAGGGAAGGCCAGCACACAGAGCGTGAGATGGTAGAGATCCCCCCACATTCACAGCAGCATCCCCGGACCCAGCAGTGAGTCCTATAAAACAATTTAACTTTAGAACCTCCAAACCGCCTCCAAACCAGCCTGGGGGATTTGGCTCAAGGGCCAGTCCAGCTCTAGCATGAGTTCACAAGCCGGTCCGGTTCTATGCTGAACCAGCTTGCCCTCATGGTTCGCACATGTAGGAAAGCTCTCTCACTGAAAAGCATGGAGTGTAAAAACTCATAGAGATAGCAAAGGCTAGAGTCACACAGAGAAATAAGAGAATGGTATTTGGAGGAATTCATACAAATTGCAAGCCCTTTTACTAATATATATCCCAAAATCTCCAAAAAATGCCCATTTAATTTGTGTACTTCAAGCTAGCAGGCAGGAAAGCATGTCTCCATAGAGGGACGTGCTATCGCCCTCCGGATCAAAATGCCGACAGTGACTGGGAGATGCAGGAGGAAATCAGGGAGGCGTCAAGGAGAGGCAGGGCTGTAATTATGGGTGATTTCAACTACCCACACATAGACTGGGTAAATTCACATTCAAGTCAGGACAAAGAGATCAGATTTCCAGATACGCTAAATGACTGTGACCTAGAACAGTTGGTCTTGGAACCGACCAGAGAGAAAGCGACCTTGGATCTAATTCTGAGTGACACCCAGGACCTGGTGCGTGATGTCAGTGTCATTGACCCTTTAGGGAACAGTGACCACAGTGCCATCAAATTCAGCATACATGCGGGGAGAGAATCACCAAGGATGTCAAACACAGACATTTTGAATTTCAGAAGAGGAAACTTCTCCAAAATGAGGAGTATGGTGAAAAGAAAGCTGAGGGGGAAAATCAGGAGAGTCACTTTGCTTCAGAAACACAACAAAGGAAGCCTTGGAACCATAGAGAGGGGAGTGATAGGCATCTGTGAAAGGAAGGTACAGTAGGATTCTAAACCCACATTGGCCTGTTCATCTGAATTTGTTTTCCAAGTAGGTATTAAAAAACCACAGCTATAATTATCACACATTTAAAAGTACAATCTGAGCTGGCCCTTCATTGGTTATAGTTGGATATATGGTGAGAGTATACAGATATAATTTGTTTTGTTTTGAATCAGGATGTGATTTAGAAAGGGAACCATAATTTTGAAATGGTGCCATTAAAGAAGACCCATCTTGGGGTCGAAACATTTTTGGCAGTTTGATGTGTCACAATTGTGTGATGTCTCCTAATTGTGTTGGTGGTAATATAGTACATAATTCATGCATTTGGCAGCCTTTCATATAACACCCCCCACATGCTTAGAAGATGGTGGTCATGGTGGTGGGAGAAACATGTGTGCTCACACTTCTTCCCATCAATGCCAGTTGGAGGTCATTCTAAACTCACCCAAGGCTTTTTAGGTCATGATATTTCATTCCTGGAACTCTCCAGTTTATCATCCATCAGGCCCTCTAAGTTGGTTTTTAGGAAATAACTAAAAAAATTATTTAGTTTTTATTTGAGTTTGATGTGTGCTGCTGAAGTGGGTTTGTTAGCTGCCTTAGGAATCCTTGTGGTTGAGAGGTGAGATATAAAATATTTAAAATGTGGTCTTGCTTTAATCAAGCATCCTTTGCTTCCTAGAATCCTTCGACTCTTTAAAGTAAAAAATTCAGTGTGAATTTTCTCTGCGAAAACCACCCTTTGGTTGCTTCAGACATACATTATTGTCACTGGATTGCTTCATCAGATGGTGGTGACATTCAGGCATTGTGAGAACAAGCTAGAGCAGATTAAACATTATGTTTAGAACTTTCATATAACTTTTATGCAACTTCCCAGTAGGGATCCACAGATTTAGGCTTTGTATACTAGCCAGTCATTACTTATGGTTGCCACCAATCCTCTCTCTTGCCTCAGATTCTTTTCTGGCACAAGGCCAGGGGTCTTAGGAGAAAAGTGGGTCTTCTGTCATTTGCACTGTAATATTGAGATGGTAAGAGACAGTGGGAGCCTTCTCCTGCTGCTCAGAAATGATTCCTGCTGTTTCTTACCTTCAATGGCAGTGAAAATTAGACCCCTAGTGAGGAGAACTGTGAAGTACTGGGTGTCCTACTCACTAGAAGACTGGGAGCACTCACCACAGGCTAACTTGCAAGTAGACTTGTAGATTCCTGCCTTTCTTCTTCTTCTCTTCTTGTCCAGTGGCTTCTTGGAAAATGTAGTCTGTCAAAGTAGGTTCCAGCCACACAAAATGGCTGGCACTTCCATCATGCAAGTTCATCTGTTGCTTTTTGTGAACTAGAAAAACCCATTCTGAACTAAACTTAATATTTTTTTTCCAGTTCATGACAAAAAAGGTGAATTCACAAGCTCTCTGCATGCATATTCCACCACTTGCATAAACAGTTCTTTTCAGAGGTGCTGGCAGTTGTGCAGTCTTGGAACTAATTGTCTGCCTCTTTCTGTCCAGTTATAGCAGAGTGAGACCCTCAATACTATTGATAGTAAAACACCTTTGCATTTGATTAATGAAGCACAACTGGTTGGCAGTTTTATTTTGTGGGGTTCATTTAATTCCAGTTGGAGTTAAAACAAATTAAAGATTTTTGTTCACTGAAAACATCCTTTCTGCTTTTCAGGTCCAACTCTGTTTTACTATCTGGTCATGGTTTCACATGCTTTTTGAGTGAGGAGGGAAGAGAGTCAGAGACTGCATAATGGGTAAGCAGACATGGTGAAACTTGGGTAATAAAGAAACATCATGATAAAGAGTTTGTAAGAAAATGAAATGGCTTGATGAATAGAGAGGTGGGCAATGTCCCATTGTAAGGAGCAGCTTGAAAGGAAATTCAGAGATGGTAGCTGGAGAAAGCAACTAAAGTAACTAGTTTTTTAAAGAGCAAAGAGATCAGGAAGTGGTCAAGAATATAAAACTTGAAAAATAACAAAGTTGTGTTAAAATAAGAACAAAGGAGAAGAAATGCAAGAAGAAATGTGTTAAGTTTATTGTAATAAGGAAAGAAAAAATAGTTTACTTCATAATGGTGCCCTGCTGAACATTACTGAATGTCTGCAAGTTTAGGAAAGCATTCTTCTTTCTCCATCTCTGGAAACTTCAGCTCTGAAGTTACTGGGCCATAGAGCTGCTAACAACAGTTGCTGCAGTGCTGACTGCCCACAGAATGCCTGCCATTGTTCTCTTTCAATAACAATGAGTATTCATATCACAAAGAAGCAAAACACTCTTTCTATAAGAGCCTTGAAGGCCCCACGGCAGTGTTGCTTTCATAAAAGGAATAGATTTGATTTCCTCTGCTATTTTTAACATAATTGAAAAGGAGCAGAGGGAGAACATATCACCACTATATTAGGCCCGACATGCTGACACCCTAAACTTCATTCACACCAACATTTTTTAGTCAGCTGGCATATGCCAAGAAAGCAATGTTCTCGTCCACTCCCTTCTGTTTTGCCTAAACTAATATCTGTGTTGCTGACACATCCTTATTGATTCAGACCCTTCTTGGTCTCTGACATGCTTCCTGTTGGTTGCCTGGTAACAAAAATCATTTGCAAGGTAGCCAGGAGCTCACATTATAGTTTTGAGATGAACCTTTTTATTTTGTTAACAGAAGTGGAAAACTATGCCCTTTAAATTCAGTATTTGGTAGCTGATAAGCAGAATGTATTTACAGTCCTCCTTCTCAATGGCTCACAGAATTGTAGGTAATCTCTTTGTGACTATAGAACATAGCATACAATAAGAGAAAAGAGTTTTTAGTATCATGTTATGTAGTGCTTCTTAGAAAGGAATCCGGACTGTCTCCCTTTCCCACATTATATTACAGTGGCCAAGGGATGGAGAGAGAGAGTATATATGTATATGTATACACACACACACACACCATGCCACCCCACACTTAGAGAGGGAGCAGAATTGCAGGTTCTACTCCCAATCTTCTTGTATACAGTTATTTAAACATAGGCTCTATTCACACTTACAGTACGTGAAAGTCAGGAGCAGAAAATGTGCTGCAGTCTCACTCATTCCCACATGTTGAGTGAACATATGTTGAGTGAAGAGGATGTTGTAAGAGGAGCAATCTCCAAATATGATTTACTTACCAGTCACAGTTTCCAGAAACTGATCCAGATCTCTTGATCTCTCTTTTGTTGGATGCTAGGGAGGTGATGGGTGTTCTGAATCAATTAATAAGATTAGAGATGGACTGGATAGGGGCTAATAAACTGAAACTTATTCCTGATGAAATAGAAGTGCTGTTAATCAGAGGAACCTTCTGATCTGGGGATAGGAATTAAATATATTTTGTATGGGGATGCACCATAGGCGGAACTGGGGTGGCAGGCAGGGCACGTGCCCTAGGCGCCACTGAGGTGGGGGTGCCACACCAGTTCCTGCCACCCCCACCCCATTGCCCCCCCCCCCAGCCCCTGGGCCCCTCAGCCACTTGCCTCCAGCTCCGGCTGATTTGTGAGGCCTAGGATCGGCAAGGCCTGCAAACTGCAGAGCTCTTCAATCCCCGCCTCTCAGCTGATCAGCGGGTGGGCGGGGCTTCCAGAGAGGCCTCCAAGTAGGCCTCCCTGAAGCCTGTACTCGGCAGACCAAGCAAGCCAGGAAGGAGGAAGCAGGCAGAGTTCTCTGCAGCAGCAGCAGACCCTCTGCTCAGACCATCCAGCACAGCTTTTGCCAGGTGGGCTGTGAATTCCTTTTTGTGGTCCCCCCCCACCCCTATAGGAATCTGCTTGCCATATGGCTTTGATATGGAGGGTGGCGTGAGACTGAGAAGGCTCTGCATATTTAATTTAAAACAGACTGAAAAATGTGCTGGCTTTAAAAACAAAAACTATCTAAAAAGGCCTGTAAGTGCCTTGTTTCAGGGCAGAAAATTACAAAAACTTCTGGAACAAGTCTATTTTATTCATGTTCATTCATTCATAAATGCACTTATGTTCAAGTTGTTTTGCAACCCAGAAGGTCTGAGTGAGAACTGTGAAGCATGTATTGTGCTTTTATTTTATTTTATTTTATTTTATTTTATTTTATTTTATTTTATTTTTCTTGTGTGTGAACTGCTCCCCAATAATTTGCAGGGACTTCAGGGTAAATCTGGCCAACATGTGAATGCAGCACCTCCATTCCAGAGGAGATGTGTGTTAAAGGGCTTTAAAAGCCTCGTGTGAAAAACCTCCTGGAATCAAACTTTACTGAATTTGTTCAGAATTCTGAGAAAACAAACATAGGCTCACCCTACATGGTTGAAAGTCTCCTTTGCTAATCTGCAGCGAGGGGCCCATTTTAATAATTCATCTTTCTAGTGTGTTCTAGGGATTAAAAGTAATACAAATGTATAGTACTCAATGTATATCACTATATACTGTGAAGTGTGCATGTGTGTATTCAGTGAAATGTATTTCCAGGCAGCATACTTATTTTGAAATATCAGACTTAAATCCTTGGGGGCCTAGGGTGTGTGGAGGCCCTGGACATTGAGGGGCTGGGGGCCCATTTTAAAATCTCATCTTGGCCTATTCCAACCTTGCTATGCCCCTGGCAGTCACTACACATGGGTTTCTGCACAACACCTGCACAGAAGAAACTTCCATGTAGAAAATGTGTCTCTTGTAAATTGACCCTGAATTTTCCATCCATGACTGGGATATCTGAGAGTTAGAGTCAATAATAAAAGAACAGCACACTGCCTGTGACAGGAAGGGGCAAATTACAATGATTTCTTAGTCTGGCAGGGGCTGGTTTTGGCCCTGGCAGAACTTGGCTATCTGCTCCTGCCTCTGTCTAGTGTGGCAAACTAATGTATCCTCCTACCTCTTGGTGTCAAAGTAAGCACTGGTGTGGTGAATGCACATACCCCATCATGAGCCAACAGTCATCGTAAGACAAAGGCTGGCAGGAATCATTCACTGGTTTATAGACACACACACACACGCACCACCAGCTTCTTCCCCTATTTTGCTAGTGGCTATTTGGGCAGGTGATCCACTAGGACAAAATCATGTTTTTTAAAGAATGAGATGAGACAGAGAAAATGACACTTGGAATCCTCGCATAACTCCTGACTGTTGTTCTAAGTCTTTTACAGAGATGGCTCATGTTTTCAGGTTTTGATCAACAACCATGTCTAGATGGTACAGTTTTCCTTTTAACAGGGATTTCCAGATATTGTTGACTACAAGTCCCATCATTCCTGTTTGGACAGGGGCACAATTTCAATGCTTGCCCTAGGCTCTATTTTCCCTAGTTACGCCTCTGGGATGCACTTCCCCTTAAACAGCTGTGTAGCTTGGGGGTGTTCCTGGATCCAGTATTGCTATCAGGTTGTCACATGGCTGCTGTGCCGTTCACCAATTTCATGTAAATGAAAAGTAATCAACTATAATTGATTCATAGCCACAGGTGCCAATGCTGAAAAAAATGTAATTGACAAAGACTAGGGGAGGCTAGGTAGTTAACTTGTTTTAAAACGAGATATTATGGGCCAAATGCCACTGCTTTCTAGCTTTGCAGAATGAAATTCAAAGCAATGGCTATAGAGACTAGTTCTTCTTTCCTACTTTCACAACTTTTTTGAAACCACCAGCAGTATAAGCCCTATGCTTGTTTTATACTCAGCGGCCATTTTAATGTATGTATGTGTGTATTGGTCTATTATTTATTAATTTAACACATTTTTATACCACCCCATACACAAGTCCATGGGCAGTTCACAATCTAAATTATGAATGCATGTATGTTTTCTTAAAATAGTCCTAGACAATGTTGAAGATTAGGGACATGGAAGGATATATTAGGGCTAGTCACCTAACAAACAAACTCCAACTCAGCGGCCATTAGACATAGTGTTCTGTTCAAGTGTGAATTACCAGGCATAATAACTAGGTCCAAGTTAAATGGCCTCTTTGTATAGGCTAGCATGTTGGTGCTGCTAATAACATTAATCCACAGCACTATATAAGGATTAAGTATTATTATTATCACTGCCTGAATTTGTGAATTATGTGTTTATCTACCAAGAGGCTGAGGATATTACCACCCGCTTAAAAAAAAAAATTCCACCACCTTTAAATCAGGCAATGCTTATCAGAGCCCCAGAACCTTATTTTGAGAGAGCTGACTCACACATATGCATTTTTAACAGCAGGATTGATTGGAAAGTTTTGCACATTGGGGCATATGATGAATGGTCATACAATTGCTTCACCAAGTGCTCAGATTCTGATATATTCTGGATACTAGGTATCCAGAATTTACCATACTTCCACCTGACACATATTTCAAGAGTGTTAATGCCAAGTTGTAAAGCATTAAGATTAAAGCTACACAGATGAAAAAAGCTCTGGAAAGCAAAACCTATAAAAGGAGGCCAAAGGAACTTACAGAGTGATCCAATCCACAGGTTACACCAGCAAGGCAAAGATAGGAGCAACTGCAGCAAATCATTTTTCTGCTGGAAAAAAACCATTATGCTGGCATAGTACATTTATACTGGCACAGCATTATGTCGTACTGGTAGTTTACTGTGCCAACATAATTTCTAAACTGGCAGGACAATAATAAAAATAAAATTAATAGTGAAACCTGGGCAGATGTTGAATCCTGTTAGGGAAGGAATATGTCACTGAGGGTCACACAGCCCTCTGGGACAGATTTTTACAAGTTAAATGAGTGCTTCTGGGAAGGAGAGACTGGCAAATATTGTCCATGCAATGGGACTCTGGATTAATAAATGCTGTGGAGGTGCTTTGCACAAAGTGTCTCCACACAATGAGCATGTCATCCAGTATAGTTTGGATTTTGGTTTCCTCTGGAGAAGAGATCACCAGAGGCTTATAGTGTCTTAGTAACATTTGGTTTATTTACAAATATGGAGTTGAAATATCAGAGCACTTTTACAAACAGGTAACAGCAGATCCCCAGAGACAAACTGCTACTCCTTCAGGTGCTTCAGCTCTCTGTCACACTTCCCTATACCTTTTGCTGGTCAATGACCAAATAAACTTATATCTATCTTCCCTATACCAGCCTCTCCAAAATTCCATATTTTTTCTCCCTTTATCCATACCTTAAGCCACCTAATTGCACAGCGGGGAATTACTTCCCTAGCAAGCATGAGGTTGCCAGTTTGAATCCCCGCTGGGAAACACCTACAGTATATCAGGCAGCTGCAATATAGGAAGATGCTGAAAGGCATCATCTCATACTGCATGGGAAGTGGCAATGGTAAACCCCTCCTATATCCTACCAAAGAAAAACCACAGGGCTCTGTGGTTGCCAGGAGTCAACACCAACTCAACAGCACACTTTACCTTGATTCATACCTTCCCTGTCCCAAGCTGCTTCTTTTCTTCTCTCTTTAACTCACACATGGTGGGAGGTGGGAGTCACTTTATACTAGGGGTATACATGGATCATGGTTTAGGTTGCATATTGGGCTGCTGGGGGGATCACCACAGAAGCAGGAAGCTGCCTGGAGTCCTGGTCATGCTGGTAAGGATTTGCATCATTACTTTTAAAGGTGCCCCTCCCCACTCTGGTGCTGCCTTGACCTGTCAGACTGGTTTACAGTTTGGCCGAACCAGACCAAACCGCTGCACTGCAACCCAAACCTCATTCTATGTGCACCCCTACTTTACACTCCCCCCATCAGATGAGGTGCCATTTTGCTAGCCTTTTGTGCCTTGCCCCAACAGGGCACTTCAGTGCCATTAATACTCCCTTTCTGTCAATCAAAAATATGCCAAATAGCTATTACCTAAACTATAACAATATGATTTGGGTTGCTGTGTAACTGAGCATGGCACACACCAGGTGCTAGTCCTCTGAACTGCAGCTTCCCATAGATATTTATTCTATGGATGTGACATGTATGATAGGCTTGGCTCCCGGGATATGCCAAAGGCTGCTCTTTCCCCCGCCCCCCTCTCGTTGTGCCATTAGTATATTGTTCTATGGCGCAGAAATAGTAGGTTAAATCTGCCCATTTTTTATTAAGAAGGGCTAGGTCTTTCCAAACCTTTTTGGAGACATTTGGGGGAAAGCTCAGACTCTTCCAATAATGTTCTGTAGTTTGAAAAGTCACAGACCAGGGCTTCCACTCTGCCACCCCTCTCATATTTCCATCCTTATCTTCCTCTCCCTTTCCCAAAGTTACCAAGTTTCAAGAAGGTAAAATGGCTGCTGAGAACTAGCAAATGCCAAAGGCCCTTTTTTGAATTCTCATGATTCCATACTAACTAAAGTTTCTGAGCATGCTCAAACTCCATTATTATTATAGTCCCTATAAATTTTCATTGGACATTAGATCAAGTAAATCTTTATCTCCATCAGAAATGTATGTTAACATAATCACATTATAAGTGACTTTTCATGCTCCTATACTATACATCTGTTCCCAGTTGTAGATATTTCAGTTCTTTTGAAACTCATTTTAATCACAGAAGCTTTTAATTTCTTTTGTATTGGGGAGGAAAGCAATCTTAAAATTAACAAAACTAAAATGTAAACAAGGTTTATATATACACATGCAAAACATTTTTGCCCTCAGTCCTACCCTCTCTCCATGAGAATTTGCACCATAAAGTACACCTTTCTACAGAAGAGTTTAGAAATGAAGCACTTGTACATTTCCAAAACAAATTTGCTCACAGTTTCCTTTAAATAAAAGAATTCATTGTTTCTTTGCTTCATACTTGCTGAATAGAATACTTGTGGCTGGGAATGATGTAAAGCCAGTATTGTACGGATGGCTGCAGTTGCCAAGGGGATTGTGATGCAGGCCTTTCTTCTCCTGGAGGTGTATAATTGCAGGTACTCAGAATAGATATAAATCCTTATCCCACTTTCAATGATGCTTAGTGATCCACCACTTTCTTAGGAAATAAAGGAGGAAGATAAAACTATTTTTAAAAAAGCAAGATGGTCCATGTGGGAGGGTCCATGTGATAAATATATGAACTCATAGCCATGTTCAAAACTTATTGGGAACACATAAAGCTTAGTGGAAATTCAAATTTCTATAGGGTCATACTGTCACTTTCTCCCTGTTCTTGCTAAGTGATGTACCTGCAATTGCATGGAGAAATATTACAGTGAGCCAGGTTGTAGCAGAACGTTTTCTACCATGGAAAATGGAGTACTCTACTCAACACAGTTTACAGTAACAGTTTCCTCATCAGATCACAACTGTGAACAGTGCCAAGGAGGGGCAACAGCTGCTAACATTGGGAGAAACTCACTGCTTGAATTCACCTAAAGATGTCAAAAATAAATAAATGAAGCATTAAATTGCCCCATGGGGGGTGGGGCATACAGGTAGGGTATCTGTATGTTTTCCTCATGAAACAAACAGCAAGTTCATGGGAGACAAGCAGAGAAAATGGCATGGTGATTAATCTAATGTTTTGGCTAGTCAGATGCTGAGTGTGCTCCATGATGAGCTACTTTTTTTTCCATGCATCTTCAAACACATGTAACAAGCAATCATTGATAACCAAATAGTGCATGTGAAAATCATATATATGTCATCAGTGAGAATTTCGCAGTAAACACTTTGTAATATAAAGCTTTATTCCTAAAACGTTTTTGGAGCATCATGTCCCACATTAATAACAAGGGCTTTGGATATCTCTGTCCCCATCTAATGTTCTAATGAGTTTTCTCTGGATCTTTTTCATATCCCTTAATCCATGCCATCCACATTAAGGGGAATTTGGTCTGACAATATTTGTAAAGCACAATTGTGTATTTTGGGCTGTGATTTTTTTAAAAAAATATTTATTATATTTATACACTGCCGCAAATATCTGTTTCTGAGTGGTTTACAGCAAAATAAAACAAATTAAAGCAAAAATTAAAACCACACATCTAATTAAAAAGCTTGGGTGAGTAAACATGTAAAGACGTCTTCAAAGTTGTCAGAAATGGGGAGACTATTCTTTTAGCTGGGAGTAAATTCCAGAGTCTTGGGACAGCAACAGAGAAGACCCGTCCCTAGGTAGCCACCGGATGTGCTGGTGGCAATTGCAGATGAACCTCTTCAGATTATCTCAATGAACAATGGAGTTCATAGTGAATAAGACATTCTTTTCTATACTGGACTACATACAAAGAGAGCCCCACATAGAGCACACTGCAGTAGTCAACTCTGAAAATCACCAGCATATGTATTACTGTTCTGAAGTTGTTTATCTCAAGAAATGGACCGCAGCTGGCATATCAGCCGAAACTGATAGAAAGCACCTCTGGTCACTGCCACAACCTGAGACACCAGGGAGAGGTTGGGGTCCAAAAGCACTCCCAGACTGTTTAACTGTTCCTTCTGGGCAAGCATGAACCCATCCAGAACTGTCAGATCAAAATTGTCCCCTGACTGCAGATGGAATTACCTTCCACACTAATGTGATTACCTCCTACATTAGCATTGCCTCTACTTGAGGATCAGTGATGCTAGCATGGGAAGGAATATCATCATTCACCTAACCCATATAGCTCCTCTCTGCTGATGTTACTGCAGCAGCATGTGATCTAGCCACACAGAAGCAATTCCTTCAATGTTCCAGTAGTGAACTATAACTAGATTGGTGTTATGACTATGAATTTTAGCTGGCCATCATTTTATTCACATATTACTGGCACATCATTCATGAGAGCCAACGTGGTGTAGTGGTTAGAGTGCTGGACTAGGACCGGGGAGACCCGAGTTCAAATCCCCATTCAGCCATGATACTAGCTGGGTGACTCTGGGCCAGTCACTCTCTCTCAGTCTAACCTACTTCACAGGGTTGTTGTGAAAGAGAAACTCAAGCATGTAGTACACCACTCTGGGCTCCTTGGAGGAAGAGTGGGATATAAATGTAAATAAATAAATAAATAAGCAAACAAACAAACAAATAAATAAAATGATGCCACTGGATATCTCTGAACAGAGAGCAAATGGCTCTGAACTTAGTATTTTGAATGGGGAAGTCATTGAGTTGAATGGGGAAGTCATCAAACTCATCACACACACCTCCTTGATTGCCCGAGTGGGGGAGGATCAGTGAAAAGAAAGTGGAGACAGGCAGTTTCTGAGTGAGACAAAATGAATCTGAGAGAACAGTGAGCAGAGACCTGAAACACCTTGGGCTTCAGGGCCACATTCTGAGAACTAGAGATGTCATCTGTCACTAGATTGTAGGAATGCACACCTAATGCTATATATCTACAAACAAACCAGCTATTGCAAAGGCAACATAGGCTTCCAGTGATCTCTCTTCTCAAAGAAGCATGGATCCTGGAAGTGCTGCTTACTTGGAATTCTCACCTCTCAAAGAAGGAGAGATCATCACGATCTGGACACTATTGAGCATCCTCCTTAAAAAAAAACCTTGTTGTGACATGGTAATTTTACCTTCAGTGTTTTAATGTGGCAAATTTATGGGTACATTATTTTAATGCAAATTAAAAGAAGGCCTAGATTTAAAAAATAAATAAAAGGATTTTATCATTACAGAGGATTAAAATAACTAGGCTTTGAATTTCATGCTCTTAAAATTTTGGTAGAAATATATATTCACTCAAACATTCAATGGCTGGTATACTATGCAAGAGTATGTAGGCCTAGGAATGGTGCATTTGCGCAATTTGCATAAGTTGTGCAATCTGTCCAAATGCAAGATTTGTGCAAATTGCATTTCACAAGAGTAAATCTATTTCCAATCGGTTTACACTTATGTAACCGCCCAGAGACGAAAGTTTGGGGCAGTATACAAATTTGATAAATACATACATACATACATTGGTGCACACACAGTGTTCCTAGGCTGACTACTCTTGCAAAGTATGTCAGCCACTAAGGCGCTTCACACAAGCAGTATGAAGCGCCAAAAGGAGGTCTGTGGGGAGAGCAGGTCTGACCCGCTTCCTCTGCAGATGATCACTTACCCTGCACTGGGCAGGTGAATTGTCCGCTCAGAGGAACGGCAGCTCTCCTGTGGTCTGCCCGCACCTCACCACACCTCACCTGGCAAGTCTGGGGTTCAGGCATAGGGAAGCGCCGCTGTGCAGCACCCTGCCCCCCAGAGCCCCAATAATGCACCGTGCAAGTGTGCGGTGCATTTTTGGGATCCCCCTCCTTCCCCCTGAGTGTGTCCACCACAGCTACAAGCAGCGATTTGGAAAAGCGGGTTAATGGAGTCTTTGCTCCATTAACCTCATTTAAGAGGGTGGATACTTAGGTGGGCTTGCCACTGTGGAGTCACCGGTCTCGCACTTGAGCCCAGTGGTTCTCATGAGTGAGCAAAACTGGGCTTCCTTAGCCTGGTTTTGCTTGCTCTTGAGAATAGCTTCACTGTGTTCCTCCCTCCTCATTTAACCCACTATTATACAGACACACACCACACTGTTAGAATAGAGGGACTGCAGCGTGTTTCCCTGGATTTAGCTCTATGGAACTAGCAGGCAACAGGATTTAGAGATCCGTCACATCCCGGAAATGCATGACACAGCACGCCGGGACACCTGGCAGAGTCTTCCTCTTGCCTGGAAACAATAGGCGGTGGATAGTCCCCCTCACAACTTAAGAGAGAGTATAGGGATCAGTTGTATACAAGAAATGCCTGAGGCTTTGCTTCCCCCTTTGGTGGGGGTGAAAGAAAGGGGGCAGAGGGAGAAAACAAATGCCCATGAAAGGAAAGGGAAGAGGGGGAATGGTTGTTTAACTATAAAAGTGCCAGAGTGTTCATAGACTGCCCTTATCAGTCACCCATTTTCAGAACCAGGAAGTCACTCACTTGAAATGGCCAGGACATGCCCCTCCCAACTTTGGCTTCAGAATTCTCAGTGGGCAGACTCAGTTATGCTCTTAGCTAACTTTCCCTTTGTTATTTTACCTTTTATTATGGGGATTTCGGACAATAATTACTAAAAAAAACCCAAAAAATCACCAGATTGGTGTTTTTCAAACTAGCAAAAGGCACCAGTCCAGTATGGACTTGAATTTTGGGGGAATGTTACAAACATTTTTTAAAATTAAAAATATACATTATCTGTCATGAAAAAAAAGTCACCAACACTATGAAGCTTCTTTTTAGAAGTTATAAACATAAACTGTTGTATCTCCACAATTTTGCAATGGATGTACACCAAATTTGGGGGATTGGTGTTTCCCATCCCCTAGTTGATGTGAGCACAATTCCCATCCCCTAGTTGATGTGAGCACAATTCCATGGGGATTGGATGGATACTTTTGATTTTATAAGCAATAGAATGGTCCACCTAGCTCAGTAAGGTCTACACAGACTGGAAGTGGCTTCTCCAAGGTTGCAGGCAGGAGTCTCTATCCTCATCTTAACTATACTGGCAGGCCTGTGCCAGTATAATATGCAGCTCTCACATTAAACTGGTCATGGGAATAAGTTGCTTGTAAGAGCAGCTTTTTGTAGCACAAGTTGCCCAAATATTATCCATACTGACTGAAGGGTCTAATTCAGATGCTTACTTTATTGGTGGTGCACTAGTACCTTTGTCTGTCCTCCAGGCTGAATATTTATCAGGATTCACAACACCACTCCTGGCTGTTGTCATGGTGACAGCACTGTATGTTTGTTAGTGGATTGCTTGAAATGACTTTATATTATTCTGACTCACTGGCTGACATCCAGACTAAGTTATTCAATATTACTCTCAAGAGTTGCTCTAAAGGGCTACTTAATTACAGTAAGAATTCCATTAGTAGTCCTTTACTCTACTTAGTAGTATTCCTTGGCTTGACCTTGCCTATTTTCCTATATTTACTTTTATATTTTCCTATATTTACTATTTTCCAATATTCACTTTTGTTCTTGGCCTTGCTGTGGAAGATATTGAAGTTGTGAAGGATTTGGCTTAGGAATTCATCTATTAAGCTCCTTCTTTTTCATATTAGGCCAAAGCTGATGGGGTTTAGAAGATGTGTTGACAATATGGACACCTTGAGTACAGCAGCCTTGGAAAGAATTTTCCTCCAGCTGACTCACACACTTGTTGAGGGAGCTATTCTTCTGTTTCCTTATGTGGACATTTCCTCATTCATGTATTAATTCCTAACATTTATTTATCTGGCCTAAAAATCCAGCCTTGTCCTGAAAGCTCTAGATGGGTAACCACATATTACCACAGCAAAACATACATACCAAAAGGTGGGAGGGACCACCCCAGAATAAACTGCAAATACCATTAATAGATACCTCATAACTCCAGCCACCATATGTTCCGAAAAGGTCTCTGGCAAATTGCAAGTGTTCATATGCCAAGAACACTTGTCTTTGTGCCCTTGTTGTACAAATTTAGAACAAAGCTACTTTTGCTACCTTCCTTCAAAAATTAAATTCTATTATAGGCAAATTCTGCAGCAAGAATGATAGTGGACAGTCCCCCTGATTTGCATAATATGGTTGTCTTAGAGGCATTTCATTCCTGTTGTGGTGGTATGCAATTCACAAGAATCTGAATACAAGCTACCTGTATTATGTTCTGGGTGTTCTGTAATGATTACCTGCTCCCTTGGGTCCCCTCACCACAACATTCCTAGCTGCAGGTTTGGTCTCTATCTGAAGAGAACTTGCTTATAGTTCCAGCCAACTCATTTTTGCTTCATACCACCTCCACTGGGAACAATAACATGCTTCAATATCACACTTGTAGGAGATATACATAGAATACTAATTAGTAGCTCAGCTTCATGTAATTTATGATATAAAATCAGAATTCACTCTTGGCTGTCCTGTTAGAGGTCGACCAGCATCAGTCCTGCCTTCACTTCTGTACAAGTACAAAATCATTATGCTTCTACATTCCTAAGGTTACAGGAAAAGCTCTTGCTAGTGTGCAAGGTGAGAATGAAATGAAGGTGTCAGACTTGCATTTGCCGGTAATACAGAGGGAGTATCAAGTGTGAGAGAGAAGGAGTATCAAGGATAAAAAAAAGTCTACAAAGTTTCTGCGGGTGTGATTTGGGCACATTATTTCGACTGTTCATATCCTGCTTTTCCAAAAGTCTCAAAGCAGCTTAAAGTCAGGATTTTTATTATTTATTTATTTTTAAAAAGTAGTATTACAATGAGGGAAAATGTCAAACTAAAACCTACAAACTAACACTAGCCCAAGTCCTTTCCAACATCTATAGGCTGATAGGAACACCTATCAGCTGCATACTTCAATTACTTGCTGACTTGATGAGGAAGATTACTCAAAGTAGTCTCATTAAAATTAAAAGGACAAGTTATTCATTGCCTTAACTTGTCCTTTTAATTTCAATGGGACTAATATGAGTAATCTTCCTCATCACGTCAACCATTATCCAAAAGCCACTCATGAATAATTGTCCTTGCCTACCTTGCTGCAAAATTATATGTGCCAAAGATGTTAGCAAAACAAAAAAACAAAACCCTTACTAATACTCAACGTTTGGGCAATTCTTCAAAAAAGTAGATAAAGCCAATTGAAAATGAAAGTTGTAAAATTTGGGAACACTTTCAGAATGAGCGTTATACTACTACCAAAGACAGGTGCATTGATTAGCTCTGCGGAGACATTTTGATGGCCTTAGCTGAGGACCTTCCATTCTGCTTCACAGCCTAGGAAAATTAAGCATGTAGTATCTTCTGTGTAGCTGGGAATGGGCTGTAAAGAGGGAGAAAACTGGTGGAGCACATCCATCAGTGGAAGAAAGTGAGAGCAATAGCAACTTTCAGCAGAACCGATTCTCAGTGCTGCTTCTGCAATTGGTTTATGTGTAGGAGTATAGCAGCAGTGACAGCAGTTTACACAACAGAGATTTAGGAATATCACCTTAAAAGGTAATACTGACCATCCCCCCTGCCCCCACACAAATATTTCATCCCAACTGTTGTTGCTTGTCTTTGAGAAACTTTGGCCACATTTGGACGTAACGCAGAACCAGAATTTAACAGGGCAGAGGTTGGAACTCTGTTATGTTTGGGTTTGTGCAACTACGGTTTCAAGCCAAAAGCAATCTGCGGTTTGCCTCACCAAACTCCAATTCAAACCTTAAGTTTGCACTCATGTTTGCCAACAAAACCTGAGGTTTGGCCGCCGCAGCATTACAACCGAACATAGATGGTGCCATAACTGCGGTTCTGTGCAGTTTCTGGAACCGCAATTATAGAGACGGTGGAGCAGACCCACCCAGGATCATGCCTGTGGCTCTTCTCACCAGGTTTCTCTCTGAGCACTCGTCCTGTCCCTCCTGTCTTCAATCCAACAAAGCAGTTGCCCGGCAACAGGGATGCCACCATGTCCCAGCCCAAGCTTGTCACCCTGTCAAATGGCAAGTTACACAAGGGCATTCCCTCTTCACACTCCATCCCTGGCAAGCAGGAGGGAACGGGGACAGGATGACAGGATGAGCACTAAGTGCCTTGCTCCCCAAAAACAAAGCAACAATTATGTATGTTCACAAGCATACCATTCAAGAATCCCTAGTTGGGACTGCCTTTTAAACCCAACCCCTGGTAAATCCCCACTCTGCCATGTTTCCATCCCAGTGCCAGCAGGCAGCCAAAGCAGACACACATCTGAGATCCTGGGGACAGGGGCACACTTTTGCCCTTCTACCTAGGTAATAGCACAGGCGGAAACTTCAGGCTACCCAGAAAGGCAGCGCCAGGATCGGCCCTGATCCCAGCGCTCCACATGGGCAGCTAGGATTGTTAGGATGTGGCTGTGCTAGCTCAGGTAGGACTGCTCGTGTGAACAGCCTCGATATGTCTCACCTTTCTTTTTCCTTTATCAGTAAACCTTGATTACAACAGTAGGGGTTGCTGATTGATCATCCAGAGGGGTATGGAAGTCGTCAGTCTTCCCAGCATATCTTAGGAAGAGCTCAAGCATCCTATGCCACTCCTGTTCCAGGGTCCATGTACTCCCTGCATACTAGCTTGCAATTTCCTTGAGACCTCTTGGGCACTCATCATCCAGAATGTACTCTAAACACAAACCATATATTTCTTGATCTTCTTCTTTTGATATTTATATATGGAAATGGAGTGTAACATAATTGAGTTATTTCAGACAATAAAACAAATCAAGTAATGTAGATTACTTACTACAAAGAAGTAATCAAGCAGTTTCAAGTGAGGCTGTGGTTAACTAAACATCTGGATTTCTTTAAAGGGTTTTTAAAAGGACCTATTGTAATTTCCCTTTAGATTGTAGATAAAAATAAGGAAACAATTGAGGAGGTGGGGTTGGGGCAAGAATCCTATACAAAATAATTATGTCTTTGGGAAAGGAGCTTGTAGCTGACTTACGTATTAATTTATTTTTAATTACTAATTATGTATATCAATTAACTAAAGAAATTGTAAGTGCATGGGACATGAAGGAATCTAAAAGAACACAAGGGAAAAATCTTTATTCAACTTTTAAGAAGAAAAGATTGAGCTTACCCCTGCCCCCCTTCTTGTTTCCCCCTTCCTTTGTCCTAAAATTCACACTGTGAGCTATCTTGTTAATTTACTGTGATACTTTAAGAAACAGAGAATGCTGTTATAAATCCCACAGACAAAAGAAGAGCTGTAGGAGGCTGGAAGACAGATGATGGTTATATCACAAAGTAGTGTGCAGTGTGGCAACCTATTTATATTATTTAGACAGTAGAGAAAAACCCAAGGCAACGAGGTCAGATCAATTTGATTCAGGCTACATAAGGTCAACTCTGAGGTTATGACCCGCATCTCAATTTATCCCAAACACTTAGGATCTATGGCTTTGACCCTAATCCATATCAGGTTTGTACTACAGGTATGTGAAGTACTAATCATGTGTAGAAAGGGGCTTAAAAAGAAATAAAGTGATGTGGTTGCCAACTTCACCATGCAGATCTCTTCACTGGGAATGATACCTGCTATAGGAATTAAGTAACTAGAAGAAATTCAACAATGTTTGTTGTTGTTCACCAGGGCTTTTGGCACCCTAGGCAAAATATAACTTTGATTCCCCCCACCACACCACGTTCTGTTAAAATTGTATTCTGTACCATGCAGAATATAATTTTAACTGAATATGGATGTCAGGGGGGCACCAAAATCAAGCTTGGAGGCTAGCACTGGCTGGGGCAGGGGAGCAGTGAGGAAGCAAATTATGCCTTTAAATTTTCATAACATTTTCTGTTCCTTCTACCCTGCACTGCAATCCAGCTCTGCCTGGAGTCCACCACTCAGCTGGCCAGTTCACATGCATGGCAGCCATTTGGGAGGTCAGTCTGGCAAAGCTTTTTACCAGGCTGGCCCCTCTAGTGGCCACTACACAAGTGCATTGGCCATCTGAATGGCAGGGGTGGGGCCCATGATGGAAATGGACTCGGTGCAGTGGGGCAGGGCAGCAGTAGTAGGACATTTTATAAGTTTATAAACTCCTTCCTCACTGCCATAGATCTTTATTCCCACACCCATGCTCCCCAAGATTTGGTACCCTAGGCAACTGCCTAGGCCTGCTTAGTGCACAGGCCAGCCTTGCAATGAAATAATAGATGGATATTTACATTTTCTTATATCTGAATCAGCTTTTTGGTCCACCTAGCCCAGAAGTTTGTATTATCTGTCTTCTAAGATCTCCGATAGTTTCCCAGACTCTGCTACCCAAGATCTTGTAAACTGGAGTTGCCAGGAATCTTTTTATATCCAAACCAGTGCTTTACTGCTGAGCTATCTGCTCTGCCTCATCATCATTTTTGTCTATTAAGGCAAAACAACAACAGCAAAACAACAGCAAAACAACAACAACAACAACAACAACAACTGAAAGTCAGCTTTACCAGCAGAACTGAAAATATATAAATAAGGTCTATCTCTCATGAAGAGTAGGATTCCTGCTGACATATGGTTCTTTTCTTTTTCAAGGATGAGATAGGAATATAATAAAGCAATAGGACATGTTGCTAGAAAAATAAAGTTTCAAGAAAACAAACCAGACCTTCAAGTAAAACATGTATGGAGACTCTGCTACCTGAATCCCCAAATATATTCATGTCACCTGAAGCTAAAACTCTTAGAGGCTATAGGCTAGCCCGATTTCCTCCCATCATGAGAACCACCAGGCTCGGCTGCGAGCCCGGTGGTTCTTAAGTGAGTCACCCACTAAAGTACCCCTGCCCTAAGCCCAGGTTAGCAGAGCGAATGCTTCGCTAACCCGGGCTTTCCAATCATGAGTTGCTGCAGCATGGCTCCGTGCCGCGGCAACTCATGAGTAGACCGCTGACCGGGAAGCTTAAAAGTAGCCTCTCAGCTCGGGGGTTCTCCAGCATGCCCTGTGCACTTGTGCAGGGCATGCTGGAGCTTCTGGGGGCCTCACGGCCCCCGATCCCCCCAGCTGCTGGCGGCTGCATAACGGAGCTGGCAGTTGTTTGGGCGGCCGGTTTGTCTGCCCATGCCCAGAGCAGACTGGCTGCTCATTTGCAGGGAGAGCGGGCTTAGCCCGCTCTCCCCACAAACCCCATCCAGGCTTTTCTCACTAATCGTGAGAAGAGCCTCTCACACATGTCATCCACCTTCTCTTCTCTCTCCTTTCTCCTAGTTTTCATTCCTTTCTTCTGTAACTTCCCTCCTGGATGTTTCTACTTAATTTCCAGGCAATATTTCCAGTTGTAAGAATATAATGATAATCTTAAAAAAATATCCTATCTGTACTATAATGACAACAATCTGTGGCATGAGGTGGGCTGATTCACCCTGTAGGGCTGGCTCTGGTAGTTGCTGCAAAACTGTTCACTATCAGCCTGGACTGGTCCCTAGTTTCATGATCTCAGAGTCTAATTGATTTCTGAATGACATATAAAACAAAATAAGATGTTGGTGATGATTCATGCCACAAGATGTTAGACTCATCGTGGCACCAAGGTGTTTCCAGGTGATGGAATATTACAAGAGAAAGAAGTGGAAGAACCTGCTGGAGTTCAACAGAAGAAAAATACTGTGTATTTGCTGTTAATGCACCTGTGAAACAAAAACAGAGGAAGCTAGGAGGAAAAAGCAAAGCCAGAAGCAAATATCTGAAGAAATTCAGGAAATAGTGAAGAATTTGAAGAAATTCAGGAAATAGCCTAACAAAGCACTGATGCAACAAGGGAAGCACCAGTATACCACCAATGATTCTGAAGGATTCCAACTAATGCTGCACAGTTGCTAGTGTATATGTGGGGGGATTTCAACAATCTCCCCTTCCTTCAGAAGTCCTCTGTGTCACTCAAAAATATGTCCCTGAGAGCTACACAACCCAGAGGGGCATATATTTGGATGGCACAAAATATGCTTGGGGAAGGGGAAATTGTTTAGATTTTCCCCCATAGCTGAGCCAGTAGTGGAGCTGAGTTAACTGAACTTTTTAGAAGCTCAAATGTACTGGGGCTTTGTTAGTCAAGATGTCAGCCAGTGGCTTCACTATTGCCAGTAGTATGCAAGACAAATGAGTATTTTTTAATGTGGGACTTATAATAGTCATAAACCCAAGGATGTCCATCATCCAACACAGTGCTGGTGGTGTGCTTATGTCTATTTATTATGCCTAATTCTATGTTGGATTGTGCTGTAGATTAGTACATTCCCTGGAGAACCAGACCTTTATTAATAAAAGATTAGGAGTATCAGTTTATTGCACCAACAAAAGTTGGAACAAACATTTGGTTGTCCAATGCAGTATACACTACTCACTATGGAGGCTAAGTATGAAATATTTTGTTGTTAATGTAAACTGGTCATGGTTATTGGCCATGGATGTCTTTAGCAAAAAAACACTGAAGTGGCAGTATGGAGTTGTTATTAATAGTAGCAACAACAACAACAACAACAACATATTTGTATACTGAATTTCAACAAAAAAAATTCTAACAGAATTTTAAAATTTTAATATATCAGAACAGTCAAAATGGTTCTCTCAACCTTTTTTAAAATCACATTTCTACTGTGGAATTGCATCTTAAATCATAGAATCTGTTCCTTTCATTGTCACAGTTTATTAATTCTTCATGCAAAGTCCCAACAGTTTAGCAATCAGATCAATGTTATATTTGCATAAGAGAAGCATGACAATCCATAGCAGTCAACACTGGCAAGTTGGAGGGAGGGCTTAAATCCTGAAGCTCTGTTATTTGTTATGAATTACCAAAGTGACTCAAGTATCAATCTGTAAAATCCCATTTAAAATAAAGTCATATATTCTTCCCAAATCCTAGAATAGCTTCACCTCCCAAGGCAGTCCATTGGTACTTAAAAGGTAAAGTTGTGCCGTCAAGTTGGTGTCAACTCCTGGCATCCACAGAACCATGTGGTTTTCTTTGGTAGAATACAGGAGGGGTTTACCATTGCCATCTCCCATGCAGTATGAGATGATGCCTTTCAGCATCTTCCTATATTGCTGCTGCCTGATATAGGTGTTTCCCATAGTATGGGAAACATACCAGCAGGGATTCAAACTAGCAACCACTTGCTCGCTAGGCAAGTTACTTCCCTGCTGCGCCATTAGGTGGCTCCATTGGTACTTAGCCTGTCTATAAATACTTCCAGGTCAGGCCTGGGTCTTAGCCTTGGCAACAGCCAATCTCTAACCTTGCTGTGACTTCCTATTTGTATAAGAGATAAGATAAAATGATAGTGACTGTAGCTATTGGTTCCAAAGATGTAACTTTGTTTCCTTTAGACCCCATGACTCAAATTTCCTGCAGTGCTCTGACAGTGGAAGACGCCCTGCTTTGCAGTGAGGTTGGAAAACTAGCAGTGCATCTTCTTTCTTCCACTGCGATTTTCACTGCTCTCTTTCCCCTCCAAAAGTATTATTCTGTTGTATGAGTGTGTTCCTGCATGACCCTTAAGGACACATTCCTGTAAGTGAAAAGTCTTTTCGGAGGGAGCAGAGAGCAGCAGAAATCACCTCCCACCTGGGCTGGGCATACACATCTAGTTTCCAACTTGTTTGCATCATCTCAGGGCTTCTTCTATTGATGGAGCACTGCACGGGTTGTCAGCCTGTGATTTATTTCTCCCTCAGAGAAATAGTGAGAGCTGCCTGTATAAAACAGTGGAGAAGTCCTGGATTTTAGCATTGCTGTGACTGGGTAGCAATATGTGCCCAATCCACAACAATAATATAGTAGCAATAAATAAATAAATAAATAGTCTCTGTTCTATCTAATATATTAATCTGTGTTGAAGGTGTTTTTTTTTTAAAGTTTAAAAACATGTAAACATTTAAACATTTGCTCTGCAAATACCAGTACAAATGTCAACCACTAACCCCATGTTGTGGGGGTGGAGGGGTTAGAGATGTGGCTGAGGGAATGGCTGATGACAACCCTGCAAAAAAGTCCACTATTAGTATTCCAGGTCCGAAGTTGGGCTGCTACCTTTTGATTGGCAAGAAGTGGGACTACTCTAACTCTTAATCAGTGGTACACTAAAATTCTGGATTTTCCCATTGGCTCACATTCTGCACAGTGTTAGGTGGTTGGAATAAAGCAGCATCCATGCAGAAATGCTGCCTCAGAGCTCAGCCAGGGTGTTGCTGAGCAACCAAACAAGTGGAGAGGGTGAGCAAGTGGAGAGGGTGAGAAGTACTCTTCTCCCTACCTTTTTAGCTTCAGAAATATGTCCCGGAGAGTTCTGCAGCCCTCTGAGACATATTTTTGAATCAAAATAGTACTTTTGGAGGAAGGAGAAAACAGCAAAAATCACTTCCCCTCCCCCTCCGTGCACATTTGGCTACTCAGCAACACCTGGCTGAGTGCTGAGACAGCATTTCTGCAAGCGCACAACTCTGCTATGCCCTAACACAGCGCAGTTGCTCTCACTTCTACCCTGGGGAAACAGACATACTAACAGAAATAGCTGCCCAAATCAAACTGGAAAAGAACCCTGTGCTTCAACCTATTACCTTCTTGTTATTATACGTTTCTACCCTTCACCCTCTTGTTACTCTTATATCTCCCTTATTGGATGGATTTCTTAGTTCAGATCCTGAATTTCAGCTAGTGAAATTGACTCTTTGTCTGTATTGATTCTCCTATGGATCTGCTCCATTGCTCCATAAAACTCTGATCCAAAACCTGCCTGACTCAGATTCACCTGCCTGCACTGATAGTCATTAAAGCTGTAAAGCAAAAGAGAAAGGCAGCTGGAATGGTAATACAGAATTAGCTTGCTGTTATGAAACATATATGCTCAAATCTTTTCTCTTCTCATCTGGGCTGTGGATTAAAAGAAATACTGTGACAACTGAAGGGAAATAAAGTAGAGAAAGTTGCCCACTTCCCTTAGGGTATAAATTGCTGCTGGTGGCAGAAAAGAAAAGAAAAATCAAATGTATATTTGGAATGAATATTTTGGATTCTACTGTTGATGAAAGAAGTAGCCACTAAGCAATAAACAGTGACTGCTGTTATTGCCTGTTAGTATGTGGTAGGTAGCCTATTCATAAGGAATTTAGCCATCTCATTTCATGCCTAATGGACCTATACAGGAGACATCAACACATTTTCCACTAACCACATCAGCTATTCAAGGTCAAGGCAGAGAATAAATAGAGTCAGTTGCCCTATGGGATACAGGTGGTTTCTTCACTTATTCCAAAAAGCATTTTTAAAAAAGCTGTGAAAAATATTGACATTCCTTCAGCCCAATCAATATCTGTCCTTTGTGCCCATCAAAGGACATCACCCACCTTAGATTGACTTCTAATTACACTCATACAAAAACAAAATAAAAATAAATCACTTGTCTAGTTTTATCCCATCCTTCCTTCCCAGAAACCTAGGACACTGTATATGGGTTTCTGCATTTAACTTTTACAACAGCCCTGTGAGACAAGCTGAGAAATAATTACTGACCCAGATTTGCTCCTTCCAGGCTGAGAAGGGTTCTGAACCCCAGTCCTCATGTTCTATGTCCAACAGTCTGGACCTTACTCCTATCTCGCTGTAGAGATGTGCAAACAGGTTCAATGTCTAACAGGTTTGACATTGAACCAAACACCCCCTCACCTGATTCAGCTGCCTATTGAACCAAATACCCCTGGCCATCCAGAGGGGTTCGCAAGTTTTTTGTTGTTTTTTTAAAAAAACATTTTTACTTTAAAAAATTAAATTTTACTTACTGCCACCTGGTCTGGGGACTTAGATTCAGCTGTGGATGGATGACTTCAGAAGTCACCCCCTGCTGGCCACGCAGAAGCCCATTGGGCATGTGTGGCAGCCTCCAAATTGGCCACTGCACTGAGTCTCTCTCAGCCCTATTTGGAGGTGTCAGGGAGGAACAGGCTGAAGACTGCCGATTTTTATACAAATGGAGGCCAGCAGCGGGGAGAGGAAACATCTGGGGCATACCCCCCCCCCCCTCAGATGAATCTAAGCCCCTGGAATAGGCATCAGTATGTAAAATTTAATTTTCTGAAGGGAATTTTTTTTTTTAACTCACAACCCCCGGAACCAAACTGTGGGGGGTAGCGGGTGTTCAGGGGTGTGTGCCAAAACTGAACATGCCTGTTCCGGTTTGAGTCTGGTTTGGACTTGAACTGAACCAGGCAACCCGGATTTGTGCACACCCCTATGTGTCTTCTTGGTATTTAAAAAAGAAAATATCAGTGCTCATACCATTGCAGTCCCCGATTCCATCCAAACATTAGTCATTGGCAAAACCAAGCTAAAAGACATCTCAAACTACATAGCTACCAAGGGCAAAGCAACAATCTGACTCTGGTATGCTGATTTTATTACTAAATCTTTGCCCTTGAAAACCATCAAGAGGTTTCAGAAGTAACAGTCTTCCATTGTTGAGTTGATGAGAAATAATAATCATTCAGACATTCATTTATACAAGCATTTTTCTTTCATTTAATCAATGTCCTGTATTAATCATACTGTAGTATATTTAATATTGTGTTTCTTATATATTTACAATTTTGAAAAACATGAAGTACATAGCAAGAGGGGGGGTCACTATTCTACTAAAAGGAAATCAAATTTGCAATATACAAATATTGAAATTAGAAATGTAATTATATTCAGATCATGTACACTTAATTTTAATGCATATTTTAAATATTCAGAGACTTTATACAGTGTTTTTAGGCTGTTAGTGGGAATACAATTAGTATGCATAAGATTTATTAGCTTAAAAACATTATTTTATTACAAAACTTGGAAAACTTAACCTGGGATGTGATTTGGGGTGTGCTGATAACACATTTGCAGTGCAGGTAATATCTCAGAAAGGCTATAACTGTATGTACCTGGAAGAAATTGGAAGTGCTAGTATAGTTAAGATAATGAGTTGTTTCAGTATTCTACCATTATAAGCTCTAAATTCTATTAGTCATAAAATCTAAACCACCTGCCCAATCTGTCTGAAAATTTGCAGACATCAAGTAGGTGACACACAATACCACCCCTTCAGATCTGATGTAGATCTGACATAAAATGCTTGAGAAAATGTTTTAAAATTGACCCTTACACTTTAGAAAATAAGTTTTGGCTCCAGTGTTTTGTCCTCAGATAACGTCGCTTATAATTTTTTAATCTCTCTTTAAATGTTTGTTTTTAAAAATTCAGGAATATACTGAAGCATAATCCTGTGTTGATTTAAAACAAAAACAAAAATAAAAACCTCCGTCCAGTATTTCCTTTGTTAGCCTCTGAAGCCCCCATAATGACAGGGTAAGATCAACTAGGTTAAACGATTTTGCCCATAGAGGGTTCCGAAGCCAGTGTTCTTTCAAAGGAAAATCTAGGGACACTACTGGTTAAACAAATGCTTTGTTCCCCTTCCATTTCCTTCCATGGGCTTTTGTTTTTGCATGTTAGGTGTCAGCAGAACAGCAGGCAACTTTGCAAGGGCACACAAGGGTGACAAATTGTCTGGTGATGACAAGATTGCTGGAGACTTGTGAAGGCATGCAAGGAAGCAATGGGGACATATACAGGCAGCAGCGAATGGACTTGTGAGGGAATTCAAGGCAGCAACATGGTGGGAGGGGTGCCTTGTAAGGGCATGCAAAGAAACAACTGGGTGGTGGATGAACTGGGTGGTGGATGAACTTGCAATGGCACACAAAGGCAGTGGTAGGTTGGTAAATGTAATTACAAGGTAATGTGAGGTGACAAAGAGGTGAAATTGGCCTTGTGAGAACATGTGAACTTGAAGCAGTGACCAGGTGGCAAATGGACTTGTGGGGGCACACAAGGCAGCAGTACTGTGACAAATGGTATGGACCCATAACACAATGTTGCAGCATATCCCTGGTGCACATGTGTTACTTGATCCTATGGCTAAGCATGGTGTAAAAACAACATTAGAAAAGTTCACAACCTAAGCTAACTTGGGTCTTACTTGATATGCAAATTTTATTTTATTTTATTTTATTTTATTTTGTTTTGTTTTGTTTTATTCCCCTGTAGGTTATTTGTACAGAGTGGAGACTGGTGCTCAGTCCCAGCTCCTTCTCATATATCTGTAAAGTTTCAAGAGTTAATGACTGGTGAGGGGTCAGTTTAATGTTTTTCATCAATATTTGCTGAGATTGTAGGGAGGGCAAGAGATAATGGAATCAGATATCTCTAATGGTGAGTGTTGTTTCTTGTATGACTGTGTGTGTGCATGCACATATACAATTACCTGCTGATCAACAGATTCAATGTGTAACTTCCTTCTCTGTTCCTTAGGAGAGTTCACACACATACAGTTTGGTATGCATCACTTCTCAGCCTTTCAGCTAAGATCATGTGTAGTGTAGCTGTTTTTATGTTAAATTGGTGTGGTGGTGGGTGTTTAAACCCACACACCAGAAACTGAAAGGTGTCAAAAACTCTGCACCTCAGAAATACAAAGCTGTGAAATAACTGGTGAGAAAACAAAAGAGTTTTAGACACCTGCCCCCTCAGAAGTGGAAGAGCTGTGGGTGACTGTCTTGAGGGAGTATTCTTCAAGCTGAGAAATGCCCGGCTCTTCTTGTTTAAGCCCTCCTTCCTCCCCTTCCCACTGAGTTCCATTAGCTCCGCCCACTTGATTGAGTCTGTGAACATTCCACTCCATTAAGCTGGGGTTGTTTTTTTGGCTCCTTTGGTTTTTCTCCAGATTTTTGTGAAACGGTTTGCTGTAGATGACACTTTACAACCCAGTATTAAGATTAGCTGTAAACTATATCAGGAAACTGTTGTCTGCAAGCCTCCAATCCAGAAATTACACCACATGTGAGTTAACGTTCCTCATGAGGGTAACAATATTTCAAATATATTCTCAAGAGAGAAAACTTCTGTAAAAATAGTAGTTTGCTTATATGGCTTCTAAGGAAAAGTAAAGTGTGCCATCAAGCCAGTGTCGACACCTGGTGACCACAGAGCCCCATGGATGTCTTTGGTAGAATACAGGAGGGCTTCACCATTGCTATCTCCCATGCAGTATGAGATGATGCCTTTCAGCATCTTTCCTATATCGCTGCTGCCTGATATAGATGTTTCCCATAGTCTGGAAAACATACCAGCAAGATTTCGAACTGGCAACCTCTGGTTTGCTAATCAAGTCATTTCCCTTTGTGCCATTAGGTGGCTATTATATAGCTTCTAGTACAGCATATATCAGCACATAACACAGACAAAGCTTAAGATATTAAACATAACATTCATTACTCAGGGTATTTATTGAAAATAGTTTCAAAGAGCATAGATTCAAGAAACATTTTACTTACAAACTTTGAGGTAAGAAAAGAGTCAAGTGAGTAAGCCCAAATGTGACCTGATTTCCATCTAAATTTGTGCCTTTTTCATCCTAAAATTCCTCATGACTATGCAAAACCATAACTTGGTTAAACATGTCAGCATTCCAGTCCTCTTTTAATAGAAAATTTATTGTCATGTACAAGTTTGTTTACTCCTTTGATTTATTGCTACTTTAACTCAGATTTATAATTAACCTCCTTAGTGGGTTTTAAATCCCCTCACTAATCCTTATTTTGAGAAACAAGAACAAAGTTGTGTCCTAAAAACACATCTTGTGAAACATCTAGTTCACATAACTATCTGTGAAAAACATATTTAGGAACAAAGGTTGTAGGTTAAAAAAAAAGGTAGGTCAACATCTCTAGGCCTAGCTGAATCCAATTAAATAAGGAAAAGATTGGGAGTTTTTATTCCTAATATCCATGTCACTATGTAATTGAAGTTTATCCTTGTGTTACTATGAGGAGGCAGAGCTGGTCTTTCAGTCAGCAGCATGAATTGCCCCCTATGCCAAGAAGGTCTGCCCTGGTTTGCAATTGGATGGATGACTGCATGTGAGCCCTGTCTGCTGTAAGATATCCCTCTTGGGAGATGGTGCCATAGCTCAGTGGTAGAGCATCTGCTTGCATGCAGAGGATCCCAGGTACATTCCCTGACCTCTCCAGTAGGCTTGTGCATTTCGATTCAGGCACAAATCGATTTGTGCCTGAAAATGGCAATTTCTGATGATTTGTCTACAAATTGAAACCAGAATTAGACCTCCAATAATTTTCGTTTACAAACCGAAATGGCCTCCTCTCGGATCCTAATTTTGTTTACTTCGGAAAACGCTTTGGCACTCCATCAGCATTGCATTGCAAATTGTCCTTTTTGTCTCTCCACACAGACTCCAGCAGCAAATGACTGAGTGTTTGTCAGAAGGATTAGCATAGAAGAAGATAAGATATGCAAAAAGGGACAGCTTCTGAAGACATTTCTTTGGTCAATGGATATTTAGTTAAGAGAAATTAGCTGTATTGTGATGCAATTGTGTGCTGAGAATGAAATGATTAAGCTGAGAGCAGCCAATTCATTGTCTACTCTAAGTAACAATATCCAGAGCTTCCCACTCTGTCTGGGGGGCTGCTGGGAGCACCTGGAGGAGAGACAGCTTTGCCCCCCCCTTTCTCCCTCTTTATTATTTTGTGTGTAATGATTAAGATTCCACATGCCCTGTCCTGTTTGCATTTAAAATATTTAAGCCCTTGCTGAAAACAAAACAAAATGCCAGCAAGGACACCGCCTGCAAGCCTCTTTCTTGCACAAGGAGGCACAAGCTATTATGCTTCATTAAAGCAAAAAGCATACACTTACTATTAACACACTGGGAAGTATATAAGTGGAATATGGGGAGGGTTTGGGAGGTAACATGATACAGGAAGACATCCCGATTGACAGATTTTTAAATTTCAGATTTGCATTGGAGAGGAAACTAGTTGGAGTTTAGACACAGCTGCATTTATTGAGTTGATGGCTCTATTTCCTGTTTCCAGAAAGAGAGAACTGAGTTTGCACCAGGAATATATATGCTGGTGTAGGGCACCATTTCCTTCTTACTGCTGCATGTGTGGGTGAAGAGGGAACACCATTCATTGCCTGTTCCATCATCCTTTGCCTCATCCTCCACCATTGACTCCACTTTCCCGGGGAGCTGCCATTCTCCAGGATGTACGCCCTTCCTTAGCCTTGCTGACCAGCCTGCTGCTTCTCCTGTGTGTTCAGCCTTTTTTTAAAAAGGCTTGATGTTGGAATGAATGTTACGAATGTGAAATGTTAAAAAAAAAATATGATGCATGCTGATGCTGATAATGTGATGTAGTAAATGCAATGCTTTGCCAGCATGGTGTAGTGGTTAGAGTGCTGGACTAGGACCGGGGAGACCCAAGTTCAGATCCCCATTCAGCCATGAGACTTGCTGGGTGACGCTGGGCCAGTCACTTCTCTCTCAGCCTAACCTACTTCACAGGGTTGTTGTGAGGAACATAAGAACAGCCCTGCTGGATCAGGCTCAAGGCCCATCTAGTCCAGCATCCTGTTTCACACAGTGGCCCACCAGATGCCACTCGAAGCCATAGACAGGTGTTGAGGGCGTGCCCTCTCACCTGCCATTACTCCCCTGCAACTGGTACTCAGAGGCATCCTGCCTTTGAGGCTGGAGGTGGCCCACAGCCCTCCGACTAGTAGCCATTGATAGACCTCTCCTCCATGAAGTCATCCAAACCCCTCTTAAAGCTATCCAGGTTGTTGGCTGTCACCACATCCTGTGGCAGAGAGTTCCACAAGTGGATCACACATTGTGTGAAAAAGTACTTCCGTTTGTTGGTCCTAGACCTCCTGGCAGTTTCTCTCTCTCCACTTTCTCCACACCATGCACGATTTTATAGACCTCTATCATATCTGCCCGCAGTCGTCTTTTTTCTAAACTAAAAAGCCCCATGTGTTGTAGTCTTGCCTCATAAGAAAGGTGCTCTAGGCCCCTGATCATCTTGGTTGCCCTCTTCTGTACCTTCTCCAGGTAGAATGTCCATTTTAAGATGTGGTGACCAGAATTGTACGCAGTACTCCTAGTGTGGTCGCACCATAGTTTTGTATAATGGAGAAACTTAAGTATGTAGTACACTGCTCTGGCGGAATATAAAATGTAGATAGATAGATAGATAGATAGATAGATAGATAGATAGATAGAATAAGAATAAAATGTCTGCTGTATGAGTCTTTTCACCATTACGGAGGCCCCAAAGGGCAGAAAATACTTCATTATGCAGCGGTGATTTGAGAGGCCAGCAGGGGGAGGGGGAACCTTCTTGGATGCCCCCCCCCCAGCCTATAGGAAGCCCCCCGAAGGGGCTACAGGTATTTTAATTATATTTTGATTTTTTAAAAAAATGCATACCCTCCCAGAACGGACCGGGGGGGTTTCAATGTGGGCCGGACTGAATTTGGCCAGTCTGGTTCGAGTCCAGTCCAGACTCGAACCGAACCGGGCCAGCTGGTTCCATGCACTCCCCTTTGTAGACTGTAGACAATACTGAGCTAGATGTATCAATGGTCTGGCTCAGTATAAAGCAGCTTCCTATGTTCCTAAATCTGCTGGCATCTCCCACTCAACCACAGGTGCTCAATTATGCATCCACAAGGATTGTGACATATCCAGCTCTTTTGGAAAGAGATAAAAGATTGGGTTTTGTTTCTGAATTTTTAATTTTAAAACCACTACATGAGTTGCTTGTGTGATACCTCCTGGCTTGACTGTCTTACATGATTAAATAGGGATCGGACCAAGCTGTATGTATACATGTTATCCTGAGTTTTGTAAAGGCTGTAAACTGGCTTGTGTTGACTGAAAACTCTTTTGCTTTATGTGAACTGCTACTGCTGCACCTACACATTTATTTAATACCAATATTTTGGGAACAACAAAGAACAGTGATCCAGTTACTCCCTCTAGTTTATAATCTACATTAAGTGAACAAAATAGGCATGGGGATGAGAGCTCAGGTGTTGGCAAATGACAGCAAGGAGGAAGTCAGATGTTATTGCAGGCACTTGCAGTTGAGACCATAATCATTGGGGAAAGGCTTTACTGAAGTAGTGGGTGTTCATTTTGAGGGAAGACTTAAAGAAGGAGTGGGAAGTAGACTGAGGAGTGAACAAAGGAAGGAAGAGGAATAGACAAAGGGAATGGATGGTGAATGAGACTGTGAGCAACTGGAGGAAGTCTAAAGCACCTCAATTCAGTGCAGGGGCGTAGCAAGGTTGGAGGGGGCCCAGAGACAAGATTTAAAAATGGGCCCCTCACTGATATACACACACACAATATATATAGTGCACTCACACTCACATCCCCATTATGAATACGGTGAATATCTAGTTCACATTGTATCTAGTTTCTTTACTTCTGCTCCTGCCGATCTCCAAGAGACTCAACATAATTCATAGGGGGTGCAACATGGGCGGGTGGGATGTGATGTGCCTCTGGGGGGCCCCTCAAGGCAGTGGGGCCCCAAGATGACTGCCTCCCCTTGCCTAATGGTAGTTACGCCCCTGATTCAGTGTGCAAAACCATGTGGTAATCTCTGCATGCTGAGCAAGACTTCTGAACCATGGCATTTATTGCAGGGCTAGGACTGCAGGAGGTAGATCAAGATTTACTGGTTGATCTCTGGCTAATTTGCAACACATCAGCATTGTCTAGCAATAACAAGAACACTGAATTGTCCAATAATATCATAAGAAAAAGGCTTCTTGCTGCCGCCATTTTTTTTTAAGGCAGATGAAACAAAGGAAGCTTAGGAGAAAACCAGGAGGAAGTCTTTGTGTGGGAGGTCTGTGTGCTTAATTTTTTGTACTGAAAACAAATTCCTGGGCTGAGCAGTGTTCATAGATTTAGGAGAGCTAGTCTTGTGGTAGCAGGCATGACTTGCCCCCTTAGGTAAGCAGGGTCCACCCTGGTTGCATATGAAAGGGCCACTAGAAATGTGAGCACTGTAAGATATTACCCTTAGGGGATGGAGCCACTCTTGGAAGAGCATCTAGGTTCCAAGTCCCTTCCCTGGCATCTCCAAGATAGGGCTGAGAGAGATTCCTGCCTGCATCCTTGGAGAAGCCACTGCCAGTCTGTGAAAACAATACTGTGCTAGATAGACCAATGGTCTGACTCAGTATACAGCAGCTTCCTATGTTACCCTGTTCCTTAATTCTAAATGTATGTCCACCCCGGTGAGACATTTTGCTGCTGGCTCTTTCTGATCATAGCAGAAAACTGCATATAGTTTTCATATAAACTGCATATAGGGCATGCAAGTAAGGACCTGCACTTCTCACTTTTAAAGGGGTTGCTCGCTGCCACCTAACCCTGGTGCTGCAGTTGAACTGCCGAACTGGTTCATGGGTTGGCCAAACTGGAATACACCAGCTCACAGAACCATGAACCTGTTTGTATTCAAACAAGTGCACAAACCATGGTTCATACACAGCCCTAGAACAGATTTCTAGAAGAAACTTCTGTAGGTCAATATATTGAAATCTACAGGGACTCGACACGTGGTCACAACATGACTTGAATTAGAAAATGGCTTATAGGGTTGTTATTTCTATTACTGAAAGCATAGATTCAAGGACAAATGAAAGCCTAGCAAGTTTCGATTGTGTTGACTATATCCTCAGTTTCAATCCTGAAGAAAGAATATTTGCTAGGAGTGTATATATTGTGGGACAATGGATATGGCAGGAAAGAAAAGGGAGGCAGAGAGATAAAAGGGGGGAAATAAAGAGATGGGGAGTGTAATTTTGAAAGTGAAATCAGAATATTCCTGAAGGATAATGTACCATTTAGCAATAAAGCACATGAAAGACCAACTTGATTGCTTTTTTGACCAATTTGCAAAATCGTTGAATCATAAAAATAAGAGATAGGAAATGTCTATTAGATCATCTACGTCATTCCCCCTCCAATGTAGGGTGAAATTAAGAAAAGGACAATATACGCTATATGTTTGAAGAACCTTTGAAAAAGTTAGACCTAAAAGACTAGAACAATATTCCATGGGAAATGATGGAAGCTACATTGTTTGAAATACTTACAGTTCTGGAGGAAAAGAGAAGCAGGAAGGCGGGGCGAGGGGTGGATAATCAGACTTCCAGATCAATTCTTCTTACCATATTTCTTAGAAAGTAACCTCTGTTCAAATGTAACTTATTTTCAATGTATATGCTTAAGATAGTCTTGTTGTTGAGTCCCCTCCCTGCCCCAAGAGCTGTTCTTGTGATAGAAAACATGAATTGTCCTGTTTGCTAAACAGGGCTCACCCTGGTTTGAATTTGAATGGGATACTACATGTGAGCACTGTAAAATAATCCCCCCACGAGATGGGGCACTCTGGGAAGAGCATCTCCATGCTTGCATGCAGAAAGTTCCAGGTTCGCTCCCTGGCATCTCCGTGGCATCTCCCAGGGCTGAGAGACACCTGCCTACAACTTTGGAGGAGTTGCCACCAGTCTGTGTAGAAAATACTGAGCTACATGGACCAATGGTCTGACTCAGTATAAGGCAGCTTCCTATGTTCCTAAAGTGGTTGCATTCACCTACTTCAGGTTTTTTATGAGTTCTTTGGACTTCATTTGATCCTCCTGGATTTTCCAAACGGAACAACATTCTTTAAACAATAACTAAATTGTTATCAGGTTTGCTCAGACACGTTGGTTGCTATCATGCCCTGGGACTATGCTTATGATCTGTATGAGGGAATTAACTCAAATCAGATACAGTATAAACAAGCATACAACAATAATAAATTTTGTGATAGTTGGTGGGAGTATAGGCAGGTCAGAGTTAGGGTACCTTAAAGGGAGTAACAGAGTCAAGGCCTGGTTTCTTTGAAAGCAAAGCAGGTTTTTATTAAAAACAGAACCACACAGGTAGAGAGTGGTAGTTTCTCTCAGGGCCTGGACAGAAGGACCAAACTACAAGATGCCAGTCCTTAACCAGAGCATCAAATTCTATTCAAGCTTGAGAGGAACCTGGAATAAAGGAGAGGGAGAGGGATATGGAGGAGCAAAGGAAGAGACAGTGTTACAGTCAATACACCTGTCCTTCACATTCACATGTAACGTGGGACCAGAGTTGCAGGGACGCTCAGTTTATTTATTGTTGCGTCCGAACACATGCAACTCTGGTCCTGTCAGTAGCGCAACCTGAGGTTGCACTGAGGAGACTTCAGTTCAAACCGTCAGTTTGTAGGGAGTTTTGCTGCTCCAAACCCAGGATCCACGAAGCCTCCCTGCCATCTGAATGCAACACTAGAAGATGCATTCAGCCAGACTGGAGTAGAGATGTGCAAACAGGTTTGACGTTGAAAGCATTTGATGGTTTGGCGTCAAACCAAACCACCCGCTAGTCAGTATGACCCCAGACCAACCACCACCACCCCCCGCCACCTGCTCGGGGGGTTGGCTTTTTTTTTAAAAAAAAAAAATTTTAAAGAAACATACCCCCTCTGAGGGGGTTCTCTGAGGAGGAAATGGGGGAGACAGAGGTTCCCCCTCCTCCCACCAGCTTACCATTAATCCAAAACCGGCTCATTCGGCCATTCTTCGGCACATTCGGGCCTTTCTTCCACTGGCACAGTGGCAATTTTTGAGGCTGCTGCACCTGTGCAATGGGCCTCTGTGTGGCCTGGCATGTTTTACTTTGTTTTTATTCTGTTGTAAACTGCCCAGAGACTTAAGTTTGGGGCAATATTAAAATGTTAATAATAAATTAATAAATTAATAAATGACATACGTGTGTGTGTGTGTGTGTGTGTGTGTACACAAACACACATACAAACCCAGGGGCAGAGCCACCACTGAGCAGACAGGTTTAAAGAACCCGGGCCACTGACCCTCAGGGGTCACAACTTGCACCCCAGACACACAACCCCTGTGTCTGATGTCAGACATGGGGTGTGTGATTTAGCTCCCAAATGGGACCGCACAGTCCTTTTTGGGAGCTAAACTGGCCAGTGCTGCATTCACAGTGTGGCTGGAGTGGCTCTCCCTGCCTCTAACTCCCAAATGGGGCCACATGGGCCTATTTAGGAACTAAACCATGCGAGGGACATGGCTAAACACTCCCTGTGTCTGATGCCAGATGCAGATGGCGGGGCTAGGAGGTCGCCGCTGGCCTCCCTCCACACCTGCACACACCCATATATAATTGTATATACACACATATACAGCTGTCTATCTATCTATCTATCTATCTATCTATCTATCTATCTATCTATCTAAGTAGTAGTATATTATTTTATTATGTGTGTTTGGAGAGATTTCTGAGAGCTGGTTCCAGTTGCAAGCCAGAGAAAGAGCTGATCCAGCCGAAAAGCAGAGGAGACCTGCAATGACATTGTTTAATTTTATTTATTGATTAATTGATTTGATTTGATGCCGCCCTTCCAAAATGGCTCAGGGCAGTTTACAATTAAAAACAAAGCACTAAAACAATAAAGAGCTAAAACAAAAATTAAAAACAATATAACAACAGTTAATTTAAAAACATTTAAAAACAAGAATTAAACAATTGCAGTAATTAAACCCCCCGAAACCGGGTTAAAATATTAAAACCGGTTTTAAAACCCTGGAAAGCCAGGCCAAACAAATATGTTTTAAGGGCTCTCCTGAAGGCTAATAGAGAATTCAAATGTGCGGTGGGGATCACGCAGAAGAAGGCACTCTCTGAGGTAACTTGGGCCTAAGCTGTTCAGAGCTTTAAAGGTAATAACCAGCACTTTGTATTTTGCCCAGAAACATATTGGCAGCCAGTGCAATTGTTTCAAAACAGGTGTAATATGGTCTCTCTGGGTTACCCCAAAGACCAATCTGGCTGCCGCATTCTGAATTAACTGAAGTTTCCGAACTATGTACAAAGGCAGCCCCACGTAGAGCGCATTGCAATAGTCAAGCCAGGAGGTTACCAGCTGGTGCACCACTGTTTTGAGGTCATCCTCCTCAAGGAATGGGCGCAGCTGTTGAATCAGCTGAAGCTGATAGAAAGCACACCTGGCCATGGCCTCCACCTGAGAAACCAGGGTGAGGCCTGGGTCCAGGAGTACTCCCAAGCTGTGCACCTGCTCCTTTTGGGGGAGTGTAACCCCATCCAGCACAGGAAGATCTAACTCACCCCTCAGATTCTGAGCCCCCACAATGTGCACCTCCGTCTTGCTTGGATTCAGCTTCAATTTGTTATCCCTCATCCAGCCCATTACTGCCTGTAGGTAGGCATTTAGAGAATGAGTGCCATTTCCTGAAGAAGGAAGGGGAAAGTAAATTTGGGTGTCATCAGCATACTGATAACACCCAGCACCAAATCTCCTGATGACCTCACCCAGTGTTTTCATGTAGATATTGAAAAGCATTGGTGACAGAATGGAGCCCTGAGGGACTCCATATAACAGCTCCTGCTATGAGGAACAACTGTCACCAAGCTCCACCATCTGGAATCTACCAGAGAGATAGGAATGGAACCACTACAAAGCAGTGCCCCCTATTCCCAACTCCTCCAGGTGACCCAGAAGGATACCATGGTTGATGGTATTGAACGCTGCCGAGAGATCCAAGAGGACCAACAGAGTCACACTCCCTCTCTCGATTCCCCGGTAAAGGTCATCCATCAGGCCGACTGAGGCTATCTCAACTCCATAGCCTGTTCTAAAGCCAGTTTGAAATGGGTCTAGATCAGTGTTTCTCAACCACCGGTCCCTGGACCGCTGCCGGTCCCCGAAGGGTTGAGTGCCGGTCCCTGACTGGGAGTCAACCCACCCCCAACTGAAATCAAGGCACTCACTTCCTCAATTTTGCACATGGCACGGAAGAGGAAGAGTATCACGGAGGCATGGGACCCTTCTTGTGCCTTGCCTCCACGTGCTGCTGAGATCTTCCTACAGCTATCTTATTCCCTATCTTTACAGCTTCAAACTGTATGCGATGCGGGGGCATGGAGGAAAAAGTATGGCAGTGGGCGCCACTTGAAGGGCTGCTGGTTCTTGCATGCTCATTGTTTGCAGCCAAAGGTTGGTTGATTGAAACCCAGCTGCCTGTTGTGGTCGAGGCGCCTTGAGAGGGAACACTGTTTCCCTCTTGCATCAGTGGGGCTTGCTTGTATATTGTTTTCATTGGCCCCATGTAGCTTTTGAATTTTTCTAATGGCCCAACATCCCCTCTCCATTGAGTAATCACAAGCACCTCTACTCCAGACATACTGGAGACAAATTTGTTCACCCAGGCTTTTAGATTCAGGGGTTCTCAACCTTGGGTACCCAGACGTTGGTGGACTTCTACTCCCATAATCCCCAGCCATAATGGCCAAATGCCATTGTTGTTGGGGGTTATGGGAGTTTAACTGAGGGACCCAAGGTTAAGAACCCCTAATATTCAATGTTTGCAAAAGATTCCAAATTTTATTATTTTAATGCTTATATTATTTTCATTCTAAACTGCCCAGAGATGCAAGTTTTGGGCAGTATAGAAGTCTGATAGATAGACAGACAGACAGACAGACAGACTTGAAACCCCTTTACTAACTCCTGGTCGGGAAACTGTGCATGAAGAATGTAGCGGTCCTTGAAACGCTGCACGAAGAATTTAGCGGTCCTTGACTCCAAAAAGTTTGAGAAACACTTGTCTAGATAATCAGTTTCCTCCAAAATCACCTGGAGCTGGTTAGCCACCACTCTCTCGATTACCTTGCCCAAGCAGAGGAGATTGGAGACTGGCCTGTAACTATCCATCACCGAGAGCCTGCCGTTATTTATTTGCAGGATCTACAATCAAATTTGCATTTCTGCTACCCTTCTGCTGCCAAAGAATTCATGATTACAAGTTGGTGGCCAAGGGCATGGGGACATGGTGTGTGTGTGTGTGTTTGTGAATTGGGTTGTGCATATTGCCATCTGCACCCTTGTAAATTTAAAATTTTCTTTAAAACTTACATTAGACCTTTGTAATATAAGTTTGCTATAAAGTAATAGTAACAAGACTTTTGTTCTATGTAGGAAAGTCAGTCTGGTTGATTCTGTGTTTTGATTTAAGTGTAAAATATTGAATTCCATTCATAATGTATTTATTGCAGTACGACACTTAAAATAAAAATGGTTGTAGGGCAGCTTTTAAAATGAACCGATTCATTCACCCAGGAACTGGGTAGTATCTAGTTCAGCAAGCAAAATCCTCTAAGGTGTGAGGGTGCAAACATTTCAAATAAACTAGAAGGGGACAGAGTAGAACCAGGAGTAGAGCAGACAGAAACACATGACAACTGTGTTTGAGAGACAAAAGTTTGAGATGGTATAGAAATGTGATAAACAAAAAAACCAACCAACAAACAGGTCAAAAAGGTCAAATGGCAGTAAGGGAGATAGCACATGTCAACGCCAAGTAAGAGACTCTGTGTTTAGGTGTTTATATACCAGCGCCAGAAGCCCCCGAGCCAAGATGGGCAAGCTGGCATTCTTGGTTGCTAATTAAAACATATTGGGCATAACACAAGCCTGGTGGACCAGTGATAACCAGTGGGACACTATTATTCCTGGATACAAATTCTACTGAAAGGATAGAGAGGGGAAGATTCAGAGTGGAGTAGCCCTGTATATTAAAGAAGAGATAGAATCCAACAAGCTAGAAAATCTAGGAAGACTGGAGTCCTCCACAGAATCATTATGAGTGACAATATGAGGACTGAAAGGAAATGTGTTACTAGGGACATGCTATCACTCTCCAAATCAGAATGCTGAGAGTGACCCGGAGTTGGAGAAGCAAATCAGAGAAGTGTCAAAGAGAGACAGAGCTGTAAAAATAGGGGACTTCAATTACCCTCACATAGACTGGGCAAATTCACGTATAGATATTAACAGAGAGGCCAAATTTCTAGACATACTAAATGACTATGCCTTATAACAGGTGGTTGTGGAACCAACCAGAGAAAAGGCAGTCTTGGACTTAATCCTGAGTGGTGCCCAAGACCTAGTGCAAGATGTCAAAGTTGTAGAACCATTGGGTAACAGTGACCATAGTGCGATTCAATTCAGCTTACATAGAAGTGGAACATTGCCAAGGATTTTTTCAAAATTATATTTTATTGGTTTTAAAGATACAAATACAAAAAATGGTTTTAAAAATACAAAGATACAAAGATGAAAGGGAAAAAATGAAATTAATATAGGATCAAAGAAAAGATGCATCTCCAAACTTACAATATCCATGAATAAAAACAGTTTTACATACTTGTTTAGCAAATTTATAATCCACAAATAAAGTACCATCTTATCATCAGAGTTGTCTAATCCGACCAAACGTCCTTTTTAAACAAAATCCAAGAGAGAGGGTATAATGATGAAAAAATGGCAACTCTATCAGTTATGAACTTCAAATTAAACCTGAATCTCATTAATTTTTATATCATTCAGGTACCTAACATATTATCTCTCAAAAGGTATTGGATGATTGCATCAAGGCAAACTAAGATGGAAATAGAAAATACCGGGAAAATAACAAAAATGCTCAAATCAGTAAATATAAAAATCTTATTTCCTACTAGACAAAGGAAAACTAGTAAGCTAATAGTCTATAATGGAATAGGAGGGAGGGGGAGCCTTTTATCATCAATGAACCAGGCCAGTTGGTAATGCTATTAAACTAAATAAAAATAATAAAATGAAGGAACAGGAAGAAGCCATAACATAAAATCATCAAAGACTTTGTCAATAAGCCAGTCCAATTAGTAATCCAGTGAAAACTAAAAAAAAGAAGAAGATAATGCAGTTAAGAATTATTTTGAATCTAAAAACATATGTATCCAAGTCTTTTTTAACATCAGAGAAGGGGTAATGCCAGGCAAGTAAAACCCATCTGTACTTGAATGAGTTTGTGAAACATTTAGCTGTTTCGAAGGTTGGATGTGTGATCTTTCCCCTGAATCCCATCATATGGTCATTTCCAAGGTCTGATAGAGTAACATGCAGATCTTCAGACGTTTGTTTATCAGTGCAACTATCCTGCAATGAAGCCTTATGTTGTTCAGATTGCACTGTCTTACTAGAAATCATCTGAGATCTGTTTTGGTTTGAAACCCCTCCTGCTGAAAAGATAACTTTGCAGTCATACTGTCTATTTGTGAGGAGATCTTATTAAGCTCTCCCATAACTGAGAGGAAAAATTGGTTGTAAGACATCATTTTAACAGACATGTTAAACCCTACTTAAATTCCCTACTTTGTTTACCACCAAGCAGTTTCACAGGGAATAATAATGTTCAATACATGTATAATCTTCAAAAAGCAACTTCACAGAGGAGTTTCCTACAGATTGAAAAATAGGCCCAAACCAAATTCCCTCTTAACAGTAGTACCAAGCAGAATTAACAAGGGAATACTTGGGCTTGACTATACTTTGGTAATGTAGAATTCCCGAATAAAGAGTTACCAAGTAATATTTACAGGGAATACAAGAGTTAATACAAGAATTTAGCTAACAGTATAGTTCCTCAACTAGTATCAGGCACTAAAGTCCAGATTAACGCATGTCCGTTATTATCTGACAATTAAAATAACACAAACTATTTTTCCAAAGGGGAGAGGAAACAGTTAACATAACCCCCACAATCCTCTGGCAAGTTAGAATATGCTGCGTTGGGAGGTTTCAGCTTTCTCAAGTCCTTTACGAAAACAAACTGGAACCAGATGATCTGCTTCAATATAAGGGAAGAAGTTCTCATGGAAAGATGTGGCTGTATACTAATTGTTCTTTACTCCAAAATTATTTAAGTTGTAAATCCTTAAGGAACATAAAGTCAATCACTAAAAACTGAGACCCCAGTCCTGTTCCATAACTTTAATAAAGTTTAACATCAAAATCTTCAAATAGCCTGCTTAAGACGGTTAAAAGTTTCAATATTCCATTAAAGATGGTCATCCAAAAAAAAAAAAGCATCCTTAGATTGTAATAAAATGTTAATCATTGTTAATCTGGTAAAATGTAATAAAGAATTAATCATCACCACGTTGCCAAAATCCAGTTTCAGTTGGAAATTTTAGTAGGAATTTGACATCAGAATCCTCAGATAGTTTGATAAAAACAATTAAGGGCTTGAATAATCCATGGGCAATCCATAAATGATAGTCATCCAGGAAAAACAAAAACATCCATCAACGTCAATAAGTTGTAATAAAATGTTAAGCACTGTTAATCCAGTGAGATATAGTAAATTGTTCACTGTCCGTTATAATCTATATATTTAATCCTCGTAGACATGCCTCAGCCTCTGTGGGGATGTGTCCCGGCAACCCAGCTGATTGGCTGGGCAGCGGAGCGGAGGGACGCACCTGATTGGCTGAGGCGCGTCTGTGGTGGAGGACAGAGGCGGCGGTGGGCCTTGCCGGGCCATGGAGGCCAGGGAGGCCGGCGGTGGCGGGGGCCCTGGCCCGGCTGGGGAGGCCGGCGGTGGCGGGGGCCCTGGCCCGGCTGGGGAGGCCGGCGATGGCGGGCCCGGCAGCGGCAGGCCCGGCCCGAACGCGGAGGCTGGCAGCGGCCCGGCCGGAGACTGGGGCAGGGGGGAGAGAGGTAGCCGGCCCCAAAAAACACACAGATGCTCTGTGCGGGGGTCGGCTTGTAGAATGTTAATCCTTGCCTAACCAGAGAAAAATGTATTAAAATGTTAAACATTGTCTCATTACTCCACTACCAATTAAATGTCTAACAAAATTAAAGATTAGCAAATTAGTTATGAACAAACCTTAGGCCTGCCTTTTGATTATTCATCTTCTTGTTTAACTAAAGTAAAAAATCAGGTCCATTTCAAAGTGTTAGATAACTTGAAGGTTGCCTAAGTTGTAAATCCTTAAGAGTTGTAAATCCTTAATACTAAGTGCTGTAGTTAACTGAAAGCTGAGTCTTCTATGCTGTTCTGGTCGGTGATTTCTTTGATAGAAGTAACATGAATCCTCAGTTCAGGAAAAAGAAAAAAAAAGAAAAAAGAAAGTACCTTGATGATCTTGAAGTTGGGAGAGGGAGAACAGAGAGGGAACGGCAGAAGAAAATTACAGGAATTAAAGTTGGGAAAGGCAGTCGCTAAAAAGCAGGTGTTGTTGCTCTCTTCTCTTCGGGTGGGAAACTCATGGAAAGTCTCTCCTGAGTTCGACTGGCATATCACGATTTATTTCTGTTTCGATTTCCAAGCATTTATACCTTGTTTGTTTACACCAGTCTGCTCTCAGGTGACAGCTCCATTTTTCCTCTGTGATCAATCTTCCTGATTGATAACTAGTCTATTACTCCAAAGAGTTAGTGCAGTTCTTGGTGGAGGAGCTGCCAGAGCTACAGGTCATGACACCATTTTTCCCAGAAGTCTCATTGCCAAGGATTTTTAAAATTATTTTTATGCTGCTTAAATTTTAAGAATGTATTAATGCTTTGGACTTCAGGAAACTTCTAAAAAATGAGGGGACTGGTAAAAAGGAAGCTGAAAGTGAAAGTCAGGAGGGTCAAATCACTCCAGAAAGCGTGGAACTTAAACCACAACAGAATCTCAGTTGGAAAGTATGCCAAGAAGGAGGAAAGGAACCACCAAGTTCAGGAGGACACCAGCATGGCTAACAAATAGAGTTAGGGAAGCTATAAAAGGGAAGAAGATTCCATTCAGAAAATGGAAGTCCTGTCCAAATGAAGAGAACAGGAAGAAACATAAACAATGACAAAAGTAATGCAAGGAGTCAATAAGGGATGCAAAACGAAAGCTTGAGGAGCATATAGCTAGAAGTGTCAAAAGGAATAACAAAAACGTCTTTAAAAATATCAGAGGCAGAAAACCTGTCAGGGAGGTGGTTGGACTCTTAGGTTTATTTATTATTTATTATTAAGAAAATTTTTACCACCCTTCCAAAAGGCTCAGGGTGGTTTACATTAAAACACCATTAAAATCAATTAATTAAAACAGAAATTATAAAACTACATAAAATAATTAACAATTAAAACATCATAAAACACCAATTAAATAGCCAAAACAATTTAAAAACAAGTTTTAAAAATCTGAGAAAGCTTGGTTGAAGAGATGTGTTTTCAGAAGTTTCTTTAAAATTGCCAGAGATGGGGAGGCTCGTATCTTAGTAGGGAGCACATTCCACAATCTTGGGGCAGCAGCTGAGAAGGCCCGTCTCTGTGAAGCCACCAAACGAGTTGGCGGCAGCTGGAGACAGACCTCCTCAAGTGACCTCAATGGGTGGTGGGGCACATAGCGAAGAAGACATTCTCTTAAATACCCAAGGCCTAAGCTGTTTAGGGCTTTGTAAGGCTTTGTAAGTTATAACTAGCACTTTGTATTTTGCCCGGAAACCTATTGGCAGCCAGTGTAGCTACATCAACAGAGGAGTAACATGGTCTCTCTGAGATGACCCAGAGACCAACCTGGCTGCCGCATTCTGAACCAACTGAAGTTTCCGGACTAAGTACAAAGGCAGCCCCATGTAGAGTGCATTACAGAAGTCAAGTCTGGAGGTTAACAACAAATGTACCACTGTTTTGAGGTCATTGATCTTGAGAAACGGACGCAGCTGGCGTATCAGCCAAAGCTGATAGAAAGCACCCCTGGCCACCACTTCAACCTGAGAAACCAGGGAGAACTGTGAATCCAGAAGTACTCCCAGTCTGTGAACCTATTCCTTTTGGGGAAGTGTGACTCCATCTAGAACAGGGAGATCAAGATTGTCTCTGACCCCGCACAATAAGTACCTCCGTCTTCTCTGGATTCAGCTTCAGTTTATTCTCCCTCATCCAGCCCATTACTGCTTCCAGGCAAGCATTTAGGGAGGATATGCCAACTCCAGAAGAGGTTGACATGGAGAAGTAGATCTGGGTGTCATCAGCGTACTGGTAACATCCAGCTCCAAATCCCCTGATGATCTCTCCCAGCGGTTTCATGTAGATGTTAAAAAGCATTGTAGAAAGTATGGAGCCTTGAGGGAAACCATACTTAAGCCCAGATTTTGAAGAGCCTATTGATTACCTCTTTAAGACAAGGAGGCATCCTGCCCTCGCTCAGAGGAGCATTTATGATTTCCACCAGGCTGCCTTCAACAGCCTCCCTGCTAGATCAAACAAGCCATGTTGGACAAGGGTCAAGAGAACAAGTGGTAGGCCTCACCGCCCCGAGCAGTTTGTCCACATCCTCAGGTGTCACAAACTGAAACTGATCCAGTCGAATCACATAAGAGGGATAGTTGGACACCTCCAGTACAGACATCAAATTAATCGTGGAGTCTCCATCTAAGTCGGCCTGAATCCAAGAGATTTTATCTGCGAAAAATTCTTTAGACACATCACAGCGGGTAACTGATGATTCCAAATTCTGGTTCAAGGGAAGGGGGGCAGATACTAGTCCTCTCACAACCCTGAACAACTCCACCATCCGTGAACTCGCAGAGGCAATATGGGCAGAAAAGAACTGCTTCTATGCCACACATATTGCCTGACCAAAAATCTTTAGATGTGCTCCATGTTGTAATCTGTCAGATTCGAGTCGAGTCTTCCTCCACTTGCGCTCCAGTCACCTACCTTGCTGCTTCAGCCCCTGTATGTCTTCTGTATACCAAGGGGCCACTTCTGAAGTGGGTCGGAGGGGATGCTTAGGAGCAATTGTGTCTACTGCCCTGGTGAACAACTTCTGAAGTGGGTCGGAGGGGACACTTAGGAGCAATCGATTCTAGTGCCCTGGGGAGCAAGTTGTTCCAGTTCTCAACCAGGGCATCAACAGGATCACCAGCAGAGACAACATTGAATCCCTCCAAGGCTTCTTGGAATCCTACCGGATCCAATAACTTCTTTGGGTGGACCATTCTAATAGGCCCCTTGCCCCTGAGGAGGTGGGAGGTAGTTGCAAGTCCAACCTTAACCAGATGGTGATCCGTCCATGACAATGGAGATATCACAGGAGTCTCCACCCATGGAACACCACCCTGATCAGAATAAAAGACCAAGTCAAGTGTGTGACCTGCAATATGCATTGATCCAGAGACCACTTGGGATAGGCCCATAGTTGTCATGGCCGCTATGAACTCCTGAGCTGCCCCAGACAAGTTGGTCCCAAAACGAACATTCAAGTCCCCCAGTACCAGAAGTCTGTCAGACTCCAACGCAAGTTCCGCAACCAAGTGCGCGAGCTCAGTAAGGGATTCCGTTGGGCAGTGGGGCGATTGGTACACCAACAGAAGTCCCAATCTATCCCTGGTCCCCAAACTTAAGTACACACATTCAGTATGGTCTGATACCCTAACAGGGACCCTGGTAAGGGAGATGTTATCCTTATAGACCACAGCCACTCCACCTCCCCGCCCACGTCCCCTCACCTGCTCCTGTGGGCATGGAAGGGAGGATAAGGAGATTGTAAAGAAGCTGAATGAGTTCTTTTCATCTGTCTTCATGGCAGAGGATACTGACCATATGCTCCCTCCGGATCTGAGCTTCTCAAGCATGGAGGCTAAACAATTGCACCAATTTGGGTGATGAGAGAGGATGTTCTAAACTTTCTTGAAGAACTAAAAATTAACAAATCACCAGGGCCAGATGGCATCCACCCAAGAGTTCTGAAGGAACTCAAATGTGAAATTGCTAATATCCTAACAAAAATATGTAACCTGTCCCTACAATCGGGCTCTGTTCTGAAGGACTGGAAAGTACCTAATGTAACTCTGATTTTCAGAAAGGCATCCAGGGGGGATCTGGGAAAGTTCAGGCCAGTTAGCTTAACTTTTGTGCCTGGTAAATTGATGGAAAGCATACTAAGGATAAAATTGTTAAACATATAGAAGAACAGGCCTTGGTGAAGGAGAATCAGCATGGCTTCTGCAAGGGCAAATCCTGCCTCACTGACATTTTGGTGTTCTTTGAGAGTGTCAGCAGGCATGTGGATAAAGGTGATCCAGTTGAAATCGTATACTTGGACATCCAAAAAGCTTTTGACAAATTTCCTCACTAAAGGCTCTTGTGTAAACTTAGCAGTTGTGAGATAAGGGGACAGGCTCAAGTGTAGATTGGTAACTGAATGGTAACTTGTAACTGTGGATTGGTAACAGAGTAGCCCGTGCTGGAGAGGGCCCCAAACGGACTGCAGGAAGCCCAGGCTACTCCTGGGCAGACAGTATTTGGGGGGGAGCCGATACCACCCCGATGCCAATGCCTATGCCTCATTTAAGTAAGTAGCTCTAACTCCACTCTAGGTCTAGGAAACCCTACCCCCACCCCCTTATCATAAAGGGGTATCCTTTACAACTTTGTCAAAGGATTTTGAAAGTCTAATTATAAGTCACTGGTCTATCCATATATCTGTTGACTCAAAGAAGATTCACTTTCACAGGCAAGACTCGCCTTCTCAGAAGCTGTGCTGATTCACCTTCAACAAGGTTTGTTCTTTATGTTTAATATTTTACATTAATATTAATATTATTATTACTTAATAGTACACTAATGTAATCATTAATATAGAAGCATTTCTTAAAAGGACCAATTTAAATAAAAACTCATTATCACTTTCTTAATTTAAACCCTATTGTACATATAGAAGACATGGAAGTAGTATTTTAATTTCCTTTTCCCTATACCACAAAGATTCAGGACAGTTTATCTATTTATTATTTATTTAACACATTTTTATACCGGCCAAAACCTATGTCTCTGAGTGGTTTACAACAAAATAAAAACAGAAAGTAAAACATTAGTTTTTTAAAAAAAGTTTAAAATATTACAATTTAAAAATTTTAAAACAATACTTTAAAGCAGCATTAAAACCATTAAAACAATATTACTTAAAAGCCTGGGTGAACAGATGCACCTTTAAATACTTTTTAAAAGCTGTCAGAGATGAGGAGACTCTTATTTCACTAGGGAGCACATTCCAAAGCCTCGGGGCAGCAGCAGAGAATGCCTGTCCCTGAGTGGCCACCTGACGAGCCAGTGGCAAATGCAGATGGACCTCTCCAGATGATCTCAGTGGGCGGTGGGGCTCATGACAAACATGTTCTCTTAAATACCCAGGGCCTAAGCTGTTTAGGGCTTTATAGGTTATAACCAACACCTTGTATTTTGCCTGGAAACATATTGGCAGCCAGTGTAGCTCCTTCAATACAGGAGTTATATGGGCTCTCCTAGATGACCCAGAGACCAACCTGGCTGCCACATTCTGGATGAACTGTAATTTCCAAACTAAATACAAGGGCAACCCCACATAGAGCACATTGCAGTAATCCAGTCTGGAGGTTACCAGCAGATGTACCACTGTTTTGATGTACCTCTGTTCTCAAGAAACGGACGCAGCTGGCATATCAGCCAAAGCTGATAGAAGGCACTTCTGGCCACTGCCTCAACCTGGGAGACCAGGGAGAGGCTTGGATCCAGAAGCACCCCTAGACTGCATATCTGTTCCTTTTGGGGAAGTGTGACCCCATCCAGAACAGGCAGATCAAAATTGTCTCTCGAGTTCAAACCCCACACAATGAGTACCTCTGTCTTATCTGGATTCAGTCTCAGTTTGTTATCCCTCATCAGCCATTCATCGACTCCAGGCTGGCATTTAGGGAGATTATGCCCTCTCCTGATGATGCTGACATGGAGAAATAGATTTGGGTTTCATCAGTATACTGATAGCACCCTGCACCAAATCTCCTGATGATCTCTCCCAGCGGTTTCATGTAGATGTTAAACAACATTAGAGACAATATGGAGCCCTGAGGCACACCATACAAAAGTTCAGATTTTGAAGAACAGCAGTATCCAAGGGACACCATCTGGAACCTGCCCGAGAGGTAGGAATGGAACCACCACAGAGAAGTGCCTCCAACTCCAAACCCACTCAGATGCTCCAGAAGGATACAATGGTCGATAGTATTGGTCGAAAGCTGCCACAAGATCCAAAAGGACCAACAGAGTCACACTTCCTCTGTCAATTCCCAATTGGAGATCATCCATCAGGCCGACCAAGGCAGTCTCCACCCTATAGTCAGCCCGAAAGCCAGTTTGAAATGGGTCAAGATAATCAGTTTCCTCCAAAACTGTCTGAAGCTGGGAGGCTACCACACTCTCAATTACCTTGCCCATTCATGGAAGGTTGGAGACAGGCCTATAGTAGCTTAACTCTGAGGGATCCAATGTAGGCTTCTTCAGAAGCAGTCTAAAGATTGTCTCCTTCAAACAAGGAGGCATCCTACCTTCCCTCAGAGACCCATTTATAATCTCTACCAGGCCTTCTACAACACTCCCCCCTCCCCCGCCATTTAATATAAGCCATGTCGGGCAAGGGTCTAGAGAACAGGTGGTAGGCTGCACCATTCCAATCAGTTTGTCCACATCCTCAGGAGTCACAAACTGGAAGTGATCCAACCTAATCACACAAGAGGAGTTGCTGAACACCTCTACATCAGACACTGAAGTAATTGTGGCAATGGAGTTTAAGTCAGCCTGAATACAAGAGATTTTTTCCACAAAGAATTCATTAAACACATCACAGTGGGTAATCAATGGTTCCAGACTCTGATTCAAGGGAAGAGGGGCACATACTAGCCCTCTCACAACCCTGAACTCCACCGGATATGAAATTGCGGATGCAATACAGGCAGAAAATAATCACTTTTCTTGAAGTGGGTTTTTCAAGAAGTGGGTTGGAGAGGATGCTTAGGAGCGATCATGTCTACTGCCCCAGTGAGTTTGCTGTTAAGGATGTGCACGGAACCACGGAGGCGCGGTCTGGCACTGGGGAGGGGGGTCCAGCTTTAAGGGCGGGAGGTAGTACTTACCCCTCCTGCCGCTCTTCCCCCTCCGGCGCGGCACTTAAAAGCAAAGTTTTGAGGGTGGCAGCGTTCCTCCCTGCCGCCCCTGGCCCCCTCGTTGCCTGACAAAAGCAGAGGTTGCTGGCATGCATGCGCCCATTGCGGCGTGTGTGCGGCGGCCGCCGCCATCACACAAGCATCAGAGAGGATGCTTAGGAGCAATCATGTCTACTGCCCCAGTGAGTTTGCTGTTCCAATTCTCCACCAGGGCATCAACAGGATCACCGGCAGAGCCAACACTAAATCCCTCCAAAGCTTCTTGAAATCCTATTGGATCCAATAACCTTCTCGGGCGGATCATCCTAATAGGTCCCTTGCCCCTGTGAAGGTGGGAAGTGATTGTGAGTCCGACCTTAACCAGATGGTGGTCCGTCCATGACAATGGGGAAATCACAGGATTCCCCACCCATGGAACACCACCCTTATCAGAGTGAAAGAACAAGTCAAGCATGTGAGCAGCAATGTGCGTTGGCCCCCAGACCACTTGGGATATGCCCATAGTTGTCATGGCCACTATGAACTCCTGAGCTGCCCTGGACAAATTGGTCCCAAAGTGAACATTGAAGTCCCCCTGCACCACAAACCTGGGGGATTCCAACACCAAGTCCGTCAGCTCAGTTAGGGACTCTTTTCAGTAGCAGGGCAATCGGTACACCAACAGAGGACCCAATGTATCTCTGTTGCCCAACCTTAAGTACACACATTCAATATGGTCCGACACTCTAACACTGGGCCCCCAGCCTCCCCCAGCCAGGTCTCTTTAATACATACCAGTTCGGCACCTTCATCCAGCATCAAATCATGGATTATTTCTGATTTGTTCTGGACTGACCTGGCATTACAGAGGAGCAAGGTGAGGTTCCAAGGGTGGTCGGAACTGCTCCCCAAGGTCAAAGAGCTGGCAGGACAACCCCAAGGGGAAACAGCTATTAGATTTCCAAGTCCCCTTCCCCTGTAACAGCCCACTGACCTGCCAATGTTACTTCTTCTGTTCCCCACCACCACCGGAATGGCCGCCCCATAGTCAGTAGACATGCCTCCTGTCTCCCCATCTCCCGATAAGCCCAGACACATTCTAAAACTATCTCACCCAGGACTAATTAAAACAGAGACCCCACTATTAAAGGGCCCCCCACATGCAAATACCTGGGCCAGGAGACCTGGCCCTTGCCCTCACCCTCACTCTCACTGTCCCCTGAAGTGGATCCCCCAAAGGAGTGAACCCCTTTGGTGTCATCCCTTTGGTGGTGACCCCGCCGGTGGCAGGCCCCCTGCCACAGGCAGCACCCTATATAGCCCTGAGCAGGCAACTCTAGGCAGATGATATCCAGGAAACTGCCACGTTACCCTGCTCCCCAGGCCTCAATCCTGCAAGTTGACAATGTTTCCTTACATCATTTTACCCTCCCAATAATACTGTGAAATATATTAGGCTAAGGATATTAGGTTGTCATCCATGAAGTGGTATGGCAAACAGGAATTCAATTTGGGTCTCCCATATCAATTTGTTCAGCATGAAAACTGAAGTTACTATGGCAATCAAGATTAAAAGAAAGTACTGAGTCCTTTATTTATCTCCAAGCATGAAGATACCTTTAAAAAATGTGTGCTGATATGATGTTGCTGTTTTGCTACTTACACACCTATGACTCAATTTAGCAAGTCCTGCTACTGAAGGACTTGTGTTATTCCAAATAAACAATATGCTTGTATGTTGTCATATTTAAGTTGTTTATGTTATTCAAAATAAACAACATACTTCTTAACCTTCCATAAAATGAAAAGGAGGTTTTGTCTGAAAAGCTGAAATCCACATTATATAAAAATGTATATTTCATGTATATATTTCAGTCAGTCTATTTTTCAGGAAAGAGAAATACCTGTTGGGCACGGTGGGGGAGTGGGGAGGACCCTAGTATCTTAGAACCTTGTGTTTTGAGACTGATTTATTTAGCTATGGAAAGTCTAAGTAAGAAGTACATAGAAATTATGGGAGCCATGAAATGTGGCATATAATACAAGCATAGCAATGCCTCAAACCCTGTGAAGACTGAACTTGAGCCTCTGGCCTATCAATGCTTCAACTGTATGAAGATATATTTTGTTCCAAATGTAGAAGAATCATAGTATTGTTCTGTGAGCTATGAGCACAGACAATAAAAAAGACCAATACATTTTTGAGCAGTAAAATCCAGTGTTCAATGAACAGGAAGTAAAACAATAAGTTAATGTCGTTTCAACTAAAGGATATTTGTTGATGATATTTGACACTGGAATGGGTGGGCAGGATGCATCTGTGTTTGAAGGAGGCATTTGTGAGACCTTTACTCAAGAAGCCGGCCCTTGAGTGCTCAGTGATGGATAATTATAGGCCTTGGTTGGTCAAGGTGATTGAGAGGGTGATGGCTGATCAGCTCCAGGTAGCTGCATGATCTATACCCATTTTAAACTGGCTTTAGAGTTCAGATGTGCACAAATCATTTTTTTGTGATTCAATTTGAGGTCAAATTTAATCGGTCAGATTTGATTCAACCTTGAATCTAGCCCCCTTGAATCAGCCCGGATTTGATTTGAATTAGATTCAATTTGGGAAAATTTTAAAGGGTCAGGGGGCACCACGGTGGGTAGGTGTAGGGTTGTGCCCAATGGGTGGCAACTACCACTCAAACCCCAAAGGAATCAGGCAAAGGCGTGATTTTTTCAGAATTTTTGAATTTTGGTTTTATTTATTTTTCTGCCATAGGAATAATGGGGATTCAAAGCGACCCCATTATTCCCTGTTGGGAGTGACAAGTGGTCCAAAGTGGGTGGGGTGATAGGGCACATTTGGTGCCAACTACCCCCCAACTCTCAAGCCAATGGGGTACTCGGTGTTTTTGTTTTTTTAAGGAATTTTTGAAGTGTTTGGTGTGTTGTGACTTTTCTTCATAATGATACCCTATGACAGGGATGGGGAACCTTGGCACTCCAGCTGTTTTTGGACTACCATAATCCCCAGCCACAGAGGCCAATAGCTAGGGATTATGGGAATTGTAGGCCAACATCTGCAGGAGTGCCAAGGTTCCCCATCCCTGCCCTATGAGGATTCATTATACACCAAATAATTTAGGAACATAGGAAGCTGCCATATACTGAGTCAGACCATGGGTTTATCTAGCTCAGTATTGTCTTCACAGACTGGCAGTGGCTTCTCCAAGGTTCCAGGCAGAAGTCTCTCTCAGCCCTAACTTGGAGAAGCCAGGGAGGGAACTTGAAACCTTCTGCTCTTCCCAGAGTGGCTCCATCCCCTGTGGGGAATATCTTACAGTGCTCACACAGCTAGTCTCCCTTTCATATGCAACCAGGGCAGATCCTGCTTAGCTAAGGGGACAAGTCATGCTTGCTACCCTCAGACCAGCTCTCCAACCCTCAGACCAGCTCTCCAACCCTCTTAAATTTAAACACTTCAGACATGGGTCGGGGGTGGTTGACACATGGGGTGCCACTAATTACCCCCCACGTGCAAGCCAGTAAGGTACTCAGTTTATTTTTTTTAGGAAATTTTGAAGTGTTGAGACTTGGTGTGTTATGACCTTGAATCCCTATTATACACCAAAGAGTCTATGCACTAAGGGCCTGGCAGCCTTTGGTATCAGGCCTTCAGTGTGGGACTCAGAGCTGGGGGAGTGTATGTTCTTTATACACTTGGCTGCTTTAGAAACTGAAGGTGTTGTTCAGATACCTTCTCTTGTATGAGTATCAGGTGAGTTTAGTCTACAATGTGTCTATGCTTGTCTGGAGATAGGGAGACAGGAGGCCTGTCCACTGACAGGGGGCCTATCCAAGAAGTAACATTGGCAGGTCAGCAGGCCATTACAGGGGAGGGGAAATCAGAAATTTATTTAAGCACGGGTCCCAGTTACAGAGCACTTCTTACTTTCAGTAAAGGGAAGGATGTCCATTTTTTCACCCTCTGATTCCATTCTTCGTTTAGTTACCAATTTGTATGGCAAGAGGTAAGCAACTGGCCCGGAGTCACTTGGTGAATTCATGGCTGAATGAGGACCAGCACTCAGGTCTCCTCAGGCCCAGTCCAACACTAATCATTATATCACACTTTTCTTATTCTACTATTGTTAAATTACTCAAAGGCTTTTGGCAAGGAGTTTGTTAAACTTTGAAAGTCCAAATACATGGTGTCAACCAGATTACCTTTATTTATTTATTATTTCATTTATACCCTCCAGTGCGCTACTGCTTGGGGCGGCTCACAACAATAAAATAGAAACAATGTAAATCAAGGTCCACGGGTTGGATCTCTTGCACCTTGGGTGTTTGTTTATGTGTCCACCTTCTTGGGTTGGGGTGGATGTCATCCTTATAAGGTACATGCTTGTTAACACACTCAACATACGTATTAAAATGTATTTGTTTGGCCTGGCTTTCCGGGGTTTTAAAATCAGGTTTAATATTTTAACCCAGTTCCAGGAGTTTTAATTACTGCAGTTGTTTAATTCTTGTTTTAAAATGTTTTAAAATTGTTAACTGTTGTTATATTGTTTTTAATTTTTGTTTTAGCTCTTTATAGTTTTAGTGGTTTGTTTTTAATTGTAAACCGCCCTGAGCCATTTTGGAAGGGTGGTATACAAATTAAATAAATAAAGCAAGCAAGCAAGCAAGCAAGCAAGCAAGGCTGGTGAAGTGAGAATTCCTCTGGCAGTGGCCATGCTGGTTTTTCTTCAGCAAGCTCTTTTCTAAGTATCAATAATTTTGCGTTCAGTATGCTTTCTATCTAATACCTGGTACCGTAGTTAAAGCTAACGGGCCCTTCAATTTTCTGAATCCCCCTGCTCCCTAACCCTTCTTGTGAATTGGAGCACATTAGTTACTTTTCAGTCCTCTGGTACAGAGTTGACTGTCGGGATGAATTCTATATTTCTGCTAGGGGATTAGTAATTACTTTTAATATTCAGCAATTGGTCTCCTCAAGGAAAGGTGGGATCAATGAAATTAGTTTAAGATTAGCATTGGTACTTAAAATAACAACAACAACAACCCCCCAGTGAGGCACTACCTTGGTGTGTTTGTGGCGCTTGCGTGCTCTGAGGAAGGTGAGAGCTATGCCAGAGGTCCAACCATACTGGACAGGTCTCACCAGAGGAGCCAGACAAAGAGTGCCTCTCCCATCAACAATATGGTGAGATATAACTTTAATAAATCTATACCAGATCAGTCATCGCCCGGGTCAACAAGGACCGCACCAGGTGCTGGAATCTGTGACATCTGGTGAAAAGTGGGCTATAGGACTCAGGATCTTCAGATGAGCAACCAGGGCTGGAGACTGCAAGGTTGCTGGAAGAAACGTCACTTAACCGGGGGGGGGGGGGGATGGATGAAAAACACCAACAAGGAAATAATGATGTGCTATTACAAGTCTAGTCCAACTAGAAGAGGTTATTTAAAAAGAATGTACCAAATTTGGAAAGAGAAACATCCAGATACAGAAATAACAGAACAAAGACTAGCAGACCAGAGAAGATTTATAATAAGAAACAAAGTATTCACAGGACTTGAGATGGAAGAACTGCAAAGAGCAACACAGGCTCAAGATATGGAAGAAGAATTACAACCAACTGAAGAAGTTGCTCAGGCGCAGGTGGAGGAGGAGGTGTTGGAAATAGAGGATGCCACTGTTGCTGAACTGTTTCAAAAATCAAAACCAGGCAACCTCCCCTTTGCCTTCACCTCAAAAACCCAAATGCCATTTAACAGAAAAGCAACAAGAACTAAAGCAAAAAAATAACTGAGCACATGTACCAAACAACCACCAGAGTTCAACTTCCAGCTCTAAAAACTGTTGCCAAAAAACAACTCACTCAGGCATTAAAAGATGTCAATGCTGCACTTGCAGAAATAACAACCAAGAATTTGCAAGAAACAAACTAACTAATGTACAGTGCAGCAACAATAACAACACAAGAGCTCGGTTATAAGATCAGTGGACCTGTAAAAAAAGAAAGTAGTACATCACCTAAATGGAAGATTAGATTAGAAAATAAAATTGCCAGACTTAGATCAAATACTAGTAAATTGAAAGATATGAAAGACAAGAAGCTGAAGAATGAAAACACCACAGTATCTGATTCAAAAATACCACCTAGATTCAAGGAAAATTAGAGAAGTCCTGGAAATAATAAAGCAGCAAATAACAGCAGTGTCAAAGAAGATTAGCAGATACAAAGCCAGAATTACACAACACAGGCAGAATCTCCAATTCCAGTTGAATCAGAGACGTTTCTACCAAAGCATAGAAGGAGAAACTGCAAGAAACGTAGAAACACCAAATAAAGAAGAAACAGTGCAGTTCTGGGGAAATTATGGTACAATCCAATAGATTATAATAAAAAAGCAGGCTGGGTGAAAGAGGTTGAAAAATGTAACCAACAAATGCAAAATCTAATAAGAACACCAGAATTAATAAGTAAAGAGCAAAGAAAATTAAAAATTGGACTGCGCCAGGCGACGATCAACTGTATAGCTTTTGGCTTAAAAACCTAACAAGCCTCCATAAACAACTATCAAAACAGTTCAATCACATTTTGCAAGGAGGTGATATTGAACAATGGCTAACAACTGGGAAAACTCATCTCATAATGAAAGACCCAGCAAAAGGTGCAGTTCCAAGTAATTATAGACCGATAACCTGCCTGCCAACTATGTTCAAATTATTAACTGGAATAATAGCAGATGAAGTAATGCAACACTTATTAACTAACGAACAGCTTCCAGTTGAACAGAAAGGAAATTGCCCGAACACCAGAGGCACAAAAGACCAGCTGCTGATTGACAAAATGATTTTAGAAAATTGCAAGAGAAGAAAAACAAATCTAAGTGTTGCATGGATTGACTACAAGAAGGCCTTCGACTCATTGCCTCACACATGGATACTAAAATGTTTAGAAACAACTGGTGTCAGCAAAAACATTCAGATATTTATTAAAACAACAATGAGCAAGTGGAGTACACAGTTAACAATCTATGGCGAGACACTTGGACAGGTTAGCATTAGAAGAGGCATTTTCCAAGGGGACTCACTATCCCCTCTGTTGTTTGTAATCACCATGACCCCACTTTTACAAATACTAAACAAAACAGGCCTCAGATACCAAACATCTAAAACATCAAGTAAAATCAACCATCTGCTGTACATGGACGATCTGAAGTTGTCTAGCTGAAATCAGCTAAACACTGTCTGCTAAACACTGCTAAACACTGTCTGTATATTCAGTAGCGATATAGCAATGGAGTTTGGACTAGACAAGTGTGCTGCATTAATAATGAACAGAGGGAAAATAACAAAAAGAGAAGGAATAGAACTGCCCAATGGAAGCAACATCAAGAACCTGGAAGAGAAAGAACATTACAAATACTTGGGCATTCTCCAGGCTGATAACATCGCACACACTGAAGTTAAAAGAAAAATTGGAAGTGAATCCATCAGGAGAGTTAGAATAATCCAAAACTCCAAACTCAATGGTGGGAACACCATACAAGCCATAAACACCTGGGCTATACCTGTTATTAGATACACTGCAGGAATAATAGACTTGACCCAGGCAGAGCTAGAGACCCTAGATCGTAAGACCAGGAAAATCATGACCATCAATTATGCTCTACACGCCCGCAGTGATGTAGATAGGCTATACCTCCCTCGCAGGTCAGGTGGAAGAGGAATGCTGCAAGTCCATCAAACAGAAGAGGAGGAGAAAAGAGGCCTTGAAGAATATATAACGGACAGTGAAGAAGATGCACTTAAAATGGTCAATAATGAGTAACTATTCAACACCAATGAAATAATGCAGGCCTACAAGAAAGAACAAGTCAAGAACCGAGCAGAAAAATGGAGAAATAAGCCCCTGCATGGTCAATATTTGCACAATATAAGTGGAAAATCAGACATCACCAAGACCTGGCAATGGCTTAAGAATGGCAACTTGAAGAAAGAAACAGAGGATTTAATACTAGCTGCACAAGAACAGGCACTAAGAACAAATGCAAAAAGAGTAAAAGTCAAAAAATGCACAACAAACAGCAAGTGCCACCTTTGTAAAGAAGCAAATGAAACAGTGGACCACCTAATCAGCTGTTGTAAAAATATTGCACAGACTGACTACAAACAAAGGCATGATAAGGTAGCAGGGATGGTACACTGGAACATCTGCAAAAAATACAAGCTACCTGTAGCCAAAGATTGGTGGGACCATAAAATTGAAAAAGTTGAATAAAATGAAGATGTAAAAATATTATGGGACTTCTGACTACAAACAGATGAACATCTGCCACACAATACACCAGATATAACTGTAGTCGAGAAGAAAGAAAAACAAGTGAAAATAATTGACATAGCAAAACCAGGGGATAGCAGAATAGAAGAACAAGAAATAGAAAATAATCACCAAATACAAAGATCTACAAATTGAAATTGAAAGGCTGTGGCAGAAAAAGACCAAAATAATTCCAGTGGTAATTGGCGGCCTGGGTGCAATTACAAAACAACTTGAAGAGCACCTCAACACGATAGGGACCACAGAAATCACCATCAGCCAATTACAAAAAGCAGCTTTACTGGGAACAGCCTATATTCTGCAACGATATCTATAATAACAGCAACAACATTGATAATATAATTCAGCCATCCCAGGTCCTTGGGAGGGACTCGACGTCTGGATAAAACAAACCAGTCAATAATACCTGTCTGACTGTGTAAATAAATAACAACAAGAAGAAGAAGAAGAAGAAGAAGCACTAAGAACAAATGCAATAAGAGACAAAGTAGAAAAATCAACAACAAACAGCAAGTGCCACCTTTGTAAAGAAACAGTTAAAACAGTGGACCACCTAATCAGCTGTTGTAAAAAAATCGTACAGACTGACAACAAACAAAGGCATGACAAGGTAGCAGAGATGATACACTCGAACATCTGCAAAAAATACAAGCTACCTGTAGCCAAAGATTGATGGGCCCATAAAATTGAAAAAGTGGTAGAAAATGAAGATGCAAAAATATTATGGGACTTCCGACTACAAACAAACTTCTGCCACACAATACACCAGATACAACTGTAGTTGAGAAGAAAGAAAAACAAGTTAAAATAACCGACATAGCAAAACCAGAGGATAGCAGAATAGAAGAAAACTAAATAGAGAAAAATCACAGAATACAAAGATCTACAAATTGAAATTGAAATGCTGTGGCAGAAGAAGACCAAAATAATCCCAGCGATAATTGGCGCCCTAGGTGCAATTCCAAAACAACTTGAAGAGCACTTCAACACAATAGGGGCCACAGAGATCACCATCAGCCAATTACAAAAATCTACACATTATCTACACATCCTAATCTACACATAATTAATTCTGGGATTTCATGTGATCCTTCGGTAATTAGGTTGACAGTGCTTGCCTTGATCTAACTTGTGGACCTCAATTTGAACCAAATTTAGTCCGGTTGTACAGACAATGAAAGGAAAGTAGGCAGGTTAGCTCTTTCTAGAACAACTTGTTTCTCCTGCATTGGCTGTATCTTATTATGTTTTAAGTTATGTTTAAGTGATTTTTCTTTTTTTTCCTTTTTTTCTCTTAGTTATATTCACATGTATTATTACTATCCTTCATAATGTTTGTCCACTGTAATCTTATTGCAATAAAGAAATATATAAATAGCTGTAGGAAACGCATGTTAGAAATGAGAATTCTTTGACGTGGTCTCTGTCTTCTACAAATATGGCTATGTATCTGTGCAGAGACCACGTCGGAATCTAACAAGCTCAATTTATCCGGCTTTGGGCGGGAACTCTGCCCCCAGCTGCTATATACGGCTGTGCCACTCCTCATCACCTCAGTCTTTCTTCATCTGCGCTTCAGCAGACATCGTTGCTTTCAGCTCAGCGTTGGCTCTGGTAGTCTGGTTGTTTTTCTCCTGTTTTCTTCTGCTTCCTCTGGTGTCCCCACTCACTTTTCCCATGTTCTTTCCAAATCCTTCATCAGATGTGGAGAGGCGGTTGCACCATTTGGATGTACGTAGGGCTCTGTCCTTTTATGTGCAGAGATCTGCTGAGTGGAGGAAGTCCCCCTCTTGGTTTGTTTTGTACAATGGGCCACGGAAAGGGCTTCAGGTCTCGGCCCAATCCATGTCCTAGTGGATAGAGTCCACTATTGAATTGTGTTATCAACTGGCCCGTAAGCAGTTGCCTGTCCCCTGTGTAACGGAACCTGTTAGGTCCGTGGCAGCCTCTGTGGCCTTTGATCGGGCAGTCCCGTTGGATTCTATCTGTCAGGCAGCTACTTGGGCTTCACCCCATTCATTTATTCAGCATTATGCTATCAGTGTTAGAGCTCGTAATGATGCTGTATTTGACAGGAGTGTCCTGTAATCGATTTTCAGTTGAGCTACTGATCCTGAAATAAATTCTTCCTGGTTGTTTACCTGTTGCCTCTGCATTTTCCCTCCTCCTTGATTGCTTGCTTGTTATGTGCCTATATGTGTAGAAGACAGAGACCACATCGAAGAACTACAGGTTACTCACCTGTAACTTTGGTTCTTCTAGTGGTCATGTGTACTTCTACATGCCCTCCCATCCTCCCCACAAGGGTCGCTAAAGCTTGACTCTGTGACTGAGGGGATGAGGAGTGGCACAGCTGCATATAGTGGATGGGGGCGGAGTTCCCTCCCAAAGCAGGATGCGTCCTTGTCTTAAGGAGGCAATCATTAGACCTCTTCTAAAGAAGCCTGCATTAGATCCCTCACAGTTGAGCAATTATATGCCTGTTTCCAACCTCCCATGGCTAGGCAAGGTAATTGAGAGGGTGGTCAGCTCCAGGCAGTCTTGGAGGAAACTGATTATCTAGACCCATTTCAAAATGGTTTTTGGGTGGGCTGTGGGGTGGAGATTGCCTTGGTCAGCCTGATGGATGATCTCCGATCGGGAATGGACAGAGGAAGTGTGACTCTGTGGTCGTTTTGGGTCTCTCAGCGGCTTTCGATACTATTGACCATAGTATCCTTCTGGAATGTCTGAGAGTGTTGGGGGTGGGACGCACTGTTTTACAGTGGTTCCACTCCTACCTCTCAGACAAATTCCAGATGGTTTCGATTAGAGACTGTTGTTCTTCGAGATCTGAGTTTAAGTATGGTGTCCCCCAAGGCTCCAAATTTTCTCCAATGCTTTTTAACATCTACATGAAACTGCTGGGAGAGATCATCAGGGGATTTGGAGCTGGGTGTTACCAGTATGCTGATGACACCCAGATCTACTTCTCCATGTCAACTTCTTCAGGAGCTGGCAAGCAAGCTCCGTGGAGGGCTCATCCGGTGAAGGCAGCTGTAGCTGCTGCAAATCCAGGCAGGTGGGGGAAAGCGAGCTCCATGGAGGGCTCGGGCAGCAAAAGGAGAGGAGAGTGAGCGGGGGAATTGAGCCCCATGGAAGGGTCTGCAGTGAAAGGAAAGAGAGCAGGCAGGGGAAGTGAGCCCCAAGGAGGGCTCGTGCGGTGAAGGCAGCCATAGTTGCCCAAAGGCAAATGGGTGGGCAGGGGCAAGGGCTTGGTAGGCTTAACTACTGCAATGCGCCCTACAGATTTACAAATTTGCTGTCAATATTGTCCTGTATCTTGTAAATAAAAAGATGATCTTTGAACTGAAAGGCTGCAAGCATTCAGGTGATGTATTTTCATGAATGGGGAAGGACATTCACACCTTTGGTAGTTGCTTCTCATTCCTCGCCTCCTTTCCCCTTCATATCCAGCTCCTGCTTCATCTTTTTTTCCTCCACCTTCTGAGAGCAGCCCCTTCAGGCCAGCCAGAGCCAGTCCCCAATCAATGCCTTTTCTTGCATTCCGCCCCCCACCCCCCACTCTGCCTCAAATCAGCTGTTGGCACAAAGCTCAGGTGGCTCAGAAGCACCAGTGTGAGAATCCTTCTGTGTCTGTGATCTGAAATTTACAGTGACTCACTCGGCCTCCCTGGACAATGGACTCTTTTTCTGCTGCTGCTCTGAGGCAAGATAATGGGGTGGGGAACTGTATAGAGATGGGAAGGTAAAGGAACCGGTAATGGTGTGGGGGGAGGCAGCCAAAGCAACTTAAGTGGGTTACTCTGTTTGTGTGCTGCTGCTCAAAAGAGGATTTGGGAGTGGGTGTTGTTGTGGGGAGGTGGAACTTCAAGGCTGTGTCCAGCTGCAGAAACAACTATTTCCCACACATAACTTTGTAGGATTATGGCCTAAATCTTGAGGAATTCCTATTGTATGAAAAACACAAGAGGATTGTGGTGCCTACACTATGGATTTATAAAGCATAGTGGACATATGCACCTCCACAAGCCAAGTGTGCTCTCTCCCCCCCTCCCCCTCTCCAATCTTTCCCATTCTCTTTCTCAAGCCAAGCCTGCCTCATGTTCATTCATTCTTGTTCTCTCTCTCTCTCTCTCTCTCTCCTCCAGCCTTCCCCATTCTTTCTCTCTTTCTTTCCCCATCTCACTTCTCTCTTTCCCTCTTATAAAAGCCTGTGAGGTGAACGATCAAAGTGTAAGCTTCTTATCAAAAATTCAGAGAAAAACTTCTCTATTTTTTTTCCTTAGAAGTTGCTCCATGTTCTGTGTGATGATTTGGCAGAGCTGGAAAGGAAGAACTATGCATTTTATTATTATGTATTTTGTACAGATTGTATTGTATTTACATTATTAGAATTTTTTAATTCAATTCATTTTATTTTAATTTAAATTAATCTTGCCCCACCAGAGCTTCAAAAGTTAATTTTTGATTAAATTAATTTTAATTAATTTCATTTTAATTTGATTTAATTAATAGATTGATATTAAGTGTTGCTTTGATAATCAGCACCCTAAAAATTGACCTCAACCCCCTTGAGCTAAGTCATGGTCAGTTTCAGCCCATCAGGTCATTTTAGTTGTGCAGGTCTGCTCTAAAGCATGAATGACATCAGCGCTGGAGGGGTAATGGACACCAGCCAAATGTTTTTTTGAGTTAGGAAAGAGATTATAATCTGATAAGGCCAGATCTGAGTAATAAGGATGGTGGTGAAGCAGCCATGGAGACACTTGTCATGTGGCTTGGCGCATTGTCCTGATGGAGACTGGTTTGAGGAAAGCTGGTCTTGGGGTGGCAAGCATCAGTTGTCCCCTTTGCTAAGCAGGGTTGTTGCGAGCAGGCTGCAACACTCTCCCTGCAAGGGAGAGAGGGAGTACACAGCCGAACTTAGCCAACAGAGGCTAGCTCTGTTTCAGCTCTGAGGTCATGGAGCAATAGGGAGTGAGGAGGAGAAGAGACGTCACACACAACTGTAGTTTTATAAGTTTTATTAAGGCAAATGGTAACATCTAAGCAATTAAGCACACAAGTAAAATCAATCAATTGGTTTTCTTCCCCAATATAGTGTAGTGTAGTATAGAGCAAAAATCCAGGCCTGAGAAAAAGGAGGGGGGAATGGGTGACAAGGAAAGGGCAGAGAAGGGGAGGAGGTGTCCATTCTGGCCTCGGGCCAGCAGTCCAGAGTGAATGAGCTGAGAATAGAGAGAAGAGAGGAGGGATGGGGGAGTGGGCTGAAGTGAGTAAACTGACTCACTGAAAGCTGACAGGCACAGGCTAAGGAAGAGACAGATAATTTTCTGGGAAACAGAAGGAGGAGAGAAGGAGATCCATAGGACAAGGGGGGGCGGAGTTGGGCAGGGATGTTAGTTTAGAAGATGCTGGACAGAAGGCAATGTCCACAAGCATAATTACTGGATACTGTAGGCCAATGTCGGCCGTGAGATCCAGGAATGGAGATCTTGAGTGTGCAGAGAGGCTTCCACCTGTCCAGGTGGCTTGGGCAGAATAATTGAATATCCACGAATGGAAGTCCTTCCGATCTTAGAGACTGGAGCAACTTCAGCAATCTGTTAGGCACGAATTGACTTCACAGGATAGGGGCTACATGCTACTCCTCCCATAGTGCTGGTGGGCAGATTGAGTGGAGAGACACCCCCCCCACTTCCTCTCTTCCTCCCTGTCCAACCCTTCTCTCTCTCTCTCTCTCTCTCTCTCTCTCTCTCTCTCTCTCTGGCCTCTTTATACCTTTTTTCAGGCGCATTATCCATATCTCATATCAGAAACAATCACATCATTTCTCTCTGTTTCTCCAGTCTGATATCAGCAACTACGGTTCCTCCTGGAACTCTCTTACCATATTTGCTGAAGGAGTCTACCATTCTTGGGGTTCGTATCCGGCACTTGTTTACTGAATCAGATGGAGCTGTTTCCCTTTTGATGTTCTCAAAACATTCCTGTCTCTGTCCAGATTGACAGGTTTGTGGTCATTTCGAAGCAGAGTTGGAGCCTTTTAGTCCCAAGAAATGTGTTAAGAGATATCATACAAAGAGTTTCAGCAATTAATTGTGTGTATATAATGTACCCCTAAAATATGTAGGTACTGATATCTATGTGCTGCTTCCTAAGACCTTCTATATATGATTTCTCTCAACATTAGCAAATTTCAAGCTGGGTCCCATGATTACCCTTGGCATAGCACAATGCATAACCAAGTTTCAGAGCAGGGAGGGGCAAGTCTTTTCCCCTCTTGTCATGCCTTGACTATAGAATAAATAATTTCATTCAGTTACGTTGGCTCTGCAGAGCCAAAGTTCACACTCCAGTTTCTTGCAAAACAACAATCCTAGATACAGGCCTAAGCTTAGTCCTTTGGGCCCTTAGTGCTGGTCCCAATCCAAGCAATGTGCTCACCACAGGGTTATCCTGGTTGCATTTGTATGAGAGACTACATGTGAACACTGGGTCCACTTTGGGAAGAGCACTTGCATGCTTGCATTCTGAAGGCTCCAAGATCCCTCCCTGGCATCTCCAAGATTGGGCTAAAACTCCTGCCTGCAACCTTGGAGAAGCCACTGCAAGTCTGTGTGGACGATGCTCAGCTAGATGGACCAATGGTCTGATTCAGTATATGGCATATTCCTATATTCTAAAAGTACCCCCTTGGACTATTTTCCTTGAAGTTTAGGGATCTATAGGGCAGAAACCTTTCTCATCTCAAGATGCTCTGTGATAATGCAGTCAGCTGTTGGTTTAGAAATGTCCAGACTTTCACTAATCTGTCTGACAGTCAATCATCTGTCCTGCATGACTATTTCATGAACTGTATGAAGGGGCATCTTCCCATAGTGTCCTTTGGCTGTAACCCCCCCCCTTTTTTTTGGAGATACTTAATGACAGCTCTGGCTTCCACATTTTCCATTTTTTGGCATTTGTTGGACATGGTCAACTTTCAGGACCTATAGCAAAACAAATGAATTAATGACTGAAGCTGAAACTGGGTGTGCACACTTACAAGGAAATGCATATTCTGTGATTTTACAATTATGATGCTAGCACCACTCCTTCATTGTCAGGCCACAGACTTATGGAACACCCCTCATATGGTGAGGAATATGATGAAAATTTTGCCCCAGTAGTAAAAGTACTCTTCTATAAGAGTACTCCTTATTTTGTAGCATCAAGGAAAATCTGCATCACCATTTAGATGTCAAAACTGCATTTTTACATGGTGATATTAAGGAGGACATTTACATGGAGCAACTACCAGGGTTCAGGGAACCTGGTAAGGATGGATTTGTGTGATGCAAGCAGCAAGAGCCTGGAATACAAAGCTAAATCACTTGCTAGTTAAACAAGGGTTTTTCAGAGAAAAGCTGACTCTTGTCTATATTCAAGGTTTAGAAACAATAGATGGGTTTTTATACTAATAAATGTTGATGATTTGATTGTTATCAAAACAGAGAAGATAGTGATGAAATTGTAGAACATTTAAACAAACAAATAGAAGTTAAGCTACTGGGGAACATTTCGTATTATCTTGGAATACAAATAGAAAAAGAACAATATGGAGGTTATCTTCTTTGTCAGAAACAAAATATAAAAGACTTGTTAGAATGTCTAGGTCTCATAGATACCAAGGAAGTCAGCGCTCCAATGGAAGTTAACTTCTTGAAGCAAAATACAAACAGTGAGCTTCTTCCAGACAATGAGCAATACAGGAAAGCAGTTGGGAAACTTCTAGATCACAGATTCTCAATGTTGAGTCCCCAGATGTTATTGGACTTCAGCTCCCATCATCCCCAGCCCCAGTGGCCTTTGGTTAAGGATCATGGGAGTTGAAGTCCAAAAACGTTGAGAATCCCAACGTTGAGAATCCCTGTTCTAGATAATGCCACAGTAACAAGACCAGACATAGCAGGAGCTGTGAGAATTTTAAGCAGGAATGTGAGTACACCCACCAAAAGTGATTGGATTGCAGTTAAAAGATTGGGTACCTTAAAGGTGCAGCTCATTTAAAACTGAAATTGCCAGCAAATAGTAATCCTAGACTAGTGGGTTATGTGGATGCAGACTGGGCAGAAGACAGGGTAGATCATAAATCCACAAGTGGATACCTGTTCTTTTATGGAGGTGAAGCGATTAGTTGGTGCAGTCAAAAACAAAACACTGTTGCTTTTTTTTCTACTGAAATGGAATATATATCAGCCACTCAGGCTTGCCAGGAGATGGCATGGATACACAAATTGTTGCAGGACTTTGGAGCTGATGAACCAAAAACAACTGAATTGTTTGAGGACAAATTTGTATTTCATTTTCACAAAAGGAAAAGAGAAAATCCATAACAAAACATATTGAGACAAAATGCCATTAAGTACTTGATGTAGAAGAAAAGGATCTCATGGAGTTGAAATACTACCCAATGGAGAAGATTTTAGCAAAAGTACTCACAAAGCCATTGCCAAGAGAACATTTTCTTGCATTGCAAGAGATGATGGGAGCTGTTGATTGGTGCTCGAACAATAATATGGAGCGTTAACAGTTAGTATTAGGGATGTGCACAAAACCGGAAAACTCATTTTGGTTCGAGTTATGCACACAAGAACCAAGCCTGGTTTGGCTCGAATTTGAGCCCAGTTGGGGGGGGGGGCGGGGTTGGAGGCCATACTGGCAAAGGTGAATCTGGTAAGGATTCCCCTTTACCAGTATGGGGGAAGAGGAAACCAGGGGACCTAAAGAAAAAGAGTTAGGATGAGAGAGAAATAAAAGTCTACCCTCATTTTGCCACCACTGCCGTCCACAGTGGCTGAAACAGTATTGGGGGTGATGGTGAGGACTCCCCTGCATCCCTGCCAGAGCTAACAGGCCATTTCAGGCCTATTGTGGGCCTCTGTGCATGCATGGCAGCAAAAAATAAAAATAAATAAATAATGGCAACTACATATGCACACATGCCATTTGTGTGACCACACATTTGTGTGCCAACTCTGCTGGGGGTGGGAAGAATCCCCATTGCTACACATGACCACCCCCAAAACATCCGCAGGCACCGCATCAGTGGTAAATTGAAAGTATTTTTTTAACTTCTCTCCCACCCAACTTTTTCTTTAGGTCCCTGGTCCCCTCCTTTACCAGTAAAGGGGAATTTTGATTTCTTAGCTGGTTTGAACTGAACTGGGCTCAGTTTGGGTCAAGTTTGGGCCAAATTTGGGGCAAACTGGGTCCAGTTTGGATCGACCTGAACCCCCTTAAGCCAAACGGCTCAAAGTTGAGCCAGCTCAATGTTGAGCAAGCTTGCACACCCCTAGTGAGAATTCTAAAGAATGTTCTTAGCACCGCAGTAACCTCTTCTGGCCACTAGAGACATGATGAAATGTTAATAGGTCTGTCTTAGTCACTTAGAACTGTTCAGTTGTTGTTGAAGGCTAGTGCCTGTTTGGGTTGGTTGCGCTATGTCTCTTCTCAATATAAGATATTTTAGTTTCTTAATCTTTATTTGTTTTTGTTTTTAACTCAACCTAATGTCTCCATATCATCCTTGAGGCCAAACGTCTTTACCACCAGAGCATACTCTGCAGTTGGAGGGTTTAAATAGTTCTCCTCACACCCTTCAACAAAGCACACACCGCCAGTCTCATTCAGCAAAGGTCTCTGCAGCTGGAGATCTAAGATAATTAGCTGCTGGTAATTAGCAACTTAGAAGTGAGTGTTACTGAATTGAATGGGCTTACTATCAAGTATGGGTAAAAAGAAAGAAAAAAGTATCAGGGAGAAGTTAAGAGGAAGAGAGGAATGGCTACTAGCACTTGAAAGGGGAGGGAAGGAATGTAAAAATGGGAAAGAGGGACACACATTTTCTTGTTCCCTTTCCAACCTGGCTCAGTGTCCTGTTTCCTTTCTCCTTCAGTTGTTATTGTAGCTGTTGGGCTGGGCTGTGCAGCAGCTGAAGCTAGAAAAGCTTAATAGAAGCCAGTGAGGTGAACTGGCCAATTTCACTCAGCAAGCTCCACTGTATAATGTCTCAGTCCCATTCTGAACAAGCCCCAGCAGTGGTCTGCTGTATCCTGACTCAGGTATATCCTCAATCCCAAGGGTTGATTTTCATTAATGGTTGTGCATCATAGGTTACAGTCCACTGTAACCAAAAGTCCAATGTTATGTCCTAGGTTAGAACCTACAGTGGATCAGGCTGCACATTACCCCAGTCCTAACATTAAAATGGCCTGGCTTTCAGGGAATGAATGTTCATTTTTCTAAAATAATGTGATCTAGTGCTGTTTGCTGTAAAAGTCAGACAATAAGGATGAACCTGTCAGTTCATGAATGTGGACTACAAAGAGAATGTAAGGATGTGATATACCTCTGTGTGTACATTGAAAATACAGGAGCAAGGTTACACTTGTAGGAGGGAAGGGAATGTTGTCAAGGGAGACATCTGTGTTGTTATGGAAACAATCTAAATGCAGCATAAGGATATAGAAGCATAATAACAGCTTTATAGTGAGTCATACCAAGGCCCAATTCATATCCCCCCTCAAAAGTGGGTGCCACTTTCTCATGGGTTCATTCTACATCTTTTCAGGTTTTTTTTTTAAATGACACAGGAGAGCCAGATCATATAAACAGCTCCTCAGCCCCAGTTGGTAACGGATAATGGTGGCCTGGGACCTTTCCATATGATCCAGTCCTACACACAATTTCCCCATTTAATCTGTTACCAGAGCAGCATGGGTGGCAGCTTTGGGAACATGGTGCTTCACTGCTTGGCTATTAGGCCTGGAAAAAACTTTACTGACTAAAATTATTGCCAGCCCAGAATTAAGAACCAGCTTTTCAGGGGGGAAGGTGTATCTTAATATGAATTCCGACAGGAGATCATAGAGCTGGATCACATGCCATCTTCTAGTGAGGGAATATACTTATTATAATGTACATCCATCCACTTTGAAATGCTGGAGCAAGGAGCAGCAGACTCCCTTCTATCAACACCAGCACTTTGAATTGGGTCCTGAAATGGTGAGTGAATAAATCTTGTACAGCTTTGGTGTTACATTGGCATATACAAAAGCAGCTGAGTGGCTGCATTATGCACCAATTGAAGTTTCTGAAGCGGAACCATCTTCAAAGGCAGTCCTGCTTAGGGAGCAACTTGATGCTGACATGTGTATGTATTTTTGGACCATGTAGACACAAAATTAACTTAGGTAGGTATGCTAAATCTATGGCATTAAATCTATAGCTTCAAGGAAGGAATATAGCAGGTGGCAAGAGTTGGCCACCATGAAGACAAGCAGCATTACTGCCACTGCCTGCAAAGGCTGCGTTTTTTTCCCATTCAAAGAACGATAAATGCCACTGTGGATAAATCATCAACCTACCCCTGAAAATTATTAGAACTGCCATAGGTCTCCCTCAGAAAAAATTCTAGGGTCAAATAAGTCAGCCCAGCACTAATTTGAACCCAACTCTTTCTGCTTCTTGTCTGACATTCTAAGTCTATCCAAATTAATTTTCTTCCTATGGCTCGAAAACACATACACACTTCAAGATTCTCCACACATCCCTCGCCTTTTTAGGGGTTAGTGTAGTTTTACTACAAGATGTGGGAGGCCCCAGCTTCAGGCGGAAAAGCCACAACCCCTAGCTTTGTTGAAAGCTACAGTGCATCACTTATATGGGCAGCCTTTGTCTACTGGGAAAGAACTTCTGCAACTAGATTAAGGGATGTCATGCAGCTCTAAACAAAGCCTGAGGTAGCTGCTGCTTCTGTCAAAGGTGACAGTGTGGTCTCTGCCTTTTCTCCTAATCTTTCTCTCTCTCTCTCCTAGAGTTAAGGACAAAGCAGTACAAATCAATCCTCCATTCTCTTCCATCTTGCAGGAGCAGGGCTCCAAGAAGTATCAGATCTGTTTGCTGAGGGAATGCTCCACATTGTACTCAGCAAAAAAGACAATAAAGGACTGAGGAATTCTGGCCCACACTGGACTGCTATGATAGGGAATACAATTAGAATTACCACCACCCTTCCTATATTACTATTATTATTTCTTGTTTACACAGTCAGACAGGTGTTATTGACTGGTTTGTTTTATCCAGACATCAAAAGATCGCACAGACTGACTACAAACAAAGGCATGACAAAGTAGCAGGGATGATACACTGGAACATCTGCAAAAAATACAAGCTACCTGTAGCCAAAAATTGGTGGGACCATCAAATTGAAAAAGTGGTAGAAAATGAAGATGTAAAAATATTATGGGACTTCCAACTACAAACAGACAAACATCTGCCACACAATACACCAGATATAACTGTAGTTGAGAAGAAAGAAAAACAAGTCAAAATAATCGAAATAGCAATACCAGGGGATAGCAGAATAGAAGAAAAAGAAATAGAAAAACATCACCAAATACAAAGATCTACAAATTGAAATTGAAAGGCTGTGGCAGAAAAAGACCAAAATAATCCCAGTGGTCATTGGCGCCCTGGGTGCAGTTCCAAAAGACCTTGAAGAGCACCTCAACACCATAGGGGCCACAGAAATCACCATCAGCCAATTACAAAAAGCAGCTTTACTGGGAACAGCCTATATTCTGCGATAATATCTATAACAATTGACAATAAAATTCAGCCATCCCAGGTCCTTGGGAAGGACTCAATGTCTGGATATTATTATTATTATTATTATTATTATTATTATTATTATTATTATTATTATTATTTCTAGTTTACACAGTCAGACAGGTGTTATTGACTGGTTTGTTTTATCCAGACATCGAGTCCTTCCCAAGGACCTGAGATGGCATTATTGTTGTTGTTGTTGTTATTTCGATTTCTATACCGCCCTTCCAAAAATAACTCAGGGCAGTTTACAAAGAGAAATAATAAATAAATAAGATGGCTCCCTGTCCCCAAAGGGCTCACATTCTAAAAAGAAACATAAGATAGACCCCAGCTAAATAAAGAGAATCACCACGGTAAACGTTGCCTCTTTGCCCAGTTAGCAGGCGTTGTTAGCAAGTATCTATTTTCTTTACAAAAGACTGGCAGAATGTTATTTTAAAATATTTTACTTGTGAGACTTATTTTTTCCCCCTTTAAATGATGGTAAAATTTGTTAGTAAAATTTAGGGATGTGTCAAAATACGATGTGGGCATCCCTAACCCTTTAAAGACAAGGACACGCACTGCCCCTTTTAAGTGGACCATACCTGCTGCTCTTCCGATAGCCGCCATTGCCATAATCCTAGCGCTCCCCCCCAGCTGTGCTTGCATGCTGGTGGGGTATATCCCAGCTGCCCCATATGATGCCAGATGGCATGCATGTGAAGTAGCACATGCATGCCAGTGTTTTGCAGGAGCAGCTGGAAGACATCCCACTAGTGTGGGATGTCCATAGTTGGGGGGACCGCCAGGATTACGGCAATGGCGGCCATCGGAGGAGGAGCAGGTTTGAACCTGCTCTCCTTCACTTTAAAGGGGCTTTGTTAGCCCTAATTTTTAAAGGGATGTGCCTGTGATTCAGATGCCCGAATTGTGGTACATCCCAAGTAAAAATTAATTAGTGTTTGTGTGTGTGCAGACACACACTCACATGCACACACAGAATATATTTATGTACTTTCCTCATTTTCCCCCCTAATTGGAAATGTTTAGTGCAAAATGTAGCCTTTTCTCCTTTTTTTCAGGTAGATATGATCAAAATTATTATGAGAGGAAAATCCAACCATTTGTAAATTAGTACTAGAACATGAATCAAATACAAAACTTGATAGCATCTTCACACCAACCTGAAAAGAAGTTGATTAGTGTTATTGAAAAGCTTCTTGAGAAGCACTCTTCAATCAAGTAGGTTATGAGAAATCATATCTAGAGAACATATATATAAAACATGATTAATGGGTGGTGAACAAGAAGAAGCTCTATATACATTTATATATTTTAATCCTGACCAAAAAAAAGGCATTTTAATCCTGTTTTTCCATTAAAAATGCTCAAAGTGATTTGCAATATAACTGCAATCCCACTTAAATTAATTTACCTGAATAAATTATGTGACCTAATTGCTATTAAGCTTTCCCAGTTGTTGCTTCCCAATTCAACACTCCATTTATGAAATTGCTAATACAATGCATTTTTTGAGTAGTGGATCCTAATTGATGGAAGTTGCAGACAAAGAGTGACAAAAATTAATTGAACACACACATCTGAGCCTCTCTTGTACTATTTGTTTAATGTACATCAGTGTGGCAGAGAATGGGTAGCACACATAATAGCAATGTTTGTTTTACAAATGGATTCTACAAAATGGCATCACTTAGGATTCCTTCCCACATTAATATTTGTGTTTTGAGAGCAGCTGCATCATGACTGCTTTTTGTGCAACCTGAGTGGTCCCTTACTTTTTCTGCCACGTGGATAACAAGAGTAGCCTTACATCAGGTGGAAAGAACCCAGGGCTGTCCTTAGAGAGCCCTGGTGGGGTGTGGGGCCCGGGGCAAATCAGCCAGTGTGGGGCCCCCTTCCAGTTAATTCTAATTGGGGTTAAAAGAGCAGGGCTTGGGGTGGTCGCCCTGCTTGCCATGCCCTAAGGACAGCCCTGAAAGCATCCATGCTAGTTTGTGCCCAATGCAGCACTTCGTCTGGAGACAGGGCTTTCCAAAATCGAGACACGGCAGTGACTACGTATCTTTGATCTATGGTAAAATTAAATTTCTATATTTTGGGTCTGGTAGCACTGGTACTCACAGATGGTTTTCAATCTTATTGGAAACAAGATGTGTAGAAGAAGTTGTTAAACCATGGGCTATGGATGTGCATGGAACCATAGCGGGGAGGCTCAAAGGTGGTGGAGATCTCTCTTTAAGAGCCTTCATGGGCCTCCGAACCGGTTCAAAGAACCAGCAGTTCTGCCGGTTCGAAGGTGGTGGGGGTCTCTTTTTAAGAGCAGGGGAGGGTGCACTTACCATTCCTGCTGCACCTCCCACCCCGCCAGCATCCGTGTTTTACAAAGCCGATTGGGGTGGCAGCATACCTCCCTGTCTCCCTGTTACCCTCGTCTTCCAGAGAAGACCGGAAGTCACCAATGCGCCTGCGTGCACTGGCACAGGCGCGTGCAGGCTCGTTGGCGACTTCAGGACATATCCGGAAGACAAGGGCAATGGGGTTGCAGGGAGGTACGCTGCCACCCCAATCGGCTTTGTAAAAGCAGCAGGAATGGGAACCCAAGGTGTCATTAATAAAGCAGCTAGATATCTTGGTATAATAACTATTGCCAAGTATCACAAAGCTCTTACACTAGCTAGTCTCAATGTGCTTCAAACTGCAGTTCTAGAAGGGAGGTACAATAAAAGACCTTCTGCTGAGAGACTTTGCCCCTGTAACAGTGGGAATATAGAAACAACAGCACATGTACTGCTATATTGTAGTTTTCATAGGGACGCTCGTGATTACTATTTTTGCACTTCATAAAAGAATTTCCGGGGCATTAAGATAAATTTTATCTGAATTTGCTTTTAGCTGATACATATGATGAAATTTCTTTAAATGTTGCCAAATTCTGCTCAATAGCTGGGAAAATTAATCTTTAAGATTAAGAAAATTAATCTATAAGAACAGCCCTGCTGAATCAGGCCCAAGGCCCATCTAGTCCAGCATCCTGTTTCACACAGTGGCCCACCAGATGCCACTCGAAGCCACAGGAAGGAGTTGAGGGCATGCCCTCTCTCTTGCTGTTACTCCCCTGCAACTGGTACTCAGAGGCATCCTGCCTTTGAGGCTGGAGGTGGCCCACAGCCCTCCGACTAGTAGCCGTTGATAGACCTCTCCTCCATGAAGTTATCCAAACCCCTCTTAAAGCCATCCAGGTTGTTGGCTGTCACCACATCTTGTGGCAGAGAATTCCACAAGTAGATTATGTGTTGTGTGAAAAAGTACTTCCGTTTGTTGGTCCTAGATTTCCCGGCAATCAATTTCATAGGATGACCCCTGGTTCTAGTATTATGGGAGAGGGAGAAGAAATTCTCCCTTTCCACTTTCTCCACATCATGCATGGTTTTATAGACCTCTATCATGTCTCCCCACAGTCGTCTTTTTTCTAAGACGACTTAGAAAAAGTTGTCAGGTGTTGTAGTCTTGCCTCATAAGAAAGGTGCTCTAGGCCCCTGATCATCTTGGTTGTCCTCTTCTGCACCTTTTCCAGTTCAACAGTGTCCTTTTTTAGATGTGGTTACCAGAATTGTATGCAGTACTCCAAGTGTGGTCACACCATAGTTTTGTATAAAGGCATAATATTAGCCGTTTTATTTTCAATCCCCTTCCTAATGATCCCTAGCATGGAATTGTCCTTTTTCACAGCTGCCTCACATTGAGTTGACACTTTCAACAAGCTGTCCACCATGACCCCAAGATCCCTCTCCAGGGATCCAACAGCTCAGATCCGATCAGCGTATACTTGGAGTTGGGGTTTTTCGTGCCAATATGCATCACTTTACACTTGCCAACATTGAACCGCATTTGCCACTTTGTATCCCACTCCCCCAGTCTGGAGAGATCTTTTTGGAGCTCCTCACAATCCATTTTGGATTTCAGTACTCGAAAGAGTTTGGTATCATCTGCAAATTTGGCCACCGCGCTGCTTACTCCTGCTTCTAGATCATTTATGAATAAATTAAAAAGCACTGGTCCCAGTACAGATCCCTGGGGGACTCCATTCTTACCTCCCTCCATTGTGAAAACTCTCCATTTATACCTACCCTCTGTTTCCTGTCTTTCAACCAGTTAGCAATCCACATATGTACTTGTCCCCTTATCCCATGTCCCCTTATCCCATTTCTTCAGGAGTCTTTGGTGAGGAGCTTTGTCAAAAGCTTTTTGGAAGTCCAGGTATACTATGTCAACTGGATCACTTTGATCCACACACTTGTTGACACTCTCAAAGAGCTCCCAATGGTTGGTGAGGCAAGATTTACCTTTGCAGAAGCCATGCTGGTTCACTCCCAGCAGGGTCTGTTCTTCTATGTGCTTTACAATTATCCTTGAGGATGTTTTCCATCAGCAGGGCCTGTTCTTCTATGTGCTTTACAATTTTATCCTTGAGGATGCTTTCCATCAATTTGCCTGGATCGGACTCAGAAGCTGATAGCTTCATCAGTTTAAATGTATAGTTTGAGTGGAGTTGTTATTAGTTAAACCTTTAAGGGTATTATGGATTTTAATTGATTTTCCCCCTTTTGGGATTTTTTTTTGGGGGGGGGATGTTGTATAATTTAGTTTTATGTTTGATTTTCTATTTTCTGAACCACAATAGAAACAAATGATTCTTTCTTTCTTTCTTTCTTTCTTTCTTTCTTTCTTTCTTTCTTTCTTTCTTTCTCACCCATGCTAGTATAGACCCAGTTCCTAGAAAGGGTAGAGTTGAAGTTCAGAGGAGTCTCTGTGTGTGCTCCTCCTGTGTGCTTTAGGCTTTTCATGTTACTCCAGTGGCATGGGGAAGAAAACCAATGCAAATATAAGGTGAAAAGTGACCCTTAACTTCTGTATCAGTACATATAACAATCTGACCAGAGTGTAGCAAAGTGCACTATAGAAGGTTTTTGTTGTCCACTGGTGTTGTCTTGGATCCAGTGCTGGAGTCATGGGAGAGGGCCCAGAGACAGTTGGCAACTCATGGGACAGAGCCCAATGGTTTTGTGCAGTCTAGGGGTGAAGTCCAGTGTTTTGGTAGCAGGTGTGGGATGTAGGTATTGCCAAAGCTGCCTGTTTATCTAAGGCACACAGGCTTGCTTTTGTGTGTGTTTTTTTAATGGGCTAGAGGAGGAGGGGAGGGAAACCTTGTACTTTGCTTTTCCAGCAATCAACCCACATTCAAACAAAATAAAAACAAACATGGGGAGGATGGTTTTTTGCCTGATTGGCTAGCAACTTCCAGAGACGTAAGTTTTGGGCGGTATAAAAATATGTAAATTAAAATAAATAAAACTACACCAATGTGGGCCTCCTTTCCATGGCAGGTGTGACTTTGGTTATTGATGCTGAATCTATAAATATTTCCAGGTGTATATATTTAATGTAATATCAGTATGGGTTTCCTCTTTTCTGGTAATGATGTACGCATCTACTTTGTGCTCTTGCTCTAGAACAGGGCTGCAGAGCTTCAGCACTCCAGCTGTTTTGGACTACAGCTCCCAGCATTCCCAGCCACTGTAGCCAATAGTCAGAGATGATGGGTCATGAGAGTTGTAGGCCAACATCTGCAGGGGTACTGAGGTTGTGCAGCCCTGCTCTGGTTAACCTAAACTAGTATGGGCACAGGTGGTGATCTTCCACTTGCAGATTGCTTCCTCTGAACAACTATCTTGTCAGATTACCTAATGGGAGTAAGTTCACCTGCTGGTGCATACATGGGTAGATAAATAACCCCCATCCTGGGGAGGTACAGTAGTACCTAAGTTCAGTCCCCAGCATCTCCAGTTAAAAAAATTTCACTTAGCACATTGGGAAAAGATCTCTGCCTGAGACTCTGAAGAGCTGCTGCGAGTAAGAAAATATGAGTTGAAGTGAACTTCATGGAGGAGAGGTCCATCAATGGCTACTAGTCGGAGGGCTGTGGGCCACCTCCAGTCTCAAAAGGCAGGATAGCTCTGAGAACCAGTTGCAGGGGAGTAATGGCAGGAGAGAGGGCACGCCCTCAACTCCTGCCTGTGGCTTCCAGCAGCATCTGGTGGGCCACTGTGTGAAACAGGATGCTGGACTAGATGGGCCTTAGGCCTCATCCAGCAGGGCTGTTCTTATGTTCTTATGACCAGTAGAACCAGACCAGTAGAAGGCAGCATCTCATGTTTATCTGTCTATTTTCAATCTCACTGGTGTTCTGTGATGCTTATATCTATCCAGAGCCACTTTGGACCAATTAGAGCTTTTTCAAGAGACAGAAGCAGCCCTACTTCATTTTCATTTGCTTATTTTTTTTAATAGGCTGGGCTGAGAAAATTTGCTTTTAGCTAACATTGTCTGCTCTTCAGCATTTTTGTTCTTAGAATACTACATCAGTGGTCGGTATAGACATCTATGATACTGTGCCCACTTCCTCCTAAAAAACAACTATAAATGATATGTTTCCAGGCGAAATACAAAGTGCTGGCTATTACCTAATACCTATAAAACTCTCAACGGTTTGGGTCCTGGATATGTAAAAGAGCACTTTCTTTGTCATGAACCCTTTTGCCTATTAAGATCATCTGCAGAAGTCCGGTTATGGTTGCCAGCGGCTCGTTTGGTGGTGACCCAGGACCGGGCTTTCTCTGTGGCTGCCCTGGCTTTGGGCATATGCTCCCTGTTGAAATAAGAGCATCCCCTTCTCTGTTTGCTTTCAGGAGGATTCTCAAGATGTACCTATTCTCTCAGGCTTTTAATGGATTTTTAAAAAATCATTTAATGTGTTTTATGTCCTACTACTGACTAGTACTACTAATATTTATATACCGTTCAACAAAATTCTCAAAGTGGTTTACATAGAAAAATAAATAATACATGAAGAAGATGGTCCCCTGTCCCCAAAGGGTTCACAATCTAAAAAGAAACATAAGGAAGACACCAGTAACAGCCACTGGAGGGATGAGGTGCTGGGGTTGGATAGGGCCAGTTGCTCTCGCCTGCTAAATATAAGTGAATCACCACTTAAAAGGCATCTCTTTGCTCAGTTTACACTCTAAAGGACTGCTTAATTTTAATTAGACCATTCAGAAGTAATTTAGTCTGTATATCAGGCACATAGTATATATCTAAGACTGAAATGAAACACAATGTATTCAGCATATATATTCAATGTAAACTCAGTATACACTAGTAACATTGTCAGTTCCTAAGAAAGGCAAATGTTATTGCACAACCCAAAAGGTAGCAGAGACATTAAAAGGTTACCGTATTTTACGGACTATAAGACGCTACAGAATATAAGACGCACCTTAATTTTAATCCAGTTTTTCAGAGTTTTAACATATTAAACTGTTAAAACATATAAGACGCTCCTGAATTTTGGCGGATATTTTTCAAGGAAAAAAGTGAGTCTTATAGTCCATAAAATACGGTAGGTGCAAATTCAGAGCTTGAATTTGAACTTGAATTTGGAGAACACAATCTGAAAACAGTTACTTTCCCTATTAAGTAGTTATAACTGGAATGTATGGCAAGTCTAAATAGAGTTCGGTGTAAGACAGACTCAGCATCAATACCAAGGGTGTTATTAGTGGGTGGCAAATGGGGCATGGGCCCCCAATGAACCTGTGACCTCATGGGCTTGTGAGGATCAGAACTGCACAGGTGCACCTCACAGTTGCTTAAAGATACTGGCCTGAACGGATGGGGCTAGTGTCTCTCCTGCTCCCACCCCACCACCACTGGGGGAGCGGGGAGAAGGGGAAAAGACTGCTCCCCTCCCGCTCCCAGCAACCTATCAGCCATGGTAAAACTTAAAAATAAGTAGCAGAACTTTGGCGGGGCAGGTGTGGGGTGGCTCAGTTGCCAGAGGCTCCCAGCCCCGGCCATTTGGAGCAGTCTTTTAGAGTGCTGAGCAAAGAGATGCCTTTTAAGTGGTGATTCACTTATATTTAGCTGGGGGAGAGCAACTGGCCCTGTCCAACCCCAGCGCATCATCCCTTCAGGGGCTGTTGCTGGTGTCTGCCTTATGTTGCTTTTTAGATTGTGAGCCCTTTGGGGACAGGGGACCATCTTATTGATGCATTAGTTTATTTTTATATGTAAATTTTGTTGAAGAGCGGTATATATATTCATAGTAGTAGTAGTAGTCGTCGTCGTCGTAGTAGTAGAGTAACTCCTAGTACTATTGCATAACTTAGTCTGGATGTGTATTTTGAACTTCAAGTTTGGAAATTTATTCAATTTATTTATTCAAAATAAATATATACATTTTTAAATTCTGATGTTTTCCTTAAATATTGCTGTAGATAATCTAAGATGGAAGAAAGAAATCTAAGATGGAGAAATGAACCAAAGTTTTAATCCCTCTCTGTGGTATTTGAGAAAAATGCTGTGAGTGCAAAACAATAAACAATAGCCTCTCTCTGGTTTGAAGTTTGAACATGCACAGTAGCAAGAGGAAATGTATCTAGTCTAGAGTACTGTGAATGATCAGTGCTGGTCTGCAGATGTACAATGTACGGGTACTCATTCTGACCATATGTATTTGCATAACTAATAAGGCTTTGCTATCTAATCTGTAACCACCACTTTGTGGGGTTCTTCTTTTCTCACCCTAGTGATTGATGGAGACCCAGTACCGTGATCAATAAAGCTTTGAATCTGATGGAACGGTGCGGCCTCTGCCTATAATCAACTCCAGTTGAAGATTTCTCCTAGAATATCATTAGTTTGGAAGCAAAGATGTATGACAATACAGAAGTGCTCATAAATTTAAAATAGATATTTTCTATATTATTAAAAAATGGATTTCAGATTGGATTTGAAATAGCACCAAACCCCATGTAAAGGCAATTTAGCTTATTTGTTATCAAACCATATCTTGCTCACTTTATGTAAAAGCAAAGATAAATTACCACAATTCAGGATAGAGTTTGACACATTCGAGTCAACTGAAATAAATGGGCATGCTTCACTCCTTGCTGGATTGTGGCTGATTTCTTTTTCAAAAAGTTTAAGGGGATCGCTCTCAAGCAGCTTGGCACAACCACTCTGACAAGGAAGAGGTTTCTCTCTCTAGGGTCATGGCGCTGTCGTGTCTCAAAAACTGTCAGGTATTCCTCTGAGAGCTTAAGGTCTTGTACTGACTGGCTTTAAAATGTGTTCTGACCAAGTCCATTTTTGCAAGGAAAGCAGCTATAGTCTGGTAACTAGACAGACTATCTAATCTACAGTCAGGTCATGTAACAGCAGGAGGATGCAAAAATGATTCTGAGGTGTGAAGAATTTTTGTTGTTTTGAATGGAATAGAAGCACAAGAGCAATCTGAACAAAACTTAGGACTTGTCAGCTTTAAATCACATTGCTAGATGCCCTTTTCAGTCAAAAGAAAGGGTTACTTGTTTTACATTATCATTATTCTACAGAAAACAGTGGGATGGCCTTTATAATGCTGCCCCTTCAGGGAATGGTCTACTTCAGCAATATCTTATCTATATTAAACATCCATTCACTTAGGAACATAGGAAGCTGCCATATACTGAGTCAGAACGTTGGTCTATTTAGCTCAGTATTGTCTTCACAGACTGGCAGCAGTTTCTCCAAGGTAGCAAGGAGGAATCTCTCTCAGTCCTATCTTGGAGAATCCAGGGAGGGAACTTGAAGTTCTTCCCAGAGTGGCTCCATCCCCTGAGGGGAATATCTTACAGTGCTCACACTTCCAGTCTCCCATTAAAATGCAACCAGGGCCAGCCCTGCTTTGCTAAGGGGATAAGTCATGCTTGCTACCAGAAGACCAGCTCTCCTCTCTGACTTGTTGGTTTAGTAGTGACAGTATAGGCATTCTTTCACAACGGATGTTAAGAATATCTTTTAGCCTGTCTCAAGACCAAACTAAACATGACAGAATACATGCAGTGGTGACTGTGCTTGCTGGGGTGGGAGGCAGATTATACCTTTAACTGTCAATAAGGTCTCCCACTATTTGACATCTTGCATGCTTCCTTCCCCACCACTTAGGTGGCCAATTCACATATGTGGTGGCAATTTGAGGGGGTCAGCATTTACTTACTTACTTACTTACTTATTTGGCATATTTATATACCACCCACAACCTGCATCTCTGGGTGTTATACAACAACAACAACAAATTATACAAAATCAAAAATGATTAAAACATTAACATCATTTAAAACCCAACATTAAAAACTGATAAAACTATAAATCAAATTAAAAGCCTGGGTGAACAAGTGTGTCTTCAGTGCCTTTTTAAAAGTTGCCAACAGGGAGCATATTCCAAAGGCCAGGGGCAGCAACAGAGAAGGCCTAACTCTGAGTAACCACTAGTCGAGCTGGTGACAACCATAGGCGAACCTCTCCAGATGATCAAAATGGGCGATGGGGCTCATGGTGAAGATGTTCTCTTAAATACCCAGGACCTAAACTGTTTAGGGCTTTGTAGGTAATAACCAGCACCCTATATTTTGCCCAGAAACTTATCGGTAGCCAGTGCAGCTCTTCCAAGACAGGCATAATATGGTTTCTTTTGCTATGCTGATCCCTCAAATAGCCACCATGCATGTACATCAGCCAGCTGAGCAGTGGTACCAGGCTGGTGGGAGATGTTACCAACTGTTAAAGGCATAAAATACCTTTCTAATCACCCCCCTGACCCGGGGAACACCAGCCGCCACTGGATACATGTAAAGTATCTTTCAACATTCATCTATTTTTAAAGCAAACAAAAACTTGAGTGCAAGTTACAGAAGAGGAATGTATGAATTTCCCTTGTTGGCTATTTTGCCACAATTGTTCTGTAACTGCTTTCCCATGCACTGGGGAAAGCATACACACTATGCAGAAAGAAGCACCCACTCCTCCCCTGCTTTTTCAGTTAGATTTGGAGGCCTCCCTCCCCTAGCTGCAGTAAAGTTAAACTTTGTGTGTTTCCCACATTACATCCAGTTTTTGCCCTCACAGCATATGCTGAAATGTGTTGCATCCTGTATTGAAATGCGTTGTCTTGTGCTGAAATGTGTTGTAACTTGAAACTCATTTTAAATTCAGTTCAGGACCCAGCTAGAGGGTGGAATTACATTGCTAAACACATAGAATCTATCAATAGGTGCAATCTTGAACTGGTATGCTAATGCCACACTGGAAATGAAACTTCAAGGTTACTCTCCCATGCCATTGGTTGGTGTGGCTTTTCCTGATCCAAAAAACAGATGCTTTGAAATTACAACTAGTAAATTGTTGCAGTATTCAGTGAGCTGGGTCTCACGATCAGTGAGACCCGGGTTGTAGAGTGAGCGGGGGAGCAGGCTAAGCCCTCTCTCCCCGCACACGAGCAGGGCAAGAGCCCTGGGCAGCTGGATTGGCCGCCCACACGATTGCTGGCTCCGTGATGGAGCCAGTGGGGGCTGGGGGGAGCGGGGGCCAATTGGCCCCTGGAAGGTCCAGCATGCCCTGCGTGAGCATGCAGGGCATGCTGGCAAGACCCCCGGAGCCAGGAGGTGGCTTTTAACCTCCGCTCCAGGGGGGTCTCCTCATGAGTAGCTGCAGTGTGGAGCCGGGCTGCGGCTACTCACAATAAAGAAACACGGATTTTAGGGAAGGGGTACTTAGGCAGGTTAACACAGGTGGCTCACACAATCAGGAAAAATCGGGGTTCGCTCCCCTAGCCCGATTTTGCCTGATTGTGGGAATAGCCCCAGTACGTGTTCATGATGTGGGTGCTTCTAACATCTTCATAGAAATGCACAAAACATAAATAGTATGTGTCAACTGTGAAAATGCCCTTAGATTTTGATTGATTAAGTGCCATCAGGTCAGTGTTGACTCTTAGTGACCACATAGATAGATTCTCTCCAGGATGATTTGTCTTCAACTTGGCCTTTAAGGTCTCTCAGTAGTGCATTCATTGCTGTCATAATCAATTCCATCCACCTTTCTGCTGGTCGTCCTCTTCTTCTCTTTCCTTCAACTTTTCCCAGCATTATGGACTTCTCAAGGGAGCTGGGTCTTCACATAATGTGTCCAAAGTATGATAGTTTGAACCTGGTCATTTGTGCCTCAAGTGAAAATTCTGGATTGATTTGTTCTATGATCCATTTGTTTGTTTTCCTGGCTGTCCATGGTATCCTCAAAAGTCTTGTTGAGCACCAAAGTTCAAAAGCATCAATACATTTTCGATCTTGCTTCTTCAAAGTCCAGCTTTTGCATCCATAGAGTGTCACGGGAAAAACCATTGTCCAAATGATGCTAACCTTTGGAGGAATAGACATGTCATGACATCTAAACATCCTTTCCATCACCAGCCTCAGACCTAAGACTGCACTGCTTAAGATTGCACCGCTAACTTAGGGACTGAACAGTATACTCTGTTACTTCTATCAGCTTTGTGCTGAGCTTCGCTCCAGTGTTTACAGGACAAGCATCATCTTAAGTGGGCAGGCAATCAAGCATTTACTGCAGAGGGTCCTTCCTTGTAACATTCTGACTTCCCAAGTACTGATCCTTCTGCTCCCCCTCTGCTTTCAAAACAAAACAAAACAAAGTGGAGCAGCTGAAGAATTTTTTCCTGCTTTCTAAGGTATTATTTCAACAGTTGCTGCTAAGGAATATACAACTGATTTACATTAGTGGACAACTCACTCCCCCACCCCTTTCTTTCATTTTAAAAAACCTGATTTAAAATGAATTTTTAATATGATTGTTCTGTTTTATTTTTTTTATGAAAAGAATCCCATGTACTAACTGGTGTGAAGGAAAAAATGCTGTATAAATAAAATTCGCCATGCTTCAAAAGACCTTTCTACTTAGAGGAATATGTCCCTGAAGGTCATGCAGTTCTCAGGGACACTTTCCTGCAGGTGGAAAGAGGTTTTGCAGCAGAGAGAGAGAAGCGAAAATTGCTCTTGAGTTCTTATCTATTATATTGTCAAAACAGTATGAAGTCTAAGCTGCGTAGTGGTGTGTTCTTCAAACTGGAACTCTGTACATCTGTTTCCTGACATCAGCTAATCTAAATACTGATGGTGTGAAAAGTAATTGAAATAGAAGCAATCTGCAACAAAGTCATTTTGATAAAGATTTTTCTGTCTCCTATCTATCCCAGTTCATCTGAAAACTGAGGGTTTCTTCTAGAATCTGGCATACCCCACTCCAGTTTCATGATGAGCCACTAATAATCACACTTTCCAACTAATTGTGGAACCACCTGATGATATTATCATCTAGTCCGGATTAGACCACTTTACTAACCAAAATATTTTTGCAAACTTTGTGAGATGCTTTGCTAAAATTAAGAGAAATTATGTCCACAGCACTATCACAGTCTACTATGTCCACTCCACCATACAAGAGATAATATTATCTCTTGTAATCTGGCAGGATTCATCCTTGACTACAGATGCTGGCATCTATGAAACATTGCATTGTTCTCAATTGTTATATGCTTACAGACTGACTGTTTTCTAATCTGTTCTAGTATCTTCCCTGGTACTGAAGTCAGGAGAATCTGAAAACTATAGACTGGTCAGTCTTGTATCACCTTGTGTTTTCCAGTCTTATGTCACCTCATCTGCTCTCCTGGATTTCTCAAAGATGAGAGAGGTTCTGAGAGTACATCATCAAATTCTTTTAGTACTCTAAGAGGCAATGTTTCTGACTCTGAAGATTTGAACTCATTTAAGGTAGGTTGGTGTTTCCTTCTTAGTACTGATATGGCAAAAGACAGGGATAAAATAAGAGTTGAACAGTTTCATATTTTATTTGTCACCTGATAACATTTCACCATCCTTACTGAGCAGTGTGCCCACAGTCTCCACTTTCGTCCTTCAAATGCCTAAAGAAAGCCATTTTTGTTGCTCTTAACACCCCCTGTCATCCTCAACTTGCTCTGTGCTTTAGCTTTGCTGGCTGACATCGTGAGGTGTTTCACACAGCCAGCCCTATGGGGTAGAACAGGGCTACTACGGGTAGGGCTGGTTGTGTGCAGTGCCAGGATCACTCCCGATTCAGCCCTGGAAGCCCAGATTTTAAACCCAGGCTAAAAGTGTTGTAGGAGTACATGCATGTATGCACCTCCTACCTCACTACCCAGTCACATTGGCTCTTGGGCTGCCGGCAGCAACTCCCGGGCTGCCATAGAGGCCAGAAGAAGAAGTGGTCTGGCAGCAGGGAGATATCCCAAAGTAGCATGCTGCTTGCATTGTGGGATACCTGGTGGCCCAGCTGTCTTTCTTCTAGGGGTGTGCATTTTGGAATTTTCTTGTTTCAATTTGTATCTGAATCGAAACATCCCCATTTTGTTTTGTACCCAAATTTTCTGAATCCAAATTAGCCCTGTTTTGTTTCCAAATTTTCTGAATCCGAATCCGAATCGATTTGGATTTTTAAAAAGGGTCCCAGGGCAAAAAGAGTGGGTGGTGGTGGTAGTGTCCAATGGGTGGAAGCTACCACCCAAATTTCAAAGGAATTAGGCAAAGGGCTGATTTTTTTGTGAATTTTTTAAAGTTTACACATCTTTAAGAATTTTCCCATAGGGAATAATGGGGATTCCAGCAAATGTATCACTTCAAATCAAGGGGAAAGGGATGACCCAGAGCAGAGTGTGGTGGGTGGTAGTGCCCAATGGGGGCAAGGAAACTTCCAGAATTATTTCAAAGGAATTGGGCAAAGGGCTGATCTTTTCTTGTGATTTGTTGAAGTTTACGTGTCTTTAAGATTTCTTCCATGAGGAATAATGGAGGTTTCAGCAGCCCCATAATTCCACTTGGGGGGCACTGGCGTTGCCAAGAGCGAGGGGTTGTGTAGTGCACATAGGGTGCCAACCACCCCCATACCCACAAGCCTGTGGGGTACTGGGTTTTGTTGTTTCTGAGGTGTTCATTGTAGATTCTCTGGTAGCATATGAGATTTTTAGTGAAAAACAAGAATCCACTCTCATATGCTACTAGAGAATCTACACTCAGAACACCATAGAAACAGCAGAACCCAGCACCCCATGGGTTAGCAACCCTTCCCCTGGCCAATGTGGGGTCAGTAAAGAGTGGGAAGAAACAAAAGAGCCAATGGGGAACAAGGAGGGAATTGTCAGCAGGTCAGTCCATGATTTAGGTCACTGATCAGAAGGCTGGAAGGGTGGGAAATTCAAAGAGATGTCAAACACAAAATGGAGACTCACTCAGAGATCACCACAAAATGGAGGTCCGAAACAACAAAACGTTTTGTAGCCGAAACAGGGACGTTTTGTTTTGTATAGAAAACTTTTGGATCTAGAAAATGGGTGTTTTGTCTTGTCTACAAAACACCCGAAACAGGCTGTTTTGGGTACAAAACGTTTTGTATCCTAAACGTTTCGCACATCCCTACTTTCTTCCACCTCACTGTGCCAATTGCTGCTGCGCTGCTCATCTGGGTGTGGGAGTGGCAGAGCCCTCTTCAAGCTCAGATCACGTGCCCTGAGGGAACATGAGAGAATGTGAAGGCTCCTGCCCTGAGGAATATGAAGGCTCCTGCCTTCCCTCCGCCCCCAGCCCAGCTGATTTCATCATGAGAAAGAAAGAAATTCTTGACTAATGAAACACATGTATAAGGATCTGTGGGCATGTAGTGGCACCCTTTGTGCTCCCTCATGCATGAAGATTCAAGAGGACTCATGCAAAAGGGCTATTGATCCAGAGCATGCTCTGGAAGCACTTCGTAAGATCATAAACTCTCCATGGTCCAGACTCTTAATGCCTGCAAGCTCTACTTATGCACACTTCATTCATCAGGATGTCAACCATTGTCCCTACAAGTCTAGGGGTGGTTGTCTATATTTGTCCTTGGTCACCTATCTTCCTTCCATGTTCTTTTTTATTTCCATGTTCTTTTATTTATTTCTTAAATCACTAAGCCTTTTGTATACAACCATGTTGCCTTTTTTAGAGCTCTCTCTTTTGTTTCTCATTGGAATTGTTTCTGACTACACCTGTAATGGTAGCCACCTAATGGCGCAGCAGGAAATGAGTTTGCCAGTTCAAAGCCCTGCTGGTATGTTTCCCAGACTATGGGAAGCACCTATATCAGGCAGCAGCAATATTAGGGAGATGCTGAAAGGCATCATCTCATACTGTGCAGGAGATGACAATGGTAAACCCCTCCTGTATTCTACCAAAGGATAACCACAGGGATGGTTATTGGGGGGTGGTCTCCAGAAGTCCCCTATGCCCCCCACCAGCTTCCATTTATGTCCAAATAACCCAGTTCAGGCAGTCTTTGGCCCATTCTGGGCCTGCCTTCTGTTGCGGTGGCCTTTTGGAGGCTACCGCTCATGCCCAGTAGGCACGCTTGACTGAGCCATGCAGAGGCCCATTGAGCATGCCTGGCAGTCTCCAAAATGGCCACCTCAATGGAGGGCAGGCCTGGAACAGGCCAAAGACTGCCCAAACTTTGTGATTTGGATATACATGGAGATTGGCAGGGGCGTGAACCTCTGGAGACACCCACACCCACACACACAGCCAAATCTAAGCCCATGGACTGGGTGGCAGTAAGTAACATTTAATTTTTAAAAGTTTTTTTTAATTGTGAACACCCTACCCCTCCAAATGGCTGGGGATGGGATTTTGCTCCAATAGCAAACCGAAGGCGGGGGCGGGGGGCAGTTCAGTATTGAACCATCAAACCTGTTGGCACATCCCTAGTCTCTACTGGACAACAAGTTTCTCTCTCTTGGATTTCTATGCAGGTGTACATATTTTTGACATACATGCAATTCTAGTCCCTCCCTAACTTTCTGTTGCTTCTGTTCTTTTTGGACAATTTATTTCCTTCAATTGCTAGATTCTAACACTGGAAGTAAATCCACCAAGTCTCAGTTATATCTATCAAGTCATATTTGCCTTCTTGTACTTGGAGTTCAAGCCCATCTTGTTTATTTCCCATTCTATATGCCTTAATGTACAGACCTAACAGGTTTATGGGTATTATGCTTCAGTGTCTCTTCTACCATTTTATTGCTAGGCAACCCCACAACTCTCCTGGTTTATTCTGTAGTACTGAAGACCCTATCTTTACTACTAGTTTTATACTACTTTGAGCTTTTGTCTTTGTTCCTCACAAGATTTATTTTAAAGCCCTCTTGATCAGGTTTCTGAGGCTTCTGCCAAGGACATTTCCCCCAGTTCTTGTGAGGTGTTGTCAATTTCCTGCCAGTAGTCCCTCATAACCTCATTAAGGAATCTTGGACTATGGTCCCAGGATTGGAATGTCTCTTGCCTTCACCATCAGTCATTCACCTGAATTATTCTCCTCTTTCTAGTCCTTCCTTACAGGAAATGTTCACGAGAACATCACCTGAGTGCCCAAGAACTTTCCTTTCCAGAACCTTATAGTGAGATATTATACATTTGTAGCTGTGCCTGAAGGTCATTTGTATCCATGTAGATGAGCAAGAAAACCCAATGATCAAGAAAACCCTTGATAAGCCTTGGCAATTTGTCCATCACATCCTGGACCTACATATGGGAGACAGCACACACTAACAGCTCTAGATGGCACTCAGATGCCTCTGTACCTTTCAATAAGAAGTTGCCAACTACAAGCATTTTTCCTCTTCTGCAGGTAGTGGTTCAGTCACCTCTGTCCTTAAGCCATTAAGTGTATTCTTTCCCAGCTGACATAAGCTGCTATAGCTGTTTTCCATCAGGATACTCAGAGACACTCTCATTGGAATGATACTGAAAGCAATTTCTCAAATTTCTCTCTCTTACAAATCTCATCTTCCACAATCTCCTCCTGTTGTCCTTTCTGCAATGTTCCCTGTGTCCTGTTCAATAACTCCACACTAATGAGGTGAAGTGTAGACACTACAATTCACTCACATGCTTTTCTATAAGAGGAACCAGTTTGCACTTGCTGCAAATGTAACAATATGTTTCCAGGCAAGAAAACAAACATAGCAAAAGTATTGAAGTTCGTCTCTACAGATTCCTCACTGCTATGTCTAGACCTTTTTCATGTCCTAACACCTTTCTCAACTGAGGAAGTGGCCCAAGAAGCTCATGTTTTGAGGAACTCATAGTGATCTCTAGTGCCTTCAGCAGAGGCTGTTACGAAAATATGTAGACAAGCTGTTACCTCTCCAGACCTCCAGTGATTAAAAGTGGAAGATCTGTATTTGAGTACCAAATGCTGCCAGAACATAGCAAACATTTTGGATTGTGACAACGAGCTCCAAAAGGATCTCTCCAAACTGAGTGAATGAGAAACAGATGTTTAAAGTGATACACAATGGGGCAAAAAATCCCAAGTTTAAATACACACTGATGACATCTTGGGCTGGTTTGTCTGTATGGCCCACCACATGCAATAAGGATGTGCACATGCTGTGAGCATACATATCCTTCCCCTCTGCCACCCACACACCTTTTAGCACACTGGGGTGCCACTCCCTAATTGTGTGTTGGGGAGGTGTTCATCCAAACGACTCCTCCGCATGTGGTAGAAATTAGGGATGTGCACAAAACTGGTTCGCCCAATTCAGTTCAGATCCAAACCGGGTCCGAACCAGGAGGGGGTGGTTCGGTTTTGGTTTTGTCCAAACCACCCCCTGGTTCGGTTTGGATCCGAAATGGTTTGGATCCGAACCAAACCGGTTCTGACTGGTTCGGATCTCAAAAAGTAGCTAGAGTGGTAGCTGGAACCCAGGGGTACCTGTCACCCAAACCCCAAAGCAATCGGACACCCGCATGATTTTTTATGATTTTTTGAAAAATATTTTTATTTTTTCCTCATAGGATATAATGGGATTTGAACCAGGCAATTATTCCTTATTGTGGAGCACCCATGGGTGCCAACAACCATGCAAACCCTGAAGCAATCAGACACCCCTATGATATTTTATGAATATTTGAAATATTTTTAATTATTTTTCTCATAGAGTATAATGGGACCCAAACCAGTCCATATCCCCTATTGTGGAGCACCTAGGGGCACAAAAGCAGGTTGGGTGGTAGACATACAGGGGTGCCTACCACCCAAAAAATCTCAAGGCAATTGGACACTCCTCTGATTATTGGTGAATTGTTAAAGTATTTTTGAATTCCTCATAGAGAATAATGAGGATTGCAGCAAATGTATAGCTTCACGTCGGGGGGAAAGGGGTGTCGTAGAGTGGAGTGTGGTGGCTGGTAGTTCCTAGGGTGGGCAAGGAAGCTATCTGAATTATTTGAAAGGAATTGGGCAAAGGGGTGATTTTTAAGTGATTTTTGAAGTTTACAAGTCTTTAAGGTTTTTCTCCATAAAGAAGCATGGAGGTGTCAGCAAATGTATAGCTTCACGTCGGGGGGAAAGGGGTGTCGTAGAGTGGAGTGTGGTGGGTGGTAGTTCCTCCCTAGTAGAAATACTAGGGTTTTTTTGCGGGGGGGGGGGATTTAACTAGGGAAAGGCATCCCATCAGACCTGGAGAGGGACGCTTGCACATCCTTATTGTGTGTGGTGGGCTAGGCAGACAAAGTATCAACTCAACTGCTCCCTCAAGATTATAGTGGATGGTCCATGAAAATGTTAGTTCATTGTCTGGCAGCATAAAGTCAAATTGCATGCTAGGGATCATCATCATCACCATCATCATCAATAATTCAATTTCTATACCGCCCTTCCAAAAATGGCTCAGGGCGGTTTACACAGAGAAATAATAAATAAATAAGATGGATTCCTGTCCTCAAAGGGCTTACAGTTTATGAAGAAACATAAGATAGACACAAGCACTGGAGGTACTGTGCTGGGGGTGGATAGGGCCAGTTACTCTCCCCCTGCTAAATAAAGAGAATCACAACATTAAAAAATTAGAAAATGGACTGAAAATAAAACTGTGATATTTAACCAAATAGAAAGTGACTCTGAATTTAAGATGATGTCTTAAAAGATAATGGTTAAATACAGGTTGTACCTGTATTTACTAGGACTGTGAGCATCAGTAAATTCAGATTTCTGACATTGGAAATCCCTGCCCAAACCATCAGGAGTCATCAGAATGCAGGGCGAGTGCCCTGGCTAGTGCAGTGGTGGTGGTGGCCCATTAATTGTCCACCCAGCACTGGCACAGGGGCAGCTGGATGACACATTGGTTCTCAGGAGCTTGCAGAGATGTGCAGGGAGTGACACAGGGCAGCCTGGGAAACCCATGCAACTGCTTGGAGGACACATGGGTGTCTGGGAATGGAAGTTCTGCTCAGAGCTTCTCCACTACAAATCTGAATTTACCAATGTGCACAGTCCTAGTATTTACCCAAAAGAAAGAGGACTCGATTTCAAGATGATCCCCCTATATTTAACATAAAAGAACTGGGGGGGGGCTGGTATTATTTTAATGCTCCTTTTACAGATGGTGGTTTATGTGGTACAGCCACATTTGGGATACCATGTGCAGTTCGGATGCTGCATGTCAAAAAGGATATTGCCAAGCTGGAAAATGTACAGAAGAGGTCAACTAAAATGATCAGAGGCCTGCAACATCTTCCTTGTAAGGAAAAGCTACAACATTTGATGCTTTTTAGTTTCAAAACAGGTGACTGAGAAACTTAATTGAGCCTTATTAAATTATGTGTGGTGTGGGGAAAGTAGATAGAATTTTTTCATTCTCTCTCATGACTCTGGAACTAGAGATCATCCAGTGAAACTGATTGGCAGGAAACTGTACAGACCAAAGACAGAACTTCTTCACACAGTGCATAATTAATCTTTGGAATTTGCTGCTACAAGCTGTGATGATGGCCACTAGCTTAGACAGCTTTAAAAAGGATTAGACAAGTTCATGGAGTACTAGCCTATCAGTGTGCTGATGACTATATTTTTAAAATTTTAATGTTTTTATCTATTGTGTAATTTTAATGTTTTTATCTATTGTAATGTTATCTATTGTATTATTTTATCTATTCTGTTTTATGAATTTTAAATGTTTTATATTTTATATTATGTTTTAATCAGTACACCAGAGATTTTTATATTAGGTGGTATATAAATTCAATAGATAGATAGATAGATAGATAGATAGATGCCTCTGAATAACAGCTTCAGCTGCAGGGAGAAAAGGCAGGGGGAAAGAATATGCTCTCATCTGCTGATTGTGGGCATCTTGGAAGCATTTGGTTAGCCAGTGTAAGAAACAATGGTACATCAGCCTAATAACTTTGACCACACACAAGTTGCACAAACATTACTTGAGAGAGTAATCTTATTGGAAATATTGGTCTTACTCTCATGTAATGTAATTTGCACAGACCTTGCATTTGTGTAACTTGAGTGCTGGACTAGATAGGCTTTGCCTTGCTCTAGTATGGCTTTTCTTATGTAACATAACATGGATCCTAGTTTAGATGATTCTATGTTTTCACCTTTAAAAGTTTGCAAGGTCCACTGTAACCTTTAGAAATATTTTCCAGTGTATATTAATTAATGATGGCAGCTGTAACTCATAGGGCTGTGCAACGTCAGATCAAGAACTTTAGAAACCTCCTTATATTGGACACTTCAAAGGAGCTAGGAGAACTTCCCCATCCAGGAAGTCCATGTTGGTGCGGACATCGCCAACCTCCTTTGGGAAAAAAGGTTTTCCAGAGCTCCAAACTGCATAGAGAGTCTGCATGTACGTGTGATTGCAGCTGGGGGGCGGGGAATCCATATTCTGGTCTCTTTCTGCTCACCTGCCTGCTTGTGTATCTCTCTTTTTTAAAAAAAACTGCTTTAAAATGTTTTAAACTCATTTATTATTCACAAGTGGCTGATTTCTGGGTTTTTACTGTAATTCTCTGATGTTACATTACTTCCCTTTACTTTCTTTTTCACCTGCAATTCTCTGGCATGAGGTGACTTGAAAGAACCCCTGTTACTTTTAAAAATTGATTGAAAGATTGGTTAGGAAAATACCTGAGCCTGACCCCAAAATTTTGCAGGGAACTGACATTTGTGAGGTCAGTTTAGATTAGGTTGGACCTTATCCTGAGATTTGTGTTCATGTACAGGCCTAGTAACTCTGGGGAAATTATACTGGATCTCCCCCTATTCCCCAGTTCCCATCTAAAACTGCTAATTTCATAAATTCTGTCTACTTACACTATAATGTGCCAATGAAATCTATATTCAAGACTGATAAAACAATCATGAGTTATAGATTATATACTGAAGATTTTATGCTCCCTTTCAGCATAATATCAGTTAGAAGAATGTACGAGGCATAGGAGCTAATGTAATACCTTTGGCTAGATGACCAGCAGGTCCAGTTCAGCTAATTGATCTATCCATTACCACAACTCTTTTGATAATCAATGAAGTTTGGTGGAACTATCCACAGAAGCACTTTCCAAGTAAATTTACTGATGCATAAAAAGATAACAGCTAAAAGATGGGAGATGAGTCAATGTGCAAAATGCTGAATTGACTGTAGGCCTGCAGCAACGTGAACTGTTAACGTCATTGGCCAATGCATACCACTGTGCAGGTACAGCATAATTGTACCTGCAACATGGAAAGCAGACCCATCACTTCCCATCACTTTCTTCCTGGTGGTTGAAATAAGTGGAGATTCTCTGTGCCCCCTTGGTTGGTGCTTAGAGATAGTGATGGAGAACAGCATCAATGTGTACAGCTGCATGCGTGCATGCATGTGTGTGTATAATGCAATATGCCACTAACCTCTCAGTTCTTCCTTCCTTCCTCTTCAAAATGACTCTGAGGATCTTTCTCCATAAACCTAAACATATGTGTGTTTGGGATTTCATATCAACAGTCTTCAGTGCATTATTTTGATCCAGTGACTGCTTAGTCAACAGTTCATTTTAAATATGTTTATTGTGCTTTACAGCGTTTTAGTCAACTAGGAACAAAATAATGTCACTGAGGAGTGTCCACAACCATAATGATGCTTGTCAGAATCCAAGGCTTGAAATAAGGCTTTTTTTAAATTATTAAAAGAGTGAGGTGGGGGGTCCTTCGTCTGTCATGATAAATAAGGACAAAGAAGCCAACACTGAAAATGGTTTAAGAGGCACCACAATTGATTGAAAATTTCACCACAAGTGAATGCAAATGCCCCAGATTACACAGCAGCTTTTAGATAATGCAGCTCAAAATATACCTCTTGTCCTTGGAATAAACCCACTTATTAAGAAGAACAAACTATGTTAAACAAAAAACACCTCAGGGGCAAAGAGAGTGAGATAATGAAGAAAATTGGGAGAAGTGGTGCTGGGGGGCCCTCAGGAGCTGGGGGCCCCAGTGTTTTGAACCCATCTACTCAATTATAGCTACACCCCTGCAACATCTGCTATATTGCTGAGTAAACTACCTCAGAATTTATTGATTTTGACTGGAGTTACAGGAAAATGTTGGAGTTGATTTTTAATTGTGACAGACTAGTAAGGAAACCTACATAAGTAAATTGGTCATCTGTCTATCTATCATCTATCTATCTATCTATCTATCTATCTATCTATCTATCTAATATATTTATCTATCTCCTGGTAAAATTATTTTAGAGATGAAACTATTTTTTCAGTAAGCAGATAAAAAGATAGCATTTTGTAGAATGTTCCTGAGAGAGAGATTAGATCTATTGTGTTCTCTGCACAGTGTGATTCATGGTCATCTGAACTTGGCTTCCCTTTCAGATCTGAACTTCTGCCTGTAATAGTCACTTGGCAATCTAAGGGTCACCCCATTCCATATGACAGTAACATTTAGTGTTTCAGTTTGTACAAGGGACCCAGTAAACAACAAGTCAGTTAAAAAATTGACATATGATTTTGATCTTACTAGCCTGTTATGACTGAATGTATTAAAACTCTTCTGTCAAATAAGGCCTGCAGATAAATCACAGACTAGATAGGTGAGAAGGAAAAAATAGAGATATAAACTTCAGATTTGACATATGCATAAACTACATAACCCTCATAAGGTTGTCAGACTTTGTTGCAGAAACTTACCAGTGAGCAAGTGAGTTCATCATGAAGATATAGATGCTCTTAAATTCTTGATTGACAATTTTTCTTCTTCTTCTTCTTCTTCTTCTTCTTCTTCTTCTTCTTCTTCTTCTTCTTCTTCTTCTTCTTCTTCTTCTTCTAATCATATCCACACTTTACCAAAGTGTCTTATTTCAATAAGAAGTAATTCAGACTAGTTTTTGTAAGTGAAGTCCTCCATTTGGAATTCTGGGTCTTGCTTAAATTGATACTTTAAAAACATAGATGACTCTTGTGAGCCCATTCATAGCCAAGTTACTTTCAAATGTAAACTGAGAATGACAGCACATGGAATTTTCTGAGAAAGAAGACCTGTGGATGGCAATGCCACTTCTGGAATTTTGTTATTCACATGAATTTTCTCCCAATTTATTAAACCTATTGCCATCTCAGATTACAATGGAAACATAGCTTCCATAGTCTTTATTGGAACAAATCTAATTTGCTCCCCAGAAGGGACAGAGATGTGAACTCTACTGTATGGAACTAAAGATAGGAAAGATACTGTTGTGCTCTTTTCATATTGTTTTTGTGTTTCATTCTCCACCTAGAGTGTTAACATTGTTACATTTTATTAACATAAAATGCTAATCTATGAGACAGGGGCAGAAATTGGTCTAGTATATTTTTGAAGGCATACAGAAGATAGAAAACCTAGTTTTCTTTGAATTCTATGAATTCTTTGGCCATAAATTACCTTTACCAAAGGGCACTACCAGGCCACGCTTACTTTTCTATAGGGGTCCTCCAGGAATCAATGTGAAGGAAACAAGCAAGTGAGGATGTTTCCTCATTTTACTTGTCTCCTTTCTTTTCATTTGCCTCTGTTGGCACTTACTCTTCTCCAATTTCAAGCTGCCATCGCCCATTATGCAGTTCTTTTTGAACAAACATAAATATCAATCAGAAAACAATGTTAACATGCCATTTTGTCTTGACAAAATCTGACTGCAATCTATCTAAAGTCATGTTAGTAAACAGTTGTAGTTCACTTCACAAATGAATACATATATCAGACTGCAAATAACTGTATTTCTGCAGTAGCACTGTAGAGCACTTTATTAGCACCCCACTCCACACACAAATGAGTAAAAATGAATCCATTTATGAATTAAATTAAATTGCTAATTCAGTTAATGGAAATGTGCACTCTTTGGCATGGCTCACATATTCCTTTCAGAAGTTTTCATTTTTAAAACTTTGAAATTGTTTGGATTCTGTTGGAGAATCCTTTGGTCCATATCATGGAGGTAATGGGTGCATTTTGCAAATGGTGGCCATCTTTTCTGTACAGCAGGACTTGAATTCCATTCTCTCTCCCTACTCAGTCTTCTTGATGAATAGCTGAAATACAAAGTTTGTCTGGAGCTGCTGCAACCCAGGTAGTATGAAGCAAACTGTGTTTCAAAATAATTTTGAAATAGTGTGAAACAAAAAGACTCTAGGAACAATATAGATGGGTGGGGGGCTTTCTTTGTATTCCATCTTCCCTAAGCAATGTATAAATGCATTTGCTGAAGTAATTTTATAATTCTGTTTTAATGCTTTTACTAACTGAGGTTTCTCAGTTATAAATTGTCATTTTTATAACAGGTTTTTCTAAATGTATTATCTGTTTGCACCCATGTTCTTAACACATAGAGGTAGACTAAATGATTTGGTTATACACTTTGGCCCAGTTCAGACATTACACAGAGTCAAGATTTAAAGTGTAACACCCTCAAGCTTTTAACCTTCCACCTTCCAGCTTCTCTTCATGCAGGAAGGAGTCTCCTTCCAGTCCTGGCTATGAACACCCAGGATCTATCATAACGTCCGAGTCTGGCTTATTCTAGCTACAGTTTGCAAGTAACCAGGATATGAAGCTTGGATGAAATCTCAGCTTCAGATATTGAGATCATTCATACAATCAAAGACTATACTCTATCCAGGTTTTGTGTGTGCTCCCAATTTTCAGTTGTATGGAAGCAAGGTAATAGGAAAAACTGGGTAGAAGTGACTGTGCAGAAGCAAGGTGGGAGGAGAAACTGGATAGCCTTTTCTCCTCCCTTGCTTCCACACAATCACTTCTACCCAGGTTTTCCTATTATCTTGCTTCCACACAACTGAAAATTGGGAGCACACACAGCTCCCAAACCCAAGTAGACCACCATTTTTGATTGTGTAAATGGCCTCATTGTTTGTTTGCACAGTGGCTAGAATATGCCAAGATCACTCAGTTTGGATAGCACATGATGGAGCCTGGCTTGTTCTATGTCTGGAATCAAGGTATAATATTTTCTCTCCTTGCACAAGTGTTTGCACTTGAATCTAGGGAATATCATGCGAAACCAGGATTCACTCCTGACTCTGAGGCTTTACACACGATCCATGTGTAGAGCCCAACTGGGCTCTCCCCACACATGAGTAGGATGAGCAGGTGCTAAGCCTTGGGTGGCTGGATCGATCACCCACACAATTACTGGCTCTGTGACAGAGCCTGTAGGGACAGCAGGGATTGGGGGCTGTCTGGCCATGGGACATCCCAGGATGCCATGTGCAAGTGCCAGGGAAATGCCTGAGGCCAGGAGGCTTGTTGTAGCCTACCAGTTAGGAGTCTATTCGCGAGTCGCTGCAGAGCCGCACCGTGCCTCATGATCTTACAAACGGGGTTAGCAGAGCACTCGATCCGCTAACCTCATTTAAGGGGAGGGCTACTTTGGTGGGCTAGCCACCGTTGAACCACCAGGCTTGCCTGCAAGACCAGTTCTCACGATAGGGAAAATTTCTCACCCATCGTGAGAATAACCTATTTGTGTGACATCTGAAGTGGGTCTTTCTTCAAGGGAGTCTTTGCTATCTGTGAAAGCCCTAAATATGCACTTATAATCATGATGGAACAGTATTTTAGGGTTCAAGTGAGAGAGGAAGCAAAAATATTGTTGCGATGTAGAGGAGTGATTCTTAGAAAGTTTCAAACATTATTGAAACAAGCAATATTATTTATAAAGGGCATAAATACTAAATGCTATATTAGCTAGCATATACACAGCAGTATAGTTTAATATTATGTATTGTGGAGACTTATGAACTAGTGAAGAGCGAAAGATGTTCATCTCAATTTGGAATCAGCTAGGTCTTTCCAAGATTTTTGGCAGGTTTTCAGGCTTCTGCTGATGATTCTTGAAAGCCCAGTCTAGGGAAAACATCCATTGTCAGTCCTCTTGCCCACCAATCCCTTTAACCCATTCCCCCCCCCCACTTTCTTGCCCACTTTCTTGCCCACCAATTCTTGCCCACTTTCTTGCCCACTTTCTTGCCCACCAATTCCTTTAACCCATTCCCCCCCCCCCACTTTCTCAAAAACAGATGATGTTGGATGGGCTGGAAGAAAAGTAGGGAAAAGAGCAGATGAGAGTGCTTGAAAAAGCTAAAGGGACTTCCTAAATTTCCAGCTCTATACAATGAAAATTTCTGAGCTTGCTCAAACACTGCATTATTTTTAATTTTGTAATTTTAAAAAATTGCATTTCCCAGAGTTAGCAATACAGACAGCAAGCATGCTCAGAAGTCTTCATTCACAGAGTAAGTCATTTTCTTTTCAAAAGCCTTCAAAAAGCTTTCAAAAAGCTTCAAATTAGTTCTTGGGAATGGTAGTATTTTATTCCTCCTGGACAGTTAGGAAGAAAAAACTCTATATTTTCCAGGGTTCAAATTAGCTACACTGATCCTTGAGGCTTTCAGTTCTTTGAAGGATATCTGATCCTTGACTGCTGCTATACTTTAAGAAACTGAGTCTTTGATCAGGATGCCAATGAAGACAGAGTAGTAATTAATGATTCACACTTTTTGGACCAGTACTCCAGATTTCCAGAAGATTGAAAAGAACCATTCTATGGCACTCTTGTGTCAGGCCATAACTTATCCTCAGATCCATAGGGCTTTTACCACACTTAGCTTTCAAGTGATCCTAACTGCTTACCTTGAGCATCCTATGGGTAGAATGGAAATATATTATTTGTGGTTGTAATCATCTTGCAGATCTAATCTGTTACTTGCTGGTTTGTCCTTTTATATGCTGATCCAAGGAGAAATTTTTTACTTTTTTCCCTGCAATACCTAGATATCAGTCCTCAGGATATTGTAGTGGAGTTGTTGGATGATAAGCCACCATTTATTATTGCATATGTGGTTGCTTTATTTATGCTTGTTGCTAAGAAACTGCAGGCCTGTTTTTTAAAAAAAATAAAAATTAACAGTGCAATCATTTTGTAAAACATTTTGTAAAATGTAGTAGTTCTGTATGGAAGTTTGTTCTGATTTCATAGGCCTATTCACACATTATGCTCAACACTTGTACAATGAGTGTACAGTGTACACAAGTACAAATCTGTACACAGGTATAGTCATTCACATATTATGAAGGTACAGAAGTGCACTTCCTCTCTGTATCATGAATTTGAAGGGCCTGTATTCAGGTTCATTTTTAAAATGAACACAGATGCTGTAATTCACACAAACACATGTATGAGTGTTCAGACATATGTACTCTCATACAGCATAATGTCTGATTTGGGCTTATAATGATCATTGATTGATTTGTTTAGGCAGGTTTGTTCCTACTGTGATTTTCACACATTGTGATGACCTATGGCTACACACAATAAAATACGATGATACTCAATGTATGTACAATCTGTTTGCAATGGCTCTCATATTGCTCATGGTCCCATGAGGGCTTTGTGTACCGCAGGGGCTGCTTCAGCTTTCATCTCCAAATTCCGCTACACTGAAGCAAATGTCAAAATAGTGTGAAGAAGTTGCATGATCACACAACCATCATTTCCAATGGCCCTGTGATCACAGAGCTCCCTTGTGCAATTTTGGCATTTGTGTATGTGCGCTTTAGTGTAACTTGCATTCAGAAGCTACACCTGCATTTGTGGTATGAAAAATGCCTACAGAACCCTAAACAGTATGTGAGCAACTATACACACATACAGAGTGTGTTACAGATCTATACAGATGTACAGTTATTCACACATCATGCTCAATGCACATCAAATATACCCTACATATCTGTACTCTGCATTTGGGGAGGGGCTGTACCCAGGTTCAGTTTTAAATCTGACTGACTGAATGCATGTACAGTCATTCACAGAAAAACGTGTACAGATACCTCTTTGCAGGTAGAACACAATGTATGAATAGGGCTCATGTTTGGACATATTTTAGAGTTGGATAGTTAAGAACATAAGAACAGCCCTGCTGGATCAGCCCCAAGGCCCATCTAGTCCAGCATCTTGTTTCACACAGTGGCCCACCAGATGCCGCTGGAAGCCTACAGGCAGGAGTTGAGGGCATGCTCTCTCTCCTGCTGTTCCTCCCCTGCAACTGGTAGTCAGAGGCATCTTGTCTTTGAGGCTGCAGGTGGCCTATAGCCCTGCAACTAGTAGCTGTTGATAGACCTCTTCTCCATGAAGTTATCCAAACCCCACTTAAAGCCATCCAGGTTGTTGGCTATCACCACATCTTGTGGCAGAGAATTCCACAAGTTGATTATGCATTATGTGAAAAAGTATTTCTGATAATTAAACAACTTTGAGATTTACAGTTGTGAGAGCTTTCACATGAGCAAAATAAATTAAAACAAGGACTTTGGTAGAGGATGTTAATTCTATCATCATCAATATGCAAACAGCTGGACAGAACAGAAAAATCCAACATTGTATAGCTAGCATATTGTTATATGTGAAATCTGAATCCTTTGTTGATGTGGTCCTCTCACTCTAAAGGACACCGCCAAAGACAGGGTAATACACACAAAGTTTTCTATATAGTTAAATATCTGTATTTGCAGGGCAGAAAGGCTACTGTCCTGTATATAGTTAAGGCCTTGTCTCATGTTATGGTGATTGTATGGGAACTGCTATAGTATGGCTTGGATAATGTAAAAAGCCCCAAGGCATTTAGAAGGAATGCACTCAAATCAGCCTTGCTTCTGCTGGAGACTGAGGCATTGTTAGTTTAGTGAAAGGTCACAGCATGGGTGCCTCTTATGTGACCACAGGTTTTTCACACTACGTGAGCAGAATGGGATGGAGTTGTGATGTAGCAGCCCTTGCACCCAACATAACTAGAAGAGGAGGCTTTTAAGTGTGCTTAAACCTGTTGAAATCATTGTGGCTATTGTCTCTCAGACGTAGTATGCTGGTTTTTACATCTGCCAAAAGTTAAACATATGGCTATTTTTCAGTTACAATTCAAAATATTGCAACCGTACTCTTGTAAAGCTCTCTCATTTTTTGGCAGCGGACGAACGGACCACCATGGCAGGAAGAAAAGTAACCTTTTGAACCACCCTTTGACATTTAAGTCACACTAAAAATGAGTTGTGTCCAAATACAGAAAAAAAACCCAACAATATTTTATTTATAATCTTATTTTAGTGTTTGAACTACAAATCCTGGTTCTAGAATTGTTTAAAAGATCATGGGTTTTATAGATGCTGACATGAAAATTAATTTCTTGGATTTGTTTTTTCTTCTTCCACAGCATGGTCCTTTCAGGAAATACAGAACAGGTGGTTATGTGAAAAATTTTAAAAAGAAAAGAGTTGTTTTTTTCCTTGATTGTTCTCATGAAGCTACTGCTAACATCCATTTTTCCCTGTTGAACCATTTCAAAAAGGGCATGAGAAGAAAATGAAATGAAAAAAGACAAAATAGACCGAATCTCACCACTAGAATTCACCATAAAAATTCCCAAAGCGTTAACAGAATTCTTACAAAATTTCCTAGACCAGTTCTTTAGAGAATCAAGTTGTTCTATGAAAAATATGGCAAATGGGGTTAGGACAGGAGAAGAAGAAAGGGGAAGGGGAAGAAGTAGGGAAAATAAGTGCAGCAAAAAGAGGTTCTGAGGAATACACATAATTTTGCCTGCTTTCGCTCACAATAGAATTTTTAATAAATAAATTTCTTTTTTTGTAAAGACACTTTTTTGAAACAGTAGATTTAGCCCAGTCATTTGTGTCATTTTTTTTAATAAACCGTCTTTTTGTTTTAAATTTCCCCTTAAATTTGTAAATGTTTTAGATCTGAGTCTCTTGCACATTGTCTTTTGAGTTCATTCGGATCAATAATGGTTCATGCACTGAACTGTGTATTGAATTTATTGTGTTAACTGTTGTTGTGTGGTTGAAAGGAGACTTATAAGAGTTATAATGATTTAGGTGCTCATGCTCTATTGCTGGCATGGGCAAATGACTTTCTATGGGTGTGTCACCTGTAAGCTCATCATCCACATTAATGATCTCCACAGTTCGTGTTGGAGCATGATGGTTTTGCCGATGATGTTGTTTTCTCATTTTGTAGAAAATGACCAACATCACTGCTGCCATGAGAGTGATTGCCACAAAACAACCAATTATGATTTTGGTAGTCTTCATAACCTCATCTATTCCTGGAATCCCATTGATTGAATCCGTCACAGGAATGGTGAATGTTTTTTCTGTTGACCTTGTGCTCTGTGGTGTGAGAGAGGTTGTTGCATTGGTCGTGCTCCATTCAGTGACTGGTGTGGGCCAAACCTGCTCTGTGGTCCGCGGCTCATCCTGAGAAGGTTCCACAGTTTCTACTGTGATGGTTGAAAAATAAGTAATACACTCCTGTGCGGTTACATTGAGTGTTGCAGAAGCTGTGGTATTCCCAACAGAGTTACTCACCAAGCATGTATACAAGCCTGTGTCTTGTACGGTCACCCTCGTAAAATTTAATGTGCCATCACTGAGCACAGAAATCCGAACCCTATAAGCCCCATGTGTTATTACAGACCCATTTGGAGTAATCCAAGATATAGAGGTCAGAGATGTTGATGCTCGACATTTCAGCTCCGCAGCCATGCCTTCAGTGACGTTGAGGTCTGTTGGTGGCTCCACAATCACAGGAGCGTAGCACGTGAAGTAATTCAGGTCCAGCTCACCGATGTACCTTCCTTTCAAGCTAGGAGGAGTGTTGCAACGGGCACAGCATGCAGTGTTGGAGGGTGCTTTATCTTTAATCCACCAGCTGAGCCACAAGATGTCACAGTTGCAGTTCCAAGGGTTGTGATGCAGGTGGATTCTTTCTAGACGGAGAGGTGTGAAAAGGTCATGAGGCAGTAGTGTTAGATTGTTGTGGGCCAGGTTGATCTCTACTAGTGACTGGAGGTTATCAAAGGCATTCCTTTCAATCACTTGAATCTGGGATTGGATCAGCCACAGTTTTTGAAGGTGCATTAATCCTTGAAAGGACCCTGGCTTGATAGCAGTTAAGTGGTTCCCAGAAAGATCTAGCTCATCCAATTTCACAAGTGGTGTGAGGTTAGGGATCTCTCGAAGGTTGCACATAGCAAGGTTCAAATACCTCAAATTGGACAGGCCTTCAAAGGCACCTTCTGAGATATATGAAAGCCTTTTTAATTCCCCCAAATCCAACCTTCGCAGGGAGGGGATTCTGTTAAACGCATAAGAAGGGATACTTTCAATGGGGTTGTTTCGCAACCAGAGCTCCTTCAGTTTTGACAAGTACCCAAAAGCTCCATTAGGAATGGTGCTAAGACGATTGTCAAAGAGTTCCAAAGTGTTGAGATTAGCCAGACCATTGAAGGCCCCTATTTCAATTGTTCTAATGTGATTCCTGCTCAGCTGCAAGACTTCTAGATGCCTCAAGTGTTTGAAGCTATTCACTTTAATTATTTGGATCTGGTTCTCATGGAGATTCAATAACCGTGTATTGGTGGAGATGGCATCAGGGACCTCTCTCAGATTCTTCCTCACACAAATTACTTTGGTGAACTGATTGCTGCAGGAACAGACAGAAGGGCAAGTTTGAGCTCTAACCAAACCAGCCACCACGAGAAGTTGAAGAGCCAGCAGCACCACAAGCAAGGGGTCAAATAGGGCCCTGTTAAACCTAGGACCTATCATTATCTGCTGTGGATGTAAGGTCATCTTGTTCAACATTCATAATTTATTTGGTGTTGGTCCTTCAGGAGTTTCAATAATCTGAAGTAAAACAAGAAAAAAACAGGAAAGCATATTATTAGTCCCAAATATTAAATTATACTTTATTTCCAACTATATTTGTTTTCAACAAGTTGTTTTAAAAAGAAAATGAAATCAATACAGAGAACTTCCCATATGCCTGGCTAAGGAGTTCTGGGGAAGACTTGTTAACGTAATCATAACTTCAAATTGCCTCTTGATCCTTTGAACTTTCTCTTGAACTATCTGAAATATCTAGCCACCAAGAGAAACTAAGGCCTAGAACTGCATGCCGTTCTAACTGCTTGAATAGTTATTGCCTCTGGATTAGGAAACCTTCTAGCAAAGGAAGAATAAATAAAGATTTGGGGAATTATAGACATAGTAAGGTGAATTCCTTATGAGAGGAGTTTGGCTTATTACTTATTATTTATTATTTTTTATTTATTACATTTATAAACCACCCCATCCAAAGGCTCTGGGTGGTATACAACAAATAACAATGTTTTGTTTTAGAAGTGCCAAGACAAACATATTTTAAAATTTGCTAGACATATTCTTCGTCTAAGAACAATGCTTAAAACATGGCAAGTGCTTCAGACTGCAGAGCATGACTTTAGCAGAACAGCATACAATGTGGATTACCACCAATTAGTGGAGAGTGCTATGGAACATTTATTATTGTGAACTGCACTGGTATCATTCTACGAAGAATAGTATATAAATATGTGTAAAGAAAATAAATTAGTTTTCAGATAATTCATACTTATTTACATTAGACCCCAGAATATGCATGATAAATTGAAGCCGATATTGAGCTAGTCGTCTCAAGAGAATGTGGTTCAACAAGGTGATCTGAATTATGTGAATAAAATTTAAATGGAAATTATAAATATGATATAACCTATTTAGAAAATCCAGCATGTTATTATACAAATGTTCTCTCTTTTATATTACAAAATGATTTAAAGGGGGGGGGGGAATCCTCATGCAACTGTATGTGAAATGGGAGAGGACCTAGGATTTAATTCTCATGTTTGATTCTTAGTTGCATGACAGTATTGATGGCCAGTATCAATTCTTCGCTAAAAATAAAAATATGGAACACACAATAGCATTCTTCACATCAGGGTATAAGCACAGTTGAAAGCTAAGGTATTCTTGGCTTAAGAAGCTCCAAGAAGAGCATATTTTAAAACTTGCTAAGCAGATTCTTCATCTGTAAACTGATGTCTAAAAGAGGGTACAGAGCTTCTCACTGTAGCATGAATACATAGATCAGAATAGAAAGTGGATCCCCATCACTGTGTGGAAAGTGTTCACACTCCTGGAAGATGTTCTTGTCAGCATTCAAGGTTATAATCTGCTCTACAGATTGCAGCTTTTCACTTTTGCCTCCGCCCCAAAAACAGGATCAAACTGTTTGCACTGTTCTGTGTGGTGGGTGTGGGGAAACAAGTGTGGTGTCCAATATTTTTGTCAAGTGTGCCACAAGTATGAAATAATGAACTCTGTTGTGCACTGCAATACCTCTGTGCTCCATCCTTGCCCTGGGACAGTTTTGCCTGAAGTGTACTAGTCCTGAAAGGAGGCAGTATGTTACTAAAGAGGCAAGAACTGCCTAGAGCCTTTGGAGTCAGGGGGTATATAAATTAAATAAATAAATAAAATTTAAAAACACAACTGTGCGCTCAGCTCTATGCCATAGTCGGGCCTGCAGACACCTACTCCCGTCAACTAGTGCCATAAACTTCTGTCGTCTTTGCCTCTTGTTACAAATGGGCCATAGGATGGCTGCAATGATCAACAAAATGTAGAATTGAGGCATGGAGCAAGAAAAGCTTCGACTACTGAATACAAATGCTGACAAAATGCTTATTGTTTGTTTATTTCAGGAAAGCAGATAAAAATAAGCTTCTCTGAACTGCTGAGCATCAGCTCTCTGCCACCATTAAGCAGACTCATCTGATTTCCTGATACACTCTCCTCTATCCTGGTATTTGGCTGTAGCAGCAGAGAAATACTCATTAGTAAATGTGTGCTGAACACGGAAATAAAGAATGGCTATTTAAATTCTCTCTCTCTCTCTACACACACACACACACACACACACACACACACACACATCTCCATCCCATAGCTGCAGGGCGGGCAATTTCACTGTTACCTCCAAAAATGTTTCCTTCATATACCGGTGCCAGTGAAAAAAGACCTTGCAACTCTACAAATGATCATTACTATTCAATCTCTCCGTGCTGATTCATTTGTGGTAGCTCCTAAAACCCCCAGCCCTGGGTTCGTTTTCAATCTGCTGCTCTCTGCAAGGTCCCTGTGCTGTAAAGATTAATGAAATTTCCTATAAATCAGCCCAAAGTGAAGTCTTATAAATTACAGCAAGCTCAAAGTGCATTTATAACTCAGAGCACACAGATGCATAATACATGCATTTAGTAGAACAAAAATACTATTGGCCAAAGGTTTTCCATTTTAAGCCCCAAGTTGTTGCATTCTGTATTCTGTAGTAAGGGTGGTGGGGCGGGGGGATCCCATACTTTGAACAGGATAAAAAAATATTATTCATAGAGCAGTCATTTAGCAAAAGCCATTTTTAAAATCAGAAAATATATATTTATGAATCTACTCATGCGTGTTCCATGCTAGCTTTTTATTCTTTCTTTCTTTCTTTCTTTTGTGTGATTTCTATACTGCCCTTCCAAAAATGGCTCAGGGCGGTTTACACAGAGAAATAATAAATAGATAAGATGGATCCCTGTCCCCAAAGCACTCACAGTCTAAAAAGAAACATAAGATAGACACAAGCAACAGTCACTGGAGGTAATGTGCTGAGGGTGGATAGGGCCAGTTCCTCTCCCCCTGCTAAATAAAGAGAATCACCACATTAAAAAGTGCCTCTTTGCCAAGTTAGCAGGGGGAACACACAAAAAACCCTATTAAGCTCTTTCGTGGGCATTGTGAAGAATGTCCCAGAGGTTAGAAGGAAGAAAAATTAGAAGGAAATGGAGGACATCACTCCAGAGATTTTAAAAAAAAGAGCAGGAAGAAAAAAGAGAGCAGGAACCTTCAGCTGATGCAAAAAAGTGTAACTTATTTTGACTTCAAAGGGGCAACTATCTTTGGTTAATTCTTTCATAGACTGGTGCATCTTGTACCATTACCCAGCATCTCTTGAGATTCTCTCTCTCTCTCTCTCTCTCTCTCTCTCTCTCTCTCTCTCTCTCTCTCCACACACACACACACACACGCACACACTTAAAGGCTCTCCATACGGGCAGTGTGGAGAGCGTAAGTGGGTTCTGTGGAGAGAGCTGCCTTGACCCACTCTCCCTGCAGACTATCAGGCAGCTTGCCCTGGGCAGCCGGATCAGCCACCCACACAATTACCGGCTCCGTCAAGGAGCTGGTTGGGGCAGTGGGGATCGGGGGCTTCCTGGCCCCTGGAAGTCCCAGCATGCCCTGCACAAGTGCACGGGGCATGCTGGAGCGCTCCCTGACACTGGGAGGCTTGTTGTAGCCTCCCAGTAAGGGGGCTACTCATGAGTCTCCGTGGCACAGAGCCGCGCCAAACAAATGGGGTTAGCAGAGTGTGCGCTCAGCATTTAACATTTAACATTTCTCATTTAAGGGGGGACAATTAAGCGGCCTTGCTGATGGGAGCTGTGCAGCTCCCAGCAGTTCACATGCATGGTGGAAACTGGGCTGGGCTCCCTTAGCCTGGTTTCCACCGCTCGTGAGAATAGCCTCTCTGTTATTTAGCAACCTGTACTAATTTGTTGTAGTGCAGTGAGTTAGGACATAAGAGAGCTACTTTTGATCCTAATATCTGTCTAATAGCTGATTAGATAAGATTAGATAACTTGATAAGTCATCATTCAGTTATTTATCACTCAGTGGTTTTCAACCAAATACCTAAACTACTTCCAGTGGGTTGCTCATGGCATGAGTGGAGTTCTGCAAGGGCAATTTCCCACTCCCTCCCCACATCTCCCTATCCTTCTTTGGTTCAGTCCCTAAGTCTCTGTCACAGATTGGGGTTGTGTGTGCACAGGGGGGTTGTAGAACAAAAGGGGGTGCAGCAAAAATCACCCCCCCTTGCATAAGTTGAACTTCTCCAGCTTGTAGTACCAGCACTTGGGATGGTACCAGCACTAGAGATATACACATCGGGCAGTATAAAAATATGATAAATAGATAAAAACATAACAAGATTTTTTTCTGTGTGAGAGATGATATCAGATGACATGCAAGTTCTGTCTGTGATTATTTATCTGTGAAGGCTGTTCTATACAGTTAGCCTCTCTTTGGTATTGATGATCATTGTCCAGGGTTAAGCATGGCTATTTAGAACAATTTCTAAACAACTGGCAAACCTTGGTTCAAAGTAAGCATTACAAATGAAGACATGGGCAGTGGTTCACTAGAACTTTGCCCATATATCTCAATTTTGCTTTGCCATAAGCTGTTTGTGAAGCACCTCACCAGCACACTTGAAGGCAAATGAGAATTGTGTGAATAGCTTCTCAGAAAGATAAGATGAAATTCCTTTTCAGTTTGGCTAATCTCTCTTTTAACTGTGATGACCATAAATGAATAACATCCTCTGTAGAAGATGTCCTTGGTCCTTAGTAGAGCAGCACTCTTAAGTACCATCTTGTGACAATTACCAGTAATTAGCACTGGCAAACATGATGTTCAGCACACTTTTAGCAGTGCAAACCACGTTGGGGCTGCTGTGGATTCATTAGGCAGCCCCAACACAACTACGAGCAGTTATTCTCATTGCCGTGAATACACTGCTTGCACAATGACTCATTCTCAACAACTTCAGGGCTGGCTTATGAGGCTGCTGCAGCCCCATTTGGTGTACTGCACACCATAATGGTCACTTTTTGCAGAATTCAACACAATGTTGAAAATTACAAATACCTATGCTAGACTGAATGATGATCTAGCAAATATATGAAGCTATTGTATACCTTGTCTGAAAAAAAGACTTGTTTGAGAGACCCATATATAAAGAACAATCATGAGTGATTAGTGGTACTGAATGACACATTAAAACTGGAGGCTATTCTCACAATTGTCCTGGGTGGACGGGGAGGGCATGGGGGGTAAAGGCTGCATTCCATTTACTTTCTCCCCAGATGACCCAGCAAGTCAGCTTTGGCACACCTCCTGCACGCCCACACAGACAGGCCCTCTCTGTGCAGCTCCATGAAGTATGGAGCATGCCGGAGGAATCTGGGGCCAGAACTTGTTGTTCCAGCCTCTAGGCATCCCTCAATGCAATGTCTGGCATGAGTGCTGCACTGGGGATTCCCCTCTCTGACAGGCGCCCTATGTGCCCATCTCTGTGATTTCCCGGGCTGCACTCAGCCTGAGGAATCACATGATTCCCGGTAGCTGGGTTAAGGGTGCAAGAGTACCCTTAACCACTGCTAAAAGCTGAGGTTATTAAGGTGATTAGGTGGGAGGGGAGCAGAGGGATCCACGAGGATCCTGTCACTTCTCACAAGAGCCAAACCCTGCTTCAGGTGGCCCAGGCAGGGTTAGGCTAGTTGTGAGAAAAGCCACCTTGTGTTCTGAAATACTAGCAGAGCGGCAATTATAAAATGTTGTTCATTTGTCTTTTGTTTTGTTTTACTTACTCTTTATCCCCTAAGGACTTAGTTTGAATAATGAATCACATTAGCTAGTGATAAAACAGATAAAGAAAACACTGAACCAAAGTCTCAATTATTATGCTTTTTCAGTTCTATATAAACTAAGCAAGAGGAAAATACAGCCTACTATGGTTAGCATCAGAGTTGAGTAGTAGTGAACTTGAAAGGGCAGAAAATTTTTTACATTGCTTATTCAAAATGGCTTCAGGGTTTAGGTTTGCCCTGCAGACTATTTCTATGGAAGTTTACGCAGAACTAACTACTACCGAATTTGGGAGGATTTATGTAAATTGGATTGCATTAATTAAAACTAGCTGGCCTGGGCGCAGAGCATCTGCACCTCTAGTTTGCTCTTTTTACACCCCCCCTCTTTCCTCTCTTTGTTCTTGGCTCTCCCCCCGTTCTCGTCCATCTATCCACTGCCGCTTTCTCTCTCCCGAACTGCTGCCACTTTCTCCCCACCCCCACACTGCCACCGCCACTTTCTCTCCCCCCCTCACACTGCAGCGGCCGCTTTCTCTTCCCCTACCGGCAGCTCACTCGCAAACTCTAGCAAGAGCTGCCACACACAGAATTAGCCATGGGTACATCTTAGCAAATTATACATATAGATGTTCAGCAAAGTACAATTGATAGATTCCTTGCAGGGAAGCTATCATAATTTGTGAAACTGATAAAAATTTCTCTTCCTTTTTCAAAATGTGCTTTTGGGGTTGTATGGGGGTAACCAAGCAGCAATTGAAGGAATGGCAAGATGTTTTTGGATTCTGTGCAAATGGGAAAACAGAGTATCCAAATTAGCTAAATTGTTCAAATTATAATGCAGATAAGAAGGAATTTCCAGACTCTAGACATTATTACTATGGGGTACAATATATAACCAGTGCTGGACTGGATTAAGCAAGGTGAAATGTTTCTGGTTTATCACAGAAGCAAGATGACATTAGTATTCCATTAAAATGTCAGAAACTAGAGAATTCTATGGTTCCATTTTGAAAATATTGAATAAAACTATAAGAAAATGAGCCCAGAAACTTCACCATAGGAATCCTCGTTTACTGACTTGAAGTCAACAGTTCGTTCTAAGTAGGACAATCCACACTTCAGGTTATTAGAATAAGTTGCAATATCAGAAGAAAATGATGAGGAATTCCCTAATCATCAAAAATGGGTCCCAAAATGTAGAAGAAGGACATTTAGGGAATCAAACAATATAATGGATAAAAGCAATGGATTGTTAATTAAAATCTATTGTGCTTGGATAGAAGTCATGATTAAGAAAGACATTTCATATTGTGTTAAATCAGGCCTTGACAAATTTTATTTGGTTTTAGGAGCCAGACAGTGGACACTTAGTGATGGGCTTTGTTGAGGGGTGAAGTAAATGGGCTCATTTTTATCCTCTTTACAAGCATCATACTTAGAATAGAAACATGGTTTCCTGGGACAAATAAATATTGTATTATATACAGGAGAAACTCGTTATTCGCGGAACCACTATTCACAGTTCCGCATATATGTGGGGTGTCTTATTGATACCCTTTTCCAGTATCCGCAGACATTATAACCCACATATCGGTGGTTCCAAGAGGGCTTTAAGTGACTGCGGAGGTCACTTCCAGCTGCCATTTTGTTTCACAGAGCTCAGAGGGAGGCAGGAGGAGCCATTTTCTGGCTCTTTAAAAAAAATAGACTCCCCCCCCCATGATTTTTCATGGTTTTCAGGGGCATTCCACTTTTTGGAGGGCATTCCTGGGAACACTGGAGAGCCACGGAGCATACCACAGTGAGTTCTGGGTCATTTGGGGGTCACTTTGGGGCTGTTTTGCCACTTAAAAATTGTTTTTCCTTCCACCCTAGAACCTAACCCCCCTAATGGTTCCTTTAGTCGTGGTTCCATTCCTCGCGGCAGTAGGTGAAGAACAGAACCCCCACATGTAACGAGGTAACTTTACGTCTGAATATCCTAGTCTAGGTGCCATGGTTAAATTTCTGGGTGCCATGACTCCCTGACACCCGGGATTTGTCAAGCCCTGTGCTAAATGTACATTTCCTATAGTGTATGAATGTAAATTTGGGAAAGAGACATAAAACCTTTGCTTTGTGATAACTCAATGGTAAACTATTTTGAGTTCTATGCTCCAGAGTACCTGGTGCGTTGAAGGCTTAAGAAAATATATCTTGTTATACTTTTCTGTTGTTAGTCATGTGTACCCTCCCATTGTAAGTCATGTGCTTATGTGAGAACAAATTTAATGCACATATGGTGGGAATTCCTAAGAACTCAGGTCTTTTGGAGTTGTATCTTGACAAAGATAACTAAAATAACAGTAATTTGCTTAGAGATGATGATACTTATTTTAGGCTTGCTGGAGCAGCTGAGTACACAGCAGGAGATGAAAGTAATTTATCACCTGCTGATAGCTGTGAGGTGTGTAAATAGCCCACACTTGAAAGAGTTGAAGGTACTGTTAGAGGGTCGTAACAGTACCTTCATTAGTGCATTGGTAGGTTAAATGTTGATGCTTAATATCATGGTGCTTGAAATTATCTTCTGTTCTGAAGTTTAGAGAGATCATGACCAGGTACAGTAGTAATATAGATTCTATTAAAAAATCCTTTCAGCTTTGCAGGATAAATATTAAACTTGTCCAGTGTAATTGGGTTGATTCTGTAATTTTAAGTATGATCAGTTATAACATGTATTTTCTATGACTTGGTCTGGTAAACATGTATAGCTCAGTTATGAATTTAGAGGACTTTAAGTGAAATTTTGTTCTTCTTAACTAGAGAAAACTTGGTGAGGACGAATACCGAAGATCTCAGTAGAATGGACTGCCATTTGTTTAGATCTGAATCCTTCGTTACCCGATAAAACAGGCTAACCTAATTGCTTGCTCTCTCTCTGCCTTACCTATTCCTTAGGCTTGTTGTGAAGACAAAATAATAACTTACTGGTTCTGTAACAGAAAAGAGTTATTTTGAGGACAAAAGGTACAAACATGAGTCATGCCAAAGGCATTATAGAATAAAAGCTACAAGAGTAATGAGTTCTAGCATGTTTGGTGGTTTCTGGCTTTTGCAAGTACTCACCACACTCTGAATATCAGATTATTGCTAATCTTCCTAACCATCAAAAATGTGTATGGAGAACCACAGACTGTGTTTCTGACAAAAAGACTACTTCAAAAAGTGTACAGTGTCAGTAAATAGATTAAGATAAAGTGTTGGGGGGACTTTGGCTCTGTCTACGTTTCTGACATTATATCTTAACTTTTTTCTTAACTTAGATCTAGAACTTTAATCTTGAGCTCTGCCTGACACTACATTTGTGGCACACAATGCATTTACCTCTGACCCTTTTGCAGCTCTTCCATTCAAAGGTTAAGATGCAAATTCCCAACCTTGTTACAATATTTCACTTTTAAGGCAACAGAACTTTAAAAAACTAAAGCTAGAGCTTTGAAAATACATTCAGTGAGAAACAGCCTAGGTGATTTCAAAGTCAGACAACTCTACCTATTTGTTTTAATTTTCCCATTTAATTAAGATGGATCTGGGATGGAAGTGGTAGATCTAAAAGCCCTGAAAAATGAAGCATTTTAATCCTCCCATATCTGAGGAAATAGATGGTGGATTACATAGACAGTGGGTGCACAACTCTACAGAGATGTAACTCTGTGGTGGTGCTACTGTGGATTCCTAAGGCAGAGGCCCAATGCTGTTCAGAAGGAGTGGTTGCAGAAGCAGCAGCACTGCTGCATATTTCCCCCATTGCAGCGCATATTGCACCCACTGCTTCTGGACAGTATCAGGGCTTTCTTATTAGTCTGCAGCAGGCCCAGGGTATCATCTTCTGTTCCCATAATGCTGAGCAACATGTAAGTAAATTTAAATATTTCCTTACATTTAAATATTATCTCCTAAAGCTGTGAATGCTGGGAAAAGTTGAAAGAAAGAGAAGAGGATGGCCAGCAGCAAGGGTGATGGACTTGATTACAACAGCAATGAATGCACCACTGAGAGACCTTAAAGGCCAAGTTGAAGACAGATCATCCCAGAGAGAATCTATCTATGTGGTCGCTAAGAGTCGACACCGACTTGACCGCACTTAATCAATCAATCAATCAAAGCTGTAGGCTTTTTAATCTCACTACAAACATGGGGTGCTTGGCAGGGGCGGGGTCAATATCAAAGTTATTTTTATTTGTCTATCCTGGTACCTTTACAGCAGGTCTTTCCTCTATATTTTTTATATGTTCAAGTTGAGCAATGTTTCTCATGATTTGAGCGACATGATCACATTTTGGGAAACTGACAAGAGGATAGGGCAGCTCTGGGTTAGAAATGGAAAAGAGCATGACCTGGCATATGTTCTTAGTATCTCTCACAATGTTATTGTTTCATGACTTCATGAGAGGTCTATCATCAGCTACTAGGCAGAGGGCTAAAGGCCACCTTCAGCCTCAAAGGCAGGATGCCTCTGAGTACCAGTTGCAGAGGAATAACAGCAGGAGAGAGCGCATGCCATCAACTCCTGCCTGTGGCTTCCAGTGGCATCTGGTGGGCCACTGTGCGAAACAGGATGCTGTACTAGATGGGCCTTGGACCTGATCCAGCAGGGCTGTTCTTATGACTTCCACTCATGACATTTGTCTTCAATTAGCTGAGGGTGTTTTCACCTATACCATAAGGAAGTTCTGACATGGCTTTCAACCCTAACCAAGAGCATTGTTTGTATGAACAAGACTCACATACATGCCCAACTAAACAGCTGTGATGTTTTTATTTCAATTGTATTTAAAGACTAATACTAATGGTATTTTTAAAATACATACACTATTACTATTACTAAAAGGCATAACTATTTTCATTATACTACTATTACTAAATGGCATTACTGTTTTTCATTATAGGGATATGATTCGGTGGTTGAGAGAGATCATTTTATACCAAGGCTATCCAAGTACCCACAGGACAAAACTGAGATTCAGCCCTAGCTTTGCTTTGCTTATATTTTTGCATCAAGCCAACAGCTCCTCTAAGACTATAAAAGTTAGGATCATCTCTAAAGTTTGCCTGGTTTCTCTTTCTGTTGAAGTTATTCAGCAACAATTGCTCACAGTGGGGTAAATTAATACTATTTAGTATGACCTCCTAAGAAACTTTCTACAATTCTAATTCATAGCAATCCAGCTGAATACATTAAACCAAATAATGCTAACTTGAAATCTCTACTGACCAGAGCGAGAAACAAAGCGGTTGCTTAATGATACAAGGTCTTCTAATGGATCGTTAATCCTTGGGCTATCTAAGCCTCACTTCAGTAACTCTTAGAAAGGCATTGATCTTCTGAAGGCTTTCTACTGTTTTCAGTTTCCTTTCCTCAAGGACTACACCTTAAGAATATAGAAGAGCAAAATAAAGGGAAATCAGACAGTTAATCAGAAAATTCTGAAATAAACCCTATGCTTTGAAAACAAATATGCAAAGCATAGAGTTTATAAACTACATGTGCTTACCGGGCAGGATATATCAAAATCATATCTGTGTATTCTGAACATACTGTTCTCATGCCAAGAAATATTTCATCTAGTAATGATTAAATTGGAACACCTCTGTAATTAAAGGAAGCTTCAGATCCAGATTTGCTTTGTAAACAATTATCATCACATTCCTAGCATACCTAAAGGTTCTCATATTGTAATCTGAGATAAGATTTAAAAAAAAAAAATACTAATAAACCTTTGTGAAATAAATCATATATGCTAAAGCAGGGGTTCTCAATCTTTTTAAACAAGTGTCCCCCTTCTGTCACAAATCTTCAGCTCAGGTATCCGTGTGTGTGTGTGTGTGTGTGTGTGTGTGTGTGTGTGCGCGCGCGCGTGTGGCCAAGTTGTGTTTCCTTGGTTATGATTTTGTGGCCAGTACATTATCTTAAACTGGAAATCAGACCTCATGCCACCATGGGCCATTGAATTTACTTGCTTTTTGGAGCTCAGTTGGAACTGCTGCACTCATAAATATCCCTCTAAACCAAAGTTTTCTCCCCAGTGGTGGCTCTGTCCCTGTTCTAGAATGAACTGCCCGAACAAAATTTATCTAGACCTAATAACCCATTACTCCATTACATTACATAATGCCACATACCCAAGCATCCACTCCTACAGTTCATCCTAGAGTATCAACTGAGAATGTGTACAAGAAAGAAACTACTACATCAATTGAAAGACCTACAAGTTGGAATGGTGTTAAAAGCTTGCTGTCCAGCTAATGGTGGTTATATCTCCTGTCCTTGGTAACTATGGAAACTCTTTGAAGGTAAGAATAGAACACAGACATGTTGTGGTCTGCAGTTTACAAGCTGTTTATGTAATTATGAATGAGCATTAGATTGTTAGGAGGGATACAGTTATTATACTGCTATGGTATTTCGGATGCAACAAATAGGTACAGAAATAAGAAGTTAATTTTTTGGAAAATTACTTGTTTTATTGATGTTTTATGTAACAGCAACACATTGCTCTTTATATTGGGATTTGGGGATTTTCTTTCTGTAGGAGGGACTTGTAAAACCAAAATTAGCAATATGACATTTTGAAATAATGTCTCTCAGCAGCTTCACGGCAATTATGTCCTTTCTATGCCCAGTGAACAAAACCAAGGTCAGAGTGTATTTTCAATTAAACGACGGGTGTTACGAAGTAATGCACAGCCAGAATTTCAAGCACATTATTACCGGATCTATCACTGCTGAGCAATGAATAGGTCACAGGCACTCCTGCGTACAATATTTGTACACGTTTAAATATTTCAACTGGGAAAACAGCTCAAGTTGTTTTTAGAGGCAGCAAATGAAATAAAATTAGGAACAAAGTGCAGGGGGGAAACTAACAACCACCAACAAGAATGCTGTGAGTTAAAAATTGAACAACAGCAGTGGACACAGTCTTTGGGTGTTGAACAAGAGACAGCTTTTGCCACTGAAGTCAATAAGAGGCTGAGAAGATGAAGCAGGCAACTGTGTCACATAATGAATGCTAGAGAAACGAGGTACTTTAGTATGGATCAAAACGAGAATTAAAATCTAAGTTAGAGCTGCACAACCTTGGCCATCCTGCAGATGTTGGACTGAAACTACCATCATCCCTGACCATTGGCCATTGTGGCTGGGAATGACAGGAATTGTAGTCTAGCAGCTAGAGGGCCCAAATTCTGCTCCCTTGGACTAAAAAGGAGATAAGATAAACTGTAAGGCGGGCCCTTAAATGAGTGATAATAGCAGATGACTTCAAGAGTAAATGGATATACTTGTTGGCTAAATTAGGGTAGAAAGCTAGAGAAGAATATGAGGTTCAAGTGTTAATGAACATGGAAACCAGGAATCAGAATGGGCAATAAGAGGATAGGTAGAGGCAGGAGAAGATGAAAGGGTAAAATAAACATGCTTAATCAGTATGCATTTGTGTAACATTATTTTCCCCTTCTAGGGCAAAGAGGAAAGAGAAACCTCTGTTTCCCTTTTGGAAATGAGCCAGTTGTGTATTCCAATGCTGTAGAAGGGAAGCATACAGCCTTCAAAGAACAACAAATATTAAAATACATTTAAAATGTATTTAAAAGCAGGAGGATGACTGATTGTTAAAGATGGAGGAGTCAGCCTTCGTGGTATGTCCCAGATTTGCGGGGAGGCCAGTGGTGGCCAAGGTTCTGCCGCTGCCACAGCCCCCTTAGCCCTGCCCCTGCAGCTGACATCAGACGCAGGAAGCGCTCCCTGTTTCTGATGTCAGAAGTGGGGGGCGTGTCCAGGGTGCGAGGCACTGCCTCTGAGGGGCAGCAGCCCATGTTCTTTGAACCTGTCTGCTCAATGGTGGCCCTGCCCCTGGTATGTCCCAGTTAATTTGTAATGGATAGATGACTTCTCTTGCCTTATAATAGTGCAGTGAATGAGAATTTCCTTTCTAAACTATTGGTAATCATCAAGTCACAAGATGACCAAAGCAAATAGCAGGCAGGGTGGGGCATGTGGGGAATGTGCCACTCAGCACTATTTGATTCATCTCTGTAAGTGTCTATGGGACATTTCCAACCATACTCCACATACTAATCATTCGAAGAGTAGACAATGCATTTCCCCAGGTCTAACTATAAGTGCAGCAAGGGCAGGGGAAATGTGACACAGTCATGGGGAAAGACTTTTGGACTGTGCACGGCAAGTAACAACTGTGTGATTGTCTGGTGAGTCACTTAAGTTATGTTTCAAAATAAAAAAATGCTAAGAGGGTGGTTGGGGAGGAAGGCAGGGTTTTTTTTAACCTATCTTCCCCCAACCAACGATGTGTTTGTGTCTTTGGCACGCAAGCCATACACCCACATGATCCACACTGCTGGGAGCAGCATAGATCACTTTCTGAACTACCCCCAGCGTGCGGATCAACAGAGGCTGAGATTCATTTTCCTGGCCTCTGGATAGCCCTCAATAGGGATATGCATGAACAGTTGGGAGCGCCTGGATCTGCACAGATCCCAGCACTCCAAATGAGCAGCCTAACCCTAACATCTAACCTAAAGTAAAATACTTTATATACTGCTGTACAAATTGTATACAGTGTAAAAATTTTAACACGTTAAAAATCAAGCCTAAAATTTAAACACTCATATCTTGCACAACTCTGCCACTATTATGTTGCAAGGCACACACAATGTTGAAGAGTACGTCAACCACTCAATTTGGATTGGATTGAAGGTAATTTTTCAAATGCAGTAGTGTATTGTCTCAAAATATGGGATGATGTGAAAGGTATCTTTTCCAACCTTTAGGGTTTTTTGCAATGGTTCCTACTCTTTTACATAAGGAGAAAGCATTATGTAACTTAACGTTAGCTGGTAAGCGCTATACTTCTCACAAGATGCAATCTCCAAAAGATACCTAAGAAGTTTCACTATCCTTATCAAACCACTTTGGGTTTTCCTCAAATTATTCACTTTCACTGACAAATTTACTTCTCATTTTGCTTTAGGTGAAATCTGATGACAACTGCTCTAAGTAAAGTAATGTAGCTAGATGCTCTTTGTTAAAGATGCACCTCTTTATTATGTATTTATTTATTTAGCACATTTGCATACCGCCCAAAACTGGCGTCTAACATCTTTATGCTAAATGGTGAAGACAGCTGAATCCAGCATTTTCATGGACTAGAGAGGACAATCATCTCTTATTTGAGCGCACACTACTACAATGAATATCCCAATGAATATTCCCACACTAAACAGGACAGCAGTGTCCCTTATAAAGCTTTGAGCTAGAAATCTTACATTGTGGCTGCAATCTAGACATGCTTACCTGGGAGTAGGTCCCATTGAAATCAGTGAACTTTTGAGTAGATATTTATAGTATTTGGCTGTAAAAGGTGCACTTTTGGGCAGGATAAGAAATCTGAAAGCCTGCTAATAGACTGTTGGATCTCAGAGCCCATCCGGTAGCACACATAGTAGACACTGTAGTAGTATGTTTATTGTGGTCACAGACCAGATTAACAAACAATAACATGGTAGACACTGGATTTAGTTGACCTCCAGACAATCAGTCACATAACTCCAAGAGAATGAATTAAAAGCATTCCTCATTTGGTTTAGCATTATATTGCGTGGATAAGAAAATGATTCAAGGAGGGCCAAAATGAATGGGAAAATATATTGAAGCTATTCTCATGACTGAAAACCAGGCTTGGGGAGCCCAGCCCAGTTTTTGGAAGATAGTTAGTGCTCCGCTAACCCCGTTTCACCGATTGTAAGTCGCCACAGCGCAGGCCTACATGATGAGTCGCCTTCAAGCCTCCTGGCCTCAGGAGTCTCCCCAGAATGCCCCATGCACTCATGTGGGGCAGCCTGGGATTTCCGGGGGCAAGGCGGCCCCTGATCCCCGCCACCCCTACCAGCTCCATGACAGAGCCGGTAGTCATGTGGGCGGCAGGGCGCGCTCCCTGCTCATCTGTGCAGAACCCTGTTAGGCTCTACACACGGATCATGTGTAGAGCCTCCTAAATTTTCGGCACATGATCACCCAAACCTGTGTTATCTGCTGCTAGCCCAGGTTTCCATGTACATGTGAATCAGGGCAAAACCCCCAAGCACAGACTGACCAAAACTAGGTAACCCTACTTCTAGCCCTGGGTCTTAACTCAGGCTAGGGCAGAGCAAAGGCCCTGGTATCTAGGTTTGTGGATTGTATGTCCACTTTCCTATCCATGTGTGGGTTCCGGCAGCTGGCTGCCTTGTTTAAAGTGACATGTAATGTTAAATCTTTATTACAGTCACTTACCAGTATACATCACAATAAATGGTACACAGTGAGGCTGCTCTCAATCAGAGCCTAACACAGGCTAGAGAAGCCCAGCCTAGTTAGGCGGCATATGAGGACTGCAAGGATTGGTCCCTATCCTTGCGGAGCAGCGCCACCAAGCTTCTTAGCACAGCATTTAGTTGGGGTTAAGGGTACCAGTGTGCCATGAAACCTGATCATGTATGAGCTTCAGCTGCTTCCAGCCCGGCCACAAACAGAGATGGGCACTAGAGCACCTGTCTCCTGGGGGAAATCCCCCACTGCACCATGCTCAGCATGCAGTGCATTCTGGGATACCTGGAGACCAGGATGCATCATTCCAGCCAGGGGAGCTGTGATCTGCATGGCGTAGTACTCCCAGCAACATGTGTGTGATTATCTGGTGGAGGGGGGAGGTAAGATTTGCACAGACTTCCCCCCACCAGGCCACTCCCCTGCTTGGCTGCTGCCCTGCCTGTCCAGCTGTGTGAATAGCCCCAGTGTTTAAAGATAATGCTGAGGCTGGAGGGGTTGTGCTTTGCAAATGTGCAGCTCTTCATAGCCCATTCTAATATCACTTGCTTGAAATGGCCTGAATGGTGCTAGCCCGATCTCCTTCTCCCTCATGGCCAATCAGAGTGTGGCTGCTGGCATCATGGTTTATCCCTTCTCTTGGCTGTGCAGCACATTGTGGAAATGTTCTCCCGGATCTCGGATGCCTTTGCAGCTCCAAGCTTACCGCTGCAGTGCTCCTCAGGGAATGGGGTTTGCAGAGTCCAATGAGACTCTGCTCATCTGTACAGAATTGGGCAAGGGTTCTTGCAAGCCCCAAAGCATACTCTTCTGATTTTGTGCAAGCATCCCCTGTCTCCCTCCAAGTCTATGCCACACACAGAACATGCTAGTCATAACTGGATGACAAATAGCAAAGCTGTGTGGTAGCAGTCATAATAATACACCTTTTGATACACAACGAAGCTATTCAGATGAGCAGAAAACAGGGTTACCCCCTGAAAGCAGATAGAACTCTATTTTTAGCTCATAGCAAACAGACGGGCACATGCTGCAAACCCGGCAGGGAGTGTGAGTGACAGAGGATTAACTTTTTAAGGTTCTCTCCAGCCATTGCTAGCATTGTTGGTCCTCCAGCCCCGCCCATGGCAACAGCAGTCGTGAGTGGACAGAGCAAGCACGTGACCCAAGGAGACCACTCAGAGGGCTCCAAGCTGCAGTCCCTCTTTGCTGCTCCCTGATGCGTAGCCTCAGTTAACCCTTTCCTGGCAACTGCAGCACTGTCAAAGGAACTTAACTGCTCAAAAGGAGAGAGAAGATTAGAGCAGCTGCAACTGCCAACCAGCTCCAAAGGGAGAGTCACATACATCTCCAACACACTCCTCAGATCCAGGAGGGACACAGCAGATGCCCCCTGGAGCAATTGCCAGATGCCAATGAGAGCAATTGCAAGATGCCCCCATAAGTAGCCCAGGCACAAGGCACACTCCGTACACCGCAGCATGGTTTGGGAAGGCAGAAGGGGGAACCTTCCCCTCGCCCGCTCACCCTCCCCGCAGCTGTGGCTTCCGTGGCACACCCACCCCACTGTATAGTGTGTGTAGAAGGTAAAAAGGAGAACCCCACCCCCCACTGCCACCATAGCCAAGTGGTGACTCTGCCTCCCCATCAATCCGCCACTGCCACCCCTTGCTAGCCTCTCTGGGCATAGGAGGGTGGGCATGTGGGGGAGGGTGTCCACATCACTCACCTGCCCTGATGCTGCCACTTGCCACACCTGTAGTGCCAGCAGGGTGGGAGAGTGAGTGGCAAAGTGTCTCCCACACCTGCACACCCCTATTGGCACTGCTACCCTCTGCATCTTGATGATGGTGCAAGGGTGGGTGGGTGGGTGCAGTGTCACACCGAGGCAAATTGGGCACCTGGACTGCCCCCGCCGTGAGGCCCTCTGCCGCTGCTGTGAGCCCCCTGCTGCCACCGCGAGCCTCCCCCCACTGTCATTGCCTCCATGAGGCCGAACCAGTGACCCTTGCAAGGACAGTCATTCCAGTGGTCGCTCCCACTCCACCAGCAGATGGAAGGAGGAACCGGTGGAGCCCAGAGCGGTGTAGTACATACTCAAGTTCCTCCTCACAACAACCCTGTGAAGTAGGCTAGGCTGCGAGAGAAGTGACTGGCCCAGAGTCACCCAGCAAGTCTCATGGCTGAATGGGGATTTGAACGCGGGTCTCCCCGGTCCTAGTCCAGCACTTTAACCACTACACCATGCTGCAGGCAAGGGCAGCTGCAGGCAAGGGCAGGGACACTCCTGCTCTTGTCCAGTGACTTTCAGGGGACAGGAAGGAGCACAAAAATCCCCATTCAGCCATGATACTTGCTTGGTGACTCTGGGCCAGTCACTTCTCTCTCAGCCTGACCTACTCCACAGGGTTGTTGTGAGGAGGAACTTGAGTATGTAGTACACTGCTCTGGGCTTCTTGGAGGAAGAGTGGGATATTCTATATTATTAATTCTTCTAGATGGGCCATGCCCCCTGCGGGGCGGCTGGAAAGCAGTTTGACAGTTGGATTGGGGATGCTGTGAAGCAGCAGGGAGCTCAGAGGCCATCAGGCGAGCAGGCGACAGTCCCTGGCAGTGGCAGGGGGAAGCAAGGACTGTGAGACAGAGACAGAAAGACGGAGGACAGAGAGCACGAGCATGAGACTTGTGGGGGGGAGACTTGCGGGGGAGGTGAGCAGGGGTGGCACAAGCGAGAGTGTTGCGGGAATGGCGAGAGTGAGTGAGAGCATTGTAGGAGTGGCAAGAGCGAGCGAGAGCATTGCGGGAGTGGCGAGAGACTTGCGGGGGAGGCGAGCGGGGGTGGCGAGAGCGAGCGAGAGCTATGCGGGAGTGGTGAGAGATTTGCGGGGGCGAGCGGGGGTGGCGAGAGCGAGCGAGAGGGTTGTGGGGGTGCAATGCCACATGCTCAGTGCAAGACCACACAGATGCTCTGTTCTGGGTCAGCTAGTAAAATATAAAATGAATGAATAGTATGACATGTGTCTGTGCAACTATTCCCCTTAGGGGATAGGGCTGCTATAGGAAGAAGGATTTGAGCTCCCTGCCTGGCATCTCCAGTTCGGGCTGAGCGGGAATCCCGCCTGAGAGCCTCGGGAAGCCACTGCCAGTCTGTGTCGACAGGACTAAGACAGTACTAAGCTGGATGGACTAATGGTCTGACTCAGTGGAAGGCAGCTTCCTATGTTCATATTTTCCCTTGGGCTCATTTGCAAGGTGCCTGCCACTTTAAGGAAGCTCAGTGCTGTTTGCTGGACAAGCTTTCTCCAAACAAACTTCTGCTGTGCTTTGCAACCCACTCTGTTATCCAGTCTCTATGGTATCCCGGGGGAGGGAGCCTCAAGCAGGGTCCCGCAGCATTCTGTGGCTCCACACAGGCACTGGGAGGGGGTAGGCAACCTCCCCTGCTTGCTGAACCTGGTTTTAATGGAGGGGCTGGGAACTGGGTGACCCTCTTTTGACAGAGCCCTGTTTGGGAGTTTGCCGAGGTTCCACACGGTAGTGCTAACCCTGCCTTCAGACCTCAAGCCCTGTTTTTGCTGGTCGTGAGAATAGCTTCAATCTGTATTCTTGCCGTATAAGCCATTCCAACTGAGACTATGAGGTCATTCACACAATCAAAAACAGGTTTTGGCGCTATGTGTGCTCCCAATTTTCAGTTGTGTGATAGCAAGGTAAGTGAAAGCTACTTGGATTTTCCTCCTACCTTGTTTGTACACAATCACTTATACCCAGGTTTTCCTTCAACCTTGCTTACACACAACCAAAAGCTCCCAAACCCCCAGGTTTTTTAAAACACAGTTTTTTGATTGTGTGAATGGCCTCTAGTTCTAATATTAGAGAATTCTTAAGTGGAAGAAGTAAAATAGATAAAACCCTCAGTTTGCCTTTTTTGTATATTCTTTAGTATCTTGGTGGAAAATAGCCAACCTGTCCAACTAACACTGTTTAGTGTTCAATATTTTAGGATGTCTAGAGCTTGAAAATGACGATTCCATCCATCATAGCACTGACTCTGTGTTAACTCTCACTGAAATATATGGGAAATGCATCAGAAATGTTTGATGAATCACACCCTGATGGATGGTAGTTTTCCACGTCTGACGGAGGACAAAAATGTACAGAGACATAGTATCCTGTGAAATACACAAATAAAATATTCAAAATGTATTATACAATTTAAAGAAAATAAAGTTGTTTCAGGAGGGTGGGTAAAGTAAGTGTTGCTTAGGATCTATGATTGTTAGACACCAAAGACACCATATTTTTGGTGGTGCTTTTTGTTTTAGTATGGATGACCATTTTTATCAGTACCCCAAAAGATCTCTCAACACTTTAAGAGGAACCACTTCCAGCATTTTATTAACTTCACCACAGTGTACATGTGTTGCTGGTTGTGTCCTTGCACACTTGGGGCTAAGGTTGTTTATTTATGGTGGTTTAGACACTGCACTGCACCTAGCTCTTCCATCAAAGGGGTGCATACGCTGGCTTTGTGACTTTGAAGAGCCCATTGATGCTCCTTGCAAACGTGGAGCCTTGTTGGCTTTTAAGAATAATTTCTGCCCTCTGGGGTGCTTCTTCCATAATTCAAATTGGAATTATGAGGAATTAAGAGCCATGGAGGCTCTATATGCAAGGAGCATTGGCAACCTCTCCACATTCATGGAACCAGCTCATGTGCCCCCTTGATGGAAGAATGATGTGCTGTGTAGTATTTAAGCCTGTTTTTCATTGTTAACCATTTTGGAGACTGAGTTAATCAAAACATAATATAAAGTAGTATGTAGATGAGAAACCACATCTTCAGCCACAAGAGACAGTCCTCTGCCATAGAAACCAACTGGTAAATGTGAGAATGATGTTAGCTTGCTGTTGCAACCACAGAGGAGAATGTCTGGGAACTTAAAAGCCAATCACATTTCCATCACGACAACCAGACTCAATAGAAGATTCTTATCAAGACACATAGCAACTACAGCTTTTCCGTTAAGCTGGATACTTGGCTTGCCTTTTCTCATAACCCCAAGAAAATCCAAAGTATCACAACAATAGCTAGGATGAGAGGATGATCACAATTTCACACTACTTTCACGACTCAAAAAGAAAGGGTTAAAATTTAACCGTTAAATAGCCCTTTCACTCATCTCTGCCATGACCTTTCTCAACCTGATGCTACCTTACATGATAGAAGCAAATCTGTAAAAAATGAATCATAGCATGACTTGTAATGTGCAGGTCTTCCTTTAGAACACAGAACTACAAATGGAATCCTAAGTACTTAGAATTACTTTAAGAAAAGAAAAAACTAGAAGGTTGAGCTACTTCATAAAGGGGAGGGGGGGGGAAGAATGGCACATAACCACCATTTTCATCCTTTTCCCTGCCCAAAAAACTATGTGAATTCAGATCCACCACCTTATGGAAATGTTTATAGACACCATAGCCTATAAATTATGTGAGATTGCTATTGCACCAAGTTGCATGAAGGAGCCAAGCATGCCATAGGCTTTCCCAGCTTTGGGAAAACTACAAATATTAGTAGGCAATGAAATAGTTGCTGTAGAGTGCCTGTCATGTTGGGAACTGGCTTGTTGAGCCAGTTCAGTCCTTCATAAATATGTTGCAGAAATCATCTATGGAACTATCCTGTTTCTTTCTGGCAAGTAATTATTAGAAATGTGCACTAAACTCTTTTTTTTTTTTGCTCCATTTTGAATTCATATCAAATTCTGAAAATTCAAATCAAAATCAAATCGATTTGACCCTGGTTTTTAAACCAGTCAGGGGTTTGTTTCTTTGTTGCTGTTGTTTTTTAAACCAGTCAGGAGGCCTGAATGGTTTTTAAAAAGTGCCAAATGGCTCTTGAATTGAATCCAAGTCAAATTTCAAAAATTTGATTTGAATCAAATTGGCCTTTTAAGGGGTGATTTGATTCAAATTAAGTCACTTGAATCACTCAGATTCGAGTCAAACTGATTTGAATTCAAATCAATTTGCACAATAGTAATTATCTGTTTGCCCATCCGTTCTATTTTCCCCAACATGTATTTCACATTAATTAATTAATTTTAAGGACAGTTGAGCTTAAATTTAACTGCTCTCTCTCTCTCTCTCTCTCTCTCTCTCTCTCTCTCTCTCTCTCACACACACACACACACACACACACACACACACACACACACAGTCACTTTATAATATATCTAGAATATATATATCTGTGCATGGCTGCTCAGTTGTATAAGGAAAAAAAATAACCTATTTGAATGGAACTGCAAATGCAGAAATTCAAAATTCAAATTTTCATTTCAAAGAAAATAAGATTGGAACAAAAGGCATGAGACATCTATACAGGTTTCATGAAATGGTCCTGGGAAAATCCACAACTCCAATGGATGAATGATTACAAGATGGCTTGAACATAAATGGCAGCAGACTCATAGTGAATCCAACCGAACACAGGCTCATGTAAGGGCCTACTCTGTGGTGGTGATAGCAACACCGATGGCCTATTTTTCTACTACTATACAATTGGATCTGCACAGTGGTATCCAGTGGAGCTTTTCTGAGTGATCTGGAAGCTCTTTCATATGAGTTCTATAGAACAGTATTACATTTTGTATTACGTTTTCCAAATAAAATCATTCTCAACTGCTCAGACCTGGTCAGTTATAACACAGTCTGAATTGAATGAGTGTAACATTTAGTCTGGCCCAATTATTATGGATATCTTTCACATTGTTCTGTCTGAGGATATGGACAGTCCTATCGGAAGACCAAGGACTTGCATGCCCTTGCCCTTTCTGGCTTATTAAGGTAGCTGGATGTGAGCTGTGTACTAGGGATGTGCAGAAACCAGTTCAGAGGCCCTTTTACAGGCCTCCAACCCAGTTTGATAGACCGACGGTTCCGCTGGTTTGGAGTGGGGTACAGCTTTAAGGATGGGGGTGGGTGCACTGACACCATCACCCTGCGCACTTCCCCTTCTGGCACTCTGTGTAAAATTAGTCCTTGTTGTCCCGTTGATCCCCCAACTGGAAGTGTCTGGAAGTGTCTGGTGTGGATGTGCACATTGTGGGTGGGCACACACATGTTGTGGACATGCACAGACACATCGCACACATGCACATTCCTGCCCATCATGCGCGCACGTGCACCGGCTACTTCCAGTTGCAGGATTAATGGGATGGCAAGGAGGTACACTGCCACCCCAGTTGACTATTTTTACACACAGCACCGGAGGGGGAAGCACGGTGGGGGTGGGGGGTAAGTGCACCCTCCCCCATCCTTAAAGCTACCACCATCAGCTTGAAGGGCACTTGTTCTGTGCACACCACTACTGTGTACCAATGTTCTGAACATGCTTAACCCATTTCTCGGTCAAGAGATAGTCCCTCTATTCTTGAAAGAGGCCTGGAAGCACCCCTCCTGGAAAAAAAATCTACTTGGACTACTCATACTGAAAAACTACTGGTCAGTGTTTAATCTGCCTTTTTGAACAAGGTGTTGAAGTCAGTAGTTACGTCGTAGTTCTAGGTTATCCAGGATGAAACTAATAATTTAGAGCCTCTGGACTCTAATTGTCTCCCATGTTATTTAATATCTACATGACGCCATGTTGTTTGACATCTATATGAAACCATGTTACCAAAGCATTCAAGTGGGATCTTAGAGAAACAGAGCATGTTCAAATCTATAGCAACCAAGTAACTTTATTTAGAAGTTGATTTAAACTGTACATCAGGCATCCACCCACACATCCAATCCACTCATGTTTACCCAGTACAATCTGGCTCAAATCTCTCAAGGTAGCCAACACTGAGGAGAGTGGCAGACTTGAAGCAGTGGTCTCAGAGAGCTTTCTTGTTGAGAGGGACATTTTGCAACCTCAAGTTACAAACTGGAAGACAAGGCATTTTATATACAGTACACTACAACTCCTATCCTTTGGCCATTTGTTAACTCTTCCTGCCAGGGACTTTACATAACAAGGGTGCTTTCCATATTTGAAGTTTTAAGCACAAATCATGTTATGCTCATTCCCACAACCATCATGATCCTCTCCCTTCCTACTGTTATAGGATGAGGTAAAAATGTTAATGTCAGCATGTCCTCTTTTCCCTTTTATTTGCCTTCTTGTTTTTAACTATGAATGTCCTTCAAGTTCTTGTCATTGTCTTTAGCCAAGTGCCCAAAGAGATTACTTAGCACATGTGGGACCACTGAAGCATAGAGCTTTACCCAGTTCTCACTTGCTCATCCCACCCACAAACATCTGTGCAATCATTCACCTAATAAGAGTATATGCTCTTTAGTCATAGGCTAGTTAAATGCAGTTGATATGTGGGATGGGTCAAATAATGGTTACAACCACTGAGAGAGGTCATCCAGAAATGTAGGCTGAGCTGTCATCAATGTGCAGGCAACACTCACTTCTACTGCTAGTTTTTGCCAACTGATCCAAAGGAATTAATGGAAATCCCGAACTGGTACTATGAGGCAGTTATGGTCTGGATAAGCGAAATTTTAATCTAGGCATGGGAAAATAGGAAGCTGCCGCCTTATACCAAGTCAGTCTCTTGGTCCATCTAGCTCAGTATTGTCCAGACTGACTGGCAGTAGCTCTCGGCGGTAACAGGCAGGAGCCTCTCCCAACAAAATGTGGAGAAGCTAGGGAGTGAAACTAGAACCTTTAGCATACCAACCACGGAGCTACAGACCCAAGAAAAGATGGAAGTGCTCTGGGTCGGGAAGGCCACTTCTCTGGTTGATGGTGTCAACCTGATGTGGTTGTATTCTCCTGAAAGATCAAGTCTGAAGTCTGGGAGTACCTGGCAGGAGCTCTGGTTGAACATTTCATAGGCGTGTTTTTGCCAACATTGGTATCAGTCACACCATTATCTGAAAAGGCGGAACTGTACTTGGACACACATACATAGGATACACTGGGAAACTATAACTGGTGCAGAATGAAGCTACCTGTATGCTGACAAGTACCTGATAGTGAGAAGACTGATTTTATATCAACTGCACTGGTAATCAGTTCATTTCTGAGCCCAATTCAAGGTGTTGAGTTTGACCTTCAAAGCACTATGTTGTCTGGAAATGGGTAAGGGCCACCTTGGTCCATATAAGCCTGAGCCTCTGGCTCCTATCAGCCTCTCTGGTCTGCCATTGACATGATTGTCATCCTTTCCAATGGGTGAGAATCAGGGACCAGGAATTTCTCTGTGGTAGCACCAAACTTTTGGAACTCTCATGCTGAAGAATTTTACCAGCTTTCTATCCTAGCTGCTTTTAAGTAGGTGATTATGTTCCACAAGGCTTTTAATTGAAGATCTTATTCTGAAGTTTAATTGCTGCTGGTTTTTTGTTATCTTGTTTGAAGACACACAAAAACATACGTAGGTATGTAAATTATTGTTGTATGTATATTATTATTACATACATACAACAAATTATTTTTTCCTGTATGTAAATTATTCCTGTGAGGTTCCACCCCTTGAAAGATGGTGTCTTAATTGTTTAAACAAATAAATGGGGGGGGGGGGAATACTAATATGAAAAAACGTTTTTATGTGTGGAGGGAGGAAAAAGACACAGAGAAACTACTTCCAGCTGATTAAAATGCTAGAAGCGGGGGATAATAACATATTAAAACCACATATATATTTTTAGTTCATAAAAATAAATGTGGGAAAGCATTTTGCCACCTAAGTAAATGAGCTGTATTTCTCCCACTTGCTTGTATCACAGGATGCTTCTTCATATAGGCAACTGCAAGTTAAATTATAATTGGTGTACATGTCTTTATGTATAGTTTCTTCAGCATGTTTTGTCTAGTAGACTATGGATTTAGAAATTTTCTAAATGTACAAACGGATGATAGTGTTATTTTTATTTATGTTTAAATCATAGTGCACTTTATACACTTGCACTTAGCAAACATGGCAATGTAGACACATTAATAGTTGCCCACTTTCAAAAATGCACCAATCTGTGGGGGAAAACATTATCAGTGCTTTACAAGGTATAGAAGCATAGCAGGGTTTGATTAAAAGTATAGCTCATCATAGATGCTTTAATGACTTGAAGTGTTAAAGGCACTGCCTTTGTGTCTTCCAAAAAATAGCGCTTCCAATGGCACAGTGCCCTCTGGCAGCAAACTGCAGTGTTGGCTAACTAACAGAGAAGGGGAAAGCTGCACTTAATGAATCAACCAAGTCATTTCCTGCAACTTTCTGCATTTCCCTGGAAATCTTCCCCTCCAAGAGCTGACCAGTCACAATGCTGCTGTCCACTGTATGACAAATAACAGTTGCAGATACAAGATTGTGTGTCCACAATTCTATTACATGAGAGCAAGAGCAACATGTACAGGCTAGGATGTGCTCGAACCATGGTTTGAAGCATGTGCAGAGAAATTCAAAAGGAAACTTTAAGAGAAAGGAGAGCAGGTTCTTACCTACCCTCTGCTGCCCCTTCCAGCTTCCTGCTGGGGCAGTGTGTATCCACAAAAGCCCCACTATTTTGTGGATGTGCATCCACATGGTGTCCACACCATGTTGCATGCACAAGGTGTTGCTGACCACGCAAATGGTGCCCGCACATGCACAGATGCCATGTACGTGCTGACAGTGTGTGAGGTACATCCCCAGCAGGAAGGACGGGCTCTCCCTTCTCTTAAAGTTCCCTTTTGAATTTTCCTGCATGTGCTTGAACCACACTTAGAATAGCGCAGGCACATCCCTAGTACATGCTGCAGTACCTAATCTACCCATCAGTATCTGCAGTGATTCTTGATAGCCATTTTTTTCTGTTATGGCATTTGTCTTCATAAGCTAGGATAAGAGGGATTAACTGAGAGTGGTTTAGCTGTTAGTTATGAGTTATCCCATCTCTTCTCACAAATGAAGATAATTGTGAGATCCCAGGTGGTGACCTGGGATTGGGCGTTCTCAATTGGTTTGTGGAACACACTCCAAAGATAAGAGGATTACGTTCCATGGAGACCTTCAGGAGAGCTTTAGAGACCCATCTTTTTTTGATTGGCTTTTAATGCACAGCGGGGAAATGCTTGACTAACAAGCAGAAGGTTACTAGTTCAAATCCCCACTGGTACTATATTGGGTAGCAGCGGTATAGGAAGATGCTGAAAGGCATAGTCTCATACAGCATGGGAGGAGGCAATGGTAAACCCTTCCTGTATTCTAACAAAGAAAACCACAGGGTTCTGTGGGCTCCAGGAGTCAAAATCAACTTGATGGTACACTTTACTTAATTTTAGTTTTAATTTTAACCTGGTTTAAATGTTGCTGGTTTTTTAAAAAAAATAATTGTTTTATTATGTGTTTCTAATTTTAATGTAAACTGCCCTGAGCCACTTTAGGAAGAGCAGGATAGAAATTGAATAAATACATAATTTTACTCCTTGTCTCAAGGAGGCAATAATTAGACCTCTTTTAAAGAAGCCTACATTAGATCCCTCAGAACTGACCAACTATAGGCCTGTCTCCAACTTCCAATGGCTGGGAAAGGTAATTGAGAGGGTGGTGGCCTCTCAGCTCCAGGTGGTCTTGGAGGAAACTGTTTATCTAGACCCATATCAAACTGACTTTCAGGCAGGCTATGGGGTGGAGACTGCCTTGGTCGGCCTGATGGATGATCTTCAGTTGGGAATTGACAGAGGAAGTGTGACTCTGTCGGTCCTTTTGGACCTCTCTGTGGCTTTCGATACTATCAACCATAGTATCCTTCTGGAACGTCTGAGGGTGTTGGGGGTGGGAGGCACTGTTTTACAGTGGTTCTGCTCCTACCTCTCAGACAGATTACAGATGGTGTCGATTGGAGACTGTTGCTCTTCAAAATCTGAGTTTAGGTATGGTGTCCCTCAAGGCTCCATACTCTCTCCAGTGCTTTTCAACATCTACACGAAACCAATGGGAGAGATCATAGGGGATTTGGAGCAGGATGTTATCAGTATGCTGATGACACCCAGATCTATTTCTCCATGTCAACTTCTTCAGGAGATGGCATATCCTCCCTGAACGCCTGCTTGGAAGCAGTAATGGGTTGGATGAGGGAGAATAAACTGAAGCTGAATCCAGATAAGACAGAGTTACTTATTGTGCAAGGTCAGAACCCATAGACTATTTTGACCTACCTGTTCAAGATGGGGTCACACTTCTCCAAAAGGAACAGGTTCGCAGTCTGGGAGTACTTCTGGATTCACACCTCACCCTGGGTTCTCAGGTTGAGATGGTGGCCAGGGGTGCCTTCTATCAGCTTCGGCTGATACGTTAGCTGCATCCATTTCTCGAGATTAATGACCTCAAAACAATGGTGCATTTGTTGGTAACCGCCAGACTGGACTTCTGTAATGCGCTCTTGGTGGGGCTGCCTTTGTATGTAGTCCGGAAACTTCAGTTGGTTCAGAATGCGGCAGCCAGGTTGGTCTCTGGGTCATCTCAGAGAGACCATATTACTCCCTTGTTGATGGAGCTACACTGGCTGCCAATAGGTTTCCAGGCAGAATACAAAGTGCTAGTTATAACTTATAAAGCCCTAAATGGCTTAGGCCCTGAGTATTTAAGAGAATGTCTTCTTCGTTATGTGCCCCACTGCCCTTGGAGGTCACTTGAAGAAGTCTGTCTCCAGTTACTGCCAGCTCGTCTGGTGGCCATATAGAGATGGACCTTCTTGATTGCTGCCCCGAGATTGTGGAATGCGATCCCTGCTGAGATACAATCCTCCCCATCTCTGACTATTTAAAAAAAAAAAACCACACACACATCTGAAGACCCATCTCTTCACCCAAGCTTTTTCAGCTTTTTAATTTTGTAGGTTTTAATTTTATGCTGTTTTTAAATTGTTAAACTGTTTTAACCTTTTATATTTGTTTAGATTTTTTAATGGCATTGTTAACCACCCAGAGATGAAAGTTTGGGCAGTATATAAGTTAAATAAATAAAATAAATAAATAATTACATTTTTATAGCATGTCAGCCTTAAGAGATACACATCCATTTTCTCTCTCTCTCTCTCTCTGTATATACATATACAGGTCGGGAATCCTTTATCTGGACTCCCAAAATCTGGAAAGCTCCAAAATCCGGACACCACGCTGAAGGAGAGAGAGAAAAAAATGCTTGTAGCTTCAACCGCCTCCTATTTGCAGGAGTGGCCCCTAAACTTGCTGTTGTTGATTCCTCAGCTCATTAGCCCTCCTTTTAGTTGCTATCTGCCTTTTGTTTACTGCCTATCTGCCTTTTGTTTACTCTCAAGCTTTGCTCCCAGCAGGAGGGAAGGAAAGGAAATGGTGGGGGGGGGAGGTGGAAGACGAAAGAAGCTGGTTTTTTTAAAAGGTATATATACACAAGAGTTTAGGAGATAACAGGGGCACACAGGAAACAGATGAGTAAAGATCTAACAGAATAAATATGAACAAACAGGAACAGATGAGAAGAGAAAGAGAGAAACACTGCCAAGGCTTCTGCCTAGGCTTCAGCAACCGAGAAGAGCCCTCCTTCAGGGCAGAGCCAAGCTGGTTTTGTGAATGGGATCGGACTGCCACTCACACGCTTGCTTCTCAAGCCAGTCTGAGAGAGGTGAAGGAGGGGAGGCTGGAAGGAGTGCGATCCTGTTGTGGTGTGTAAGTGCTGTTTATAAAATCAAAGAGAGACTTCTAAGGCAAAAAAACATTGTTAATGAGGCAGATGACTCTGGAGGAAAAAAGCCATCCAGCAGAATGGCTCCTCATCCCTAGAGGACCCACTACCTGTTCCCTCAACTGCTTCTGATGTTCTTTCTCATGATGATGAGATTATTTTCATCTGAGTTTAATTTCCACCTAAAATGCCATATTTAAGTAAATTCTTACTCAAACTTATTCTTAACTCAAACTTAAATTCGTACTCAGCTTATTTGATTATGTACTTTAAATAAAAACTTTTTTTAAAAAAACAACAACAACCCAGTAACCTTTCATGCCCAAGATATCTCATTTATGAAAATATTCCAAAATCTTGAAAAATTCATAATCTGGAACACCTCTGGTCCCAAGCAGTCTGGATAAAGGATTCTCGACCTGTATACACAATGTATATATTGCACTCCCTATTAACATTCATATAGTCATATTTCTAGCTACCTCTAGCACAGGGCTGCTCAAATTCAGCCGTCCTGCAGATGTTGTCCTACAACTCCCATAATCCCAGGCTATCAGCCACTGAGGCTGGGGATTATGGGAGTTGAAGTCCCAAAAGAGCTGGGGGTTGAGCAGGCCTGCTCTGGCAGCTGCATGCTCTGCCTTTAATTAAGCTAGGAAGCCCTTTCCTTATGCAACCAGGCTTGTTTTCTCAATCACATGAGAATACAGCTACGAGAGGACCTAAACTTCAATAAAGGTCTCCATGTGTCCTGTAGGTTTTTATTCCATCGGTACAGGCTACAGGAATACAGCAACCAAAACACCTATTATTTGGCTCTTTTGACAACTGGCCAATATCTCAGGAGTTCCTATATAAAACAATGGGCCAGAAGCCATGTCTGTAGAACTGTAGGATGAATGTGCATAGTACCACATGAATTTAATGGTCTCCCTATAAGTTATCAGAGTACAGGAATGCATCTCTCGGTTTAATTAATGGTAATAGTATGTCAAGTATGTCTAATCTAAACCTCATCTCCACCTCACCCCCAGGATACTAAATCTACTGTTTTAAATTGCATTTACCTGCAGCTTGGTGTCCAAGTTGTCAGCTCCAGTGCGATTTATTTTCCACCCTTAAACACCATACAAATTGCCTAGCCATTTAAAAATCACATAGCAGCAAGAAGCAATGATTATATACACACACACACACACACACATATATATATTTTATATATATATATATATATATATATATATATATATATATATATATGCCGGATGCTTTATTTCAAGTTTGTTTATACATACTCCATAAGTAACTTCATTTTTCAAAAATGAAATGTAACAAGCTCAATTAAGGGTGAGAAAAATACTTGTTAGACTGACCTTGATCACACTGTATTTCCCCCCCTACTTGCAATGAGGAGAGAAGGAAGGGGAAAGTGAGAATGCAGTTTTGGGGACTGGGGAAAGTCCTTCCAAGCCCCAGGTGACTTTCTAAACTTCTGCTTGCTGTAACAGAAATTATAATCTCACCAATTTTGTGATTAAAACTTTTTGCTAGAAGATATGAAATGCACTCTGCTTCACATTTTCCTCTCCCCCAGGAAGGACTGATTGTAAGTTTTAAAAGCCAACAAGGGAGCCCTTCATGTGGGGCCACATCCACTGCTGCTGTAAGCTGAGTGAGGCTAGAGCTGCCTCCCATGCCTTGTCCCTGCTCGTCGGGCTTCTCCAACACCTTCTTCTCAGCACCAGCCACTTGTCTGCCACTGCCTATCACTCTTCTTTTGCCGCTATCTCAGTAGCATGTTGGGCTGGTCAGTGCAGGCCAAGACCCACAGCCACACCCTTGGAGGTATCCAGCAGGTGATGGTGACCATAGAGAAAGTGCACAAATGGTGGCTGATGGAGAAGGGAGACTAAGTATGGCTGGATTTGTTTGGGGTTTTTTGCTGGGGGGAGAGATCGGAGGGATTAGAGGCTGCACTCCTTAGAGGGAACACGATGGCACCCCTAAACCTTGGCGCCCTTGTCTGGTGCCACTTTCGCCACTGCCCCAAGCCAGCCCTGCCTTTCAAGCCCTGAACATCTTAGGCTTGGATTACCTGAAAGTGAGCACCTGTTTCTGCTAGATCCCCACTGCTCAGTAAAATTATCAGGAGAGGTCTTTCTTCAGGTGCCATCAGTTCATCTGGTGGCCATTTGAGTTCAGGCCTTCTCAGTAGCCACCTCTAGATTGTGGAATGTGCTCCCCCATGGGTATAAGTGGATTATCATTCCTGGAGGCTTTCAAGAGAGCCATAAAGACCCACCTCTTCAGCCTGGCTTTTAATAATAGTGTACTGGTTTTAATAGCTGTAAATGAATTTTAAGAGAGCATTTTAAATGGTTTTATGTTTTATGATAATATTTTAAATGATTATATTTCTGACTTTGCATCATCTTGAGATATTTGTGGATGGGTGGTATATAAATGATGCATAAACAAACAAACAATACTGGTAATCACTACATTTATCCTGGTCTGCAAGAATCATAGTTTCCCACTACCTAGGAAGTTTGATCTTAATAGAATCTGATTACATATCAAATGAGATAGAACAAACTACTCAAAGCAGTTGATGATGATGATGCTAGAAGAGAGGGAGCATCCCAGGACCTATAGCAAACAGTCAGTTGTGCTACATGAGGATTATGACACATTAATGTCTCAGGATTATAAGAAAAAAATGGAATTTGCGGGGAAGCTTTGCTCCTAGTCCTATGCTCAAATGATATTTAAGGCAGCTTCAGAGGCCTTCAGGCCTTCAGAGGCCTTCTTACTCTCTACAACTTTGGGGGGAAAGTCAATTCATGTGCAGTTTGGATTTTTCTGCTTTTCATGCCATTGCTTATCTGGTGGAATATGACTGTGCATATATGTTGCAGTAAGTAAATTATGAGGTCATTCACAAAACTGTGTTCTACCCAGGTTTGAGAGCTGTGCGTGCGCCCAATTTTCGGTTGTGTGGAAGCAAGGTAGGAGGAAAACCTGGGTAGTGCGAGCCCTCAACCCCAGGTCCAGGATCGTGTATGTCAGTGTTTCTCAACCACCGGTCCACAAGGTGTTGGGTGTGAGGCATCACTAATAAAAATCACCACTCCCCCCCCAAAAAAAATTGGTGTGGTGGGGGCTGGCGGGAACTCCCCAGAGCTCATTTCCTCAAAATGAACATTAGCAAGCAGCAACAGCTGCCTAGAAATGAGCTCTGGAGAGCTGCCCGAAATTGTTTTTTTGGGGGGCAGTGCCTGGGGGTGGGGCTAGAGGAAAGGGGGATGACCCCCTTACTAACTGCTGGTCTAGGAAACTGAGCACAAATAATGTATTGGTCCATGACTCCAAAAATGTTGAGAAACACTGGTTTAAGTGATCAGGCTGCACACAGCCTGAGTGCATGCAGAGTCAAGTGCCTAGAGCACCTGACTCACAGTGGAATCCCCAATGTACCGCACTGCTCACTCCATGCATTTTTGGGATTCCTGGAGGCCAGGACTCATTTTCCCAGCCTCCAGTGATCTGCATTGCTCAGAGCAGGGGAGTGCAATTGTCTGGGGGGAAGATAGGTTCAACCCTGCCTTCCCCTCGCCAGCCCTCTACACACCTGCACTGGTCATGTGTATAACCTCAGTATCTTTCATAAGCATAAAAAATTATCAGAACACCTTATTTCCTATGTGAGTGGCATTTTTATTATCTGAATGATTTCAAAATAGCCTGTAAAATTGCTGTGGGGTGGAGCACTTTGGAGGAGTTCCCTTTTCTTTCCACCATAAATCTTAATTGCAAGGAATCTTAACTTACTGATGGGACCTAGGTTGCCTGCAAGAACCCATAAAAGAAATCTTGCGGCTCAGTGTAGGAAGTGTGCTGCATCAGTGAAAAAGGCAAAATCACTGTTTGCAGTTATTAGGAAAGAGCCTGAAAATAAAACAGCCAGTATCATTATGTCATTATAAAAATCTATCATGTCCCCAGACTTAGTATAATGAGTACAACTGTGGTATTCTCAATGATGATCCTATATAGCTGGAGGAAGTACCATTGGGGACAATTACAAGGTCTAAATCATATCAATGAAGTACCAGACAATGAGCTATAACACCACAAGTGAATGTAGTAGTACAGTTTACAATATATAAATCTCAGTGTGATTATGGTTTTTCACAACGGAATAAAGCATTCCTTAATCACAAGAGCTACAAAGCTTCAACCAGACCCACATGAGGAGCTTTGCATGCACAATGGGGCTTTTGAGTTCACCTTCTGACTGCCGCATCTTCTATTGCTAACAACCTGTCTCAAAACTTGATGGGCCTTTCAAACTACCTCCTTCACAGAAAAAAACAGTTGAACTCATGGAAAAAATGAGGATACTCTAGTGATCCATCAAAGTCCTAACACACTTCTAAAGGGAATACATTTAAATCTAGGAAAAGTTTTATAGATGGCAGACGCTTCATTGAAAGGTTCATTTGCAAACAAATCCTTGTGGAAATAATACATCATGGTCATCTTGGAGAGACCATGTTACTCCTTTACTGATGGAGCTACACTGGCTGTCAGTAGGTTTCCGGACAAATTACAAAGTGCTAGTTATCCTCTCTAATAAAACGCTTGGTGTCCGTCTGTGGACGGACACCAAGCGTGCGTTTGTGCCTGGCCTGTTCTGGGCATGCGCGAAGCGCATGCCCAGAACAGAGCAAGGCAGCCGCGAACGCCAGCACCCGGCGGCCATGTTGGGGCCAGGAGAAGGAGAAGTGGCTGCCGCCCACGCCGGGAGGAGAGTGCGGGCAAGGCGGTGGCCGCGGCCACGGCGGGACAACTGGTGGCAGGAGTGCGGGTGAGGCAGTGGCGGGGCCAGAAGCGGCCGCCGCGGGGGGTAAAAACCGGCGTGGGAAACGGCGGCCCAGAAGTGGCCGCTGCAAACAAAGGAGAGAGGCGCCGGGGGAAGAGGCAGCGGGGAAGCTGGCCGAGGTGGCGGCAGAGCTGCCGCCGAGGCCTGGCACCGCCGGTAAAGCCGGGCGGGGGGGAACCTTGGAGCCCGATCCCACCATTCCCGTCCCCCCCATATTACTAAGGGCCAAATTGGCCCTAAAAAATGCCGCCGCGGATGCCGCCGCCGAACCGCCCTCCCAGCTGCCCGATCCCACCATTTCTACAGGAGAGGAATTCGCTGGCAGAGCTCCTCTCTCTGCAAAGGCTCTTCTCAAACTGGCGCTTTGAGCAGAAAGGACGCCCTTTCCACTCAAAGCGCCAGTTTGAGAAGAGCCTTTGCAGAGAGAGAAGCTCTGCTAATGAGTTCCTCTCTCCTGTAGAAATGGTGGGATCGGACAGCTGGGAGGGCGGTTCGGCGGAGGCGTCCGAGGCGGCGGGGGCTGAAGCCATTACTAGCGCCCGTTTTTCAACGGGCTAAAATTCACTTGTAACTTATAAAGCCCTAAACAGCTTAGGTATCTAAGAGAATGTCTTCTTTACTACGAGCCCCACCGCCCATTAAGGTCATCTGAGGAGGTCCATCTCCAGTTACTGCCAACTCGTTTGGTGGCTACACAGAGATGGGCCTTCTTGGTGACTGCCCCGAGATTGTGGAATGTGCTCCCTGCTGAGATATGATCCTCCCCATCTCTGGCAATTTTCAAAAAAACACCTGAAAACCCATCTTTTTGCCGAAGCTTTCTCAGCTTCCTAAATTTTGAGGGTTTTTAATCTCTGGTTTATTTTCAAATTGTTAAATTGTTTTAAATTGTTAACATAGTTTTTTGTATATGTTTTTAACTGGTTTTATACTATTGTTAACTACCCAGAGACGAAAGTTGGGGGTGGTGTATACATTTGATAAATAAATACAAATAAAATAAAAATAAAATGTATACTTTTCACATTTACATTGCTAAGTACTTTTTACCACTGACTGACTGTTTTCTCAGCAGCCTATTAATGTCTGCTTTAGTAGGATGACAATCATCTACTGTGCCATTACTAAGAAGTAAAATCTTAAGACCTAGCAAGTTATTTCTGGTTTTGAATGTCACAGTTCAAGCCTAAGTAATAATCTAAGTTTAGGATCACTGCATAGACTGCTCAGAAGGTGGTCTAGCTCCACTGGGAAGCTTCCAGCTTTTAAATTCTGCTGTCCAGTGGTCCTCCTCTAAAGGGTCAGGTGGAGATGAAAAATAGCAACTCGGTGTTAATTATTACAGCTAAAGCCAGCTCATTACAACCATTGGGTCATGTGGTGTAAAAACACAACTGGAAAAGGTTCCACAAATGGAGTATGCTGCACAAAATGCCCTTTAATAATTATGAATGAAATAGAATGTTTTAATTACTGTTAATTACCCATCTGACCACCAGCATTATGTATAATTTAAGAGCAAGGCAGGTAACAATTGGAGAGACTAAAACGCTTGCCAGAGACATGTAAAATGCTCTGCTCTTAACTCTCATCCTGCTGATGCTAATTTGATTCATGATATTCATGATATTTTCCTTTTTGTTACATTTCCTGTGCTTCAGAAAATGAGTGCACACAAGGGTACACACACACCAAAAGCCCAGAATACTATAAGCTGTTACTGACTGTTTTGATTGATCGTACAGGGATACAGAATGGACAATAACACTTTTCATTCTTTTTTGGCAGCTTCATGAGATTTTAAATGTCACAGACTATTTTTAAAAATTCTTTCAGAATGATCTTGCAGATTTTAGTATAAAATTGTTTCCATATTACTAGCTTCAGAAGATGGATATATATATATATATATATATATATATATATATATATATATATATATCCATGACTAAGCAAATATCAAACACTTTAGGACAATCTCTATCCACCGTACCCAACTAAAACATCACTCTTGTTCAAAGCTCCATGATTTTAATAAAGAAAAAAATCTTCTAAGCAAATATGTGCGTTCCTCCACAAATAAAAGAAAAGCACACAATAATACAAAAAGCTGGATCACTATAATTCTGATACTGAGGTACCAAGAGGGTTTTTTTAAAAAAAATTTCAAAGCTTTGTCTAGCATTAATATATCATTTAAATAAATTTTGTCTGGCATTAATATTTAATGTGGGGGGAAATAATGGCTGACATCCTGAGTCAAAATGTGTTGGTGCTAATGGGAGAAAGTGCTGGTGCTGCTTCTGACTTTCAGACTAATGCAGTGCAGGTGCTTGCAAGAGACAACTTCCACTTCCCCAAGAAGTGCTCTGCAACCTTCAGGGATGTTTTTTCACATGGCACAGAGTGCTTCCAGGGGAAGATGAGGTTGCTGAAAATCACTCCCCCCCACCACCCCATGTTGACTGGTGCTGTGTTAGTAGAATGATGCAGTAGCATTGGTGCTTTGTAACTCAGGATGTAATTCAAGATGTGAGCCACTGACATTTATCCATATCAATGCCTATCCAGTTAAATAACTTCAATCATTATAAGTATTTCCACTTGCAATGTGCTTGATTAAGAAAATATTGAAGTGATGGTCAATGGATCCAAAAGAAAAAAGAGTCTAAGAAAGGAATTAAGGAATCTGATATAACACCAAGGCGTTCAGAATAGGTGAACTGTTCAAACTCCAAGAAAAATATCTGCAGAAGTGGCTCGGAAGGGAAGCATCATACATGGGCCCCTGGTGGCGCAGTGGTAAAACCGCCGCCCTGTAACCAGAAGGTTGCAAGTTCGATCCTGACCAAGGGCTCAAGGTTGACTCAGCCTTCCATCCTTCCGAGGTCGGTAAAATGAGTACCCAGAATGTTGGGGGGCAATATGCTAAATCATTGTAAACAGCTTAGAGAGCTTCCAGCTATAAAGCGGTATATAAATGTAAGTGCTATTGCTATTGCTATGGGTCCTTTCCATGATTCTATTGGCTTCACATCATAGATGTGCTTCACATTTTCACATCGGCTTCACACAGTAGAGAAGCAGCACAGCCATGGCTTCTCTTTTACTGCTCAGACAATGTCACGTGGCCCAGGAGTTCAGCATGAATGCCCAGTGATAGAGATGGTGGACAAACTACTCTGTTCTCATCTTATGCACTGTAGGATCATGACAGGCTGCTCAATGAACTTGTACACCTCCTGGAGATTTCTATATCAGGTGGTATATAAAATAAATAAATAAATAGATAGATAAATAAATAAATAGATAGATAAATAAATAAATAAGAATATTTATATGAATATGAAGAATATTGATATATATTGCTTTTCAACAAAAGTTCCCAAAGTGGTTTAGATAGATAGATAGTTAGAGATGGATCCCTGTCCCAAAGGCTCACAATCTAAAAAGAAATATAAGAAAGAGACCAGCAACAGCCACAGGAGGGATGCTGTGCTGGGGTTGGATAGGGCCAGTTGCTCTCCCCCTGCTAAATAAAGTGAATAACTACTTTTAAAAGGCGCCTCTTTGCTCAGTTAGCAGGGACTAATCAAGTTTTTAAAGAGAAGAATTTAGCTTTAAAAGTGTAACTGTGGGATTAACTGGTTTAAAGAACTAGGAACAGCCAGAAAAGCAGAACAGCCATCCAAAGCAGGAAATCTGGTACAAAAAATGCACACAACTTTTATAGGATGTGTTCATTGATTAGAACTAGAGAAAATAAAGAGATCATGGGATGAATAATTTCTATACAGCATTTACACTTCACTCCCTTCATTTGTTTGTATAAATGCAGCATCAGGTCCTTTGAAATAGACTATATATCCCTGCCGATGATAAGAGCAGAATCTGTTCAGTGTTTGTATGACCAACTTAGTAACTGAATACTTACATGTTAGATATATGCATTTACAGAGACACACATACAATGAATCAGAGCCTGAAAATAGGGCTCAAAAGAAAAGAAAAACCATCACTTACCTACTGAGTCACCACAGCCCAGCTTTGTTCCAGGGTAGTCATATGTAACCCATTAATTTAAAAAAATAATTATGCTCCACGGCTAAGTATAATGCACCGAACCTCATACAGCCAAGGAGACATTCCAAAGCATCTTCTTCTGCAGAAACATCTGCACTACCTATTTTTAAACCAAGGACCCAGCATTATGTCTTAATTGAAACTAAGCTAATCTCAGCACACTGAACCAAAAGAGCATATTTCTAATTAGTGGTGCTACATATGGAAAGAAAGAAAATTCTGTTCAAGTCCCCAGGTAGCATCAAAATCTCCATCCAACGTATCTAATGTTTGCTGTAAGTGATCGACAAATAGATGTTTCAAGAAAATGAAGCAATTCTCTCAAAGCTTTAGTTACTGCAGCTGATGTGCATCATACAAATGTAAATTCATCTGTCTTACTAACACATAATGGAGGTGGAATGCATGGGAGGGCAGATACTTGGGCAGACATCAAAATTCTAAAACTGTATAAAATAAAACCATATAAAATAAAATAAAACTGTATAAAATAAATAAAATAAAATAAAATAAAAACTAGCATGGATCCAGGACCACAGAAAAAAATATCTGTGCTATAGAGTACAGCTATTCTGCAACAGCTTCCTGGGAAGCCCAACGTGTTTGCCCTTTTCCTGCAAAGGACCAGAGTGCCAAATTATGGGGCAAGACGGAGGCCACAGACATCCAAATAAAGTAGGCCCAGAAACAGTTAAGCAGGTGAAACAAACTACAGTGTCCCTGGCCAGTGAAAGTAAATGGGAGAATATCTGTAAACATCAAAGACAAAGTCTTAAACAATCAGAAAATTAGAAACCAAGAATCATGTTTTGTACTTTCATGTGAAAGAATAAAGCAAGAGATCATGAATATCACATTTCTGTTTCTGATCTGTTCCTAATTCTGTCCCATCCTCTGGCTCTTATCACTTTATTCAAGTATTGGAGGTTTTACTAAAATTACAGTCACATATTTAAACTAAAAACTATTAACCTTACACAAAGTAAGTAAAATGAATATCTTTGATTTTATCACCTTCAGTGTGTGTAGAGCTATGCAAGCTAAACCTCTAAAATGTACATTCTCCTATACCAATCTTATGTGGTTCAGTAATTGGCACCATCTTGCCAGCTTTATATCTCCTCTGCCTTGAATGCAATATAACTACTATCTACTGAACAAATCAGTGGCTTACATCCTGACTAAGTTACTCATGAGTAGCCCCACTGAAATTTCAGTGGAAGTGCTTATTACTTATCTGGATGTCAGCCACAATGTGAAAAGCCTACAGCCAGAGTGGAAGATGAGGTAGGAGGCAGTAGAAGAACTGTGCAAGACTTCATAATTTGCTTCTAATAAAGAGGATTAAGAATGATGCTTTAAAAACACAACCAACATATTTCTTTGTCCTCCCTAAATGTCATCCCTAAATTTCTTTGTTACTGCCTAGAGATGCATATATCAGGCACTATATAAATATGATTAATAAATAAATCCCGCATTTTCTCTTTCTTTCCGCTCCCCCACCTTCACTGCACTCTACTTCAGCTTTTTTCTTCCCTAAGTAGTAAAAGGATTATATTTCTTTCATAGCCAGACTATGATTTGTGGGTAGATCACTTGAATAGGCAGTAGATCCAGTTCCCAATGGAGGCTTTATGGACAGATAGTAAGGAAGAGCATATGAGCCCAAGTCTTTCCAGTATTCCAGTATGTTTTAAAATGTGATGCTAGGACTGAGCATGGACAAGATTTTGGACTATGAGACAGAAGAAGCTCAGAAATTTTAAAATACCTATAATTTGGGCAAATTATTTGAAAATATAGTGAGCAAATTCTCAAGTCTAGTTCCACTCAAACTGAGCTGGGTTTTTCCTTTTTTGTGCACATCCCTAGATCATTATCCAATGGACTCTCATACACGCAGGTTGTAGCCCTTTGCTCCTCCCTCCTCTTCTCTGATTTCCTGCCTGATCCCCGTGAGCAGGCCTCTCCACCAATGTGCAGCAAATGCACCAAAATATCTGGGAGGTATAGGTAAATCTAACGTTTTGCCCTTCTAAGTCTCCTTGCCACTTCTCTGCCTTCCTCCCTGTTTCCCAAGCACTTTTCACAGCAAGCCTTAAGTCAGGCTCTGGTCCAAGAGCCTTAGCCAACCTTATTTACTCTTAATTAGGACTGTAACTAAATTATTTCCAGTAAGACTCTCAGTTAAAATATCAGCCAATATTGATTGTGTTGCCTAACCTTTTCCTTCCATACCCCCATTCATAAAACCTTTGAACTGTATTCCTGTTTCCTCGTTTTTCCAATATGCCAAAACTTGCTGAAATTGATACTGGAACTAAACTGCTCTCTCAAGGTAAGCCAATTTGCCCACTCTGAGCCTGAGCACACTTAAAGCATCTAGTCAGCACTCTGGGGGCAGTTCTGGTAACACTCGTCTAATTTTTTTCTGATTTTGAACATAATACTTTATACATGTACATAATTATAAATAAAAGCCCTGTCCACGAATGGAGCATCTTCATGACAATCCCATTTTGTGCGAACATGGAACATATGACATAGTGGGATTATTAGTGGTTCCCAACAATTATAAAGTTCCCTTCTCCTGCATGTTCATCCAAGTTCAACACTGCCCATCTTCTCAAAGTGTTTAGTTTGCCTGTTGTGCACTGTATTTTCATATTTCACAGTTTACACTCATTTCATTTCAAACATGCCGTCACCTGCCCTGTACTCAGAAGAAAACAGTAGCTTTCTGCACTGACAATAAAATTACTCCTAGCTCTTCTAAAACTATGTGGAATGGATGGCAAGACTACAACAAAGAGGCTACTGACAATGCTGATATCAAATGTATCTTGAGATCTTTCATGGCTGCACATATTCAGGTTCTGGATAGTATATCTCATCTGAAGGATGGGAATCGCAAGTGCTCAGCCAACTTAGAGCATCTATGAAGATTATTAACAAAGAAATGGGACACTGCACCATAACTCCCAGGTTCATTATATGGAGTTCTCTTGTCCACATAGCTTACATGTCTCAACCTGCATTTTATTATATTACAAAACATCTTACAATAATGTGCTTACTTTGTGTTCAGCTATTAACCGAACTATAGTGTTCAGCTATAAGAGAATAGCCAAATAAAACAAAACTTACAAGAAAGGCCATAAAAAATATCAAATGTATAGGTGCCAACATCAGAATACGAATTTGATGGGACAGGCACCTCAGATTTTGTCATCTAATAATCATAAATGTAAAAAAGCCCCATCAGACAGTATAATAATAGTGGATTTGTTGCAGAAGAGAGGGGAGGAGGGGGACCACTGTATAAAACTTAACACAAGAAATCCACCAACTTAATTGCTGTGGATTCAAACACAGATCTATAGTAATAGTGCATGTACTTCACATTCAGAACCAGTTCTGGATTACTTTCATGCACATGAATAGGAGTAAGCAAATCACCTTTCACACTGGCATCTTACTTAAGCTAGAGATTCCTGCCTGCAACCTTGGAGAAGCCGCTGCCAGTCTGTGAAGACAATACTGAGCTAGATAGACCAATGGGTCCGACTCAATATATGGCAGCTTCCTATGTTCCTAAGCTACTAGTAGTGCTATTACATACGCCTTTGTACATAGTCTGGAAACTACAACTGGTAGAAAATGTGGCAGGTTGGTCTCTGGAACAACCCAAAGAGTTTAAATTGTTTAATTGTTTTACACTGTGACATTGTTTGAATTGTTTTACTTTATTCTGTGAATTGTTTTTAATTTTTATTTTGTGAAAGTGTTTTAATTGTTTTTAGATTGTTTTGATATTATAATCTGGATTATGTACACCACCTAGAGATATACATATCAGGCAGTATATAAACATGATAAATAAATAAATCTATCTCTACGTATGTCAGAATCTAGTTAATACAAACAAGAGCCAATGTGACATGAATTCTATGTGCTTCTTTCCTATTTAACAGAGGACACTTTCAAACATCTCTGCTTACCCCCTTAAAGGCAATTGAAAACTATCACAAAGCTGAAAGCCCAAAAAGTATAATATTTGCATGTCAGAGTTACAAACTATCTGAACAGATAATGAGATTCACACGATGGGTGGGGGGTGTCCTGCCTTTAAAAGGCTTCTAAGGGTGGCTGGGGTGGGGTGCTTACCAAATGAGTAGCGGCTCCTGGAAACCCCAGCACTACTCCCAGCAGCTTGCCTGCACAGCGGTGGTGCAGTTCTAGTCTCCGTGGATGTGCAGAGCTATTTGCCCATTTCACAATGGACCGGGCTCGGTTTGGTTCAATCGCAGACCAAATTGCCTCTCCTGGATTCCTATTGGGTTTGCAATCAAACCATTGAACCAGCCCGGTTCATTGCAGCCTGGTTCGCGTACACCCCTAATCCATTCCACTAGCATCCCCAGACTGTGGGCAAGGCGTCAGCATGCCAGGGAAGCTGCAACCATTGGCCACGATGTTAGTGGGGGTGTGCTCAGTATGATCGTGCTTTTTTGGCAGTGTTTGCCCACCCTCAGCAGGGCAAAGACATTTTAATTCTTTCCTCACATCTCTCACACTGCTGTCTTCCACAGTTGAGGACAGAGGGTTTAGTGGCTCCCCACTTCCCTCCCCTGTGAAGAGAGGATTGTGGCATGATACTTGTTCTGGTTAAAGATAGACTGCACAAGCATTCCCTCTACTTTTTCTCATATGTTCACAGAATGAGTTTGTTACCGACAATGGCTATTTGTGACACACCAACAACAGCCCATTCTCCAGCAGATATGGCAAGAAAAGCATCGCCCCCGCCCCATGTCTCTGGGAATTTCTATTATTTTCCTCCCCTAAGACTCCTTTCCCTATACTGTGCATAAGTGGCAATGCATGGGTGTATAGCATTAGACAGTTAGGAATTGGCTAGATTGGTTTATGATTTGTCCTTTTGGTTCTTGATGATTTTGATCAATTTTTGTACCAGTTGGTAGAGGAAGGGGGTCCCAGCTCCTTACCCATAGTGAAGCATGCTCATGCCCAGGCAAACCTCATGAGCAGAACCATGCATATAGAGCAGGATTTGATCGCATGAGAGATAGACCCTGTTTCTTGTAAAAATGGATCCTGCTTCTGAGTGGACCACTCTCTCTTGAGAATGCCTGTCCACAGAGACATGCATGTGGGCTGGAGGGCTTTTACTGCCTGGCATGGTTGACAGTTCCACCAAAGCACCAGGAAGATCCTTCGGCAACATCCCTCCCAGACCCAGCTACTGGCAGGAACTGAAAATATAAACACTCCTTAAAAGAGTCTGGTCTCCCTGCAACACATCTCCATGCTCGGTTTAACTTCTCGCGGTTACCTGGCTAGCAAAGTACTGTTCTAATTCATGGGTGCCCCATCCCAGAGTGCCCTGCAGTGGCTGGTTTGCATTTGCCACAGCGTCAGGCCTAGCTGGTACTGATTACCCTGGGATGTATGGTTCACCCCCAGTCTGAACCTGAAACTGTTCGAATGCCCAAAGAAGACTGGATTACTTTGAAGTCTGGAAGGGTTGGGTGGAAGGAGGAAGGTGCAAAGTATGAGTTCGATTGCTAAACACTGGTGCAGGGAACCCCACAAAAGCAGGGCGGAAGGTTGGAAGGTTTACCTCTTGAGAGTGTATTCAGATGGAGAGCTGAATATGGACAGCATAGAGCAGCAGTTTGGACAGACCACTCCCCTCCCCAGGTGATTAAGGAATGGTGTGCGGGTGTGTGTGTCAATGTGCACTCACATCTTTATCTTTCCAGTTGGGCTGGATGGGCAAAGTATTATCCTAACTGTCCCAAAATGTGGTTAGGAGTAGACAGCAAGACTCTGCACATGTTTGAGGAGTAACCAACATTCAATTGACTTTTACCTTTGAACTCTGAGCAGAAAGGCAGCTCTGCTAAGATGATGATATTGGCCTGATTCTGTGGTTTTGGGGAAGCTTTAATGAAGTACTATAATTAATTTTGCCAACCTACAGTTTATAGAAAATATTTACAGGGGAGTGTTGTTGAGGCTCCACAATAAAGTAATCATGTAATTATCTCGGATTTAAATTACAGAAGAGTTTCTCCTTTCTTTTCACCACAGATTGTATATCTATTTCATCATAACTTTTACATGTCAGAGCAAAACACTATCCAAACGAATAGAAACAAGTTATTCCAGTTGAAATATTTCATGGATAATGATGCCTACCATCGAAAGATAATTTTCACAATCAAATCAACATAATGAATTATGGATAAGCAATAATTCTATATCTGGTAAAATAAATTCCTTCCATGGAAATTCCTTCCATGCACCCAAGTCACAATTCAGCCCACATTTTTCAAGGTATTGTTCAATCCACTTACGACAGTTCTGTAATGGTAAGTGTGGGCTGAGTTGTGATTTAGATCCATGGTGAAGCAATCACACAACCTCTTCACTACATGCGGAATCCATCCTGGATCCACACTGTCCACATGCCATTTGGGGGGCAGTTTGGACAATGCTTCTGACTCATGAAATTAAAAGTGTGTCCAGGGAGTGGGGAGCTCATCTGATTTGACACTCTAGATGCAATGTAAACACTACTAGTATTGGGCTGCATATAGAGTGGCAGTTCAGATGAACCACACACATTCCACAATAAATAAAGGAACACACCAGGCAGTCAGCAGGAAATCCGGGGGAAATGTCTAGATTGGCACGCTCTTGGCACATACCCCTTCTAATCGTGTGGGCCAGGAAAGTACCATACAAACTGACCCTTAGACATGTAAACCAGCTTGCTCTTCTCCTTTTCCTGCCCAAAGGGGGAACAATGGGAAAGGGGCTGCTTTCATTCAAAATTAATTGACTACATGTAATTTTTGCCCCACAGTGTCAACCAACTACTACTAATAATAATACTTATATACTGCTTTTCAACAAATATTTTACTCTGGGACATGCAGGTGTTCACATAAAGTAACACTAGTGCTTTCCTGCTGACTTCGGTATTTATCTTGTGTCACTGGTACACAGAGAAGCTATTCCCACGATTGGCAGAAAGCAGGCTAAGGGAGCTTAGCTCACTTTCTATTGATCGTGGGAACCACCGGGCTCGCAGGTGAGCCCAGTGGTTCCCAGGCAGCTAGCCCACCTAGCAGATGAGCCCAGTGGTTCGCAGGTGAGCCCAGTGGTTCCCAGGCAGCTAGCCCACCCTCCCCTTAAATGAGGTTAAGGGAGCGAACACTCCGTTAACCTCATTTTATTGCTTGTATGCACACGGCGACACACAAGTAGACTCCCAACTTGGAGGTCCCCCCAGAATGCCCCACGCACTTGTGCGGGACATCTTGGGACATCCAGGGGGCAGGTGGCCCCCAGTCCCCACAGCCCCCACCAGCTTCATGATGGAGCCGGTAGTTGTGTGGACGGCTGATCTGGCTACTCATGGCTCCAGGCATGATCGTCTGTGGGGAGAGCAGGCTAAGCCCGCTCTCCCCGCAGACCTCATTGACGCACTTCATAGTAATCATGGGAAATGCCCAGAGTCTTAATTTCCATTTGTTGATTGGCATTTGTAACAACATATCATACAACACTGTGACACTGGATTCTTTGCTCACCTTAGAAGCTTAATGACCAGTTTCAATTCTGTCTGTCCAGACAGAACAAGCAGTTTTATGGGCCAGACTGCATCTGGCCCAATATGTCAACATGTACTTACATGCTTAAATGTATTCAGGAGCAGCAGCAGCCGTGTGGGGCTGCAAATCATATTGGGACTGCACTGCAGAGGTAGGGTGCATTTACCTGTGCACTCTTTCCCTACTAAAAATCCCTCCTCCAAAGTAGTTATCTAACTCTGCAATTTGCTACACTAGCAGTTTTCAGGTTGAATAAGGGGGCATTCTTCAGCAGGAAAATGATGAAGAGGTAAATGTCTCTGCATGTGGTCCTGATATGAATGGAGACACATCACAGCTGCTGCTCATGTGTAAACTTAAGCCTATAACTACATACTGAGCTACACAGATTTGGTGGTCTTCAGTAGGGACCAAACAACATATCTCGTACATATAAGGGATGAAAAATGTACTAACTATATCAACAGTATTCAATTCACGAATCATCTTTCATGATGTTCTCCTTACAATAGAGCACAAATGAAACTACCTGGGTGACTCTGGGCCAGACACTTCTCTCTCAACCTAACCTACTTCACAGGGTTGTTGTGAAAGAGAAACTCAAGTATGTAGTACACCGCTCTGGGCTCTTTGGAGGAAGAGTGGGATATAATGTAACAACAACAACAACAGTTGCCAAAAAACAACTTGCTCAGGCATTAAAAGATGTCAATGCTGCACTTGCAGAAATAACAACCAAGAATTTGCAAGAAACAAATCAACTAATGTACAGTGCAGGAACAATAACAACACAAGAGCTCGGATATAAGATCAGTGGACCTGTAAAAAAAGAAAGTAGTACATCACCTAAATGGAAGATTAGATTAGAAAATAAAATCTCCAGGCTTAGATCAGATGCTAGTAAACTGAAAGATATGAAAGACAAGAAGCTGAAGAATGAAAACACCAAACAGTATCTGATCCAAAAATACCACCTAGATTCAAGGAAAATTAGAGAAATACTGGAAATAATAAAGCAGCAAATAACAGCAGTGTCAAAGAAGATTAGCAGGTATGAAGCCAGAATTACACAACACAGGCAGAATCTCCAATTCCAGTCGAATCAGAGACGTTCCTACCAAAACATAGAAGGAGAAACTGCAAGAAACATAGAAACACCAAATAAAGAAGAAACAGTGCAATTCTGGGGGAAATTATGGGATAATCCAATAGATTATTATAAAAAAGCAGGCTGGATGAAAGAGGTCAAAAAATGTAACCAACAAATGCAAGATCTAATAATAACACCAGAATTAATAAGTGAAAGAGCAAAGAAAATTAAAAATTGGACTGCTCCAGGTGACGATCAACTGCATGGCTTTTGGCTTAAACACCTAACCAGACTTCATAAACAACTATCAAAACAGTTCAATCACATTTTGCAAGGAGGTGATATCGAACAATGGCTAACAACTGGGAAAACTCATCTCATCATGAAAGACCCAGCAAAAGGTGAACTTCCAAGTAATTATAGACCCATAACCTGCCTGCCAACCATGTTCAAATTATTAACTGGAATAATAGCACATGAAATGATGCAGTACTTATTAACTAACAAACAGCTTCCAGTTGAACAGAAAGGAAATTGCCCGAACACCAGAGGCACAAAAGACCAGCTGCTGATTGACAAAATGATTTTAGAAAATGGCAAGAGAAGAAAAAGAAATCTAAGTGTTGCATGGATTGACTACAAGAAAGCCTTTGACTCATTGCCTCACACATGTATACTAAAATGTTTAGAAACAACTGGTGTCAGCAAAAACATTCAGATATTTATTTTTTTTAAAAGCGATGAGGATGTGGAGTACACAATTAAGAATCAATGGTGAGACACTTGGACAGGTTAGCATTAGAAGAGGCTTTTTCCAAGGGGACTCACTATCCCCTCTGTTGTTTGTAATCACCATGACCCCACTTTCACAAATACTAAACAAAACAGGCCTCGGATACCAAACATCTAAAACATCAAGTAAAATCAACCATCTGCTGTACATGGACAATCTGAAGTTGTATGAAAAGTCCCAGTCAGAAATCGAATAACTGCTAAACACTGTCCATATATTCAGTAGTGATATAGCAATGGTGTTCGGACTAGACAAGTGTGCTGTATTACTAATGGACAGAGGAAAAACAAGAAAAACAGAAGGAATAGAACTGCCCAATGGAAGCAACATCAAGAACCTGGAAGCGAAAGAAAATTACAAATACTTGGGCATTCTCCAGTCTGATGACATCGCACACATGAAGTTAAAAGAAAAATTGGAAGTGAATACATCAGGAGAGTTAGAAAAATCCTAAAGTCCAAAGTCAGTGGTGCGAACACCATACAAGCCATAAACACCTGGGCTATCCCTGTTATCAGATACAGTGCAGGAATAATAGACTGGACCCAGGCAGAGCTAGAGACACTAGATCATAAGACCAGGAAAATCATGACCATCAATCATGCTCTGCACCCCCGCAGTGATGTAGATAGGCTATACCTCCCTCGCAGCTCAGGTGGAAGAGGAATGCTTCAAGTCCATCAAACAGTAGAGGAGGAGAAAAGAGGCCTTGAAGAATATATCAAGGACAGTGAAGAAGATGCACTTCAAATGGTCAATAACGAGAAACTATTCAACACCAATGAAAAAAAGCAGGCCTACAAGAAAGAACAAGTCAAGAACCGAGCAGAAAAATGGAGAAATAAGCCACTGCATGGTCAAATGCAGTAAGAGCAAAAGTCAAAAAATCCACAACAAACAGCAAGTGCCGCCTTTGTAAAGAAGCAGATGAAACCGTGGACCACCTAATCAGCTGTTGTAAAAAGATCGCACAGACTGACTACAAACAAAGGCATGACAAGGTAGCAGGGATTATGCACTGGAACATCTGCAAAAAATACAAGCTACCTGTAGCCAAACATTGGTGGGACCATAAAATTGAAAAAGTGGTAGAAAATGAAGATGTAAAAATATTATGGGACTTCCGACTACAAACAGACAAACATCTGCCACACAATACACCAGATATCACTGTAGTCGAGAAGAAAGAAAAACAAGTCAAAATAATTGACATAGCAATACCAGGTGATAGCAGAATAGAAGAAAAAGAAATAGAAAAAATCACAAAATACAAAGATCTACAAATTGAAATTGAAAGGCTGTGGCAGAAAAAGACCAAGATAATTCCAGTGGTAATTGGTGCCCTAGATGCAATTCCAAAACACCTTGAAGAGCACCTCAACATCATAGGGGCCACAGAAATCACCAGCAGCCAATTACAAAAAGCAACTTTACTGGGAAAAGCCTATATTTTGCGATGATATCTATAATAACCAACAGTATTGATGATAAAATTCTGCCATCCCAGGTCCTTGGGAAGGACTCGATGTCTGGATAAAACAAACCAGTCTGACGGTGTAAACAAGAAATAATATAGTAACAGATCTATATAGGAAACCAATCAACACTCATCTGTACTTGAATGACAAAGCCTGCCACCCTAAACATATCAAAAGAAATCTCATACATTGAGGTCTATGTTTAGGGGTGTGTGAACTGGTTCAGATGGTTCAAGTTTGAAATGGACCGGCCCTGGTTCGAACAGAACCAGTCCCAACCAGTTTGGGGCAATGCTTATAATGGGGGATCTGCTGAGGATTCCCCTTTACAAGCAAAGGGGATTCCCAAAGGGCGGGGCAGAGAGGGGAACTTACCTTCTTGGTGGTGGCAGGATGATGGCAGTGGGGGCTTTTCTAAAAACCCTGCTGTCCACGGCCCAGTTTGGGCCTCGGAGAGCATGAGGAGGCCATTAGAATAGATAGAACAATGCTCCCGAAAGCCCACTGTTCCTGCATAAGAAAGCCCGGTACTCTTGTGTAAGAGCACCAGGCAATCTATTCTAATGGACTCTGCACATGTGTGAAGACCCACTACACACTCTGCAGTTACCACATGGAGACTCATACCAGGCCACAGCCGCTGGCCAAAGTTGCTATTAGGAAGGCAGGTGGGGGGGGGGGGTTAGAGCAGCCCCTGCTCTCCTGCTGCTGGTGGGAAGGTAAGCCCCCCACCCCACTCTTAGGGAATCCCCTTTGCTTGTAAAGGGGAATCCTCAGAGGATTCCCCTTTACAAGCATTGGCCTGAACCAGTCCACAAACCGGTTCAGCAGTTGAACCAAATCGGGCCCAGTACAGCCAAAACTGGTACTGGACCAGGCTGGGTCGGTTCAAATTTGGTTCAAATTCAAACTGAACCTGCATACCAGTTCTGTGTAGAACCCTGTGCAGAACCCTAACTATGTTCTACCCAAGTCTGAGAGCTGTGTATGTCCCCAATTTGGGGGGGTGTGGAAGCAAGGTAGGAGGAAAACCTGGGTAAATTTACCTCCTACCTTGCTTCCACACAACCAAAAATTGGGAGCACACCCAGTTCCCAAACCTAGGTATAACATCATTTTGAGGCTGTTCTCACAAGCAGCCTAGCCCAGACTAGGGCATATAAATCGGGCTAGGCTGCTCATGTGGAGTGCAGTGATCTGACAGATCCCAGTGCTCCTGATCAGCCTTACCCACTCCTAAGCCTGGCTCTTAGCTGAGCTTAAGGGAGTGAGCGCTCCCTTAACCCAGCTGCTGAGATTGTATGTTTCCTCAGGCTGCCTGCAGACTGAGGAGAAAGAGATGGGCACCTAGAATGCCTGTATGATGGGGGATCCCAATAATGCACCCAGGGGTGTATCTAGTGTGGGGCAGGCAGGGCACGTGCCCCGGGCGCCACTTTAAGGGGGGCGCTATTTTGTAAAATTAATTTTTTTAAATGGCTGCTGAAAACAAAATGGCCACCGCACATGCTCAAATGGCCTCTGTGAGGCCCTAGGCCATGCCAGGCCTTGCAGAGGCCATTTGAGCATGCACGGTAGCCATTTTGTTTTCAGTGGCCATTTTTTTAAAAAAAAATATTATTTTTTAAAATGGCCACCACACATGCTCAAATTGTCCCTGTGAGGCCCTAGAGGCCAGTGGGGGGAGGGAAAACCTTTGCAGACCCCCCATGCCCCCACGGCCTTTAGAAAGCCCCCTGAAGGGGCTACAGGTAAAAAGTTTTTTAAAAAAAAAATAGTATGATATAAGACACTGTACACATATTCAGACTGGCACTATGTACAGCAAATCAGGGATTGTGAATAATGAGCTGAAGCTTATGAGTTAGGATTGTATTCATTTGCTCTTATGATAAGTGAGTTAAATGTGATGTCTTAATAATATGGCTATTAATGGTGAGTTTATCTTTGAATTAAGTATTAAGTCCCACTGGGAGTTTCTTGCTCTCTTTCTCTCATTTTAACTGTCTTTCTGAAAGACTAGAATATATTCCAAGCAGTGACACAGTTTACTCTGCATATCCTTTAATTATTTTCAGAGTATCTGGGAAAAGTCCAATTCTCCATTTAATTTTAAAACTTATGTAATAGTGATGCTACAATGCATAGTAGAGAATTAGACAAGCACTTCTGTTTAGTTTTCCAAGTACACCTCCAGATAGTATTTGGGTATTTCATGAGCCCCAGCATACTGAAATTTGTCATTTTCCAGCATTTTTTGGTCTGTCTACATCCACTGCTGAATAGTTTTTGAAATATTAAAAGATTAACGAGCTTGACTTGTATTTTTCAGCTGATATTATGGTAAAGTTATCTGAAACATGAGTGTCAGATGTTTGGACAGGGGGCGCAATTTCAGTGTTCGCCCTAGGTGCTATTTTCCCTAGATATGCCTCTGAATGCACCACATTCATAGCATTGTGGGATATGCAGAGGCCAAGATGCGTCATTCTGGACTCCAGAGTTCCATGCTGCATGTTGCAGCATGGATTGTCTGGGAGTATGGTCCACACTCTCAGCAGCATTTCTCTGATTGTTTGAGGGGAAGGTGAGTTGAAGCAGCCTCCCCCCTTGCCTGCCTCACCCCCCTCCAAGTCATGTGAATGGCCCCACTGTGTTCTACACAGGTTTGGGAGCTGTGTGTGCTCTCAATTACTTGTTGTATGAAAGCACATCTACCCAGGTTTTCCTCTTATCTTGCTTCCACAGAACTGAAAATTTCCAGCACACATAGTTCCCAAACCTGGGTAGAACACAGTTTTTGATTGTGTGAATAACCTTTGTCTCTTCTTGTCACTTGCCTTGGAACTCTGCTTACACAGCATTCTTAATTTCCACCTTGCGTATGTGCTCATGAAATTTTTATTAAAACAATCTATCTGTTGCTGATGAAGGTGTAAGCTAAAGGAAAATTTGTTTCCCTTTATCTCTGTTGTCAGTCATATTTCTGTACAATTTATATATGTGTCATACTCATGTATGGGATGGGGCCACAGTTTAGTTGTAGAGCAACCATTTTCATTCAAATGGTTCCAGGTTCAATCCCTGACATCTCCAAGTAGGGCTTGCAAAGACTCCTGCCTGAATCCTAGGAGAAATGCTGCCAGTCAGTGTAGACAATTCTGAGCTAGATGGATCAATGCTCTGACTCAGTGTAAGACTGCTTCCTATGAATCAGTTCAATTTTTCAGCTTCAATTGGTCAAATATTTTTAAGTAAGCAAGTCTGAACTTGTTTAAAATGTGCTGTGCTGCATTCAGTTAAATATATTTACAAAATATATTTAACTGAACAAAATAAATTACACACTCTAACTTCAGATTTGTCTCTGGCCTAAATATTTGATCAAATAAAAAAAGATTGAGATCTATTAAACCTATTGTGGAATGGATTAGCAAGCAATGAAGCAGCTACTAGGTCTTTTATCATCACTCAGTTTGTGATGTCATTGTTGACATCAAGAATTATGTCATTCTCAGGTAGTTATTTCTGATTAACCTTCGCGATCATGACAACATACAGAGAACAACCCCTTAATTCTGTAAGGCTAAAGTTGTTGCCATGATATTATTACACAACAATAATCTGGTGGCTACAGGCCACCTCCGGCCTCAGAGGCAAGATGCCTCTGAATACCAGTTGCAGGGGAGCAACAGCCTAGTTTGTAGGCTCTCCAGGAGCACCTGGTGGGCCACTGTGTGGACTGGGTGGGTCTTCAGCCTGATCCCGCAGGGCTGTTCTTATGTTCTTCATTCACAGGCAACAGTAGATTATCAATCCCAGCTTTTCTGAGTTCAGCTTTTGCTCTGACCATTAGTTCTCCGTGTCCTGGATAAAAGTAGCTTCTCAGCTTGGCCACAATTCTCTCTGATTGTGCAGCATTTTTTCCACCTTATTGCCCTCCTTCCTGAATATGCTCATTTAGCTGCAGTGAGTGACAGCAACTAGGAGACTGCAAAGATGCCCATTATAAAAGGAAAACATCTATCAGAGGACTTTTTTGTTTCTAAAGAAGTCATTAAACTGGATTACAGCCACAGTTGATCAGCCTTGGGCTGATCGAAAGCAAATTGGACATTAATTGCTGCATTTGAGTGCTTTCTCCTGGGTCTTTCCCAGATGGCAGTTTTACCTCGTTTCACCACGCTGAGTGTCAGTGTGGACATAGATGTCAGTGTGGAGACAGCAAGGTGCCATTTACACACAGTTCAGCTTTTTGATTGTGGATTGGGGCTTAGAGCACTCAGTTGTTCTTTTAAAGATGCTGCTCTGCCATATCCTGTTTGTTCATTGCTGCCAACCCCACCCCCACCGTCTTCAGTTTCCCCCTTCCTCTTGCAGCTCCTCCTCATCCTGCCTCTGCTGCCCGGCACTCACCCAGACTCTCGAGGGCTTGCCAAAGAAGCCAAGCAGCTCAAGATAAAACCCATGCAGCATCTCATGGCACCAGTGAACTGGGCTGCTGGGCAGCACACATCTTCTCCAGCAAGAGAAGACAGAACCTATGCAGCGTCTTGTCTCCCTGCCCTGCACTCGCATGGGGCATTCTGGGACTTCCAGGGGCCGGGCGGTCCCCGATCCCCACAGGTAGTTGTGTGCGGGGCTGATCTGGCCGCCCAGGGCTAGCCCCCTGATCATCTGCGGGGAGAGCGGGCTTGACCTGCTTTCCCAGCAGAACCCTCTTAGGCACTACACCGATTGTGTGTAGAGCCTCTGTGTCTTTTATCAGCTTGTAATGAACTAACATACCTTAACTTCTTGAAAGTAGCTTCACAAATTGCTAAAATGAACATTAAACATTTTCCCCTCCTCCATCACCAAAAGTACATCTTTTTATACACTTTCTTTGAAATAAGGCTTTGAATATCAGATCACAGGAAAGTCCCTTTAAAAGCTCTCTTGGCCTTGAAATGCTTACCTGTAAAGAAATTGGGGTAACTCCATGTATTCCATTCTGTTGTGCTGTTTGAAATCAGATTGGTGGATATATAAACTTAAATTGATAGCAAACTTGTGGTTTTTCCTTCTGCTTGACGTATACTGCAATCACTTTAAACTGAAACCCAGGCCTATCATTATTTCAGTACATGTTCAATTTTCCAGCAGAGTATCTACACTTGTACCACTCTTTCTAGTGCAAGCTGCCATATGAAAATGTGAGAAACCTCTCAGAAGTATGTATTGAGTCTTTTTCAATGCTTCTCATTTCTTATGTCTGGAAGCATGATAGGACTACCTTTGGCCATGGCTCATTTTGTTGTCCTTGGTGTACATATTTTGCCAGACCTCATAATTCAAGTCCTGTAGTCAAGATGTTGTTGACTACAACTCCCAGAATCCCCAGCTGCAATGGCTTTTTTTGGTGGTTATGGGAGTTGTAGTCAACAACATCTGGGAATACTACACTGTACTTGGAGCAATACCACAGAGTACTGGGAATACCACAGAGTACTTGGAGCGACTTGAGAAGTTTCAGACCCCCTTTCTGAGCTGTGGTAGCTCTAAATTATAACTATGCGGTTGAGACCATATGCTTGGGAATAAATAGTTTGTGTATGTGAGAGAAAAAGAGAGAGAATGCACAAATAGGGATAGGAACATTGCTAGGGTTATATTTATGCATATATCAGGTCACAATAGTAGGCATATATGTGATAAATGTTTCTGAGCTAGGGGAATATGTGTGCACAAGTAAGTGTGTGAAAGTGTATGCATATATGAAGGGGGTGTAATATATGCATAGAAGGAAAAGAAAAGACATTCTAAGAATCTTATTTTCATTATGTCCTTACAGTTTTTCTGCAACAAATATATGGGGGGAGGGGACAAAGAAGGCAGGGAGCAAGGGGGCCCACCTTCAGTTTTTGTCCCTATGCCCACTCCAACCTTGATCTAGTTTTCACTATCACAGTTCATCATCCACCTGCTTGAAATATGCCCCTAAAATTCACTCAGCTAAAAGTTGGGGGAAAAGAAAAGAAAGAAATGTGTGTAAAATGACTACTCTCGGATCCATGTGACCCTTGTCCTTCAGTTCTAGAGCGGGGGGGATGCTATCCACTTTGAGTTAAATGTTGGGAATCCAAGTGTCTTCCTTCAAATGAGACTTTTATTGCAAGAAAATTCAAGTTTAGAATTCAAGTTTGGAATGCAACTCTGTTGAATTGTGTATGTTTGCATCTGTGTTTTACTTATTATGCATATTAGATAGAAGTGTAAAGGAGGCCCCACACATGCTTATTCGCCCCTAGCCCCGAACACCCCTAGGGTCAGCCCTGTAGGGCTGTGCAGTTATATCCATCCAACTGTGCTGTTGGATCTGTGTGTAAAATGACTACTCTCCGATCCATGTGATCCCTGTCCTTCAGTTCTGGGGGGGATGCTATCCAACTTCGAGTTAAATGTTGGGAATCCAAGTGTCTTCCTTTAAATGAGATTTTTATTGCAAAAGAATTCAAGTTTAGAATTCAAGTTTGGAATGCAGCTCTGTTGAATTGTGTATGTTTGCATCTGTGTTTTACTTATTATGCATATAGATAGAAATGTAAAGGAGGCCCCAAACATGCTTATTTGCCCCTAGCCCCGCACCCCACTAGGGACAGCCCTGTAGGGCTGTGCAGTTATATCCGTCCGACTGTGCTGTTGGATCTGACATTAGCCATGTCAGGAAATGTCAAATTACTTCCAACAAAACATTTAAGGGTATCCTGTTTTTTTAAAATTGTAGGAATGAAATTGCTATTGCAGCAGATTTTTGTTGACATTGTCAGAATTAAAGGGATCTGTGGTTAAGGGCTTCTAGAAGCCAAGCAATTGGCTGGCTTATCTGGAA